>NC_044303.2:124125108-125375108 GCF_007474595.2 Lynx canadensis
GATCCCACTTCCACCAATGTGATTGGTGAATCGGTTTTAAGAACTCTTTTGAACTGATACATGATTTTGCTTGCCACCTAGTGGAGATAAAATTAATCACAAGCTGAACTGAGGCTAAGTAATCTAAAAGTATCCAATAGTTGTTTGCTATACTCTGACAGCCTAACATAGTTTCCCAAAGGGTGGCTACATGTAAGAATTTTTAGGTGGCACAAGGATGAATGCTATCTTAACTACTTAATATTTACCACAATGCACGTTAGAATAAAGTATAAACAATACTTAAAACACATGATTTCACAAACATGCAAAGATGAGGGTAAATTAAGCCTAATTTTAAAAAGTATAGATTTTAAAAATATATCTAAATTATATTACACAGGTAATACTATAATGGGACACCATCAAAACTATACAGTGACTCAAAAAATGACCAATGTTTTAGAAATAGTTGTCTAAGCTGGTTCTTCTGATAGAAGATAACTTCCCTCAGTATGTCTATTTTTTTATGCATATAAGTAATATAATCTTTTTATAGAAATAACAAAGTTTTTAGGTACTCCTACTTTTTTTTCTCATCAAATTATAGTTTGTTTTTTTAAAGAGAAATTATTTCACAGGGAAATTATCATTCATTACTGCTAAGTCTCTATAAATATTTGCCTTCCTTAAAACATGCTTACCTATGTAGTTATCCCATGATTGTCAATAGCTGATTCTTCCTCATTTTGACAAGTTTTATTACAGAAAATATATTTCCATTTAATCTACACAGTTAAACAAATTCTCACAGAACTGTCTGAACTCCTGCCAACTTATTGCAATGGAATGCACTTTAATGACCTATGTTCTATTGTCACAGTGGTCAATTATCATAGAATTTAGAGGTTTTAAGAATATCTTGAGCATTCAATAAGCATTCATGAGTTCTTGTATTCACTTGATGTTGGAATAAACAAGTGAAAATTGTAACACTCATTTCATTATCTTCTCTGATGGCTACTATATTTCTCATAAGACAATTTTCACATTGCCATCTCTAGTTTCAAGAAAGACTGAAGAACTAAGTATCTGGATAATAGAAATAGGATTATCAAGGCTAGTTTAAACCAATCCTCCTGTATCTCCTGGATTGGAACCTATTGCCACAGTCAACAAAATTAAAATCCTGTTGGCAAGGAATAGGTAGGGTGGTTGAATAGTTGTTGGGTATTTACCACACAGCATCTGCCACACCGTCGACCTCCTAACTTTCTCTCTGAGGAGGCAACCACTCTTACAGTTTACTACTTACTCTTCCAGAGTCACTTATACATATTGTATCACATACAGTTTTTTAAATTTATTTTTACCCAAACTATGGTACTCTATACACACTATTCTTCATTTTTTTGATTTAACAAAGTAAGTTGAAGACTTGTTCCATTTTAATATGTAATAAAGCCACTTCTTTCTTTTTAATGGGGGAAAAATATTCCATTGTATCAATATGCCAAAATTTATTTATTCAGTCCTGTAAAAAAAAGACATTTTGATGGTTTTAAATATTTTACTATTATTATAAAATAATGCATTAAACCACCTTGTGCATATATTATTTGACATCATGAGTTCATGCTTACAAGTAGTGAAATTCCTGGGCCATATAAACTTTGGAATTGGCTGCTGGCATTTTGGGGCTGGGGGAAACACTAAATTATGGACTAAAATTAAAGAGCATGACATTGTATTATTGTATTTTAGAATCCTTCCACTGAGTGCAAATTATGCTTTTTCATTATATGTCATATTTTACCAATTCTAACATATATACATTTCTAAAATACGAATGCATCTCATAATCCCATAGACCTTTTAATCACTGTCAGCCAGGTGGCAGTCATAAAAGTAATTATTCCTGATGGTATGACAGGTAACTGTAATTCCTGGTCACTTCACTCATCAAACCATTTAAGGACCATTTAAGAAGAAATATAAGCGATGATATTGCCAGAAAACCTTTGGTGACACCTTCTGGTAAGATCAGGAAAGTGCAAGCATCAAAACTAAAAGAAGGTGTCAGTGATTTGAAACAAAATTCTTTCAACAAATACTACATTATTAATGTTCTTTTTTTTTTTTAACGTTTATTTATTTTTGAGACATAGAGAGACAGAGCATGAACGGGGGAGGGTCAGAGAGAGAGGGACATACAGAATCTGAAACAGGCTCCAGGCTCTGAGCCATCAGCCCAGAGCCCGACACGGGGCTCAAACTCACGGACCGCGAGATCGTGACCTGAGCCGAAGTCGGACGCTCAACCGACTGAGCCACCCAGGCACCCCGACATTATTGATGTTCTTAATGTTACAAAGGACAATTGTGTGTGGGAGGGGAAAAAACCAATTCTGATGACACCAAATTATAAAACTGATTGCAAAGAATCAGATTCGAAATGTGAAGCATTAGTAATATCTTACCTGATACATTTTGCTTATATGTTCATTTTTATAATTGCATAAGAGATATATGATAAAATAACCAAAAATTAAAAAATAAGCTCAAGAATTCTTTCGGTAAATTAAAAAAAAAAACATTCTCAGTCCTAAGAGACTATTACATCTGATGTACTGGTAGCAGTTTATCTTAGTATTGTATTACCAAAAAAAAAAAGAACAGTTCAACTCATAATCAGCATGTCAGATTTGAAAAAAATACTCTGAATCTTACTTTAGATCCCTCAGTAGTATTTTAAAGTTCCTATCATGCAAATTTTGCACATGTAAATATTACTCATATATTTTTTCTTTTCTTCCATTACATTTTCTTACTAGAATACTATTCATCTTTGCCTATTTTGTAAACAGCCACTTTACTGAATTCTCTATTTATAATAATTTTTCAGTGAATTCTTTTGGGCTTTCAAGGTATGCAATGAAACAAAATTTAAACTCAAATTGTCTTAAACTATCTGCTGGAATTTAAACTCAGTGAAGATAAAGACTATTTAATTTTACTGTTTTATCTCCAGCACCTAGCATATTACCTTGTACAAAGCAGGTAATCAAAATATATTTGTTAAATGAATTACATAAATGCATCTCACTGTAAATCTTACCCCAACCCCTCCCACAACATAGATGGTAAGCTGAGTCAAAAAAATCGGATACAAAAGAGGAAATAGTATTCATATTTTTTCTCTCCCACATACAAACATACAGATGCTATTAAGAAACTGGATATTTTATATTCAAAGGACTGGATATTTTATATTCAAAGTTATACATTTTTGTTATATAATTGGATCTAGTTTAACAAAACCTTAATTGTGAAATAAATGTTTTATTTTAAACACTTACCTTTTGGATCTTAGATCTGATGAATCAAACTGGATATTCATAGGTCCAGGATTTATTTCATGATCTACTTCAGGGATGAGAAGATGCCTAGAATCACTATCCATATTTGCCATTTTTCTTAGCCTCTAAGCATGGATGAAGTCAGTCCTATATAAATCAGAATGGATAAAAAATTAAAAATTATTTTGCTACTAGTAGGTAATACATTTGCATGTATAAAGATACTGGAAAAATATAGGAGTTTGCTGATGATACCTTACTTAATGAGGTATATGCCTAAAATATTTTATCAGAAATTTGCTAAGTTGAAATGGAGTTACTGTTTATTTTTCAGATTAACTAAAAATAAGTGGAACAATCCATTTCCGGTAATAAAACAGATTAGCCTATTTGGGCCCATTTTCCTGCAGAAAGCAATTTAAATTATTGCATAAAATACAGAAAACCTCTTTTGAAAAGCATCAAAAATAATGATGAAAAACAGCTCAAGAAAATGCTTCTGTCCAGAGAGTATTTGTTGTACCAGGAGAAAAGGGACTGAGGTTTTCAAGGCCATGTGAAGTATTAGAGAAATAGAAGATAAAACCTATGATTCACCCAAAGTAAGGAATGATGTAGTAAGACACCATCCCCTCTATTTCCAATAACACAGCTGGGAGTACAAAGAGCTTTACCATCAAATTAGGGATTAACAAGCGGTAATAGTGTCTCACTCCCTCACAATGGAACTACAAACAAGATTTCTTGACACTGCCACAGGCAGTGTGTATGTGCACACACACAAGCATGCATCTTCAGAGGGGGAAGTGTTATATACCACAAACTGTGCTTCATGTGGATTTGCAAGGAGGTCAAAACACTTAAAGCTGTGAATATAATTTAAAGTTAACCTGCCTAATAGGGCTTCTAAGTAACTGCTAGAAACAAATGTAAATCTTTTCTGGGAGGACACAACTTAATCGTATGCCTCAAAGAAGACCTGCTAATAATCTTTCAAAGACAATGAACAGCACACAGTCAAAAATAACCTAGTATGCAAAGAAATAAAGGACTATTCATAAGAACCAGAAGAAACAGCATAGATTCATAAAGACTTCAACTTTAGGGGTTATGAAAACAAGATCAGAAAACAATTATGCTACCTATTTTTATATGTAAGACAAAGTAGATATATATACAGTGGAATATTACTCAGCCCCCCAGAAATGAAATCTTGCCATTTGCAAACACATGGCTGGATCTACAGAGAGTAATGTTAAGCAATATAAGCCAGTCTGAGGAAGACAAATATTTTACGATATCACTCATATGTGCAATTTAAGAAACAAAATAGCAAACAAAGGGAAAAAAGTGACAAAACAAAAAACAGCCTCTTTTTTAAAAATTTATTTACTTTTGAGAGACGGAGAGGGAGAGAGAAAGAGGTAGAGAGAGAGGAAGAGCGAAAATCCCAAGAAGTTCCCACGCTTAGCATAAGAGCCCGAACGAGGCAGGGCTCCTTCTCAGGAACTGTGAGATCATGACCTGAGGCACAATCAAGAGTCAGAGGCTTAAGTGACTGACACACCCAGTTGCCCCAGCTGACTCAACTGTAGACAACAAACAGATGGTTACCAGAGGGGAGGTGGGCAAGAGGATGGGTGAAACAGGTGATGGGAATTAAAGAATATATTTATCTTAATGAGCATTGAGTTAAATACGAAATTGTTGAATCACTATATTGTACAACTGAAACTAATACAATGCTGTAAGTTAACTATACTGGAATTAAAATTTAAAAATAAACAATAAAATAAAATAAAACAAAGAAAAAAAGAAGATTGTAAGCACAATGTCTTCCTCATCATAGAAACTAAATTCAAGAGGGTTTCTTCCTTCTATTGTCAACTTGCTATTAAGAATTTTTTATTTAAGGGGTGCCTGGGTGGCTCAGTCGGTTAAGCATCTGACTTGACTTGATCTCACCATTCGTGAGTTCCAGTCCTGCATCAGGCTCTGTGCTGACAGCTGAGAGCCTGGATGGAGCCTGCTTCGGATTCTGTGCCCCCCTCACTCTTTGCCCCTCCCCCATTCACTCTCCCTATATCAAAAATAATCATTAAAAAAAAGTTCAAAACTAATGAACTAGAAGATAAATCGGAAGAAACTATCCAGAAGGGCAGAGAGAGAGAAAAACAGACAGAAAATGTGGAAGATGGGTTAAGAGACATGTGAGAAAGAATAAGAAGGTCTAACATGCATGAAATTGGAGAAACAGAGAGAAAGGAAATAACAGAGGTAATATTTGAAGAGATAAAGGCTGAAAATTTTCCAGAATTCATAAAAGATAACAAGAAATTTAACAAATCCCATGCAGAATTCATAAACAATCTTATCATAAGACTGGGAAAAAAAGAATTAAAATTCCAGACCAAAGGGAAAAAAAGTCAAGTGGTCTCACAGTGTTCTAAGGTCCTTGTATTGTCCGGATCAACAATGTACTTTGAATGCAGGTTGTAATTTTAAAAGTAACTACTAAAATAGAAAACAGTATATAACTTAAAATCTAGTAGAGTAGGAAAAGAGAATGATAAAAAAATTGCAGACCTAAACAAAGGCAAGAAAGAAGAAAAACATAAAAGAGGTAGGACAAGTAGAAAACATAAAGTAGGTAAGATCTTCCCATTCTTTCTTAAACCCATGCTAATCAGGCTATCTTCCCGATCACTACACAGAAAGTGTTCTACAGTACCAATGACCTATACCCACTGGTCATTTTTTTAGTCTTTAATTTACTTGCCCTATCAGAAATAAGTCCCATAAGGGATCACTCTCCTCCTTAATAAACTAGATTCACTAGGGCTCCAGGTTTCCTCTATATCTCACTGGTCCCTCCTCCTTCTGTCTCATTTACTATTTGCTTCTTATGTCCCAGAATTCTTAAAACTGCAGAATCCCAAGGTTTTCTTCTCTGTATGCCTTCAGTTTAAAGGTAGTTACCCAATCTCATGTAACATCACTTATGTCATATAATACAGCAGCCACTAGTCACTTGTAGCTATTTATATTAATTTAAATGGTTATTAATATTTGTATTATTATTAATTTATAGTAATACAGATTTATATTAATTACAATTAATTTTTTATTACAATTAAATTTTTTAAAATTCAGTATCTGAGTTACACTAACCACATTTGAAGTGCTCAATAGTCACATGTGGCTAGTGGCTACCGTATTGCACAGTGTAGCTATAAAACATTTCCATCATTGTACAAAGTTCTATTGATCTAGACAATGACCACTTCCATGTTAACATTTCTAACCAGAATTTCTCTCCTTGTATATCAGACTTGTATATCTAACTGCCTACTTAACAGGCTTTTTAAAAATTAATATAATTGACAACACTGTATTAGTTTTAGATGAATAACAATGATTTGATATATGCATACATACTTCTTAACATCTTTATTTGGATATACAGACAACTAGTATGTCCAAAACTGAACTTTTAATTTTTTCCCAAAAAACTACCCCACCCATTGTTTTCCTGATTTCAACTGATGGCATCTCCATTCTTCCAGTTAATCAGGCCAAAATCCTTCAAATTTCCCATGACTTCTTTTCTCAGTGTACATTCAATCTATTAGGAAAATAGTGTTGGCTCTCTCTTCAAGTATATCCAGGATCTGACCACTATCATTTGTTACCAAGATTTCTACAACAGTTTCCTAATGGAGCTCCCTGCTTCTACCCTTATCCCTTTACAGTCTCTGTACATAGAAGGGAGAGTTGTAGAGTGATACAGTAAGGCATTTGATCCCACCCAACTGGTTTTTATCACTGGGGGAAGTGCTATTAGACCAAGTGGGTAAATTTGGGATGCTGAACATCGTACAATGAACAAGATACCTCCTACAATAAAGAATTATCCAGCCCAAAATGTCGAAAGTTCTGACGTTGAGAAATCCTGCTCTGGGGGGTAAAAGAAGAGGTTGTGATAGGGAGGGACTATAGAGGACCTTATATGGTGATGCCAAATCCTATTGTTCAACTTGATTCTGGTTATATGGCCATTTGCTCTACAATTAGACATGTATTAAGCACTTTTCTGTACGGATGCTGTATTTCACAAACAAGCACACACACACAACAGCAAACTCCGTAAAGTGAAATAAATAGGCTTTAACATTTAAAGGCATGTGCTTTACCTTTATTCCTCAACTATAAGTTATTATGATTATTCTCACTTTATAAATAAGGATACAAGGCACAGAGAAGTTAACCAATTACAAAATTAATAGGTAGGGGGAAGAGTTAGAATTCAAACCCAGGCAGTGTAAGCTCAGAGCCTGTACTCTTTGTCACTATGCTGTGCTTCTTTCTTGTTCTTTGCCCTTTCTCTGTCTTCTTTCATTTTCTTCTGTTTTCTTATTACCAGATGACTTAACAAGTAAAGTTTTATTGGTGCTGTATTTGTTTAATGGAGTCCTATGTCTGCTGTTGTTATTTTTCTAAATATATATGTATGACAGAGTAGAAAGAAAACATGGTTTTTGAGTAAGCAATCCTTAGCTGTCACTACCTATGTAATTTAAGATTAACCATTTAACTGCCATGAATCTATTTTCTCATGTGTAAAACTGAAACAATAACATCTACCTCACTAGTGTGGTTGAAAACTACATGAACTAATGAATATTATACTTAATACTTTGTAATGGGAAACTAAATGTTCCAACACATTATTATTCCTCTTTGAAAATAAATGACAAAACTTGTGTTTTTACATATGCAGCCTCTTGAGGTTTTCTTCTTTTTTGTAAGTGAAAAATTCTGCAGTAATGAGGTAGAGAGAAGTAGGCAAATGTTGTCAAATGCTACTAATAAGTTTGACATGTATGTTGGCAACATATTCTATTCCCAGAATATATGCATTTTCTTTCCTCTGTCTTTTCTTTCCATTTCTCTCTTCTGCTCTCCTGCCCAGCATTTAAGACAAAGCTCTCATTAACTTATTAGTCTTACTAGAGACAAACAAATAATGTTGAAGAAGTACCTTACATAATGGTGGTTTTTCAAAAAAAGAGAAATCAAAATACTATCATCTCCAATCATAAAAGACTTTATTTCTGTATCTTCCTATACAGAGTACACAAGTAAAAATGATTATTTTAAGATGAGACAACTAAAATACTGAGTAATGGCAAACTCTGAACAATATATGCATTCAAAACTTCTCAGTGAGCCTCTACAATGTACTTAGGTACCAAGGGAAAAAAAATTTTTAATTTTTTTTTAAAAATATTTTTTGAAGTTTTTTATTTATTTTTGAGACAGAGACAGACAGAGCATGAGCAGGGGAGGGGCAGAGAGAGAGGGAGACACAGAATCTGAAGCAAGCTCCAGGCTCTGAGCTGTCAGCACAGAGCCTGACACGGGGCTTGAACTCACAGACTGTGAGATTATGACCTGACCTGAAGTCGGATGCTTAACCGATTGAGCCACCCAGGCACCCCAAAAATTTTTAATTTTTTAAAATGATTTATTTTTGGGGCGCCTGGGTGGCGCAGTCGGTTAAGCGTCCGACTTCAGCCAGGTCACGATCTCGCGGTCCGGGAGTTCGAGCCCCGCGTCAGGCTCTGGGCTGATGGCTCAGAGCCTGGAGCCTGTTTCTGATTCTGTGTCTCCCTCTCTCTCTCTGCCCCTCCCCCGTTCATGCTCTGTCTCTCTCTGTCCCAAAAATAAATAAACGTTGAAAAAAAAAAAATTTAAAAAAAAAAATAAAAATAAAATGATTTATTTTTGAGAGAGATAAATACAGAGAACGAGCAGGGGAAGAGCAGAGGGAGAAGGAGACAGAATCTGAAGCAGGCTCCAGGCTCTGAGCTGTCAGCACAGAGCCTGATGTGGGGCTTGAACTCACAAACTGTGAAACCATGACTGGGGCCAAAGTCAGACACAATGGACTGAGCTACCCTGGCGCCCCTAAATTTTAACTCATGGTTCCCATCCTCAATAAACTTAAAAATATTATCCAGCCCAATAGAAGTCTAGAAATTAGGCAACTTATCCTAAATCACTTACATAATAAAACCTAGTAAGATGTTAATTACCATTCTGATTTTCAGTTCATCATTTCACTTCTAATTAAAATCTATACCAATTGCTGGTCCTAGCTTCCAATTTAGCTTTGGAATATATCAGTGCAAGATTTTTAAAAAAATGTTTATTTATTTTGAGAGAGAGGGGGATAGAGAGCAAGGAGGGGAGGGGCAGAGAGAGAGAGGGAGAGAGAGAATCCCAAGAAGGTTCCGCATTGTTAGCATGGGGCCCAACGCAGGACTTGAACCCACAAACCAATGAGATCATGACCTGAGCTGAAACAAAGAGTTGGATTCTTAACCAACTGAGCCACACAGGCACCCTGCAGTTCATCATTTCACTTCTAATTAAAATCTACACCAATTGTTGGTCCTAGCTCCCAAATTAGCTTTGCAATAGATCAGTGCAAGATTTATTTTTTTTTATGGCAAAAAGTTTACTTGACTGTTTAAAACACAGATTCACAATTTACATATTTGGATGTGAAGCATCAGAAATGATCCTGAAGTGTACATTATTCAGTGGTAATTGTTATTAAAATTTCATTAAGATGAAAGTAACTGAGACAAAGTAATTTCACCAAAACAGTTAGTTGAGAAGCAAAAACACAAACTTAATCTTTCAGTTCCTTCCTTTACATAATAAAACGAATTAATAATTCAATTGACTTGTTTGGTTTAAAATTTTAAAACTAATAAGCAGTAGTTTTCAAGATTACTTTGAACCACTAATTATAAAACTAGGAGTAATAGTCCTAACAAATTTCCTTAATTTAAAACTGCAGTGACAAATTAACTTGAAAAAGTTGTTCCCTGGATATAGAGAGAAGATATTCTATATATCAATGAAGAATACATACTGAATTAAGGTGGACATAGGTATTAAAAACTTGGGAAAGAAATAAAGCTATTGTAGAGAAGTTATGTCGTGTATTGGTTTGATATGATTTAAAATCTACACGTTTACAATCTAAGTAAACTTGTTTTAATCCATCCCTTTATGACAAAGAAAAAAAAGTTTTAGAAGTAAAGTCATTTTGATAGAAGAATGAAGTAATTGTGTCAGGATGTCATCATCTTGTCTGTTTTCACTGGTAAGAACTCAGTAGCTCAGCTATGAGGAAGCAACTATGGCATGGGGACATCTGTATTGTAAATAGCAAGTATGTAAGGACTATCAGAATGTTTCCTGTAGGCAAGGCAGTTCTTTGCTGATCTAAAAGAGCTCTCCAAATACCTGGGGGCAATTAGCTCCTGCTGAGGTAAAGGCCACTTTTATCTGTAGTGGCAAAAGCCTGGTACAGCAGTGCCCCAAATCATCTTGCCCATTAACAGGGACAATGACCCTCTTTAGCAATGCGCTTTAACAGGAGACTTTAACTTTTGCGCAGGCAGAAGGACATTAGCTCTGGTTGACTAAGCTGTCTTTCCCAAGTACCAACTCCAAAGCGTATACCTTAACTAAATTTGGACTTTATTCCTTTCATGCTCCCCTTGTCTTGAACAACAGGGTGATAGTCTATCATTGATTTGGAGTATGTAATTTCTTTATTGGCTTATTAAGAGACATTATCCTGTATACTATTGGCTTGTGAAATTCCCACAGTGAATCTATCTTAAACAAACCCCTGGCAGATACAATCTCAGTCACAGCATTAATTTGCCTCCTGACAAAAACCAAGTTATTAGCTTTACAGAACTTTTAAAACATTCTCTCAAATTTCAAAAATTAAATATTTTAGGAATTGAAAAGATGATTGTCAGACAACTAGTATCCTTTTATTGAAAAGAATATAAGAACTGGGGGCGGGGGTCTCTGGATGGCTCAGTCAGCTGAGCATCTTGATTTCAGCTCAGGTCATGAAGCCAGGGTCATGGGATCAGGTTTTTTTTATTTATTATTATTTTTTTTTATTTTTTTTTTTCAACGTTTATTTATTTTTGGGACAGAGAGAGACAGAGCATGAACGGGGGAGGGGCAGAGAGAGAGGGAGACACAGAATCGGAAACAGGCTCCAGGCTCCGAGCCATCAGCCCAGAGCCTGACGCGGGGCTCGAACTCCCGGACTGCGAGATCGTGACCTGGCTGAAGTCGGACGCTTAACCGACTGCGCCACCCAGGCGCCCCCATGGGATCAGTTTTAAAACTGAGAAAAACACACCCCATGTTGGGCTCCATGCTGAGCATGAAATTTGCTAAAAATTCTCTTTTTGCCCCTCTCCCCTGCTTGTGGTCTCTCTCTCTAAACAAACAAAAAACAGGGGGAAATTCATTCAAGAAAATCTAAGGCACATAAAAATTTTTCTAAAAATCTATAAATTCATTTGTGTAAACATTTAAAAGCATGCCAGGTACTGCTTAACTGTGTACAGAAATTTGCTGTTATTTCTGAACTTAATAAAACTAAGCTTAATGAAATCTGCATACAGTGGGAGAAAAGTGATCAATAGAATTGCTAAGAAATGCTAGAGAAAAAAATTTAATATTGATAAGGAAGCATAACCTTATTGCTCCTCAATCTCCAAAAACTGATAAAATTATCTTCAGAAAGCACTGCCAGGGTATTCCTTTATTTGAATTATATACAATGGTTAATTTGGGGCATGGCCTACTCTGATTTATTAAGTAAAGTGTGGTAGTTGAAAGCTCATGTCATACTCCCTGGATTTGAATCTTGGCTCTGCTAAGATTGGGCAACTTATTTAAATTCCCTAAGACTAGGGGCGCCTGGGTGGCGCAGTCGGTTGAGCGTCCGACTTTAGCCAGGTCACGATCTCGCGGTCCGTGAGTTCGAGCCCCGCATCAGGCTCTGGGGCTGATGGCTCAGAGCCTGGAGCCTGGTTCCGATTCTGTGTCTCCCTCTCTCTCTGCCCCTCCCCTGTTCATGCTCTGTCTCTCTCTGTCCCAAAAATAAATAAACGTTGAAAAAAAAAATTTTTTTAAAAATAAAAAATAAATTCCCTAAGACTCACTGGTGTGGGGGATAATAAAAGTACTAGTCTCACAGAGTTGGAGATTTAATGAGATAATGTACGTAACGTACCTTGCTCACAATGAGTATTCAAGAAATAATAACTATCATTTTATTTTTTGGCTTTTTAAAAGTAACTAACAAAATTCAACATTATATCTTGGCTTAACTTAGTGGCCTGAATAAAATCAGCTGACATATCTACATGCCTTTAGTATAAAGTGAGTAAACTCAGTAAGGTAAGAAAGAGAAAGAAGTTGAGCTTTGAAGGATTACTGAACTGTCACAAAGAGAACAGACCTAAAGGAAATAATTAATTTCTGAAGAAGAAAACTAGGTGTCACTTTGGAGAAAAACTGAGAAAAAGACACACCAATAAATAAGTACTGGGAGTTGGAACTAACCTTTATTTACTGAACACCTACTACTGGCCTAAGTTTTAAATGTTTAATTGCAACTAATCCTTAGAATTTGGGAAGATGTATATATAACCTTCAAATTATAAAAAAAAAGAAACTGAAGCTCAGAAATAACTTGTCCTGTATTACTTGGCTAATGAAGCCATAGCTGGGATGGAAACCAGGTTACTTTGGTCCCATATGTTATTTCCAGTATACTGCAATGTCTGCCTGAACTTAATGTTTTTTGTTTTTAAAGTTTATTTATTTTGAGAGAGAGAGCATGAACGGGGTAGGGAGGGAGGGAGGGAGAGAGAGAGAGAGGGAGAGAGACAGAATTCCAAGCAGGCTCTGTGCTGCCAGAATAGAAACCAAAGAGGGGCTCGAACTCACTAACTGTGGGCTCATGACATGAGATGTAATCAATAATTGGTCACTTAACCAACTGAGCCACCTAGGTGTCCCTCAACTTAATGTTTTTAACCAATACTTTCTGCGGTATTGGTTCCTATGCTAAACTGAGAATGAAGTTGAGTTTAGGAAGAGAGGATTTTTGTAACTCCTGGAGATAATACTTTTGCTAAGATTAAATGTTAGGAAACCCAGAATGAGAAAAATCTAATGTTTATTTATTTTTTTTGGGGGGGGGGGGAGGGCAGAGAGAGAGAGACAGAGACAGAACCAGAAGCAGGATCCAGGGTCTGAGCTGTAAGCAAAGAGCCTGATGTGGGTCTCCAACTCAGGAACCGTGAGATCATGACCTGGGCCAAAATCAGATACTCAACCGACTGAGCCACCCAAGCGCCACCAGAATGAGAAAAATCTAGAAGGATCCTTCGATTTCAGTCAGTCTTACCAAAAAAAGAAAATCAAAGTTAAGGAACACACAAGGGGCATACAAGATTTGATATAAAGGTTCCAGTTTAATCACTTACGTCTATTTGTTCTAAACAAATCTGAAATTTTGTGGCATTGTCAAATTAGCTCTTTATTCCAAACAAGCAGAAAATTGATATCTCAATGATCTAGTCCCTAGTGCTTTTCAATAAAAGATTTAATAATATTCAAGTAAATACCAAGAATTGTAAGGAAATTGGTAATTTTCAGTTGCCTCAATTAGTCAATTAGCTTGAACTTCAAATATCCCAACAATGTTATTTCAAAGGAAATGTAATGCCTTTTTGAAAGTCTTGATAAGTAGAACTACTAGGTATTCTGAAGTTTGATAAATTAGGTTGAGAGGTAAATTAGCAATCCACAGCTAATATTATAATAACACAGAATAGTGCTATCAATGATTAACTGAAATGTTAAATAGCTCTATACCATCAATTTGCCATAGACCTAACACTGATAATAGGGAGCAAAACATGCAAAATGACATATGCAGATATATTCACTTCCAATATCTCACTCAGTCCTTTGAGTTTGAAAACAAGGTTCCAGGGGTGCCTGTGTGACTCAGTCAGTTACACTGTCCAGCTCTTGATTTTGGCTCACGTCATGATCTCAGTTTTGGGAGTTCCAGCCAGGTCAGACTCTATCCTGACCATGCATTCTCCCTCTCTACCCCTCCCCAGCATGTGCACTCTCTCTCCCTCTCTCTCTCAAAATAAATAAACTTAAAAATAAAATAAAATAAAAGTCCCAGAAGAAAGGCTATTAATGTCAAAGCTAAGTGATTTAATGAGTCTCTAATCATGGACTTTAAAATTGGTTTCAGTATGGGGTCTCAATAGGAAAATAACAGTTTACTGACCTGCTTGCTGATGCCTGTGCTGAAAAATACTTTTCTCCATAAAAAGGACATAGGAAGTAACCAAAGAAAGTTTATATGACACTATTTTCAAAAGGTATTGACTATATCAGTACATTTCAAAGGATGTCAGCTTTTTCCACACTAGAGTCAGAAATGTCCTTTCACAATTCTTTGCAAAAGGATGGCTATAGTATCTGGCCAAGAGGCTAGGATCAATCTGTAATAGTACCCACTCATTTTTGCCCAAAGAAATGTAGAGGTGACCCCTGAATAAAGCAGGTGTTGGGCTGCTGAAACCGACTTCCCTCCCGCCCCTAGTTGAAAATGCACATGTAACTTGTGACTCCCCCAAAACTTTACTAATAACCCCTTTTGACTGGAAGCCTTACTGATAACATAGTTAACACATATTTTGTATGTTGTATGTATTATATACTGTATTCTTACAATAAAATAAGCTAGAGAAAACAAAATGTTATTAAGAAAATCTTAAGGAAAATACACTTATAGTATTATACCGTAAAAAATTCATGTCTGAGTGGACCTGTACAATTCAAACCTGTGTTATTTAAGAGTCAATAGTATTGTGGACCCACTCACTATACAAGTATTTATATGTTCCTCCTCAGAGACTGAAAATTAGTACTAATACCTCTGCATATGGTAGTTTCAGATACTGTAATTACATTTCAGTTTAACAGAGCAAGCATGGAAAATTTTTTTTTTCTGTAAGAGGCCAAATAACATTTTAGGTTTTCTGAGCCACATGATCTCAGCAGGTACTCAACTATGTCCTTTTGCACAGAAGACAATATACAAATGAGTGAGCATGCCTGTGTTCTAATAAAACTTTATAAAAAATAAATACATCTGGTGGCAATGGTCATAGCAATGCTTATAGTTTACCCACCTCTGTATTGCCAATATAAAAGCCAATGGAACCATATCATAAAAAAGGCAGCCTGGTTAAATAAGTTATTTTGTGTATATGTGTTTTCCTCTATGTAAGTCTGTACCTGCTATAAAAAGTCCAGTAACAAACTTATCTAAACTTCTTCTGTATGAATCAGTTAATGGTCAGTCAATAAGAACTGTAATGCTTCAATTCTGATGTGACTATTGAAACATGTTTCCAAACTGATCGATAAATGCTTCAAAAGGTGTTAAATTTGACAGTGCTGGAGGGCAATGTAGTCTAATAAAAGAAATTAGCAGCCAGAGCAATGCAATTGCACCAAAGAACCCACAATGGGAACACTAAATGCTTTCAAGTTATGTTTAGGCAATAAGAAAGAACGCTGATGGAGAAGTAAAATTTAAGTGTATTATAAAATGCAGGCCTAGTAGAAGTTTTTATCCTCCTAATGATTTTTTTTTAAGTTTTATGATATCTCCTTTTCAAAAAAATACTATAAATTATTATTTTATTTTGTAATTCAGGTTGGTATTCCCATGCTGTTTACCCTTTACTGTAAATATTAAGGGTATTGTCAATTAGCATACTATTTTTATATGACTGAGATATTCAGCATTTAAGATAGAAAGAAAAAATCTAAGGCTACAGTTCTCAGAGCTCAAGTGGGCATACATTGAGAAAGGAAAGGTGACATCTTAATTTACTACCAACCTTTTATATTACTACGAAGTTTGTAGAGATTTTTCTTCAACTTAAGACAAGGGTTTCTTTGACCTACTGAGAAGTTTCAAAATGTTCCCTTCAGGGATTTCTTGTTATTTTGCATAGGTCAGCATTAAAAAGAAAAAAGGAGAAGCAACAGGTTACAATTTGCTGATCTACTGATCTCAGCAATAGATTAAAGCACTGCTTGACAGTCCTGAAAATTAGGTTTTAGTCAAGTTGGCCATTGTTTATTTGGTGGTAAGGGAGGCAGTTCCTCCAGCTTGATGGACCTTGGTTTCCTCATCTGTAGAGTGAGGAGAACCTGCCTGACTAGATACTCTAAAAGGCCTCTTCCAGCTCTATTTATTCTAAGACAGCTAAGATGTCAAGCCACCTACTATCAAGACACCGTGTCTCACATTTGAGCTGAGGAAAAGTGTGGCAAGGATTTAACTGTTTCGGCCCTCAACCCATTTGTGGTCCTCGCTCAAGGCACAAGGGTGTTTCTTCCCTGATCTGCTTTCTCCAACTCTTCCCTACTCGGGACAGGGAAAGGCTTTCCCACTGCCGCAATAACCCCAATTCTCCCCCTCACCCGGGTGTTTACCTACAGTCACCCTGCCTTGCCTTAAGGCTCAAGCAGGCACCGACTCCCCACAGCCCGTCGAATTCTCTCAGCCCCTATCGGATGGGAGTCACCAGAGCCCAGAGAGGAGCGCGCGTCTCCCCTCCGGGGTGGTCTCCTCTGTCCCGACTTTGGCCTCAACGCTCCCCCAAGAAGCAACTGTTTGGGCGCATTTCACCAAAGAACTTCCCCGATGACAGCCGGCTCTTCAGCAAGCTCAGCGGTTCCCGCCGCTTCCCCTCTGTTCCTCCCACCCCCCACTCCCCGCTCCCTCCCGAGGGGTGATTTTGAAAAACTAGGGAACAAGGCCTACCTGCACCGGCCAAGCCCTCAATCTGGGAAAAATGGGCGAGAAAACGGAGACCCTTTCCTAAATCCACTCAACTTGAGGCAGGAAGGGGTTCTCCTCCCCTGGACAGGAAGAGACAACAGCCTCGGCCGCGGGGACCGGCGGGGGATGGAGTTCTGAGCGCACTGAGCCAGGCGCCGCTGCCAAACCTCCCGCCCCTGAGGACTACAACTCCCAGAGGCCTCTGCGAGAGCCAACGCGCCTTTCGCCGCAGAGCCCAGCCCCACTCCCGGCTTTAGGAGGTGGGGCGGTCAAGATACGCAAATCTCGTCTCCTCTGCTGCCTGCTGTTGGTTCCTGTGTGGGATGCTTCCCTGACGTTTAAAGGCATCGAGGACGAGGAACGCCATCTCCTGCAGTCTTTACGCTTCCAGAGGTCACATAGGAAAGGGCTGACCTCCCATTATCAGTCTCTTTTCACAGGCCCTTCTGGCTAGTGTTCTGTACTGTCGTCACGTGCTTGAATCCCACGGACAACAAGGAAAACTGGTTTGAAAAATGTTGGGGTGGCACTCTCACTCTCATGTCTGGACACTTAGGTTTTTGTTATTGTTTGCGTTTGTTTTCTTTTATTATTTTAATGCGTTGACGAATTTGTCTCCATGCTAAAAGAGGGGCTTTGGTGGTATATTTTAGCACCGTCTCCGCATCCCTAGTAGTTTCTCCCAAAGCCAACTCAAATAAACCTATAATCTAAGTAAAATGAGTGTGCATGTTGTAACATGTCAGCCCAATCAAAGTCCCCTGGAAAGCATATAGCATCACCTACGCCATTACATAGGAAGCCAGTAGCATCTTTTTCTCTTTTAAGAAAACAACCATAAAAACAAAAAAACAATAAAAAACCCACAAGTGCATTGTAATGTGATAATCCAAAGTAACAAATCCAAATTTAAAAGCTGATATTGAATGCCAAGCATTTTACATATAATACATCTTTAAATCTCCACCATGATTCTAGAAATGTATATTATCCCTATTTTACAAACATGGGAACAACCCTATAGAATTTAAGTAACTAACCCAAGGCCAAGCAACTATTAAATGACAGAAGAGTCAGACTTAAAACCTGATGCTCTAAAAGTCTTATTCCAAAACCTGATTTCTCGAACACCACCAAACAGTGCCTGTATTATTGAGGGCTTGACAACAAGGCAGATGATGTAAGAAGTACTGCCTCTAAGGCAGATAAAAGTTATTTTGCTAATGGTGTCCTTATTAAAAATCTTTTTGCAATTACCCTTTAGCCTGCCTTCAAATAAGCAGAACATTCTTTGATAATTTCAGTGATAGCAAAATTCTCTTCTTTCTTTGCATTCCAGGTCTAGAAGATAATTTTGACAAGACTGAAAAGCACAAAAGTGAATGGTACTGAGTGACATGAATGAAAATAGCAGATTAGGGAATTTGAACATGTTCCCTCTGTTAAAGCAGTACATAAGCTGGCAAGACTGCCAGAATCAACTTTTTTGGGGACTCTGGCATCTAATAAAAAATGTAAAACAACTAGGGGAACATTTTAGAAAAGACTGCTGAGTTTTGGCAAGAGAGGTCTATGATCATCTCTTACTGTCCACCTTGAGGTCGCCCTGAAGACAGCAGCCTACATTCCTGCTAGTTGCTAGTACCTGAGGGAGCAATAGGGATCTTCTTCTCAAGGAATTGTAATTGTGCATTTTGACCTATCTTGTGGTTCCCTGAAGGTTTGACTCAAGGGCTTGCCTTTGTTTTGCCTGCCTTGCAATCTCCAGAGAACTGAAGCAACCCCCCACCCCCACCCCAGGCCATGTGAGTTTGTCTGAAAGCCTTTAAAGCAAATGTTTTAGTCACCAAGTTTACTAAATAGTTAGGTCCAAACAAATTAATATGCATTTATGTCCTAACAACTCAGTAGCCATTTAAAAATACATACATAAATTGAAAGAAAAATATTTTATTTCATTCTTAAATAGCTTTAATTGCTTACTAGTGGGATGTATACATCTATTGGGCACTGTATAACTTCTTGAAATCAGATAAGATACCACTATCCTTGTTTCCTGTTTCACATTGGATTTTTTAAAGAAAATGTTTATTTATTTGTCTTTGAGAGGAAAAGAGAGAGTGGTAGTAGAGGCATGGTGGAGGGGCAGAGAGAGAATCCCAAGCAGGCTCCCCACTGTCAGCACAGAGTCCTTCATGGGGCTTGATCCTAAAACCCGTGAGATCATGACCTGAGCTGAAATCAAGAGTTGTACTCACATTAGATTTTGCACAATACTTGGTTGAGATCATAGCAACCACTGAAAACTCAACTTGGCAGATACAACGTTATCCAAAAAAAATTAACTTGATCTAATATTGAAACAGAATTATCTCGGGGCGCCTGGGTGGCTCAGTCCGTTGAGCGTCCGACTTCGGCTCAGGTCACGATCTCGAGGTCTGTGAGTTCGAGCCCCGCGTCGGGCTCTGGGCTGATGGCTCAGAGCCTGGAGCCTGCTGCCGATTCTGTGTCTCCCTCTCTCTCTGCCCCTTCCCCGTTCATAGCTCTGTCTCTCTCTGTCCCAAAAATAAATAACGTTAAAAAAAAAATTTAAAAAAAAAAAAAAAAGAAACTGAATTTCGCAAGGTGCTACTTCACATGGTATCTGACAGATGTCTCTCTGTTTTCCTTAAAAATTTAAAATATTGTGCTCTGTGGGTCCTGTGGGTTCCCTGTAGTATTCTCACTGACTGGGAACTGCAGTTCTTAGACATTATTTTTCTGGTCTACAACGATTGTCAAACTTCTTCTATAAGGGCCATTAGGTGGGGCGCCTGGTGGCGCAGTCGGTAAGCGTCCAAACTTCAGCCAGGTCACGATCTCGTGGTCCGTGAGTTCCAGCCCCGCGTCAGGCTCTGGGCTGATGCTCGGAGCCTGGAGCCTGTTTCCGATTCTGTGTCTCCCTCTCTCTCTGCCCCTCCCCCGTTCATGCTCTGTCTCTCTCTGTCCCAAAATAAATAAAAACCGTTGGAAAAAAAAAATTTAAAAAAAAAAATAAAGGGCCCATTAGTAAGTATTTTGGGCTTTGTGACCATATGGTCTCTGTCAACAATGATTCAATTCTGTCTTTATGGCACAAATAGAGACAACATAAATGATACGTAAACAAATGGAGTGGCTGTATTCTAATTTATAGAAACAGGTACTGGGCTGGATTTGTCTCCAGGACCATAGTTTCCTGACCATGGCCTAGAGTATCCAGAGTGGAGATTGTGTATTAATTGGAATTCTCTAAGGAGAAGAATTTTTCTCCATGATTTGATTACCCCAAGGTAAAATATGTTTGGGAAATGTAGTATAAATACTTGCATCTTTCTTTTTACCAGTTTTCAAAATGAGTTGGTTGCCTAGCATCTGCAAAGTTGACCAGTGAGGTTTTTTTGGTTTTATTTTTATCATTAAAAATATATTTGATGAGGGGTGCCTGGCTGGCTCAGTCAGTTAGGGATCTGACTTCAGCTCAGGTCATGATCTCACGGTCTGTGAGTTCGAGCCCTGCGTTAGGCTCTGTGCTAACAGCTCAGAGCCTGGAACCTGCTTAAGATTCTGTGTCTCCCTCTCTCTCTGCCCTTCCCCCACTCACTCTCTGTCTCTCTCTGTCTCTCTCTCTCTCTCTCCAAAATAAACATTAAAATTTTTTTAAAAATACATATATTTGATGTGTTTCAATCCTTTGAAGATATATATATATATATATATATATATATATATATATATTAAATTTCAAGTTTACAAAAAAATTGCAAAGGTAGTGCCAAGAATTCCAATATATATTCTTTACTCAGAGTTATCAATTGTTAACATTTTGTCATATTTGTTTTATTCTTTCTCTTTCTCCTTCCATTTCCTTGCTTTCTCTCTTTCTCTGTACACGCACGTATTTCCCTAAACCATTTGAGATTAAATTGCACACCATATGCCTCTGCTCCTAAATTCTTTAGTATATATTTCCCAAAAAAAGGATTTTCACAGTATGATGATCAAAACTAGAACTTTAAAAAATTGACACAATGCTCTTATTTAAAAGTCTTATGAAAATTTCACCAATTGTTTCAATAATGTCTTTTATAAGATGCTTTGTTTGATTTTGTTTTGTTTTGTTTTTTCCTCATCCAGAACCAACACAGGATTGACCACACGTTGCATTTAGTCTCATGTCTCTTTAAGATCCTTTAATCTGGAATGGGTCCTTAAGACTTCTTTCCCTTTTATGACATTGATATTTTTGAAGAGTATAGGCCATTTAGTAAAATGTCCCTCATTTTGAATTTACCTAATGTTACTTCATGATTAGATTCAAGTTTTGCATTTTTGGTAGGAATAATACAGGAGTATTGTAGAGTCTTTCTCACTGCATCATATCATGAGGCACATGATATTCACTGATTATAAAGATTCTAATACCAATTCCAGAATGGGAATAGAGTTTCCCACACTATCAAGCAATTCTTAGACACCAACTGGGTGTCCTACCATTTAACTCAATTCTGATGCTATCTACCTGGACACTGAACCAGATTACAGGTTAATGGCTCAGTCCTAGATGAATTCTCCCCCTCTCCTCACTCAGACACCCCTTGAAACTACAGATTGTTCCTTGTACTGTGACCAACTGGCTATAGATCAGAGGTTCCCATGACTCTCTCCTTGGGTTTGACTAATTTGCTAGAGTGATTCAGAGAACTCAAAGGAACATTTTACTTAGTACATTACTGGTTTGTTATAAAAGGCTATAACTCAGGAGCAGCCAGTTGGGAAGAGATGCCCATGGGGAAAGGGTATGGAATTTCCATGCCCTGTCTATGTGCACCACTCTCTTCAAATTCCCATGTGCTTATTATCTACCTGGAAGTTCTCTGAACTCCATCCTTTTGAGTTCTTACGTAGGCTTCATATTACACAGACAGTATTGATTAAATCATTGGCCCCTGGTGATTGAACTCAGCCTTTAGCCCCTCTCTTCTTGCCAGAGGTGGAGAGTGAAGGGACTGAAAATTTCAACCCTCTAAATACATGGTTGGCTCCACTGGCAACCAATCCCATACTTGAGAGTAGCCCAAAAGTTACTTCATTAACACAACAAAAGATATCTTTATCACTCTCATCACTTAAGAAATTTCAAAGTTTTAGCTCTGTGACAGAAAGGGGTCAAAGACCAAATATATATTTCTTAGTATAAATCGCAGTATCACACGGGCATATTGGTCATCATTGATACCTAGTCTCCAAGCTCTTTAGTGAACCATGTCTCCGGTTTTCATAGCTTCGTACAGTTCCCTCTCCTTGAATCTCCGTTGGCTCTGTGATTTTTTTTTTCTTCAACCAACAGAATGTGGCAAATGTGACACTGTTTTTTCTTATTCTAGGTCTGAAGAAACCTTGCAGCTTCTGACTTGATCTCTTGGAATGCTGTCTTTGGAATGTTTGTTCACTTGGAATCCTCACTCTGGGGTAGCTCAAAGAAAGAGAGATAGATGCCTGACCAACACCCAACTTTTCCAACTATTGTGGCCAAGAGATCCGAGTAAAGAGGCCATATTGAATATTTAATAGAATTAAATTGGGAACTTAAGGTGAAATAAATTGTAGACAACATCTGATTGTAACTACCTGAGCCCACTCAATCCACAGAATCTTGAAAGATAATAATACATTGTTTTAAGCCATTAAATTTTGGAGGAGCTTGTTATTTTTTTTTTAATTAAAAAATTTTTTTTAACGTTTATTTATTTTTGAGAGAGAGAGACAGAGCACAAACTGGGGAAAGGCAAAGAGAGAGGGAGACACAGAATCCAAAGCAGACTCCAAGCTGTCAGAACAGAGCAGGGCTCCGAGCCCAGGACTCTCAGCCCATGACCTGAGTTGAAATGAGATGCTTAACTGACTGAGCCACCCAGGCCTTCCTGGAGGAGATTGTTATGTAACAATAGATAAGTAGAATGATGACTTCAACTTTGATCCCTTGGTTGAGATGGTGTCTGCTTGGTTTCTCCATTCTACAGTTACTGTTTTTTTTTCTTTATAATTAATAAATAATTTATGGGGGACACTTTAAGACCTTATTAATGTCCTTTTCTTCACCAAACTGTTGCTACGAGTTTAATAAGCCAGATTCAAATATTACTGTGATGGTTGCAAAACGATGATTTAAAAAAAAAACCCACAAAACTCTACATGTATTAGTTAACATTTTGCTGTAAGAAAAAGCTTTGTTTTCCTTTTTCTTTACTTATACATTACCAGTACATATGTATGGGTTTTTATTTTATTAAATGTATTATAATCTGTTATTATCGTTTTCACTCTGATGCCCTAATTGTCCTGCATTTGACTAGTGGGAACCCATTTCATTTGGTTCTTCAGTGCTTTGGTAATTTCTGAAAGCTTTCTTACTTTTTGGTGCAAGCTGATGTTTCAGACTTACCTTGTATATTTCCAACCATATTGCTGGTATCTGTTTTTTTCCCCCAGAGGTGGTTTTTTTGTAATGGGAAATGGTATCTAGAACCACAGTCTGTATGCTGGCCAGCTCCTTGCTAATGGGTTGGTCATTGTTTCCAGGCTTTTTCAATAGAAAGAGTTAGGAAATACTTTTTTTTTTTTAACATATATTTACGTAAAGGAGATTGTGTATCATGAATTCATACTATTGTTTTCAATTCACACTTAGGAAAATAGCATTATCACTTACCCTCTTTGATTTTCTATTTCAATCTTTTTTCTCTTACACTGAAAATCTTAGTTCTTAAACAACATTAATTTAATTATATATAATTTTATTACTAATAATATGGTTATAGAATTAGTTTACTTTTGCAGGTTTGTGTATGTTATTTCGCCTTTTGTCCCACTAAAGACAAATGGTCAAATTACTGTATTTTGGATCACTTGGAATAATTTTCATTGTGTGACTAAATCATTAACTCAGTATGTATTTATGTGTCTTTGTTTCCTTTGCTTTGAAATTTAATATTGGTTTTTAAATTTTAACTTAGTTTTGTTTTATAATTTTGCATAACAATCGTATGATTTCACAATCAAATCTACTTGCTCAGGGAAGTGTAGCACATATTCTTATCCTTCTCAACCTGTTCCCTCTTTTTTTGTCATAAGTAGTGCTTTTATAAATTTTGGTGTATCCTTCCATTTTTTAAAAAAATATAAGCAAATGTATCTGTTTTTAGGTAAATGCTAGCATACCG
The DNA here is from genome assembly GCF_007474595.2 of Lynx canadensis. Classification (NCBI taxonomy): domain Eukaryota; kingdom Metazoa; phylum Chordata; class Mammalia; order Carnivora; family Felidae; genus Lynx; species Lynx canadensis. The sequence continues at coordinate 124,149,480 of NC_044303.2, forward strand.
GACATGTTATTCAACCTGTCTTTTTCTAATAAAATAGATCCTAGTGATCATTCCATTGCAATATATAGAGATTATCCTCTTTTTTCTTTTTTTTTTTTTTTTTTAATAGCTGCAGAGTTCTCTGAAGGGGAGCAGAATATGCCACCCACAATTATGCCACTTTTGGATATTGATTATATTGAATTAAAGGTACTTTAGAAACAGCTATGCAGGAATGACTCTCTGAGCCTCCTTTGTGTCATCAAAAGCATGTGAAAGGTTAACCACACTTCCCCTGCCCCCCACCTTCATACCAGGAAGGTGAAAGGCATCCTTATCGCCAGAGATATGGAATGTGGAGTCGAGAAGGCTGTATAAACAAAACCTGTTATTTCTTCATCAATTTATTACCCTAAGTCCAAACCTTTTTTTCTTGTCAGTTCTTTAAAAAACATTTTTTGGGGAGTGCCTGGGTGGCTCAGTCCATTGAGTGGCCGACTTCAGCTCAGGTCATGATCTCACAGTTGGTTTGTAAGTTTGATCCCTGTGTCAGGTTCTGTGCTGACAGCTCGGGACCTGGACCTGCTTCGGATTCTGTCTCCTTCTCTCTCTGCCCCTCCCCTGCTCTGTCTCTCAAAAATAAATAAACATTAAAAAAATAATTAACATTAATTTTGAGAGAGAGAGACAGAGTGTGAGCAGGAGAAGGGCAGAGAAAGAGGGAGAGACAGAATCCAAAGCAGGCTCCGGGCTCTGAGGTGTCCACAGAAACTGACACAGGGTTCGAACCCACAAACTGAGTGATGATGACCTGAGCCCAAGTTGGATGCTTAACCGACTGAGCCACCCAGGCCCCGCTGTTTTGTCAATTCTTCACGGATTTATTGCTTGTCTAAAAGGTAATAAAAGCCTCCTGCTTTGGTCATTTCTTTGAATCTCATATTTTTGTAGGGCTCCTGTACATATGACTTAACTTGGTTTTCCCCTTGTTAATCATTCTTATGTCAACTTAATTATTAGACCAGCCAAAGAACCTAGAAGGGAAGAAGGGAAAATTATTCCACCCTGCATGCATGGATGTTACAGTTTGCCAATGAGGGACTTTTGAGTTTTCCAGTCTTTAGCTTTTAGTTCTGCAATTAATAACTTTGTGTACATACGCTTTTATATTTACTGACAGTGTATATTTGAGATAAATTCCAGAAATAGGAGTAGGGAATTGAAGGGCAAGTGCACACGTAATTTTGCTAGATATTGTCAAATCCCCTTCCCTCAGGACTAGAGAGTAGTGCATCACCAACAGAAATATGAATGTGACTAATACCTTGCCGCCTCTCTAGTAGAATACATTATCAAATATTTGCCATTTTAATTTGTGAAAAATTGTATTTTAGTGTAGTTTTAATTTGCATCATTCTTTTTTTTTTTTTTAATTTTTTTTCAACGTTTTTTATTTATTTTTTTTGGGGACAGAGAGAAACAGAGCATGAACGGGGGAGGGGCAGAGAGAGAGGGAGACACAGCATCGGAAACAGGCTCCAGGCTCCGAGCCATCAGCCCAGAGCCTGACGCGGGGCTCGAACTCACAGACCGCAAGATCGTGACCTGGCTGAAGTCGGACGCTTAACCGACTGCGCCACCCAGGCGCCCCAATTTGCATCATTCTTAGAAGAAATTGAATATTTCTCTGTATCATAGATATTAATCCTTTTTTGGATTATGTTAAAAATAATTTTTCCCAGTTTGTCATTTGTCTTTTGCCTTTGCTATTTATTTTTGTCATGAGAAGTTTTATTTTGGGATGCCTGGATGGCTCACTTGGTTGAGCATCCAGCGCTTGATTTGGGCTTGGGTCTTTCTCATGTTCTTGGGATCTGACCTTGCATTGGGCTCTGCACTGACAGTGTGGATCCTGCTTAGGATCCTCTCTCTCTCTCTCTCTCTACCCCCTCCTTCACTTTCTCTCTCTCTCTCTCTCTCTCTCTCTCTCTCTCTCTCTCTCAAATAATAAATAACCATTAAAAAAATAAAAAAAAGAATTTTAAGGATTTTTAAAATGTATATTTATTTTTGAGAGAGCATGTGCATGGAGGGACAGACAGAGGAAGAGAAAGAGAAAGAGAGAGAGAGAGAGAGAGAGAGAGAGAGAGAGAGAGAGACACACTCCCAAGGAGGGTCTGCACTGTCAGCACAGAGCCTTATGCGAGGTTTGAACTCACGAGCTGTGAGATCATGACCTGAGCCTAAACCAAGAGTCAGGTGCTCAACCAACTGAGCCACCCAGGTGCCACAAAAGAAAAAAAAATTTTTTTAAGTTTTATTATTTTTTCATCTTTATGTAGTCACACTATATAAAATTATTGCTTCTGGATTTTGATTGCTTCTGGATAGGTAGAATGTTTTTCCAAGTATAGAGGAGTTCACTAGTGTTTTCTTCTAGTATTTGCATGGTTTTATTGTTTGTTTTTTAATTTTTTTATATGTAATTTATTGTCAAATTGGTTTCCATACAACAGTCAGTACTCATCCCAGCAGGTGCCCTCCTCAATGCCCATCAGACACTTTCCCCTCTCCCCCCCCCCCATCAACCCTCAGTTTGTTCTGTTTTTCAGAGTCTCTTATGGTTTGCCTCCTTCCCTCTCTGTAACTTTTTTTATCCCCCTTCCCTTCCCCCCTGGTCTTCTGTTGAGTTTTCTCAGGATCCACATATGAGTGAAAACATACGGTATCTGTCTTTCTCTTCCTGACTTATTTCACTTAGCATCATACTCTCCAGTTCCATCCATGTTGCTACAAAAGGCCATATTTCATTCCTTCTCATTGCCATGTAGTACTCCATTGTATATATAAACCACAATTTCTTTATCCATTCGTCAGTTGATGCACGTTTAGGCTCTTTCCATAATTTGGCTATTGTTGAGAGTGCTGCTATAAACATTGGGGTACAAGTGTCCCTATGCATCAGCACTCCTGTATCCCTTGGGTAAATTCCTAGCAGTGCTATTGCTGGGTCATAAGGTAGGTCTATTTTTAATTTTTTGAGGAACCTCCACACTGTTTTCCAGAGAGGCTGCACCAGTTTGCATTCCCACCAACAATGCAAGAGGGTTCCCATTTCTCCACATCCTCTCCAGCATCTATAGTCTCCTGATTTGTTCATTTTGGCCACTCTGACTGGCGTGAGGTGATATCTGACTGTGGTTTTGATTTGTATTTCCCTGATGAGGAGCGACGTTGAGCATCTTTTCATGTGCATGTTGGCCATCTGGATGTCTTCTTTAGAGAAGTGTCTATTCATGTTTTCTGCCCATTTCTTCACTGGATTATTTGTTTTTTCAGGTGTGGAGTTTGGTGAGCTCTTTATAGATTTTGGATACTAGCCCTTTGTCCGATATGTCATTTGCAAATATCTTTTCCCATTCCGTTGGTTGCCTTTTAGTTTTGTTGATTGTTTCCTTTGCTGTGCAGAAGCTCTTTATCTTCATGAGGTCCCAATAGTTCATTTTTGCTTTTAATTCCCTTGCCTTTGGGGATGTGTCGAGTAAGAGATTGCTAGGGCTGAGGTCAGAGAGGTCTTTTCCTGCGTTCTCCTCTAGGGTTTTGGTGGTTTCCTGTCTCACATTCAGGTCCTTTATCCATTTTGAATTTATTTTTGTGAATGGTGTGAGAAAGTGGTCCAGGTTCATTCTTCTGCATGTTGCTGTCCAGTTCTCCCAGCACCATTTGTTAAAGAGACTGTCTTTTTTCCTGCTTTGTCAAAGGTTAGTTGGCCATACATTTGTGGGTCCAGTTATGGGGTCTGTATTCTATGTCATTGGTCTATATGTCTGTTTTTGTGCCAATACCATGCTGTCTTGATGATGACAGCTTTGTAGTAGAGGCTAAAGTCTGGGATTGTGATGCCTCCTGCTTTGGTCTTCTTCAAAATTACTTTGGCTATTCGGGGCCTTTTGTGGTTCCATATGAATTTTAGGATTGCTTGTTCTATCTTTGAGATGGATGCTGGTGCAATTTTGATTGGGATTACATTGAATGTGTAGATTGCTTTGGGTAGTAGTGACATTTTGACAATATTTATTCTTCCAATCCATGAGCATGGAATGTTTTTCCATTTCTTTGTATCTTCTTCAATTTCCTTCATAAGCTTTCTATAGTTTTCAGCATACAGATCTTTTACATCTTTCGTTAGGTTTATTCCTAGGTATTTTATGATTCTTGATGCAATTGGGAATGGGATCAGTTTCTTTATTTGTCTTTCTGTTGCCTCAGTGTATAAGAATGCAACTGATTTCTGTACATTAATTTTGTATCCTTCAACTTTGCTGAATTCATGTATCAATTTTAGCAGACTTTTGGTGGAGTCTATTGGGTTTTCCATGTATAGTATCATGTCATCTGCAAAAAGTGAAAGCTTGACTTCATCTTTGCCAATTTTGATGCCCTTGATTTCCTTTTGTTGTCTGATTACTGATGCTAACACTTCCAACACTATGTTAAACAACAGCGGTGACAGTGGGCATCCCTTTTGTGTTCCTGATCTCAGGGGGGAAAGCTCTCAGTTTTCCCCCATTGAGAATGATATTAGCTGTGGGATTTTCATAAATGGCTTTTGTGATGTTTAAGTAAGTTCCTTCTATCCCAACTTTCTTGAGGGTTTTTGTTAAGAAAGGGTGCTGAATTTTGTCAAATACTATTTCTGCATTGATTGACAGGATCCTATAGTTCTTATCTTTTCTTTTATTAATGTGATGTATCACAATGATTTGTGAATATTGAACCAGCCCTACAACCTAGGAATGAATCCCACTTGATCATGGTGAATAATTCTTTTTATATGCTGTTGAATTCGATTTGCTAGTATCTTGTTGAGTATTTTTGCATCCATATTCATTAGGGATATTGGCCTATAGTTCTCTTTTTTTTGCTGGGTCTCTGTCTGGTTTGGGAATCAAACTAATTCTGGTTTCATAGAAAGAGTCTGGAAGTTTTCCTTCCCTTCCTATTTTTGGAACAGCTTGAGAAGGATAGGTATTATCTCTGCTTTAAATGTCTGGTAGAATTCCCCAGGGAAGCCATCTGGTCCTGGACTCTTATTTGTTGGGAGATTTTTGATAACCGATTCAATTTCTTCACTGGTTATGGGTCTGTTCAAGCTTTCAATTTCTTCCTGTTTGAGTTTTGGAAGTGTGTGGTTGCTTAGGAATTTATCCATTTCTTCCAGGTTGTCCAGTTTGTTGGCATATAATTTTTCATAGTATTCCCTGATAATTGCTTGTATTTCTGAGGGATTGGTTGTAATAATTCCATTTTCATTCATGATTTTATCTATTTGGGTCTTCTCCCTTTTCTTTTTGAGAAGCCTTGCTAGAGGTTTATCACTTTTATTTTTTCAAAAAACCAACTCTTGTTTTCGTTGATCTCCTCTACAGTTTTTTTAGATTCTATATTGTTTATTTCTGCTCTGATCTTTATTATTTCTCTTCTTCTGCTGGGTTTGGAGTATCTTTGCTATGCTGCTTCTATTTCCTTCAGGTGTGCTGTTAGATTCTGTATTTCGGATTTTTCTTGTTTCTTGAGATAGGCCTGGGTTGCAATGTATTTTCCTCTCAGGACTGCCTTTGCTGCACCCCAAAGCATTTGGATTGTTGTATTTTCATTTTAATTTGGTTCCATAGATTTTTTAATGTCTTCTCTAATTGCCTGGTTGACCCATTCATTCTTTAGTAGGGTGTTCTTTAACCTCCATGCTTTTGGAGGTTTTCCAGACTTTTTCCTGGCTGATTTAAAGTTTAATAGCATTGTGGTCTGAAAGTGTACATGGTATGATCTCAATTCTTTTATACTTGTTAAGGGCTGTTTTGTGACCCAGTATGTGATCTATCCTGGAGAATGTTCCATATGCACTTGAGAACAAAGTATATTCTGTCACTTTGGGATGCAGAGTTCTAAATATATCTGTCAAGTCCATCTGATGCAATATATCATTCAGGCCCCTTGTTTCTTTATTGATCCTGTGTCTAGATGATCTATCCATTGTTGTAAGTGGAATATTAAAGTCTCTTGCAATTACCACATTCTTATCAATAAGATTGCTCATGTTTGTGACTAAATGTTTCATATATTTTGGGGCTTCGAATTTGGTGCATAAACATTTATAATTGTTAGCTCATCCTGATGGATTGACCCTATAATTATTATATAATGCCCTTCTTCATCTCTTGTTACAGCCTTTAATTTAAAGTCTAGTTTGTCTAAGTATGGTTACTCCAGCTTTCTTCTGACCTCCAGTAGCATGATATGTAGTTCTCCATCCCCTCACTTTCAATCTGAAGGTGTCCTCAGGTCTAAAATGAGTCTCTTGTGGACAGCAAATAGATGGGTCTTGTTTTTGTTTTTATCAATTCTGATACCTTATGTCTTATGGTTGGAGCATTTAGTCCATTTACATTCAGTGTTATTATTGAAAGATATGGGTTTAGAATCATGGTGATGTCTGTAGGTTTCATTCTTGTAGTGGTGTCTCTGGTACTTTGTGGTCCTTGCAACATTTCACTCACAGAATCCCCCTTAGGATCTCTTGTAGGGCTGGTTTAGTGATGATGAATTACTTCAGTTTTTGTTTGTTTGGGAAAGCCTTTATCTCTCCTTCTATTCTGAATGACAGACTTGCTAGGTAAAGGATTCTCAGCTGCATATTTTTTCTGTTCATCACATTGAAGAATCCTGCCATTCCTTCCTGGCTTGCCAAGTTTCAGTAGATAGGTCTGCTACTACCCTTATGAGTCTACCTTTGTATGTCAAGGCCCATTTATCCCTAGCTGTTTTCAGAATTCTTTCTTTATTCTTGTATTTTGCTGGGTTCACTGTGATATGTTGTGCAGAAGATCTATTCAAGTTATGTCTAAAGGTAGTTCTCTGTGCCTCTTGGATGTCAATGCCTGTTTCCTTCCCCAGATCAGGGAAGTTCTCAGCTATGATTTGTTCAAGTACATCTTCAGCCCCTTTCTCTGTCTCTTCTTCTTCTGGAATTCCTATGGTACGGATATTGTTCTGTTTGATTGCATCACTTAGTTCTCTAATTCTCCCCTTGTACTCCTGGATTTTTTTATTTCTCTTTTTCTCAGCTTCCTCTTTTTCCATGATTTTATCTTCTAATTCACCTATTGTCTCCTCTGCCTCTTCAATCCGTGCTGTGGCTGCCTTCATTTTATTTTGCACCTCATTTATAGCATTTTTTAATTCATCACTATTTTTTTTTTCAACGTTTATTTATTTTTGGGACAGAGAGAGACAGAGCATGAACGGGGGAGGGGCAGAGAGAGAGGGAGACACAGCATTGGAAACAGGCTCCAGGCTCTGAGCCATCAGCCCAGAGCCCGACGCGGGGCTCGAACTCACGGACCGCGAGATCGTGACCTGGCTGAAGTCGGACGCTTAACCGACTGCGCCACCCAGGTGCCCCTCATCACTATTTTTTAGTCCCTTGATCTCTGTAGCAATAGATTCTCTGCTGTCCTTTTTGCTTTTTTCAAGCCCAGTGATTAATTTTATGACTATTATTCTAAATTATTGTTCCATTATATTGCTTAAATCGGTTTTGATCAATTCATTACCTGTCGCTACTTCCTGGAATTTCTTTTGAGGAGAATTCTTCCATTTCATCGTTTTGGCTAGTTTTCTGTCCCTTGTGCATTTTAAAAGCTTGTTGTGTGCTCTGCACCTGCAAGCACTGCTATATTAGAGGAGGGTCATACACTGTCCAGGGCCTGGCCCTTCAAGAGGTGTTTTTTTGGAGATGGTTACTTGCTCTCTGTTGTTGTGACTTTGGTTAGTTTATTACCCTACTCGTAGTAATATTTTGGACCCTCCACCAGGTGTGCTTTGATTTGTTCCTTGGAGTACCCCTGTAAAGGAAAACCTATAGACAAACAGGAGACAAAAACACACAAACACACAAACAAATAACACAAATAAACAAAAACAGAAAACTAAAGACTAAAAACAAAAAACCCATAAACACCGACTACAAGTAAAGAAGAGGGTGGAGGCGGTGCTGATGGAAGAGCACATACAAAGAGAGAAAAAATAAACATTGATTAGGCAGAGAGACTAAAAGGCTTAATCCAGAGAGAGAGAAGAAAAATAAAGACAGAGGTGGGGAAAATGGAATGAAGATAAAGTTACCCAGACAGAGAAACTATATGGGTTGATTATTCCAGAGAGAGAGAAAGGATTATAAAGAAGGAGGTATAACCAGCCTAGGGGAGAGAAGAGATAAGGAGCAGAAATGGGGGGCAGGGAGAATATATCTATATATCCAGAATTGACCTAGAGTTAATCTAGGCAATGCTGCATAGCATGTCGGGAGTAGCTGTCTGCAGGGTCTGTGCTGCTCCAGTGGATACGCAGTTACCCAGTGCAAACCGGCGTGGTTTGGCGTAATCCGGACACACCTCCTCTATGGGCCTCAGGGTGTGATCCCTGAGGCCCAGCCTTGGCGATGGTGGTGGTGGGGGGGAATGGTGATCCCCTAGTCTCTTCTCCAGGGACCTGGACCAGTGGACTCAGTTTGAGTGTACTCACTATGCCGCGGAAGCAGACAGGGCGGTCCTTCTCTCTCCACCAACTTCCCTGACCTGCGCTTGGCTAGGATTCAAAGTCCTGCTCCCTGTGCTCTGGCACTGGGGAAGTGCCTCTCAGTGTGGTGATATGTGGTCTGGACTGGTCTTGTCTGTGCTGCCGCACTTCAGGGAGGACACCAGTCTGTTTGCTGCAGGTCTCCTACTGCATACTGAGAGCCACCGCCCTTGCAGTGAGTCCCGGGGTGGCAGACACAGGCAGGCTTTGACTTTTCCCATAGCACTCCAGGGAGACAGCTGCCTTTTCCTCCTGCAGACTGCACCCTTAGCCCAGCCACTGCGCCCTGGGGTGGCAGACGCAGGCAGGTTCTGTACTAATGTGCAGCCCTCCAGAGAAGGAACCACTTTCTCCAACTACAGACTGAGCCCCTGACCTACCACCCCACCCAGGGCTGGCTCCCCTCTTCCCCATGTGCGTGAAAAGGGAGCCACCTCCAGTCCAAAGAAAGCCCTGCAGTTAGAGATTGTATCCCTCTCAGTCTCAATCTGAGGTCTTTCTCCTGTCCAGCTATGGTCCTACACTTCCCTAGCTGCCCTTCCTCTTCCCTTTGTCTCTCCACAGAAGGGGGTCACTCCCCTCCGTGCCCGTGTGACCTTTTTTTTTTTTTTTATCTCCCCCAGTTTGCAGTTACCCACCTATCTTTTTCCCAGCTTTCCCATTTTCTTCCTAGTAGATTCAGTTTGTTTTCCTCCCAGGCTCTGGTATTCAAAGTCCTTTGGCTTCTGCATTTCTTTGTTTGAGAGATGTGGGAAGTATGGATTTCCCCTACTTCTCAGCCAGGTTAGCCAACTCTGGTTTTATTGTTTTTACATTTGAATTTCTTATCCTGTTATATCGTATGAAGAACAGATCCAATTTTATATCTTTCTATATGGTTATCCAGTTATATTAAGAATATTTTTGTAAAGAAGTAGTCAACAGTGTCAAAGACTAATAAAAGACCTGTTAAGTTAAGAATTGAAAACTGTCAGTCAGTTTTAGAAACAAGGAGGTCAGTGTTGCTATTGACCTTGGCAATATTGGTAAAGCAATGGGGTAAAAGCCAGAATCCAATGGGTTCAGGAATGAAAGGCGGGGAAGTAGAAAAATCAAGTACAGACAATTACTGTAGGTCCTGAATTAATAAAGTCTTTTCATTAGGCACCATATAAAAGATTCACAATTCTAAAACATAGATTTCAGGGAAAAATATTTTCAGTAAAATCTTTTTGTAAGTCAGTGACCAAGTAGGACAACAGAAACCATTACAAATATGTAAATAGAAGGAATTAGAAAATTGTACCTTATGTGGATGTATGCAGCTCTGCAGTGCATGGCCTGGTAAGTAGTATGTAGACTGAGGTCAGCTCCTTCTTGCCTCTTGGCTTGGGGCCTTTGTGTAGGGCCTAATCATCTCAACTATACCTGGTTAGCCCCATTTTACAGACAGAGTGATTAAATAACTTGCCCAAGTTCACATAGTTATTAAATGGACAAGTAGAAATTATCAATAGTGACTTCATAGTCAACTGCTATTAATTTCTTCCTCCCTGCTTGAAAGCTCAAAGTCTTTAGTCTTAGTAGGGGTAGGTAGAAAGAGATTTATCCCTGATGGAGTTTCATTGATTGGACCTGGTCACTACTGCTCTCTTTTTTTTAAAAATATAATTTATTGTCAAATTAGCTTCTGTACAACACTCAGTGCTCATCTCACAAGTTGTCACTACTTCTCTTGAGGTGAAATACTTCTCTCTTTTATATCGAGGAAGATTTACAGTGATGACATTCACAAATTGTGTTTCCTTTGCCATTTGGGATACAGAAAAGCCAACTTTCTTTGTTAAGTACAGCTAACATCTAGTGGGAATGGAAAGGGCTAGACTTTGGTAATACTATGCTTTCCTCGTAACTGTTTACCAACTTCCATTATTCACTGGTGAAACACTGTTTTGCAGTGAAGGGCCAAGAAGACCCCTTTGTCTTAGGAAGGATTGCACAAGGTACACAGTATTTGGCTTGTATTATTCACTCACTTTTAGCTCTCATTAAATACACTTGTAAAACTACTTAGGGACTACTGGTATGTCATCTAGGAGGTAAGGTTGATTGCAGTCAGGAACTTTCAGGAATGCTATTTAAATAAGACTGGTTTCTAAACCAGAATCTCAAAATGTATTCATTCGTAATGGGAGCAATTAAGGCTTATATGTCTTATCCACTGCACCTCCTTTCTTAGTATTGAAATACTTGGGGAAGTTGAACTATTATTTAGGAAGTTGCTAAGTGAGCATAGAATCAGAACAGGTTATGATGAAATATATTTACCTCACAACAGAGAAAATCTGTCTAGTTACCAGTCCCCATATCCAAAGTCTTTCCCATTTGCACCATTGTTTCCCAAACTTCAGTCCTTTGAATACCACCTTCATGATTTTTGCTGTTCCTGCATACCATTTATATTTACTTTTTCTTTAATTGAATAAACTTTTTTGAACTTAACTATTTAGTGTCATTCTAAGAAATTATAGTTCTGAAATCCTGGGTTTGTTATGATTCTTAGTTATCTAAAATATTAAATAAATATTACTTTAAAATGAAAATTGTCTATGAATTGCCTAAAATCAGTGGTATGTGTACCACACATTGGTAAATAGTCCCTTAAACATAGAGATTTTTGATAGAGAAAAATAGAGATTTTCATGTCTTTGAACTCTGCTGGGGTATGCTGAAAACCCCTCTTTGGTGACTTTTTTCCTTAGATGTGTTACTAGCCCATAGTATCTTGGAGACACTATAAACCTCCCCCGCCCCCATCTATTTGTGTTGATTTACAGAGCTCCAACCATAACATTCATTAAAAAAAAATCTTTTTTATGGTTATGTGCATAGTAAGAGATTCTCAAGTATTCTTAGTACCTATGAATGAACATCTATTCTCCCCCATTTGAGGTGACCAATTTTTAGCCTACTGGAAGATTAAAAGAAAAATTTAACAGTCTTGACATGATATTAGGCACAGTTTACATCAATTGAAAAATCATTATTTGAGTAATGTGGAGATAATATTGAAAACATAAAAAGTCTAAGATATCAATTCTCTTTATCTACATTACTTTGGAAAATGTAATGCCTCTTTCTAAAGTGTAAAGGATCTTAACTGCAAACTTTGATTCTAAACTATGAAACATTTTTGAGGAAACTCATCCTACCTTATTATATGGGATGTACAGAATTTGGATAAATTCTATATAAACTTTACAGTGAATCTTCTATGACAGAAATCTTAAGATTTTAGATTTTTTTAAGTCCAAAGCGGGGCTTGAACTCATGATTCTGAGATCAAGACCTGAGCTGAGATTAAGAGTTGGATGCCCAATCAACTGAGCTACGCAGGCACTCCCACAAATCTTAAGGTTTTATATTCCATTAGCCATGCCATTCTCTTCCCTAGACTTCTTGAGAAATTGGCTAATTTTATTTGTAGCACTTAGCATAATACCTGGCACACACGGTATTTAGTTAAAGCCTATTTAATCACTAAATGAATTCCTGCATTTTCCCTATGTTGCAATTTATTACCATCACTAATTTAAGATTTGTCAGAGAGAACCTGAATATAAAACATACAGGTCTCCTCCACTATTTGAAAGTGCAGTGTTCTTATGAAACCTTTCATAAGTCACAATGGTGTCAAATGAAGAAACAATTACCATTAATTTATATGAAAAAGTTTTTGAGACTTCTCAGACCAAATATATGACCTCTCTTAGACTTTTCTGATACTTGAGGACACATCTTGCTAACAGATACCAAAACAAATTGAGATGCTCATAGACACACTTCAAAGCTATAGTGGCTTGATGCTGACATGCTTAGTTCTTGGGGAAGGAGCTTAGTGTCACTCGCTGCTCCAGGTCATGCTACTTCTATAAGGCATCACTGCAGAAAAACACTGAATGCTATTTTTGCTTTTGCTTTTTTGTAAAAGCAGAAATCCTCCTTGGATTTTTCTGTTAGTGAAAAAAGGCCCTAATGTAAGTCTTTTATAAAAGCAAAGTGGCAGAATGTGAGCTTTCAAAACATGGGAGATACCCATACTGGCTTTACTTTCTTGGCACACACATCACAGAGCAAGTATTTACTTAATTGTGTTTGTCTTTTTTTCAGTGTTTCTGTTCAGTTTTTGAATTATATTATTTTCATCCATTGCTTATTTTTTCTTTCCTTAATATTAAACTTTAGTTTTCATTATAATTTACTTTTTCTTAACCAAAGCTAGCTCTGAAAAATTATATAGAATGTTTCATATAGAAGTGTTTCATTGTAATACCTGAAAGCAATAACAATCTGTTCTAGGACTGAATGGCAGAGATTGTTGACTAAGTGTTTTCTTTAACCCAGAGAAAATGAAAGCACTAATTCATAAAGATGTATGCACCTCTCTGTTTATTGCAGCATTATTAAAGTAGCCAAGACATGGAAACAACCTAAGTGTCCAATGATAGACAAATGGATAAGAAAGATATGGTATAGATGCACAATGGAATATTACCTAGCTACGAAAAAGGATGAGATTGTGGCATCTGACCCAACATGGATAGACCTAGATAGTATTATGGTAAGTGAAATAAGTCAGATTGAGAAAGATAAATATCGTATTGGTCTTTATGTATCATCTACATGTCATCTACATTTGATTTCAGTCCTATGTAGACTCTAAAAAGAAAAAAAAAGCAATATCAGATCTATAAATACAGAGAACAAACTGATGGTTGCCATAAAGGAAGGGGTTAGGGAGATGAGCCAAAGGGGTAAAAGGGAATGGGCTATAACAGGTTTCCAGCTATGGAATGAATAAGTCACAGGAATTAAAGGCACAGGATAAGGAATATAGTCAATGATATAGTAATAGGGACCTATGGTGACAGAGAATAGCTATGTGGTGAACATAGCGTAATGTATAAACTTGTTGAATCACTATGCTGTACATCTGAAACTAATGTAACACTGTGTGTCAACAACATACAAATTTTAAAAAGTTATTTTCTTTAACTCTGTTCTGAAAAAAATTATTTTAGAAAATATGTCCAAGTTTTCTATATGTAAAACAGAATCTACTTGGTTATCGTTCATCTACACAATTTAATACCTTACTCTTTTCACTTAATATTTTCCCATGACACAAAAGTTTTAAAAATAACATTCAATTCAAAGTGAGTTAAAATACCTCAAGGACCCCTGTTTACAGATTCAGAATGCCAGGAGTATTGGTGGCTCTCCCATACACGCGCAGCAATTTAAGGTACTTGCCTCTTAAAGGGCATGGTGTGAAAATCTAGTTTAAAATTAGAAATTGTTGGGGTGCCTGAGTGGCTCAGTTGTTTAACTGTCTGACTCTTGGTTTCTGCTCAGGTCATGATCTCGTGGTTGTGAGATCAAGCACTGAGTCAGGCTCCATGCTGAGTGTGGAGCTTGCTTGGGATTTTCTCTCTCTCTCTCTCTGCCCTCCCCTCTCAAAATAAATAAATAAACATTAAAAAATAGAGATTATTAAAAATGACAGTTAAAATATATTCTGGCTTGATCTTTGTGCTTTGTGTTTTGAAGCAGGCTCCAGGCTCTGAGCTGTCAGCACAGAGCCTGATATGAGTCTCAAACCCAGAAACCATGAGATCATGACCTGTGCTGAAGCCGGATGCTTAACTGACTGAGCGACCCAGGTGCCCCTGATCTTTGTTAACAATAATTTTTAAAAACAATTCACATTGAAAATAGTGCTAACTAGATAAATAATGACATATTCTTGATGAAGACACAGAAACAATAATGGTGGTTCTAAAGATGAAAGAAGTTCAACCTGCAAAGTGCCTAATCCTCTCTGCCCGAGTGTCAGACTATCACAAAAATAAAAAATGGAAACAATACTTCTAAAGCAGTTGGTTGTTATACTTTTTGGTTGAAGGGAAAATATTGAGAAATTTCCTTTACTTTTTTGTGAGGCAAAACAAGAATATCTGATTGGTCAGAGCATTAAGCATGGGAATGATCCTTGGCCACTCTTAGGTTTGGCTAGTACCCCTAGGGATACGAATTGGTGGGCCACAAATCCAAGCCTTGATGAATGAACCTATCCAGCACAATTTCCTTCCTTCTGCATCAGAGGGCATCTCTTTCCTGAAGAGAAGCACCTTCAACTCTATAGGAAAGGGTAACTTTTTTTTTTTTTTTTTTTTTTTTACAGCATCCTGGATGAGGCAGGACAGAACCTCATCCTAGCTGTCATGGGGAGGAAACGGAAACGTGCCAGCTCCACAGTCCTTAGTCACATGCTGAGGCAGCAGGAATCCCCAGTTGTGAAGCAAGCACCTCAGAAATAAAGAACCGAGGGACCAACGGCCAGGGACTACAGCAAGAAAACAGGAAGATCAAGTCAAAGAGGTTGGAGGCAGGGCATTACTCATCTTCCCTTTTATTTTTGGTATTATAAAAAGAGGGGTGGACATATTTGGTATTATAAAAAGGGGCTGTGCATCTTTGGCTTGCACAGAGAAAATCTAGGGCATCTCCACATTGAGGACCACCCCCGCCCCAAGAATCTAGAGACAAGTGGCTCACGGCCAGCCTTATACCCCCAGGCCTAACGGGCCACTGTGTGAAGAAGAGAGCGGGTCTGGCTTTAGCGACCTCAAATGCGAGCAAATAGGGAACGCACGGCTGGAGATGGGGCGGGGCAACGCTGGTGGTCTGAGCGCTGATTGGCTGGAGGCACTCGTCGCCTGGTGCCATTTGTTGTTGAAGCTGCGCACCTGACGCAGTCAGCAGCGTCCTGCACGTGCAGCCGTTTAAGCGGCGTCGCCGCCTGAGAGGATCCCGGGAGAGCAAGCGGCGGAGAGGTGAGTGGCCTGGCGACTTTCTTCCTGGAGCGGGGCTCTGCTGGCCCCTGTGGGTTTCCCGGTAGTGGGAGTTTAGGCTAGATGAAGAACGGATGGGGCAGGTGGGCGTTGGAGCCGTCCTTTGGGGCTTTTTCTTTACTTGCCAGTGTAGGTCTTAAAGCTCGGCTGACGCCTGTAGGGCGAAGAGGCCTGTAGAGGAGGTAAAGAAGCATCTTTGCCCAGCGTGTGTGGCGTTTTATCCGAACAAGAGTGGCTGTAGTATCATTGTGTACAAATCCCCCTTAGAGTAACTAGTTGTCCATTGTTGAAAGGATTTGGGCCACCTAACTCGTGACCACTACCCCGCCAAGCTTGAAGGCCTTGGCCCTGGCTCCCTCTCTCCCAGTAAACTATCAAAATCTACAAACCAAACATCTTTACTTTTGAAGGGAGGTGTGCAAAGAGAGAAACATTGAGTAGTAGTTGAGAAATTTCCCTTACCCTTAATGTCCAGTAAGCTGTTTGGGAGACCCTTGAAAGGAGAGGATAAAGTCAGTAAACAGATTTTGGAGAAAGGCCCAGTAGGGACATTGTGGTTGCAAGAGTGGTTAAGTAGTTCAACTCATTTTTAAAGATAAAAAATAAGGGGATCTTTGGGGAAGATCAGCAGCTAGTTCCGTAGTTTTGGGAGGTGTATGTGAAATTGTGACAGTTCATGTTGTTAAGTATATGATTCTGATCTAATAGAGGCCAAATGTACGTTTTTTTAAAAAAATTTAGATAAAAATAGAACTGGAAGCCACCATGGGAGATGAAGATTGGGAAGCGGAAATAATCAAACCTCATATGTCTTCCTATGTTCCTGTATTTGAGAAGGTAGTAAAATTTAAAGTTTGTGGTTATTAAACACTACAGATTTTATTGAAGTTGAAAATCACTGTGGTAGGAAAGTTCTAGATTACAGTCCGGTGGAGTGTGCTGTGCTTACCTCCATCTGATTGTTATTAACTGCCTTAGGGGCAATGAAGAGGAGGCACTCTAAGCCTCAAATGGAATAAAATAGTATGAGGTAATTTGATAATTAACTAAAATATGTGTAGTGATATTATTGACAATTTAAATGTCAGTGAGGACTTACTGTGGGTGGAAGCAGCTGGTACAAATATGGTTGAACATGTTTGACAGACACTTGTATTGAAAACTGAAAAATACAGTTTGGTGTTGGGTGATATTTTGAATTCTATAAATTGGTGTCCTACAAGTAGGATGCGTATGTTAGGCTGATTGAGATGGTGTCATCACTTGGCTCTTCAAATGTGCAAATCATCAGATCTTTTTCCTTAGTGGCATTTGGAGAGTTATATTGTAATTCAAAAGAACAGGACTTGGAATAGCTTTTTGGGTTTCAGTTCTGATTTGAAAGTTGACTTAAAAAAAAAACAACTCTACTTTAGAAGTTAATATATATATTTTTAATGTTCATTTTTGAGAGAGAGAGAGAGAGAGAGACATAGTGTGAGCGGGGGAAGGACAGAGGGAAAGAGGGCGGGAAATAGAATCCGAAGCAGGCTCCAGGCTTTGAGCTGCCAACATGGGGCTCGAACTCACGAACCATGAGATCATGGCCTAAGCTAAGATCATGACCTGAGTCGAAGTTGGATGTTTGACTGAGCTACCCGTGTGCCCCTAGAAGTTAATATATTTTAAAGGATTGTTTTTGCACAAGTGCTATTTATTTGAAAATGTCTCAAAAGTTGGTATTCTTTTCTTTTCTTTTTTTTTTTTTTTTTAAGTTAATGTATTCACTTTGAGAGAGACAGAAACATCATGAGCAGGGAAGGGGCAGAGAGAGAGGGAATCAGAATTCCAAGCAGACTCTGTGCTGTCAGCATGGAGCCCACTGAGGGGCTCAAACCCACGAAACCTTGAGATCATGACCTGAGCCAAAACCAATAGTTGCTTAAATGACTGAGCCACTTAGGCACCACTATATTCTTTTTTTCTGGAATTTCCAGTTTGCATTTATGTTGGTCACTTTTTACAAACACTTCGTTATTTCAAGAGATATCTTAATGGAAGTTCTATCACATAAAAATATATGTAATCCTTTATTTCTCTTAATTGGATTTGATTTATATATAAAGTTTATTTCAAAATACTGAAGATTTTTGGGTGAGGGTGTCAAAATACTCAAGATCTTAATCTGAATTTATCGTGGTTTTTTTTTTTTTTTTGAGCTTACTTGAGAAAGACATCTTTTGTGTGATACTTTTTTTTTTATAGTCCTGTGCCTATCATAAAAAAAAAATTTTTTTTTTTACAATATTGGGAAAAGAGGAGAAAAAGTACTTAACAATCATGTTTATTAGCACACTCTTGTAAATTTTTATTAAATTTTCTTTCCCCCCCCCACATGACAGTACATAATATTTTTGATTCCAGCCTTTTCACTCTTGAGCACTATTCCATATTACTACTAACTTCCTAAAAATAATTTCTTAAGGTTGCATAGTACTTCAAGGAATGGATCTACTGTAATATAATTGATTTTCTGTTGGTGGGAATTTAAGATGTTAGCTTTTCACTGTAATGTTGTCATGAATATCTGCAGCTTATATATATATATATATAATTTGGGAGTATTTTTTAAAAAATGGAATTACTTAAAGGATATTTTATGGTTCTTTTTACCCCAGTTCTCAGTAAATTTATTATATTACAAAGTTTAGTTCACAGATAAAGACTTTTTCACTTGAACTTAGTCATTTAATTTTGTTTCTTCTTAGTCTGAGATTTTTTTCTTCATTAAGCATTCTTTAAATAGTACATTAGACTCAATCATGTTGTACTTGTTTATTGCATAGGCTGTCTGAAATTGAGGGTGGTTGACTGTCAGATCTTTCAGACTTACCTTTTTGGAAATATTTGTGCTATTTAGTAACATACCTTGTTTAATATTAAGAATACTAAATTAAATGTTAATACTAACTTTACCTTATGATTCCTAATATTTATGTGGGGCCAATTTGTAAATTTTTTGTATCTGTCTGCAAACTTAATTCCTGATGCTGTTGAGCAATTAGCTATCTGGCCTAGTTGACTTGGAGGAACATGGTGCAATCAATGCCTTTGTGTGCCTTGGTTGAATAAAAAGTGCAGAAAGTGAGGATGATTACATATATACATGTGGGAGAGATCTGAGGTCTTTTATTTTGCCTAGTTTCATTTAAAGGCACCATTTTGATTGGTGGTTCTGAATTTCTATTTTAATTTTTTTTAAGTTTATTGATGTTGAGAGAGAGAGAGAGAGCATGAGTGGGGAGGTCTGGAGAGAGAATCCCAAGCAGGCTCCATACTGTCAGTGCAGAGCCTGACAAGGGGTTCAAACTCACATACTGCTGAGATTATGTACTGAGCCGAAACCAAGAGTCAAATGCTTAACTGAGTCACTCAGGTGGCCCCCTGAATTTCTATTTTAAGAGACAGCTGGGCTTTTTGTTTTTTAGAATTTGTCTTCACCCTGCAACTGTCGTGGCTTAATCTCATCTTAAACAATATGTGATCAGCCTTTTATGAAAACTTTCTAGGATTTTTATTTGGAGATTTAATATTTACCCATTCTTATATGATTTTGTACTGATAGGCCACTGGGAAGTGTACTACTTGGGTATAGACCAGTGAAAGATGTGGGTTAGGAAGAATTTGATAATGCAGCAATTATGTAGTCCAGACATCTTAACTGTTAGGAATTTGCATATTTCATGTAAGCTTGTTGGAATGAGTTTTGGAGTGGTGAGTATGGTGAATGTAACAGGGTATTGGATTTGCTTACTAGCTGTGTAATGAATGCTTCTTGTTAGAGGACCATGGGAGTAGGTCTACATAGTGATTGCCTCCATCTATCTGCCTTTTTGGTGACACATTTCAGAAGTCAAATACTCTTGTGATTAAAGTAGAAATAGCGTGAGATAATTGGCCCATCCACAATACAATTTTGTTAAGTAGTAGTAGCAAAGTTTGTAATAATTAGGTAAGAAAATAAAGTTCGGGGCTTCTCTGTTCATACTATGATTCTGAAGTAGCGAGAAAAAATATGGCCCTTGAACATCATTGTATTTGCAGACCTAAGGAAGCTGAACTGCTAGAACCTTAAGAAGATTTTGAGCGATTTCTGCCTATAATTATCACTGAGATGTAGGAGGATATTGTGACTTCTACTAGAAAGCCGGGATATTATTATATGGTAAATAAGAGCAACTTGTAGAAGCTGGTCAAAATGGTCATCTAAATAAAATGGCCATCCAGATAAAAGTGGCAGGCTTGGAGGAAGGAGCTCTGATGACTCATAATCAAAATCTAAACAATTTTTTTTTCAGATTTCTTTTTTTTTTTAATATATGAAATTTATTGTCAAATTGGTTTCCATACAACACCCAGTGCTCATCCCAAAAGGTGCCCTCCTCAATACCCATCACCCACCCTCCCCTCCCTCCCACCCCCCATCAACCCTCAGTTTGTTCTCAGTTTTTTTTTTTTTTTTTTTTTTTTTTTTTTTGGTTTTAGAGATGAATTTTATCAAATATTCAAGGGAGATAACTCCAACTGTGGCACAGAAACAGAGAGAACATTCCACAATTAATTTTATGAGGCTAACTAACATTGATGACCAAAGAAGATAAGGATAATCTGAGAAAAGACATTTACATGCTAGTCTTACTTATGAAGATGGATCCACTGATTTTTTTTTCAGTAACAAGTTATTTTTTATCATTTTATTTTCTTAGTGGTATAATGTAATTATTTTATTAACCACATATTATAATTCCAGTTATTATTAGTGCCTATAAGCTGGGCACTGTTACATCTTTCTGGTGAACTGAAAGTTTGATCATTAGGTAGTGAACTTCTTTATTTCTACTAATGCCTTTTGTCTTAAATTACATTTATGTATTATAAATTAGCTTTATCAGCCTTCTTTCAATTAGCATTTTTTTTATATATATATGAAATTTATTGACAAATTGGTTTCCATACAACACCCAGTGCTCATCCCAAAAGGTGCCCTCCTCAATACCCATCACCCACCCTCTCCTCCCTCCCACCCCCATCAACCCTCAGTTTGTTCTCAGTTTTTAAGAGTCTCTTATGCTTTGGCTCTCTCCCACTCTAACCTCTTTTTTTTTTTTTTTTTCCCTTCCCCTCCCCCATGGGTTCCTGTTGAGTTTCTCAGGATCCACATAAGAGTGAAACCGTATGGTATCTGTCTTTCTCTGTATGGCTTATTTCACTTAGCATTACACTCTCCAGTTCCATCCACGTTGCTACAAAAGGCCATATTTCCTTTTTTCTCATTGCCACGTAGTATTCCATTGTGTATATATACCACAATTTCTTTATCCATTCATCAGTTGATGGACATTTAGGCTCTTTCCATAATTTGGCTATTGTTGAGAGTGCTGCTATGAACATTGGGGTACAAGTGCCCCTATGCATCAGTACTCTTGTATCCCTTGGATAAATTCCTAGCAGTGCTATTGCTGGGTCATAGGGTAGGTCTATTTTTAATTTTCTGAGGAACCTCCACACAGCTTTCCAGAGCGGCTGCACCAATTTGCATTCCCACCAACAGTGCAAGAGGGTTCCCGTTTCTCCACATCTTCTCCAGCATCTATAGTCTCCTGATTTGTTCATTTTGGCCACTCTGACTGGCGTGAGGTGATATCTGACTGTGGTTTTGATTTGTATTTCCCTGATGAGGAGCGACGTTGAACATCTTTTCATGTGCCTATTGGCCATCCGGATGTCTTCTTTAGAGAAGTGTCTTTTCATGTTTTCTGCCCATTTCTTCACTGGGTTATTTGTTTTTCGGGTGTGGAGTTTGGTGAGCTCTTTATAGATTTTGGATACTAGCCCTTTGTCCGATATGTCATTTGCAAATATCTTTTCCCATTCCGTTGGTTGCCTTTTAGTTTTGTTGGTTGTTTCCTTTGCTGTGCAGAAGCTTTTTATCTTCATAAGGTCCCAGTAATTCACTTTTGCTTTTAATTCCCTTGCCTTTGGGGATGTGTCGAGAGGAGATTGCTACGGCTGAGGTCAGAGAGGTTTTTTCCTGCTTTCTCCTCTAGGGTTTTGATGGTTTCCTGCCTCACATTCAGGTCCTTTATCCATTTTGAGTTTATTTTTGTGAATGGTGTGAGAAAGTGGTCTAGTTTCAACCTTCTGCATGTTGCTGTCCAGTTCTCCCAGCACCATTTGTTAAAGAGGCTGTCTTTTTTCCATTGGATGTTCTTTCCTGCTTTGTCAAAGATGAGTTGGCCATACATTTGTGGGTCTAGTTCTGGGGTTTCTATTCTATTCCATTGGTCTATGTGTCTTTTTTGTGCCAATACCATGCTGTCTTGATGATTACAGCTTTGTAGTAGAGGCTAAAGTCTGGGATTGTGATGCCTCCTGCTTTGGTCTTCTTGTTCAACATTACTTTGGCTATTCGGGGTCTTTTGTGGTTCCATATGAATTTTAGGATTGCTTGTTGTAGTTTCGAGAAGAATGCTGGTGCAATTTTGATTGGGATTGCATTGAATGTGTAGGTAGCTTTGGGTAGTATTGACATTTTGACAATATTATTCTTCCAATCCATGAGCAGGGAATGTCTTTCCATTTCTTTATATCTTCTTCAATTTCCTTCATAAGCTTTCTATAGTTTTCAGCATACAGATCTTTTACATCTTTGGTTAGATTTATTCCTAGGTATTTTATGCTTCTTGGTGCAATTGTGAATGGGATCAGTTTCTTTATTTGTCTTTCTGTTGCTTCATTCTTAGTGTATAAGAATGCAACTGATTTCTGGACATTGATTTTGTATCCTGCAACTTTGCTGAATTCATGTATCAGTTCTAGCAGACTTTTGGTGGAGTCTGTCGGATTTTCCATGTATAATATCATGTCATCTGCACAAAGGGAAAGCTTGACTTCATCTTTGTCAATTTTGATGCCTTTGATTTCCTTTTGTTGTCTGATTGCTGATGCTAGCACTTCCAGCACTATGTTAAACAACAGCGGTGAGAGTGGGCATCCCTGTCGTGTTCCTGATCTCAGGGAAAAAGCTCTCAGTTTTTCCCCATTGAGGATGATGTTAGCTGTGGGCTTTTCATAAATGGCTTTTATGATCTTTAAGTATGTTCCTTCTATCCCGACTTTCTCAAGGGTTTTTATTAAGAAAGGGTGCTGGATTTTGTCAAAGGCCTTTTCTGCATCGATTGACAGGATCATATGGTTCTTCTCTTTTTTTTTTTAATGTGATGTATCACGTTGATTGATTTGCGAATGTTGAACCAGCCCTGCATCCCGGGAATGAATCCCACTTGATCATGGTGAATAATTCTTTTATATGCCGTTGAATTCAATTTGCTAGTATCTTATTGAGAATTTTTGCATCCATATTCATCAGGGATATTGGCCTGTAGTTCTCTTTTTTTACTGGGTCTCTGTCTGCTTTAGGAATCAAAGTAATACTGGCTTCATAGAATGAGTCTGGAAGTTTTCCTTCCCTTTCTATTTCTTGGAATAGCTTGAGAAGGATAGGTATTATCTCTGCTCTGCTTTAAACGTCTGGTAGAACTCCCCTGGGAAGCCATCTGGTCCTGGACTCTTATTTGTTGGGAGATTTTTGATAACCGATTCAATTTCTTCGCTGGTTATGGGTCTGTTCAAGCTTTCTGTTTCCTCCTGATTGAGTTTTGGAAGAGTGTGGGTGTTCAGGAATGTGTCCATTTCTTCCAGGTTGTCCAATTTGTTGGCATATAATTTTTCATAGTATTCCCTGATAATTGTTTGTATCTCTGAGGGATTGGTTGTAATAATTCCATTTTCATTCATGATTTTATCTATTTGGGTCATCTCCCTTTTCTTTTTGAGAAGCCTGGCTAGAGGTTTGTCAATTTTGTTTATTTTTTCAAAAAACCAACTCTTGGTTTCATTGATCTGCTCTACAGTTTTTTTAGATTCTATTGTTTATTTCTGTCTGATCTTTATTATTTCTCTTCTTCTGCTGGGTTTAGGCTGCCTTTGCTGTTCTGCTTCTATTTCCTTTAGGTGTGCTGTTAGATTTTGTATTTGGGATTTTTCTTGTTTCTTGAGATAGACCTGGATTGCAATGTATTTTCCTCTCAGGACTGCCTTCGCTGCATCCCAAAGCGTTTGGATTATTATATTTTCATTTTCATTTGTTTCCATATATTTTTAAATTTCTTCTCTAATTGCCTGGTTGACCCACTCATTCGTTAGTAGGGTGTTCTTTAACCTCCATGCTTTTGGAGGTTTTCCAGACTTTTTCCTGTGATTGATTTCAAGCTTCATAGCATTGTGGTCTGAAAGTATGCATGGTATAATTTCAATTCTTGTGAACTTATGAAGGGCTGTTTTGTGACCCAGTATATGATCTATCTTGGAGAATGTTCCATGTGCACTCGAGAAGAAAGTATATTCTGTTGCTTTGGGATGCAGAGTTCTAAATATATATGTCAGGTCCATCTGATCCAATGTATCATTCAGGGCCCTTGTTTCTTTATTGACCGTGTGTCTAGATGATCTATCCATTTCTGTAAGTGGGGTGTTAAAGTCCCCTGCAATTACCACATTCTTATCAATAAGGTTGCTTATGTTTATGAGTAATTGTTTTATATATTTGGGGACTCCGGTATTCGGCGCATAGACATTTATAATTGTTAGCTCTTCCTGATGGATAGACCCTGTAATTATTCTATAATGCCCTTCTTCATCTCTTGTTGCAGCCTTTAATTTAAAGTCTAGTTTGTCTGATATAAGTATGGCTACTCCAGCTTTCTTTTGGCTTCCAGTAACATGATAAATAGTTCTCCATTCCCTCACTCTCAATCTAAAGGTGTCCTCAGATCTAAAATGAGTCTCTTGTAGACAGCAAATAGATGGGTCTTGTTTTTTTATCCATTCTGATACCCTATGTCTTTTGGTTGGCGCATTTAATCCATTTACATTCAGTGTTATTATAGAAAGATATGGGTTTAGAGTCATTGTGATGTCAGTATGTTTTATGCTTGTAGTGATGTCTCTTGTACTTTGTCTCACAGGGTCCCCCTTAGGATCTCTTGTAGGGCTGGTTTAGTGGTGACGAATTCCTTCAATTTTTGTTTGTTTGGGAAGATCTTTATCTCTCCTTCTGTTCTAAATGACAGACTTGCTGGATAAAAGATTCTTGGCTGCATATTTTTTCTGTTCACCACATTGAAGATCTCCTGCCATTCCTTTTTGGCCTGCCAAGTTTCAGTAGAGAGATCAGTCATGAGTCTTATAGGTCTCCCTTTATATGTTAGAGCACGTTTCTCTCTAGCTGCTCTCAGAATTTTCTCTTTATCCTTGTTTTTTGCCAGTTTCACTATGATATGTCGTGCAGAAGATCGATTCAAGTTACGTCTGAAGGGAGTTCTCTGTGCCTCTTGGATTTCAATGCCTTTTTCCTTCCCCAGTTCAGGGAAGTTCTCAGCTATAATTTCTTCAAGTACCCCTTCAGCACCTTTCTCTCTCTCCTCTGGAATACCAATTATGCGTATATTATTTCTTTTTAGTGTATCACTTAGTTCTCTAATTTTCCCCTCATACTCCTGGATTTTTTTAATCTCTTTTTCAGCTCTCTTTTCCATAACTGTATCTTCTAGTTCACCCATTCTCTCCTCTGCTTCTTCAATCCGAGCCGTCGTCGTTACCATTTTGTTTTGCATTTCGTTTAAAGCGTTTTTCAGCTCCTCGTGACTGTTCCTTAGTCCCTTGATCTCTGTAGCAAGAGATTCTCTGCTGTCCTCTATACTGTTTTCAAGCCCAGCGATTAATTTTATGACTATTATTCTAAATTCACTTTCTGTTATATTAGTTAAATCCTTTTTGATCAGTTCATTAGCTGTTGTTATTTCCTGGAGATTCTTCTGAGGGAATTCTTCCGTTTGGTCATTTTGGATAGTCCCTGGAGTGGTGAGGATCTGCTGGGCACTTCCCCTGTGCTGTGGTGTATAACTGGAGTTGGTGGGTGGGGCCGCGGTCAGTCCTGATGTCTGCCCCCAGCCCACCGCTGGGGCCACAGTCAGACTGGTGTGTGCCTTCTCTTCCCTCTCCTAGGGGCGGGATTCACTGTGGGGTGGCGTGGCCCGTCTGGGCTACTTGCACACTGCCAGGCTTGTGGTGCTGGGGATCTGGCATATTAGCTGGGGTGGGTAGGCAAGGTGCACGGGGGCAGGAGGGGCAGGCTTAGCTCGCTTCTCCTTAGGTGATCCACTTCAGGAGGGGCCCTGTGACAGTGGGAGGGAGTCAGATCCGCTGCCGGTGGTTTGGCTTCCCAGAAGCACAGAGTTGGGTGTTTGTGTGGAGCGAGCAAGTTCCCTGGCAGGAACTGATTCCCTTTGGGATTTTGGCTGGGGAATGGGCGGGGGAGATGGCGCTGGCGAGCGCCTTTGTTCCCCACCAAACTGAGCTCTGTCATCCGGGGGCTCAGCAACTCTCCCTCCCTTTGTCCTCCAGCCTTCCCGCTTTCTGAGCAGAGCTGTTAACTTATGACCTCCCAGACGCTACGTCGCGCTTGCTGTCGGAACACACTCCGTCTGTCTGGCCCCTCCGCTTTTGCAAGCCAGACTCGGGGGCTCTGTTTGGCTGGCGAGCCGCCCCTCTGCCCCGGCTCCCTCCCGACAGTCCGTGGAGCGCGCACCGCCTCGCCGCCCTTCCTACCCTCTTCTGTGGGCCTCTTGTCTGCGCTTGGCTCCGGAGACTCTGTTCTGCTAATCTTCTAGCGGTTTTCTGGGTTATTTAGGCAGGTGTAGGTGGAATCTAAGTGATCAGCAGGACGCGCGGTGAGCCCAGCGTCCTCTTACGTCGCCACCTTCTTCCAGCCCCAATCTAAACAATTAAGTCTAGAGTAGAGTGATGAAAAGATATGAGAAAGCTGAGGAGAAGGCTAAAGAGATTGCAAAGGTGGCAGAGATGTTGGTGGAACAGGTCTGGAGAATAGAGAAAACTGAATCCTCTTGAAGAAGAATCATCAATTTACAGCCAACAGATTCTAGTCAACTGATAGATATTTGGTGACACCAGAGAGAAACTGAAACTAGAGAGCCTTTTGTTTTTTTTTCTCTGTCTATACACTATTGTCATTTATAGTAGGTTTCTCTCATAGTGTGTGGGAGATGTTTTCACTATAAGTTTTGATTGTGAAATGTTTGAGGGAGAGAAATTTTATTTGGAAAATGCTCCCAGATACAGAAATTAGGGCCTACATTGTAAGCTCCTAGAACAGTCACATTTGTTCCTGGCTTTGGTAGTTTTTTCTAAATTTTGAGGTGTTTTCTTTTGTTGTGTGACATGCTAGCTCTCTAGAACCTTAGATCTGTGTGTGATACATGAGACTCAAGAGTTGGAGTTTTTCAGCCCTGGAGGTACTGAAGTAACTGCAGTAATTTTAGGTGTCTCCATGTAGCAGTTGTCAAAGAAAGGACCAGGCTTCAACTGTGGATGTGAATGGGGCTGATCTGGCCGGGACTGATCAATCAGAAGAAGGGATGGAGGATAATATTGTCTGTATGTTGGGACTTTAATTTCTGTATCAGATCAAAGAAGGAGAAATAATTTGTTTGAAATTTAAATTTTATGTGACACTGTCTGATATAACCTGTCTGGTCATTTTATTTGGACAACCTATCTCAGCTCTATTTGACATGGAACCTAAAATAGGAAATGAGATCTTGGTACTTTGTATAAATTGATACATTCTTAGGCATTTCAGGGGATTCTGAATATAAAATGAAAGATATATTTGCTAAGGAATTTAAGGGGCTGGGGGAAGAAAACATGGAATTGTCTGTATTGGACCCCAAATTGGACAGGGAGGAGGCATCTCCAAGGTTCATAAATTGTCCAGCTATAAATTCATTTGAATAGCAGCTCTGACAAGTCATTGAGATCAAAACCTTACTATGTTGGTGGAAATATTCATTTGCTTGAAAAAGACTTTTAAAAGAAAAAGACCTTTAAAGGGTGTGATATTTCATAATTGAAAATATTAAGAGTACATAGAAGGTCAAAAGAAATGTGTTTACCAGAATGAGAATGAATTATTTGTAGCTGCGTGTGAGAACCCTTATGTGTAAAATATTTTGAAATTTCTAATTTCTCTGCTCTGTCCCATGGCCTTGGTTAACTTCTTTTGTCTCTCATAAGGACATTTGTAGTGACATTTAAGGCCTACACAGATAATCGAGTAATCTCTTCTTTTTCAGAATCTGTAATATCTGCATTCTTTTTCCAAATAAGGTAATGTGGGTGGCCATATTCATCCTACTACATGTAGTGTGGCTAAAGCACTGTAAGATGAAACAAGAGTGGTAGAAAATGAAGTCAGAGAGGGAAAAGCAAAGGGAGAGGGGCCTGAAGGTAGTTGTGAGCTTAGAGTTAGTAGGACTGGCTTGACTGGGTGTGGGGAGTGAAAGAGAGTAATCAAGGTTGATGTCTAGTTTTTTTAAATTTTATTTTTATTTAATTTAAGTATAATTGATACACAATATTAGTTTTGGGTGTACAGTGATTTGACAAGTTTGTATGTTAAGGTATGCTGATGATAGTGTAGCTACCATCTGTAGACCATACAATGCTGTTTCAGTATCATTGACTATATTGCTTGTGTTGTACCATAGACTTCTTTTAAGTTTAAGCAACTGGATAGAAGATGGTTCCATTTGCTGAAATGGGGAATCTCTGAAAAATGTATAAGCTTGGGAGGGGTAAAAACAAAGAATGCTAGCTTTGTTGTGTTCAATTTGGGATGGCTATGAAAACATAAAAGTAAAATAGCTTTTATGCATTAGTTGCTTAGAAGAGGAATCAGGGATATAGATATAAATGTGGTAATTATCAGGGCACCTGGGTGGCTCAGTCGGTTGAGCATCCGACTTCAGCTCGGGTCATTATCTTGCGGTCTGTGACTTAGAGCCCTGCGTCGGGCTCTGTGCTGACAGCTCAGAGCCTGGAGCCTGCTTCGGATTCTGTGTCTCCCTTTCTCTCTGGCCCTCCCCCGCTTATGCTCTCTCTCTCTCTCTCTCTGTCAAAAATAAACATTAAAATAAATGTGGTAATTATCTGTATATTAATGGGATTTTTTAAATTTATTAAAAAAAATTTTTTTTAATGTCTATTTTTGAGAGAGAGCAAGACAGCTGTGAGCAGAGGAGGAGCAGAGAGAGACAGACACAGAGGATCCCAAGCGGGTTCTGTGCACTAACCATGAGATCGTGACCTGAGCTGAAACCAAGAGTTGGACAGTTAACTGATTGAGCCGCCCAGGTGTCCCTGTGTGTTAATGGGATTTAAAGCTACGAGACTAGGTAAAGTTCATAGTGTAAAACAGATTTAGAGGGCTTGACCCTGGATAGTCCAACTTGAGAGGTCCAGTATAAGAGGAGCTGGCAAAAGGAGACTGAGGAGGAAGTAGCCACTGGAGCAAGAAAGAAAACCAGAGAATTGTGGGTTCCTTAAGCCAAGAGGAGAATGTTATAAAGAGGAAGGAAATAGTCTGTCATTTCAAATGCTGCTGAGAGCTCTGGTAGAATGAAAAATAAAAGTAGTAATTTTATTACATAATTTCCTTATTAAAAGCATTTTCAGCGTAGAATGAGGATGGAAGCTAAACTGGAGTAGATTTAAGGAAAAAAGGGATATGAAAAAGTAGAGGCAGCAACTAACTGTAGACATTTTGTTTTAAGAGAGCGAAGTGCTGCAGTAGCAGAAGGGAATATGAAGGTAATTTATTTTTAAGGTAATGAAAAAGGTTAAGAATCTTTAATGATGTTTTGTTTCAGAATTTGCCTTGGAATTTTTAAATTTCGTGTATGTGGAATATTAAATTCCACAGCCTGAAGGTCATCTAATAATAATTTTTAAGTTCTTGACTGCCAAAGTGTCTCATTACCTTTATTAGCTTTATATCACTTAAATAAAACCAGAACTTTTTTGGTTTCTAGTCACTTGATAATACTTTGGCCACTAGGAAAAAAAAGTCTTCAGAATTGCACTTTAAAGATAGAAAACTAGATCATTCTTGTTTTAATGTCTATGGTAATTGTAAATTGGAACTTTATACTGTAGTAATTACCAAAATCCCAAAAGTATTTGCCTTTCTGTTCTTAATAACTCAGAGATAATTGGGTGGCTCTTGGGCTTTAAAAAGTAGTTTAAAAGTCATTTAGTGTCTTTTGTGAAATAAATCTTAGAAAATAAGTATTACTGAGGCACCTGGGTGGTCAGTTAAGTGGCTGACTTCAGCTCAGGTCCTGATCTCACCGTTCATGAGTTCAAGCCCAGCATAAGGCTCTGTGCTGACACCTCAGAGCCTGGAGCCTGCTTCAGATTATGTCTCCCTCTCTCTCTGCCCCTACCCTGCTCATGCTTTGTCTCCTCTCAAGAAAAAAGAGTAAGTAAACATTGAAAAATTAAAAAAAAAAGAAAAGAAGTACTACTTTGCACTCTTTTGACTTATTTAAAGGAACTTAGGTAAAGAAATATTGTGTCTGTTCTAAAGTAGCCAGTTAATTAAGGTATCATCTTAAGTTTTAGGACACCTTTCATTTTTAAAGTATTGAATTCTGCTTTTTATGTGCAAGAATTTGAGACCTCTCCTGTAAGTTTTGTCCTAAGTAGAGGTAGCTTATATGAGGGGAAATTAAGGTGTCAGTTAATGATTATAAGAGCACCCTAGGAGTTAAGGTGAGAAAAAGGTTACTCAAGTTTTTGTTAACACAGAGATATACTAAGAAATATTGGAAGTTTCCCAAATTAACTTGACATTTAGCTATTGGTTTTATAACAAAAGTTGAAATTTCTGAGCCCAATAGAAATGCAAGTACATCCCTGGAAATGTAATACATATGTATTAATTGCAAATACATAGTTTTTGAGACTAAGGTAGGGAAAATGGGATAGGTAGTATTTGAGAACATCATCGACATTTCAGTTGTTGCTGTGAAAAGTTTGATTAAAGTTAATGATGCATATTCTGATCCAGTAGCTAACATGAACCAGTTCGTTGTATTTATACTGCATTTGCATTGTACTATATAGGTATATTGTT
Organism: Lynx canadensis; assembly: GCF_007474595.2. NCBI lineage: Eukaryota > Metazoa > Chordata > Mammalia > Carnivora > Felidae > Lynx > Lynx canadensis. Next base: position 124,180,083 of record NC_044303.2, read on the forward strand.
TTTAGTGCATCAGTGACCTTTTATTTTAGAGTGAATTCATTTTAAAAAATTGTGAACATGTTAATTTGTTTCCCTTTATAGAAACAAAGTTGAAGTTTTAAAGATAAATTCCTGTAGTACTTTACTGTAGAAACTATTGTCCACTGCTCTCCTCTGTGCTCTACTTATTCTGTGCGTTGTTAATGAGTATACTGTAAAATACAGAACTTTTAAAAATGTATATTGGCAGGCATTGATTTATTCATGTGTTATTTTGTTCAGATTTTATTTATATAATAATAGTACTTAATTATACTTTTCAAATATATGAGTGAAACTTTTAAGTCAGATGTCAGCAAACTCTTTCCATAAAGGGTTAGATAGTAAATAGTTTAGACTTCACAGAATTTAGGATCTCTGTTGCAACTTCGGTATCATGGTGGGAAAGCAGCCATAGACATTTCTAGATGAATGAGGATCGCTATGTTCCAATATAACTTTATTTACAAAAACAAGTGGCTGACCGGTTTTGGCTCATAGCTATAGTTTGCTGATCAATGTTTTAAGTGATACATTAATACGCTATACGTTCAGTATTAAAGTGAAGAGGTTTTGGAATAATTAAGGAATGAGTGGCGTAGAAAATCTTAGAGCCTGTTACTGTTTTGTTTGGAACAAAGTCCAGCTGTTAAAACTTTCTAGCATTTGTGATGACACATTCTTATTTTCAAAGTAGAAAATGAGTCTTTTCTTCCTGTTAACAGGAGAGGTATTCTTCTGGAGCAAATGGAGACACTTTTAACAGGACTCCAGCTTCATCATCAGGTATGTGTTGAGGCAAAAAGATGGATCCTTTTCTAGGTTAAAGGCTTCACCTAGTGAATAAGGAGCAGACTACTAGACATCTTATAAATAGTGTTTGTTAGATTTCTGTGAATTCATTCTGTTTGGATGTTTTAATGAGGGCCACTTCCAGCTAGAGGAAGCAAGAGAGGAGAGAGTATAGTGATATAGACCATAGTGCTTTAATATTTGGTTTTGTAGGTTTCCTGTAAATCCTTTGCCCAACTTGGAAGTTGTATATTTGTCTTTCATACCACTAGAGAATTGTCAGGGTTCCTGACATGTGGAAGTAGGATATGGGATTATTAGGTTGTTGTTGTTTTTACAGTGTAAATATTAAATATTTAATATGTAATATTAACACTACACAAGCAATGGGTCAGTTAAGAAATCAAATGGCAAATCAAAATATGTTTCAAAACAAAAGAAAAAGAAAACATAATATTCCAAAACCTATGGGATGCACCAAAAGCAGATGTTAGAGTGAAACTTAAGTTATAAATGCTTGTATTAAGAAAAAAAGTTGGGGCGCCTGGGTGGTTCAGTAGGTTGAGCATCCAACTTCGGCTCAGGTCATGATTTCACGGTCCATGAGTTTGAGCCCTGTGTCGGGCTCTGTGCTGATAGCTCGGAGGCTGGAGCCTGCTTCAGATTCTGTGTCTCCCTCTCTCTGACCCTTCCCCGTTCATGCTTTGTCTCTGTCTCAAAAATAAATACACATTAAAAAAAAAAAAAAGTTAAACAACTTAACATGACACTGCAGAGAGCTAGAAAAAGAATAAACTTAGCTGAAACTTAGTAGAGGAAGGAAATAACAAAAAACAGAGACTAGAATAAACAGTTACATAACATTAAAAGTAATGACCAGTTTTTCAAAAAAAATCCCTGCAAAATTGGCAATGTTTTAATTCTATTAACTAGGAAAAAAAGACTCAAAATTGAAAAGAAACGGAAGAGAAGACGGTAGATAACCACAGAAATACATAGTGTGATAACAGATTATTATATACATTTAAATACAAATCAGATAATTTAGGAAAATAAAACGGATAATTCCTAAAAACACACCAGTTACCATGATTGAATCATGAATCTTGAATCCAAGAAATAGGAAATCTTCTTAGACCAATAAAAAGAATGAAGCTGAATTAAGAATCAAAACTCCAGCATGGAAAAGCCCAAGACCTTATAGTTATATTGGTGAATTCTACCAAATATTAAAAAAATTAATGATACTCTTTATCAAAGTTTTACAAATAATGGAATAGAGGGAACACTTTCAGAATCATTCCATGAAACCAGTACTACCCTGATACCAAGACAGGATAAAAACAATACAAGAACAAAATCTAGTTTGTCCCATGTCAGTATTGGTACTCCAGCTTTCTTTCCTTTGACATCCGTTTGCATGATAAATGTTCCTCCATTCCCTCACTTTGACCTGCAGATGTCTTTAGGTCTAAAATGAGTCTCAGGGCACCTGGTTGGCTCAGTTTATTAAGTTCTAGACTCTTGATTTTGGTTCCGGTCATGATCTCAAAATTGATGAGATCAATCCTCCCTACCATAATCTGCGCTGACAGCATGGAGCTTGTTTGGGATTCTCCCTCTCCCTCTCCCTCTCTCTCTGCCCCTCCCTCCTCATGCTCTGTCTCTCAGAATAAATAAATGCTAAAATAATAAAATGAGTATCTTGTAGACTATAAGGTTGTTGAAGTAAGTTGCAGTAGTAGTGACCTGTCAGGGTAATTGTTTAATCCTGGGAAGCCATCAAGATATGAGTTTTGGGGTATCTGGGTGGCTCAGTCAGTTAAGTGTCTGACTTGATTTCGGCCTAGGTCAGGCTGTGTACTGAGTGTGGATGATGCTTAAGATTCTCTCTCTTTCCTGAGGCACCTGGGTGGCTTAGTTAGTTAAGCGTCCGACGGTTGGTTTTGGCTCAGGTCATGGTATCATGGTTTGTGAGTTCCAGCCCCAAGTTGGGGTGCAGAGCCTGCTTGGGATTCTCTCTCACTCCCTCGCTGTCTGCCCCTCCCCCACTCATGCTGTCTCTGTCTCATAAGTAAATGAAAAGACTTAAAAAAAAGATTTTCTCTCTCTCTCCCTCTTTCCCTTTCCCCTGCTTGCCTGCACTCTCTCTCTCTCTCAAATAAAAAAATAAAAATTAAAAGCAAATTTTAATTCCCATGTTCACCTTAAGTTCAAAGTAATTATCTTGACAGAAGTTAAGAGATGCTTTTGCTGTTGTCAAGATGTATTTATTTTACATAAACTTTTAAATGTAGTGGTTTAATATAGAATATTCAGATTAAGAAAAATTGATGAAATTGCTGCCTGCTGAAACCCCAGCAGAAGGCTAACTTTGCTTCCATCCTATGAACTACTTACATGCATGTGTACTTGAAATATCCAGAAAAGACAAACAGGTAAAAGATTCTGTGTTTATTTGCATAGATTACTATATCATCAGGAGAAACCTTGTTCTTTCAGGTGCTGAAAACCAATTTTTGTAAAGGAATTAAAATTTAGATGTATATCAAAGTAGAACATTGTTTTGTGGTGAAATCTTGAAGAAGCTAGATTGAAACAGCCACCAACTTTAGCATTAGATCTCTGAATGTTTAGGCAAATGAAATGAAATCAGGTAATAAAAAATGCTATCTACAAGAAGGTAAGCATGCAATTTACAAGTATTTTTTGTAGCTCTTTTTTTCTTTTTTTAATAATATTTTTTTTAACATTTATTTATTTTTGAGACAGAGACAGAGCATGAATGGGGGAGGGGCAGACAGAGAGGGAGACACAGAATCGGAAGCAGGCTCCAGGCTCTGAGCCATTAGCCCAGAGCCTGATGCGGGGCTTGAACTCACGGACCGTGAGATCGTGACCTGAGCTGAAGTCGGACGCTCAACCGACTGAGCCACCCAGGCGCCCTGTAGCTCTTTTTTTTTTTTTTTTTTCATAGAAATAGATTTTTTATTATAGAAATGCATATGAAGCTAATGAATGTATCTATGCCAATACCTAAATATGTGCTTGGAAAAAAAAAAACCCTTAAATGCAGGTAAAAAGGAAGAAAGAAATGATCTGAAATTTTGGCCCCCAGATTAAGCCACCATTGGGAGTATGTTGACTGAGATGTTTTAGATTTCTGCATATATTCCTACATACATAACTGTATTCCAATGGCATATTATATACATGTTTTTAAAAATTTTTTATTGAAGTATAGTTGACATACAATTTAAATTAGTTTCACATATACACCATAGTGATTCTACAAGTTTATACATTGTTATGTTCACATCTGTCACCATACAATGCTATTGCAATACAATTTACTATATTCCCTATGCTGTACCTTTTATTACTGTGACTTATTCACATAACTGGAAAGCTTGTACATGTTCCTTTTTATCACAGCTATGTGTCTTGCTTTTCCTTTGTTTACCTACTGTCCACATCCTTTTAACAATCTTAACTAGAATCTTGTTAACATGCATATTGCTTTTGGCGTGCCTGGGTGAATCACTTGGTTAAGTGGCAGACTGGGTTTTGCCCCAGGTCATGATCTCATGATTCGTGAGATCAAGCCCAGCCTCTGGCTCTCTGCTGACAGTGTGGAGCCGGCTTGGGATCCTCTCAGTCTCTCTCTCTCTCTCTCTCTCTCTTTCTCTCTCTCTCTCTCTCTCTCTCTCTCTGCCCCTTCCCAGCTCATGGTTTCTCTTTCTCTGTCAAAAAAAAAAAAAAAAATAAGCATGTTGCTTTTAATGATAGTCATAGAAACCCTCCTAAGTCAACTATTATAATCTTATTCTTTGCAAAATTCAGTGGAAAAAATCCATGTTAACTGATTTTAAAATGTCACATGGTAACTTCACACCTTACAATTGAAAACATTTAGTTCCCTTTCTCATTCATCATTTAACTCAGTATCTATCATGAGTATTTAGCCTTTCCCCTTCCCTCGTGCAACCTCCCTCACACTTCTTCCCTTCCCATTCTCCTAATAGTTACACTTTTTGCTTAAAAATCTAAATTCGTTTTTTATATCTGCATGGCTATGTATGCATCATTCTCATTTGAGACATAAAATATGTTATGGTTACATTTCTTTGTTATTTTATACAGTATACTCTGTTATGTTCTCTTCTGTTTTGGTTTTAGTACACTTGCTGCTCTCTTGGCTCGCATCCCAAGAATTAATAACTTCACCTCTTCTTCATTCCTGTTCAGTTTTCCATGGATCACATGTTTTCTCTGTCTTAATTTTTTTTCACCCCCCCCCCTCACTTGGGTAGAGTCAGTTTTCTTTCATCTTGAGAAAGGAAGAATAGGACATAAATTTGAGATATTACAAGTGTCTTTACCTTCATGCTTAATAGTTTAAGAATAAAATTTCAGGTTGGAAATAATTTCCTCCACAGACTTCATATTGCCTTATTGTACATGAAATTCTAATGAGTTCTGGTCCTTTGTGTATGACTATTTTTCTGAATTCTTCTAAAGTTTTAGGATCTCATTTTGTCTTCTGAATACTGAAAATTTAATGATTATGTACCTTGATGTGGGACTTTTTATTTATTGTGTAAGACACCTAATGAGCCTGTTAAATCTGAAATACATATTCTGCACTTTTGAGAAATTTCCTTGTGTTTTTTTCTCTGAGGATTGTTAGTTTTATTTGAAGGTTATTTCTGTTGTTACTTAGAGTTTTTTCTTTCCTGTGTTTCTGTGTTTTTTATTTATATTTTCATTGTTTATTACTTTAATTTTCAGAAGTTTAAGAGTCAAAAAATTAGGGAACATTATAACATGTATCCTAGTATTTACCACTGATTTAGCATTTTTCTTCAGATTTCCTTTTAATGAAGTAGAATATGACAGATGAAACTGAAATCCTCTTTAGTCTCTCTTGAATATTGTTCTTTGTATCTGTTCTCTCTTTCAAGAAACAAATATAATGTATGTAGTAACTTTTCAGTTTTTAATTTTTAAATACACATAAGTACTTATAAATAAGTACTACTTTGTATTTTATGCACAAATGCTTTGTTTTACTGTGCTTGCAGTTTTTATTTGACATTTTGAGATCTGTCCATGTTGATATATACAGAACTCATTTAATTTTGTATCATGTTCCATTATCTGAATATGTCACAAGTTTTACTCCATTTTATTCATTGGACCATTTGTGTTGAGCCTGTGAACTGCCTGTTTATATCCTTTGCCTATTTTTTTTTTTAACTGGATCACTTGTCCTTCATTTCTAGGATTTCATTACATAATTTGTGTATTGATTAATTGTTGGCTACATTAGGTTACAATATTTTGTGTTGTATTTCTTCTCTTTTATTTATGCTTATATTGTACATAAATTTTCAGTTTTGAGAAAATGTATCAATCTTTTCTTAGGTTATTTTACTTTCTGTGTTGTAAGAAAACTTCTATATCTAGTTTACAAAGATATTCAAAATTTTCTTCCAAAAACCTTAAGTTTTACTTGTTCTGTTTAGATTTTAAATTTATCTGGAATGTAATGGTATATATTGGTGGTCTACCTTAATGTTTGCTTCCAAAAAGAAAAGGTCATTTGTCCCAACACTTCTTTTGAAGGTTTCTGTATAGTTTCCTAATGCTGCTGTAACAAAGCACCACAGTCTGGGTGGTTTAAAACATAAAAATTGTTCTCTTAGAGTTTAGTGGCTACAAGTCTGAAATCAAGGGTGTTAGCAGAGCCATGCGGTCTCTGAAGCCTCCAGCGGAGATCTGTTCCATGCCTTTCCCTAGCTTCTGGTGGTGGCAGGTTGATCCCTGGTATTTTCTTGACTGAAAGCTCTTTAATTCCAATCTCTGCTCCACTTTAACAAGGTTTTCTCCCTTTGTGTGTCTGGGTCTCTGCGTCTACTCTTATTAAAGATACCAGTCATATTGGATTAAGAGCCCACCCTACTCCAGTATGAATACTCAAACCAGTATATCTGCAACAACCTACTTCTAATCAGGTCATAATCTGAAGTCTAGGAAGGACATGAATTTTGGGTAGGACACTGTTCAACCCAGTAGAGTCTGCATCTGTGTTCTCTTTTGGTTTCCACTGCTCTGTATGTCTATCCATGCACAAATAGAGCTCTATTAATTCTATGGGCTTATTGTAAGTTTTATTATCTGCTAGGATGATTCCCTCTTCATTGTTATTCTTTCAGAATCATATACTTGACCTTATTTTTCCAGATAAAAATTTAGTATCTGTATTAATTAAAAATTTTTTTTACATGTTTATTATATTTGGAGAGAGAGAGAGAGAGAGACAGTGTGAACAGGGGTGGCCGTGCAGTGTGGGCAGAGAGGAGATGGAGACACAGATCTGAAGTAGGCTCCAGGCCTCTGAGCTGTCACAGCCTGAGGTGGGGCTCAAACTCACAAACTGTGATATCATGACCTGAGCCGAAGTTGGGACAACTTAAACCGACAGAGACACCCATGTGCCCCTTAAACTTTTTTTTTTTATTATTTAACAAATTAAAAAAAAAAATTATTCATTTTTGAGAGAGAAACTGAGTGCAAGTCGGGGAGGGGCAGAGAGAGAGGGAGACACAGAATCTGAAGCAGGCTCCAGGCTCTGAGCTGTCAGCCCAGAGCCCGATGAGGGGAATTGAACCCACGAACCGCGAGATCATGAACTGAGCCAAAGTCAGACATTTAACTGACTGATCCCCAGGTGCCCCTAGTATCTGTATTTACATTCAGAAAATCTTACTGCCATTTTGATAAAACTGCAGTAAATTTATGTATTAACTTGAAGGAAAGTGTCTTTGGGGCACATAGGTAGCTCAGTCAGTTGAACATCTGGCTCTTGTTTTGGGTCACGTCATGTCTCACAGTTTATGAGATTGAGCCTGGCATCAGCTCTGCTCTGACAACAGGGAGCTTGTTTGGAATTCTCTTTTTCCCTTTCTCTCTCTGCCCTCACCCACTTACAAGTTCACTCTCTGTCTAAACTTTTTAAAAAAGTATCTTTACTGTAGTTAGTTTTTCCATATATGGGCCTGGTTATCTCCTGTTTATTTATAATTTTTCCATAAAGGTGTCACATATCTTTGAATATTTAACTCTAGTAATTATGTTTTCTTGGTTGAGACTATTCAACGTTTATTTATTTTTGAGACAGAGAGAGACAGAGCGTGAACGGGGGAGGGGCAGAGAGAGAGGGAGACACAGAATCGGAAACAGGCTCCAGGCTCTGAGCCATCAGCCCAGAGCCTGACGCGGGGCTCGAACTCACGGACCGTGAGATCGTGACCTGGCTGAAGTCAGACGCTTAACCGACTGCGCCACCCAGGCGCCCCATTGGTTGAGACTATTAACGCTGTTTGGAAAGTTTTGTTTTAATGTTTGTTTATTTTTGAGAGACGGAGACAGAGTGTGAGGGGGGAGGGGCAGAGAGAGAGAGAGAGAGAGAGAGAGAAGAGACCGAATCCAAAGCAGGCTCCAAGCTGTCAGCACAAGAGCCTGATACAGGGCTTGAATTTAGGGATCACGAGACCATGACCTGAGCTGAAGTCAGATGCTTAATGGACTGAGCCACCCAAGTGCTCTGACGCTGTTTGAAATTAATAATGTGATGAATTTGTTAAGTAATCAGGAAATACGGTCAATATGAAAGTCTATAAGATATTTAAAAAAAATAAATGGCCAGTCCCTCTAAACCACAATTACAACAGAACAGTAAATAATTAAATAATGTTTACTCTGCTTATGTTTTCATATCCTATTCCTTCTAACTTGTCTTCCTTGCTTGTTATACTCAACACAAACAGTAAACACCTTAGCAGGCTGAATTATATTTAAGCTGCTGCCAGACATCATTTCAACCACTCAGAATCTTAAATTTTTTAAAACACTTATTATGGATTCAGTAACTATGATGTAAAACTGGCTGAGCTCTAAGACCCATCGCAGGCAGCAGACCAATTTCTCTCCTTTCCCTTGTCTGTCCCTGCCACGCTTGGGTGCCCCTGGCCCAGGCTGGGCTCACTTTGAGTTGGCCTGGTCCATGCTTAGTTTGTTCAGGAGTACAGCCATGGACAAGCCCCCAGAAGTGGCATCACTGCTTCATGTCAGGGTCCAGAACTTAAACTTGGAGTTTAGCGTGACCCCCACAGCTCCTTTCCATGAAGAAAAGGAGTGCTGCCCCACGAAGATCCTGGATGTTGGCCACCAAGCCAGAGCCTGACGACCTGTGCCGAGCACCAAATCTAGTGTCTGCCTGGGGAGCCTTTCTTACTGGAGCCAGCTGGGCCAAAGTCTGGTTGTCCTTGCCTGCTTTTTTTGTATTGAGTGGACCATTAAAAATGCTGGTAGGAAATCAACTTTATGTGCATGGACACAGCATGTTGAGTGCTTGGCTCCTCTATCAAGTAATGGGGCCAGGGCCAGGCTGTTTTGTTGGGGAGAGCAGTTTCCCTAGAGAGGAATTAGCTAGTGTTTGTCAAGAGGATTTATGTTTTATTTATTTATTATTATTATTTTTTTAAGTTTATTTATTTTGAGAGGGCAAGCAGTGGAGGGGCAGAGAGAGAGGGAGAGAGAGAATCCCAAGCAGGCTCCTCGCTGACAGCATGGAGTCTCATGTGGGGCTTGAACTTAATGAACCACGAGATCATGACCTGAGCTGAAACCAAGAATCAGACACTTAATTGACCCACCCAGGCGCCCCTAAGATTTAAGTTTTTTAAACTCTGTTTCCTATTTAATTTTCCTCTTTTGTCATTCCCTCCTCTTTATCTCATTGTATGACACAATGGGGCAGAGACAGGAAGAGACACAGAATTTGAAGCAGCCTCCAGGCACTGAGCTGTCAATACAGAGCCTCATGTGGGGCTCGAACTCACAAACTCTGAGATCGTGACCTGAGTCAGTTAAGTCTGTCGCTTAACTGACTGAGCCACCCAGGCACCCCAGTATGGCACAGATCTTATGTTGCCTTTGCTGATTTTTTTCATTACCCTTTTTTTTTTTTTTTTTTTAAAATTTTTTTTTTCAACGTTTATTTATTTTTTTTTGGGACAGAGGAGAGACAGAGCATGAAACGGGGGAGGGGCAGAGAGAGAGGGAGACACAGAATCGGAACCAGGCTCCAGGCTCCGAGCCATCAGCCCAGAGCCTGACGCGGGGCTCGAACTCACGGACCGCGAGATCATGACCTGGCTGAAGTCGGACGCTTAACCGACTGCGCCACCCAGGCGCCCCTCATTACCCTTTTTGAATGATTTGAATTAGTCCTAGATGAGCTGTTTATGTAAGGGAGTATCAGGTGCTCTTTTCCCCCAAAGGAACTGTTCTTCTTTATGTGTGTTTTAAAAACATGCTGTTTGTGTGCCTGTTTTTTCTATGTGTGTATTTTTAACTTAGAAAAATGTAATTGAGGTAAAGATCTCATTCTTTCCCACCCTACCACTATGCTTAAGACTTACTTGTAATGGATCATTGATTTCATTGTTTGTAACTACTGCAAGGTATTAATACCCTTTGTCTCCAAGTTTTATTTACACCCACCCCCACTCCCATAATGGACCCTGAGAATACATCTTATCACCCTCCACTACCACAAAGGTGAACATTTCTGTACATATCCCTTCATAGACTGAGTGAGAATGTCTTTGGGTAATGGACGCAGGAGAGGAATTAGAGGGTCATGGGTGTATGTGTACTTAATTTGACTGAATACTTAATAATTGCTCTCTAGAATAACTATGCCAGTGTATACTCCCATCAGTTGGATATAAAGGTTTTTATATCTCCATTGATATTTGATACTATTCAGTCTTCTAAATTTAGCCAGCCTATTGGGTATAAAGTAAAATCTCATTGTTTTAAATACATTTATCTGATTAACAGCTGAAGTATCTCTTCATATGTTTGGTAATATTTTAGGTTTCTCCTGTAAGTTGCCTCTTCATGTTTTTAGCCCATTTTTCTATTATGCATGCTCTGTTTCTCTTATTGATTGGCAGGCATTCCTCCTGTATTTTAGATTTTGTGCTCTTCTGATTTATACATGGCCAATATTTCCTTCCATACTGTAATCTGTCATCTTTGTCCGTGATGTGTCTTATTGTTGAAAAATTTTGTTGTGAGGTCATTGAACTAATTTTTTACTTTCTGATATGCTTTTGCAGTTTTGATCAAACTCTGTCACCTTCTGCGTTAGGAGTACCACCTGTTACTGTTAGAGTTTTTTACTTTCACATTTAGCTTTTAATTATCTGACTCTGTCCTTTAGAAAAAAAAATTCATGGTAACTATTTCAGTGACAAATCAGAACATTGTGTATTCAGTATGAGTGAATACAGGATTCACAAAAGATCTTTGCATTTGGGCTTTTGTGGTCAACCCAGACCATGGGTCTATAGCAGTTAAAATGAAGTGGTTTTTTTTTTTTTTTAATTGTGGTACAATAAACATACAACGTAAATTTTGTCATTTTAACCATGATATTTTTAAATTAAAAAAAAATTTTTTAAGACTAGATTTTTAGGAGTGGTTTTAGTTCATAGCAAAATTGAGGGTAAGGCGTAGATATTTCCCATGTGACCTATTCCACACCTGCGTATCCGCCCCCCATTATCAACATTCCCAACCAGATTTGTACATTTATTACAGTTGAACCTACACTGACACTTTATAATCACCTAAAGTCCATAGTTCACATTATAGTTCACTCTTGGTGTTGTATGTTCTGTGGGTTTGGATGAATGTCTAATGACATGTATCCATCATGTATCAAAAAGAGCATTTTCAGTGCCCTAAAAATCCTCTGTGTGCTGCCTATTCATCTCTCTTTCCTCCCCTATCCCCTAGCAACCAATGCTGTTTTTACTGTCTACATAGTTTTTACCTTTTCTAGAGTGTCACACAGTTGGAATCATACAGTATGTAGGCTTTTCACATTGGGTTCTTTCACTTAATAATATGCATTTAAGCTTCCTCCATGTCTTTTCATGGCTTGATAGCTCAGTTTTTTTTTTTTTTAAAGCAATGAATAATATGCTGTTGTCTGGATGTAGCACAATTTTAAATTTATTCACCTGCTGATGGATGTATTGATTGCTTCCAAGTTTTGGCTATAAAGCTGCTAAAACACAACCATGTGCAGGTTTTTGTGTGGATATGAGTTTTCAGCTCCTTTGGGTAAATACCAGGGAGCACTCTTGCTAGATGATATGGTAGGAGTATGTTTAGTTTTGTAAGAAACTACCAAACTGTCTTGCTAAATATCAATACCCTTTTACCTTCCCATCAAATAAATGAGTTCCTGTTGCTATATATCCTTGCTAGCATTTGATATTTTCAGTGTTAATGGATTTGGGCCTTCCATATAGGTATATGGTGGTATCTTAATGTTTTAATTTGCATTTCTCTGATGTCCTATCATGTGGAGTATCTTTCCATATGCCTGTTTGCCATCTGTGTATCTCTTTTGTTGAGGTCTCTGTTACGGTCTTGGACCCATTTTTTAATTGGATTTGTTTTCTTGTTGAATTTTAAGAGTTCTTTGTTTTGGCTAACAGTCCTTTATCAGATGTGTTCTTAGATATTTTCTCCCAGTGTGTGGCTTGTTTTCTCATTTTTTTGACATTGCGTTTTGCAGAGCAGAAGTTTTTAACTTCAGTGAAGTTCAGCTTATCAATTGTTTCTTTAATGGATCATGCGTTTGGTGTTGTGTCTAATAAGTCATCTCCATACCCAAGGTCATCTATGTTTTCTCCTATGTTTTCTTCCAGATGTTGTATAGTTTTGCATGTACATTTAGATCTGTGATCCATTTTGAGTTAATTTTTGTGAAGGGTGTAAGGTTGGATCTGTGTTCTTTTTTTTTCCCTCCCTGTGGGTGTTTAGTTCTAGCACCATTCTTTGAAGACTGTCTTTGCTCCATTGTACTGCCTTTTGACCCTATTTATGTGGATGTTTCTTGGTTCTCTGTTCTGTTCCATTGATTGATTCTTTTGCCAATACTACACTTTTTTTTAAATCTTTTTGTGAATATTTTATTTACTTATTTTTAAGAGAAAAGGGGACAAGGAGGGGAGGGACACACAGAGAGAGGGAGACACAGAATCTGAAGCAGGCTCCAGGCTCCAAGCTGTCAGCTCAGAGCCTGACATGGGGCTTGAACCCATGAACTGTGAGATCATGACCTGAGCTGAAGTTGGACCCTTAACCAACTGAGCCACACAGGCGCCCCAATACCTCACTGTCTTGATCACTATAGGTTTATAATATAGTATATAGTATACTATTGAAGTTGGGTAGTGTCATTCATCCAACTTTGTTCTTTTCCTTCAATATTATGTTGGCTATTCTAGGTATAGAATGTAAAGTCTCCATATAAAAATTTAGAATTGGTTTGTCAATATCCATAAAATAACTTGCTGGGATTTTGATTGGGTTAGCATTGAATCTATAGATCAAGTTGTGAAGAACTGACATCTTGACAATAGTTTTTGTATCTATGAATGTGAAATATCTTTCCATTTATTTGGTTCTTTTGTTTTTGTTCATGAGGGTTTTGTAGTTTATCCTCACAGAGATCTGTATATTTTGTTAGATTTATACCTATTCACTTTTTTTAAGTGCTAATGTAAATGGTAATGTGTTTTATTTTCAAATTCAACTTGTTCATTACTGTTATATAGTAAAGCAGTTGGTTTTGTATATTAATCTGGTATCCTTATCCTTTGCTATAATTGCATATTAGTTCCTGGCATTTTTTGTCTGTATTTTAGATTTTCTACATTAATGATAATGTCATTTGTGAAAAAAGAGTTTATTTCTTCTTTCCCAATATGTATACCTTTCATTTTCTTTTTTTGTCTTATTACATTAGTTAGAACTTCCAGTATGATATTGAAATGGAGTGATGAGAGGGCACATCCTTGACTTGTACATGATCTTCGTGGAAAAGCTTTGAGATTCTCAGTATTAAGTGTGATGTACCTCTGGGTTTTTGTAGATAGTCTTTATGAAGTTGAAGAAGCTTAACCTGCTTAACCATTTTTAAGTGTACAGTTGAATCCTTTATTTTGAATATGATGTAAAATAGAGATCCATTTTTTTTCTGCATAAAGTTTTCTCTGCAACATCTCTTAAACATGCTCTCTTTTCCCTAGTGATGTGTGATGCAGATTTCATCTCTTAACACAGATTTTGTCCCTTTGTTGTCTTAAAGTAATGAATAAAGCATATCATTCACTAAATAGTAATAAAAATAATAATCATTTAGACTTTTCTCAATTTCAGTTAATGCTCCCAAATTTTTATAATTAAAGTATGATGTTTGCTTTAGGCTTACATTAGTTGTTTTTTAAATCATGCCAAGGAAGTTTTTTTCCACTTCTGGTCAAATATTAGTTTTGTTTAGAAAAGGCAGTTGAATGTTAATAAATGCTTTTTTAAAAAAATTACTTGTATCTGTTGTCTCCTTTAAATCTCTTAATGTAGTGTTGTAAATGGAGTTCTTTAAACTTGAACACAATTTGTATTCGTAGTATAAACCCTGCATAGCTATTTTGTAGTTTTCAGTGAAACGAGATGTTAATTTTTTTATTTAGCACTTTAAGATTAATTTATTAAGATTGGCCTCTAGTTTTCTTTTCTCATGTCCTAATTTAATTTTGATTTTATGCTTTTCATCTTTTAAAAAAAAATAACCTCTGGAACATGGAAATTACCTGCTAATTACAAGGTTAGTTGCCTTTGTCCTCAGATCTATGTAGACCAAGTTCTTTTTTAAAAAGAATTTTTTTTTTTTTAATTTTTTTTTTCAACGTTTATTTATTTTCGGGACAGAGAGAGACAGAGCATGACGGGGAGGGGCAGAGAGAGAGGGAGACACAGAATCGGAAACAGGCTCCAGGCTCTGAGCCATCAGCCCAGAGCCTGACGCGGGGCTCGAACCCACGGACCGCGAGATCGTGACCTGGCTGAAGTCTGACGCTTAACCGACTGCGCCACCCAGGTGCCCCTAAAAGAATTTTTTTTTATTGAAGCACAGTGTACACACAGATTCACTATTTTAAAGTAAGATTCACATCATAAATGTACAGCTTGCTGGTTTTGAATAAACTAAACATACTGCTGTGTTGAGTACCCAAATCAAAAAATAGAACATTAGTGGAGCTCTAAAATCCTTCTATGTCTTCCTTCGAAGCACCATCATTCTGACCAGGAGTAACTGCTATTGTGATTTCTGGCAGCACAGATCAGTTTTTCCTGTAAATTGGAATCATTTACAATGGAACTATATATTCTCTTGTGTTCAAGGTTCTCTCCATGTTATCACAAGTAGTTGTGAGTTATTCTTGGATATATGTTTTCTACTTTGTAACTGTGCTGTAAACTGTATTAATGGGCATGTGGGTAGTTTACAATATTTCCTGTTTTGAATATTTCTGCTGTGAATATTTTCTGGTTTGTCTTTTGGTGGATATAAAAATCGTGTTACTCCGAATGTGGTTACCAGACTGGTAGCATTGATGTTACCTGCAAACTTCTTAAAATACAGAATCTAATGCTCCAACCAAAAGTACTGCATCAGAATCTACACTTTAACAAGATCCCCAGTGCACATTACCTTTATAATTACGTGATCTCTAGATGGAAGACTCAACATTGGTGATTTATTTATTTATTTTTTCAATATATGAAGTTTATTGTCAAATTGGTTTCCATTCAACACCCAGTGCTCATCCCAAAAGGTGCCCTCCTCAATACCCATCACCCACCCTTCCCTCCCTCCCACCCTCCATCAACCCTCAGTTTGTCTTCAGTTTTTAAGAGTCTCTTATGCTTTGGCTCTCTCCCACTCTAACCTCTTTTTTTTTTTTTTTTTCCTTCCAACATTGGTGATTTATAAATGTTTAGTCTTTGAGCTACTTAGGATAATGAAGGGGATTAGAAGTTAGGACAGCTGGTAGCCCTAAAAAATGAGAAGTTGTTTTAGAACTCTTTGCCACAAAGTCTTTCTCATCTTCCCTTAACCTTTTCACCTTGTGTTAAGCAGATCATTTCAGAGGAAGGTTGGAAGATCATAGAGGACTAGAACTCATACTGAAGTCCCATAGTTGTTGGTACTTTGCTTGGTTCAGTATGTGAGTTGTTGTTGTTGTTTTTTTTAAGTTCAAAATTTGCTCCTCCTTCCTGGATCTCGTCCAAATGTGACTATATATGAGATATATTCTTTGGTCACTGGGTGGGAATTGCTTTCATTAATCTGATTTCATTTTAAATGGAGTTTATTTTTATTTCTTTTGATTTGTTTTGATAGGGTTCAGAGCACTATAGAAAAATAGCTATGCTTCATCATTTATTTATATTATGGACTTCTGTACTGATGTTTTTCTTCCTATGTATTTTGTTGGGGATTGAACTGGATAAAATTCAGTGATGGCACTTAGTTAAATTTCTGAAAGTGAAGAGCAGTAATCCCTAAAATTACTAAAGAAAATTAAACATGAAGAGAGTATGAGTGGGGGAGAGGGACAGTGGTAGAGAGAGAAAGAATCTCCAGCAGGCTCCACGTTCAGCATGGAACCCCACATGGGGCTCAATCCCACCATCCTGGGATCATGACCTGAGCCGAAAGCAAGGGTCAGACCCTCAACTGATGGAACCACCAGGCACCTGTTTTTTTTTTTTAAAGAAACTTATTACATATGTACACTGTACACTATATTTAAGATTGCTTCTTGAGTTTTACAAAAATGGTAACTTACTATATATAGTCTTTTTCTGCAATTTGAATTTTTCACTCAGTTTTCTTTTTAAGTTTTATCCATGTTGACAGTTGTTTTGGTCCATTTATAATCATACTCTTACATGAATACACTACACATATACAATATATATAATTCTGTATAATAAATTATAGAACATATTTACATATGTAATACTCTTGTGTGACTGTGCCACATATTTTTATTCTCTTACTGATGCACATATGAGTTGTTTCCTTTTTGCTGGTACGAACAAAGCTGCCATGAATATCCCTTAAATTGCTAAGTATGTTTTTAAGTCATAAATTGTGTTGACTTATATCATAGACCTATGGAGGTAGTTTTTTCTTTTTAATATGTTGATGTTGTTAATTACCTTTTGAAGACATTGTGATGTTAAAATGCCCTTGCATATGGGGAAAAACCCAAGTTGGTCATAATGTTTTGTCTGTTCAGTTTCCTTTGGGGTTGTTTTGCTAATAATTGTTTTGGAGATACTGCATCTACTTGTGAGAGTTTTCCTTGTCATGTCAAAATTATGTTCACTTGGTAGAATGGGTTGGGGAATAATTCCTCTATTTCCGGGAATGGTTGTAGAAAATTGAAATAATTTGTTCTTTGAGATTTGGTAGAGCTCACCTGTAAAACTGTTTAGGCATGATGTAGAGATTTAAGTATTGATTCAATTTCTATATGACAGTTTGATTTGTTTATCCAGAGGAGAAGTTAATATACTTTCAAAAAGTATACTCTTTTAAAATTAGGATTAAGATTGATTTATAGCTTCACTATAGTATACGATTTGTTCTTGTTCCCCTATGTCTTTGACTGGTTTTGTTATTAGCAAACTTAAAACTGTTTTCCAGTCAGTCATGTGGTTGAAAAAAGCTATTTCCTTCCTTTGATTTCCATTCTGTTTAGTTGAGTAAGCTTCAGTTACCATTTATTTTTCTTTTGGAAAACTCCCTTAGATAGGCTACTAGGCTGTTTGTTTTTCTTATTGATTTATATAATTCTCCTTTGTCCTGTGGGTGGTACATTGGAATGGCTTAAAATTTGTGTACCACCAGATGCTAATTTGGATTTGCTTCAAAATGTTAATTGCTTTAGAAATGGATGATGGACCTTCTGAAGAGATCATTTCATGAGAAGTGGATTTGCTTCTGGGAGGAGTTTGGGAAACAGAGGTAAGTATCTTTGTCTTTCATTAAAACTTCTCAACTGTTGAATGGTAGAATGAATAGAGACTATTATGGCTGTTGAGTGCAAAGCTAAATCTGTTATCACTCTGCAGAGTAGACTTTGAGGTAATGAGTTTATCATTTTTCAACTATGAGTGTTCTTTTTGCTTTTTTTTTTTCCTTTTCTGGGATAGTAGGAGATAGTTCAATTGATAAAAATAGATTGGTTAGATTGATTAAAGATAGTTGCTTTACAGAGCTGCTACTTAATGTGTTTGATTATTGATGTCCAACAATTGGCATGGGAGGAATGTTGGTAAAAACTTCACAGATGAGGGTGAGAAGAACCTGTTTTTTTTAAATTTCTCAAGACAGCACAGAGCATTTCTTTTAGGTCATTAATATTAAGAGGTTATTTTCCCAGTGTTGAAACTTTTCATTGTTATTTTTAGATCAACCGTGTGATCTGATAATGACACAGCAGAACACCTTACTATGGCCCATTTTTAGATTGTTATTAAAATGCTGAAAGTATTCTGCTTTATGTTTTAGTATAGTGTGATAAAATATGAGAACCTGCAATTTATTTAAATATCTTTATGACCATTTATTTCTTTTACAAGATGCCATAAATAAGGGCTAATTGGTAGTTTTAAATACACAAAACATTTAATCTTGAATTCATTAGATGTTGAAAAATCTTACTTCTAAGGATTTTTATTCATTGGAAACTAAAGGTGTGGCATTTCATTTGGTATTTGGAAAACTTAATTTCTTGTTTGGATTCAGTTAACATAGTTAACATGTGGATCTATATTTTGATATAATTTGGAAATAATTATTAAAAAAAATTTTAAGTTTATTTATTTTGAGAGAGAGCATGAGTAGGGTAGGGGCAGAGAGAGAGAGGAGGGAGAGAGAACCCCAAGCAGGCTTGGCACCATCAGCACAGAACCCAGTATGGGGCTCAAACCCATGAACTGTGAGATTATCACGCAAGCCAGAATCAAGAGTTGGATGCTTAACCAACTGAGCCACCTAGGTGCCCCAATTTATTCCTTAAATATGCACATATATTCTGTTTTTAAAACCTTCATAGTAAGAAGCATTGATGAATAAAAATCATGTAATCTTGCCAAGAGGTTCAGGTGTGGGTTTTGTTAGTTATTACTAACATTAGAGATAATATCTTAATATTACACTTAGAGAAATATTTAATATTGGATTTATTTTAAAACTTTATTTTTGAGTAGATGTTTTTAAATCCCATTTTAGAATAGATGAGGTGACACTTTTTGATGTAGATTTCAAAATATTATTGAAAAAAATCTTTTTAAAAGTTTAAATACTTTATTTTTACCAAAGCCAGAAATGTTTTGAATTAACTATTTTTAAATTTTCAAGTTCAGAAAGTATACTTATATATCTTGTTAAAGTTTTACATTAATTGAATGTACTTTTTTCTCTTTTTTTTTAATTGAAGTATAGTTGACCTAAAATATTGAATTAGTTTCAGGTGTACAATGAAGTAATTCATCACCTGTGTGGGTTGTGCTATGCTCACCACAAATGTAGCTACCATCTGTTACCATACAACACTATTAACAGTATCATTGATTATATTCCCTATGCTGTACTTTTCATCTGTGTGACTTACTCATTCCATAACTGGAAGCTGGTATCTCTGAATAAAAGCTTTTTAAATGAGAAAAACACCACTTAGACAGTTTTTACTACACGTTGTTAATTTCATATGGGTTAGGTTGAAAAACAAACTTATCAAAATTCTTGGTTGAATGTTAATACTTAAAAAAGTTACCATTGTACCACATACAATCTTGGGAATTCATAGACCCATTAATATAACTCCTTTTCGTTATTGTTAACCCGTTATTTTAGTTTCAACCTCTGTGATATTTTTTTCTCAGAACTTGCATAGCTAGTAATTTGTTTTTGAAATTGTCTCTTAATTGCTTATAATACAGCATTGATCCCCTTTTTATGTTCTATAAAGTATAACATAAATAGCTTTAACTTCTTGAATCACACACATCTTTAGAATCTGATGAAAATATGGATAATTGCTCTTACGCAGTTTTGCACGTGGCTTTAGAAGTTTTGCAGGTCCTTTAACTTAGTTGTATTAAGATATTACACAGATAGGTAAGACACAATTTATGAAGACCATAAGATAACACTTTAATTTTTCTAGTGATAGTGTGAAGTGGCAGTTTATGTTGTTTCAGATGTCTTTTGTTCTAGTGTTTTGTTCTAAATAACCATGCTTCTTGCCTTAGCACCTCTGCCCTCAGAAAGATTAATGTAGTGATAGAGAAACACATGGAAAGAAATAAAGTTGTAGTGTGCTGTGGGAATGTGGAGAAAGGATTGATGATGACGGGAGGTCTGAAAGAAGACTTCTTCAGATGAGGTTGCCTTTGAACTGGGGTTTTGAAGTGTGAAAGGAATTTGATAGGAAAAAATAGGAAAACAGGGAATGCCATGCTGAAGAATTTTGGTAGGAAAATATGAAAGCAGGGAATGCCTTGCTGAAGTATACAGGAAGGTACAAAGTATTAGAAGTTCACAGTGCGGAACATGGGACATTGTTTGGTGTGAATTAAAATGTTGAGAGCTCAGTGTTATGTGGTAGGAGATAAAGTTCAAAGATAATATGAGTAAAGACGCTGGAAGAGTGGAGAGGTGATAAGGGGAGTGGCAGTCACAGCTTTTATTTCTTTATTGCCTAGTTCCTTCCTAATTTGAATTTTAAAAGTGGAAAGATTGAGAAGTTTAAATGTTAACAGAATAATAAGTAATAAATAATTAAAAAATTCGGACAAGAATATAACATGTTCAGTAGCATGTAAACCTTCATACAGGGGCATAAGTTTAAGTAGCTGGCTCTATACAGGGTGAGGTTTTCAATATACAGAAAATCACAGTTGAATTTCCTCATTAAAGTCAGGAAAAGTCATTCATGAAATAACAACTAATAGAAAGCTGTATTTCACCAGTAGTATATTTATGGTTTTACCTTAATATTATAACATGAATTTTTTATAAAAAGTTGAAGCATATTATATCTTTATAAGTTCTTATACTTGTTTCTCCCTATCCTTGGAGGTACCTTTACCCTAAAGATTCATTTAAAATAGGGACACCTGGATAGTTCAGTTGGTTAAGCATCCAACTTTGGCTCAGGTCATGGTCTCACGGTTTGGGAGTTTGAGCCCCACGTTGGGCTCTGTGCTGACAGCTCAGAGCCTGGAGCCTGCTTCAGATTCTGTGTCTCCCTCCCTCTCTGCCCCCTCCCCTGCTGGCATTCTGTGTCTCTCTCAAAATAAGTAAACATTAAAAAAATAAAAATAAAAATTATTTAAAATAAAATTAAATAATTTACCTAAGGTTTTTTTTTTTTTTTTATTTTTTTTTATTTTTTTGAGAGAGAGAGAAAGAGCATAAGAAGGGGAGGGGCAGAGAAAAGGGGATACAGAATCCCAATTAGGCTTGGCACCATCAGCGCAAAGCCCCACACAGGGCTTAAATCCACAAACCATGAGATCATGACCTGAGCCAAGATCAAGAGTGGGACATTCAACCAACTGCACAATCAAGGCACCCCCTGAAGATTTTATTTTTAAGTAATTTTTACATGCAACATGGGACTTGAGTTTACAACTCTGAGGTCAAGAGACCCAGCAAGGTTTCCTCCTTTTTTTTTTTTTAAAAGATTTTATTTTTAAGCAATCTCAAGGAGTCCTTTAATTTCTAGTCTTTGATGGCACAGTTAGTTATATGTTTTAAAGAGTTTTAACTCTGTCTGAATTTTCAGATGCTGGCGAGTCTAGTAAAAGGGAGAATACATCCACAGTGGGTGGCTTTGGAGTTGGAAAGAGTTTTGGAAACAGAGGTAAACTGCTGACGATAATCTTATAATCACAGTTTGAGTGAGCCCTAGTTTTTTTTTTTCCTGTACTCAAGACTCTTCCCCTATGGCCCCCAGCAAGAGATCCATCTTATATACTTCAAAAGGTAAATTTGAGTTGAGCAAAGAACCAGTAGTAGCTTTGAAGTTACATTTTTTTTTTCTTAAAAACTAAAAACTGTATATCAGAACTGGAGCATAACTTAAGATCAAGACTGATAATGTGAAGATGGACGACTTTACCAAGCATTTTGGAAACCAGACAGTTGAAGAGGGTTGAATGTTGGGAAAGGTCAGTTGTGGAGGGTAGTAGATAGATTATAATCCTTTCTGAACCAACTTAAAAGATTGCAAATACTGCCATGAACTAAATAACTGAAAACTTAGGTTTTATGGAATATGCTATTTCTGTATAGATTATCTTTATTTGGAAATTATCTTTTCAAGGAAAAACTCTTTTCATCTAATTACACATTGAAGCTATAGGGTACTTACTTTTATATCATAATTGTGTATTAGATTTCTATGTTAAAAGGGATGTAGATTATTTTGTACGTGAGATATTAAGTGACTTTATATATACATTCTGCATATAAATTTAATACCTGTCAAAGTGATTAGTCTCTGTATTGCAGAAGCCATCATTTAATATAAGCATATTTTATAATTTTGCTTAAATACTGATTGACAGGCATCTTATATTGACATTTAATTTTAAGGTATATTATTCCATGAATGTCTTTGCACTAAAGATAATTATAGTAAGATTCAACATTTAAAAATTTTATGAAATATTACTGATAGATCCTTTTAAAATTAATTTTAGAGACATATCTGTATGTTCCAGAGACACGTAAATCTACGTACAGGTTTTTATTATATGAGAAATCTGAAAGTAGAGTTAAATGAAAGATGTAAAAAAACTTGCTGAAAATAAAAAATGTTAGAAGAATTTCCTTATTACTGAGATGGGAAAAATTACTGATTATTGGATTATAATTGAGTAATATTGTCCTCTGGCAAATGAAGAGATTGAAGGTTTTAAAACATTTGATATTTTGAATAGAAAGTATGTAGTGTGTTATGTTGATATATAGCCCTAGTTTGACCATATAATATAGAAGAATATATGACATCTGAGATGCTATAACGTTGGCTGACATTTTACCTTAGTTAATTGACACAAGGCAGAAATTGTTACCCAACCCATGTGAGTTTAAAAAAAAAATTTTTTTTTTAACATTTATTTATTATTGAGAGACAGAGAGACACAGAGCATGAGCAGGGGAGGGGTAGAGAGAGGGGGAGACAGAATCTGAAGTAGGCTCCAGGCTCTGGGCTGTCAGCGCAGAGACTGATGTGGGGCTCCAACTCACAAACTGTGAGATCATGACCTGAGCCAAAGTCGGTTGCCTAACCAACTGAGCCATCCAGGTGCCCCCCAACCCGTGTGAGTTTTTATTCAGTATTTATATTTATACTTCTGTGTAGTTTATCCTGTATTAAAGGGGCATCATAACAAGTAGCACTTGTTTTGCTGTTTTTTGCCCTTTGTCTTTTGGTTTGTTTACCACAGAGATACAGGTAATTGTTTTCAGAAATTTGCAAGTTTAATTTTCTATTTTGTATAGGTTTTTCAAATAACAAGTTTGAAGAAGGTGATAGCTCTGGTTTCTGGAGACGTAAGTTTAATGTTTTTTGTAGTGGCTTTTAAAATTGAATGTTCAGAGTACATGCTAAAGGGAAAACTAGGATTAAGTGTCACAGTGGTTTTCAGTTCTAATTTATTCAAACCCACTTTCATACAGCAATTATAACCAGAGCACTGACCAAGAATTCAGGCATCCTAGTTTGCCCTATTGCCATTTGACTTAGTCTATGAGGTACAACTTCTGAATGGTTTGCTACCTTAAGAAAAAGGGGATAATAGAAAGTACAAGTTAAGAATCAAAACTCCATGTCCATATACACATAGAGTTTGGGACATGCAGATCCCTATTCAGACTTACATAATTCTTGACAGTGGAAAAAGATTCATGAGTATGTAGATGACTGCTGCTATCAAGGCATTTCTATCAAAAGTACTGACACACTGGTTTGGAGGAGTAAAGAGAATGATGAGAGTAGAGTAGTGTTATCAGAAGATTATAAAAATTAATAGTGCTTTCTACTGATTAAGTAGATTTGGATGAGGCCTTGGAACCTGTATTTAAAAAGCCTGCCTGGTGATCCTGATGTCATTTTGTTTGGTAATCACTTATCTATGGAAACATAATGACATAATACATTTTGGATTTGCAACTTTGTTTCCTGGCCCTGCTTTGTGACCTAGTTAAATGACAGAGCAAGTTGCTTAATTTGTCAGAGCCACAATTTGCTATTCTGCAGAGTGGAGGCCATCATATTAAAAGGTTGTTAGGCAAACTTAATGAAAATGTGTGTGAAAATATGAAGTTTAATACCACACACATTCATGGTAAACAGTAAATGCCATCCATCTTCATGATTTATTTGAGACCTAATCTTTTTATACTCTTAACAGTGATTCTCAAAATCAATACCAAGCCTAGAATGATCACCTTAAAACCTGTTTGGAGTTAGATGGGGTTTTAATATCTCTAATAAGACTGTTTCCCTAAACTGTCGTCAGTCTCATCCTGCCTAATTGTCTCTGCATTTTTTCATATCTTATTCAAATGAAAATGTACATAACATAGAAGTAATATTTGACAGAAGAAAAAAAACAGTTTTTATTCTTTTCCATTTTTGTTCTACCTAATCTCCCATTTTTAAATCAGTTAATATTTCAAGATCATGTTCACCTAACCAATTTGTGCTTTTGAGCACAAAGTCCAGTTTCTCCTGGCACCTGAGAGAACTTGTTTCCTCTAAAATGGTCTGCTTTCTTCTCTTTCATCTTCTTTCTTCTGTTCTCAAGCTTATGTCCCCTTAAAAAAAACAAAAAAAAAAAACCCAAAAAAACCCCACATATATATGGATTGAATTCTTTTGTTCTTACAGTTGTTGTTGGCAAGCCCAGGAACAGATTTTAATATCATAATAGAAGCTATTACTCTGCATGCAAATGAATAGCATCTTTTGTGGTTGTTATTTGCCCTGCAGTCTTGTTTCCTCTAGCTGGTATAGCTTTTATCTATTGATAAAAGATGATAATACCCATTTCATAAGGTTTTTGTGAAGATTTAAAAAGTTAGTACATATTATTCATTTAGAACAGTGCTAAACTATACTGAATTCTGTTATTACTATTAATTTTTAATAATTTTGTGATATTATTTATATAAAATGCTATAATATATGTGACATTTTTGCATACTAATAATATATATTTGATATGTTTTATATAATCAATGTATTATGTGTTATTTATGTTTATATGTTTAAAGTGTCTTTATATTTTATTTAAGTTACATATTTTATACAGTTTTAGTGATTTTTTTTTTTTTTCAACGTTTATTTTTTATTTTTGGGACAGAGAGAGACAGAGCATGAACGGGGGAGGGGCAGAGAGAGAGGGAGACACAGAATCGGAAACAGGCTCCAGGCTCCGAGCCATCAGCCCAGAGCCTGACGCGGGGCTCGAACTCACGGACCGCGAGATCGTGACCTGGCTGAAGTCGGACGCTTAACCGACTGCGCCACCCAGGCGCCCCAGTTTTAGTGATTTTTATGTAATTAATAATATATTGTGGTCATAGCTGATGTTGGGATAATCTCTCTTTTTTATCCTTGGCTTTATCTTCTAACTCTACAGTGATTTTATTTTTTAACTTTATTTTTTAAAATTTACATCCAAGTTAGTGTATACTGCAGCAGTGATTTCAGGAGTAGATTCCTTAATGCCCCTTACCCATTTAGCCCATCCCCCCCCCCACACCCCCTCCAGTAAACCTCTGTTCTCCATATTTATGAGTCTCTTATGTTTTGTCCCTCTCCCTGTTTTTATATTACTTTTGTTTCCCTTCCCTTATGTTCTTCTGTTTTGTCTCTTAAAGTCCTCATATGAGCGAAGTCATATATTTATCTTTCTCTGACTAATTTCACTTAGCATAATACCCTCCAGTTACATCCATGTAGTTGCAAATGGCAAGATTTCATTCTTTTTGATTGCTGAGTAGTACTCCCTTGTATGTATGTATGTATGGTATGTATGTGTGTGTGTATATATATATGTATATGTATACATGTACACATATATACACACATATATGTATATATGTATGTATATGTATATATATGTATACATGCACACACATATGTATGTATGTGTATGTATATGTATATATGTATACATGTACATATATATACACACACACACATACCATATATACATACATATATACACACACACACACACACACACACACACATACCATACATACCACATCTTCTTTATCCGTTCATCCATCAATGGACATTTGGGCTCTTTCCATACTTTGGCTATTGTTGGTAGTGCTGCTATAAACCTTGGGGTGCATGTGTCCCTTAAAAACAGCACACCTGTATCCCTTGGATAAATACCTAGTAGTGCAATTGCTGGGTCATAGGGTAGTTCTATTTTTAGTTTTTTGAGGAACCTCCATACTGTTTTCCAGAGTGGCTGTACCAGCTTGCATTCCCATACAGTGATTTTTTAAAATAACTTGTTATTTTGAAATAGTCTGAGACTTACAACAAGTTAGAAAGTTAGAGTTAACAAGTTAGAGTGTTTCCTTCACCCCTCTGCTAATATAATTGTGCCCTTCACCCAACTTCTCCTAATGCCATTAGCCTATTTTAATTCCCAGTGTGGTCAAAATATAGATTTATTTTAGGGGAATAATTGGACAAAAATAATGTGAGACTTCTTTCTCCTTCTCACTTCTCAAATTAATTCATAGGTTGTTTTTTTTTTTTTCATATAAGGCAATAAGTGTTAGCTGTCATCATTATTCCAGGGTGTGCTAACCTTTCCCCAATTTTTTCCTTCTTGTTAAGTTCCCTTGTAGTATTAAATCCTGCTTTCTAGAAAGTTGTCTGGTTGTTAGATTGTTCTTAAGGAATGTTTGGTAGTTGTTGACTTCATTTCAAGTAGGAGCCTGCAACAAGAGCTCTGGGTTATTTCTTATAGAACAATACTAATTGTTAAATTAGCATTTTTGCAAGGAACTTAACTGATAGCTTCTAAGCTGTTTAGCCACTTGATGACATTACTGTGACTTAAACTTCTCAGATTTTAAACATTTCATGACATGTATAAGCCATTTCTTTATTTCCCAAATGTGGCTTTGTTGGAGTTTTCTAGAAAGAGTTTTGTAAAGTTATTACTAAAGGTCATATTAGTAACATATTTTTAAATTTTGAAAAATTAATCATTTGTTGCTCTCACCTATTCTTTCAAAATAAACATCTCTGGGGGTGGGTTCTAGGAATTTCCTTTTAACCACTTTCTAGCTCATTCTTAGCCTTCAGTGTAGTTATTCTCTATTTAAAAACTGTGGTAATGTTATTTGATAATGTCACTAAAAACAGAAAAGATGGGATATCTGCAAATTCTTTCATTAGGATGATTAGGGAAAAGTTAGCATTAAAAAAAGCCTCTAATGTCTGAGGTTTATTAAGAAAGGCAAATTACAGAAATATTGATAGCATTATAAAAAAAAATAGCCATGTATTTCTAGTGGCCTATGGCCGACATTTCAGAACCACTTGACTACTTAATAGTTTAGATGTTTCTGAAACCATTTTTAGTCATACTAACATTTTGAAATTCCTATTTTTTGGCTTGTGTGTGGCACTTGGTAAAAAGTGAGTTCTCAATTGTATGCTTAACATTTAACATTTAGATATATTAAATGATTTGTATAGGGAGTTAACTGAATAATGTCTTTATATTTGTTGCTAAAATTGTTTCAAGAATTAAAATGTTATTTTACTTTAAGAAAATATTTTTTCACTAATTTGTCCTGTGACAGTGCTATTTAGATATTTCACCTTTAAAGTTAATTATTTAGATACTACTCACATGTTAAATTTTTATTCAAGAATCTAGTAATGACTGTGAAGATAATCAAACACGGAACAGAGGATTTTCCAAGAGAGGCGGTAAGGACCATATTTTGGAACAGTTTGTACTTACACTTTCTAATGTCATTGGGTTTCTTTCCCTGAAATCTCCAGGATGTGCTATGAAGTACAGAATAGGGACTATGAGTTCTGGCCATTCACAATATATATGAACTGGGATGTCATTGTCTCTGAATAGAGTATTTGGAGATGAGGGAGAGGGAAGAAATTGTAGATTATTCTTTGTTCAAGTCTGGCAGTGCTCTATCATACTCTGCTAATCCTGCCTCTGATGAAGTTGAGGTGAGATGGTATAAACATTACCATGCTTAATTCTTGATAATCATTTATGGGTAGACATGTGGGTTTTATTTTTGATATTTCAACAACACATAGTGAACTTATAAAATGGATAAAAATTACTAAAAATCCTTACGTTAAAAGATATTAAATCTCCTTATATTAAAAGAGTTTATCCTTAGGAACTATATAATAATCAGATACATTAGTATTTTCACCATAACTTGGGAACGGCTTTTTCCTTCCCTATTGAATAGTTAGCCCACGCTCCCTAGTGAAGCTAGGACTTGTGGACTTCAGTATAACCTTCTTAGGGCTGTGAGGTAGGGAGGAATTTGGTGGTGAATGAGGGATGGCTATTTACCTCATAAATTGAATTTTTTAATGATAATTGCAGGGGGACATGTAATAATGGCAAGGAAATTTAAGTAAAAGCCAGACTCCCCTTTTAGAATTGCTTTTACTTTAACAAGCAATTTTAACACTTAATATTCCTAAAGTATTGCTCTTAGTTTTAAATTTTTGGTTGTTTTCTGCAGAACAGTGAGTATCTTCCTCACTATTCTCTTTAAATCTACTTAACTCATACTTATGGGATGCAGTCAGAAGCCAAAAGCTCTATGTGCTTGATCCTGGCCTATTGACTAATACAGGGTGACTCACAGGGAAACAGTCATTTTTGGGTATTCCTGATCGCTGTTCTTTGGAGTTGTATACATTTGAAGGTAGGGAAAGCGTGCACATGGTGGTGAGTAAATACAAGTATGTGTGCATAAATAGAAGTGTATTTAAATTTATATTGAAATATGACATAAAGTACCAGACGTGTGCATGCATCATACATGTTCATAGGCATCCAGATCAAGAAGTAGAAATTACTAGCACCTCAAAAGCGCCTTTTATGATCATATTCACTCAGTAGCAAGTTGCCCACCACATGGGTAATTTGTATTCTGACTTTTGGCGGGACAGATTAAATTTCTCTGTTTTTGTACCTAATATAAATGGAATCATACAACATGCTGTTTTGTCTCCAGCTTCTTTCTGCTTAATGTGTTTGTGAGATGCAATCATAGTGTTGGTTGCAGTTGTAATCATTATCATTACTATATAGATTCTTTTGTTTTACTGTTCTGCTGTACAGAACAGTACATGGCTGTTGGGATGTCTTCCAATTTTGGACTATTTTGAAACTGCTGCTGTGGATATTCCAGTACATTGCTTTTGGTGATACTGTTATATATTCAGAAATAGAATTGTTGGCTCATAGATTTTGTATATTTTTTTTACTGTCAAATGTTTTCAAGATAAATATACTGAGGTACACTCCCACATCCTCACCTCACTTGGTATTTTCTTCTTAATTTTAACCATTCTGTTAAGTCTGTGGTAATATATTTCATTGTGGTTTTAACTTGCCTTTTCTTGATGCGCTAATAAAATGTGCAATGCATCGTATGTTTACTGGCAATTTGCACATCATCTTTTGTGTAGTGCTGATTGAAGTTTTTTGCCACCTTTTTTTGGGGTGTCTATTTTTACCTTTTTATTTGCAAATAAACACAGAAAATTTGCAAGAACAATAAAAATAACTCTTGGATAACATTTATATTTGGAGACTCTTTGCTCCCTTTAAAGTAATGGAGATACTGTCTTCTCTTTTTCTTGTTAAATTTTACTTTTTTAGCTTCCACATTCAGATTGTGATTCATCTGGACTTCATTTTTTATATGGTGTAAGATAGGGATCAAGGTCCATTTATATTCCCCATAAGGGTGTGCAGTTGATCCGGTATCACTTTCTGAAAGACTTTCCCTTCCACTCTCCACTGCTAGGCTGCCTTTGTCCTAAATCAGGTGACAGTATTTATGTGGAACTATTCCTGGACTTGGTTCCTTTCCATTGGTCAGTTTCTGTATTTTCACACCTTTACCATATAGCCTAAATTAGTGTAATTTCATAATATGTCCTAATATCTGGTAGTGTAAGTCTTCCAAGTTTATTGTTCTTCAGTATTACTTGGGTTATTGTTAGTCTTTTGCATTTCCATGTGACTTTCAGATTCAGTTTATCAATTTCCAGGAAAAAACTTAATGGGATATTTTGGGGATTGCACTGAATCTGTAGATTAGTTTGAAGAGAATGGCCATCTTTGCAAATATTGGTGCTTCCAATTCCTGAATATCCCCATCGTAAATCTTGAGTTTTTCCTATGTTTTGCAGTTTTCACTAGTGAGTGATTATACGTCTTTCTTTACTTTAGTATTTGATATTTTGTGATACTTATGTTTATTTATCTAATTTGTCATATAAGCTTCACCATTTTGAGGTGTATAATTCAGTAGTTTTAAGTATATTCACTGTGTTGTATGTCAAATCATCACTCTTTAATTCCTGAACATTTCCTTCTCCCCACTCCCCAAATACCTTGTGCCTATTAGCAATTCATCCCATTTCCCTTTTATCTCCATCCTTTAGCAACCCAACCACTAACTGACTTTCTGTAGCTATGGATTTGCCAATTCTGGACTTTATGTAAATGAAATGATATAATATGTGGTTTTTTTGTGTCTTCTTTACTTACCATGATGTTTTCAAGGTTTGTCCGTGTTGTAGCATGTGATGGTACTTAATTCCTTTTAATGGCTAGTTAATAATTCACAGTGTACCATGTTCTGTTCATCACCTGATGGATTATTGGGTTGTTTGCACTTTTGAGCTATTATGACTAATGCTACTATAAATATTTGCGTACAAGTTTTATGTGAACATGTGTTTTCATTTTTGGTGTACATACTTAGGAGTGAAACTGAAAAATTGTTTCCTACAGCAGCTGCACCAATTTACATTCCTTCCAACAATGTAGGAGTGTCCCAACTTCTCTGTACCCTCACCAGTCTTTGTTATTGTGTGTCATTTCGGTAGTAGTGATCCTTGTGGGTGTAAAATGGTATCTCATTATGGTTTTGATTGGCATGTCCTGATAACTGTCATAAGACATTTGCCCTTTTCTGTCTGGCTTAATTCACTTAGCATAACGTTTTCAATGTTCATGTTGTAGTATGTGTCAGAACAAAGAACTTTTCTTTTTATGGTTGAATAATTATCCATTGTATATATAAAATGCTCTTATGCTCGTATGAACATTCATATATGTTTATCTGTTGGAGTCGTTGTTTTTGCATCTTTGGGATATATGCCTAGAAGTGGAATTGCCAGGAGATGGGACTGAAGTAAGTTGAAATATGCCACAGAGTTCACCGTTCTGAGAATCAGCTTAAAATATTCTCTCGGTTACTGCAAGTCTGATTAACTTTCATTTTGGAAAATTTTTCTTCTGACAATTTTTGTCCATTTTTTTTTCTTTTTTTGGAGTAGCAGAATATGGAGTTTGTTACTTTGCTATTTTTGCTGATGTCATTGATCAATATCATTTAAAAATTTTCATTTTGTATATAGAATGGTATATAGAAATATAATTGAATTTTATATATTGAAGGTTGAGTTACCTCACTAAATTTATGGTAAGTACTTTCTTAAATGAAGAAAAGATGTTTATATTTCTTTTACCCGAAGTTCAAATGATTTATAAAGTTACGCCTTTTTGAGGATTGTTACCAGACATCATATTAAGAGCTGTAAGAGTTTGTCAGCTGTCCCTTATGAAATGCAGAACGCACCTCACGGAAGGACTAATGTGTCACCTTTAAAAATACATTAATGTTGGGGCGCCTGAGTGGCTCAGTTTGTTAAGTGTCCGGTTTCAGGCTCAGGTCATGATCTCATGGTTTGTGAGTTGGAGCCCTGCGTTGGGCTCTGTGCTGACAGCTCAGAGTTTGGAGCCTGCTTTGGATTCTTTGTCTCTCGCTCTCTGCCCCTCCCCCACTTGCTCTCTGTCTCTGTCTCTCTCTCTCAAAAATAAACATTAAAAAAATTAATGTTATTTATGAAAAGTGACTTTTAAAGTGGTAAATTTTGAAATATTTCAATAACTCAGAAAAGCACAGAATATTCTATTACAAACACTTGAATACCACTACCTGGATTTAACAGGAACATTTTGTCATGTATATTTCATATATAAAAAGATACATAATTGTTGGAAGATTCATCTTCCCTTTATATTTTATATCTTCTTCTTCCCAGAGTTAATTTAACATTGGTGTGTGTATATATTTCATATTCATACTTTGATAAAAATTTATTATACCTTTTTGTGACTTATTTTTAAGATTTTATTTTTAGGTAATCTCTACACCCAACGTGGGAATCGAACTTAAAACCCTGAGATCAAGAGTTGCATGCTCTACTGACTGAGCCAGCCAAGCACTCTCCCTCTTTTTGTGACTTTTTTTATTCCTTGTTTTTAAAGATTTATATGTTGAAAGTGTAGATCTAGTTCATTCATTGTAACTTCTGTAGTGCTTTACTACCTTTTAACCTCTTTATTTAAAAACAAATTATTTTTATGACCATGTGGGATACATAGTGTCCCTACCTTCAAACAAGAAGGTCATGCAGATTTTTAATTGTATGTAACATCCATGTTATTTTTACCTCAAGTTATTAGACTTCTTACATAACTGGAAATTGGCATTAGTTATAGGAAAAGGAAAGCATCTTCATTTAAATGTTTGTGTTTCTCTTGTGTACAGAATTATTAAGCTTTGGTACTGGAAGTACTGAGTCATTTTATAATCGTTGGCTCAGCAGAGAAGCTAGTTTTGAAAAGGAACCAAATTGAATTTACAGAAAGCAGTAGTGATTGGGAGCATAATGAATGGATTAAACAGATTAAAGATGAGTAGAATAAATGAGTCCATATAGAGATCTGAAGAAATTCTCTAAATTTGGGAATGGAAAACATGAAGATATCATTTAGGGAAGATAAAATAAGAAGCTCTGTTACTCTAACATATGTCTCTATATCTCCTGAGGAAAGAACACAGAAGATGAAAGAGGGACGGGAAGAATACTATTCAAAGAATAGTTCAGAGACTTTTCTAG
The DNA here is from genome assembly GCF_007474595.2 of Lynx canadensis. Classification (NCBI taxonomy): domain Eukaryota; kingdom Metazoa; phylum Chordata; class Mammalia; order Carnivora; family Felidae; genus Lynx; species Lynx canadensis. The sequence goes on from NC_044303.2 coordinate 124,213,163, forward strand.
AGTTAAGGAGGCACAAGATTACAGAGAGAATTAAAAAAAACTTACACCCCTATTTGTGTATTGAAATTGCAAAATTATGAAGATAGAAATATTTTGAACTATCAGAAAAAATACTGATCCACCTGTAAAAGAACATTAGATTGATAGCAGAACTTTTGTGCGTTTTTTTTTTTTTTCCAGTAAAGGTAGAGATCAGAATAGAGGAGAATGTAGAATTCTGAGGAGAATAGTTCTGAATCTGAACTGTTATATTCAGAAAATTTAGTTATCAGAGAGAAATAATACCATTGAGATAAAGACAGTGTTTAGTACTGTCATACCACTAAGGAAACAACTACTAAATCATATTTACTAGTAAGAGGAAACTGCAACAAGAAGTAGGAAGCAATGATGAACAAAACTAAATAAATACATGTTTTAAAAATGGTAAGCATCTTGGTAAGCCTAAGTAAGTATTGCTTGTAGAAGATAGTAATAAATGATGGTAATTAATTTAGGTGTTTTAGAAACAAAGAACCAACATACTAACAAATGAAAAGACTTTAGTTCTTTGTCACCTCAGTAGGAAAGAGAATGGATTGAAACTAATTTCAGGATTTCTTAAAAATGGTAAAACTGAAAGATAATAAGAAAAAGTACATAATATATAACTCACTAGTGGAGGAAATCCAGTAGAAGGGCAGGACTTTGTAGTAAATAGACAAGGTTGAAGATAATTTATTTTTTATTAAAAAATTTGTTTTTGATATTTATTTTTGAGAGAGAGAGAGAGAGAGAGAGAGCACAAGCAGGGGGAGGGACAGAGAGAGAGGGAGACCCAGAATCTGAAGCAGGACTCCAGGCTTTGAGCTGTCAGCCCAGAGCCTGGTGCGGCGCTCAAACCCACGAACTGTGAGATCATGACCTGAGCTGAAGTTGGATGCTTAACTGACTAAGCCACCCAGATTCCCCTAATTTAAATATTTATAAAATATTCATGGTGAGATTGAAGGATATCAGTAAAGGCATAAAATGTAGCATTTGGGAAATCTAATAGAAGGACAGAAAGAACAAAAAAAGTTGAAAAAAACTCAGGAAAGAGAAAACACAAAAGAGGATGAAAGAAGTAAGAAATCAATGTCAGTAATCATAATATGTGTATAGTTACATGTATTTCAGTGCAGAGTTGCAAATAAAGAGCAAAATGTCATTCCAGTATGAACCCCCAAAAGCTGGTATAGAAATAGGAGACAAAATAGACTAAAGCAGACATATTAGGGATAAAGAAATAATTACCTAATGATAAAAGGCATGTTCACTGGGAAAATATTACAGTTTGGAACATGGTTTGAAATCTAACAATATATTCTTATGTATATAAAGCAAAAGTAGACATAATTACATGGAAAAAAATTGCAAATTCTAGTTAAACCATTAATCTTAGGTTTAAACCATTTTTCCGTTACAAACTGATAGAATGAGCAGACCAGAAATGAGTAAGACTATAGAGACTACAGTAGATTTGAATACTAGTTATTAAGCCTGATTTAATATTTCTGTTTGGAATAATACACACCCTTCTTTTACACATTCTTTTACAGCATCTAGAAAATAGATATAATTTCGCCATAAATTAAGGCCAAAAGGAAGTCTCAAAATATACTGTAGAATTTATCGTATGCTATGTCCTCTTGTTAAAGTATTGTGAAAACAGAAATCCATAATGAAAAGCCTAACCCTTGTGGTTTGGAAACTGAATTTCTCAATTTCTGAAAATTCATATGGAAATAATAAAGTATTTAGAACTGAATGGACAGTAAAAACATCAAAACTTAAGGGATACAGCTAAAGCAGCTGACTTTTTGAAGAATGTTTGTAGTCTTAAATGCATTGAGTAGAAAAGAAATTAATGTATTCAACTTAAGTAATTAAAAAACTCAGTAGAAGGAAGTTAAAAAGATAATAGACATGAATGAAACAGATACAGTGGAGTGTTATTCAGCACTAAAAGTGAATGAAGTATGCATCAACAAAAAGTTGAATAAAAGGAAGCAAGATAAAAAATACATATTCTGTAAGATTCCATTATGTAAAGCTCAAACACAAACTGAACAATATGTTGCATAAAGATATGCACATAGTTGGTAAAATTAAAATAGGAGCAAGGAAATGAGAAACAATTCAGGATATTGGTTGAGGAAGGGGGAAACATAGGGTGAAAGACTATACATGGTCTCCCTAGGTCTTGGGAATATTTTTAGTTTTTTTTTTTTAAATATATTTATTTTTGAGAGACAGCATAAGCTGGGGAGGGGCAGAGAGAGAGGGAGACAGATCTGAAGCAGGTTCCACGCTTGTCAGCACACACCCCGACTTGGGCCTTGAACCCATGAACTTAGCATGACCTGAGCTGAAGTTGGACTGGGCTGGACCAGCTGAGCTACCCTGGTGCCCTGGGAACGTTTTTAGTTTTAAGCTGGCTAGTAGGTCTATAGGTTTTCATTTTATTATTCATGTGCTCACACCAAAGTAACATACCTTAAAAAGAAGTGGGTCAAAAAAATAAACTGTTTCTTGAGAAGAGATAAACTCTAACAAGGTTTATTCAAAGATAAAGAGGCACAAATAAATAATTTAGAAAAGGTGGATATAAGTATTGATAAAGAGATTGTTGCTAGATTGAGGAATCTAAGTTTGAGGTTGTAGATGTATCACAATGAATCTACCTTCAATTAAGTCTGCCCTATTTTATAAATAGGCTTTAAAAACACATATAATTCAGTATCAAGAAATACAGGTAGAATTTTTACCTTTATTGAGAAGTTTGTTTGTAAATAGTGGCAAGTTCATAAACTGAATCTCACTTTCTTTATTTTCTGTCCAGTTGACGTTTTGGTTTTGAATTGACCTCGTTCTGCCTTAGGTGGGATCATATGATACTTGAAATATTTATACTGATTTTTGGTATTTAATTGAATTTAAAGTGTTTATAGTAGGAAGTCAGGCTTTGTATATGTCTATATGTCTCTGCTTTGAGTAAGATGTTTTACTGTTTTCTGTAAAGAACAAATGTAAGCCTAGATTTATCTAATGCTTCTGTGCGTTGTAGAAATGTTGTTAATGATACATTTGTGGTAATTTTCAGTGTTTTGCAAGTGACAGTTTTTTCGTCAAAAAAATTTTTTTTTCAAATAAACTCTTCATCTCAATGTGGGGCTTGAACTCAAGACTCTGGAATAGAGTCACAAGCTCTACTGACTGAGCCAGCCAACTAACTACCTCTGGTTATTTTTCGTTTTGATTCTCAGAAAGCAGTGGGTTTTTTCTTTTTTTAAATTGTAGCTATATCTGTTTATGGTAGTGAAGTTGAACATTTAATGTTTATTTTTAACAGAGAGAGACAGACAGATTCAGGGACAGAGTATGAGTGGGGGAAGGGGGAGAGAGAGAGGGAGACACAGAATCTGAAGCAGGCTCCAGGCTCCGAGCTGTCAGCCCAGAGCCGGACACGGGGCTCGAACTCACAGATTGCGAGATCATGACCTGAGCCAAAGTCGGACGCTCAACCAACTGAGCCACCCAGGTGCCCCAAAGTTGAACATTTATAGGTCAAATATGGCATTTCTTTTTAGTAACTATTAATGCCTTAAAATATGTAAAGTTACTGAATTATGCAAGGCTTAAAATAAATTTGGACACCATTTCTCCAAGATTTCTTTGTTGTTATTTTGTGTTGTTCTTGTGTGTGTTTTCATATTATAGGCTATCAAGATGGAAATGATTCAGAAGCTTCAGGGTCATCCAGAAGAGGTGGAAGAGGTGGTTTCCGAGGTCGCAGTGGAGGATTTGGTCTAGGAAGTTCAAGTTAGTAGTGAATTGCAAATGGTGTGCTTTATCTGTTAAGAAGGAAATGATAAAAAATAAAACCTATCAGTTAAGCTTGTTGAGAGGATTATATGAGAAGAGCTTACACTGTAGCTGGTATATAATTGCTTACATTATATATGACATTTTTATTTTTTATTTATTTTTTTTTCTTTTTTTTTATTTGCATTTTATTTTATTTTATTTTATTTTTTATATATATATATATGAAATTTATTGACAAATTGGTTTCCATACAACACCCAGTGCTCATCCCAAAAGGTGCCCTCCTCAATACCCATCACCCACCCTCCCCTCCCTCCCACCCCCCATCAACCCTCAGTTTGTTCTCAGTTTTTTTTTTTTTTTAAATTTTTTTTTTTTTTCAACGTTTATTTATCTTTGGGACAGAGAGAGACAGAGCATGAACGGGGGAGGGGCAGAGAGAGAGGGAGACACAGAATCAGAAACAGGCTCCAGGCTCTGAGCCATCAGCCCAGAGCCTGACGCGGGGCTCGAACTCACGGACCGCGAGATCGTGACCTGGCTGAAGTTGGACGCTTAACCGACTGCGCCACCCAGGCGCCCCTGTTCTCAGTTTTTAACAGTCTCTTATGCTTTGGCTCTCTCCCACTCTAACGTCTTTTTTTTTTTTTTTTTTTTCCTTCCCCTCCTCCATGGGTTTCTATTAAGTTTCTCAGGATCCACATAAGAGTGAAAACATATGGTATATGTCTTTCTCTGTATGGCTTATTTCACTTAGCATTACACTCTCCAGTTCCATCCACGTTGCTACAAAAGGCCATATTTCATTTTTTCTCATTGCCACGTAGTATTCCATTGTGTATATAAACCACAATTTCTTTATCCATTCATCAGTTGATGGACATTTAGGCTTTTCCATAATTTGGCTATTGTTGAGAGTGCTGCTATGAACATTGGGGTACAAGTGCCCCTATGCATCAGTACTCCTGTATCCCTTGGGTAAATTCCTAGCAGTGCTATTGCTGGGTCATAGGGTAGGTCTATTTTTAATTTTCTGAGGAACCTCCACACTGCTTTCCAGAGCGGCTGCACCAATTTGCATTCCCACCAACAGTGCAAGAGGGTTCCCGTTTCTCCACATCCTCTCCAGCATCTATAGTCTCCTGATTTGTTCATTTTGGCCACTCTGACTGGTGTGAGGTGATACCTGAGTGTGGTTTTGATTTGTATTTCCCTGATGAGGAGCGACGCTGAACATCTTTTCATGTGCCTGTTGGCCATCTGGATGTCTTCCTTAGAGAAGTGTCTATTCATGTTTTCTGCCCATTTCTTCACTGGGTTATTTGTTTTTTGGGTGTGGAGTTTGGTGAGCTCTTTATAGATTTTGGATACTAGCCCTTTGTCCGATATGTCATTTGCAAATATCTTTTCCCATTCCGTTGGTTGCCTTTTAGTTTTGTTGGTTGTTTCCTTTGCTGTGCAGAAGCTTTTTATCTTCATAAGGTCCCAGTAATTCACTTTTGCTTTTAATTCCCTTGCCTTTGGGGATGTGTCGAGGAAGAGATTGCTAGGGCTGAGGTCAGAGAGGTCTTTTCCTGCTTTCTCCTCTAGGGTTTTGATGGTTTCCTGCCTCACATTCAGGTCCTTTATCCATTTTGAGTTTATTTTTGTAAATGGTGTGAGAAAGTGGTCTAGTTTCAACCTTCTGCATGTTGCTGTCCAGTTCTCCCAGCACCATTTGTTAAAGAGGCTGTCTTTTTTCCATTGGATGTTCTTTCCTGCTTTGTCAAAGATGAGTTGGCCATACGTTTGTGGGTCTAGTTCTGGGGTTTCTATTCTATTCCATTGGTCTGTGTGTCTGTTTTTGTGCCATATATGACATTTTTAGACACATATCTAATTGCATACCTGTTGGAATAGATGAGTCTTTATAGAAGTTTGTGTGACTCAGCTCTTTAATCTTACTTTGTTTTTTTGTTTTTTTGTTTTTTTTTTTTTTAGAGTCTATTTATTTATTTGGAGAGAGGGAGAGAGCGGGAAAGGGGTGGGGGTGAAGAAAGAATTCCAAGTGGACTCTGCTCTGTCCACACAGAGCCCAATGCAGGGCTCAAACTCACAAACTGTGAGATCATGACCTGAGCCAAAACCAAGAGTAGGGTGCTCAGCCAGCTGAGCCACCCAAGTACCTAATATTACTGTTTTAAAGCCTTCATCATAAAAGCCAACCTTAGAAATAGGTAGCCTTCTCTAAGACTGTACCCTCCTTTATACCCTCTTTTACCAATTTGGCTTTCTAACAACTTCAGCCATCGTTTCTTAGAGCTAGGGGTATTGACTTCAGAAGTCACTGCTGGATTGCGTGTGTCTCTTAATGGAGGAGGAAAGATGCGTGGTTTTGGAAGTCAAAACTAAATCTGTAATAATTTAATAGATGTATAGGAGATTAGTGAATTGTCATTTTTAAAAAAGTGTAAGGGTCTAGGTGTTGTTCAGGACTTGTAAGGTTTGATTTAGCAACAGTGGGAGCAAGCGGGTACTGTTCTGGAGAATAAGCAAAAAGGCTATGCAATGTGAAGTTTCTGGGGCAGTAGCAGTGCTATTTGTGGAGGTTATTTAACTTTTGTTTATATGATATTTTAACATAGTACTGGCCCTAACTTTTAAAAAAAATAATTTTAATAAAAGTTTTGAGGAAGTCACTTGTAATTCAAAGAAATAATTTATGGAGAAATCCTTTGTGTGATTCTTAGAAAAATGCTCATTGTGATTCCTTTACAATTTAAACTATTTTGCCTCATATCTTTAACTTCTGGCACTATCACTTGATTTTCTTGTCACTCTTTTAGATTTTCTTCTCTTTATCATTTTAAAACCTCTTAAAAGTAATATAATCTCATTATGTACAAACATAGATAGTGAATATGAACAAGATGAGGGGATGCAGCGTGCTGGTGGCCTTTTTGGTTCTAGAAGACCAACTTTAAGTGGTGCAGGTGAGAAATAGAATTTCTTATTGAATGTTAAACATTCATATATGTTTTTAGCTCTACAATTAGTAAACTAATAGATGTATTTAAGTATACTTGGTTAGCTCATAATTTTCTATGATTTTTAGATCTGCTTTTTATACATGGGCAGTTTTGCCTTCCTTATAAAATTTGTGCACTGTGAATTATTTCTTCTCTCTTACTTACCAGTTAATTTGATGTATAAATATAGCTTGAATTGGAGGAAGGAAAATGAAGTTTGCAGTGGTTTCAAAGAAAGAACTCTTTAGGTGATTTGAGGAGAAAATGAAAAAACACAGCAACACAATTGTTGATAAAAATGTGCAAATGTGTATATACTGGTACATCCAAACCATAGACTGTTATTCAGTAATAAAGGAAATGAGCCATCAAACTATGAAAAGACCTGTAGAAACCCTAAATGCATGTTACTAAGTGAAAGAAGCCAATCTGAAAAGGCTACTTACTAAATACTTTCCAACTTTAAGACATTCTGGAAAAGGAACAACTTTGGAGAAGGGTAAAAAGAATAGTGGTTGCCAGGGGTTGGGGGCAGGAAGGAATAGTATGAAGGATTTTTAGAACAGTGAAAATACTTTGTATGATACATCAATGGTGGATACAAGTCATTTTATGTTTTTTCAAACCCATAGAATGTATAACACCGAACGTGAGCCCTACTGTAAACTTTTAATATGATAAATTTCTAATGTTGATAATGGGGGAGGCTGTTAAAATGTGAGGGCCAGAGGGAGGTATCAGAGAAATCTCTGTTCCTTTCTCTCAATTTTTCTGTGAACTTAAAACTCTCTAAAAAAAAAAAATGAAGGCTTTAAAGTGTTCACATGAGGAAAAGATTTAAATTAAATGTAGAATTAAGAGATGGATGGACAAAGGGACCAGGTATCCTCAGTACTCAGTATTTGAATAGAAATAGCTATATGTCTAAGTAATCTGCAGAACAATGCCTTACAGGTAATGGTGACACTTACCAAAACAGAAGTGGCAGTGGAAGTGGACGAGGTGAGTTTTTACTTGGTTTACCTACAAGGGGTTAACATTATTGTAATCCAAATTTAATTTTTTTTAATCTAATTTTTTTCAATATATGAAATTTATTCCCAAATTGGTTTCCACAAAACACCCAGTGCTCATCCCAAAAGGTGCCCTCCTCAATACCCATCACCCACCCTCCCCTACCTCCCACCCCCCATCAACCCTCAGTTAGTTCTCAGTTTTTAAGAGTCTCTTATGCTTTGGCTCTCTCCCACTCTACCTCTTTTTTATTTTTTCCTTCCCCTCCCCCATGGGTTTCTATTAAGTTTCTCAGGATCCACATAAGAGTGAAAACATATGGTATCTGTCTTTCTCTGTATGGCTTATTTCACTTAGCATCACACTCTCCAGTTCCATCCACGTTGCTACAAAAGGCCCTATTTCATTCTTTCTCATTGCCACGTAGTATTCCATTGTGTATATAAACCACAATTTCTTTATCCATTCATCAGTTGATGGACATTTAGGCTCTTTCCATAATTTGGCTATTGTTGAGAGTGCTGCTATAAACATTGGGGTACAAGTGCCCCTATGCATCAGTACTCCTGTATCCCTTGGATAAATTCCTAGCAGTGCTATTGCTGGGTCATAGGGTAGGTCTATTTTTAATTTTCTGAGGAACCTCCACACTGCTTTCCAGAGCGGCTGCACCAATTTGCATTCCCACCAACAGTGCAAGAGGGTTCCCGTTTCTCCACATCCTCTCCAGCATCTATAGTCTCCTGATTTGTTCATTTTGGCCACTCTGACTGGCGTGAGGTGATATCTGAGTGTGGTTTTGATTTGTATTTCCCTGATGAGGAGCGACGCTGAACATCTTTTCATATGCCTATTGGCCATCCGGATGTCTTCTTTAGAGAAGTGTCTTTTCATGTTTTCTGCCCTTTTCTTCACTGGGTTATTTGTTTTTTGGGTGTGGAGTTTGGTGAGCTCTTTATAGATTTTGGATACTAGCCCTTTGTCCGATATGTCATTTGCAAATATCTTTTCCCATTCCGTTGGTTGCCTTTTAGTTTTGTTGGTTGTTTCCTTTGCTGTGCAGAAGCTTTTTATCTTCATAAGGTCCCAGTAATTCACTTTTGCTTTTAATTCCCTTGCCTTTGGGGATGTGTCAAGTAAGAAATTGCTAGGGCTGAGGTCAGAGAGGTTTTTTCCTGCTTTCTCCTCTAGGGTTTTGATGGTTTCCTGCCTCACATTCAGGTCCTTTATCCATTTTGAGTTTATTTTTGTGAATGGTGTGAGAAAGTGGTCTAGTTTCAACCTTCTGCATGTTGCTGTCCAGTTCTCCCAGCACCATTTGTTAAAGAGACTGTCTTTTTTCCATTGGATGTTCTTTCCTGCTTTGTCAAAGATGAGTTGGCCATACGTTTGTGGGTCTAGTTCTGGGGTTTCTATTCTATTCCATTGGTCTGTGTGTCTGTTTTTGTGCCAATACCATGCTGTCTTGATGATTACAGCTTTGTAGTAGAGGCTAAAGTCTGGGATTGTGATGCCTCCTGCTTTGGTCTTCTTCTTCAAAATTACTTTGGCTATTCGGGGTCTTTTGTGGTTCCATATGAATTTTAGGATTGCTTGTTGTAGTTTCGAGAAGAATGCTGGTGCAATTTTGATTGGGATTGCATTGAATGTGTAGATAGCTTTGGGTAGTATTGACATTTTGACAATATTTATTCTTCCAACCCATGAGCACAGAATGTTTTTCCATTTCTTTATATCTTCTTCAATTTCCTTCATAAGCTTTCTATAGTTTTCAGCATACAGATCTTTTACATCTTTGGTTAGGTTTATCCCTAGGTATTTTATGCTTCTTGGTGCAATTGTGAATGGGATCAGCTTCTTTATTTGTCTTTCTGTTGCTTCATTATTAGTGTATAAGAATGCAACTGATTTCTGGACATTGATTTTGTATCCTGCGACTTTGTTGAATTCATGTATCAGTTCTAGCAGACTTTTGGTGGAGTCTGTCGGATTTTCCATGTATAATATCATGTCATCTGCAAAAAGTGAAAGCTTAACTTCATCTTTGCCAATTTTGATGCCTTTGTTGTCTGATTGCTGATGCTAGCACTTCCAGCACTATGTTAAACAACAGCGGTGAGAGTGGGCATCCCTGTCGTGTTCCTGATCTCAGGGAAAAAGCTCTCAGTTTTTCCCCATTGAGGATGATGTTAGCTGTGGGCTTTTCATAAATGGCTTTTATGATCTTTAAGTATGTTCCTTCTATCCCGACTTTCTCGAGGGTTTTTATTAAGAAAGTATGCTGAATTTTGTCAAATGCTTTTTCTGCATCGATTGACAGGATCTTATGGTTCTTATCTTTTCTTTTATTAATGTGATGTATCACGTTGATCGATTTGCGAATGTTGAACCAGCCCTGCATCCCAGGAATGAATCCCACTTGATCATGGTGAATAATTCTTTTTATATGCTGTTGAATTCGATTTGCTAGTGTCTTCCTGAGAATTTTTGCATCCATATTCATCAGGGATATTGGCCTGTAGTTCTCTTTTTTTTACTGGGTCTCTGTCTGCTTTAGGAATCAAAGTAATACTGGCTTCATAGAATGAGTCTGGAAGTTTTCCTTCCCTTTCTATTTTTGGAATAGCTTGAGAAGGATAGGTATTATCTCTGCTTTAAACGTCTGGTAGAACTCCCCTGGGAAGCCATCTGGTCCTGGACTCTTATTTGTTGGGAGATATTTGATAACTGATTCAATTTCTTCGCTGGTTATGGGTCTGTTCAAGCTTTCTATTTCCTCCTGATTGAGTTTTGGAAGCGTGTGGGTGTTTAGGAATTTGTCCATTTCTTCCATGTTGTCCAATTTGTTGGCATATAATTTTTCATAGTATTCCCTGATAATTGTTTCTATCTCTGAGGGATTGGTTGTAATCATTCCATTTTCATTCATGATTTTATCTATTTGGGTCCTCTCCCTTTTGTTTTTGAGAAGTCTGGCTAGAGGTTTGTCAATTTTGTTTATTTTTTCAAAAAACCAACTCTTGGTTTCATTGATCTGCTCTACAGTTTTTTTAGATTCTATATTGTTTATTTCTGCTCTCATCTTTATTATTTCTCTTCTTCTGCTGGGTTTAGGCTGTCTTTGCTGTTCTGCTTCTATCTCCTTTAGGTGTGCTGTTAGATTTTGTATTTGGGATTTTTCTTGTTTCTTGAGATAGGCCTGGATTGCAATGTATTTTCCTCTCAGGACTGTCTTCGCTGCATCCCAAAGCGTTTGGATTGTTGTATTTTCATTTTCGTTTGTTTCCACATATTTTTTAATTTCTTCTCTAATTGCCTGGTTGACCCACTCATTCATGAGTAGGGTGTTCTTTAACCTCCATGCTTTTGGAGGTTTTCCAGACTTTTTCCTGTGGTTGATTTCAAGCTTCATAGCACTGTGGTCTGAAAGTGTGCATGGAATGATTTCAATTCTTGTGAACTTATGAAGGGCTGTTTTGTGACCCAGTATGTGATCTATCTTGGAGAAGGTTCCATGTGCACTCGAGAAGAAAGTATATCTGTTGCTTTGGGATGCAGAGTTCTAAATATATCTGTCAAGTCCATCTGATCCAATGTATCATTCAGGGCCCTTGTTTCTTTATTGATGGTGTGTCTAGATGATCTATCTATTTCTGTAAGTGGAGTGTTAAAGTCCCCTGCAATTACCACATTCTTATCAATAAGGTTGCTTATGTTTGTGAGTAATTGTTTTATATATCTGGGGGCTCCTGTATTCGGCGCATAGACATTTATAATTGTTAGCTGTTCCAGCTGGAGTAGCCATACTTATATCAGACAAACTAGACTTTAAATTAAAGGCTGTAACAAGAGATGAAGAAGGGCATTATATAATAACCAAATTTAATTTTTGATGTTAAAAGTAACTGTTAGTACTTTTATACACTTTGAGGAATATACATTTGCTCTGCCTGTTTTGGGAGTGACTTAAAACTCCTCAGTATAGCAGTTCCATTATAGGAATTATATATCATAGATGTATTTGCTCAGTGTATGCACAAGGGTGTTCACTGAAGCTTCATTTATAATAAGTAAAAACTGAAAGTCAACCAGAATTCATCAATAAATAATGGTTTACTAAATAATATAACCATCAAATGGGATACTGTGCAGATGTTGAAGATTGAAATATGTATGTATAAGTTCTTAAGACAGTATGTTTTGGGGGGCGTCTGGGTGGCTTAGTGGGTTAAACATCTTACTCTTGATTTCGGCTCAGGTCATTATCTCATGGTTTGTGAGTTCCAGCCTTGTTTGGGCTCTGCCCTGACAGCACTCCTGCCCTCCCTGCCCCCTCTCTCAAAAAAAAAAAAAAAAAAAAACAAAACTGTGTTTTCTTATGAGATAGTTATTTGATTTGATTTGGTAAAAGGGATAAACGGTGTCGAGTATACATGATTTTGTACTATGAAAAATTTTTTTAGAGTTAGAAATATTTAAATGTCATATAAAAGTGAAAATGCTTTCCTGACCAGGAAAATAATAAAGCTTGTTTTATTTCTCTGAAAAATCCTCAGTGATCATTAGTACTCTCAGAGCATTCAAAGAGACAATTCCTTTGAGCTGCCTCTGTTTTACCCTCTTGATTCTTAGATTCTTCATTATAGAAAGAGGTTACTAATGGCTAGTTAAACCATATTTACAAATGCTCAAATCTTGTTTGGACAAGGATATTCAGGACAAAATTAGCTTACATGTAAAAATGTATCTTGTTAGATTTTTAAATCTAGTGCAGTCCTTATTCCTTTTTTCTGACAATACCTGAAAGTGGCACAATAGATAACTATTGTCTAAAAACCATAGGGTATTGTATGGAAAAGAGTTAACGCAACAGTCCTGACTGTTGTTCTTTGAATGTCCTGCTTACAAGGTTGTTCTTTGTCTAGTATTCGGGAAATTGGATTTGGGGAGGGTTCTCACCACCCTGAGTAGTGTAAGAATGGCTCACTGTGCCTGAATTGTTTGTACAACAGTGTAGGGTTTTTTTTTTTGTTTGTTTGTTTGTTTGTTTTAATGTTTATTTTTGAGAGAGACAAAGCGCAAACAGGGTAGGGGCAGAGAGAGGGAGACACAGAATCTGAGGCAGGCTCCAGACTCTGAGCTGTCAGCATGGAGCCCCACACCGGGCTTGAACTCATGAGCCATGAGATCATGAGTTCTCATGAACTGAGCCACCAAGCCAACAGAGCCACCCAGACGCCCCAACAATGTAGTTTTAATACCTTCTTTTCTTTTGAGAGTCTGAAATTTCTGCCTGGTATTTGCGAGGCAGAAAGTGGCTACATTATCAGCCCCTAATAAAAACCATGAGTACTGAGTCTCTAATGAGCTTCTCTGGCAGGCAGTGTTTCCAAGGTGTTGTTACAACTTGCTAGGGAAATTAGTCCTGTGTGACACCACTGGGAGCGGACTCTTGGAAGCTTATGTCTGGTTATCTTTGGATTTTGCCCCATACACCTTTTTCCTTTGCTGATGTTACGTTCTGTCCTTTGTAATAAATCATAATTGTGAGTATGACTATATTCTGAGTCCTACTGAATCATACAACCTGGGAATGGTAGTGGGGATACCCCAATACAGATGGACTTTTAGTTCATTTTACAAAATAGATTCCTTTGCTGAGGAGTATAGGAATTAGGAAAGGGACAGAACAGCTGAAACAAAAACTAATAATATATAACAGTATCAGCTGCATTTTGAGTATTAAGGAAACCTAATTGTTAAGGTTAACCTAATTGTTAACCTAATTGTTAAACCTAAAATTGTTAAGGATTTTATTTATCAAAATTGTCTTGTTTGTGTGAAGGGACTTTAAAGATGTCTGTCCATTTTTAGAACTTATTTTCTTTGAAAACAAGCAATGAAAATAAAGATGTGCACAGCCTTTTATCTTGACTAATTGTCAGTATGGATTTTTTTAAATTAGGTGGTTACAAAGGTTTAAATGAAGAAGTAATAACAGGCTCTGGAAAAAGTAAGTTTTACTTTAGATAAAGTATTTGATTTTTATGGTCAAAGTTCTTTTACCCTTCAATTAAAAAATAAAAACCATTTATATCTTGTTTTGGTTTGATTGCCTTTAAGATTCTTGGAAGTCAGAAGCTGAAGGAGGAGAAAGTGGTGATACTCAAGGTATACTAATTTTTGTGTGATCCCATGAATTTCTATTGTATTTTAATAAAAATGAAAAATACTTAAAAGCAGAGTTGACTTTTTTTTATTTGAAGTGAAAAGTTGAATGGTAAACATTGGGAAGTTCTACAGCATTTAAAATTTGATATTCAGTTCTTGTTTTTCCTCTTACTTTTCTTCTGGTCCTTGTGATGTAAGCTCTTTCTTTTATTTGAATTCTAAGGACCAAAGGTGACCTACATACCACCTCCCCCACCTGAGGATGAGGATTCCATCTTTGCACATTATCAGACAGGCATAAACTTTGACAAATATGATACTATTCTTGTAGAAGTATCTGGACATGATGCACCACCAGCAATTCTGGTCAGTGTGATAATTATATCTTTATTGACTGTGTAGCAAACTTTGTTTTTAAAATAGTTGGTACATTTCCATAGGTTGATACGAAAGAATAAAAAAATCTCATTTTTAACACTTAATGGCTTAGGTTAGAAATTAAGAACCACATCTACCATGTACAGTAGAATTAATAACTATGTTGAAAGAGTATTAAATTTCATCTCCACATTCCCAAACCAGGATGAGAACTTCATTTAAATCTAAAAAGGATATTTTTCTAGAGATTCAAGATGTCTGCTTCCTAAATATTTGAGAAAGTCTGTTTTAGGAGAATGATTTTCTAAGGAGTAGGGGAGCTTACAGTCCCCTGTTGATTAATGAGCCATTATTACTGATCAGAGTATTTGTATTTCACAGGTTTTGAGAGATCAGAGAAACTGTTTTTAGAACTAGTATCTATAGGGAATATTCTTTAATTCTATGAAGTAATAATATATAGGCTCTGTTTATTACTTTTGAGTAGGGGCATCTTGGTAAAGTAAGTTTAGTATATAGAATGGAATTAACAAAAACTTAAGAATAACTCAGATGGGGTATGTTTATGGAATGATCTGCGTGTGATATATGGAATTTAATCACTGCCCCCCCCCACTCCCCTGCCTTGTTGTTTTTTTTTTTTTTTAGACTTTTGAGGAAGCTAATCTCTGTCAGACACTGAATAACAACATTGCTAAAGCTGGTTATACTAAGCTTACTCCTGTGCAGAAATACAGTATTCCTATTATACTAGCAGGGCGAGATTTGATGGCATGTGCTCAAACAGGGTCTGGAAAGACTGTAAGTCCTTTTCTAACATGTATTCTCCAGAATCAAACTATTAATAGTTTTTGAACTTAATTTTTTTTCAAGTAGTTTGAATCTTTTCGATTGAATGGTAGATCGATAATTTCAATGAACTGCATAAATACTCATGTTTTTTGCTTCTGAATGAAGCAAAATGAATGTTTAATTCATTTTTTTAAGAGTGCTCAACTCCTTCTGGAACATGTTAATATCTGAAATAAAATGATAGAGGGTCAAAGCACTAGAGGTTATAAATATAACCTCAGGTTATGCTGTCCAAAAGAACTCGGATGAGATCGGGCTGGTCTTAAGACTTACCTCTGGGATCTGTCTGTTAAATAGGGTTCCGTGAGATGAGTCTTAAAGACTATGCTTTCTGAATCATGGAATTTTGGTTCATGCTGTTTTAATCAGCCTCCATAGTAGAGTTGAGGGGATAATAAGTGAGTTATATAATATAGCAGCTGATGTGTGACTTAAACCTTACTTTGGAGGTAGATTTTAGTATCTTAATGAGAAAACTATTACAAAACATTTCTTTTGCACCATTAACTTCAGTAAGGGTGAGTAATCCAAATGAATGATTTCCCAAATTTTTGCTCTGTGTAACACTTTTGTCATGAATTCGGAGTGATAATTTTATCACTACTCCAAAAGGACAGATTTAGAATAATTGCTAAATGCAGTGATTTACATCAAGTTATATGTACATTCCCCTCTATAAATAAGTTAATGTTAATTTATTTAGAATCAATGGGTGTGCTTTTTAAAAAACTGAAAAATATCAAAAATTTTATATTGTGTAATATGAGCATAAGGATTGAGGTGTTAAAAACTCACTGAACTAAAACTGTTTTCTTCTGTCATCTTAAATTTACCAGCAAGATGGAGGAAGAATCTAGGGACTGTAAGGAAATAAGGAATAAATTTATTTCTACAGGGAGAAGGATTATGTATTATAAACTCGTATACTATGTAATTTAACTTTTAGGCAGCTTTTCTCTTGCCAATTTTGGCACATATGATGTGTGATGGAATAACAGCCAGTCGTTTCAAAGATCTGCAGGAACCAGAGTGTATTATTGTAGCACCAACTCGAGAGTTGATCAATCAGATCTATTTGGAAGCCCGAAAATTTTCTTTTGGGTATGTACATCTGGAATGCCATCCATTTTTTTTTTAAATGTGTATTTATTTATTTTGAGGGCGGGAGGGCAGTGAGAGAGGGAGAGAGAGAATCTGAAGCAGGCTCCATGCTCAGCACAGAGCCCAGTGTGGGGCTTGATCTCACAACCATGAGATCACAGCTTGAGCCGAAATCAAGAAGAGACTGAGCCCCCCAGGCACCCTGGAATGCCATTCAAAACAAGGTTTTCTTTAGAGATTTTTCTTAAAGTCTCAGTGGAGTTCTCAGAAGAACTCAGTGCAGCCATGTAATTAGTATTACTTGATTGAAATGTGCTTTTTTTATAATCTTTATGGAATCGCAGTTTATTTAAAAATTTTTTTCAATTTTTTTTTTTTTTTTTTTTTTTTTTTGAGACAGAGAGAGATACAGAGTGTGAGCCAGGGAGGGGCAGAGAGAGAGGGAGACAGAATCTGAAGCAGGCTTCAGGCTCTGAGCTGTCAGTGCAGAGCCCAATGTGGGACTTGAACCCATGGACCGTGAGATCATGACCTAAGCTGAAGTCGGACACTTAATTGACTGGCTACCCAGGCGCCCC
Organism: Lynx canadensis; assembly: GCF_007474595.2. Taxonomy (NCBI): domain Eukaryota; kingdom Metazoa; phylum Chordata; class Mammalia; order Carnivora; family Felidae; genus Lynx; species Lynx canadensis. The sequence continues at coordinate 124,230,114 of NC_044303.2, forward strand.
CAAATTGTTTTGTTTTGTTTTACCTATTTATTTTGGTTTTCTTCTATTTATTTTTTGGGGGTAGGGAGGGAAGGTAAAAAAGAAAAGTTTGGTTTTTGTTTCAAGGAGACTTCCTAAAGAGTAGTAACTCATTTGTTACACATTACCATGGATGAACACTGTTGTTTTGGCTTTCATGACCGTTTGAATTCAAGGTAATGTGCATAACCTGTATTTTTCTGAAATTCAGTGTGTTCATTTGGACAGACACGGGCTGACTCTGTATTTTTGTAGGAAAGGGACTGGCACTTTGGCATCAAGAACAAATAATTCAGCAGTAGTGGTCTTGGATACTTCAATGCCCTGTGAACCTACAATTAACAAAGAGACTGCTCATTCTAAGAACCATGCAAGCAAGAAGGGAATAAGGGAAGAGTTAGAAGTCTCATGTTCACAGCAAAATATCAGTCGTAATATCCTTCTCAGTTCTCTGATATATATAAAGTAGAGGGTGAGGATAAGACTTATATGAATATGACAAATAAAAAGTGTATACAGAACTGGGAAAGTATTTTTCATTAAGTTGGCCAATTATGCTAGTTCAACAAGCTTGTGAGGAAAAGAACTAAGGCAGAATACTAGTTACACTGTTGTTAAGAACTTCTTGAAAGCAAAAAAAAAGAATACTAGTCAACTAATCAATGGTTTGATTTTAATCGTTTTAAAACGTGTTATTTTTAACTTGAATATCTGTGTTATGCCTTGGAAATTCAAAGCAAAAAGTAAAATCAAAAAGCCAGAAATGTCATTGACACGTCTACACAGATGTTTGCTTGTAGTTTTTGATATCCAAAACCTTTTTTCCACACATTGCACAGATGGCCTTTTTGTAGGCATAGCCCTAGCAGTAATGAGAACCTGGCTGGTGCACAGAACTTTTACAAATTCTGCAAGTGGAGAACTTATTTTTTCCATATGGATTGAATCTTGCTTTTTTTTTTTGCTTTTTTTTTTTTTTTTTTTAAAGTCAGAGCTTTATTTTTATTCTGCTTTCTTCCACCATTTTCTGTGGTATTCCTTGCTGCTGAGCCACCCAGGCACCCTGAAATCCCAGGGTTTTTTTTTTTTTTTTTTATTTTTAAAAGAAACATGGGGAGCCCTGGAATCCCACTTCATTTTTATTTTTAAAAGAAACATGGGGCGCCTGAGTGGCTTAGTGAATTAAGCATCTGACTTCCACTCAGGTCAGGATATCTCGATTTGTGAGTTCAAGCCCCGCATCAGGCTCTGTGCTGAAAGCTGGGAGCCTGGAGCCTGCTTTGGATTCTGTGTCTCCCTCTCTCACTGCCTCTCCCACACTCACGTGCATGTGTGTGCTCTCTCTGTCTCTCTCTAAAATAAAGATTAAAAAAATTTTTTAGAGAAGCATGCTTACAAATCAGATGATAATAGATACATAATAAACATTGGTGGTATATTTTCTAGTAGTTTTTAGTGCATGTTTAATGCACTTAGGGTGTTCTTAATAAACTGTTTAATATAATTTAATAATATATAAAAGATGCTTATTTCATAAGTAGACTTAATTTTTAATCATTTTCAGATTGTATCTTATTTCTGTATTTTGGCACATTTCGGTTGTTTCTAGTTTGGGACTACTATAAATAAAATCATAATGAGCAGATTGCTAAATAAACTTTTTCTATTTTTATGTTTTAAGTTTTCCTTAAAGTAGGTTTTTATAAGTTTAATGTTAAAGGGTATGAACTTCAAGCCAGTACCGATAGTTCTGTTAGCAGTGTATGAGAACGCCAGTTCACTCTACACTTTGCCAACATTTGGTATTATCTGTTGCCTAACAAATTACCTAAAACATAGTTGCTTAAAATGATAAATACTGTGTAATAGTTTCTGGGGATTAAGAGTTGGGGAAGAGTTTAGCTGAGTGCTTCTTGCTTGAGGTCTCTCTCAGGAGTAGGAGATTGCAGACAAGATACCAGCCAGAATTGTAGTTTTCTGAAGACTTGTTTATACCTGTCCCATAAGGATGCTTGATTGTCCTTAGGAAATGACAACTGGCTTGCTTAGACAATGAATGAGGAAGAGCAAGGAGGAGGCTACAATGTCTCGTATAAAATAGTCTGAGTCACTTCTGCCATATTGTGTTCATCACTCAGCAAGTTACTAAGTCTCCCCGTACCCCAGGACTGCCATGTCATTTGCTTGAACAGTGCAAAATGGAAATGCAGGGTCTTTTGTTCAATAATTATTATGGGGTCACCTGGGTGGCTCATTGGGTTTGAGCTGCTTTCTGACTCTTGATTTTCACTCGGGTCATGATCCCAGGGTCATGGGATTGAGCTCTGCATTGGGCTCCATGTTAAGTGTGGAGCCTGCTTGGGGTTCTCTCTCTGTCCCTTTGCCCCTCTCCCCTGCATGTACTCTCTGTCTCTAAAATAATAGAAATGGGAGCGCCAGAGTGGCTCAGTCTGTAAAGCATCTGACTTCGGCTCAGGTCATGATCTCACCGTTTGTGAGTTCAAGCCCCGCATCGGCCTCTGTGCTGACAGCTCAGAGCCTGATAACTGCTTCGGATTCTGTGTCTCCTCCTGTCTCTGCCCCTCCCCTGCTCATGCTCTGTTTCTCTCTGTCTCTCAATAATAAATAAACATTAAAAAAAAAAAAAGTAAAATAATAGAAATTATTAAGAATTTTAAGACTGCATATAGCAGAGCATTAAACGAAGCTAAGGACTCTTCCTATCTTGGGACCCTATGTGACTGCACAGGTTGCACTCCTATGAAGCCAGCCTTCACACACGCTTAAGGGGAAAGGGAGTTAGGATCTATATTTGAGGAAAGGGACAAGTATCTTTACTTTTTTATTTAAAAGGCGAAACTACTTTTGGAATGCTTAATAAATTTTCCTTTGTTAATTACACATTGGTGTATACCACTTTATCTAATGGGGTGTTTTGTTTTTATAGGGTTTTTTTTTTTTACAGATTTTTATGTAGAAATGGTTATATTTTATTTTCTATGAATCAGTTTATTTTAAAATGAGAAGAAAAACTAAAGTTACTAAAAATCATTTAAAGCCTGAAGAAAGTGGATATATATTGCTTATATCTTGATAATCCCCATGTACTGTGTTGCTTTTAGGCTTTTAAATCAAGTAGTAAAAAATAACATTTTATTTATTAACTTTATTAATTTTTTAAAATTTACATCCAAGTTATTTAACACATAGTGTAGTAATGTTTTCAGGAGTAGAATCTAGTGATTCATCACCTACATATAACACCCAGTACTCATCCCAACAAGTCTTCTCCTTTGTGCCCCTTGAACAAATACTATTTTAAAAACAAAAACATATGCATGGCAAATTCAGATAATAGTCATGCACAAATTGAATCTTTGTACCTGGAAATTTGTTGCAACGTTATGGCAAAAATGAAAAGTAAATACCTATCAGTCAAGGACTGGTTAAGTTATAGTACACTTAGAGTACTAATGGTAATAATGAAGTTATTGAATACTTAGCATTTGCTGAGTTATAAATATTAAATGTGTTATTTTATTTAGGCCTAGCAATAGCAGAAAATAGAATCTGTTTAAAGCAATGAGTTTGTTTAATAAACATAAAATTTTGGGGGTACCTGGGTGGCTCAGTTGGTAGAGCATGAAACTCTTGATCTCAGTGTTGGGAGTTTGAGCCCCATGTGGTGTGTAGAGATTACTTAAATAAGTAAACTTAAAAAAAACCCTACAACATAAAACTGTCCTGCACTCTTGACAACCCTCCCCCCCCCCAACTTATTTAATTCTCCTCTTCAGAGTTAACCACTGTTAACAGTTTCACATGAATTAGTGTAAAAACAGTTGGTGCACACATACGCACTTTAATCCTTCTTCCAATAAGTGGGTAGTACACTAAGCTGTTGTCATTCTCTTTTTTTAATGGTAAAAGTTAATCTGGAACTGTTGCCCTTTCTATGGGAATGCACAAGTATCTCTTGGGATGAGTGGACTGTAATTACAACTCTTCTACTGTTTTGATGCTAAATAGTTGGCAGTGAATATTTACGTAAATTCATCTTTGCCCATTTGTGGGGACATACTTAAAGGGTAAATTCATATATGTGAATTTATTGGGACAAGAGAGAAGTTTTTACAATTTTAATAGAGACTAATTGTGAAAGAGCCTGTCTCATTTTATCCTATTAAGTGTCAGTTTCCTGACACCATGGCTAACATGGTATTATTACACTTCAAGGAAAATGTTATGTTTGTCTTAATTTGTCTTCCTTTTTAAAGTAATGTTGACCTTAAAAAAAATGTTTAAAAGCCAGTTGTATTTCTTATGAACCACATGTTCACGTTTTTGGTCAATATTTTTGTGGGTGGTATTGGTGTTTACCATTGTTTTTGAAGAACTGTTGCTTGGATAGATTGCAGATTTTTTTTCATAGTTTTTAATTTCTTTTTCAACTTCTTGGGAAGAATTTAATTTTTTTAGATAATGAGAATGTATTCGTTTTTTTCTTTATGGATTTCTTTTTATAGTTTATTAGAAACAGATGTATAATTTTCACAAAACTAGAAAATAACATTTATTTTTCTTGTAAATAGGACCTGTGTAAGAGCTGTTGTTATATATGGGGGAACCCAGTTGGGTCATTCAATTCGACAAATAGTACAAGGCTGTAATATATTATGTGCTACTCCTGGGAGACTGATGGATATCATAGGTAAAGAAAAGGTAGGCCCTCGAGGGATGACAAAATTGTGGATTAATAATTTTTTTTTGTATGGGAAAGGGGAAGAATGGTATATAGAGAGATATATATTTATTAGAGTACCCTTTATATGTTAGGCCCCCATCAGAATCTTTGAATGGACTATTACATAATTCTTAAAATAATTCCAACATGAGATAAAAAGTATTTCCTATTTTGTGTTTGAGAAAGCAATAAGTGATATTATGCAATTTATTTAAAATCCCTCACTTAGCTCTAGTGATAGAGCTAGGGTTAGAACCTGGATCTGACTAGAGTCTATATCCTGTACTCCACTACACTGGGAGAAATGCATTACATGCTCCCATAGTTTCATATAAGTTATGATGACATATTTTCTTCCTGAATTGTGTACTAGCAATTTTGTTTCCTGTTGAACATAGGAGTAATGTTAGCCAGGATTATTAAATTTCCAAGTCTTTAAAAAGACATTTTAGAGTTATATATTTAGTGTAGGTATTCACATACCACATTATTAAATCACTAAATCATTGCTTTAAATTCACGTTCATGAACCTCTTTTGCTTTTTTTAGGCTCTTCTCTAAAGGGGTTACTCAAAATACGGTCTTTCTGCATAAAAATACGATACTTATTCAGACTACCCAGAGAAATCCACTTTGATTTCTCACTTAACATCTTACATGGTTGTGCGACATTCATTTGTTTTCCTTGCAAATGTCTGTTTCTCTTTGTAGTGATAAGTGTTCATGCGAAGAAGGTGAGAGAAGTTTCTCAGTTGTTCCCAAGTGATTACAGAGTGGAGAATTTATTAAGAGTTTAAAGCATTAGAAATAAATTTACCAGTTATAAGACATTTGAATATGTCATGATGTTAGGAAATGTTTCCTTACATTTAAGAATCTGACTTTATCAGATAATAAGATGTAGATCTGTGAGGTCCACTGTGGTAGTTAGCCACATGTGGCTGTAAACATTTAAAAAGGATATAAAATGAAAAATTTTGTTCTTTAGGCATACTAGCCACAGTTCAAGTGCTTAATAGCCGTATGAGGCTAGTAGCTAACATGTTAGTGAAGATCAAGAATTGTTAATAAACATTTAAATAAACAGTACTAGTGTTACGAACCAAAACAATTCTCATAATTTTATGCATTGATTTCTACTTTACATTCTTAGGAATAAATCAGTAGTTGAAATTGTGGACACATTTTAGTTTAATATATTGACTAATATGCATTTTCTGCTCTAACCCTTGAAAATATCCTGAAAGATTGGTCTCAGACAAGTCAAATATTTAGTTTTGGATGAAGCTGATCGCATGCTGGATATGGGTTTTGGACCAGAAATGAGGAAGTTAATTTCCTGCCCAGGAATGCCATCAAAGGAACAGCGTCAAACCCTTATGTTTAGTGCGACTTTTCCAGAGGAAATTCAAAAGTAAAATTTTTTTCTTCTTAAAAATAATTGTTATGTACATAAATGGCTTTATGAAAGGAAAACCAATGTGACTCTATGATTTTTAAGAGTTTTTTTAAAATTTAAGGTAACACAGGTAGTTTAAGAAGTGGATATATTCCTAAAAACTTAACTGCATTTTTCATTGTTTGTAACCTTTATCCTTGGCTTTGCCACACTTTATAAAATTTGTAACATTTTATTAAATGTGTGTGTGTGTGTGTGTGAGTGTGAGTACACAGCACCTAGATAGGATTTAATAAGTGCTTACTCAATGAAGTTATTTTTTGTGTCTTGAAACCAAAATTGTAGAGCTTGCAAAAATTGGGCCTTTTGTAGAAAATTCACATACCAACTGTTGACATATATTGAGTATCTTACTGTATATGGCTTGGTGAATTCTGAGATGAGGATAACACATCCCTTGTAGATGATGTGTCCCTTCTAGAGTTCTAACTCTTCTTCCTGCTTGCTGATCCCTTGGCCCTAGGGAGCCTGAAGTGTCTCAACAGCAACTTCTTAGCTTGTCATTTAGTTAGACTCCTGCGTATTTACTCTGATAGAACTTTTCTTTCTTTGGGAACCAAGACCTCCACACCTGCAGAATCTGTGGCTGTGGGTGGGACAGGAAACACAGTTTCAAATATGAGTCACAGAGAGCAATGGTAAGTGGACCACTCTTGCTTTGCATGCCTTGCTCTCAGACCCAATGTACCATATAAGGATTTCTGGTTGAAAGTTACCGTGCCCTGTTGAATCATGTGCCATATTCAAAAAGAAACACTTCCAAGCACTTGTTTAAGTGGATGTTCCACTTTCTGTAGCCTGGCAGCATCTCACTGTTGTCATGTGATATGACCTGTAGACGTTACGGTTATGGGCCTGCTCTGTCACTTATTTTTCTGTAAAGTGGGTCTCCTGGTCTGATAGAGTCTTACATGGGATGAAATACTTCACAAGCCACAAGTTAGTGGTGCTGGCTATTGATTTGTTTTACTTAATAGATGATTTAAAAAGTCTTTGTATAAAGTTAGAACGAGCTCTTTATTGGGGGAAAAAATCTAAATCATAAGAGAGCATTTGACCAGTTAGGATTTTTTCTTTCTTAGTGGTACATAAAATAATAGTTTCTTATAATAACTGGTGTCTTAAAACTTGAAAGGTGGTATCTGTATTTCCCTTATCACCTTTGCAACTAATAATAAGTAGATAATTACCTACCTAAATAGGTAAATAGGTAAATACCTAAATAGGTAATATTCTGCTGCCTATATGTTTTTTTATTCACCCTGAAATAGGAAGGTATTTGAATGTTGGCTAGCCAGAATGACTAATGTGTACTGTCATCAGTAATATTTGTTGAGGGCTTTTTATGAGCCATATTTGAGTATAAGTCCTGGGTATGTAGGGTAAATAGTAGAGTCCCTCACCTTGAGGGACCTTGCCCATTATTCTGTCTGAAGTCCAGTGTTATCATTCTACATATTCACTGAACTATTGCAGCATCCATTTCCTTGGCTGATGTTTCTTTCTGTAACTGTCCCCAATTTATTACCTGTATCCTTAATCTCTCTTCGGATTGCCAGACTTGAGGATTTAACACTTCAGGAGTATTTTATTCTTAGATGAATTACCTGTAAAGTTCACTGTGTCCAAAATGGAAGCTCTTCTTTAATGCCCTCTTTCCTGTTCAGTTTTCCTTACTGGCAGTGTTGTCTTTCCAAGCCCAAATCCTTTCAATCATCTTGATTGCTTTAATATATTCTTTTAACTTTATGCTCTTCAAAAAGTCATTTTGGCAGTTATCTCTAAAATATTTCAAATCAGTTTCTTCTGTTTCCCACCTTAATTTAAGTCCTTTTCACTTTTCTCTCTGCTCATTGTCAGTAGCTTTCTAACCTGTCCTCCCTGACTCTAATCTCAATTTTGTGTCAGTAATAATTCCAAAATAAAGTTTTAGGTTTTTTTTTAGACATTTATTCAAAATAAGCCCTCTTGAGGCGCCTGGGTGGCTTGGTCGGTTAAGCGTCTGACTTCGGCTCAGGTCATGATCTCGCGGTCCGTGAGTTCGAGCCCCGCGTCGGGCTCTGTGCTGACAGCTCAGAGCCTAGAGCCTGTTTCAGATTCTGTGTCTCCCTCTCTCTCTGCCCCTCCCCTGTTCATGCTCTGTCTCTCTCTGTCTCAAAAATAAACGTTAAAAAAAATTTTTTTAAAAAAACAAAATAAGCCCTCCTGTGTCTTCCCATTTCCACAGACTAACAAGATTTCAAAGTGTACATATGATCAAATCTTTGCTTTTTCTGCTACTTTATTACCTGGGATTTTATATTTCTTTTCTATTAAAACTATTTCTTGTTGGCTGAGCAAGCCAAATTCCATCCTTCCTCATTATTTTTTCTTGTTTCTCCTTTCTTCTTAGAATGTCTTTCCCTAGTCATCACTATTATACATTCTTGCTTGCTGCTGCTTAGATCTAGCTCAGTACTTGAAGACTCTTGGAAATACACATCACTTCATCCATTTCTTGCCATTGTATTTGTTAAGAAACCATTTTAAACACTTGGCACATTTTTTTGAATATGGTAAATGTTTAGTAGATGTTAACTGTTAAAACTGGAATATGAAAATATATTAAATACTAAAATGTTTATTTTTTTAATTTTCAAAAATTTTTAAAAATATTTACTGTCAAATTTTGTCAAATTGGCTAACATACAGTGTGCACAGTGTGCTGTTGGTTTTGGGGTAGATTTTCATGGGTAATTACTTACATACAACACCCAGTGCTTATCCCAACAAGGGCCCTCCTCAGTGCCCATCACCCATTTTCCCCTCTCCCCCTCCCCCATCAATCCTCACTTTGTTCTCTGAAATACTAAAATGTTTTATATATGATTATGCAATATTAAAAATTGTTATATACTTAAAAATGTAGTAATTATTTTTTATATAACTATATTTATCTTACTTGATGTGAGCATCTCAGTGGCAGAAACTATCATATTCATCTTTGTATTCCCAGTACCTTGTATCATGTATGCCTGACACAGACACACAATTAATGTTTTAGTGAATGAAAAAAATATGATGGAAAGTAATGAACTGTAGATGGTTTTAAGATTTGTGCTTGAGAGGGTGCTTGATTCTTGAAGGAAGGACTTCAAAAAGAAGCTTTTCTTTTTCTTTTATGGTAACAGCAGGTGAAGAGAAAGAAGCAGTAATGATTTATTAAGATTCTGGATATGCTTTGCTCATGAGATTTTCATGAGACAGCTAAGAAGTAGGGACTGCTAAATGGGACAGAGGAGGACTGATGATAGATTTGGCCCTCCTCCTTAATCACAGAAAAACTCAGTTCTTTGCCAGTTCCCTTTCTCCTCTTCCTCTGTTGCTGGATGATTTAAAGCAGGCCTTCTTAATTGTATGCTGTCTGTGAGTTATGTGTGTGTCCACATGCTGATATCCTCAGCGTTTGGGGTGACCATACACAGCCTGATGTGAGCTAGCCTCTAGGCCCTTCACCTCCTGTCTCATTTTTTTGCTCAGACATGCTGTATAAATGCTACAATTTTTTGTATGTGTCATGACATGAAAAGCACTGACCTAAGGTCTGGTTTGCTGATAATTGTTCAAAGCATAGTAGTTTAACAAGTAATATTTTCAGAAAACAACTTTTAGCAATAACATACATAAAAGCATTAGTGAAGGACAGAATTTTTGCCCTAGGCTTGCATTTCAGTTTGTAACAAAAGTTCCTATTTGTTGTAGTCTGATACTTTAGCATACTTTTCTATTGTTATATACACATTTTAAATAGTTTTGCATGGCCACGTTTCACTAAGTTATTTAGTATTTTACAAAATCTTAATGTTTTATACTGATCTTTGGAATTAGTACTTGCATGATGTAAGTTATCTACCTTGTTATAGTTGTTATAATCTGTCTAATTAACATTAAATAACACTTGGAATAATTCAGTGAATATTGTGAGTGTTAATGGAAGAGGATAAATTAAGGAGTAATTTTTTGTCTTTGAAGGTTGGCTGGGGAGTTTTTAAAGTCGGATTATTTGTTTGTTGCTGTTGGACAAGTGGGTGGAGCATGTAGAGATGTTCAGCAGACCATTCTCCAAGTTGGCCAGTACTCAAAAAGAGAAAAACTTGTCGAAATTCTGCGAAACATAGGTATCTTACATTGATATTGTTTTTTTGTCATAATTTTGATTTTTAAAAAATGCTTAATTTTTAAATTACTCTAAAAATTGTTTGGTATGGGTTTTTAAATAAGTGTGTTTTCATTATTTCCTCTTTCTCTAAAGCTTTCTTTATAAAAGGTTTTATGATTTAGTTTCCTCTGTAAATTATATAGCAGTTTAATCTTTTCTTCATAAAGATTTAAAAAAAGGATTTGAGACTTGAAATATGTGACTAAAAGCTATTCCAGGAGAAATACATATATTTTTCATTGTAAGAAATAAAAAAGCCTCCTTTACATTAAACTCCATTTTCTTCACCCTGAGTTATTTTTACTTCATAGTTTTTGCTTCCAAAATATTTCTATAATTGTAGATTCAAAAAATTTTAGAGGTGAAGGGAACTTTAAACATCTAGTTCTGGTTTTTACAATAGTGATGAGAAATTTCTCACCCCCCCCAAATAATTTTTATAGAAAGTCGTATTTCTTTGATTGAGTTGGGCTTAGTTTGTGCCGAAAAATAAAACTTTTTAATATTGCTATTTTATTTATAATTTTTTTCATTATAGGACCTACTTTATTACTGAGAAAAAATGTTTTATTTTTTCCACCATATGTAGCAAAATTTATTTTTCCTTTTTTATTTTTTTAATTTTTTTTTTTCAACGTTTATTTATTTTTGGGACAGAGAGAGACAGAGCATGAACGGGGGAGGGGCAGAGAGAGAGGGAGACACAGAATCAGAAACAGGCTCCAGGCTCTGAGCCATCAGCCCAGAGCCTGACGCGGGGCTCGAACTCACGGACTGCGAGATCGTGACCTGGCTGAAGTCGGACGCTTAACCGACTGCGCCACCCAGGCGCCCCTATTTTTCCTTTTTTAAAAAATCTTAGTTTTAACATATAGTGCAATATTGGTTTCAGGAGTAGAATTCAGTGATTCATCACAGCAAGTGCCCTGCTTAGTACCCAGTAATAATATTTTAATTTCTTCTTATTACCTCACAGGCTAAGTGTACTTACATGCTATATATTCCCCCTCCCCCTCTTCATTTTAGTAATTGTTTCAATTTGAATGTCACTGTTGGGATGGAGGAATGAGGAGAGGTCAGGAAACCATCTAATTTCCAACAATGAGGAGAAAAAAAAAGAAGTTGACTTAGAAAACACTTAAAAAAATTTTTTTTTAATGTTTATTTATTTTTGAGACAGAGACACAGCATGAGCAGGGAAGGGGCAGAGAGAGAGGGAGACACAGAATGTGAAGCAGGCTCCGGGCTCTGAGCTGACAGCTCAGTTTGACACGGGGCTCAAACTCACGAACTGTGAGATTGTGACCTGAGCCGAAGTCGGACGCTTAACCGACTGAGCCACCCAGGCGCCCCTAGAAAACACTTTTAAAGGCTTCTATTTTTTAGTTTCCGCTGAGTCTTAAAAAAACACAAAACTTTTAAAACCAAATGCTCATCATGAGTTGGAGAAATTTTACTGGTTTGCTTCATCCAGTGTTTCATAAATTACTGTATATGGCATATTAAGTTAAAATAATAACTTCTGTGGGCCACATACTATTCTGACTGTTTTACGTGTATTAACTCATTTAATGCTCAAAACAACTTTCTGAAGTAAGTTTTGTTAACCGCATTTTAACATTGAGGACACTGAAATACAGAGAGGTCAAGTAACTTGTCAGGTATAAATTGAAGTTCCATATGCAGAAGAGATAAGCAATATGTAGTTTTGCTGAAGTTAGAACATTTTTAGTATAAATGTTAAGATTTATAAAACCTTAAGATTTTTTATGTATGAATTTGTGCAATAAAGATAATTTGAGAATAATTCTAATGAGAGTTTTCAGAAGTGCTGGTTTGCCTTTGAGAAATCTTTGAAGTCACTGTATGAGCACTATTGTATACTTCTGTATTATTTAAACTGTTAAATGTTCTGCAGTTTAGAGTTAATTGTTTTGATAATTTATGTATGTATGTATGTATTTTTTTTAATCTGCATGGAATATCCATTCAGTATATCCTGAAGTTTTACATATATTTGTTCATATAATTTTTTTCTACTTTTTAAGGTAAATCTGCTAGCCTATCCCCTGTGCCTTTAAAATGTATAGGTATAATTATTTTATAGTAGTATAACCAGCTGCCTTTTTCATAATTTAATTTTTTAAATGTGTATTTATTTTGGGAGAGAGAGTAAGAGACAGCACTTTCAATGCAAAGCCCTGTGCGGGGCTTGATCTCATGAACCATGAGATCATGACCTGAGCCAAAATCAGGAGACAGACAGTTAACCGACTAAGCCACCTAGGTCCCCTTATAATTTAATTTTAGTTGAACATGTATCAAACATTTTATTGAGCTCATTAATTATTAGGAGAACTAGTAAGATGTTATAGCTACTTTGAGCAATTCAAAGAACACGTATGTGTAGGATATTAGGAAAGCCCAAATAAATTTACAAATAAATGTAAAACTGGTCAATATCCACAAAGCAGTAATCAGTTACATTTGAGGGGCAACTTCATTTTTATTTTTATTGATAAAAATCATTTGCATCGCTATCAGTTGCAATAGAGGTATAACAGAAAAAATAGAGTAAAAGTCACATAACCATGAAGGTGTGCTAGATGGTAATTTTTCTTGGTTATTTCAAAGTCTTTCACAGTTTTCCCTGACAGCTATATCCTCTCATGATCACAACAATCTCAGAGATTATTCTTGGTCACAGAAAGGCTGGTCTCATTCTGTTAGGCTCATTTGCATAGATGCAGCAAGACTATTAACAATATAGGCTTCTTTGAGTTTGTTTTGCACATCAAGAGCCAAACGATATTGAATAATAAGATCACAAAATTAACTTCTGTCTGGAAGTTTTCATAAGAAATCTGACATTGAACTTTTAAAAGCCTCCATTATTTGCTTAGATAGGAAATTAAGTCTGGGAAACTCTCTGAGTCATATTACAACTGTAATACATAGCAGCTTAAGTGAATTCCTATCTTCTAAAGTTTCCCCTGATTTTTCATGTAATTAATTCTTGTTCCATTGCATCTGTTAGACTTTCATGATTCTTTCTGCTTCTGAACTAGTCCTGTAAATTCTGCTTGTCCAGTGATAGGGTCTAAAAGTTATTAAAACAATGTCAACTTAGAACCTTCTACCCTAGACTATTTTTTTTTAATATCAGTAGTTAGAAGTGCTTGATAGAGGCACAAATATACAAACTCTGCTATCTGGCTTATAGTATAGCCTTTGGGAAAGTATCAAGAGAAAACAAAAACTATATAGTTAACAAAGACTTAATGATCCTGGTTAATTTATTAGTGATCATTATTGAAAATGAAAGATTTAATGAGGGTTTATAATAAGAATAATGCTAGTAGTAAGGAAATTTGGTTGTTTCTGTGGCATTGCAAAATAAAGGTAATAAAGTCATTTCTAAGAAATTTTAGATGAATGTCTAAATGATGATGTCTCTAATGAAATGTCTCTAATGATAATGATAAGCCTATTTTCAAAGAACTATGTAAATGTTACATCTGATTTATAAAAATGGGGTAGGTCTAATTTTTCATACCAAGAACATCTGGTAAAAAGATTGAGTAAGTGCAAATAGGATCTGCTTTTCTGTATTTATACAGAATGCCACATGTGAGTCTGGTATACATCCCATTTGAGAACCACTAGCCTAGAAGGTGCTATATTAAAATTAAGAAGTGAACTATTTCTTTTAATTAAAAAAAATTATTTTATATATATTTACTTATTTAATAAATATAATTTATTGTCCAACTGGCTTACATACAATACGCAATGGTCATCCCAACAAGTGCCCTCGAGAAAGAGCACGTGCGCCAGGGGAGAGGGGCAGAGTGGGGAGAGAGAGATTCTTAGGCAGGCTCCATCCACACTCAGTGCAGAGTCAGTCCCATGCAGGGCTCAATCCCACGACCCTGGGATCAAGACCTGAGCTGAAATCGGGAGATGTAGCTTCAACTGACTGAGCCACTCAGGCACCCCTACATATAAACATTTTAAATAATAAGTGAAATTCTGATTGGCAACACTATGCTGTTGTATTAGGCATTGTGCCTCTAGCCCTCTGATCAATATAGAAAAACTCTAGAGGGTTATTTCCTAAGTATTTTAGTCAATGTTTCTCCTGTAGGTGTAAACATATGGGCATTTATACATCTCCAGGGACTTCCCAGAAGGTATACATTTTGAAAGTATTTCCATAAAGTCTACATCTTACCTATGCTTTTTAACCTAGAGGAAGTTTAATATCTGTTCTGACTTGACAACTGTTGCCATTCAACTCTTAAAAATAGTAACACATCAAACAAGCCTAATTATTTTTAGCCTCTCTTTTATTTTTTAAGGTGAGATAACAAACTTTTGTGCTTTTCCTGGTGTTTTCTGAGAAATCACAATGATAGTTTAGATGGATTTTTTTTTCTTAATTTATGGTTCATTTTTAGAAAGGCAGAATCAAGAGTTGTCAGAGGAGAGTTGAACATTGGATTAGTGTAGGATCATTGGTGGCTGAGAAACAGTACTTGGTTGCCAGTTTAATTAAATGACAATAAAACCTTTAAAAATAAATATAGAAGGTAACATGATTGTTAAGAACCATAGCTCTTTCATAAATATAGTACTTTTGCTGCTTTTTTTTCCTTTAAATAACCAAAAAAACATAATAAAGTCAGCACAGTCTCTGCTATATAAGCTGATTAAGGAAAAGAAAGAATAAACTTTAATACTGTAATTACTGAAAATAGCTGTAAGTTATTTTCTGGAGTAAACTGACACTTCAGTTTAGGACAAAATGAGTGTTCCCTGGGTCCCCTAAGACCTTCTCGTAGGATCTCTGAGGTAAAACAGTTTTCATTATTATACTGAGAATTATTTATTTTAACATAATATACATGCCAATAAGTATTTCAATTTTTTCTTGGTTTTAAGTTTTAATATGGTAGATTTAATAACTGAAAGTGTTTGGGATTGTCAATAATATAAGAATTGAAGAATTTAATGGGGCCACAGACCAAAATTTTGAGAGCTACTACAGTAGGGAAAAACTACTCTTTTTTTTTTTCCTACAAAACAGAAGCACATACAGTTTCTATCTCTGTTTTTATTACTCCTCCTATAGTCTCACTTAACTTATGTTAATTATAACTTTTAACCATAGTAACTTCTGTTTCATAGAGGAAACTGGAGGCAGGAATGTCAGACATAAGTGTTGTAGCTGACTACCAGAGCTCATGAACTTTTTTTTCACTTTTTTTTTTTAGTGTTTATTTTTGACAGGCAGTGCGAGCGAGCATGCGCAAGCAGAGGAGGGGCAGAGAGAGAGGGAGACACAGAATCCGCAACAGGCTCCAGGCTCTGAGCTGTCAGCACAGAGCTTGATGCAGGGCTCGGACTCACCAACAGTGAGATCATGACCTGGGCCAAAGTCGGATGCTTAACTGACAGAGCCACCCAGGTGCCCCTCATGAACTACATATACTACTTTTTTACGGCACACTTTGTTAAAGTATGAAAGTGCTGCAAATTTTTAAGTGGCAAAAATGAACATGTTTATTAACATGCCTCAAAGATATTGCATATGAAAAATAAGCAAAAGAACATGAACTTAGGTTTAGTAATTAATATGTGAGAATTCTAGTGATCACTAATTTACTCAATATAATCTACTCGTTTAAGTTACCTAAAGCTGAAGATGTTGGATATTATTTTCAGGATGACATTATGCAAAATATAAATACTGTTGAATAATGAATCAATTTACTGAACACAAGTTTGTTTTTATACTTTTAAGTCTTTAAAAAATTTTTTTAATTTTTGAGAGAGTGTAAGAATGTGGGGACAGAGAGAAAGGGAGACAGAATTTGAAGTAGGCTTCATGCTTAGAGCTGTCAGCACAGAACCTGACGTGGGGCTAGAACCCACAAACCATGAGATCATAACCTGAGTCAAAGCTGGACCTTAATCGACTGAGCCCCTATGTTGTTATGCTCTTAAACATTATGGAGAATATTAGCTTATTTGAGTGGCTAACCTACATAGGCTAAGGAAAACCCAACTAAAATAAGGTGTTTGTATTATGCTTAAAACTGATAAATCAGAGAAAAGATGTGTGTTTTTTTAAACTGAAGTTATTAGTCTTGAGTTTATCAAAGATTTCACTTATGTGTACTTGTAATCTTAAATGTTTCAGATTTAATTCCTGTAGGAAGATTTTTTTTCAAAAATAGTTCAGTTTTAGAAATTCAGTTTTGTTATTCTCTAGGAATTTTAGGAATGTTTGCTTCTATAAATTATTTTTCTGTTTTATTTAACTCAGTAAACCAAATCAGAATTAATTTGATAGACCTATAAGACACTTTTTAAAAGATGCTTTAATAGACTTTTATAATTTTTTTTTCTAGTTTTGCTTCTCCCCTCTTCCTATTTTCTCCTTCTGCAACAGTAATTAGATAATATTAGATCTTCTTGTTCTGTCCTCCAAATTTTGTAACCTCATTTTCATATTTTCTACTTGTTCTGGGTTGTATTCTAGATAGTTTGGGTAGTTATTCAGATTTACCATCACTTTTGCAGAAACTGGTCCTGGTACAGTGTATATGTATAGTTCTCTGCCATTTTGCTACCTGGGTGTATTTGTGTAATTACCACCAACATCAAGATCCAGAGCTACTACCTCACCACAAAGATATCCCTTGTGCTGTTTTTATAGCATACCCACCACTCCTACCCTCACTGCCTATCCCTGTGTCCTCACAACCACTAATCTGTTTCTGTTTTCCATCTTTATAATATTATAATTTCAAAAATACTATGTAAATGGAATCATGTATATGTGACCTTTGAAATAGTTTTTTCCTTTCGCTGTAATGCCCTTAAGATCATCAAGTTGTTGTGTCAGTGGTTGATTTCTTTGTATTGCTGAGGAGTATTCCATGGTATGGATATACTTGTATTTTTGGTTCTTAGCCCTTCTGTCAATTTTATTCCTTTTAATTGTTAAATTTATACCATTTAGGTTCATTGCAATTATTAGAGGTTAGGGCTTAATCATTTCATTTTTTTTAATGTTTGTGCCATAGAACATTTATTTTTATGTGTGCCAGTAAACATGAAGAAGTTAGGTTTGATTTTACAAGACTCTGAAAAGGACTAAGTTCAGATTCGTCCATGACATTTGCCTATTCTTCTTTTTTTTTTTCATTTCTTATTTTTAGTTATTTTTAAATTTTTGTCCAAGTTACTTAGCATATAGAGCAATAATTTCAGAAGTAGAATCCAGTGATTCATCCCCTACGTATAACACCCAGTGCTCATCCCAGCAAGCGTCTTCCTTAATGTCCCTTACCCATTTAGCCCATCCCCCAGCCCACAACCCCTCCAGTAGCTCTGTTTGTTCTCTATATTTAAGAGTCTATTGTTTAACCATTTCTGTCTTCTTTTTGTTCCTTCTGTTTCTCATTTCTCTGTTGTTGTCTTCCTTGAATGTTTTTTAGAATTCAGTTTTGATTTTCCTAGTTTTTTGAGTTTTTAAGTATATCTTAGCATACCTTTGTTAGTGGTTGCTCTCAAGGCATTACACTGCACATAAATAATTACAGTGTGTCAGTACTGTTGTCTGTATTGTGTCAGTTTGAGTGAAGTGTAGATACCTTATCTCCCTTTGTGTTCCTTTATCCTCCCTTATTTATTTATTTACTTTTTTCCTTCCATAATAGTACGTGTATTCTTTAATCCCAGTCACCTATTTCACCCATTCATTCCCCACCTACTTCCCCTCTGGTAACCATCATTCTGTTCTCTGTAGTTAAGAGTCCTCCTTGATTTTTTTTTCTCTTTTTTTTCCCCCTTAGCTTGTTTGTTTTGTTTCTTAAATTCCACATATGAGTGAGATCACATAGTATTAGTCTTTCTCTGTCTTATTCGGCTTAGCATTATACTCATTAGCTCCTTCCACGTCATTGCAAATGGCAAGATTTCTTTTTTATGGATGAATAGTATTCCATGGTATGTATATACCACATCTTCTTTATCCATTAATCAATGGACACTTGAGCTCCTTCCATAGTTTGGATATTGTAAATAATGCTGCAGTAAGCATAGGGGTACATGTATCCTTTTGAATTAGCATTTCTGTAATTTGTGGGTAAATACCCAGTAGTACAATTAATGGATTGTAGGGTAGTCCTATTTTTAATTTTTTGAGCAACCTCCATACTCCATACTGTTTTTCACAGTGGCTGCACGAATTTGCATTCCCACCAATGGTGGAAGAAGGTTCCTTTTTCTCCACATCTTTACCAATACCTGTTGTTTCTTTTGGTTTTGATTTTAGCCATTCCTACAGGTGTGAGGCTTTTTAAAGAGGCTTTAAGAGCTGTTTTAATTTAATTTTTTAATATTCTCCACAAGGTATTAACATAATTATTACATATAATAAATCCTTTCTGAATTACACATAAAGTGCTTTAGTTCTACTGCTTTAAGCCACAGTTCTACCGCTTAACTTTCTGGGGTTAAGAATGACCCCAGAAATACAGAGAATTGCAATCTAGCTACTATTCTATTAGGAGAATAGTAGAATCTATTAGAATTATTTTTAGATTCTTAGTTGATTTTTACTTAGCTCACAATGGACTAACAAAATGGATACTCCTTCACTTCTCACTCAACAGAATAGAGATTTATAATTCATCTGTTTATAGAGATCACTGAATGGTCTGATCATAAAGCTAAATTTGCAATTATTGCTATCACCAGTGGTAGTATGACCTATTGTCTGAACTAGAATAAATACAAAATCATTAGAGAGGAAGAATTCTAGAGAAAGTCAGAGTTAAATTCTTATTGCCACTGGGATTCATACTGAAAACCAAGAAAAGAGATCAGGGCTTAAGTTGCTCAAGAGTGTTAAGTACTTGATACTATCAGTTGTATCAGTTTTGGCTTTGGGCATCTTTTTGGATGACTTCCAAAACTGTGGAAAAATAATTGATAAAAAATCACTATTCTAATAATATGAAAATGACTATATCTCAAAGATTTAACTGATTTATTCCTGTAGGAATCACTTGCCCTTTCATTTTTCTGCTTGATTGTTCACAGGTCTGAGAGTTAATGAAACACCACCTCTGAGCCCTTTTTTTCTTATAGATCTCCTATTTCAGTTAATGTTAGTTCTGTTTTTCCAGTTACTCAGACACAGTCTTGGGAGTCCTCCTTCATTTCTTTCTTTAACTGCATATATCATTTCTGTTAGCAAAATCGTTTTGGCTCTAACAGCAGAATTTATTCAGAATCCATTAAGTCCTTAGTTAAAACAAAGACCAGATCTTGTCACTTCTTTGTTCAAAACGTAGTGGCTTCCCTTCTCAAAATGAAGAAGTTTTTTTTCAATGGCCTTCACGACTCTGTGTGACACAGCTGCCATTACTTCTCTGTCTTCATGTTCTGCTGTCTCTTGCTCACCCTACTCCAGCCAGACTCCTCATTGCTGTTCCTCACACGTGCCAAGCACGTTTCTCCGTCATGGCCTTGTTACTTGCTGTTCCCTCTACCCAAAATGTAGGGGTCACATGAGGGCCCCTGTGTGTGTGTGTGTGTGTGTGTGTGTGTGTGTGTTAGCACATAACTCCCATGTCTCTTAGCCTTTCCTTTATATTTGTCCTTCCCTGTGCCTTGATGTTCTTCCCCAAGTATCTCAGTAGTTTATTATTTTATTCTTAGTTCTACTTAGATGTCATCTAATTAGAAACGGTACATCTAAAGTAGCCCTCTTGGGACTCTATTTATCCTTGTGGGTTTTTTTTTTTCCATTTTAGGGCTTGTTGCATAATATTTATTATTTGCATCTCCACAATGAGAGCAAGGGCTTTGTTTTCTTTGCAGTATTTCCAACACCTGGAATAGTGACTGGCATCTCTTAGGCACTAAATATTTGTTGAATAAATGAAGCCAACTAATAGGGAAATGAGGGAGAGGAATTATGAACAGTAATACAGTCTTCTTTCCATTAAGGCTATAAATTACCTTCTTTCCTGTCCAACATAGGGAGACTCCTTGTGTGAAAAAATCTCTGGCTCATGCTTGAAGTTCTACCAATTAAATTCTTTAAGCTAACTAGTAAATATTTTTGACTCATAAAATCCTAGGATAAAGTCACTTAGTTTTTTTGATAAATAATACCTTGGAAATAAAAGGGTTTGAATTAACAGAGAATGTTGAAACACAGAATGTTGCAGAATTTGTCAGCCTTGGGTTGGATGCCTTATAAATAGTTTGGGCAATCAAGGCAGAATGCAAGATTGGATTATCTCAGGAGGTAAGGAGCAAAGGCATTAATTTAATGAGTGGGAAATGAAGGTCCTGAGATGAATTTGGAACTGCTAAGAGTTGGCAGGTAGATACCATTTATCTTGCCCTTAGTCAGCTTTTTGGTGTTGGCCTGGGAGGGCAACGGTCAAGCTCATTTTTTTAGTCCCTAAAGTAGGAAACAGTTCTGATACTTTATCTTTGACATTCATTCATTCAGGAAATATTTGGGCTGCTGTTACCTACCAGGCCTGGTCTTGGTCTTGGGAATACAGTGATGGATGAGACTATATCCTACTAATACCTCCTGGCTTTTTTTCCTTTTCCTAATTTTATAGTTTCTGTGTTTATCACTGTTTCATTGTCTTGTAGGTGATGAAAGAACTATGGTTTTTGTTGAGACTAAGAAAAAAGCAGATTTTATTGCTACTTTCCTTTGTCAAGAAAAAATATCAACAACAAGTATTCATGGGTGAGTAGATTAATACGATTTCATAGTAGGGAGGTGACACTTGTATTTGTCATTTGCTAAGAAATAGCAGTGCATGTAACCGACATGACATAATCCTAAGATTCAGAATTCTCAAGATCTAAACTGTTAGTCATTTTAAGTTTTTATAAGAACTAAGAGGTGGGGATGGGTGAGTTAAAGGTTTGTCTTGGCCTCCTCATCATGAGGAGTGGTAACTTCTCAAGAGAACTCAGTAAGTTTTTCTCTTCTGCTGAATCCAATCTTCCTCTTGGTTGAAATTTTTTATTGAAGTGCATAAAAATGTCATATGAGCACAACTTCATTGACACTTTACTCATGGATCCGAAATACTAATGAATATACAGAATTCTGAGATTATACGTAAACAATTTTTTTGAGAAAACATTCTAATCAAATAGTTGTGTATTGTCAAGACAAGTAAAAGATTAATGGGTGAGATTTAATGTTTGTCACACTTGTTAAAATTTTTTTTTAAAGTTTATTTTTTGAGAGAGAGAGCGCACAAGTGGGGGAGGGACAGAGAGGGAGGAGGACAGAGGATCCAAAGCAGGCTCCACATTGACAGCAGAGAGTCCAATGTGGAGCTCAAACTCAAGAAATGTGAGATCATGACCTGAGCTGAAGTCAGATGCTTAACTGACTGAGCCGCTCAGATACCCTGATGTTTGTTTGTCTGACCTAAATTTGTGTTGTAGCACTCTGTACTACCTTTGTTACCTTTCTTCATGTGCAAATGAGGATAATTGTTCCACCCTCAAAGTGTTACTGTGAGAATTAAATAAAATGATGGCTTGAAAAAAATTAGTATAATACCTGGTATGTAAGAAGTAGATAGCAATGTTGATTGCTGCTATTTTTACTGTTACTGAAAACGTGTTGAACTTGAATGGTTCACTGTAGTAATTTTTTTAATGTTTATTAATTTTAGAGAGAGAGAGCACATGTGAGCAGGAAAGGGCCAGGGAGAGAGGAGGGGAGAGAGAATCCCAAGCAGGCTCTGTACTGTCAGTGCAGAGCCTGATGTGGGGCTCAAAATCATGAACCGTGAGATCATGACCTGAGCAGAAATCCAGAGTCAAACACTTAACCGACTCAGACACCTAGACACCCCCACTGTAATAATTTTTTAAGAGTTGTCCTGACACATGCTTTCTTTGATTTCTAGTGACCGAGAACAGAGAGAGAGAGAGCAAGCTCTGGGAGATTTTCGCTGTGGAAAGTGCCCAGTTCTTGTTGCTACTTCAGTAGCTGCCAGGGGGCTGGATATTGAAAATGTTCAACATGTTATCAATTTTGATCTTCCTTCTACCATTGATGAATATGTTCATCGAATTGGACGTACTGGTCGTTGTGGAAATACTGGCAGAGCTATTTCCTTTTTTGATCCTGAATCAGATAACCATTTGGCACAGCCTTTAGTGAAAGTACTGTCAGATGTAAGTTTTAAATGTTTAAAACTGAATGGATATTATTCTATCATTGAAAGTAGATCTTGTATATCTATGTATATTGAGGAAAAGTAAACTGTAATCTTTGAGACTAGATGCATATTGAATATGAAGTTAATAATTTCTTTTTTTAGGCTCAACAGGATGTTCCTGCATGGTTGGAAGAAATTGCCTTTAGTACATATGTTCCTGGCTTCAGTGGTAGTGCAAGAGGAAATGTATTTGCATCAGTTGATACTAGAAAGGTTAGTTGAGGGAAAAATTTAGAACTTGGCTTCCAGTTACTCTTTGTGAATGTTGTAGTTAATATTGTGAAGTAACAATAACGTTTAATAATTATCTTGTCATTTTTTATACTTAAAAGTTTAATATTTCTTAAAGTTTTATGTATGTATGTATTTTTGGTCTTAAAAGTGAGGAATAATATAACCTTTCAGTTCATGCTCAAACATCCCTCCTTTCTCAAATTTGCTGGCATTTACAGTTCTCCTTTGGATTCTTCTGAATTTCCTGTAAGAATTCCTTATTTTTAGAGTTCTGACAGTATTATTAAGTAAGACAGAATACTAGAGATAGTGAGTTGCATGTCCTTTTTGATGTGTCTGTTTATAGGCAGCACCACTTTTATACAGCAACAGTGAATGCACTAACCATTAAATATTTATGCTTATTTATTAAGGTATAGAGCTTTCAGTTTTTCCATCTGCCAAAACTACTGATTAAAGAAAGATTTTCTTGAAATATTTTGTGTAATTTAGACTACCCAGGCTCATATGGGCCTTTATCAAATGGATTAAATTTAGTGAGAATCCAGTCTTTTATATTTTTGGGGAAAACATGGTGGGAAGCTTGAGTACCTTCTCTGAGTCTAGGAATGTAATTTGAGAGATATCATAAAATTAAATCTTTCTTTCTTTGTTTCTTTTTAAAGAATTACCAGGGCAAGAATACTTTGAACACAGCAGGGTTTTCTTCTTCACAAGCTCCCAATCCAGTAGACGATGAGTCATGGGATTAAAGCTAAAACATCCTTCAAGTTTGTGGTACAGTTTTGATGCAGAGAAGAAAATAGTTTTGATTTTTGAGTTTAACAGAAGTGCAAAACCTGACACTCTAGTATCTTCTGTCCTTCTGTTCTTATTCCTACCCTTAAAAAAAAATTCTTGCTGATTAGTTATGTGAAATACTAAAAATTAACAACATTGCAGTTACTGATATAAATGGTGTTAACTGGAAAGATTAAAGCATTCTGAATGTCTTGCTTATTTCTAGTGTATTCTTCAGGGGTTTTAAACATGTTTCATGTCTAAATACATAGTCTTAGTGTGGTGTTTATTGATCCTAAAACAAGCAGTAGGATTTATGACAAACTTTTGTTTAGAAACTGAGTCTCCTTTTTTTGCTTAAAAAGGAGCCTTTAAAGCAATAGTGTGTCACTGAAATATGGTAACATGATTTTCATGTAACAGACAGTGAAAGACATAAGCCTTTTAAGGTGATTTTGACTTTAGGTCATCACATATGTGATGAAAATTGTTAAATGCAATGTGAACTCTGTACACAATGACGTAACAAATGTTTGTTTTTATTCTATACAGACTTTCCTTGAAAATAAAGGATGAAACACTTTGCCCCCTTAGTTTTCTAACAGCATTTAAAATTTTTCTTTGTTGCATATCATAGTTCTCCTGTATTTTGAAATTTTGAGCCTTGTAAAATCAATGAAGTGAACAAGGTATTACATAAATTAAATATTAATGTATGATATACATTCATACACAAATGTAATAGTGAAAATCATTATTTGAAATCAAACTATATCAACAAAAAACAATACTGTTCACTTTTGCCACAATTAATTTTTTGATATTTTAAGAATAATGAGGGAAAGAAACTTTTTTTCATTTACTAATATATATCTTAAATATGTCTAGAATGTAAGTAGTTCTTAATAAATCATTAAGTAAATGAACCAAAACATTAAGACATGGAACAAGTAAGAATTAGGGAGACAAAAAATTAACCATTACAAATGTTTGTTATCATTAACTTAAAATATCCAAAGCAACATGTCCTCAACATATATCTTGTTACATGAATTTGGTTTATAATTAAGGCATCGCACATGAAAAGAGAAGGTCTGTTTAACACATGTTTTTAGGATTAGTTAGATACCTACCCCATGCCATATTCAATATCAGTTCCATGTGCATTACTAAAAGTTAGAACTACAAAAAATACAGTTAAGTATGAAAGCTTTGAATTGGGGATGAGAGTTGAGTTAAAACTCAGAAGTCAGAAATCCCAAAGGATTTGTGCACAAAAGGATGAGTTGCTTATTTAACGAGTAAACAACAAAGAAAAATACGACTACAATGATTACAATGATTACAGTGACTCCAATGGATTATCAGTGAGTAGTTCATGATAATGTGGATATGTAGGAATACCATTAGAGGAATGCACAAAGAACAGACAGACAACTCAAGGGAAGTTCAAGTAATGAAAATATGGGAAATATTTAACATGTACTGTGTAATCTCATTTCTGGGAAAGGTTAAATTAAGGAAAGCATTGGTGTCATTACTCATAGTACCTGTGTGTCTTAATTTTCTCCTCCAGTTTGTTTTGTTTACAAAGGGTATTTACAGTCCATTTGTCTTTTTTGTTTGTTTCTTTTTTAAATGTTTTATTTATTTCTGAGAGAGAGAGTGTGTGCAAGCAGGGGAGGGGCAGAGAGAGAGAGGGAGACACAGAATCTGAAGCAGGCTCCAGGATCACAGAGCCTGATGCAGGACTGGAACCCACAAACCGTGAGATCATGACCTGGGCTGAATCCGGACACCCAACCGATTGAGCCACCCAGGCGCCCCTTTTTTCTGTTTCTTGAAAGAGCTTTTGGGGGCGCCTGGGTGGCGCAGTCGGTTAAGCGTCCGACTTCAGCCAGGTCACGATCTCGCGGTCTGTGAGTTCGAGCCCCGCGTCGGGCTCTGGGCTGATGGCTCAGAGCCTGGAGCCTGTTTCCGATTCTGTGTCTCCCTCTCTCTCTGCCCCTCCCCCGTTCATGCTCTGTCTCTCTCTGTCCCAAAAATAAATAAAAAACGTTGAAAAAAAAATTAAAAAAAAAAAAAAGAAAGAGCTTTTGGTCATACCTGGCCTGATTGCTTTAAAAATATTTTTGAATTTGCATGATTTGTCAAATTACCATAATAGCATTACTGAATCAGTATAAAAAAGGAAATAAAATTGTACCAGTTACAGTATCATTACAAACTCACTGTTAATGTCCCCATGTTCAATTACTTTCTGCATTTCTAGGTATACATTTGAATGATTTCTTTAAAATACATCAAAGTAGGGGCGCCTGGGTGGCGCAGTCGGTTAAGCGTCCGACTTCAGCCAGGTCACGATCTCGTGGTCCGTGAGTTCGAGCCCCGCGTCGGGCTCTGGGCTGATGGCTCAGAGCCTGGAGCCTGTTTCCGATTCTGTGTCTCCCTCTCTCTCTGCCCCTCCCCCGTTCATGCTCTGTCTCTCTCTGTCCCAAAAATAAAATAAAAACGTTGAAAAAAAAAATAAAATACATCAAAGTAACAGGTACAGGTATGATTAGAAAATAAAATGCTATTGAAGAGTTTATAATAGGAAGAAGTATTCTGCCTCTTTCTTTCAAATTGCTATTCCACATCCCATGTTCAATGGTCTTTCACCATTTCTGGTAGTTGGTATCTTATGTTTTATTTTTATCTCACCAAGCTGAGATTTCTCTTGGCTTTCTGTATAATAGGTAAAGATTTAACTGACCTCAGTCTTACTTCTTGGGTAATTTTAATATAGTTATAAGTATACTTTGTGAGGTGATGGTAAAGTCACCCTTTCTCTTCTCTCTGTTAGGGCTTTTACAGTGTATCAACTTCAAACTGTACATTAACATTTCCAGAGTTAACATTTCCACTCTATTCTAATAACCATAAAGTTTCTCTTTTATATTTATAGGTTGGTTCTAAAATTGGAAATCAACAGGCAGGGTTTACATAAATAAAAACTTAAAAAATAAGAAAAACAGAGGAAAATATTGTTTGCTGAATGGACCAATTAACCCAGTTTTATTTCCTTTTTTTAAATTTATTTTTCCAATTTTATGATCTCTGTTGTGTTTCCAGGAAGAATTCTAAATGTCAGGGTCAAATGAAAATTGATCAAAACCATTCCACATACTAATTTGCTTTAAACTTGAATCGTAGTCTCTTTGAGCAGTTTTACCTTTGAGCAATTTTACCCTTCAGTTTGTCTTTGTTTTTTCTTTCTGGGAGAAGAAACATGCTCTTTTCACCATATCATTACCTTTCTGGGTTACTGTATTGACTCCAAAAGATACTGATATTTCTAAATTTTTTGAGTGGGCTTTTTAATTCTGGCTAGTAGTTGGTGTGTTTAGCAGATCATTCTTTTCTGGACCTGAAAGTGTTTTGTACATTGTCTCATAATTTTTCCTAAGTTTTCTTTCTTCTGTCTATATCCTATCTCTCATGTTTTTTGTCTTTTGGCTTGTTATGTTCTGGTAGAATTTGTACTATTTTTTAACCCTCTGATTTTTAAAAGCAATTTCTTATTTCCAAGGGCAATCTTATTTGCCTCTGTTTTTCTTATTTTTTAAGTTATTTATTTTTTTAAATTTTTTTTAACGTTTATTTATTTTTGAGACAGAGACAGAGCATGAACAGGGGAGGTTCAGAGAGAGAGAGGGAGGCACAGAATCTGAAACGGGCTCTAGGCTCTGAGCCGTCAGCACAGAGCCCGACGCGGGGCTTGAACTCACGAACCGTGAGATCATGACCTGAGCTGAAGTCGGACGCTTAACGGCTGAGCCACCCAGGCGCCCCAAGTTTTTATTTATTTAATCTGTACACCCAGAATGGGTTCAAACCCACAACCCTGAGATCAAGAGTTGCAGTGCTCTTCCAACTGAGCCAGCCAGGCACCCCTCTTCTGTTTTTTGAAATGTTGCTTAATAGTGAATTTTCTGCTTCACTTAGGAATTTAACCTGAAAATCTTTTTTTTTTTTCTTTTTCTTTTTCTTTTCCTTTTTTTTTTTTTTTTTTTTTTTTTTTTTTACATTCACCAGTTGTTCTGCTGCTTGGCATCAGAAATCTTAAGCCTTGATCAGTATGTAAGTTGTATGTTTATTGAACGCTAGCTTTACTCAGATACAGCGATGTCTACCTTTCCCAGCAGGGCCTACAGGTTAAGTGCTCTTCTGTCTCTCTAAATTTTTTTTTACATGTTTTATTCTTGAGAGAGAGAGAGAGAGAGAGAGAACACGAATGAATGGATGAATGGGGGAGGGGCAGAGTCACAAAGGGACTCAGAATCCAAATCAGGCTCCAGGCTCTGAGCTGTCAGAACAGGGCACAATGCAGGGCTCTAACTTAGAAGCCGTGAGATCATGACCTGAGCTGAATTTGGTGCCCAACCGACTGAGCCACCCAGGAGTCCTTGTGTCTCTTTAATTCTACAATCACAGCCTGTTCTCTAGAGAAGGCATAGGTTGGGATGTGAACAATAAAGCTTAGCTTTTCTTTCCTAGAGGCTTGTGCATTTTTAATGAGCCAAAGGCTCTGGCCTAAACCAAAGTAGGAAGCTCAAAATGTGGAATATGAAGCATAATGTGAAAGTTTGGGAATAATGGTGATGCAGTAGCAAATAAAGGTGAAGAGTGGTCCTGATTACAGTTAGGGTAAACTTACCTACTTCATCTGTCCCTCTGTTCTTGAAGTGGAGTAGCTATGGCTTTTCTGATTTACGTTTTTCAGCGTTGATAACTTTTCTATATAGAGCAGATGCCTTGGTGGGACGTTTACTCTTCCAACCCTGCCCATGACTTTACACTTACCCAGTTTGCATAGTTAACGGCTTTATTTATCCGATTAATTTGGGAGAAGGCAGCTTTTCATTTTGGTTGGTTTGTGTGCTCTTCACAGATTTTTAAATGTGTTGAAGATAGGGTACCTATCTAGTCTTTAAGTTCTGAGAGCCCTTTTTCAGTCGCTCGCCAGCATGCGGCTGCTATCTGTGGTGGGCAGACGTTGCTCTTGCTTGCTATTGGCATCATCCCCTCTTGCCTCCTCCCCACGCCCCGCGCCGCTCCATGCCCTTTCGCACCCCTTGCCTAACTGCGTGCCTAATACATCTTTTGTAAATATTAGCCCAGCATTGTGCCCCGAGATCCTGAGGAAAGGAGCTCTCAGCATCCAACCAGGAGAGAGCCGAGCCTGGACACGCAGGTGGCGGTGGCCACTGTGAAGCTGCTGGTGCTGCGGAGCAGTTTCCGCCTGCGTCCGGGCTTCTGGAGGCGGCTCCCAGGTGCGGCCCCAACCTGTGGTTCTTCCGCTCTCCAGGCCCTGGCAGAGCTCATTCCGAGGCCCGGAAATGACAGCTAGCGAGGGCATGGGGTAAAGGGAGCCTTCGGGTGGAGTAGGAGGCTGGCCTGAAGGGACCCAGGGGGCTGAACCACAGCGGAAGGGTGCCTGCATGGGCGACGGGTGCACTGGAGGTGGGATGGCACTGTAGGCTGTCCTTGGACTTTCCCTTTAGCATTCCTAAACTTTCTGGATCACATCTACAGAGCCCAATTGTACATTAAATCTCAGGGCTCTTACCAGCCTCTCTCAAATCCACTTATACCCCCCACCCAAAGGGTTCAGAACAGCAGATTTAAGACTCCTACTCTAGAGAATATACGGTAGTGCCATGAGGAATTCATGTCAAGAGAGGACAGTACAGACGCTGAAATAGAAGTGAGCAAATGATGTGGCCTCAAGTTTGGGGGCTGGAGATTCAGGTAAATTCCTTAATCCTTTAAATGATTGATTGTTTTGCTGTAATTTAGGGAATAATTTTCAAATCATCAAAGTGGGGTATTGGAATTTACTTTTCTGTGGGGGATTTTGAGTGTGAGAATTCGTAAAAGGATTTTTTGTCTCCATCACTTAGTGTGTTCTGCAGCTGGAGTCTAATGTGTTTGTGGGATTCTTTTTCACTATTCCAGGGACAAAAACCACCTTTTCTTCTCCTGAATATATGAGCTTATTAATTATCCCAAAGTCTTGGATATGTCCATTTTAATTTGATTTTTGTCTTTGTTTTGGAAGGGGGGTTACAATGTAGGGGATTAAAACATTTTCAACAGAAATCCAAACACTTTATTTAAAAGCTTACATGTGTTGGAGGAGAAGCTCTTATATAGCAAGGTAGGCATGATGCTTCAAAATAAATAACTAGTTGGAGTAACCTTAACATTGGCTTTATTTGTTGACATGTGGTGCCTAGTGCTATCAGTGATCTGCTTTAGGCCTTGGTTTGCTTATATATAAAAATAAGACAATAACTGGGTTTTTTTCCATGTTCATCTCTAATCAATGAAGAAGTCACACAATGCATGCATTAAAGTGTTTTTTAACAGAGGCAGTCTGAAGACTGTGTAAGAATGCAGAGTATCATAGCTAAATGTTGGTATAGTTGTATTTTGATGTTCAAGTCTTATTCTAGTATTGCACTAGCTGCTTTATCAGTGTTAAATGTATAGTTGAGAAACAAGTCAGATCACATCTGCAGCTATAGTGGTTGAATCTCTTTATAAATATTACATGGGCATGAGTGATGCTTGTTAATTGACTGTTCTGGCATCTTTATACTTCATCTTTTCATTTTTTCATCGTCCTTTAGATGTTCCACCACTGAAGATTTATTCATGATAATTCACACGTGGTAATGAGCCAGTGTGTTCTTGCCAGGTAAATGTAATGCAGGTTCTGACAGTTTCATCTTAAAATGTTTGTTGTTTTTCTGAATTATATTACTGGGTTACCAGTCATCTGTGTTTGTAAAAAGTTTGGTTCCAGTAATTTTTTTTCAATTCTGAAAACAGAAGTATTGTTGATATAGTGTCACAAAGTTAATACCACCATTTGATATAGAATGCAGTACCAAAACAAGTACAGTTTATCATAGTGTGGGTATTAGATATAAAATACATAGAGTGATGCTGATTGCCTATTTAAACAAAGTTCTAAAGAGACCTTGTAGTTTTCTCATCTGTGTATATAATTTGGTAGGAAAATGAACCCTACTGTAGTGAAAAGACTCAAACTGACCTAAGTTCAAACCCAGCTCAACAACTTACTAATAATTGTGTGCTCTGAAACAAGTTAACTTTTTAATTTTTGAACTTGAAACAAAGTTTACATATAATCAGAGACACAAATCTTAAGTATATGGCTTAAATTTTTACTGCATATATTTCTAAACATCACCCAAATCAAGATATCTATCACTTCTATGACCTTCTTGCCCCTTTCCAGTTGAATTGCTGCCCAGAGGTTATAACTATTCTGATTTTTGTTACAATAGTTAGATTTGTCTGTTCTTGAACTTGATATAAATGGAATCATAGAGCTTGCCCTGTTTTGTGTCTGGCTTTTTGTCCAACGTAAAACCTGGGAAATTTATCCATGTTGGTTTGTGTATCACTAGTTTGTTCATTTTTTTTATTCTGTCATATGAATACATTACAAATTGTTTTTCCAGTTTCTTGTTGATGGGCATTTCAATTGTTCACGATTTTTTATGAATAAAGTGCCTATGAATATTGTGCAAGTCTTTTGGTACATAAGCACTCAGTTCTCCTAGGGGTGGAATTGCTGGGTCATAAAGTAGGTATGTGTTTAACTTTATTAGAAACAGCCAAAGAGTTTTCTAAAGTGGTTGTACTATTTAACGTGGCCACCAGCATTTTAAGACTATTTCATTTGCTCAACGTCCTCACTATCACTTAGTATTGCCAGTATTACTATTTCTAGCTATTAATGTGGTTTTAATTCATATTTACCTGGTGGTTAGTGATGTTGAGTGCCTTTTCATATGCCTGTTGGGTATATTTGTGTCTCTACACCTGTTTACATTTCTACCTAGTCAGGTTTTGCAAACCATATACCATGAGTGGTATAAGAGAGTGGAGAAAAAATGGAATTAAGAGAGATGGGGTGCTATCTTGCTCAATAGTGACAGCAAGATATGTGGAAGTGTTTTGTCCTTAGGCTAAATAACAGTGCTTTGGGTCACTGACTATATCTATTAGGGTGACCCTACCTGTTGCTAACCCCTAAAACTTCAGTGACTTATGATAGATTTACTTTTTTTTTGCCCACCTTGACTGTCTAAGGAGCGTATTCCCAGTAGGTAGGTTGCCTCTCAACTATTTACTTAGAATTCCAGGATTCTTCCATCATGTAGATCTGTAATCTTTGATGAATGGCTTACAAGGTTTTTATGCTTCTCTTCATCAAGCTAGAGAACGGAAGAGAGTGGAGGCAGAGGAAGGAGGACAAGGACATATGGAAGATTTTGATGGGTCAGGCAAGGAAATGGCATATACATCTCTTTTCACATTCTACTGTTGAGAACTTAATTGAATGTAACTGTAAGGGAGCTCGGAAAAGTAGTCTTCTTCTGTGTGCCCAGGAAGCTGGGAATCAGCCAGCAGTCTCTGCCAATACTGATGAAATGATATGTTCTCAGGAATAGTCAACCGATTTCTGTATTAAACTGAGTCAGGACAAAAACTAACTTCTTGATATCCTTCAAATAGCAATGAATCTATGTAAACTTATAAATAAGGCATTTCTCATTCTTTTTGTGTACCCTCACAGTGCTGTAGGAGTTGGAGAATGATCATTAGAAGTACAGATAATGATAACTTAATGAGTCCATTATGTGATGGTTAAAATACTTTGTTGAAAGCTCTTTTCCATTTTATTTATTTAATATGTCATATTTATAAAATAAATGTAATTTAGAATAAGGTAATTACTTTGTCCTTTAGTAATATTTCAGGACTTTGTGATTTTAAAACTTTAAAAACCCCTTAAACCATTTTTTTTGAGACTTAATAGAAAATGACTCCTGATACTGTCCTTGCGGAAATCCAAAGCTCTTTGACACTTTCCCTTAAGTTTCTAAGATGTTCCTAATATGTTGGAGTTGCTGAGTCATTGCCCTGTTCTTCTTTTATTAAGTTCTAGACCAGTAAGACATAGATTGCCTTGAATCATCTAAGCCCTGGGTCAGCAGTCTTTCTAGCTCTTAAGAGTCCAGTGCACATCATTGTTAGAAGGAGTAGGGAGAAGAAAACAAGGGAAGAAAGAAGGGAACAGAAAGAAAATGCGTGTATGCAGTAGAGTTTCTTAAGTTGTTCTGTGTTTAAGCTTTTATGGGCAAAGTATTGCTTTACAGCAGTCCTGTACTTTAGAAATATAACGTGAGCCATATATGTAATCAGTATATCCCAAATATCATTTCAACATTTTATCTTTATAAGAATTAGATATTATAAATTTTCTTTGTACTAAATCTTTGAAATCCACTACACCATATTATAATTACCTCATATCTCATTAATTTTTTTTTAATGTTTTTTTATTTTTGAGAGAGTGAGATAGAGTGCAAGTGGGAGAAGGGCAGAGAGAGAGGGAGATCCAGAATCCGAAGCGGGGTCCTGGCTCTGAGGTGTCAACACAGAGCCTGATGCGGGGCTCATCTCACGAGCCGTTAGATCATGACCTGAGCCGAAGTTGGATGCTTAACCAACTGAGCCACCCAGATACCCCCACAACTCATTTTAGACGTGGTTTTCATTGGAAATTATTTAGTCTTTGTAAAATAGACTTAATGTATTAGGATTCACATATGTACTATAGATACCCAAGTTGTTCCAAACATACTTAGAAAAGTTTCCAGTAGGTGAGACAATTCTCAGATTTTAATTTTAATTAGATTAAGAATTCAGTTTTTCAGTTGTACTAGCCATGTTTTAAGTACTCAATAGCCACATGTGGCTACTGGCTTCTTGGTCAACAGTTTAGCTCTAGAGTATAGACTCAGTTTGAACTGAAAGCTCTAGGAAAGCATGAACTTCTCCCTGGCATTGAAGAGTACTTAAATATTTGTGGTTTGAAGATATTATCAATCTATTTTAATGTTAGTGGAGTTAGAAAGTGAGGCATAATAAATAAATTAATTGAACAGCTGGAGCGAAGCCAGGCTTCTTTTTCAAAACTTAATTGCTCCTTAAATTAGCTTTCAGAGTGCAAGTATTTAGACCAGAATGGTTACACTTTTTGGAGGATGCCTCTATCCAGCCCAATGGCTATTAACTGGCCAAATGGCCTATTACTTGTCACAGGTAAACAGTTATGAGGGAAAATACTCAAGTGCCCTTTCTATAACCCACTAGTTAGGATTTGGGGAATATAAACCAAAGGAAAATGTAGTCGAAACAATTAAGGTTGAAAGTATGGAAAATAATCCTACATCCCATTCCATGTTACTCTGCAGAGGAAAATAGGTTCTTGTTATAGAGGCATGCACCTCTAATTTACCAAAAAACAAAACAAAACAGAACAAAAAACCACAAAAACAAAAACAAAATCCCACAAAACCCTAACCTGGAAAATGTTCCTCAGTGTTAGAAAAGGACTCTTTATATTCTTTGATAGTGGGAATATTATACTCTAATAGGCATATGTTTTGTCCACTAATTACCCAAATTGTACTAGTTCAGTGTTCTGAAGATGGTTTCCTTTCACAAAGCCTTCCTTGATTACCATAGTTGAGTTGCTTCCTTCTTTCCTTCAAGTCCTTTCTCATGAAAATAAAATATTTTTATCATCCAAATACATATCTACAGTGCTGTGAATTGTTTCCATTGGATAAGTTTTGTCATGTCTAGCACAGCAAGTCAGTGTTCTCATAAGCGGCAGTTGCTCAATATTTACTTGAATACACAGAAAAAGAGAACAATCCTGAAATTGTGGCTGATGAGCTTCTTAAGAACCTCTGACTATGGCCATGCTTTGTGTTGAGATTGCCTGACTGCGTTCTGCTGTACTTGACTGAATGGCAGAAACTCAGCTGAGCTGCCAGGTATTGGAGTAGTGAATTAAACCAGCCAAAATGAAAGCGACAGTCAAGCTTTTAGTCACTTATTGCGGTTAAATAAATAGGAGTCTAAACCAGAGAAAAGACTTCCCAGTTCCACTTCTCCCTATGGAATGGCCTACAGAGTGAGGATCAGATGCATCAGCATGGATATTGGGTGGTGTTGAGTGAGCCACAAACAAAAGCCTTCTGCAGATTTATGGACTGTTGGAGGAAGGAGGAAGAAGGGCTAGGAGTGAAAAAGTATTCAGTCAGAATGAAGGAGTTTGCCTTACAGTTTTCCCATATAGGGAGACCTCCAAATGGAGTCACCTGAGCCAGAGTCCTTTATTGCAACAGCTTTCAGAGATTACAGTGTACTGGTTGTACCCCAAACTGGATGTGGGGAGGACAGCTTTCTCCTGTGAGGCCTGCCAGGTAAATCCTGTGTAATTGCCTGTGGCTGGTCCTGAAATGTCATACAGGTTTTTTTGGCTAGAAGCTGCACTCCTCAAATGGAAAATCACTTCTAAAGATTTTAAACTATTTTCATCTATTGCAGGATGTACAAATTCTTACTTTTTAGTATCAGGATGCATTTTACAGTTGATGCCAGCCAGGTAATAGTTGTGATCTAATTGTGTGAAACCTTCCATTGACACCTTTGAATAAAATCAAAAGTATCTTTCCCCATTGTGTATTCTTGCCTGCTGTGTTATAGATGAATTGATCATGTAAGTGTGGGTTTATTTCTGGGCTCTCTGTCCCATTCCATTGACCTATGTCTCTGTTTTTGTGCCAGTACAATCCTGTTTTGATTATTACAGCTTTGTAGTATATCTTGAAATATGGGATTGTGATACCTTCAGTTTTGTCCTTCTTTCTCAAGATTGCTTGGGCTTTTCAGGGTCTTTCGTTATTCCACACAAATTTCAGTATTATTTGTTTTAGTTCCATGAAAAGAGCTATTGGTGTTTTGACAGGGCATTGAATCCGTAGATTGCTCTGGGTAGTATAGACGGTTTAGTGGTTGTAAGCCTTCCAATCTATGAGCATGGAGTATTTCTCCATTAGTTTGTGTCTTCTTGAGTTTCTTTCATCAGTGTTTTTTAATTTTCAAAGTACAGGTCTTTCACCTCCTTGATTAAGTTTGTTCCTAGGTATTTCATTCTTTTTGGTGCAATTGTAAATGGGATTGTTTGATGAGATGTAGTATCCGTTTACATCATTTTATCCTCATAAACTACCTTTATAGGTCTTGAATTGGGCACCTTATGTCTCCATTTTAGACCTTTTTAATATGTTCTGATCAGTTAGATTGAGGTATAGGGTATAGAATAGGAAGGGAATATAATGGAACATTCTTAAGCAAAGAGGCTAATGTCTAATTAATCTTTAGTGGTTATTACCCCATATTTTATTATGAGAGCTTCCCATTACTAAGTAAGTTATTTCTCAGCCCCCTGACAGGACTAAGTATTCTGTTATATTTTTCTGACCAAAGGCCCTTATCCTGTTAAGGTCAACATAGTCTAAAAACACTTGTCAAATCTCTGTCCTTTGTTTGTTTGATTTTTTTAATTTTTATTTATTTATTTTTTACTCTGTCATGTTTATCTTTTCTAGGGATTTTTTAAACCTCTAACTCTGCCAACCCTTTCTGGATATGACTTGAAATCTTGCTTTGTAGTTTTGGAAAATGAGACATGACTGAAAATGAAAC
Organism: Lynx canadensis; assembly: GCF_007474595.2. Taxonomy (NCBI): domain Eukaryota; kingdom Metazoa; phylum Chordata; class Mammalia; order Carnivora; family Felidae; genus Lynx; species Lynx canadensis. Next base: position 124,266,491 of record NC_044303.2, read on the forward strand.
TTAACCCATTTGGCTATTTCATGATCCTGAGGGAGATGTGAAGAGACTATACATGTGAAAAGGACATTTCACTGTACTCTTTGTCAGGATTGCTGTTTCATAAGCTTTGCCAGGGCAGAATAAATGAATTAAAGCACAGAATGTTTTCATGGGCTTTTGTAGGATCATCTGGATCCATTTCCTAAAATAGGACTGCTAAGCCTGTTCCAGGATAAAGTCTGGGGATGATTCTGATGATACCACAGTGGTGTTCCTCTTGACTCTAGTTTGTCTTCAGTGCAATTTGGAAACCAAATCCAAATGGTACATAGAAGCAGGAAACCAAAGGATCCTGAGGGACCACATGAAGAACATGGTGAGCCAGGACCCTTCTGTAACAGGGAGATCAAATCCTGGGACAATGGCCTCAACAGCCTCACCTGCCATGTCCTGAACCAGAGTCATTGGAATCCCACTGGAACAAAATGGACTTTGTCTTCCTTCATTTTTGTTACCCCACTTTACTTTTCCCATATATTTCTCCCTTCTAGCACTCACCTTAGCCCTGGGTTATTCTGATAAACACCCTTGCTTAAGAACCACTGGTCATACTTACTTTATAAAGAAATATCACATATAGATAGATGTATATTAATAACTTTCCTGTTTTCTCTCTTGAAATCTGTTCGAATTATCACTGCATAATAAATTACCTCCAAACTAAGTGACATAAAACCATATTATTTCACCGTTTCTGTTGGTTAGGTTTCTGCATGTAGCTTAGCTAAGTCCTTTGTTTCTGGGTCTTTAACAAAGCTGCTGTCAAGGTGTTACCTGGGATGTAGTCATCTCAGGGCTGGATTGGGCAAAGATGTGCTACAAAGCTCACTCAAATTTTTCACAAGATTTAGTTCATATCAGGTTGTTGGACTGAAGACCTCAGTTTCTTACAGCCTATTGATCAAAGGCTGTCCTGTGAGTTCCTTGCCATGTATGGCTCTCTGTAGCACAGTTCACAACATGGCTGCTAGCTTTGTCAGGGCAAGTGAGAGGGCAAAAGAGTATGAGAAAGACAGAAGTTAAAGTTTATTTATTTATTTATCAAATATATTTTATCTTATTTTTTAATATGAAATTTATTGTCAAATTGGTTTCCATACGACACCCAGTGCTCATCCCAACAGGAGCCGTCCTCAATGCCCATTACCCACTTTCCCCTCCCTCCCTCCCCCCATCAACCCTCAGTTTATTCTCAGTTTTTAAGTCTCTTATGGTTTGGCTCCCTCCTTCTCTTTTTTTTTTTTTTTTTTTCCTTCCCCTCCTCCATGTTCTTAAGTTTCTCAGGATCCACATAAGAGTGAAAACATATGGTATCTGTCTTTCTCTGTATGGCTTATTTCACTTAGCATCACACTCTCCAGTTCCATCCATGTTGCTACAAAAAGCCATATTTCATTATTTCTCATTGCCAAGTAGTATTCCATTGTGTATATAAACCACAATTTCTGTATCCATTCATCAGTTGATGAACATTTAGGCTCTTTCCATAATTTGGCTATTGTTGAAAGTGTTGCTATAAACATTGGGGTACAAGTGCCCCTATGCATCAGCATTCCTGTATCCCTTGGGTAAATTCCTAGCAGTGCTATTGCTGGGTCATAGGGTAGTTCTATTTTTAATGTTTTAAGGAACCTGCACACTGTTGTCCAGAGTGGCTGCACCAGTTTGCATTCCCACCAACAGTGCAAGAGGGTTCCCGTTTCTCCACATCCTCATCAGCATCTATAGTCTCCTGATTTTTCATTTTAGCCACTCTGACTGGCATGACTCAGTGTGGTTTTGATTTGTATTTCCCTGATGAGGAGCGACGTTGAGCATCTTTTCATGTGCCTGTTGGCCATCTGGATGTCTTCTTTAGAGAAGTGTCTATTCATGTTTTCTGCCCATTTCTTCACTGGATTATTTGTTTTTCAGGTGTGGAGTTTGGTGAGCTCTTTATAGATTTTGGATACTAGCCCTTTGTCCGATATGTCATTTGCAAAAACCATTCCCTTGGTTGCCTTTTGGTTTTGTTGATTGTTTCCTTTGCAGTGCAGAAGCTCTTTATCTTCATGAGGTCCCAATAGTTCATTTTTGCTTTTAATTCCCTTGCCTTTGGAGATGTGTCAAGTAAGAAATTGCTAGGGCTGAGGTCAGAGAGGTTTTTTCCTGCTTTCTCCTCTAGGGTTTTGATGGTTTCCTGTCTCACATTCAGGTCCTTTTCCAGTTTGAATTTATTTTTGTGAATGGTGTAAGAAAGTGGTCCAGGTTCATTCTTCTGCATGTTGCTGTCCAGTTCTCCCAGCACCATTTGTTAAAGAGACTGTCTTTTTTCCATTGGATATTCTTTCCTGCTTTGTCAAAGATTAGTTGGCCATACATTTGTAGCCAGTTCTGGGATATGTATTCTATTCCATTGGTTTATGTGTCTGTTTCTGTGCCAATACCATGCTGTCTTGGTGATTACAGCTTTGTAGTAGAGGCTAAAGTCTGGGATTGTGATGCTTCTGGCTTTGGTTTTCTTGTTCAATGTTACTTTGGCTATTCGGGGTCTTTTGTGGTTCCATACAAATGTTAAGATTGCTTGTTTTAGCTTCGAGAAGAATACTGGTGCATTTTTTATTGGGATTGCATTGAATGTGTAGATAGCTTTGGGTAGTATTGACATTTTAACAATATTTATTCTTCCAATCCATGAGCATGGAATGTGTTTCCCTTCTTTGTATCTTCTTCAATTTCCTTCATAAGCTTTCTATAGTTTTCAGCATACACATCTTTTAAATCTTTGGTTAGGTTTATTCTAGGTATTTCATGATTCTTGATGCAATTGTGAATGGGATCAGTTTCTTTATTTGTCTTTCTGTTGCTTCATTCTTAGTGTATAAGAATGCAACTGATTTCAGTACATTGATTTTGTATCCTGCAACTTTGCTGAATTCATGTATCAGTTCTAGCAGACTTTTGGTGGAGTCTGTCGGGTTTTCCATGTATAATATCATGTCATCTGCAAAAAGTGAAAGCTTGACTCCATCTTTGCCAATTTTGATGCCCTTGTTTTCCTTTTGTTGTCTGATTGCTGATGCTAGCACTTCCAACACTATGTTAAACAACAGCGGTGAGAGTGGGCATCCCTGTCGTGTTCCTGATCTCAGGGGGAAAGCTCTCAGTTTTTCCCCATTGAGGATGATGTTAGCTGTGGGCTTTTCATAAATGGCTTTTTATGATGTTTAAGTATATTCCTTTTATTCTGACTTTCTCGAGTGTTTTTATTAAGAAAGGATGCTGGGTTTTGTCAAATCTGCATCGATGGACAGGATCATATGGTTCTTATCTTTCCATTTATTAATGTGATGTATCACATTGATTGATTTGCAAATGCAAAAAGCCCTGCAGTCCAGGAATGACTCCCACTCGAACATGCTGAATAATTCTTTTTATATGCTCTTGAATGCGATTTGTTAGTATCTTGTTGAGAATTTTTGCATCCATATTCATCAGGGATATTGGCCTATAGTTTTCTTTTTTTTGCTGGGTCTCTGTGTGGTTTGGGAATCAAAGTAATGCTGGCTTCATAGAATGAGTCTAGAAGTTTTCCTTCCCTTTCTATTTTTTGGAATATCTTGAGAAGGATAGGTATTAGCTCTGCTTTGAATGTCTCGTAGAATTCCCCAGGGAAGCCATCTGGTCCTGGACTCTTACTTGTTGGGAGATTTTTTGATAACTGATTCAATTTCTTTGCTGGTTATGGGTCTGTGCAAGTTTTCAATTTATTCCTGTTTGAGTTTTGGAAGTGTGTGTGTGTGCTTAGGAATTTGTCCATTTCTTCCAGGTTGTCCAGTTTGTTCGCATATACTTTTTCATAGTATTCCCTGATAATTGATTGTATCTCTGAGGGATTGGTTGTAATAATTCCATTTTCATTCATGGTTTTATCTATTTGGGTCCTCTCCCTTTTCTTTTTGAGAAGCCTGGCTAGAGGTTTATCAATTTTGTTTATTTTTTCAGAAAACCAACTCTTGGTTTCGTTGATCTGCTCTACAGTTTTTTTAGATTCTATATGGTTTATTTTCTGCTCTGATCTTTATTATTTCTCTTCTTCTGCTGGGTTTGGAGTGTCTTTGCTGTTCTGCCTCTATTTCTTTTAGGTGTTCTGTTAGATTTTGTATTTGGGATTTTTCTTGTTTCTTGAGATAGGCCTGGATTGCAATGTATTTTCCTCTCAGGACTGCCTTCGCTGCATCCCAAAGCGTTTGGATTATTGTATTTTCATTTTAATTTGTTTCCATATGTTTTTTAATTTCTTCTCTAATTGCCTGGTTGACCCATTCATTCTTTAGTAGGGTGTTCTTTAACCTCCATGCTTTTGGAGGTTTTCCAGACTTTTTCCTGTGGTTGATTTCAAGCTTCATAGCATTGTGGTCTGAAAGTGTGCATGGTATGATCTCAGTTCTTTTGTACCTACGAACGGCTGTTTTGTGACCCAATATGTGATCTATCTGGGAGAATGTTCCATGTGCACTCGAGAAGAATGTATATTCTGTTGCTTTGGGATGCAGAGTTCTAAATGTATCTGTCAAGTCCATCTGATCCAATGTATCATTCAGGGCCCTTGTTTACTTATTGATCCTATGTCTAGATGATCTATCCATTGTTGTAAGTGGGGTATTAAAGTCCTCTGCAATTACCACATTCTTATCAATAAGGTTGCTTATGTTTGTGATTAAGTGTTTTATATACTTGGGGGCTCTCGTATTTGGTGCATAGACATTTATAATTGTTAGCTCTTCCTGATGTATAGATCCTGTAATTATTATATAATGCCCTTCTTCATCTCTTGTTACAGCCTTAATTTAAAGTCTAGTTTGTCTAAGTATGGTTACTCCAGATTTTTTTTGACTTCCAGTAGCATGATAGATAGTTCTCCATCCCCTCACTTTCAATCTGAAGGTGTCCTCAGGTCTAAAATGAGTCTCTTGTAGACAGCAAATAGATGGGTCTTGTTTTTTTTTTTTTTTAATCAGTTCTGATACCCTATGTCTTTTGGTTGGAGCATTTAGTCCATTTACATTCAGTGTTATTATTGAAAGATACGGGTTTAGAATCACGGTGGTGTCTGTAGGTTTCATTCTTGTAGTGGTGTCTCTGGTACTTTGTAGTCCTTGCAACATTTCATTCACAGAATCCCCCATAGGATCTCTTGTAGGGCTGGTTTAGTGGTGATGAATTCCTTTAGTTTTTGTTTGTTTGGGAAAGCCTTTATCTCTCCTTCTATTCTGAATGACGGACTTGCTGGGTAAAGGATTCTCAGCTGCATATTTTTTCTGTTCATCACATTGAAGATTTCCTGCCATTCCTTCCTGACTTGCCACGTTTCAGTAGATAGGTCTGCTACTATTCTTATGTGTCTACCTTTGTAAGTTAGAGCCTGTTTATCTCTAGCTGCTTTGAGAATTTTCTCTTTATCCTTGTATTTTGCCAGTTTCACTATATGTCATGCAGAAGATGGATTCAAGTTTCATATGAAGGGAGTTCTCTGTGCCTCTTAGATTTCAATGCCTTTTTCCTTCCCCAGATCGGGGAAGTTTTAGCTGTGATTTGTTCAAGTACACATTCAGCACCTTTCTCTGTGTCTTCTTCTTCTGGAATTCCTATGATACAGATATTGTTCTCTTTGATTGCATTACTTAGTTCTCTAATTCTCTCCTGATACTCCTGGATTTTATTTCTCTTTTTCTCAGCTTCCCCTTTTTCTATACTTTTATCTTCTAATTCACCTATTCTCTCCTCTACCTCTTAAATCCGTGCTATGGCTGCCTCTATGTTTTTAAATATTTCAATATTTTTAATGTTATTTTAAATGTTTATTCACTTTTTAGAGAGAGAGGAGCAAGCAAACAGGGGAGTAGCAGAGAGAGAGAGAGGGACACAGAATCCAAAGCAGGCTCCAGGCACACAGCTGTCAGCACACAGCCTGATGCGGGACCTAAACTCAGGAATTGTGAGATCCTGACCTGAGCCCGAGTCGGATGCCCAACCGACTAAACCACCCTGGTGCCCCTGAAGTTAAAATTTAAAAACCTTAAGTGACATCCCTTAACTTTTGCTGTATTCTTTTAATTAGAAGCGAGTTACTGGGGCATCTGGGTCGCTCGCTTGAGGGTCTGACTCCTGATACTGGCTCAGATCACGATCTTGTTGTTGTGGGATCAAGCCCCATGTCAGGCTCTGTGCTGAGTGGAGCCTGCTTGGGATTCTCTCTCTCCCTGTCTGTCTGCCCCCCCAACCCATGTGTGCATGCACTCTCTCTCTCTCTCTCTCTCTCTAAATAAATAAATAAATAAACTAAATGTACATTACTAGTTCCAATCTACATTCAAGACAGCATTATACAGAGTGTGAATAACAAAAGGCAAGATCACTGGGAGACCTTGTGTCTAGAAGCTTTGTAACCACAGAATATAAATTATTACATAAATGATATAAAATTAAAAACAAGAGTCTGGATGTGAATCCTGTTCTATATGCTTAAATATAATATCACAAATTAAAAGTTCATTTGGAATCTTCTATCTGATTGAAATAGTAGGGAATTTATCTCAGTCATTATGGGGATCACTGTAACCCCAACACATGGAGTTGGTTGGGATTTTAGGTCATGAACACCAACCACCAAAGCTGTGGGCAGGCCCTTCAGATCAAGCTCATGGAACCTCCAAATCCTTAATCTGTCCCCAATCTGAAGTTGGGTCAGAGCTTTTTTACTGTTACTCTCTGTTTCCCTTCTAGGCACTTCATCTCCCTTCCCTGAGTTACCTTTTCCATTAATCTGGGCTTTCCCTAACCACTGAACGAGTCATGTACTTCACGTAGACATTTCCAGTTTGTTCACCTTCCTGAGTCAAAAACAACAATGATCCTGTTTCTTGCTCATAATGGGGAAGAAAGGAAAAATAGTGGAATATTAATATCTCAAAACTATCCTTTGCACAACATATAAAGAGAAGAACTTCTTAGATACCATTTAAAGATTTTTCACCAAGCTGTTCAATATGGTTATTATCTTAGGGTTTCTGTTTGTTGGTTCCACTATCTGAGTCATGTCTTAGTTTGGTTCTGCTAACTATATCTTGACAAATTTTACTCAAATTCCAATCGTGGGTAAAGAATCAGGTAAGTAATTTTTATACCTGGAAATAGGTGTACTTCTTCTGGCAGGCCATCAGTGTGGGGACTTGATGCAGCCTAGCCAGATTTTGAGCTTGGTTTGAGCTTCAGTGTATCCTAGGCTGCAATTTTTTTTTTATTTAACAGTGGGTTGCTATTACCTTTTGCTTAGAGTGAGGTCTGGGGTCTACCAGACCCGGGTCTACCACAGCAGGGGTCTCTCTCCCCCATCAGAAGACCGTGGGTGCTGATTACCTGATGCTATACTTATGGCTGTCCTGGCATAACAGAAGTTGTCCTATGGAAGACTTGTACTCCTAAGCCTTGGGGGTGAGACTTTCTCAGCATTTCTACCTTTCCTCCCCTTGGCAGCTAGCCTGTGCCTGAGATCTGTAGTTGGTCTAGGGCAAGAGAGGGTTTACTCTGTATTCCAGTGGTAGCAGATTTTGGGATAGAAGTGCCAGATACTGAGCCTGAGCTGCTTTCCTGCCCCTGCCCAATGAGTAGAGAGGTTTTGTTTTTACCTGTTTCCCAGTAGCTAATGGATCTTCTCCTGTGTCCTGAAGTTAGAAGATTTTCCTGTCATCTTCCAGAGGCAGTGAGGTTTGCTTTTATCTCCTTATAGAAGAAGTGGAGTTTTGTCTGTGCCCTAGTGGCGAGGGGGTTCTTTGTGCTTTGATACTGTTGTAATCAGTTGATTTCATCTTGCCGTTTGCTTCACTGAGGAGGTCCGGTGGGGGTGGGTGAGTGCAGTCTCTTGGCGCATCCCAGTATTTCTTGTGAAAGTCAGTGGAGGAGTCTGGTAAAGAGCTTGTTTGTGACTGGGTTCTCCCAACTACTTGAAAAAGAAATGCTAGTCCACACTTGGCATTAATGATTCATTATAAGTCTTGGTGACCTGTTATCTATTTGTATGATGGTCACTTCTTTCTCCTTTTCTTGTTTAAGGTGAAACAGTTGGTATGATCTGTCTCTCTTTGCAGGAACTTGCCCATCTTTAGAATTCCTTTTATTGGTTGCCTTAGGATCTCAGCTCTTTGACGGGCTCAAGAAAAATCTTTGTGTATTAGCTGGCTGTGTTTGTTGTTGTTAAGGTGGAAGTTAAATTTTCTTGGAGTTTTCTATATTGTAAGCAGAAGTCTAAGTTCAATTTTCTATAACAATAAATCAGCAATGGTATTTCCCACAAACACAAATTTAAGTAATCTCAAAGGTAAAAGTTGTATTACAAAAACAGAACACAAAAGTCCCTACTCTTAGTTAATGTAGAATCTCCTAGAGTGCTTCTTACTGGAACAAAAGCAACAGCAGCAACATGCACACTGTAATTAGAGGAGGAGTGTACATCCATCTGCTGGGAAAGGAACCTTTATCCCAACTTGGTTAATGCTTATGTTCTTAGTGTCTTCAAGATACCTGTTATTTGCATAAATATCTTTCAGTTTTTTAGTTTATCCATAGTACAAAATGCTACCTGTGTCAACTGTTTTTCCCTTCTTTCAAAATTCTTTATTAAATTGGAGTTTGAATCCTGTGATCTCTGATTTCAGCTCTATCTTTCCCAGAACTCATTTGGATCCTATGCTTCTTTAGTACCTAGACCTTTATTTTTTATCTGCTCCTCTGGGCCCTTCAAATAAATGTGTGTGTGCATATTGTAAATCAGCTCTCATTTCCACTTTATTTTTTTTAATGTTTATTTTTGTGAGAAAATGTGAGCAAGGGAGGGACAGAGAGAAGCAGACAGAGCGTCCAAAGCAGGCTTTGCATTGAGAGTGCAGAGCCCAATGTGGGGCTCTAACTCATGAACTGTGAGATCATAACCTGAGCCAAAGTTGGATGCTTAACCAACTGAGTCACCCAGGCACCCCCCTCATTTCCACTTTATGACGGGTTTTTTTTGTAATAAATTTATTCTTTCTTCCCTTTCCCTTCACATATCCTCTGACTACCAGAACATAGATCCCTAGAATTGACAGAAAAATCCAGAAATTAATCTAATTTGTGATAGGAATAATACTTTGATTCAGTAGAATAAGAAATCCTTGATGAATGAAAAGTAAATTCCATATAGATTAGGTATTTAAATGTAAAAGATTTAAATGTAGAATGAAAAAAAATCTCAAAACTTATAAATCAAGATTGTAAAAAAGAAGCTATAAAAGAAAAATTGAACGGTGAAGGGGATTAAAAGTACATTTATGATGAGCACTTAATAATGTATAGAATTGCTGAATTGTTATTTCACCTGAAATAAATATAACACTTTGTCATAATTATACTGGTATTTAAAAAAAAAAGAAAAATAATTCTAAACAAAAGCTCCTAGTTAATACTTCTGCAGCCGAGCCATAGACTCTACTTTGAAAAGTCAAGTTCTAGGGCACATTGACTAGTTCTCAGCTAGTATTAACACAATGAGAGAAGCTTGACTATTATCTGTGTATATCCTTTTTATTTATAATGGTTTAGATATAATGATATGGAAAAACCATTTGGTATTTGTGGTTATATGAAAATGCAAATAATGTTTTCCATTCATGGGTCTTAAACATTCTTGAAGAATAATTAGTGAGGTAAATTCTTGAAAGGCTTGTAGAGTTTCCCAGAAAGCACAATACTCCATTAGCTCTTGGCATGATAACGTAATGGATCCATTTGTAAGAGTTTCCTTGGAAAGTTATATGATTCTATTATATTTCAGAAAAATAGACTTCAAAAACCCACTTTATTTTTCAATTTTAAGTTTTTTTTTGTTTTAATTCGACTGTAGTTAACATACAGTGTTATGTGTACAACATAGTTAATGTACAGTTTCAGGTGTACAGTATAGTGATTCAACAATTCTATACATTACTCAGTGCTCATCAGGAGAGTATACTCTTAATCTCCTTCACCCCACCCACCTCCCCTCTGGATAACCATCTGTTTTTTCTCTATAGTTAGGAGTCTGTTTCTGGATTTGTTTCTCCCTTCCCCTCCCCCTCCCTTTGCTTGTTTGTTTGTTAAATTCCACATTTGAGTGAGATCATATGATATTTGTCTTTCTCTGACTGGCTTAATACTCTTAGCATTATACTCTCTAGCTCCATCTATGTTGTTGCAAATGGCAAGATTTCATCCTTTTCGTGTGTGTGTGTGTGTGTGTGTGTGTGTGTAAACACACCACATCTTCTTTATCCATTCATCTATCAATGGATACTTGGGCTGCTTCCATAGTTTAGCTATTATAAATAATGTGGCAATAAATATAGGGATGCATGTATCCCTGTGAATTAGCTTTTTTGTATTTTTTGTGTAAATACCCAGTGCGATTACTGGATCATAGGATAGTTCCTTTTTTAACTTTTTGAGGAAACTTCCTACTGTTTTCCATAGTGGCTGTACCAGTTCACTCCCACCAAGAGTATGTGAGGGTTCCTATTTCTGTACATACTGTCCAACACTTGTTTCTTGTGTTTTTGATTTTAGCCATTTTGACAGGTGTAAGGTGATATCTTACGTAGTTTTGATTTGTATTTCCTGATGATGAGTGATAATGAGCATCTTCTCATGTGTCCGTTGGCCTTCTACATGTCTTTGAAGAAATATCTGTTCATGTCTTCTGCCCACTCTTTAATTGGATTATTTGTTTTTTGGATGTTAACTTTGATAAGTTCTTTATATATTTTGAATACTAACCCTTTATTAGAGATGTCATTTATGAATACCTTCTCCCATTCAGTGTGTTGTCTTTGAGTTTTGTTGATTGTTGCCTTCAGTGTGCCCAGGCTTTTTATTTTGATGAAGTCCCAGTAGTTTATTTTTTGCTTTTGTTTTCCTTGCCTTAGGAGACACATGTAGAAAAAACTTGCTACAACTCATGTCAAAGAAATTACTACTTGGGTTCTTTTCTAGGATTTGTATAGTTTCAGGTCTCATATTTATGTCCTTAATCCATTTTTGAATTTATTTTTGTGTAAGGTGTAAGAATGTGGTCCAGTTTCATTCTTTTGCATATAGCTGTCCAGTTTTCCCAGCACCATCTGTTGAAGAGGTTGTCTTTTTCCCATTGAATATTCTTGCCTCCTTTGTCAAAGATTAATTGGCCATATAAACATGGGTTTATTTCTGAGCTGTCTGTTCCATTCCATTGATCTATGTGCCTATTTTTGTGCCAGTACCAAAATATTTTGATTTCTGCAGTTTTGTAATATAACTTCATATCTGGAATTGTGATGCCTCCAGCTTTGTTTTTCTTTTCAAGATTCATAAATGGACCACTCAGCATCTGGATTGGTACTAATTATGTTCCATTCTTTGTGAAATGGAATTGTCATTTAAGTTCTTGTTTGTAGTTTAGATGAGAAGCCTAGATGAGAAAGGCTGCCAGAGATTCTTGCAGTTTTAATACAGTTAATTTACAGATAGCTGTGTAATTATCTCCTGCTATAATTATTAAAACAGGAAGATGGAATCAAGAGTTTAGTTAACAGTAATGGAAACAGAAACATCCCTCTGACCTGTGCCTAGAGGATATTCCTTGATTTTACCCTATAGTTGTTTTGTCCTGAAATAATAAAGAATTAAGTCTTCATATGAGTGCCACAGAAACATGAGGATATTTTTCACCAGTCAGCCTCTGAGAATAAGAATGTTTCATTTTTAGCTGTGTAGGATCCATGGTGTCACTCAGTTACCTTGTCCTAAGCAGGATCTGGTCCCTAGTGTGCCTTTCTCATTAGGTAAATGTCACTGCTGTCCTTAGATCCTTTTCTTAGCAGATGGCCATTTCTCCTATTTTAGTGGGGGAAACTGAGGCTATTAGGTGGAAAGGACTCTAATCTACATATACATTCATTCAAGCCCATTCTTATTTATTTGAGAGAGAGAGCTAGAAAGGGAGCATGCACCAGTTGGGGAGGGGTAGAGAGGGAAACAGAAGATCTGAAGTGAACTCTGTACCGATAGCAGAGAGCCTGATGGGGGGGCTCAAACTCATAACCATGAAATCACGACCTGAGCTGAAGTCAGATGCTTAACCAACTGAGCGACTCAAGCATCCTAATTCAAGCCCATTCTTAATTCTGAGAGGACAAATAAATACATACACTCTACCTTCCATTCCACCAATGTGTCCTTTTTTACAGTGTTCTTATCAGACTTAAGCTTCTTTCAGAGGACATGCTACTTCCTCACTGTGCACCCCTCCTGTTGCATCCACTTCCTGCTGCCAAAACCTCATTGTTGCTGGCTCCAAGAATACTCTTCAAGAAGAAAATGGATTTATTTTAACAAAACATGTGATTAAGAGTTGGGATGATTATGTATTAGGTGGAAGGTATAGGCTTCTCATATCAACAAAAGAATAGAAAACAAAAACTTGAGGAAAAACAAAAAGGTCTACTAGAAAGTCATTGTCCAATTAAGAGGAATAAATGGGGCATGATTTTGAGGATTAGAGTAGAGTTTAGGAAAAGATAATCCAGTTGACTTCTCCTCCCTTTTTTTTTTTTTTTTTGAAGTATACTCAATCTAGTGTGACAATTTGAGGGACATGGGATTGCATTTCTTTTTCTATATGTGCAAAACACTACTTGATTCTGCTGTGATTACAGATTAATCATATTATAAATGCTATTTATTAACATTTAAGTTTAAGAATCAAGGTATAGGAAAAGCATGGATGACCTAATGAAAATAATGTAAAATTTACAAAACTTTGAGAGTATAAAACTATAGCTGAAGATTTTCAGAAGAGGAATAGGGGAGAAGAGAGGTCAGGGTAAGTTTGATTAAAACTAGAGCAGCTGTTCTCCAACAAATGTCATGCAAGCTTCATTTTAAAAAGTAAAAAATGTAAAATTATGATATATTTAACCTAGTGTACTTAAAATGTTATTTCAACATAAAATCAGTAGAAAAATTAGTAATAAAGAATTCTACTTTCTTTTTGTATTAAGTCTTCAAAATCTGGTGTGTATAGTACACTTCCAGCACATCTCAGTTTGGAATTACACCTCAATAGCCACCTGTAGCTAGTGGCTACCACATTGGACCTACCACAGTCCTTGGCACGTAGTAGATACTAATAGATGTTCAGAGACTGAAGGAATTATGCAATTGGCATATAAGATGAAGAGACCTAATCCAAGGTAGAGGGACCACAAGACCTACTCTGCGGAGGGTTGTAAGTGGTGGTTAGTAGAACTCTGCTTGTTTTCGTCTCTGGACCATTTGATACTCTCAATTTTTCCATCCTCTCCCCTGATGTGCATATTTAGTCTGGAGCCTGAAACCATCAGTTTGGTAGTTACAAAAGAAAGCTCAACTGCTTTCTGTTCAGTGACCCTTTTTATTGGTAAAATTTCACACCTGTTAACCTTTTCTTAACAGCTTACTCTTTGAAATTACTCATGTGTTTAGCAATTACCATTTTATTTCAACCTCCTTATATATTTTTAAAACCAAGTTACTGCCAGGAATCATTGTTAAATTGAGGATCATTTGGTTGCAAGGAACAAAAACGGATTCAATGTACTTAACAGAATATTGGAGTGACATAGCAGATAATGTCATGGATATCCACAGGCAGAGAATGCACCAGAGTTTCATGTGTTCCACGCAAACAACTAGGAAGTTGGGTATTGAACTTTGCTCACCTGGACTCTCCCCTTTGCTTATCTCTTTGCTTTTCTTCACTGTCTTCTTCATTTTCTTGCATGTCTAGAACCTGACAGCACTCACGACCTGAGCCTCATTGTCCACCACAGTCTAGCTGATTCACTCCCACATTACTAGATGAAAGAATTTGATGGGTTAGCCTTGCCTGTGAATCACATGCAATTTGGTTTTCTTGGACTATGTAACAAGGTACCACAAACTGGGTGGCTAAAAACAGGCATTTATTTTCTCACTTCTGAAAGTCCAAAGTCCAAAATCAAGTTATCCATGGGGTTGGTTCCTTCTGGAGGGTCTAGGGGAGAATCTGTACCACGCATCTCTCCTTGCTTCTGGTGACTGTAGCCGTTCTTGGCTTCCTTTACTTGCACACATGTTGCTCTGATCTCTGGTTTCCTAGTCGCATAGCTTTCCCTTGTGTCTCTGTGTTTTCTTTCTCTTACAAGGACACTAGTCGCTGGCTTTAGGACCTGCACTAATCTATGCTGATCACATCTAGAGATCTGTACCTTAATTACATCTGCCAAGACCCTTACTCCAAATAAGATTATATTTTCAGGTTCTGGTTAGATCTGTCTTCTGGAGGTCCAGCATTCATCCTACTTCAGGAAGTATACTGAAGGGATACTAGTATGGCTTCTACGAATCCGTCCCAGGTGCCAGCAAATGTCTGGCTATTACACTTCTCTACACAGAACATAATTTCATACATCTTAGTCTTCCACTAAAAAGTCCCTTTCTCTTATTTTGGGGGTGGAATTAATGACTCCCTTTTGTCATTTTTTTGTAGCACTTTGTACACGCCTCTTTGGCAGCCCTTGCCATATTAGTTTATAGCATTGTGTTTACATGTCTCTTTTCCCCACTTAAATTGTGAACTTAAAAAAAATTGTTTTAAATGTTTATTTTTGAGAGAGAAAGCATGCACGTGCAAGCAGGGGGAGGGGCAAAGAGAGGGAGACATAATCTGAAGCAGGTTCCAGGCTCTGAGCTGTCAGCACAGAGCCCCATGCAGGACTCGAACTCACGAATCATGAGATCATGATTCAAGTTGCTCTCCTCCACCAGTTCACATTAACCTTCTCTGTTGCACAGATGTTATTTGTGGTAATTCTGTTCTCTCTCTCTCTTTTAATGTTTAATATTTGTTATTTTGAGAGAAAAAGCTAATGGTGGAGGAGCAGAGAGAGAGAGAATCCCAAATAGGCTCCATGCTATCAGTGCAGAGCCCAATGTGGGGCTCGAACTCATGAACCGTGAGATCATGACCTTAGCCAAAATCAAGGAGTCAGATGCTTAACCAACTGAGCCACCCAGGCACCCCTGTGGTGTTTATGACCTATAAAGTTGCTGAGAACACTAAATTATTGAATAAGACACCATTCTCTCTAGGCAAATAACAAGATTGAGTTCCTGCAAGCCTCTGGTTACAGTTATTTCATTAGTTGATCAATATATAACCTTGTTTTATGTGTGTTTTGGCTTAAAGACACCTTATTTAATATATATAGTTGTGTAATCCATGCCTAAATGAAACTTAGCTAATATACATATTTTCTCTGTAAGGCACATCACTTCTTCCACTTGGGAACACTAGCCAGCACCTTAGACCTGTTCTCGAGGGCCATTTTAAACAGCAAAACCACCAACAAAAATGCAGAAAACATGGCTCTAAATAGATGATGAAAAGGATATTTGTATATAGTATGAGATTAAAGTGTCATCTTGTTTCACCACAGCTGGGAACGTGAACATCAGGTGACTCTGTTTTTTGCCAATACACATGTTTGCAGATGACTGTGAAAACATCTAGAGTATTGATTTCGGGGGTACAAATTAAATTTTAGAGGGTGGATTTGCAAACATAGAATCCATGAATAATGAAGATAGATTGTATCCACCTGGTGTCTCAAATTCCTGAGCCATTGTGTGATTCCACCACCCAATTCTTCGTCTTGGCACCTCTCTGAGGCATTTTTAGGTTCCAGCTTTTCTTACTTTTACCAATTCAGTTACCACTTGATTCACTTCTCATTTTCCCCAAACTTGCTGCCATCCTTTATTTCATGTGTTATTTTCTCTGCTCCCGTTTGTTTTGTGTTGTGTTTCTATACCTTTCCCATAATTTTTGTGGAGTTTGCTGAGAGAATACAGATGAATTAATCAACAAATTCTTACCCAGGATTTTATGTCATACCCAGCACCTTCAGTCAGGTGTTACACATATACTGGGTGTTTACTAAGTACTTGTTGAACAAATTAAAGAAGTGCTATTTTTTTAATGTTTACTTTTTAGAGAGAACACAAGCAGGGGTGAGGGGCAGAGAGAGAGGAAGACATGGAATCTGAAGCAGGCTCCAGGCTCTGAGCTGTCAGTGCAAAACCTGACATGGGGCTCGAACCCACAAGCTGTGAGATCATGACCTGAGCTGAAGTCAGACCCTCAACCAACAGAGCCCCCCAGGTGCCCCAAAGAAGTGCTATTTTTATGCATAAGTTTAGTGATGGTAAACAATAAATGGAGTTTTTAATATTTTATGTAGGTAAGGGACTACCTCTTTGTCTCCTTATTTCTGATAAATTCTTTGACTTAGGGAAACATTGCCTGAAGATGATGGGGAATGGGTTTAAAATAAAACAGGCTGGAAGGCATACTTTGTTTTAAAAATAAGTTTTCTTTCCCTTTGCATCATAATCTCTTCCTTAATCTGTTTACTTCCTTTACAGTTTTGTCAGTTGCAAAATAAGGTAAAATTATAGTGCTCACATGAATCCCAGAAATAATCTAATTTAAACTTTTGATTTGTAGGAAACTGAGGGTCAGGCTACCTTAGCTCAATTCTTTGCCCCACCACTAAGTTTGGACAAGTTTCTCAATTGTTTTGGCCTCAGTTTCCTCACCTGTAAAATGGAAATAAACATACTATCGATAATTTTAAGATTGTTGTGAAGATCAAAGGAGATAAAGTTCTTAGTACTGTGCCTGACAAGTGGTAGGATCTCCACATATAACTATCATAATAACCTGCTAAATAAGCAGCTTAGGTAAATAAGTGGTTTAGTTTGGGCTCCTGACTCTCAGTTTAACATGTTTTCTTTTAGATATAAATTAAAATTATAAACCTCTTTTCTGAGTTAGCTAGTATTATTTTCTTCCCTTCATCTCTTTCATTTAAAGATGATCACATGATGCATATTTCTATTTCTCTTTTCTAGCTAAAGATATTCTCAGCATTTCACCCATTACCACATTTTTAATCACTTCCTGAAGAGAAAATTTAAAATTTAGTCATTCCTTTTAATTGTTTATGACACTTTCAGATGGTATTTTTCCTGTAAAGTTGAGTACTCTCACAGAAGCACATTTTTTTCCAGTTACAATAATGTACTTCACTTCCCAGCATAAATGGGTTAAGTGCCACACTGGCTTGGGCTTTGCTTAAAAGCAAAGAGAAAGCTCCCAGACAACCAGAGAGGAAATAGTCAAACATCTCTATGTAGATAAATTCCAAATTCCACTCCCTGTCCTAACATGGTCTGTAGGGGACAGAGCACTTTTGATGGGGATCCTTTGAACCGGCAGGACATCTTCTGGATACCACAGAGAGGTGAGTGCCACATTCAGAGTCTAATAACTCCAATCCTTGCACATTGGGCCTCTTTTTCTATTATGTGAGGGTCTTTTTCTGCTTCAGTGAAATTATGGGTCAGAACCCAGCTCATAAATTACTCCTTAGACTGCTCTTTGGTAATTACAGGGAATCTCATCTTTTGGCAGCTAATGTTTTAACGTTTGTTTATTTTTTGAGAGAGAGAAAGCAAGCTGGGGAAGGGCAGAGAGGGAGAGAGAGATCCCAAGCAGGCTCTATGCTTTCACTGCAGAGCCCTATGTGGGGCTCGAACTGACAAACTGTGAGATCATGACCTGAGCTGAAACCAAGAGTGGGACACTTAACTGACTGAGTCATCCAGAGGCCCCTTTTGGCAGTTAATGTTTTAAAATGCTGCAGCAGGGGTGGAAATCATGGGGGCCAGACATCAGGGGCTGGTGAAAGTATGTGAATATAATGGATTTATCTTTCTGAAACTCTAGAGAAAATTAAACCTAGTAAGAAAGGTTCAAAGGAAGATTCTTTTGTGTATTGGTGTTTTGTGGCAGCAGGGTTGAGGGACAGTAAATCACTAATAGCTACTGTTTTTGGTAGAAAGAGTCTAAGCTTTGGAATAAGACAGTCATGGGTTTGAATCTCAGCGATGCCACTTATAAACTAAATGATTTTTGGACTGGTTACATAATATCACTGAGCCACAACTTCCATATCTATAAAGCGGAGATAATAATATCTTCTCCATAGGGATTTTTAGTAGACCAAGATATAATTTGTGTAATATAATTAGCACATTGGGGACTCTCACTATCACATCACAATTATGTTTTTGCCAATCTTGCTGCTAGCATCTCAAAATGTTCTTTGTATGAAGGCACCTTGAGTGGATTTATAGATTTTGAAACTGAATGTGGTATTTTGACAGCTTTTTCTTTTTACATTTAGATACAATGGCACATAACATTAGTTTTAGGTGTACAAAATAATGATGTATATTTGTATATATTGTGAAATGATCACCACAATAAGTCTAGTTAACAACCATTATTATACATAGTTAAGGAATTTGGTGGGACTGAATGAGGCTGGGCAGCTTGCTGCTTGCTTCCTCTCTCCATCAGTAGAGTTCACGGGTTCTTAATTAAACCTGCAGTCAGAGTGCTGTCCCTAGAATTTATTCCTTCTTTTCCCATCCTTTAAAAACCCAATTCCATGCTATGCATGGTTTCTGACACAGAATGGATATCAACATACATTAAGTGAATGTATGAATAAATGAATGAATGAAAGTAGGACCAGCGCTGGGAAAACACATACATTTTTGTACAAGTGTATTCAGATGAAAGTTTGCATCTAGGATGCACCCTTGAGTGGGAACTTTTGAGTTGCCAAAGGACACCTTTGTGTGTGTGTGTGTGTGTGTGTGTGTGTGTGTGTGTGTGTGTATAATGGAATGCTAGACAGTAAACCCCCCCACACACTATTTCTTTTGCTTTGGTCATATGAGATAAGATGCAGTAAGGCAGAGATAATTTAACATGTTAGCATTTTTAGCAGAAACTGGCAGAGGAAGTATCTCCTCCTTTGTTTCTTGCTTCTTGTCCCCAGTCAGTGTGCATAGCCAGTAATAATTCCTTGGATTTGTTTCCAGTCTTTCTAAAAGT
This sequence comes from Lynx canadensis, assembly GCF_007474595.2. NCBI lineage: Eukaryota > Metazoa > Chordata > Mammalia > Carnivora > Felidae > Lynx > Lynx canadensis. The sequence continues at coordinate 124,285,605 of NC_044303.2, forward strand.
AGCTATTACTGTGTTTATACCTTTAAGGATAAGACACCACAGGTTACTTAAGTGGCATCACTATATATTCTCAGAGTCCTTTAGTCCAACATGGAATATTCATAGTGTTGTTTGAGAATTCTGGGTCTCCATTAAATGCTGTATTCATTTGAGGTCCCATAATGAGATGTATATTTCTAGGAAGTGACCTTTTATTGAAGACAGTTGTTCAAAGCTGCTGCATTTTAGAAGTTAGGGCTGATGACCAGGGAGTACAGGAAATGATTTGCTTTCCTCCAGAGCAAGGCATAATCTTTCTGAATTTTCTGTGGCCCAGAGTGTTGGTACACCTGGAATTGCTTAGATTTAGGAAGGCTAATTTACCTCATTTAAGACTTCAAGAGACTGATGTGGGTTTTTTTTTTTTAATACAGATTTTCATGAAATTATTCTTGTGCCTAAATTCAGACAATAGCTTAGAAAAGGTAGCCTAAAAAGAAATAATTTATGCATGTCTTCATGTAAGCACATGCTTTCAAGTAAGTTTTAAAAGAAAAGTTTCCAGAGCCTTAGGAATCTATCTTTACCGCCTACCGGTTCTGATGAAGGTGATATGTGATACCAATCACACCCTCCTCCTGAACTGTCAAAGTTCTCTCCAATTTGCCAGGGAATGTGCTAAAACAGCAGAGCACAAAGTCCTCCCCTACATAGTAGATCCATTCGCCATGGGGAGATAGCACAGCTAACAAAGTCACCACCTTCTCTGTTATTGGAACTAAAGCTTTTGTTACCTGCATGTTCATGAGGACCACTGTGTTTGATCTGTTGGACACCACAAAGTGCTCTGGGTTTTTAGGAAGCAGTATCACACTATTGACAGTGATATCTGTCCCTGTAGTACTGCCTAGAGATTTAAAGGTATTTGAACATTATGTGGTCTTCATATCTTTGCAGTGCCATCATTGGTGCAGGATGCACCAATAATGTCATCTTGTGTAAAAGTTGTTTCACTAACAAAGGAAGAATAGCCATGAAATTCCTTCAGGGTTTTCCCAGATTTTAACATTAAAAAATTTTTTTTTAAATGTTTAGTTTTGAGAGAGAGCACGAGTGGGGGAAGGGCAGAGAGAGAGAGGGAGACACAGAATCTGAAGCAGGCTCCAGGTTCTGAGCTGTCAGCACAGAGCCCAGTGCACGGCTCGAACCCATGAACCATGAGATCATGCCCTGAGCCGAAGGTGGACGCTTAACTGAGCCACCTAGGTGCTACATCCCAGATTTTAAACCAGGAATTCTAATTGGTCAAAAGAGGCACTAAGGATATGACTCCTATGATAAGAAGAGTTTAGACAGGTGACACCTGTACTGTGTGCCCAAAGAAGGAGAGGATAGTCTTTGTAATGACTCACATCCCTTGTTCAGGGTCTCCTCCTCTAAATCACTCATCAGAGAAGTATTCACAGAATCACAGCAATGGTGGAGATTTGTAGTTTTGAGTTTTCTTTCATCAAGATTGTGGTTACGTCTAGCAGTTGCCTTTTTTGGAGTATATCACTGCAGTACCAGGAAGTTTCATCATTTCCTCCAGGAGATAGTACTCTACCAACTTCTACCTTTTTTAACCATCAATGTTTTAAGGTCAGAGGTGAGCTCTCCTTTTTGTTCTCAAAGTCTCCTTCCATTTAAGATATAATTAGTCAAGTAGTTTCCTGCAACTAAATGACAATGATCGTTTTCCAGGTCCACCTGAGGTTACACCCAGATTTTTCTTGGCTGGAGTTTAGAGTGTACTCAAGCTCTTCAACTGCATATTTACCCACTGGTTTACTCTCACAGATAACTACGATGGCTTTGTACACAGATTTTGCTACTTGAACTCCCAACTGAACTTATTTCTAAGTCCCTGGGAGGCACCTCACATTTGTTCATATCTACTACCCACAAGTAATCTCTTTGTGGTGGTCCTCTGGTATTGGAGAGAATGTGGAAAAGGCACTGGAGGATAGGCAAATGGTAGAATGAGGGGCACTCACCATATTGCACCAATTGTTGGCTTTCCGCAGTCATTAGAGTCAAATGAGTCATTGGCTCATTTCTCTCTTTAGATGCTCTGCTCTCGTTGCACTATTAGAATTACAGCACTTACCATGTGGTATTTGCTATTACTATCCATGATTCTGTCTCTGCAAGTAGATCTATGGTTCTCAATTCTTTTTTTCTTCTCAGACCCATTTGGAGGGATATGATTTGGAGCCATCAGTAATAGTAGCTCACTCTGGACTGTGGCATCCTCTCCACCCTCTGACTCCCTTTCCTTGTTAAAAAAAAAAAAAAATCAGTGAACTAGGGACACCTGGGTGGCTCAGTCGGTTAAGCATCCAACTTCGGCTCAGATCTTGATTTTGCATTTCACAACTTCGAGCCCCACATCCGGCTCTGTGCTGACAGCTCAAATCCTGGAACCTGCTTCGGCTTCTGTGTCTTTGTCTCTCTCTCTGACCCTCCACTCATGTTCTTTGTCTTTGTCTCTCTCAGAAATAAATAAACATTAAAAAAAAGCCACTGAACTAGAGTGAAATTGGGGGCAGGATGATCTTTTATTCCAAGCATCTGATGTGTGTCTGGGACATTGCTGAATGAACAACACAATGCCAGAGGCCACCAGCTGATTCAAGGGAGAGTCAGAGCTAGAACGCAGGCAGTGTCAACTTCTAGAATGCTCCTCTCTTGAACTACTGCAGTTTTTCTATCTTTGTCTCTGAGCATGATTTAGTACTGTTGATTTTTTTCAGAAAGGGTCTTTTTAAATTCACAAATAATAGATGGGTGTTCTCATTCCCATTAAAAACATTCCCATTGTTTTTAAAATATTCAACAGTTAACATTGATGAGATTTTAAAAACATAAAACCCCATGTTAGAATAACAATTTTAGCTTTAATATCTATAATTATTCATTTACTCAATTACTGAGAATTTGAGCTTTAATACAGTTTTCATGATTGGGCCTCCCTCCATTTCCAGAATGCTTTTAGATCTAATATAAAGGTGTGACTTCTAGCTAAGAAATGGAGAAAATTAAGACAATGTTCTGAATAATTAGGCACTAAAAATGCCATTAGCATTACATTTAATTTTAAAGAACACATTTATTCTTTATTTAAAAATTGTAAAATTTCTCTTTGTTTTGTGCTCATTAAATCAAAACATTTATTTCCTGAGAGAATAGCTACTGCTGTTGAGTAACATGTGTTTACTATTTGCTATTGTGGAACCAGCAAACATTGTTTCCTGATGGTATTTTTATTATTATAGACCCAAATTCTTTCTGCTTTATTGCCATAGGCATTTTCAATTAGTAAGATATTTCAATTGATTCGCGTAAGAGAAAATCTTATTCCTTGTGGTTTTCTCCAGAAATGATGCTTGTGAACTTTTCTCAAATGATTTGTTGAGAACTCCTTTTTTTTTCTTATAATCTGTCAAATGAAAATGTGGCATCCTTTATCTCTTCCTGAAATGAGTTCTTGCTTTTACATTTGCTTGACCCTTAGATTATTCCACCATCTCACGTGGGATGAGATAAGAAGGAAGCAGCCTTTTTGTCCTAATCAATTCCATTACCAGTATTGTATGCCTACCATGCCTACCTTAAGTAGGTACTTAAGTAGTTAGACTTCAAAGAGAAATAAGAGAAGCTTCACTATTCAAAAGCACTATGTAGAGAAGCCAACAGGTAAACTGTTAAACACCAATCTGTGTGACACATGCTAAGGTATAAGTGGCATGGAGAAGAGTTGGTGTCCAGGGAGGAAATGGCTAGCCAACTCCATCTGAGGCTTCAGGGAGGTGTTCAGGGAAGGTTAGCCTTGAGATGAGTCTGGAAGGTGGGATTAGTTTGCCAAAAATGAGGCTAAAAGGACATTGTAGGCAGAAGGAACCACATGAACAAAGCGTGGGTATGTAAAATACCATGACAATTTGGGGAAATTGTAAGTTGTTCTATTTGGCTGCTGTGTTTAGGGCCTGAGGCAGACACCAGATGATGGTCTCAGATCTATACAACCGAGAGTACTTACTTCTGGAGTATATTTTTCGTAGCTGGTGTACTTTTCACATTACATAGTAGAATGAATTATGGACAAATTAAATGTTGACTGGGGTTGATGCAGTGACTATGAAAGGATCTATATGATGATGGCCAAAAATATAGTAAGATGAAAAAAAGATTCTGCCTGAAACCCCCCAGAATCTGTCATTGGAAATGGAGTTGTTTAAGAGATAGGAAACTAACTTTTGACTGATGACGTTTTCAGTTCTCTCCTCAGCCTGCCTGCATTGACTTGGGGATGATGTGGGCCCACGCACTGTGGACACTCCTCCTACTCTGCAAATTCAGCCTGGCAGGTAGGTTGACCTGTGCCCTTTTATGGATTGTGTAGTTATTTTTAGCTTCTTTGGATAAGAACTGTTAATTTGAGTGCAAAGGGCCTCCTGGACCATGAGCGCATGTGGGTGAACAAGGGATTCATGACCTCCCTGAATTTGTGTGGGTGGGTGTGTAGATGTTGATGTACACATATGTGTATGCAAATTTGGCAAGATGGCCTATCACATTTTCAAAGGGAGATAAGACCTCCCAAAAGGCCAACATCCACTGTTTTAGAGTGGTAGTAAATTATTGTATCAATAGTTTTTGTGTGAGGAGCAGTGGTTGCATATAAACACACACAAAAATAAAAAAATATATTTTCACAGTATTTTCAGTAATTTCCAAGGATATAAAGGGAAATGATGAAATACCGCATTTTTACAAGGGCCCATCTCAAGACTATGTGCCTGATATTCATAAACTACCTTGCAGATGTAATATCTGTTAGTTTGATTGCATCTTATGTTAAAAAAATTAAGAGAGGAAAAGTGGGGATTGGGTACTGGGAACATAGAGAAGGCATCATGTCATGTACCGCTTTGCTAGGGCTGTCATAGCTACAAACTGGGTGGCTTAAATGACAAAAATTTTTTTTTCTTATAGTTTTGTAGGCTAAAAGTCCAAGATCAAGGTGCCCGTAGGGTTGATGTCCTGACACCTCTCTCCTTGGGGCATAAATGGCATTCTTCTTGGTGCCTCTTCATATGGTCATCCCTCTTGTTTGTCCTAATTTCCTTTTCTTATAAGTACACCAGTTGGATTGGATTAAGGCCTACCCTAATGGCCTCCTGTTAACTAATAGCTCCTTAAGGCCCTGTCTACAAATACAGTCACTTTCTGAGGTACTGGGGGTTAGGCTTCAACATATGAATTTAGGCATATACAATAAATACCGTCACATGTAGTAATTGGAGGTGACCAAGAGGCAGATAATGTCTTCCAGGCCTCTCTTTTGCCATGGCCTGCCTTGTTGCCCCCTAGGGTATTCCCGTGGTACTTAGGAGTTTTATAGACAATATAGACATGTAGGCCTTTATCTCTCTGTGTCATCTAACCTCTTTTGGCCCATTCAGAAACCAAAAATTGGTCCCAGTTACCCAATTTACAGTTCAAATTATGTGCATCATGGCTCCTATCAACTCACCCTTCCCCTCAACGTACCTTTTTCTGTCTCCTATCTGTGGCTTCTTCTCTTATTACCTTTTACTTGTACCATGTCTTATGTAACTGGCTCCAGTTTCCACCAGACTCCCATTCTAGACTATCCTTCCTTTGATCTCTGATCAGCCCTGCCTTTCTTCTATTACAAGACACTTTTCAAAACACTGACTTTGGGGGCACCTAGGGGGCTCAGTCAGTTAAGCGGCTGACTTTGGCTCAGGTCATGATCTCGCGGTCTGTGAGTTCGAGCCCCACGTCGGGCTCTGTGCTGACAGCTCAGAGCCTGGAGCCTGTTTCAGATTCTGTGTCTCCATCTCTCTGACCCTCCCCTGTTCATGCTCTGTCTCTCCCTGTCTCAAAAATAAATAAAACATTAAAAAAAAAAACTAACTTTGCAACAGCACCTAAGTGATATAAGCATATAGGAAAGAAGGGAGATCGGGAACATTTTAGTTTTGAAAAATGTTCTTTTTGCATGTGGACAGTTCTCTGATAAGCAAGAATATTCCCCTTAGAGGAAGTTAATGAATATTTCCCTTTTTATACACATAGGGAAAATAGTTATTTTGAGAAATAGGAATATAGTTGTGGATTGTTTTTGAAGGTGTGGGGCAAGGATAGATATGTACCAATGGTAAATCTAGCTTTCAGATGTCCATTTTTAAAAAATAAAAATTCTGTTTTTGAATAATTTAGATTTATAGGAAGCTTGTGAAGATAGTGCAGAGAGCTCTTACATAACCCTCATCCAGCTATCCCCATTATTAATATCTTATTATACCATAGTACATTTGCCAAAACTCAGAAACCGATACTGACACATTAGTACTGACTAAATTCCAGACTTTATTTAGATTTCACTAGTTTTTTTATTAATGTTTTCTCTCTGTTCCAGGATTGAATTTAGGGTACCATATTGAATTGAATTGTCACAACTCCCTAGTCTCTTCTGGTCTGTGACAGTTTGTTAGTCTTTCCTGGTTTCTCAAGGTCTTAACACTCTTGAGTACTTGCCAGTACTCCTGGGTTTTGTAATAAGTACAAGGGAGGTGAAGTGCCCTTGTTATTCTATCACAGGTTGTGGCAGCCTTCAGATGAAGAGTTGATATCCTAATTAGAGATCATGAATAAGACCTAAAATCAGCATCCTGTTTGCCAACATGTGGAAATGGGAGGATGATAGATGTATAGGCTCTGTGAATCATGGTGGTTCCATTACATAAAGTAAAAGCAGTTGACATGTGCAGGGTCACACCAGATAACTGAGGCTGGAAATGTAAGTAAAGCAAGCAAGTAAAAGTGAAGCCTAATATTGTTTGTTGATTTGGTTCCTTCTTCTTCCAGTTCTTTCCAGCCTCCTGTTTGTGATAAAACAAATCTCAAATGACCTAAAATACATAGATAGAATGTTATGAGGATATATGAAAAGAGGAGAGAAAACTGATAAAATGAATTCTACCCCCAAGTCTTAGAATCCTGGATTTTCACAGCAGACCATTTTTTTACATTAGTCAGGGAAACTTGTTTATGCTGCAAAAATAAACAAGCCTCAAATCTTAGTATTCAGAACAGCAAACTGTGTATGTCCATCAGAGGTAAGTAGGATCCCAGGGTGATGAAGGCTCTACCATCCTAAGACACTGTCATATCAATGTGGATTTTCAGTGTGTGCAGGAACAGAGGAAGGAGAGAAAGGACAATTGTACACCAAAACTTAAATGCTCCTCTCATGTCATTGGCCACAGCAAGTCATGTGGCCATGGCTAATTTCAAGGGAGCAAGAAAATAAAATCTTACCATAAGTCCAAGAAGGGGAGATATTGATGAACACTGAAGATACTACTGAACTTATATTTTATTCATCACAAATCTCTTCTCTAATACTAGAGTAGGGGATCAGAATACTCCATTCCAAAATATGCCATTGGGATTATTTTGATGTGGAGGTAGACGAGAATCAACAAATGCAGTAATGAAGCCTACTCCATTAGTTTCCCACATGTATTTACCTTCCTGCAGTTTGCTACCCTTGAAAACCTAAATTCCTTTTCCTTTGTCTGGTCTCTTCACAAATTTATTGTATTTTTAAGATACTATGTGAGCCCAAGATTTAACCACCTTTTTGAGTTATTCTTCACTGAGGTTTATCCTGCATCATGTGCACTGCATATGTTAATAAACTGTTTTCTTTTTTTTTTATTTTTTTTAACGTTTATTTATTTTTGAGACAGAGAGAGACAGAGAATGAACAGGGGAGGGGCAGAGAGAGAGGGAGACACAGAATCTGAAACAGGCTCCAGGCTCTGAGCGGTCAGCACAGAGCTCGATGCGGGGCTCGAACTCACGGACTGTGAGATCATGCCCTGAGCCGAAGTCAGACGCTTAACCGACCAAGCCACCCAGGCGCCCCAACTGTTTTCTCTTTTAATCTGTCTTTTGTTAGTCTCATTTAAAAATTTTTTTTTTCAATGTTTATTTATTTTTGGGACAGAGAGAGACAGAGCATGAACGGGGGAGGGGCAGAGTGAGAGGGAGACACAGAATCGGAAACAGGCTCCAGGCTCCGAGCCATCAGCCCAGAGCCTGACGCGGGGCTCGAACTCACGGACCGCGAGATCGTGACCTGGCTGAAGTCGGACGCTTAACCGACTGCGCCACCCAGGCGCCCCGTTAGTCTCATTTTATAAGAACCCAGCTGCAGAACATAGGAGGGTAGGAGGAACAGGATTTTTTTCTTCTCATATACCAATATTTATATAAGAATATTGCTTTCTTGCCATATTTCAAGCAGTAAGGACAAGACAAATGTAGCTCCTTTAAAAAGCTCACATGGAATGGAAAATCATTTTTAAAACCACTTTCTACTTTCCTGATACCTGGGGAACCAAATGGTTCTGGTTATGGGAACAAGCTGTTTGACTCCCGTTTTGACCCATGCCTTTTATATATATTAATTAAAGCTTCTGAAGGAATGAAGGAGAGGTATTCAAAGATGACCAGGAAAGTAAAGATATTGAGTTTTGACATGGTTGGTTTTGAATCATAAGGACTTCTTCCTACATGAGATTTTGTGGCTGGCTTTGGATTCAGCCAGTGCAAGGCAAAGTAAGAATGAGAAGGAAATAAAATAGGACTATAAGAAACCAAAATGAGACTAGCACAAGACCAAAGAATATCCTGGGGATACAGAGAAAAACTTCTTGTTTCCTTGTTCTCCAGCAAAGGCTCAACTTTGAAATGCTGCTAAAAGTGAGTGTAATGGGTGTAAGTGAAATGGAGGGTGAAGGGCAAGCTAATATTTAATGAATATTTCAAGCAAACTTGTCCAAAGAATTGAAGACCGACCCACATGTATACACAAATGCACACATGTGTATCCTGCCATCATCTCTGAGTCACGGAGGCAGAGCGAATTGGTCAGTATGAAAGTTGTTCCTCTCGGGATATTATGGGATGACCTTTGGTTCACTGCCTCGTAGGCTTTTGCTTGTTTCCACTGACAGTTGTGAATCTGTTTGTATTCTGATTGCTCACCCAAGAAATTCTCCATGGAGGTTTTCAAGTTGCGTGGGCTCTTAGAAGAATGTGTTACTGGTCTAGCTTCTAATTTCCATTTACCATGAAGCAGTTGGTTCAGGTCTAGTTATGCTGGTGTTTTTAAGCACTTGGACTTGGAGATCACCATCTTTGTCATGGTTTTCAGCATGAAAATAGGAAAGATGGAAAATCTTTTCTAAATTAAGTTTTATGTTAATTCCAATGTAATTAGCATACAGTGTTAAATTAGTTTCAGGTGTACAATATAGTGATTCAACAATTCCATACATCACCTGGTATTCATCAAAACAAATGAACTCCTTAATCCTCTTCACCTATTTCACCCATCCCCCACCTCACCTCCCTTCTGGTAATCATCAGTTTGTTCTCTAAGGGTCTATTTCTTTGTATCTCTCTCTCTCTCTCTTTTCCCTTTGTTTGTTTGTTTTGTTCTTCAAATTCCACATTGAGTGAGATCATATTGTATTTGTCTTTCTCTGATTGATTTATTTTGCTTAACATTATACTCTCTAGCTCCATCCATATTGTTGCAAATGGTAAGATTTCATTGTTTTTTATGGCTGAATATTATTCCATTATCTATCCCATTATATCTGTATCTGTATATATCTATATATACATATATATCTATATATATAGTGGAATATTTATATATATATATTTATATATATATAAAATTCATCTTCTTTATTCATTCATCTATCGATGGACATTTGGGCTGCTTTCACATCTTGGCTATTGTAAATCATGCTGCTATAAACATAGGGATGTATGTGTCCTTTTGAATTAGTGTTGTTATATTTTTTGGGTAAATACCAAGTAGTATGATTACTGGATTGTAGTATAGTTCGGTTTTTAACTTTTTGAAGAACCTCCATACTGTTTTCCACACTGGCTGCACCAGTTTGCATTCCCACCAATGGTGTAAGAAGGTTCCATTTTCTCTACATCCTCCCCAGCACCTGTTGTTTCTTGTGCTGTTGATTTTTAGCCATTCTGATGTGTGTGATGATGAGTGAAGTTGAGGAACATTTTGTGTGTTGGCTAGCCATTTAGATGTCTTCTTTGGAGAAATATCTGTTCATGTCTTCTGACCATTTTTTAGTTTAATTATTTGGGTTTTGGTTGTTGAGTTTTATAAGTTCTTTATATATTTTGGGTACTAACCCTTTATCAGAAATGTCATTTGCAAATATCTTCTCCCATTCAGTGGGTTGTCTTGAGTTTTGTTGATTGTTTTCTTCACTGGGAAGAAGATTTTTATTTTGATGCAGTTCCCATAGTTATTTTTGCTTTTATTTCCCTTCAGGAGATATATCTAGAAAAATCTTGCTACAGCTGATGTCAAAGAAATTACTGCCTGTGCTCTCTTCCAGGATTTTTATGATTTCAAGTGTCACATTTAGGTCTTTAATCCATTTTTTAAAAGTTTATTTACTTGTTTTTAGAGAGAGAGAGAGCGTGAGTGAGCGAGCACAAGTTGGGGAGATGCAGATAGAAGGAGAGACAGAATTCCAAGCAGGCTCCACACCTTCAGTACAGAGCCTGATGTGGGGCTCAAATTCACAAACTGTGTGATCATGACCTGAGCTGAGATCAAGAGTCAGATGCTTAAATGATTGTGCCAGCCAGGCGCCCCGGTCTTTAATCCATTTTTTAAAGTTTATTTATTTATTTTGAAAGAGGGAAAGCACAAGCAGGAGAGGACCAGAAAGAAAAGGAGAGAGAATCCCAAGCAGGCTCCACATTATCAGTGCAGAGCCTGACTCAGGGTTCGAACTTATGAATTGTGAGATGAACCTGAGCCAAAATCAAGTTTGGATGCTTAACTGACTGAGCCACCCAGGTGCCCCTAACCACTTTGAATTTTTTTGTGTGTGTATGGTGTAAGAAGGTGGTCCAGTTTCATTCTTTTGCATGTTGCTGTCCAGTGTTCCCAGCACCATTTATTGAAGAGGCTGTCTTTTTTCTACTGGATATTCATTTCTGCTTCATCAAGGAATAATTGACCATATAATTGTGGGTTTATTTCTGGGTTTTCTTTTCTGTTTTGTTAATCTATATGTCTTTTTTTGTGTCAGTACCATACTGTTTTGATTACTGCAACTTTGTAATGTAACTTGTAGTCTGATATTGTGACGCCTCCTGCTTTGCTTTTCTTTTTCAAGATTGCTTTGGCTGTTTGTTTGTTTTTGTGGTTCCATATAAATTCTAGGATTATTTGTTCTAGTTCTGTGAAAAAATTTGTTGGTATTTTGATAGGGATTGCATTAAATGTGTAGATTGCTTTGGGTGCTATAGACATTTTAACAATATTTGTTCTTTGATCCACAGGTATTGAATATCTTTCTGCTTCTTTGTGTCATCTTCAATTTCTTTCATCATTGTTTTTATAGCTTTCAGAGTTCAGGTCTTTCACCCCTTTGGTTAAGTTTATTATTAGGTACTTTATTATTTTTTTGAGCACTGGTTAATAGGGTTGCTTTCTTACTCTGTTAATCTGTTGGTTCATTATTTAGTATATAGAAATGTAACAAATTTTATATGTTGATTTTGTATCCTAAGTGTTTACTATCAATTCTAGTAGTTTTTTGGTGGAGTCTTGAGGGTTTTCTGTGTGATGTCATCTGCAAATGTGAAAGTTTTACTTCTTCCTTACCAATATGGATGCCTTTTATTTCTTTTTGTTGTCTGATTGCTGTGGCTAGGACTTTCGGCACTGTGATGAATAGAAGTGGTTAGAGTGGACATTCTTATCTTGTTCCTGATGTTAGGGAAAAGCTCTCATTTCTTGCCCTTGAGTATGATGTTAGCTGTGGGTTTTTCATATATGGCTCTTATTAAGTTGAACTATGTTCCCTCTAGATCTACTCTGTTGAAGATTTCTATCATTAATGGGTGTTGTATTTTGTCAAATGCTTTTTTGCATCTACTGAAATAATCATATGGTTTTTATCCTTTCTCTTAATGATCTGATGTATCACATTGATTGATTTACAAATGTTGAACCACCTTTGCAATCCAGGAATCTCACTGTATCATGATGAATGGCTTTTTAAAAATTTATCATTGGATTCAGTTTACTGGTACTTTGTTGAGGTTTTTTGCATCTATGTTCATCAGAGGTATTGGCCTATACTTCTCTTTTTTTTGGTGCAATCTTGAACTGGTTTTGGTATCTGGGTAATGCTGGCTTCATAGAATGAATCTGGAAGTTTCCTTCCTCTTCTGTTTTTTGTAATAGTTTGAGAAGAATGGGTGTTAACTATTTTATTTTACTTTATTTTATTTTATTTATTATTTTAGAGAAAGAGAGCATGAGTTGGGGGCAGGAAGGGGGAGGAAGAGAGAGAGAGAGAGAGAGAGAGAGAGAGAGAGAATGAATATGAATCTCAAGCAGGCTTCCTGACCTTGATGCAAGTCACCATTGTATGAACCATGAAATCATGACCTCATGACCTGAGCTGAAATCGAGTGGGATGCTTAACTCCACTGAGTCACCTCAGGCGCCTTTGTTGGGAGTGTTTTGATTACTGATTCAAGTTCCTTTCTAGTAATGGATCTGTTCAAAGTTTCTATTTCTCCCTGTTTCAGTTTTGGTAGGTTATATGTTTCTAGTAATTTATCCATTTCTTCTAGGTTGTCCAGTTTCTTGGCATATAATTTTTTGTAACATTCTCTTACAGTTGTTTGTATTTCTGTAGTGTTGGTTGTTATTTCTCCTCTTTCATTTTTGATTTTGTTTATTTGAGTTCTCTCTCTCATGAGTTTTTTTTTTTTTTGATGACCTAGAGGCTTATCAATTTTATTGAGTTTTTTCAAAGAACCAACTCCTGCTCATTGATCTGTTCTATTATTTTTTGTAGTTTCTGTAACATTTATTTCTGCTCTAATCTTTATTATTTCCTTCCTTCTGCTGGTTTTAAGTTTTGTTTGTTGTTTTTTTCTAACTCCTTTACATGTAAGGTTAGGTTGTTTACATGAGACTTTTCTTGCTTCTTGATATAGGCCTATATTGCTATAAATTTTCCTCTTAGAACCCATTTTGCTGAATCCCAAAGATTTAGACTATTCTGTTTTCGTTTTCATTTGTTTCCATCTAAATTTTATTTCTTCTTTGATTTCTTGTTTGATGCATTCATTGTTTAGTAGCATGTTATCTAACCTCTATGCATTTGTGGTCTTTCCAGATTTTTTCCTGTGGTTGATTTCTAGTTTTATAGTGTTGCGGTCAGAAAAGATACATGCTATGACTTTGATCTTTTTGAATTTGTTGTGACTTGCCTTGTGACCTAATATGGGATCTAGTCTGGAGAATGTTCCATGTGAATTTGAAAAGAATGTGTATACTGATGTTTTAGGATGGGCGTTCTGAATATATCTGTCAGATTCAGCTGGTCCAATGTGTCATTCAAAGCTGATGTTCCCTTGTTGATTTTCTGTGTAGATGATCTCTTTATTGATGTACATGGGACTTTAAAGTCCCTTACTATTACTGTATTACTATTGATTATTTTCTTTATGTTTGTTGTTAACTGTTTTATGTATTTGGTTGCTACCATATTGAGTGCATAAATACTTATGACTGTTATATATTCTTATTAGATTGTCCCCTTTGTAATTATATAGTGTCTGTCTTTGTCCTTTGTTACAGTCTTTGTTTTAAAGTCTATTTTGTCTGGGGGTGCCTGGGTGGCTCAGTCGACTGAGCTTCTGACTCCAGCTCAGGTCATGATCTCATGGTCTGTGAGTTCGAGCCCCACATCAGGCTCTATGCTGACAGCTTGGAGCCTGGAGCCTGCTTCAGATTCTGTGTCTCCCTCTCTCTCTGACCCTCCCCCGTTCATGCTCTGTTTCTCTCTGTCTCAAAAATAAGTAAACATTAAAAAAAAATAAAGTCTATTTTGTCTGATATAAGTATTGCTACCCGACCTTTCTTTTGACACCCATCTGCATGATAAATGTTTCTCTATTCCCTCACTTGCAGTCTGTAGATATCTTCAGGTCTGAAATTAGTCTCTAGTAGGCAGCATATAGATGGATCTTGTTTTTATTAATCCATTCTGTCACTCTGTGTCTTTTGATTGGAGCATTTAGTCTATTTACATTCAAAGTAATTATTGATCTGTATGTTATTTATTGCTATTTTGTTACTTGTTTTGTGGTTGTTTCTATGGTTTTTCTCTGATCCTTTTGTCTCTTGCTCTTTTTCGTGGTTTGCTGGTTTTCTTGGTGATATACTTGTATACCTTCCTGTTTATTCTGGGCATATATATTACTGTTTTTTAAATTTGTAGTTATCATAGATTTGTACATAACATCTAATGCATATAGCAGTCTGTATTAAGTTGATGGTTGCTTAAGTTTGAACCCATTTTTTACTCCTTTCCCCCATGTTTTAGGTATATGGTATCATATTTTACATCCTTTTATTTTGTGAATCCTTTGTGAAAAAAACCTTTCAGTGGTTTTTACAGATGTACTTCTTTTTCACACTCTCATTTATGGTCTTTCCTTTCTACTCACAGAGTCCCCCTTAATATTTCTTGCAGGGCTGGTTTAGTAGTCATGAACGCCTTGGTTTTTGTGTCTGAAACTGAAACTCTTTATCTCTCCTTATATTCTGAATGATAGTCTTGCTGCCTAGAGTATTGTTGGCTGCAAATTTTTCCCTTTCAGCACTTTGAATATATAATGCCATGCCCTTCTGGTCTGCAAAGTTTCTGATGAAAAATCTGCTGATATCCTGATAGGGTTTCCCTTGTATGTAACTGTCTTCTTTTCTCTTGCTGCTTTTAAGATTTTTTTCTTCATCACTAATTTTTACCATTTTAATTAGAATGTGTCTTTGTGTAGACCTCCTTGGGTTGATTTTTGGGGGGTCTCTGACTCCTGTATCTGGATATATATTTCCTTCCCCAGGTTAGGAATATTTTCAGCTATTATTTCTTCAAGTAAGCTTTTGCCCCCTTTTTTCTCTCTTCTTTCTCTGGGATCGCCATAATGTCTGTGTTATCAGATATAATGGAGTCACTTAGTTCCCTAAGACTGTTCTCAATATGTATGATTTTTTTTCCTCTCGTTTGCTCAGCTTGGTTACTTTCCATTACTTTGTATTCCAGGTCATTAATTTGTTCCTCTGTTTCATTTAGCCTGCTCTTTATTCCATCAAGTGTATTTTTAATTTATTTATTGTGTCCTTCATCTCTGATTCTTTTTTATCTCTTTGTCAAGTGTCTCACTGATGTCCTCTACTCTTTTCCCCAGTCCAGTGAATATCTTTATGATCCTTACTTTAAATTTAAATTCTCTGTCAGGCTTATTACTCATGTCTGTTTTGCTTAGGTCTCTTGCTGTGATTTGGTCCTATTCCTGTGCTTGGGATATATTTCTCTGTCTCCTGATTTTTTTTGTAATTCTCTGTATATGTTTCTCTGTGTTAGGTAAGTCAACTATGTCTTCTGCTCTTGAAGGTAGTGGACTTAAAAAGAAGAAGTCCTTAAGTATCCTGTAGTGCAGTGTCCCCTGCTTCCCAGGGCCTGTCACTTCAGATAGTTTCTCTTGTGTGTGTTGTATGTGCTTTGCTGTGTTCTTGTATCTTTTCCCTTTAGTTTAGTTGTCTGTAGTGGCTCTTTTTGCCTACTGTGGGAAGTACTTGGTCCCTGGCAGGTGTGGCCTGCATTTATACAAGGTAAATGCTGGTTTACTTGCTAATTGAGACCTGGAGCTTCTGCTGTTAGTACTGGCTAGCCTAAGTAAATGGACAAATGGTGCATGGGTGGGTCTTGCACTTTTAACAAAGTGCACCTCAGACTTCTGCAGAGTCTGCTGCTACCAAGACCAAGGCTCTAAAAAGGCACAGGTCAAGAGTTGCAATGTTGGTGAGATTTGCACTGATCATCTGGGAGAGAGGCTCTGCGGTGCTGAGACTGAGGCAAGCGTGACTGGAAATGCCAGATCCAGTGAAGGATGGGGCCGGGGGGTGTTGGCAGTAGCACGTTAGGTAGCAAGTGTGGGCAAAGCTGGTTCCCACATGTGCCTATGTGTTTATGCTGGGGGGTGGGGATGGGAAATGGTGTCTTCCAGCTCCTTTGTTCCTGGAGGAGTCTTTCTGAGATCGCTATCTCTTCAGAACATGCTCTGTAGTGAGTAAATCATTCTCCCTCCTCTTTGCCACCCAGTGTTTTTCAAACTTTTGGTTCTACACTGTATCTGCTCAGGCTGCTAGTCAAATTGCATCTTCAAGGGTGGGGACTCAGCTTCCTAATGCCAGCAGAGCTCTTCCAGAGCTGAACACCTTATTTTAAGAATTCTAGGCTTTAAGTCCCACTATTTGCAAAAACTCATGAAATTAGGCTCCTCTTGTTTTCAAAGCCAAATGATATGGGGGTTCATCTTCCAATTTTGGGTCCCTGACTTGATTGTCTTTTTCTTGCCTTTAACCATGCTTCCAGCTTGCTCCTGTCTGATGGCCACAGTCCCTGTAGGTCTCAAATCGCATGTCCATCTTCTTCAATGTGGTCTCTTCTCTACCTTTGGTTGTGGGGTTTGTTCTATAAATCTTTGGGTCTTTTTCTAGGTGTTTTATCTAGTTTTATCCATGGAAAGAGGTGAGCTTAGGGTACTCCTATGCTGCCATCTTCCCAGCAGCACGAGATAGAAAATCTTTGATGTCACTGCTGACTAATGGGTGCTTCAGGGATTGGGTTCATGTGCAGGATTCAGAGGAAGGCAGCTTCTCAAGAAAGAGCTGGAAGCATTGACACAATGTGTAGGCACTTAGCTCTCCCTCATTCTTGTTTATCATTCCTAGGGGCTACTTTACCATGTGGGCAATGCTCATTTCATAGAAAAAATATATGAATATATACACAAATTCAAAAATCCTAAACCTAAACAGAACAGTGAATGTCCTGCATTCTGGAACCCTTTACCACTGCCTTTTTGTTAGAAGGTAATACCTTTGACAGAGATACAGAATTAGTTAGGTAATACTAATACAGTAAATACAGTATTAGTTAGGTGTACAGAGAAAATATAATATCCTTATAGTCTATGATCAATCTGATCAGTTCTAAAAAGTTCCTTCTCCCCTGGAAAGCCAGGAAGGGTTGAGTAATGGGTGGGGCTGGGTAGCACTCTTATTTGTTAACATTGGCTGTTCCTTCTGGTTTACAGTCCTTTAGCTAATCCACTCTCTGGAGTAAATGCTCGTGTTTCAGAGTTCCTACCTTTCTCCTGCTCCTCTATAAGATAGTATCTAGGTATATGAGCAGGGTTTATATGAATGCAGAGCCGTGGGCAAGGGCTTGTGCATCCATGTAAGCAAACCTTTGTGTTGCCTTCTGGTCTTCTCTGGACTTTCTGCTTTGGTCTCATGCATTGTCTGCTATTTGCTGCAAGATAGCTGGCTTTGCCTGCACTTTGGGACATCATACTCGCACCTATTCCTGAAGTTCATGTTCTATTTCCTTTCCTGTGGTCCTGAAGTCCCCTGTACACAGAACTTCCACTGAATCCCGGGCCTGGACCAGTGTCACACATCTATACCCACCCTCCACCTGAGGCACCAGGGATTTTTGGATTCCTGCCTGCTGTACTTGCCTGTATGGAGCTTATCTAAAGAGCTACCCTCAGCCCACACTCTGCCAGTGTAGTGTTCTGCATTATGCTGGAGTTGATGCTGAGTGGAACATGAGGCTTCTTTTAGACTAAAGCCTTGTGACCTGCACCAGGCTGTGTCTGATGAAGTATGTCACCAGCCCCATTGACCTGTTTTACAGACCCATCTGTGTGTTTGTACTGTTCCACCAAGAACACTGACATCTGAGCTCTTTGCTCTACCTTACTTCCATTATCTCCCCACATATTCCCCTTCAATATTTTACTTGCCAGAAGTGATGAGCTTTTTCCCATTTCTTGTCTGGTAGAGACTTCCTTTCTAGATGCACTATAGCTTTACTTTGATACACAAAGGTAACCTAAGTTGTCTTCCTTTCTCAAAAATGCCTGCTTCTTAAGACTATGGTTTTGCCAAAGTCTCAAAAGGAAGTTAGTTTGAATCTCAGAACTGAACATTGCCCTTAGTTGAAAATTGCCTTTAGTTCTTAATTATGGGTGTGTATATGTGCATGCATGAGTGTGTATGATTAACCCCTTGGTCTTTTGGTGAAACCTCTGGACCACTTCTCAAAACAATATTTGTAAGTGTATAAATAATATACATGTGATTACAAAGAAACTCAAATATACTGAAATGATGTTATCAAAGTATTAAGGAAACAAATTTGTGACAGTAATATGTGTGTTTCTTAAATTTTTTTAATGTTTATTTTTCAGAGAGAGACAGAGCATGAGTGGGGGAGAGGCAGAGAGAGGGAAACACAGAATCTGAAGCAGGCTTAGGGATCTGAGCTGTCAGCACAGAGTCTGAAGTGGGGCTTGAACTCAGAAACTATGAGATCATAACCTGACCTGAAGTTGGACATTTAACTGACTGAGCCACCCAGGTGCCCCTGTCCTTCTTTATCAATACATTAAATGGGAAGGCCTAATAATTACTTTAGTGTAGTAATAGTAACAATAGTATTTGATATTTCAAGATATTTGCAACAACTGAAATATAAATGAAAATACCCTGACTTTTAATGGTGACAAATTCACAAGTAGGTTGTTGACCACATTCATGGGGGAAGAAAATTATTAATTTCAACAAAAGGTTAGTGAAAAATCAAGATAAAAACTTTTTCCCATTTAAGTTCATGTACCCATGGATTCTGTCTCTGGACCTTTTCAGGGTCTAGATCTGTATTCTAGATGGTATCTTCTTTCTCTATGGAAGGATAGGTGTTATTGGGTGAGAAACTACAGGGAGCAGAATTTATAAACTATGGAAATACATGTAAAATATTTCAGAAATTTTCTCTATTAATGTAATCTTCTGATGAAAAACTATTGATACATAAAGTTGAAGTGTGGCATAGTTGAACATTTTGTGTTTTTCTCTTCTCCACATATCTTCCATTTCCCAGTTACCCAGACTGGTTCCATCATTTGATGCTTTACTTAGCATTTCACTAACACTTTATATTTGCCTGGTGTCTTAATACAATTTTTGCTTCTCAAATGTTGCTTTTGAGTAAGAATGTAAAAAGTGCTTTTTGAAAAGTATAAATATAGTTCTTTAAGATAAAGGAGTAATTGAAGAGATGAAGTTAGATTCTTTCCTTTGCCTTGATTAGGAGAATCTATATTATGTATCAACTAACCAAAACAGTCCAGTTTTTGATCCACCTAGTTTCATGAAATGATTGTGTGTATGTATGTATGCATATATGTGTTTATTTATTTAGTTTTGCCAGCGAAACCTGAGAACATTTCCTGTGTCTTCTACTATGAAGAGAATTTTACTTGCACCTGGAGTCCAGAGAAAGAAGCCAGTTATACATGGTACAAAGTAAAGAGAACTTAGTAAGTACCGGAGCTTGTGTGCTATCAGTGGGAGTAAGGGTAGGAGGCAGAGGCTCCTGGTTCTCTCATGATTCAAGTCACTTCTGAAGTGAAATGTTCTCCTCATTATAGCTTCTGGGTGACTCCCATAGCCTCTGATGGCTGGGATGACACCTTGGCTGCTTGCAGCCATACTGACAGGAGCTGCAACTATGGAGGGAGGGGAGCTATAGCCATATGATGGCCTCTTCTCAGAGGCACTGGATTGGCTCAGAGCAGTCACCAGTTATAAGCAGAGTGGAAAAATCTGCTTATTTACTATATTCAGCTATGTTCTTCCTCTTTCCAGAATGTGTCCTAAAACTGTTCCTTTTTCATGGATGCAATGTTAATAAGTAGGGTCGTAAACCCAGAACTAAGAGGGAGATTTACACTAATTTGCTATGTGACCTCTGTTAAACAGTATTCCACCAGGACAGTGCTTCCCCAATTTCTTACTACCTCAAGCATCCCTTTTTATCCTAATCCTATTAGAATAAAAATTATAAAATTTTTATTATTATTCTAGCCAAAAGCTAGATGTTTTAGCAAGTTTATGCAGGGGTTCTTTTTTGAAATTTTGAAAATAGTTCATGAAACTCTTTGTGGACTTCATGTTCCCCTAAGAATAAGGATGACCACATTGGGAAATATGGAAAGATTATCTTTTCCATTCCAAAAAGAGTCTATACTTCCAAGTTTTTGTTTTGTTTTGTTTTGTTTTTAAATACAAGATCTCATTTATACTCTTTTTTCCCCACTCCTTGGAAATTGGTAACTAGTGTTGTAGGGGAAATCCACTTTATGCTTTACAGTAGAAGAAATTGAAAAAAGCAAGCACTATTCCTTGCAGTACTCATATATCAATGAGTATATCAGAGAGATGATTTAACACAGAGGTCAGCAAACTTTTTCTATAAAGGGACAGATAGTAGATATTTTAGGCTTAGAGGGAGGTGGATCTCTGTCAAACTATTTAACACTATTTCTGTAGCAGGAAAGTTGCCATAGACAATATGTAAACCAATGGACCTCACTGTTGTCCAATTAAACCTTATTCATGGATCCTGAAATTTGAATTTCATATACTTTTCACATGCCACAAAGTATTTTTCTTTTTATATATTTTCCCCAACCATTTAACAATGTCAAACCTGTTCTTAGCCTTTGGGCCAATCAAGAATAGGTGGCGGGCTGTATTGGGCCTGTAGGCCTAGTTTGCTGAGCCCTGCTTCCGAAAATAAGAATGATAAAGACCCAATAATCCATGGTACAAATGACTTATATTCTCCTAGACTATATATAGTTCTAGGTCCAGTGTTGAATAGAAAGTATCAATATAATGAAAATCTGGAAACCTCAATAAGCGTACTCCTATTTTTTTGTTATAAGGAGTCACTCCTCCCACCCCCTTCTATCACTCCCTATGGATTGTCGTTATGTTCATGAGCTGGTCATGTAGAAAGAGTAAATGCCTGGGTGTCCTTAGGCCTGTGTACAGTCTCTGTCCATGGTCTCAGGTCTTCTGGGCTCTCCAGGACTCCCATACTAGCTTGTACCTTTGTAAGTTTATCACCAAAAATCTTTTTTCCGGGTAGAATGGGAAGGTTTCTTGTGGGTGATCAACTCTGAGAGCAGACGATGGTGGGTCAGTGGTATGAAGAAAAAAACCTTACTGATGCTCAGGAATGATAGGAATAGATTTTTCCCTGGGGAAGAATAAGGAGTTGGGATGCCTTTATGGAGGTAGTGACTTTTGAACTGAGATGTGAAGGAGCTCTAAAGATGCAGGAAAGGGAAGAAAAGGATATGTCTCCAAGGATACAGCATGAATAAATGCAAAATATTCAACTACAGTGATAGTACTAATAACAATGATAGTAGCATCTCATCTTTAGAATAAGTGGCTGAACTTTTAAAAGCACTTAATGCATATTAGCTCATTTCATCCTCATAACAGTGCTATACTATAGGTATATTACTATTCTCATTTTAGATGGGAAAACTCAGGCAAGGAGAGGCTAGGAAACTTGCCCAAGGCACAGAATTCAAACCTGATCTTTTTCCAGAGTTTGTGATGTAACCATGACTCAACATTATTCTGGAGGCCATTTTTTTTGCACTGTACAACTATAGAAAAACTTTAAAGTCCTTTCTATTTTCAAAATTCCACGATTCTATACATCTAAGCTCCTTTGCTCCCAGCCCCAGCCAACACTGGGACCGTGTAAGGTGGGGTTTTTTCTGTTTTCTGACAACTTCAACTCCTACATAATCCCTAGAGCTGTGGGACTATATCTATACCTACCCATCTGATACCTATCAGTCTTTGTACTTGTCTTCATTAAGTTATAGTTTGATAGGATTTAAGTTATCTCTCTGGGATAGATAGATATCTTTCTATCAGGAAAATAATTTTCATGGGTTTTCTGAAAATAGTGTATGCCAATGGTAGAAAATTCAATTTGAAAAATGTAAAGAATGTAAAAAAAAAAAATCGCTTGAAATTTCATCACCAAAGGTAACAGCTTTACATTTTGCTGAGCACCTTTCCAGACATCTGTAAGAACAGTTATATAAATATATGTTTGTATAAATTTGATTATTCTGCATATAATATGCATATTTTTTACCACCAATAGAGTATGGCCATCTTTCCATATCAATAACTATAGATATATTAAAAACTATTTAAAATTCTACTTATGTATCCACCATACTTTATTTAATAAATCCTCTTTGATTTTAATTTTCTTTTTAGAATAACTTCCCAAGACTAGAATTTGGGGTTTTCAAGGGCCTATTCAGTATTTCTTACCAATAGGAAATACAAGTATAGTTTTTGATGGATGTAAAGAGTTTCAAGCAAGTCTCCATGTCTCATAACATCTCAGACAAGAAGCGGGTAACTTGGAACTCTCCTTGGAAGTGATGAGGAAGGTATTTGGAGAGGAGCGCTCTGTTCTGAATGATATAGTCTTCAAGAGAAACCCAAAGTAAAACTAACAAATACATGCTTAATATATTAAGTATGGCTTTGTTTCCAAACTGCTGTACTAAACTCATGTTGAATTGCTTTTTCCTTCAAAGCTCTTATGGATATAAAAGTGATATTTGTCCAAGTGATAATTCTACAAGAGGAAATCATAGTTTTTGCTCCTTTCTTCCTCCAACAATAACAAACCCAGATAATTACACCATTCAAGTGGAAGCTCAAAATGCAGATGGTATAATTAAATCTGATATAACACATTGGAGCTTAGATGCTATAAGTAAGTATTATTTTTTATTCTTATATACTCTTTTATTAAAAGATACCCCCTTTTTTTTTTCTTGAAAGAGATACAGACACAAAAGTAGACTCAAAGCTTAAGGATATAGTACATATGTGTCATGAATATACCAAGGGTTATGAGTATGCATAAGAGTTCCTTATTCTCCACATCTTTACCCGTGCTTACTGTTTGTTGTCTTTTTGTTACTAGCCATTGTGATTGGTATGAGGTAATATCTCATTGTGGTTTTCTCTGATTATTAGTGATGTTGAGCATCTCTACATGTACCTCTTAGCTATCTATTTGTCTTTGGAAAATGTCTATTCAGGTCCTCTGTCCATTTTAAAATTCAGACTGTGATTTTCTTGGTGTTGAATTGTATGAGTTCTTTATATATTTTGGATTTTAACCCCTTATTGAATATATCATTTGCAGATACCTTCTCCCATTCAGTAAATTTCCTTTTCATTTTGCTGATGATTTCCTTCACTGTGCAAAAGCTTTTTATTTTGATGAGGTCCCAATAGTGTATTTTTGCTTTTGTTTTACTTGCCTGAGGAGACCTATCCAAAAAAATGTTTCTAAGGCTGATGTCAAAGAGATTGCTGACTATATTTTCTTTAGGAGTTTTATGGTTTCAGGCCTCACATTTAAGTTTTTAATCCATTTTGAGCTTATTTTTGTACATGGTTTGAGAAAGTGGTTCATTTTCATTCTTTTACATAAAACTGTCAAGTTTTCTCAACACCATTTATTGAAGAGACTCTTTTATCCCCATTGTATATTCTTGCCTCCTTTGTCTTATATTAATTGATGATATAAGTTTATGCTTATTTCTGGACTCTCAGTCCTGTTCCACTGATCTTTGTGTCTATATTTATGTCAGCACAGCTTGAAATCTTGGATTGTGATACCTTCAGCTTTATTTTTATTTCTCAAGATTACTTTCATTATTTGGGGTCTTTTGTGGTTCCATACACATTTTAGTATTATTATCTTTTTAATTCTGGAATCTGTAAATTGCTTTGGGTGATGTAGACATTTACAAATTTTTAGTTCTTGGGGCGCCTGGGTGGCTGGGTTGAGCATCCGACTTCAGCTCAGGTCATAATCTCATGGTCTGTGAGTTCAAGCCCCGTGTCAGGCTCTGTGCTGACAGCTCAGAGCCTAGAGCCTGGAGCCTGTTTCAGATTCTTTGTCTCCCTCTGCCTCTGCCCCTTTCCCACTCATGCTCTGTCTCTCTCTCTCCCTGTCAAAAATAAATAAACATAAAAATTTTTTTTTTAATTTTTAATTCTTCCAATCCATGAGCATGGTATGTATTTTTTCATTTGTTTGTGTTGTCTCAATTTCTTTTATTAATGTCTTATAGTTTTCAGAGTACAGGTCTTTCATGTCCTTGTTTAAATTTATTCCTAGGCATTTTATTCTTATTGATGCAAGTGTATTTCCTCCTTCATTACTCGTGTATAGAAATGAAAAGATTTCTGTATATTAATTTTATATCCTACAACCTTATTGAAGTCATTGTTTAGAAGAATTTTTAATGCAAGTGGGTATACGCTGATTGCACAGTGTGATTTAAAAAGATGAAAGTTTTATTTAGCATAATAGAAAATTTGCTTAAAAATATACAAATACTTACATAGAAAAAAGCCTGGAAATACACCAGAAAGTTATAATGGCTATCTCTGAGGTTGATGGCATTATGGATGATTTAAACTTTTTCTTTGTATTTTTCTATATTAAAAAGATTTTTTTAGAATGAGCATATACTACTTTTAAAACCAGAAAAAAAATTGCATATCTTCAGAGAGAGAGACTTAGGATGGAATGTTTGTAGTATTCAAGGAAAATGAAAGATGCTTTCTACTGGACACTTCTGGGTTGAGGGGAGTGTAGAGTAGATAAGGTAAACAGCCCATTTTCGGGTTGTTTTACCTCCTTTCTCCTTGGCGTAAGATCTGACCCATTTAGTAAAATGTATATTTGCGGAAAAATCGTAGGAATCTATCCTCTCCTCAGAGGCCATCCCTTTTTTTGGTGGGGGTGAGACGGTGGGAGAAGTGGGGATGGCAGCATTCCTTTTGCACTGCCTTCCTAATGCCATCTGCATATAGCAGATTACAAAATAAGCCCTACCATTTCATTTCTACTTCTCTTAATTTTTTAATTTATTTTTATTTTTTATTATTTATTTTTGAGAGAGAGAAAGAGTGCGAGTTAGGGAAGAGCACGGGGGGGGGGGGGGGGGCGGGACACAGAATCTGAAGCAGTCTCCAGGCTCTGAGCTGTCAGCACAGTCTGATGCAGGTTCTCAAACCTGCGAACCACAAGATAATGACTTGAGCCAAAGTCGGACGCTTAACCGACTGAATCACCCAGGTACCCCTCTACTTTGCCTTTTTCCAGTTTTAGGTGGATGCTATTAACATCTTCTGATCTTTTTGCAAATATGAGAAATTTAGGATTTTTATTTTCAGCGAAAATTGAACCACCTGAGATTTTCAGTGTGAAACCAGTTTTGGGCGTCAAACGAATGGTTCAAATAAAATGGATACGGCCTGTGTTGGCTCCTGTTTCGTCTACTTTAAAATACACACTTCGATTCAAAACAGTAAATAGTGCCTACTGGGTAAGTATCCTATTACAATGTTTCTATTAGAGGACCCAAAGAAAAGAATTATTGATAACTTTTTTTTTTAACTGGGAATCATTTTTTTTTCAATTTTCTACCTTAAAAATAGAAGACAGATAATAATGAGTACTTTTCTTCCTAGTTTCTCATTAGGGCCTTTTGGATTGGATAAGTATTTCACTATAGGCATCTTGCGTTCAAAGCACAGGGACATATTAAAGAGTGAGAAGTTTACTTTTGCATTCCACTCTGGTTTGTGTATAGCTATGTCAATGGCTGAGATTCTGTGGCTTGTCCATTTCCTTTTTTATTTTTCCAACTCTTTATGAAATTGTGATATATAACTTGTATTTAGAAAAATGAACAAATCATAGCTGTTGTATTTAATAAATTATTATTAAGTTAGCACTCATGTTAAAACCAGTGAGGTCAAAAAAAGCATGCCAAGGTCGCCTGCTTATCCTTTCCGATGACAACCCCCACACTGCCTTAGAGCTGTTATCTTGATTTTCACAGTAAATGCTTCTTTGGTTTTTATTATGGGTTTACCGTTTAAACCTGCATCTCTGGGGCGCCTGGGTGGCGCAGTCGGTTAAGCGTCCGACTTCAGCCAGGTCACGATCTCGCGGTCCGTGAGTTCGAGCCCCGCGTCAGGCTCTGGGCTGATGGCTCAGAGCCTGGAGCCTGTTTCCGATTCTGTGTCTCCCTCTCTCTCTGCCCCTCCCCCGTTCATGCTCTGTCTCTCTCTGTCCCAAAAATAAATAAACGTTGAAAAAAAAAAAAATAAACCTGCATCTCTGAACAACACAGTTTGACACATTATGTAATAGAAATCCTTACATTTTGTATTTTTTAAAAAATATTTGACTTCCTTCAGTATTGTACTCTTAAGATTCATCTATGTTATGTAATGCTGGAATTTATACATTTTAATTGTTTTATAGTATTCCATTGTGTACTAATTAATTTGCATTTACCTGACTTTTAATGAGGTTGTATACCTTTTTATGTGTTTTTTGGCTATTTGGAGTTCTTTGTGAAATGTTGATTTAAGCCTTTTGCACATTTTTTCTAATGGGTGGTCTGAGTTTTAAATTGACTTGTAGGAGTTTCTTACACATTTTATTTATGAGTTTTTTAAATCTGCTATGTGTGTTACAGACATTTATCACTATGTGGTTTGCCATTTCACTGTCTTAATGGTGACTTTGGAGGAGCATAACTTCTTAATTTTTAACATTTTTAACAATTTTCAACAATCCTTTCTTACTTCAGAGTTCAGAGGATATTCTTCTATTTCCATCAATGCAACCTGAAATTATATCAACCTTTTTTTGGTAACTACTATATGTATATTTTTAATGTTTATTTATTTTTGAGAGAGAGAGAAAGAGAGAGAGGGTGAGGGAGGGACAGAGAGAGAGGGAGACACAGAATCCAAAGCAGGCTCTAAGCCCTGACCTGACAGCACAGAGCCTGATATGGGACCTGAATGCATGAACCGTGAGATCATGACCTGAGCCAAAGTCGGAAGCTTAACCGACTGAGCCACCCAGGTGCCCCTGTAAACACTACATATTGTTGACTCTTAATCAGATCCTAGCCAATTAAATCAGTTAAACATTTAATATTTTTTTCCCACACACAAGATTTTCTAGTAAAACACATGTCCACTGTCTTAAAGTTTATTGGTTTTTAAGATAAGTGGAGGCATTATCAACATTTCAGCCCATTTAGAATCTTTATTTTACCACCAAAACTTACAGTTAACTTTTAACTTTCTGACTTTTCAATATCCTCAGATTTTATAACTCTTAACTTGTATACCTTTATCAAATCATTAATAAAAATAGTAACTATGTCAGAGCCCTGTGGTAAACCATTAGAGACTATTCAGAGATATCAACCTTTTTTTCTCTGAGTGTGGTCATTTACTTATGTTTCTGTGAATATGCATAATTACTGTCGTAATCATTCAGCCTACTCTTACTGTCTTGACCATGACACTATTACTAGACTTTGCTGAAATTCATAGATACTTTATTGCATTCTCTCCTAGTCTAGAGCTCTTTCAGAAAAGAAAATTGGTAAAGTTTCACTTATTACATGTTTAAGATAAGAGAAATAATGATGTCCACTCTTCCTCTCAGCTTCTTTTCTAAGCCAGCTCTGGAACCATTCTCCTAGTACCTGCCTACATGTACCACAAGACTAATTAATTTGTAGTTTCTGGAACCCAGAACAGAATACCTAAGCAAGGAAGTTCCTGGTACAACATAAGTCCATCTTCCTTCACATCACCAGTTATGGTCTAAGTAAACCTGAGGAATTGCTAGGAATTGGTACTGTCTAGCAATCCTTGATTTACCCTGTTTGTCTGAGCCCAGAGTCCTCTGGCCACTGAGATAGGATTCAATAAGAAAAATAAACCAGGATCTCTGTTCCCCTGGAAAATGAGCAAGCCATGTAGAACACTAAGTGAGGGAAGCACGTGTAAATTACCCCAGATTTCAGCATCCTGTACCCACCTCTTTGAGAAACTCACCTGCATCTGCCCTCATCTTTGCTTTATTCCTTCCAGTCCTTGAGCTAAGAGGTCATTTCTCCTGCTCTGCTGAAGGAAGTGAGAAGGAAAGTGGAATGTGCAGTCAGTATCTCCCTCCTTTGAGCATTCAAACACAATAATTTTTAAACTCAATTATACCAACCCAATTTTTCTATGGAAAAAGGTCCAAATCCTTAATCCTCCAACACTTGAACCCTATCAACCCCTCCAACCTCATTTTTCATCCTGCCCTTGGTTGTCTACTAACTAGTTCTGGATTGCTACTTTCCCTTGTGTCATGTTGTTTCACTATTCTGTATCTTTGCTTTTGTACCTCTACTCCCTCGCCAAACTTCGTTAAACCTGTTCATGTCTCAGAACTCAGTTCTGACATATTTCCTTCTGAGCACCTGAACTGGGTGCTCCTTCTCCATCACCACACTTAACACTCAACACAGTCATTTAAAGTCCTATATCCCTGCATTAGACTGTAAAAAAATCCCAATATGTCCATATAGCAGGACTTACGTTTGTATAATGCTGTGTGTGTTGCAAAGTGCTTTCTTACACTCCAGACTATTTAATCTTTGCATATATCTATAAATGAGGCATCACTATTATTTTTTTTACAGATTAGGAAATCATGATGTACAGAGCTTAAATCACCTGTCTAAGATCCCAGGGTTTGTAAGTTGCAAACCTGAGCCCAAGTTTTCTGACTCCAAGTTGCCATTCATTTGACCATATTTTAGCAACCTCCAGACCATCTTCCTGTTGCCTAGTCTAAGGAGTTTCTGCCTTTAAAAATAGAGCTATGTGAGAACTCTGCCAAAGAATCTCAAGAAGGTTTTAAAAGTTTGATTTAGGCTTTGCACCAACACTTCTGACTCATCTCTTAAAACATAAACACTTTGGGCGAACTAGGATTTGGCACAAAGTATAGGTTGTTAGAAATAAACCTGATGAAGTTAATTAGTCTTTTGTTAGGAGTCCTTTGTGTTGAGCTGGGGAAATCTTAGTTGAGTCTATATATGGAGGATCAGTTGGTCCTGGACTGTATGAGGGCCACAGGTACTTGCCTGGACAAAAAGCCAAACTGAAAGAAGCCTTTCAGGCAGATACGTAGTTTGAAAGGCTGAGCAGCTTTTTTCCCACCTATGGGAAAGGGCTGTAAAGAACATGCTTGGCTAGTTACATTAGGCAAAGCTTACTGAACATGAATGTGAAGAGCCCCAGCTTGTAGACCAAGCATGTGCTTGAGGGTACTCGCAAAGCAGGAAGAAAATTTTGAAAGATTGTTATAAAAGAATATTACATATTTAAAAGAGCTTAAAAGGACAACAAAACTTTATTAGACTTCTTTGTGGATTAATATAGTTTTATTTTGATTTGTGTATGGAAGATACCATGTGGTTGTCTGTCTTATAAAGGTCTTAATATCGCCCCAAATGAGCCCCATAACTAAGCTAAGTTGGGGAAGGCTACTTTCTCTGAGATGTGGGATTGTCCCAGTGACCCTATTCTGCCATTACAACATCTCCAGGGGCTGTTAGAGGTGGGCGCTCAGGGAACTTTGGATTCAACAGTGAAACTTCCCTTGCCTCTGGTTCCTACATCCTTTTCCCAACACCATCTTCCTAGATTCAGAGTTTAGAAGTTTCCATCTGCAGCTGAGATGCTCAGGGTTTTGCTACATACATACATTCTCATTTTGTTCAATTTCCTTTAGGCCCAAGACCTATAGTTATGTAGTTATTTTCACAGCTGTTATATATACTTTCTTCTCTCACAGGGTTTTATGGGACTAGTGTGCATATTCACAAAATAGACATGCCTGTTAGTGCAGTTTATTAATCAACTCAATGTAAGTTCATATAAACCAACAGCTAAAAGTTCATCTTGCAGCAACAGTGACCATGCTCAAAAATAAATAGCTGAATTTTTAGTGTCTCTTGGAGAGTTGGGTCCAAAAGGGACTTGAGAGATTATATAAAGCAGTGTGCTCGTTTTACTAATGAGGAAACTGAAGTCTAGAAAGGAGAAGTGATTTATTTACCTCTCCCCCTCCACTTCCCCACAGAATGTCAACATGAATTTATGCATCCAGGCTGCTGAGATCCTTAGCAGCCCTACTGGTTACCTAAAGACCAATAGTTTGCAATGGAAGATTTGGGTAAAGGGGAAGTATGTAGGAGTTAGGAATGCTGTATTCTGATCCCAGTTATGCCTATAACAAACACTGAAGTAGTCCACAGTCACTTAACTTTTGGGCTCTTGTCCATGACATGAGATTGAACTTAATGCCACTGAGGTCTCTGTTAGTTACTGTTCTATGAGGCCTTATATCTAGGTATTGGAGTCACCTGCAGTATTTATACTGAGGCCCAGGTTGCCCTCAGTCCCATGACTCCACCTTGTATTTTCCAGAACAAGACTCTGCACACTCACATCAGCCAGGATGGGGTGGGGGGTGGGTGTGTGGGCATGAATCTCTGCCTTACAAGCTTAGAGACAGGAAATGGGGAGGGTGATGGTTCATGGGGTGACTCACATCTGTTTAGGTGCAAGTGATCCCCAGGCATATGTGAGGTTTATCTATGAAAATGATATTTTTTGAAACCTGAGATATAGTGCTTCAAGTTCCAAAAATGTAAGAGAGAGTTGGGGCGTGAAGAAGAAAAATGGAAAGATAACAGGTGATCTCCCATCCAGCTCAGAGTCATCTTTGTCTTTTAGATGGAAGTCAACTTCACCAAAGAAGATATTGATAGAGATGAAACCTACAACCTCACAGGACTGCAGGCCTTTACAGAGTATGTTATAGCTCTGCGATGTGCCACTAAGGAGTCCATGTTCTGGAGTGGTTGGAGCCAAGAAAAAATGGGAACAACTGAGGAAGAAGGCAAGCTGGTCCCTTTTCTGCCTGCTCTGGTATAAGGTGGCCTGGGCCTAGCCTTAGTGGGTTTTGTCCAGTGTTGTACTTGGAAATCATGGAATCTCACAGTCCTAGAGCATGGAGAATCTGTATGTTCCCTCTCTATAAGGCACTTACCTGAGCCCACAGGATAAACCAGCCCTCCTCAGATGGTCTGAGTTTGCATCTTTTTGCCCCAAAGGCAAAAGATCACATCTTTACTACTCTTATTAAGTTCTTATACTATACATGAAACAGCATAATACTATTTAAAGGTATCTTATGATACATTAAAGATATATATTGTAAACCCTGCAGCCACCACTAAAAAATTAAAAAAGGTTTAATTACTGAGGGAAAAAAAGGTCAGATTCTTAATGACAGTGAGAGAGAAAGAGAAAGGGACTATACAGTGAATGAGTGCTTACCATGAGTCAGGATGGTCATTCAGAACAGTACTTTAAATCTATAGGCTTGGCTTAGATTCCAGCCTGGGTGTGGAGTGATTTGGGGCTAGATAACTAATGTCTAAGCCTCAGTTTTCTCAATATTTTTTTTGTATACACATGTTCATAGCAGCTTTATTTAAAATAATAAAAAAAATAACGGAAAGGTCCATCAACTAGTCAAAGAATAAACAAACTATGGTATAACCATACAAGGCAATACAATTAAACAATAAAAAAGGAACAAACTAATGATACATGCAACAACATGAATATCTCAGAAGCATTATGTTAAGTAAAAGAAACTGGACACCAAAGACTAAATATGATTTTCAGTTTATTGGAAATTCTAGAAAAGGCAAAAATAGTGACAAATAGCAGATGAATGGTTGTCAATGGGTAGGAATAGAGGCAGGGGACTGACTGCAAAGGGGAACAGTTTCCTCAATATTTATTCCCCTTTTCCATAATGGAATATCATTTATAAATTTGAGTTAAAAGCAGTACCTACATTTTAGTGTTACTTTAAAAATGAAATAATCTATTTAGCTCATAGTAAACGTTCAATAAATGCCAAGTTATCTGCAATTTTTATTAACTCTTCCAAGAGCCCTATAAGATATGTGGAATCACCCCCATTTGGAAGTGAAGGAGCCAAGTTTCAGAAATATTAGTAAATCACTTAAGGTTACTCAGCATGTGTTACCATTCTTTATAAATCAAGAATCTTGCCCAGTGCCTGTTCTGTAGTAGATAGTCAATAAATGTCTGATGAATGTATCAGTTTCCTTTGGCCACTGTGACAAATTATCACAAATTTAGTGACTTACAACACAGTTTTTTTCTTTTTTTTTTTAATTTTCTTTTTTCTTTTTATTTTTTTTATTATATGAAATTTATGGTCAAATTAGTTTCCATACAACACCCAGTGCTCATCCCAAAGATGCCCTCTTCAATGCCCATCCCTCCCTCCACCCCCCATCAACCCTCAGTTTGTTCTCAGTTTTTTTTTTGTTTTTTTTTTAATTTTTTTTCAACGTTTATTTATTTTTGGGACAGAGAGAGACAGAGCATGAACGGGGGAGGGGCAGAGAGAGAGGGAGACACAGAATCGGAAACAGGCTCCAGGCTCCGAGCCATCAGCCCAGAGCCTGACGCGGGGCTCGAACTCACGGACCGTGAGATCGTGACCTGGCTGAAGTCGGACGCTTAACCGACTGCGCCACCCAGGCGCCCCTGTTCTCAGTTTTTAAGAGTCTCTTATGCTTTGGCTTCTCTCTCTCACTCTAACCTCTTTTTTCTTTTTTTTCCTTCCCCTCCCCCATGGGTTTCTGTTAAGTTTCTCAGGATCCACATAAGAGTGAAATCATATGGTATCTGTCTTTCTCTGTATGGCTTATTTCACTTAGCATAACACTCTCCAATTGCATCCACATTGCTACAAAGGGCCATATTTCATTCTTTCTCATTGCCCTGTAGTACTCCATTGTGTATATAAACCACAATTTCTTTATCCATTCATCAGTTGATGGACATTTAGGCTTTTCCCACAATTTGGCTATTGTTGAGAGTGCTGCTATAAACACTGGGGTAAAAGTGCCCTTATGCATCAGTACTCCTGTATCCCTTGGATAAATTCCTAGCAGTGCTACTGCTGGGTCATAGGGTAGGTCTATTTTTAATTTTTTGAGGAACCTCCACACTGTTTTCCAGAGTGGCTGCACCAGTTTGCATTCCCACCAACAGTGCAAGAGGGTTCCCATTTCTCCACATCCTCTCCAGCATCTATAGTCTCCTGATTTGTTCATTTTGGCCACTCTGACTGGCGTGAGGTGATATCTGAGTGTGGTTTTGATTTGTTATTTCCCTGATAAGGAGTGACGTTGAGCATCTTTTCATGTGCCTGTTGGCCATCCGGATGTCTTCTTTAGAGAAGTGTCTATTCATGTTTTCTGCCCATTTCTTCACTGGATTATTTGTTTTTTCGGGTGTGGAGTTTGGTGAGCTCTTTATAGATTTTGGATACTAGCCCTTTGTCCGATATGTCATTTGCAAATATCTTTTCCCATTCCGTTGGTTGCCTTTTAGTTTTGTTGATTGTTTCCTTTGCTGTGCAGAAGCTCTTTATCTTCATGAGGTCCCAGTAGTTCATTTTTGCTTTTAATTCCCTTGCTTTTGGGGATGTGTCAAGTAAGAAATTGCTACGGCTGAGGTCAGAGAGGTTTTTTCCTGCTTTCTCCTCTAGGGTTTTGATGGTTTCCTGTCTCACATTTAGGTCCTTTATCCATTTTGAATTTATTTCTGTGAGTGGTGTAAGAAAGTGGTCTAGTTGCATTCTTCTGCATGTTGCTGTCCAGTTCTCCCAGCACCATTTGTTAAAGAGACTGTCTTTTTTCCATTGGATATTCTTTCCTGCTTTGTCAAAGATAAGTTGGCCCTACTTTTGTGGGTCCAATTCTGGGGTCTCTACTGTATTCCCTTGGTCTATGTGTCTGTTTTTGTGCCAATACCAAGCTGTCTTGATGATTACAGCTTTGTAATAGAGGCTAAAGTCTGGGATTGTGATGCCTCCTGCTTTGGTCTTCTTGTTCAACATTACTTTGGCTATTCGGGGTCTTTTGTGGTTCCATATGAATTTTAGGATTGCTTGTTGTAGTTTCGAGAAGAATGCTGGTGCAATTTTGATTGGGATTGCATTGAATGTGTAGATAGCTTTGGGTAGTATTGACATTTTAACAATATTTATTCTTCCAACCCATGAGCACAGAATGTTTTTCCATTTCTTTATATCTTCTTCAATTTCCTTCATAAGCTTTCTACAGTTTTCAGCATACAGATCTTGTACATCTTTGGTAAGATTTATTCCTAGGTATTTTATGTTTCTTGGTGCAATTGTGAATGGGATCAGTTTCTTTATTTGTCTTTCTATTGCTTCATTATTAGTGTATAAGAATGCAACTGATTTCTGTACATTGATTTTATATCCTGCAACTTTGCTGAATTCATGTATCAGTTCTAGCAGACTTTTGGTGGAGTCTATCGGATTTTCCATGTATAATATCATGTCATCTGCAAAAAGTGAAAGCTTGACTTCATCTTTGCCAATTTTGATGCCTTTGATTTCCTTTTGTTGTCTGATTGCTGATGCTAGAACTTCCAGCACTATGTTAAACAACAGCGGTGAGAGTGGGCATCCCTTTTGTGTTCCTGATCTCAGAGCGAAAGCTCTCAGTTTTTCCCCATTGAGGATGATATTAGCTGTGGGCTTTTCATAAATGGATTTTATGATGTTTAAGTATGTTCCTTCTACCCCGACTTTCTCGAGGGCTTTTATTAAGAAAGGATGCTGAATTTTGTCAAATGCTTTTTCTGCATCGATCGACAGGAGCATATGGTTCTTATCTTTTCTTTTATTAATGTGATGTATCACATTGATTGATTTGCGAATGTTGAACCAGTCCTGCAGTGCAGGAATGAATCCCACTTGATCATGGTGAATAATTCTTTTTATATGCTGTTGAATTCGATTTGCTAGTATCTTACTGAGAATTTTTGCATCCATATTCATCAGGGATATTGGCCTGTAGTTCTCTTTTTTTACTGGGTGTCTGTCTGGTTTAACACAGTTTTTTCTATTATAGTTCTGGAAGTCAGAGGTCCAGGAGTCAAGGTGTGGACAGGGTTGTTTCCTTTTGGAGACTCTGAGGGTATTATGTTTTCTTACCATTTCCAACTTCTCATGGTTACCTGTATTCCTTGGCTGATGACCCCTTCCCCCATATATTGAACATCAATCTAATGTCTGCTTCCATCATCACATTACTTTTTTCTCCCTTTTTGTATTAAGTTTCTGCCTCTTTCTTCTAATGACCTTCATGAAAACATTTAGGGCCAACTCGGGTAATTCAGAATAATCTTCCCAACTCAAGATGCCAACTTAATCACATCTGAAAGGCCCTTTGGCCATATAAGGTAACATTTACAAACTGCAGGGTTTAGGACTTAAGTCTTTGGGGCCCATTTTTCAGTCTAACACAATGAATGATGAATGAATGGATGAATGAATGAATGAATGACTAGATGAATATTTGGTGATGGTCACACATCTTTTGAAATAAGGAGATTAAATGCAAAATTCTGATCCTTCTAAAACTTTCTGAGGCTTTACTCTCATTTGTTTGTAAGACACATGGGGTTCTAGCCCATACATTTCCCAAAACCACACACCCGGCCATGATTTCAGGCCCTTCTTCTTCTCCTTTACAGCCAAGTACCACACTGGTATCAGGTAATATCTGCAGTCAATTTCTATGTTCCCTGGTTCATATGACAACAGCTTATTCCTGTGGATCTTGGTTGAGTTTCCTACGAGACCAAGTTGGTATTAATAGATGTTTAGCACATTCACAGATATGGTCAGATGTCTGGAAATAATCCATGTTCTGAATTTTGTAGCCCCGCCTGGAGATGTTCATGCTTAGTCTGAACTACCCCTTGGTGGATGTGGTTACAATACAGGGGTTCATGCAGTACATAGTAAATTGTACTAGATGACTTCTGAAAGCTCTTGTCACCCTAAGATTCCATTTTTCTATGCTATTCAGGCATCTAGTCTTCTCTGCCAGGCTCTAGCAGTAAAGAAAAAGTCATAGAAAATCCCAAGTCATATGTCTTTAAGTACTTAGAATAGCGCCTTACAAATGGTAAGGGCTCAATAAATCCTACATAAATAAGAATGCAGACATGACTGAAACAAGTCAGGTTGTGGATCTAGTGTAACTTTTGGTTAAAATTACATACAATATTTGGCAACACATTTACACTCTACAACATCACCTCAGAGTGTCAAATGAATACAAATAGAACAGTTTACAAATATCAAACAGCATGTAAATTGCACAGCAAAAAATGGCCCATTGCTTATAATCACTGGGACTACTCAGTTGTTGTCTTAAATGGGCCCTCCCTTTTAAAAAATTCAAATGCAATGCATGAACTATCTTTGAGCAAAGCATCCTCTGCCTTTGCTACACCTTTTGGCAGGTGGTCTGGGGGATTAAGTTCCATTTCAGGGGTAATCATGTTTTGCACTGCCCCTCTCCTCTTTGTAGCTGGTAGTCTTCTCTCCAGTGACCTCCTGGTACCATTATGGCTCGTATCTTAATTTAACTCATGACAGCCCAGCCAACTCTCTAATGTCCATTTTATCCACTTGTTTTGCTGCCAGAAACAAGATTTACCATTTCAGCTGATGTATTATTTCGGCTAGTTTGGCTATTATTAATTAGCAGAACACTAGATGCTGGTGTTCTCTGCCTTTGGCTAATTGAATCAAACCAACACTTATAAATCACAGTCATCACTATAGAACTTTTACTTTTGTTTTTCTTCATTTTTAAAGGATCCCAGAGAAAATTGATGAAATGCACAACCCAGCCCCCAGCAAATCCTAATTTCTACTACATGCCACAGATGTAGTTATATTTTGATCCTGGCTTTATTTCCTAAAAGTTTGTAACACTGCCCAGTTAGAAGCTTCGCTTCTCTGTATTTCAGAAATGGAGGGGCGCCTGGGTGGCGCAGTCGGTCAAGCGTCCGACTTCAGCCAGGTCACGATCTCGCGGTCCGTGAGTTCAAGCCCCGCATCAGGCTCTGGGCTGATGGCTCAGAGCCTGGAGCCTGTTTCCGGTTCTGTGTCTCCCTCTCTCTCTGCCCCTCCCCCGTTCATGCTCTGTCTCTCTCTGTCCCAAAAATAAAATAAAAACGTTGAAAAAAAAATTAAAAAAAAAAAGAAATGGAGATAATAATACTGCTGTACCTAATTATAGGGCTTTAGAGATTAAATGAGATAATTCAGGTAAAATGCTTAGTATAGTGACACTTGCTAAAAGTTAACCCTTCTGTTTCTTTAAAAGTTTATTTATTTTGATTGGAGAGGGGGAAGAGCAGGGAGAGGGAGAGAGAGAATCCCAAATAGGGGATTCTACACTGTCAACACAAAGCCCAACTTGGGCTAGATCTTTTGAGATCATCATCTGAGCCAAAATCAAGAGTCAGGAGTTTAACTGACTGAATCACCCAGGTGCCCCAAAAGTTAAACATTCTTATTGTTGGTCTTCAGCAAGGCACCAGTAAGAATGTGAAGTGTCTAACTGGTGGTGGTTGTAGGTATTATCAGATTGTAATGGAAACAACATAGCATCAAATTGTTGCTAATGGGTCCAAAGAATTGATGTCTTTGAATATGTAGATATTTTTATGGATTTGGAAAAATTTAATTTTGCTCTTTTGTGAAAAAAATTACTACTTTTTAAAAAATTTATTTATTTATTTTGAGAGAGAGAAACCACAAGCAGGGGAAGGGCAGAGAGAGAGGGAGACAGACAGAATCCCAAGCAGGCCCTGTGCTCTCAGCATGGGCCATATTGTGGAGCTCAAACTCACGAGCCTTGAGATCATGACCTGAGCTGAAACCAAGAGTTGGACACTTAATCAACTGAGCCACCCAGGTACCCCCAGAATTATCACTTTTCTAACTTCGATTATACTGCAAGTCCATTACTAGCTCATGGTGAACGGAAACTTGGCTGTTAATTGCAGAAGATATACATGCTACTTAGGTAGTGGTTTTACTAAAAGCTGCATCTGTTGGAAATCTATATTAGTAAGACTGTTCCTCTTTGAACTTTATCTGCAGGAAATAGTGGCCTCAGTGAAAGGAGAAAATGCCTAATTAAATTCATTTACTATCACTTCGTACTACAACTAAATCTAAACTAAATGGGATAAATCTAAGGAGAATTTCACTCATATTTCTAACCAAGTGTCTGGAATGATTGGTTATTTAATAATCAGTTTATGGGGCTGTTGGTTGGCTCATTTGGTTAACTGACTCTGAACTTGAACTCTGCCTTTGCTGACATCTCATTGGCTTGTAGACAGGAGTAGTTGTAGAAATATGATTCTCCATTGGTGACAAGATTTAATTGCCCTTTGGATCATTTTTCTACATTACGGAGTTGTCTTCAGTTGGAGTTCAGTAATTTCACTTTAAGACACCCAATCACTTGAAGTGTGATTTCAGATACCTGAAAACAGTCTGTCAGCACTAAAATAGTTTAGATCTTAGCCTGAGTGGTTGACCCCATTCTCTGCAGACCTGCTTACAGTATCTTCAGCTATGTTATTCCTCAAGAAAAAATTCAGAGTTCATCAACTGCATGTTCAAGTAGAGACATTCCTTCTCCAGATTAGAGGCTTTGGTACAGTTCCTTACAATTCTCTGCTCTCTTCTCATGGCTAAAGTGTGTAGATCATTCTTAAATCAGACATTCAGCATTTTGAAATTATCCCTGTATGGTTAGATCATCCAAAGTTAATACACTTAAACTGTGTTGTCTTGGATTATGTTATTCACCACAGAAATGTATAAATCAGGTTTAACATTATGCCCTTGCATTTTATAGAAGATAAATATAAGGTACACATGCCATATTTCTGTACTTTTGCTCAACTCCGATTGCAGACATTGGCCTTTAGGTTACCCTATATCTTTTTAAGAGGATCCATATGATAAATTCCATTTATTAATTCAGTACCCATAATCAGAAATAGTTACCCCTTCATATGTTTGCTTTTTAATAGGCTATGAGAAATATACAATTCAATATGATCTTTTTTTCCTTCTTCTGCCATGAAGATCATTCAGTTTAAAGCTCAAGTGAACTAGTGAAGATGATTTCTCTGTCCCTTTATTCTTTAATTCTTTCTTAGATTTTATAACATTTTAAGTATACAGTTTCATCCTTTTTGGGAGAAGATCTTTTGTGCTCTGTCTCTCTCATCCCCACTCCCATATAGTATATATAATAGTGTATATAATATAATAATATATCTCTATGTATCTCCTTTAAAAAATTGTTTTTAAAGTGTATTGATTTTTGGAGAGACAGAGACAGTGGGGGAAGGGAAGAGAGAGAGGGCGAGAGGGAGAGAGAGAATCCCAAGCCGACTCCACATTGCCTGATGCGGGACTCTCAAGAAACCATGAGATCGTGACCTGAGCCAAAACTGAGAGTCACAACCGACTGAGTCATCCAGGTGCCCCTATGTATCTATCTCCTTGTCAGTTATCTGTGTCATTCCCAGCTGTAAGGTATGTACACGTTATATATGATAGGACATGAGATGTTACATTTCAATCCAGATTTCAATGACAAATAATATTATAATAGGGTCTATTGTACTTTTCTTTTGCCTTACATTAAGTCATCAGATCCAAGAGCCGTTTAAATTTTTACTTTTAGTTGATGCCAATCCTTTGGCCACAAAATGAAAACAGCATTGGTTGTTGCAATGCTGCTCCACCGGCCACCTTCCCCCTACTGGCTCCCTCCAGCAAATGCTTCCTAACTGCATTTTTAACAGACAGCCCAGCTAATCTCACCATTTTCAGTTGCAGCTTCCTTCCATCTTGTGTTGAGCACCTCACTCTTGTTTCCTTACAGCTCCACATGGCTTGGATCTGTGGAGAGTCCTGAGACCCGCCACAGTAGATGGAAGAAGGCTAGTGCAGTTGATGTGGAAGGTGATTTCCTTATGTTGTTTTTTCTGTCTCAAACCCTTGGTCTCTTATACCTCCAAGAAGAGTAATTCTTCAACTTTTACCTCCTGAATTTCCTTTCCTAGAGGCTTTATAATGCCTCACATCTCACAATGGTTTCCCAGCTCACAAAGCCTTCTAGGTTATCTTACAGATGGCCTAAATGTGAATTGCAGACCCTGCATCCTCTCTTCCTTGGACTGAAACATTAACATATAAGACAGGTACAAAGTGCAAGTGCAGAGGGCACCTTGACCTTCTGGGGACCCCACCTACCCCTGGCTAGCTGCATTAGAAGGCAGTGTAAAATTGCATAGCACCCACCCCCACATTGGAGAAGAACACTGATTTGGGATCAGCTCACTAATGTGTCCT
The DNA here is from genome assembly GCF_007474595.2 of Lynx canadensis. NCBI lineage: Eukaryota > Metazoa > Chordata > Mammalia > Carnivora > Felidae > Lynx > Lynx canadensis. Next base: position 124,326,020 of record NC_044303.2, read on the forward strand.
GAGGTGATTGAAAACATATATTGCACATAGGGCAAGTAGGGTACACTGGGGTGCAAGGACAGAGCAAGGGCCAAATGGTCTTTCCTAGGATGGAGGCCTGGGATTGAGGACAAAAGGAGAAGGTGGAGGCAGCATGCAGAGAAGAGGAGAAATAAAGAAGAGAGGTAGGAAAAAGGACAGAAAAGGAGGGGAAAAGGGAATAAACAGGAAAGGAAAAGGGCAAATAGAAAAGAAAAATGCAGCCAGGAACCAGGAGAGAAAAGACTGGGGAGTAGTAGGGAGAAAAAAGAGAATAGAGCAGTGAAATATCAGAGCTCTTTATTAGTGTCCAGAGTTCTCAGGGCATAAGTCATCATATTATTTCATGCTTGCTCAAGTCCAGGCAAGTTTAAAATACTTCTGAAAATGGAGAAACCACCTGCTTTACCAAATGATATTCTGCTCCCAGTTATGTCAAGACTGGAGCATCCTTTACCTTTCCTTGCTCCCTTCACAACCCAAGGCCATGGGCACCCTCGGGTTGTAGAGGCAACAGGCCAGGGAGGGCACAACCAGTGTCACTGGGAAATCTTTAAGAATCAATCCTAGATGTCGTGGTATCTTTCTCAGTGATTAAGTGTGGAAACAAATCACTCTGTCAACATGATTTTGGGGGAGGGAAAGCAAACAGTGGCCCATTTCCACATGTGGGCAGCCACATGTGTTGGGACAAGTAGGCCAACATGTGAAATAGATGAAATGGACTTGAATGCCTTTCTCCTTCTCCTCCTCACCTGGAGACTGGTCTTTCTTTTGCCTCAGCAGGAGAGTTTTCTAAGAATTAAAGTTGGTTAGCAAAGATTGGTTAAAACTGAATGGTGGTGAAGATTGCACAACTCTGCAAATATACTAAAAAAAAAAAAAAAACCCAAAAATCCTTAATTGCATACCTTAAAATAGTGAATTTTGTGTTATGTGAATTATATCTCAGTAAAGCTGTTACTTAAAAAAGAGAATGAATTATCCCAAGAGGTAAAAGACTCCGAGTCATCAGGGAGTTTCTGACCTTTTATGTCATGGAAGCCTCTATGTCAGTTCCTGAACTGAAATGTCAGTGGGACAAAGTGACTTCTGAAGTCCTGTCTGACCTTACATTCAGTCATTCTACTCTATCTAGGTGTGTTATCAGTAACATAAAGTGAACAACTGAAAAGCCCTATAATTCCTGGGGAATACTCAGTGTGCTGATTCCTAGGCAAAACATATGGTTAGTAGGTTCAAGTTCAAGGCTGCAAATAAGAGTTTGGCTTAGAGCCCCTGGGGTCACCTTAGGCTTCTCACTACAGATTTAGGACCTAAATGTTTCAGGCCTCTTCGCTAGGATACCTGATGTGCCTGCCTGGTCTAGGGAAACTAGCTCCCTCCTCAAAGGAGGAGGCATGCTGCTTTTTATGCAGCAATATAAATACTTTCCAACCCTTGGAAGCTTCCAGACAAGAGATTACCCAGGGCCAGAACAGATTGGGGTTCTTGGAGGGAATGCCTCAGATTTTTAATTTATACTGTCCTGTGCCTGTGAGATAGAAAGAAAGATAAGCATCCAAAGAATATGGGGGTGACTTCCTTACATTGGCTTGGCATTCTCCTAGTTCAGCCTCATGGAATTAGACTTACGTTAAGGGTTGATACCAAGGGGCCACTTAGCAAATCTCTTTTGGCCCTTGAAGGGTTAATATCACAGCACAGGGTGTGTTATTAATCCCAGAAGGGTAATTGCCTAAATTGTAGTTTAGCACTTAATAATTAACATTACCCTTCACCCCTCATCCTCACCATTTATCACAGTCTCACTGCCTGTCCTGTCTTTTCTTATTTTTGGCAATAAATTTTGTTTCCTTTGGGTTCAGAAGGCAAGTGGAGCCCCAGTCCTGGAGAAGGCACTTGGCTACAACATATGGTACTTTCCAGAAAACAGTACTAACCTCACAAAGACATTGAACACCACTAACGAGAAGCTTGAACTGTATCTGGGAGGCAAGACCTATTGGGTTTGTGTGGTTTCTTATAATTCTCTTGGGGAATCTCCGGTGGCCACCCTGAGGATTCCAGCTATTGATGAAAAGTGTAAGTACAGTGTAAACTTCTACTTAGATGTCTGGCCCCATCTAGTTGGCCAGGAAGTAATCCCTCTGCTCTCAAGGGTTGTGTTTCTCTCAAGTCAAAATGAAAATGAAGTGGGAACTTTTTAGGTTATGGTGAGGATAGCAAACTCTTGTGGTAATTAATGAGCCTGGAACAAAGCCTGTGTTGAAAATCAGAGACTTCATAAAGTCATGTGAGACAGAGTCACACACCTAGAAGTTCTGTATTTGGGATTTTCTCCTCACAGTGTTGACTATGTCTCAGCCTTCATTTGCTCATTCTTCTGTGTTCTTCCTTTTCCTCTTTTTTTTATGTTTATTTATTTTTCGCAGAGAGCAAGAGAGAGAGTGTGTGTGCACTGCGGGGTGTGGAGGGGGGAAGGGGCAGAGAGAGAAAGGGAGAGAGAGAATCCCAAGCAAGTTCCATGCTGTCAGCACGGAGCCCAATGTTAAGAACTTGTGAGATCATGACCTGAGCTGAAATCAAGGGTTGAACAGTTAACTGACTGAGCCATCCAGGAGCCACTCATTACACTTTTGATTAAGTAGTTTTGCTCCTAGGCAAACTCATATTTTATATTCCATTTTGGAATAAAATATCTTCTTTGATTCTTATGCAAGGAATTGCAGGCAAGGGGTTTCCTCTCCCCTACTTAATTTTTCTCTATAAATATGTTTCTCAGTCTATAGATTTTCTCATTTATTTTGTTGCCTATCTTTCCCTCAATTGGATACAAGTTCCATGAGTGCAGAGAATTTTGTTTTCTTTTCCTACTTTTCCTCTTCCTCACACCACTTCCCTCATCTGCAACAGCTAGAACAGGCATAGAGTATTTTGCATACAAAATGTGCTCAGTAACTATTTGTTGAAACACATCATAGTCAGATAATGCACTTTTCCACTTTTCCACTTCTCTTTACTTAGACCTAGACTGGCTCCGGCATTGTACTACTGGCTCTAGAATTTTTTGCCTATATTCCTTTCTTTCTCTTCTCCTTAAACTTAACCCATTTCTTGCCTTGCTTCATGTTAGAACTCCTATATACAGTTGACCCTTGAACAACATGAGTTTGAGCTGGGTGGGTCCACTTACGTGCAATTTTTTTACAGTACACTGCTATAAATGTATTTTCCCTTATCACTCTCTAAATAACATTTTCTTTTCTCTAGCATGCTTTACTGTAAAAATATAATATGTAATACATGTAACATACAGAATATGTGTTAATCAACTATGTTATCAGTAAGGCTTCCAGTCAACAGTAGACTATTAGTAGTTAAGTTTTGAGAGAGTCAAAAGTTATACTTAGATTTTCAACTTCTCAGGGGGTTGGTGCCCCTGATCCCCCATGTTGTTCAAGGGTCAGTTGTATACATGACATTTGAGCTACACTTGACATTATTTTAGTATTTAATATCATTCCCCACCATTCTTAGTTCCTGGAATCCTAGTTTCCAAGATACTATCTATCTACTCCCTATCTAATACCCCTAGTGATGAGGTTTCTGACAAATGCATGTGTCATTGAATAAACATTCTTTGTTAATAGAGGCACTGCTGCATAGTAATCCCAATTTCTTGGTGTTGCCCTGGAGTGGAAGGCAGTAAAGAATAGGGGATACAAACCTAGGCTTGGGAGTCCAACAGCCCTTTAGTTATATCTTTACTTTTTCACTACAATATCTAGGCACTGCAAACCTTGGGCAAGTTATCTAAACTCTAAACCTTAGCTGCTTGTAAAATGGAGTTATTTTATTGTAACACCTACTTCATAGAGCTGTTGTGATGATGAAATGAGATTGTATATTTAAAATGCTTTGCCTAGGGGTGCCTGGGTGGCTCAGTCAGTTAAGTGTCTGACTTTGGCTCAGGTCATGATCTCACAGTTCGTGAGTTTGAGCCCCACGTTGGGCTCTGTGCTGACAGCTCAGAGCCTGGAGACTGCTTCGGATTCTGTGTCTCCCTCTATCTCTGCCCTTCCCCCCCTCTCACTCTGTCTGTGTGTCTCTCTGTGTCTCAAAGATAAATAAACATTATACCTTCCAGTTCCATCTACGCTGCTGCAAATTCAGTCAGAGAAGGACAGATATATGTTTTCACTCGTATGTGGATCTTGAGAAACTGAACAGAAGACCATGGGGGAAAGGAAGGAGGAAAAAATAGGTACAAACAGAGAAGGAGGAAGGCAAACCACAAGAGACTATTAAATACAGAGAACAAACTAAGAGTGGATGGGGGTGTGGAGAAGAGGGAAAATGGGTGATGGGCATTGAGGAGGGCACTTGTTGGGATGAGCACTGGGTGTTGTATGTAAGCCAATTTGACAATAAATTATATTCATAAAAAAGATAAATATTTAAAATAAAATAAAATGCTTTGCCTAGGGGCACCTGGGTGACTCAGTCAGTTAAGCATGCAACTCTTGGTTTTGGCTCACGTCATGATCTCACAGTTCAAGCTGACAGCGAGGAACCTTCTTGGGATATTCTCTCTCTCTCTCTCTCTCTCTCTCTCCCCTCTGCCTGTCCTCTGCTCTCTCTCCCTAAAAAATAAATAAACATTTTATTTATTTTTATTTTTTTAAATATTTTTTAATGTTTATTCACTTTTTGAGAGACAGAGTGTGAGCAGGGCAAGAGCAGAGAGAGAGGGAGACCCAGAACCCAAAGCAGGCTCCAGGCTCTGAGCTGTCAGCACAGAGCCCAACGTGGGGCTCGAACTCAAGAGCTGTGAGATCGTGACCCGAGCCGAAGTTGGACGCATAACCGACTGAGCCACCCAGGCGTCCCAAAATAAACATTTTAAAATAAATAAATAAAATGCTTTATTTAATGCTAATTACTACTATTGTAATTGTTAATACAATTTCTCATTAAATTTTTCTTAGACATGGATTATCAACTTCACAAATACTATGAAATATATTTTAGCTAAATTCCCATAGGGTTTGTTGTTTATTTTTCCCAATTCTGAAGGTACTTGATTTGTGTCAGAAGCATTGGTGTGATCGTTAGTTATAATGATCCTAGACCAGATGTAGGCAAGCTACAGCTTGTGGACCAAACTTGGCCTGGCACCTGTTTTTGTAAATATAGTTTTATGGGAGCACAGCCACACCTATTTGTTTACATTTCCTTGTATCACCTTTTGTGAAACAGTGATATGGGGGCACCTGGGTGGCTCAGTCGGTTAAGCGTCCGACTTCAGCTCAGGTCATGATCTCGCGGTCGGTGAGTTCAAGCCCCGCATCGGGCTCTGTGCTGACAGCTCAGAGCCTGGAGCCTGTTTTGGATTCTGTGTTTCCCTCTCTCTCTGACCCTCCTCCGTTCATGCTCTGTCTCTCTCTGTCTCAAAAATAAATAAATGTTAAAAAAAAATTAAAAAAAAAAGAAACAGTGATACAGTGGAATAGTTGTGACAAAGACCATGTGTACTATAAAACCTAAAATATTTACTATTGGGCTTCTTACAGAGAAAGTATAAAGACCCCTGTTTTAGACATATAAGAAAGTAATGCTTTACAGAATTTTATTTAATAAAATGGAGTCAAGTAGAGAATAGTTTTAATTGTAATAACTATAACAATCTTTAAGTATAATTATCATATACTGTTAGTATATGTTAGGCATTGTGATAAGATGACATAGGTCAGTTTAATGTTAGCCTTGAATTGACCCATGAGGTAGATGCTGTGGAATCATTTCATAGACGATGAAGCTGAGATTCGGGAGAGCTTAGGAATCTGCCCATGGTTTCTCAGGTGGAATTCAAACACAGGTCTCCACAATCCAAATTTATATAATATGCTTTATTCAGAACCTTGGATTTGATGCTATTTGACACTGAACTGGTTATTTACCTCTGTGGGACTCCATTTTACCATGTTTAAAAAAAGGGTTTGGAATAGATACACCTTCAGTTTCCATCTGGTCTGATCATCCTCTGGGTTTTAAAAGACCTTAGCCAGCAGGTGGCCCTGGAGTGATCTGAGGCAGGGCCCAGAAGAGCACAGCCATTTTGTGGTGGGGAGTCAGAAGGAGGTTGAACTCTTGGGGAAGAGCTGAGGATAGGCTAGGACAGCTGGCGAAGGCGAGGCACCATAGCACCTGAGGACTATATGTGATGGCCCACAGTGACTGCTTTCATGCAAACGACAAGAACTTAAAGGTATTAGTGGTCAAAGCCCCTTCCCCCTCTCCCCAGAAGAATATGGATTTTCTCCTGCTCCTGGGGGTATGGCGTATTTGGAGAAAGTCTCAAAAGTTCTTGGTGAATAATGGAAGGATTCAGCCATTAGTATACATACAGCAGAGTGATGATTAGGAAACTTCTCTTTCAGCACTCTTTGACACTACCCAGGCCCTTTGAAGGTTGACTTATGGCTTAATTGAACCTTTTCCACACTCTTCTGGCCCAGAGCCTGGGCTGTTCTCTTCTTCCCTGCAGCATATTTGGCTCTTTCGACCTGACTCCTGTTCCTCTGATAGCCAGTGTTGGTAAAGAAAGGTGTGGGCTTAGGAATCAACACTCACTCCTGTCTTCAGGTTAAGATTTGTGTGCAAGTAATTACTGAGAAACTGCCTCCAGGGAGACCAGAAAAGGCAGTGAAGGAAGCAACGTCAGGGAAGGGAAGGCCAGGCCAAAGGTGCAGTGTGTTCTTCCCAGGGCTTCTATAGAAATGTACCAGACTGAGTGGCTTCAAACAACAGAAATTTATTATCCCATTGTTCTGGGGGCTAGAAATCTGAAACCAAGGTGTTGATGGGGCTATGCTTTTTCAGAACCATCTAGGGGAGTTCCTTCCTTCCTTCTTCCTGCTTTTGGTAAGCTCTAGGCATTCCTTGGCTTGTGACAGCATAACTTCACTCTCTGCCTGGTCTTCACAGGGCCAGCTTCCTCTGTCTCTTTGTCTGTGTGTCCAAATTCCACTTTTCTTATGAGGACACCAGTCATACTGGGTTAAGGACCTACCATCTTAACTATTAACATCTGCAACAACCTGATTTCTTGATAAGGTTGCATTCTGCGGTACTTGCATTCTGTGGTTGCATTCTGAGGATATCTTTTTTGGGGGACACAGTTCAAGCCATAACAGGTAAAATCTGTAATAAACATCTTGGGGAGGGCGGTTCCAGCATGACCTTGCAAGGGGACTCTGGAGTATGAGTTATATTACAAAGTTCTTCCAACCAAGAAAAATACACAAAAACAGTAAGAAGGAATTGAGAAGATCAGAGAGCATGAACATTATCTGCTACAAGAGGCTGGGGAGGGTTCCAGATGCTCTAGGAATGCCTTTTGGCCTGACTTCAATGGTAACTGAGGATGCGTACAGGCTATGAGCGGGGGTGAGGGGGTAGGAGGTGGGAGTGACAGGAGCTCTAGGGGTCACGAGGGCTTAATGCTCAGGCCCCTGTCCTCACTCCAGCTTCACATTTTCTTCATGCCTCATCTGCCCTTCCTGACCCTTTCAGGGTGACAAATTACCTGGCCTTGCTTATGGGACTAGCAGCTGGAGTGTCTCATAAAGGCCCAGTTTGGGAAAAGGATTCATGAACTTTGGCCTTCAAGAACAGAGGTTCCTAAATATGAACACAGCCTCATGGGGCTTGTTGCCTAGAAATAGCAGGATTCAATACCCCAGATGCCACATCAAATTCCTACATTTGGCCTAGGCTTCTAGCTTCAGAAGGCTCTTTTATTTATTTATTTTTTTGAGGGACACTGCCTCCTTTTCTGCCTTTATCCAAGATTGTCTTTGGTGTTCATTTAAGCATATTTTCTGTTCCAGTTTTGAAGCTTCAGGTGTGTTGTGGGTGATAAGAAGTGGAGGAGAGGGGAGAGCCACATCCTGTGATCTTCTGAGCCCCACGCCTTCTCTGCCATACTGCACCTCTAGTAGTTCTCCTCTCTTTGCTTATTTAGAAAATTTTCAATAAGATAGCTCTCTGATTCTAATGAAATCCTAGCTATTGTATTTGAAGTCACGTGTTCAACTTTTCTATTAAAGGAATCCTCCTTGCCCTTATCCAGACATGAGTTTTTTGTTGGGCTTGCAGAAAATGTCATTGGCATATCGGTCCGTACCTAGGGGCTTTGAATGAGTGTGTCTGCATCTTTCTGGTACAGATACAATTCTTACTGCCCTATGGAGAGGAATCCATAGGCAGGTTGTGTGGGGCTAGCCTAGACAGTTTAAATTTGAAGCCACCTCCCTGGTATGATATTAGGGTCCCCAGCTCCCAGCCATAGAATTCCTGGTGCCTGAAATTCTTCGTCTCAGGCTTGCTTTCCTTTTATTTGCAGAGGCACCTGTGGAAGGTGAGTCTTTTGAGTCAGCAACTCTCTAGTGAGATCCTTTCTTGGAAACAGGTAAATTTTGTCAGAGATAAGGAAAAATTAAGAAGGTACTTACATCAAAGTTGGGGGTAAAGAAAAGAGATACAATAAAAAGGGTGGAAACAGCACCATTAAGGGAGGCTGCAGTGGAGATCCTGAACTTTGATCTTCTTTACAATTTGGGCAGTGAATGGATGCCAGTGTGGTTGGTGCATTTGGAGAATGAGTTGGGCAGCTTTCTTTCTTCTTTTTCTCCTCTCTTAGCATTTCAGTGCATTGAGGCCATGCAGGCCTGCCTCACTCAGGACCAGCTGGTGGTGGAGTGGCGAAGCTCTGCTCCAGAGGTAGACACATGGATGGTTGAGTGGTTTCCAGATTTGGACTCAGAGCCCTCCACTTTTTCCTGGGAATCTGTGTCTCAGGCTACAAACTGGACAATTACGCAAGGTAGCAATTATGAACCGTATAAGTTCCCTCTTTGTGGGATTCAGTTTCATTTCCATCAGTTTTAAAATCTTTAACTTTGACGTCAAAGCTGTAGGTGTGGTTAATAGCATTTGACAAAGCTAGTGCAAGCTTAGTGAAGTGACATTCTTGCCATTTCCCAGTGAGGCTGTGTTGGGAAGTCATGGGTATCACACCAGGTATCTGGCCTGTTTCCAGGTGGAAAACACCATGTTAACACCACCATCAGAGAGCCCTTCCTGATGTCTCGATCATGGGGATAACATTAGAGTTTATATCCCATCCCAACAAACACTGATCACAGATAAGTGAGGCTTTACCCTCCTAATCCTGTCAGTCCAGCCATTTATTAATACTTAATAGCACTCATATAAGGATTTATACTCATGCAGGGATGCAGGAAGACAGAGGAGCTAGAATTAATGGTATCTGAGTTCACCAGGTGATGTGCTGTTAACAGAAGGATTCAGTTTTTTTCTGCATTGCTACCAAATCAGGTATCAAAATCCATGATGGAGGAGGGACGGATTTCTTTTCCCTTCCTGGATGTCTCTGTCATTTTATCACACTGGTGCAGACTTGGTTCTTAGAATTAATTTTAAAAGTTCTATTTTAGAACTAGCATAGACATTAGAGACCATCCAACCTAACCTCCTTATTTTCCAGATGTGGAAACTGTACAGAAATAGAGCATCTTTAGTAAGTTGTAGTGGTAAGTTGGTTTAGTGGTTCTTCTCCTTTGCCGTGCCCTGAAGTAAGGCCTGTTTTCTGTCTTTCTTTCTTATTTGCAGATGAATTAAAACCTTTCTGGTGCTATAACATCTCTGTGTATCCAGTGTTGCAAGATCGAGTGGGCAAGCCATTTTCCATCCAGGCTTATGTCAGAGAAGGCAGTATGTATGAAAAGGCCCTGTGGGGCAAGGAAACACTGAGTGGGGGGTGCTATCCAACATCCAGACAAGGCTGTGGATGTCTGTAGCTCATTCACAGTTGCCTTAGTGTTTAGCTGTGCTGCACCTTCATTCAGCTTTTGGTAAGCTATATATGCTTGACACAATGTGGTCAAGTTGTAGATCCACTGAATTTCAAAGCTGGACTAGAAGTTAGAGATCATCAAGTCCAGGCCCCTCATTTAATAAATGGAAAATCAAGGCCCAGAGAGTTGAAATAATTTGTGCAAATTCACAAAGAAACTTTGTGCAAATAGCCCTGTAGGCAGAATAACATTTAGCTAAGACCGGGTTAGGGACTTTGCAGAGTTAATCATAAGTTGGAGATGCTAAAAAATTACTTTTAATTGTGTAATTGTAATCAAGGGTTTTACTGGTGAACTTCCCAGACTTTATCTTTTGGAAGTTAACCTCCTCCACGTTAGAAAATACATCCTGTCACTCAAAGGTAGCCCATGGGGGCATATCCTTCACCTATATTTGATGATAGCTATTACAGATATGAGTAGAAACTGAATGCAAAATGAGAGTGAGAGCCATAAGAAAGTACTTTTTTTGTAGGCCTCTGACCCTGCTTTTCTTCTGTTCGAGATGGATAATTCCAGAAAACAGTGTTCCCAAACAAGATGATTCATCATTTACCTACTTTGCTCCTACTTCCCACCTCCAGCACTGATTTCGCTTTCAGTAATAGCCAGAGCCTTTGTGGGGAAAGGATCTACTCCACTGTGATTCAGTGTTTATTGTTTTTATCCCTGTCCTGTAAAGTTCCGTCAGCAGGTCCTGTGACCCAGGCGGACAACATTGGTGTGAAGACAGTCACAATCACATGGAAAGAGATTCCCAAGAGTCAAAGAAATGGTTTCATCACCAACTACACCATATTTTACCAAGCTGAAGATGGAAAAGAATTCTGTAAGTGTGCTTATAGCCAAGTTGGAAACTCCCTAAAACCCAAACATGCTATGGATAGACCTGCCTTAGGGGTTGGTGCCCTATAATCTTGCATGAGTCACTTAGCTTCTTTGAGAATCTCTGATAATGAGGCCAAGAGTACCTATCTCTTGAGTTTTTTGGAGTCAAATGAGAGTGAAGTGACAGTCTTGTAGGAACCACAGGAGTTGATATAATATGTCCTCGTTAGGCTGTGAACAAGTGGGCCTCCTGGGAGCTTCACCATCATTAGTCTGGAATGGACTTGTGTGCTTGGATCAAAGAGTAGAGTAGTGACAGTTAGCTCCGTGCAGGACCCTTTATCCTGACTCCTACTGCCCACTGCCAAGTCATCTTTTTTCCTTGAATCCAGACTATCTCATGATTTCCTAGGGATGGGCATGGATTCCTAAAATTAGGCAAATTTTTTTTATTATGGCAAAATACATATAACATAAAACTCACCACTTAAAACATTTGAAAATGCACAGTTTAGTGGCATTGAGTATGCTGATAATGATGTGTGACCATCATCTCTACCTGTTTCCATGCCAAAAAGAAACCTGGTAGCCATTAATCAGTGTCTTGGCATTGTCTTCTTTCCACAGTCTCTGGAAACCACAAAATTGTTTTCTGTCTTTTTTATTTACCTATTCTGGCTATTTCATACAAATGGGATCATAGAGTGTGAGGCTTCTTTTACCTGGCTTCTTTTACTTAGCATATTGTTTTCAAAGTTTATCCATCCTGTAGCTTGTATTAGTATCTCATTCCTTTTTATAGCTAAAGAATATTCTATTATGTGGATATCCCACATTTTATTTATCCATTCATCAGTTGATGGGCATTTGGGTTGTTTCCACCTTTTGGCCACTGTAATTAATGCTACTATGAATATCTGTGTGCAAATACCTGTTTGACTTCTCTGCTTTTAATTCTTTGGGGCATATACCTAGAAGTGGAATTTCTGGGTCATATGGTAATTTGGGCTTAACATTTTGAGAAACCACTGAACTGTTTTCCATAGAGGCTGCCCCATTTTATGTGCCCACCAGCAAAGTCTGATAATTCCAATTTTTCCACATTCTTACCAACACTTATTTTATGTTAAAAAAGATTATTATGGCTATCCTTGTGGGCATGAAATGGTTTCTCAGTGTGATTTTGATTTGCATTTCCCTAATACCTAATGATGCTGAGCATCTTTGCATGTGCTAATTGGTCATTTGAGGATCTTCTTTGAGAAAGTCTTCAATTTTTTTTGACCATTTTTATTATTAATTAATTTATTTATTTTTTAACCTTTATTTATTTTTGAGACAGGGAGAGACAGAGCATGAACAGGGGAGGGTAAGAGAGAGGGAGACACAGAATCTGAAACAGGCTTCAGGCTCTGAGCTGTCAGCACAGAGCCCAACGTGAAGCTCGAACCCACAGACCGCGAGATCACAACCTGAGCTGAAGTCGGACGCTTAACCGACTGAGCCACCCAGGCGCCCCAGACCATTTTTAAATTGGGTTGTTTGCCTTTCAGTTGTTGAGTCCTAAGAGTTTTTAAATATATATTCTCAATAGAATTTCCTTATAAAATCTGTGATTTGCATATATTCCCATTCTGTGGGTTGTCTTTTCATTCTCTTGATAATGTCTTTTGATGCACAAAAGCTTTTATTTTGGTGAAGTCCAGATTAATCTATTTTCTTTTGTTGTTTATGTGTTTGGTATCATATCTGAGAAACCAAGGGCAAATTCAAGGCCACCATTTACCCTGTGTTTGTCTTCTAAGAGTTTTATAATATTAGCTCTTATGTTTAGGTCCTTGATCTATCTTTATAGGCTAATTTTAAGCACAACATGGATAGAGGGATTGGGGTATGAGATGGGCTGGCTTAGAGGTACAGTTTCCAGTGCTCTTATTTCACTGCTTGGCCTTGGATCTGGCATTTTTTTTACTTGGCCTTGGCTCTGGCATTTGACTTCCATCTTTTTCCTTTAGCCAAGACAGTTAACTCCAACATCCTGCAGTACGATCTGGAGTCCCTAACACGAAAGACCTCTTATAGTCTTCAAGTCATGGCCAGCACCAGTGCTGGGGGGATCAACGGCACCACGATAAACTTCAAGACATTGTCAATTAGTGAGTATTTCCTTCAAGCCTTGGATAATTCCCCTTGGCATTTCCCTTAGGCCAGTTAGTGATGATGTTTTCCAAAGGCAGGGGGAAGCCAAGTGAAAGGGTGGTACATAGAAGAACCATCTACCCTGTGGCTCACTGGCCTTCCTGGAAGGTATATGTGTGAGGAGAGAATAGGGAGAGCAGGCACATTGAGAGCTGAATTGAAAAAGAGTGGTCATTTTGCTCCTTCCTAATGGATAGCCCCCTACTATCTTGAGGTGAAGAGATCAAGTTAATGCCAACTTTACTCTCAGTCCAAACAAGCTCCTGCTTCAAGGCTGTCCCCAAGTTCATAGTCACCAGTTTCTCTGTGTCACAGGTTACTGCACAATGGGGCCTTAGAGGGAAAACCTTGGTTGAACAAGCACCACTGGCCCACAGGAAGTAACTTAACCTCTATCCTTTGTGAAGATTTTTGAGTAAAAACATACATGACATGTTCTGCTTATTAGTTTTTAGATTAGAAAAATAGCAAGAAAAATGTAATAAATAACAAAATATAAAATGCTATATAGTGTTGTATGATGGTTATGGGAAATATTCAAAAGGAAAAGAAGATGAAATGAGAAGAGAGATCAAGAAGAAAGGGGAATGGGAGAAACAGAAATATGTTAATTTTCTCAAGTCTTTGAGGGAAAGAGATTTGATTTGATATATTCGAATTGTTTTAAGAATTATTTACATTAAAAGTGAAAGGACATTGCCAATTTTTACAGTAAAAGTGAAAAATAGTCTGGTTTAAGTACTCTTGAAAACCTCTTGCTCATTACATTGTTAAAAGAATAAAAATATATTTATGCCTCTGGAAAATACGAATATGGGATTGTTTTTTTTTTTTTTTTTTTTTTTTTTTTTTAATTTTTTTTTTCAACGTTTATTTATTTTTGGGACAGAGAGAGACAGAGTATGAACGGGGGAGGGGCAGAGAGAGAGGGAGACACAGAATCGGAAACAGGCTCCAGGCTCTGAGCCATCAGCCCAGAGCCCGACGCGGGGCTCGAACTCACGGACCGCGAGATCGTGACCTGGCTGAAGTCGGACGCTTAACCGACTGCGCCACCCAGGTGCCCCTGGGATTGTGTTTTTTACACAACACATTCTATTTTTATGGACTAACACTGCCTTTTTGGAGGTTTTTGATATTGTTCTTTAGAGTCTTTTAAAAATGCTGTTTTATTTTCACAACACTGGGCACAAATTGCATTATCTGCTAGAATTTTCTCCATGGGTCAAATTTAAGGCAAGAGCCTGCCTTGGAGTGTCGATGTTTCTTACACTTGTCTACACATTACAAATCGCCTTCCTTCTGTCTCTGTTCCTGTACAGTCTACTCTCCACACACCAGCCAGAGTTTAAAACCCTAGACTCCTGCTTGAAACCCACCTGTGGCTTCTGTTGTATTTTAAGTAAAATTCAAACTCCTACCCATAGCTTTCAGGATCCTTCACAATCTATTGTTTACTGACCTCATCTCCTACAACTTTCTGCTTCCGTCTGTGTTAACTTCTTATTGCTTTGCGGCTTTTGCATCTACTGTTCCTTTTGCCAGAAATGCTTTCTCCATATTGTTGCATGGCCAGTTTCTTCTCATTATTAACATTAGCTCAAATTTCACCTCTCAGAGAAGTCTTCCTTTGCCACCCTATCTAAAGTTACTAACTTTTCTTCAACCTTACCTTGGATACAGTCTAATATCCTATTATATCTGAAATAATCTTTTTTTATTGTCTGAATCCTCCTACCAGAATGTAGGCTCCATGAGAGTACAGATCTTGTATTTCTTGCTTATTGCTGTTTATTTTATTACCCAGAACAGTGTTTGGCAAATGGTAAGTGCTCATAAATATGTACTGAATTAAAAATGTTGGAGACTGAACCTTGTGAACATAATATCTGTCACTATTATTCAGGCAGAAGAGAACTGGATGAGGAGCCATAAATACCAGGGTTTTTTTTTAATGAATAAATTAAAATTCAATTGAATTGAAAGAAAACTCATAAGTAATGTGTTGCTTAAGCTACTAGAATAAAAAGTTACTCTTTGGTATTTGTTAAGAAAGTGAGGACTTTGACTGACATTTGTTCTCCTATTCCCAAAGGTATCCTTGAGATTTTCCTTATAACTTCTCTGGTTGGAGGTGGCCTTCTTATTCTCATCATCTTGTCAGTGGCATATGGTCTCAAAAAGCCCAAGTGAGTTTATAGGCAACAGCATGGGCGTTATAGGCAACAGAAAGGGGTGGAAGGCATCATGGGTGGAAGAGGGTTCTCTGTCATTAAGGGGGTATTGTTTCATTTATTAATTTGGCATATATTTATGGAGTTTATTATATGTTACACCCTATAGCTCATCAGAATTCTGACCAAACAAGAGGACTCTCACCCCCACAGCCCCATACACCAGGCTTAGGCCAAGGGATTGCCAGTTGCCCCACAGGCTTTATCTTCTGTATTTGGCATCTGAGACTAAAATTAGGGAGAAGGTCCTTTCTCTCAGCATCTGGCAGCAGCAAGAGGGCTGAAGGCCACTAGCTTCTCTCCCAGGCAGACCAGGGAGCGTACCCATAGAATTAGATTACTAGCCAGTAGTGTGCCCAGCACAGACTTGTTCCTTGCTCATGGTGCAGTGTTGGAGGGCTGGCTACAGGGGCATTTGTCCTGGCCACTATGGGAAAGGAAACTCATCCTTAGGGTCATAGGCTTTCTCTCCACAGACAGCCTCATACTGTCATGCTGGTCAAGAGCTCCCTCCCTCATAGACCTCTCTCTCCAGAATTGTGCAATTTGGGGCCTTCTCTGCCAAGCAGCTATGCTTAGTTATGGTTAAGTGAATGTCAACCTCATTTTCCAACCATAGGTAGAAACCAGGTCAGCAGCCAAATTCTTGTACGTGTTGCATGTGTAACAAGCTCCCAGGTAATGCTGCTGCTGCTGCTGCTGCTGCTGGAGGGTACCCCACTTTGAGAATCACTGTACTAAAGTATGGGTATCTTATAAGACTTTGAGTGTTACCTTTCCTGGAGAATATATCTCAAAGACATGGTTCTGTGATGGTGTGATTTTCAGCATCAAGATCCGGGGTGGAGATGAAGGGCAGGAGAGGGTAAGAAAGGTGTCTTTCCATCACATCCCATTGATGACTTGAAGTTTCACTCCCCAGGTTACTTTGTTTTCCCAGTTTCTGTCAGGAGGTCAGAAGCTTGACCTTGTTTATTAGGGAGACACACAACTCCCTATAGCAAAGCTCCATCCTTTTTGCATAGCCATGCAGTGTGAGTAATATACTTCTTTAACTCACTTCCTGTTTTAAAATATTATTAGCAGATTGAAGCACCTCTGTTGGCCCGATGTCCCCAACCCTGCTGAAAGCAGCATAGCCACATGGCGTGGAGATGATTTCAAGGTAAACAGTCCTGTCTTTGTTAAGCAATCATTGAGGAGGCTGGTTGTAAAAGACAATGAAGAGTGATGGAGGTTAGGAGGAGTCCTGGGCTGAGATTTTACAGGGTTTACATGAACTATGAGATTATGACCTGAGCTGAGGTGGGATACTTAACTGACCGAGCCACCCAGGTGCCCCAAGTTTCATAAGTTTTTAAATCGAAAACTCTTTTGAAAGTTTTAAGGTGTAATTTCTTAGTTAAGTAAAAACAAGCCCTGTCAAATATCACCTTTAAATTTGTATTAAAGACTGTTTCTAGTATTGCTTGATGCTGGAATTTTTAGTATTAGCACTTGTTTCAACTCAGAAATCTTTTTTAAACATGGACATTTTTATTTACTTATTTAAATTTTTGTTATTTGTGTTATTTCTGTTTTCTTCTCTCCTGTGTCAGCTGTGTATTACCTTATT
The DNA here is from genome assembly GCF_007474595.2 of Lynx canadensis. NCBI lineage: Eukaryota > Metazoa > Chordata > Mammalia > Carnivora > Felidae > Lynx > Lynx canadensis. The sequence goes on from NC_044303.2 coordinate 124,342,858, forward strand.
TGCTACTTATTAAAAGTTATGAAGAGAGTAAACAGATTTATAGGCAGTATTGTCAGATGTCTAAAGTGTTCATTTATTTAAAAAAAGTTATTTATTTTGAGAGAGAGAGAGAGATAGAGGAAGGGGCAGAGGGAGGGAGAGGAGGAATCCCAAGCAGGCTCAGTAAGGGGCTCAATCCCACAATGCTGGGATCATTGCCTGAGCTGAGATCAAGAGTTGGACGCTTAACCAACTAAGCCATCCAGGTGCCTCGAAAATGCTTTTTGAGTAACATAGGGCTGGCCTCCATGGCAGGCATATATTACTCACTGAATGCCAGGCATTGAGCTAGACTCTTTGTATACAAAGATGTTAAAGACACTGCCTCTGCCTAGGAGGCCACCTTTGATTTTTCTGATGATGTTGGGCAAGTCATTTGTCTTCATGATTGTAGTTTTTGCATCTGTAAGAGTTCTAATTTTGATGTTCCCATCTGAACTGTAGTTTTGTGAACTTAAGATTGTGTGGCAAATAGTCTCGAGCTCTCTATAAGAAAAAAATGGAATACCTCGTGCCATTCTCAGGAAATGGGCCAGTGTTGCCATGCTCTTATGGAAGGGCATATGGAGGTGATTGGCCATCACTTCTGGTCTCTGGAAGGAATGTGGGGGCTGGTCAAGAGGTGAGACATTGGTTGTCCCAAGCCTATTGACTACCTCATGTGTAGCTCCAAAATGATCATTGAGGGTATCCTTTTCTCTTTTTCAGGATAAGATAAATTTGAAGGAATCTGATGACCCTGTGAATATGGAAGAAGACAGAGTTCTAAAACCATATTCTTCCCCCAGAGACCTTATTGACAAGTTGGTGGTGAACTTTGAGAATTTTCTGGAAGACGTTTCCACAGAGGAACTTGGAAAGGGTCAGGAAAACATTTTGAGAGAGGAAAAAAATGAATATGTGACTTCTCCATATCGGCCTTACTGTCCTCCCATTTCAACTGAGATTCCACAGAGAAAATCCCAACAACTGTGTTCTAGAATACCAGAGGGGATCTGCTTAGAAACCACAGAGCAGCTTCTTTCTTCTGTTCCAAATTTAGGGCCAGACCGTATCTGTGAAGAAGGAGAACCTAATCCATACTTGAAAAATTCAGTGACAACCAGAGAATTTCTCACGTCTGAAAAACTTCCAGAGCAAACCAAAAGGGAAGTCTAATTGTTACTGTGACTTGAATCTCTCTGGGTTGTAGTGTGGGCAACTCTTATAGACAGAATGTATTAGGACTTAGCCAGAAGAGCTTCCTTGGCTGTCTCCCCATCCTTGCTTTGTGTTAGAGAAATTGTCACACATCCCTGAGTGGCTTGTTGAACTTGGTTGGCACAGATGTGTAACTTGCCTGAGAAGAAGGGATAGTGGTATGTCTGAGCATTTTGCAGAGGAAAAGTGTTTATTTTCTTTTGTTCAGGTAACAAGCTCTCACTGAGGTCTCTGACATAATGATTTTAAGGGACAATGGAGCCCCTAAGGTGGATATATCTTGCCTTCCCTAGGAATTAGGTCTTTGCCACAACTTTTGCTCGAGCTTCTCCTCAGAGATCCAGCAGACTTTCCCCATTGCCAGAGGACAGTGGTCTGGTAGGAGGTGGGAATCTCTCCCTTTACATTGATTTCCCTTGTGCTCGCTTCGGCAGCACATATACTACATTGATTTCCCTTGGGTTCTGGGTTCTACCTCCAAGGAAGCCCTGAGATCTCACTTTTGAGATTTTGTTTCTCCCTCAGTATAGGGGCAGGGGAGGTAGAGTGGCCTTCCTGATGGTGTGCTTCTCATTAACCTCATAAAATCTCAAGTGTCTGCAGCAACACCTCCACCCAGGACTCTTGCCCCTAGTTCACAGCACATTGGCCTCTAGTAAATTGATCTCAGCAGGGCACTAGGGAGTGGACTCCAGCCTGGGCCAGCAGGTCTGCCCCAATCTTCAGGTCATTGCCCAGCTCTGAAAAGCTCCCAGAGGCCTTTGCTGGCCCTTTATCTTGCACTCAAACCTGGGAGTAGAAAGGCACCAAATACTGCACTGCTTTTGTACAGGATCTCTGGCCCCTTATGCTAGCTCACAGCCTAGGAATGCTTACAAAGCTTCCTTCAAAGGCCTCTTTCCTGAAGGACCTGAGCAGGGTGTGGAAACATGCTACTGTAACTTTGGTGCCCCGACCCAGGACTCCTTTTCCTTCACCTTGGCCATGCACAGAGCTTATGACACGTCAGGGGAGCCTTTAGCCCAAGTGCTAATGGCAGGATTCAGTTGCTGAGAACTGGGGACTAATGGCTGGCCCTGGGCTGGCACCTTAACTGCAGTGATGGCAAATGATTTCCTAATATGTGGCTTTGACTCATCTGGCTATTAGGGGAGGTCTCTGAGGACCTGGTGAGATCTGGGAAGGCCAGGCAATGAGTGAGCAGCCAAGGTGCCTTGAACGTAGCATTTGCCAGCCAGAAAGGCTGATGTCCGTTTTTATAGGAGAATTTGAGAAGTCAGTACTTGAGTAGCAGGCATGAACTTCACAAGCCAACAATTCAGATGTGCAAAAATATCACTTTACTTTCCTATAACTAAACTTAATTTCTGACACAAGCCTATGACATTTTAAAGTAACCACAGCCCAATTTGGTGATTTGTGAGTGGCTTTGGGTTTATAGCTCAGTCACAGTCAGGATTTTGACCGGCCTTCCCTCCCTTCCCCACCACCCCCATCCAGTCTGGGACTGATTCTGAGTGCCACAGGATATTCAGTGGAGCAGCAGGTTCTGTCTCCCATTTGGTGTCTGCCTAACGCTGGTCCAGGGATGTGCCTATGACCCCACCTGTTGGGTCATCTACCACTTTTCTCGGCCAATTGCTGTGTCCTTACCTTGGGCACAAGCAGGTGGTGCAGCTCTTCCAGAACTTTCTCCTCATGAAATTTCCAGTGTCTGCAGCACCTTTCCACCCCTCCCCCGCCAATTCTTCATGCCTTGTGTACAGAATAGTGTCTGCTGACAAGGCGAGGAATGCAGGAGGTCTGGGGCAGCAGGCTGGGGAATCTGCACCTTTGTACTGAGAGTAGATAGGGACCAAATGCAAGGGATACACTGGATCCATCTGTAGTAGTCTCTCTCTGCCCTATCTCCCCCACCCCATCTTGTTGTGAGTCAGGCATTTCTATGAGCCTCTTGTCCCCCAGGGTTCCAGATGGGGTCCTTTCTACCTGTTTCTTTGCATTTGTGAACCTTAGGGACATGCTAGCTTCATACCCCGCAACTGTTCTCTTTTCTGTGGCCATCTGCCCACCTCCCACTGAGGGATCATCTCAAATTCTGTATGAGGGGAAGGGGGAAGGGAATGAGTCCCCTGCCTCCTGCCCCCATCTTGTTTGTTTCACACCTGGATGAGGCTTTTGAACCTAAAACCCAAGAATTAGATGTCTGAGGAGAGAGGAGGAGTCCCAGCTGGCTCCTGTGAGTGGGTTTCAGAGATGAAGACCTTCCCCTCTGCTTCTCCTCCCTTAATCATTCATTAAAGCCTGAAATGTCTTCTGGTGAACAGTTGGAAAATGCCACACTCCTGGCCCCTCCTCTGCTTCTTCCCTTCCTCCCTCCCATCTTCTGCTTTCCTGCCTTTCCCAGAAGCTTCTCTTTTTAACGCTTGCTTTTTCTTCCTTTTTTTCTTTTCTTCTTCTTTTCCCACTAACCTCCTTTTATAATTTTCCACACTTACTTTTGTTGCCTTGAGGGCTAGGGAAGTAGGGGCCCTGTGTTGTGTTCTAGGTGACCCGAGGTAGGTCCTAGGAGTCAGTGTTGCCTGCCAATAAGGGGTGTGGGAATCTCAGAATCTCCTTCAGCAGGCTGCACACTGCTCTCCAGAGCAGATTCCCAGGACACAGGTCTAAAAGCTAAGAAGCCATGGTGGCCTTTCTTCCCTGGGGTCCAGTCAAAAACTGTCCCCACTCCCAGTAGCCTGTGCTGCCTCTGTGGCCCCAAAAAAAGCAATCTCCATTTTTTCTCTGTTAGATCAAAGAGAACACAAACAGGGAAACTTGTATTTTAGCAAGATCATGAAAAACTGAAAACATTCTCAATCGGGTTTTCTGGGGTTCAGAACCATGTAAACAGCTATGTTAGTGCCTTATTAATGGCCTTCTACACTGATACCAGAAGAATTTAAAATAATGGCAGAAAAGCCAACTGTGGGCTTAAGAAAAGAAGGTCATACTTTCACTGTGGCTTCTCAGGAGGCAACAGTAAACCACATACAGTGCAAACTCTGTAGGGGTGAGGTGAGTTTTGAAAGGAGGCAGGAGATGGGGAAAGGGAGTTGGGAAAGGAAAGATGTCCTGCATGGGTCCCAGGATGCCCACTGAGGCTGCTCCTTTGTGTGAAGGAAGCCTGTGCCTGGATGCCCAGCCACCCTGAGGGGTTCTGGTGCCTTCTCCATCATGTCCCTAGTTACTGCCTGCTGGTTGCAAACTGGCTTTCAGGCTAAATCTGGGACTTGTGCTTCCAGAGCCCATGACTCAGGAATGATGTTGACATTTTAAAAATCTGCTGGATAACAAAATCAAAGGAAAAAAATCATGTTTAATGACATGAAGACTATATGGAATGCACATTGTGTCCATAAATAAAGCTTAAATTGGTAAAGAGCCACACCCATCATTTACATATCATCTGTTTTCTTTCCTCCCACAAAGGCAGAACTGAGTAGTTGTGACAGAGAATTTCTCCCACAAAGCCTAAAGTGTTCACCACCTTGCCGTGTGCAGAAAAAGCTGGCTCACCTATGGGTAGCCCACCAACACGAGGCTCAGACCGCATAGTGTTGGCCCACAGAGTGTTTTAACTTTGAATTAGCTGCTAATTAAACAAAATTTCAGGTTATGGTCATTCTGGATTTCTAACTGAGTAGGGACTGCCTCTTTTAGAAGGGCACATACTCTCTGGCTCCCCACCCCAGCCCTCTCAGCTGCCCATAGCTAAGGTGGAGCATTAGTTGGTTGGTCATCACCTATTCCAGTGGTTCTTCATACAGCTTATTCTGTGCCCCTACTTCAGACATATGGCCTGGAGGTATTTTGGGAGGGTGATGCTGGCATCTAGTGGATAGAAGTGAGCTACCTCTTCCCACTCAACATTCATAGGTGTTCCCACCTTTTTTTTTTTTTTTTTGTAAATTTAAATTTTGTTTTGGACTCTACTATGCCAACATCAACAACAACAAAAATCTCTTAATACCAATTATTTGTGTCATTCTTAATTCCTTCCTGATACGATCTGCATATACTTATATACGTGTTCATCTAATTGAATGTCATACATTGATTCTATTGTATTTTCCTTTAGTTTCATGTACTATTTCATGTTTAAAATTTCATGCATGAACATGGTTCATTGTGGTAGTATTTTGAATGGACACTCAGAACTCCATGGTGTGCTTGAATATTATGGTTTGCCAAGGACCCTTTCTTGTTAGGATTATTTTAAATGTCTTCTTTGTATAGAGAACAACTTCACTAAATTCTGTTCTTTGTACATTTTCTTTTCCTACCTTTGTCCTAACTCCTTGGGGACTCTTTCTAAAGGTGGAATTTCTGGGTCACAGTTTTATGGTTATTGTCATATATTGCACATCTGTGACCCCCTTAAAGGCTGCACTGATATTTTCAATATATCCAGGGGTATCTGGGGCATCCTTTGTCCTTGCTATTGATAATCAACTGTTTATTGCTGTAAGCTTGGTTTTGTCAATTTAATGGATATGGTTACTGACACTTCATAGTTATTTGTGTTGCTTAAGTCATTGTGAAGGTAAGCTTGTCCCATGTATATTTATAGTCTGCATGTCTACCTGTTGACATTATATAGTGTTCTACATCCAAGCCACTGGGGCATTAAGAGACCAGCTGAGCTGCTAGACATGAGAGGCACTTAGCAGGACTTTACAAAATTGATCGACTTCGTCATTTGGCTATTGAAAATATGTGGGTTTTATAGGACATTTTAAAAGAAACACCACATTGATGTCTTTCCTGAATTAGTGACAAGGCCTATTTGTAATCACAGTATGTGGCATTATTGGTGTCTTGCACTCTTGGAGGGAGGGTGCCTGGACTGATTATGACAATGTCATTAGCAGTTCTTGTCCCTCTGCAGCTTTTACTGGACACTGGAGTCAGCAGAGAGAGCATTGGCTCAAAAGCAGAAACATCCCCAGTCCATGTTGGCGAAAACCTGGAGATGCCCGCATCTGGCTGCTGAGAAAGGTGTGGGAGAAACGCCAAGGGAGGAAGTCCTCAAAAGCACGAAGCCAGCAGTCAGCAAGCTTCAGATGGTTAGTCAAGGCAGTCTAGGCGCACCTACTACTGATTTCGTTTTTAGGAGTGGGATTCTCTTTTCTGTCCAACTTCACTACATATGTGGGGTAAAGTAACCCGAGGCCTGGACTTTGAAATGGAAGTCAAAATGTGCAAAGCAGAACAGATGCGCAGAAAACTCTGAATGATTATAATAATGCAGAAGACTGGACTTGTGTACCAAGAGAACCATCTCTCTGTATACTGTGCATGCTGTCTCTTCCACATATTGTTCATAAAGCCATACAGTATATAATGCATGTGCATGGCAGTTCTGGCCACCTAAGCAGAGTATGAAAGCAGGGTTACTATAGTGAGAATAGCCTTTAAAACGCTTTACCATAAATGCATTGGTATTTCTGTCTTTCAGGTAATAAAGCTGTAATACCATTTTCATGTAAAGCTATACTTCTCTTCTAAAGTTGTACCCACTCAGGTATTTAAAATGAGACTTCAAAATGCAAATATCCAACTTTGTTAGAGATCGAGGGAGTCTCTTGGTTATGGGACACACAGAACAGCTACAGGTGACCAGGAATTAGACTTAGGGAGTTATTTTTGCCAACATAGCTTCCGCTAGGGATGCAGCTGGGCCTCACACCTGAGTTCTCTTCGATCTCTCATGGCAGAATTTTTTGTTTTGAAGTTTATTTATTTTTGAAAGAGACAGAGACAGCATGAGTAAGGGAGGGACAGAGAGAGAGAGATAGAGACAGGAAGGCAAGTAGGGAGGGAGAATCCTAAGCAGGTTCCGTGCTGTCAGTGCAGAGCCAGATGTGGGGTTTGACCTCACGAACCGTGAGATATGACCTGAGCCGAAACCAAGAGTCATTCGCTTAACTCACTGAGCCACCCAGGTGCCTCTCATGGCAGCAGTTTCAAACTCCCAGCTCCTCAAACTCCTTCAGAGTACTCTCAGCAGATGAGGTGGCCCCCCCTTCATGGAGGATGCACCTCCCGCCCATCTCTCTTCTCTTCAGGTCAGACTTGGGGAAGGTCTCTGAGGCAGAGGTGGCCCTGCTCTTATATTATACATCCCTCCCCACTGGCTCTCTTGTTCTTTCAACTTCTCCCTCCTGAGAGATTCCTTCCCATCATCTTCTAAACATGCTCAGGTCACTTCCATGTTAAAAGAGAACAAAGTATTCTCCTTGATCATCCTCTCCCTCTGGCTGCCTGCTGGCTGTCCCCATGGATCTGCCTGTGGTTTCAGGGTAGAGTGGGCCATATCCCTTGTAGCAGTAGGGAGGAAATGACCAATGCTGAAACCTCTAGGACATTCGAAGACTGGAAGCCTCGTTTCCCCAGGTCACATTCTTGTGGGATTAGGACAAAGGCCCAGTAACAAAGCAGGCATTCTCTGGTTTATTCTCACCATCGAGACTCCAGAACCCAGGCAGCAAAGCTCTCTTTTCTAGGGTTATGTGGCTACCTGGTTCTCCCTCCTGCCATCTACTGTGTCCCCAGCTCCTGAGGGGCTGTGTGGAGCCACAGTTGTGGTTAGAGTGCCCAATTGTGTGGGACTGAGGCATTTTCCAGGACATGGGCCCTGCTGTGATAAAACCCCAGAGTCTCAGGTAAACCAGAATAGTGTGATCCTATACTGCAGCTCTGGGCCTGTTCCTTCTTTTAAAGTTATGTACTTGTGCTGGTGTTTATCTTCATTTTGATGGGTCCACTTGCCCCCAGACTCTCATCCAGCTTGTGCTCTTTGACAATACCCTCAGGGAGCCCATCCTCTAACTGGAACATAAGCTGGCGGTATATGAGTGGCCATTCCTCCCCATTCCTTGGCAGGCTTGCTCCTGACGTTCATCACCCTCCAGTAAGGCTCCAGTGTCTCCGACTCCCCGGCCCATTTCCATAATGCTCCTTGTGACCCCAGCTGCCCCCTTCAGTATACCTGGTCATGTCATAGAAAATTGCCCCTTGACACATTGATTCCTTTTTTAAAATTATTACAACAGCAGTGAAATGAGCTGTCTTCTGGCTTCACCCCTGTAGCCAGTGTCCATTTTGACCTATTTTTGCCATTAAGCCACCTGGGTGTGGGACCACAGACCTCAGTGTTTGCTCTGTTCCATCTCCTAGGATGACCTGGGCCCCACATCCTCTCTGAAGGGCACTCGTATCACAGAAGCATTTGCTCCTCCCAAAGGACCAGAGCCCTGCCAAGCCTTTGGCAAAGCCTTCTGTGTACAACCTTGTTCTCACTTGGAGGCTCTGACCAGCCCCCTCAAATGAAATTGGTGAAATGTCCCCTCCCCTGTAATACAATGAAGAATAGGGTGATTTCTGGCTGGTCAACTGCCAGAACTGTGGTTCAGGAGTTGGAGAGTGTTGATTGGGATGATATATGTGCTAAAAGCTGGACCCCCTGAGAGCTTTCATAGACCCTAGAGAGCCTACATACTGTCAAATATATTGAAATTTCCACATTTCACATTAATTATAGTATCTTTACCTAAAAATTTTGTAAGGGTTTTTATGTTTTGTTTTTGAAATTATTTGACTATTGTAACTTTATGATTTAACTTCTCAGCAGTCAGCCTGTATCTTTAGGGATTCTTGTGACTTGAGAAAATTCATCTATTCTAATCTAATTTGCAGATTTTTTACCAACATACATTTTTTGGAATTGATTTTTTTTAAGTTTTTATCTTTTTTCCAGTTAGTTAACATACAGTATTATATTAGTTTCAGGTGTACAATGTAGTGATTCAACAATTCCATATATCACTGGTGCTTGTCACAACAAGTGCACTCCTTAATCCCCATCACCTATTTTACCCAACCCTCCACCCACTTCCCCTCTGCTAACCATCAGTTTGTTCTCTGTACTGTAGAGTCTGTTTGTTTCTTGGTTTGCTTTACTCCTTTTTTCCTTTTGCTCATTTGTTTTCTTTCTTAAATTCCACTTATGAATGAAATCATACAGTATTTGTCTTTCTCTGATTGACATATTTTGTTTAGCATTATACTTCAGCTCCAGACATGTTGTTACTAATGGCAAGATTTCATTCTTTGTATGACTGAATAATATTTCGTTGTATGTATGTGTGTATATAAATGTATGAATATATAAATATATGTGCATGTATATTTATAAATATGAATATGAATATAAATATAAATATATACACACATACCACATCTTCTTTTTAAAAAAAATTTTTTTAACATTTATTTATTTTTTTGAGAGACAGGGACAGAGCATGAGCTGGGAAGGGGACAGAGAGAGAGGGGGAGTCACAGATTCTGAAGCAGGTTCCAGGCTCCGAGCTGTCAGCGTAGAGCCTGATGTGGGGCTTGAACCCACGAACCATGAGATCACGACTTGAGCCGAAGTTGGCTGCCCAACCGACTGAGCCACCCAGAAGCCCCTATACCACATCTTCTTTATTCCTCAATAGATGGATATTTGGGTTGCTTCCATTTCTTGGCTATCGTAAGTAATATTGCTATAAACATGCAGGAACATGTACACCTTTGAATTTGTGTTTTTGTATTCTTTGGATAAATACCAAGTAGTATGATGGCTGGATCATTGGGTAGTTCTACTTTTAACTTGTTGAGAAACCGCCCTGTTTTCCACAGTAACTGCATCAATTTGTATTCCCATCAGCTTTGCAAGAGGGTTTCTTTTTCTACATATATTCACCAATATTTGCTGTTTCTTGTGGTTTTTTTTGTAGACACTGACAGGTGTGAGGTGATAGATCATTGTAGTTTTGATTTGCATTTCTCTGATGATAAGTCATGATGGTATCTTTCCATGTGTCTGTTGGCCATCTGGATGTCTTCTTTGGAGCAATGTCTCTTCATGTCTTCTGCCCATTTTTAAATTGGATTATTTATTTTTTGGGTGTTAAGTTGTATCAGTTCTTGATATATTTTGGATACTAACCCTTTATGGGGTATGTCATTTGCAAATATCTTCTCCTGTTGCATAGGTTGCCTTTTAGTTTTGTTGATTGTTTACTTCACTGTGCAGAAGCTTTTTGTCTTGATGGAGTTCCAATAGTTTATTTTTGCTTTCGTTTCCCTTGCCTTAGGGGACCTATCTAGTAAAAAGCTGATATGGCTTGTGTCAGAGAGATTATTCCCTGTGCTCTTTTCTAGGATTTTTACAATGTCTCACATTTAGGCATTTAATCCATTTTGAATTTATTTTTGTGTGTGTAAGAAAGTGGTCCAGATTCATTCTTTTGCATGTTGCTGTCCAGTTTTCCCAACACCATTTGTTGAAGAGGCTGTATTTTGCCCATTGGATATTCATTCCTTCTTTGTCGAACAATAAGTGGTCATATAATTTTGAGTATATTTCTGGATTTTCTCTCCTGTTCTGTTGATCTGTGTGTCTGTTTTTGTGCCATTAACATACTGTTTTGATTATAACAGCTTTGTAATATAACTTGAAGTCTGGAATTGTGATGCCTCCAGCTTTGCTTTTCTTTTTCAAGGTTGCTTTGGCTATTTGGGGTCTTTTGTGGCTCCATACAAATTGTAGGATTGTTTGTTTTAGTTCTAGAAAAATGTTGGTCTTTTGATACGGATTGCATTAAGTTTGTAGACTACTTTGGGTAGTACAGACATTAAATAGTATTTGTGCTTCCAGTCCATGAGCATGGAATGTCTTTCCATTTCTTTGTGTCATCTTCAGTTTCTTTCATTAGTGTTTTATAGTTTTCAAAGCACAGGTATTTCACCTCTTTGTTTAGGTTTATTCCTAGGTATCTTACTATCTTTGGTGCAGTTGTAAATGAGGTTACTTTCTTAATTTCTTTCTGCTGCTCCATTATTGGTGTATAGAAATGCAACAGATGTCTGTACATTGATTTTATATCTTATGACTTTACTGAATTCATTGGTCAGTTTTTGCAGTTTTTTGGTGGAGTCTTTCGGGTTTTCTATATGTAGTATCATGTCATCTGAAAATAGTAAAAGTTTTACTTCTTCCATACTGATTTTGATGTCTTTATTCCTTCATCTTTTCTGGTTGCCTTTGGTAGGACTTCTAATAGTATGTCAAATAATAGTGGTGAGAATGGACATTGCTGCCTTATTCCTAACCTTAGGGGAAATACTCTCAGTTTTTCTCCATTGAGTATGATGTTAACTGGGTTTTTCATATATGGACTTCATTGTATTGTGTATATTCCCTCTAAACCTACTTTGTTGAGGGTTTTTATCATGAATGGGTTACGCTTTGTTAAATGCTTTTTCTGCATCTATTGAAATGATCATATGGTTTTTATCCTTTGTCTTACTGATGTGATGTGTCATGTTCATTTGCGAGTACCGAACCACACTTGTAACCCAGGAATAAAAGGCAATTGATTGTGGTGAATGATTTTTTTTAATGTATAGTTGGATTCAGTTTGCTAATATTTTGTTGAGGATTTTTACATCTATATTCATCAGAGATACTGGCCTATGTTTTTTTCTTTTTTTGTGTGGTGTCTCTGTCTGGTTTTGTTATCCAGGTAAGGCTAGCTTCATAGAATGAATTTGGAAGGTTTTCTTCCTTTTCTATTTTTTATAATAGTTTAAGAAGAATAGGTATTAACTCTTATTTAAATGTTTGATAGAATTCTCCCATGAAGCCATTTGGTCCTGGGCTTTTGTTTGTTGGGAGGTTTTTTTTGTTTGTTTTTTGTTTTTTTTTTTTACTGGCTTAATTTCTTTGCTTGTTATCAGTCTGTTAAAATTTTTTTATTTATGCTTGTTTCAGTTTTGGTAGGTTATAGGTTTCTAGGAATTTGTCTATTTCTTCTAGGCTGTCCAATTTGTTGGCGTATAGTTTTTAATAATATTCTATGACAAGTTTTGTATTTCTGTGGTATTGGTTGTGGTCTCTCCTCTTTTATTTGTGGTTTTATTTATTTTACAAAGAACCAGCTCCTGGTTTCATTGGTCTGTTTTTTTTTTTTTTTAATTTTCTATAGTATTTATTTCTGCTTGAATCTTTATTATTTCCTTCCTTCTGCTGGCTTTAGGTTTTGTTTAGTTCTTTTTTCTAGCTCCTTTAGGTGTAAAGTTAGGTTGTTTATTTGAGATTTTTCTTCTTGTGCTAGGCCAGTGTTACTATAACCTTGCCTCTTGATTTGCTTTTGCTGTATTTTGTTCAAAGGTTTTGAGCCATTGTATTTTCATTTGTTTCCATGTACTTTTTTATTTCTTCCTTTATTTCCTGGTTGACCCATTCATTGTTTAGTAGCATGTTCTTTAACTTCCATGTATTTGTGGTCTTGCTAGATTTTTTTCTTGTTCTTGACTTGTAGTTTCATAGTGTTGTGGTCAGAAAAGATGCCTACTATGACTTCAATCTTTTTTAATGTGTTGAGGCCTGTTTTGTGGCCTAATATGAGATCTGTTCTGGATAATGTTCCATGTGTACTTGCAAAGAGTATATATTCCACTGTTTCAGGATGGAATGTTCTGAATATATCTTTAAATCCATCTGGTCTAATGTATCATTCAAAGCCATTGTTTCTGTTGATTTTCTGTTTAGATGATCTATCCATTGATATAAGTAGGGTGTTAAAAGTCCCTTACTATTATTTTATTATTATGGATTATTTCCTTTATGTTTGTTACCTACTTTAATGTATTTGGCTGCTTCCATGTTGGGTACTTAATATTTACAGTTGTTATATCTTCTTGTTGGACTGTCACTTTATAATTATATAGTGTCCTGCTTTGTCTCTTATTGCAATCTTTGTTTTGAAATCTCTGGGAAATGTGGTGTGAACAGGGGTTTTTGCTGGTCTTCTGGGGGCGGGGCTGCTGTATTGTGACTGAAGCAAGCATGACTGAGAAGGGCAGTCCCAGCAAAGCACACGGTCTGGTGCATGCAGGTGACTCTGTGTTTGTATTGAGGGGCAGAGGAAAGAAATGGTGCTGGCCAACTCCTTTGCTCCTGGAGAGGTGTCTCTGTGAACTCTGATCCTCAGAGACATGCTCAGAGAAGAGCTAATAATCTCCCCATTCTGTACCAGGTATTCTTCAGATCGCTGATTCCAGGCTGTCTGCCCCCGGATTGTTTGCCTGCCTTCTCTCCAGGAGGAGCGCAATGCCCTTCTAGGTTTATTCTAGCCAAACCTAGAATAAACTAGGTTTTTTCTAGTTTATTCTAGACCTTTAAAACTCTAGGCTTTAAGCCCTGATGGTTATAACTCAAGAAATTCAGCCCCTCTCTTTTTCCAAGCCAATGTCTTTGGGGACACATTCTCCTTGTGTGTTCCTATGTGTGCTCCTCTAGCTCTTGCCCTTCTCTGTGACCCTGGTTCCCTCCTTTGGGAAGGAAGATAGTTCCCTATCTATTTGTCTCCAGATATTTTTTTATTTCCTTTTTAATTTTTTCATTGACCATTGGTTGGTTATTTATTTATTTATTTATTTATTTATTTATTTTTAATTTTTTTTTTCAACGTTTATTTATTTTTGGGACAGAGAGAGACAGAGCATGAACGGGGGAGAGGCAGAGAGAGGGCGACACAGAATCAGAAACAGGCTCCAGGCTCTGAGCCATCAGCCCAGAGCCCGACGCGGGGCTCGAACTCACGGACCGCGAGATCGTGACCTGGCTGAAGTCGGACGCTTAACCGACTGCGCCACCCAGGCGCCCCGACCATTGGTTATTTAGTAGCATATTATTTAGCTTCCATATACTTGTGTTTTTTTCTTTGTTTTTCTTGTAATTATTTCTAGTTGGTTCATACCATTGTGGTTGGAAAAAAAATGCTTGGTATCATTTCAGTCTGCTTAAATTTATTGAGACTTGTTATATGGCCTAACATAGGATTTATCCTGGAAAATGTTCCATATGCTTTTGATCAGAATTTGTACTATGCTGTTTTTGGATGCATTGTTCTTTATATGTGTTAGATCCATCTAGTATAACTTGCCATTCAAAGCCACTGTTTTCTTTTTGATTTTTCTATCTGAATGTTAGTGAGTAAAAATCCACTTCTGTACTACTGTCACTTTCTCCCTTTATGTCTACTTCTCCTTTTCTGTATTTAAGTGCTCCTCTGTTGGGTTTATAGACACTTAAAAGTATTATATCCTCTTGTTGGATTGATCCCCTTATCATTATGCAATGCCCTTTATTGTCTATTTTTACAGTCTTTGTTTTATTTTATTTTAATTTTTTTTTCAACGTTTTTTTATTTTTGGGACAGAGAGAGACAGAGCATGAACGGGGAAGGGGCAGAGAGAGAGGGAGACACAGAATCAGAAACAGGCTCCAGGCTCTGAGCCATCAGCCCAGAGCCTGACGTGGGGCTCGAACTCACGGACCGTGAGATTGTGACCTGGCTGAAGTCGGACGCTTAACCGACTGCGCCACCCAGGCGCCCCTACAGTCTTTGTTTTAAAGTCCATTTGTCTGATACAAGTCTTGATACCCCAGCATTTTTTTTTTTTCAATTTGAATAAAATATCTTTTTCCTTTCCTTCACTTTTAGTCTTTATTTGTCTTTAGGTCTAAAGTGAGTTTCTTGTAGGCAGCATATCGGTGGGCTTCTTTTTTTTTAAATCCATTCTATCAATCTATGTCTTTTGACTGTGACTGGAGTATTTACACCATTTACGTTTAAAGTAATCATTAGTTGTTATGCACTTAATGCCATTTCATTAATTGTTTTCTGGTTGTTTTTGTAGTTCTGTTCAATGTCCCTCTTTTCTCTCTTAATTTGTGATTGATAACTATCTGCAGTGTTATTCTTGGCTTTCTTTTTATTTTGTGTATCTGTTTACAGGTTTGTTTTGTAGTTAACCATGTTCATATATTACGTCCTAAGTGTATAAGATGTCTATATTAAGTTGATGGTCACTTAAATTTGAACACATTATGAAAGCAATACATTTTTACTCCTCTCTCTCCACACTATTTGTGTAGAATATCACATTACATACTTTTGTTGAATCTCCTGATTTTTTTTGAAAAATTGATTTTACTATTTTTATATTATAACCTTCATACTAGCTTTATTAGTAATCAGTCTTCTACCTTTATCATATATTTGTATTTCCCAGTGAAGTTTTTTCCTTTCATAATTTTCTTAATTCTAATTAGGGTTGTTTCTTTTTGGTTAAAGTAGTCCATTTATAGTTCTTAGAAGGCTTGTCTAGTGGTGATGAATGAACTCCTTTAACTTTTGTTTGTCTGGGAAACTATCTGTCCTTCAATTTTGAATGACCCTCTTGCCAGTTAGACTATTCTTGGTTGTTGGTTTTTGCCTTTTGCATTCTGAATATATCATGCTACTCTGTTCTGGACTGAAAAATTTCTGCTGAAAAATCAGCAGACAGCCTTCTGGGGCTTCCCTTGTACATGACCAGTTGCTTTTCTCTTGATTTTAAGATTTTCTTTCTTTAATTTGTACCATTTTAATGATAATGTGTCTTGGTGTCACTCTTCTTGGGTTCATCTTGTTTGGGGCTCACTGTCCTTCTTGTATCTGAATGTCTGTTTCCTTCCCTAGATTAGGGAAGTTTTCAGCTATTATTTTTTTCAAATAAGTTTTCTGCCCCTTTGTCTTTTTCTTCTCCCTCTGGGACCCCTATAATGTGAATGTTTACTTGCTTGATACTGTCCCAGAGTTCCTTTACTCTGTCATCATTTTTTAAAATTCTTTTTTTTTTTTTTTACCATTTAGTTTAGGTGCTTTCTACTATTCCCTATTTTTCAGGTTACTCATCTGTTCTGCATTTTATAATCTGCTGTTGATTCCTTTTAGTGCATTCTTCATTTCAGTTATTATATTCTTTAACACTGGATGGTTCTTTTTTATATTTTCTATCCCTTTTTTGAAGTTCTCACTGAGATCATCCACTCTTCTCTCAAGTTGAGCAAGTATCTTTATGACCATACTTTCAACTCTTTGTCAGGTAGATTGTTTATCTCCATTTCATTGAGTTCTTTTTCTGAAGTTTTTTGTTCTTTTGTTTGTAGCTTATTTCTCTGTCTCTTCATTTTGTTTGACTTTGTTCCTATGAAATAGGTGAAACATCTGTCTCTTTGTCTTGAAGGATTGGGCTTGTGTAGGAATTCCCTTGTGTAGACTGCATATGCCTGGCAGCTTTGGTTGATTGGCTGGATCTAGGCAAATGTGGGCCAGGGTCCTGGGTCTCTCCATGCTGGGACCACCCTGCTAGGATGACAAGAGCTATAACCAAGCATGGGCTGAGGCATTCCTCATAGGGGCTGTTATGTTGGGATGGCTGGAGCTGAAATGGGTGTGACCTGGCAGATCCTAGGGTGCTCCATGCCAGGCCCACCCGAGAAGGATGGCTGGGGACACGGCAGGCACTGGCCAAGGCCCTTTTTGCGAGACACCTGGAAGGATGGATGGAGTTCTAGTGGGTGTAGGCTGAAGATTTCCCACTGTGTACCTGCACCAGGGCAGCCTTAGTGGGATGGCTACAGCTTGGTGGCATGGGTGAGGGTGTTGCCTTGAGGAGACGGCTGGGGCTGGTATGGGCTAAGCGACTGGAGCTCACTGAGGCAGAAAGCTAGCTAGAGTGCTTGGACCTTACTTCCATCTACATTGTCAAGGTGGAGGGGAAATGTAAACAGTATGCTCACCAGCACCTCCAACTCTGAAGAAAGTTGCAGCAGCTCTCACACTATTTAGAGGATGATCCAGGGTTGTAAACTGGTTTCCTTCACTTATACTGTACTTGCCCTTTAAACACATGTTTGTTTGTTTGTTTGTTTGTTTGTTTGTTTGTTGTGCCCCAGGTCAGATGAATCTGTGTGTGAGCCCCTCAGTGATATCTCTCCCTACTGCACTTTGTGGCATTGGGGCTGGGGGTACTGTCATTATTGCGTCCCCATGTCTCCTATTGCTCTCTGTGTAGTCTGTCTGTCCTTTGTTATACAGAAGCTGTTCATTCAGCCCTGAGTTCTTAGGGAGAAGTTTCTCTATATATGTGTATATTTGGTGAGTCTGTTGGAGGAGGTCAAGGTCTTGTTACACTGGCATCTTGGACCCTTCTTAATATGGACATTTTAACAATATTCTTCCAATCCATGAGCGTAGAATATCTTTCCATTTATTTGTGTCTTCTGTATCTTTCATTAGTGTGTTACAGTTTTCATAGAACAGGTCTTACAGCTCTTTGGTTAAATTTATTTATAGCAATTGTAAATGGAATTATTTTCTTAATTTCTTCTAGTTTGTTATTAGTGTGTAGGCATGCAACAGATTTTTTAGATTGATTTTTGTATACTGTAGCTTTGCTCAATTTGTTTAAGAGTTTTTTGATAGTCTTTAGGGTTTTCTTTATATAGATTTATGTCATCTCAAATAGTGATGGTTTTACTTCTTACTTTTTTATTTGAATGCCTTTGATTTCTTTTTCTTGCCTAATTGTTCTGGCTAGGACTTCCAGTACCTTTTGAATAAAAATGGCAAGAGTGGACATCCTTGTCTTACTCCTGAAGAAAAAAAAACTTTCACATTTTCACTGTTGAGTATGATATTAGCTGGGAACTTGTCATATATGGCCTTAATTATTTTGAGGTATGTTCCCTCTATTCCCATTTGTTGAGAGTTTCTTTTAAGTAGATGTTGACTTTTGTCAAAATATTGATCCTTCTGGCATCTTTGGATGCCCACTCAATCCCACTCAATCATGGTGTATGATTTTTTAATGTATTATTAAATTCAATTTGGTAATATTTTATTGAAGATATTTTTAAAAATTTTATTTAAATTCAACTTAATATACTAATTCACCATCTCTCCCATTCAAGGACTACCCAGGCTGGACCCTGTTTAGCTTCTGAGATCAGACAAGATTGGGCTCATTCAAGGTGGCATAGCTACAGACTTGTGGGGGATTTTTGTATCTATGTTCATCAGGGATATTGGCCTGTAATTTTCTTGTAATGTTGTCATGTGGTTTTGGTTTCAGGGTAATACTGGCCTAGTGAAATAAGTTTGGAAGTGCTCCCTCCACTTCTGAGAAGGATTGGTATTCTTTGAATGATTTATTAGATTTATTAGGGAAGCCATCTTGTCCTGGACTTGAGTGATTTGGGAGGTTTTTGATTATGGACTCAATCTTCTTACTACGAATCAGTCTGTTAAGATTTTCTCTTCGTGATTTGGTCTTGGTAGGTTTTATGTTTCTAGGAATTTATCCATGTCTTATATGTTGTCCAATTGGTTGGTGTATGCTTATTGTTATTATAGATAAGGTAAATGAGGGTTGTAGAAGTGGTACAAAGTTAGTGTGCCTCTGAAGCCCATGCTGATTCTAATGGATCTTGCATCATTTGTTCATTTCTGTGTGGGTCTATCTGTGTAACTGGGGATGGCTAAATTTGGGTGTGGTGTGAACCTGGCTGTTACTGAAAGCCTGGGGAGCAGCTAGGCAGGCGTCCCACATTTTCCTATCTCCTATCACTACCATCTTCCTTGATGCTTTCCACAAACAACTTCAGATGAGGCCTGCAGTCTCAGAGCAGTGTTCTTGAAGCTTATGCAGTTAACACTGGAACATAGGAAGGAGGGATAAAGGCAGATAGTGATTGGGCAGGGGTATTGAATACAATTGTCTTAAAAAAGGAAATGAGCTCTTTATTAGCTCTTTGCCATTAGTGGTTGCCTGTAGACACCTTTGGGTGAAAGTGAGGTGTCATCTCACCTTTGTGAGGTTCCCTATCTAGTCACACCCAGGAAACCCTTCCTGCCTGTTGGCTTCATCCTCCCCAACTAGTGGGAACAGCCAGAGCTATGGCATAGACATAAAACCCCTGAAATAAAAAAAAAATTGACTCCCCAAGACAGAAACCTGCCTGTACTAAAGAGGGGAGACAGGGCTTGGTGTCATAAGCCAGGGACCTAGAGCCTTAGGCTTCCCTCATTATCTTCAGTATGTTTCTCTTTAGACACATCATCCATAGCGTTAAAAGGACTGCAACCTGTCCTTCACCTCCTTGGCTCATTTACCCAGATGTACTTCCTTTCCCTCTTTTCTGCTAGGCAATGTGGCTTCTGGGATGTTTCATGAGCTGTCTTTGCCTTCTTGTTGTTCTCCAGGACTAAGCCCCTGTCAGTCTTCATCAACATCAATGAAATTTTCCATAACAGTTTCCCATCCCAAGCTTTACCCTCTCTTGTCCATTCCTTGGTCAAATGCTAGAATAATCTCCTCACAGTAATTCCACTTTACCACTTGGGGAGCCTGAAATGCTCCCAGTCTCGTGTGATGACAGAAAACCCAGAGCTATCAAGCAGGGCAGTGACAAGGGAGACACCTGTTCAAGCCCAGGATCACGTACGTGCACTGAATGCCTCTTTTACTTACATGTCACGATGGCCTCCTTTTAGCCCCAGGCCTGTCACCAACTCCTGTCTTTCCTACTCAGTTTATTTCTAACTCTTTGTGCTGTGGGAGGCCCTAGGGAGGCTGCCTGATATCTTGAAATCCTGACACTTGGATTATGGCATCAGGAGAGACTCTCACCTGCAGAATTATTTGCACAGAGCCTTGTTGCTTGGAAATGGGACTGGTTTGCTTTCCATGATTCTGTTGGAGAAGAGAGAATCCTGTTCAAATTTTGCTTCAAATTCAGTAAAAAATTTTGCAGGTAGGTACCAGTCTTGAACCTTCCTCCATTGAGGTTAGAGATCTGTGATTACAAGGCATACCTGTTTCTGTCCTGGGAGTAGAAAAAGTGCAGGATAATCTCTCCCTCACATGTAACTCTGGACTGAAGATCGGTTTGACTGTGGCCAGCTTGGGAGTAATGGAGATATGACAATAAGGGTCTTTGATTGCTTGAGAAAATCACACTTTGGCTGTCAGCAGGAAGTAGGGCCCACAATAATACCTGCATGCTAGAGAGGTCAACAAAATTCCTTTTGTCCAGCTTTGAAATTTAAATCTTATATGACAGATTTATAGTCGAGTCTGACCGTAGCAGTGAGGCAGCATTACCTTGAGAACAGTGTGCATATACGTGTCCCTCTCTAACTCGTCCATGCCCATAACTTCTTCAGAGTTTTATAGGGAGTTTTTTTCTTCCAGCAAGGCATGCCTGATGAACAGATTTTTGCCTGAATATAAAATGAGTGTTTTCCTGAAAATAATTTCCCAGAAAAGTGTCTCTTATTACAGATTATCTCTCAATTACTTTGAAAATAAGAGTGTTTGGGAAAGACCCATTCACCAAAATGACCTCAATCATGCTTAGTTCGGGAGTTTTGGTGGAGATCACCGGAAGAATTGCCATAAAAGGAGCCAGAAGCAAACCCCAAAGATTGAGTAATTACTCCTTTGGTATGATATCACTATTAAATATATTTGATTTAAATTTAAACAAGTTTATTAAAGACCCTTTTATTTTATTTTTTAAAAATTTTTTTTTTCAACGTTTATTTATTTTTGGGACAGAGAGAGACAGAGCATGAACGGGGGAGGGCAGAGAGAGAGGGAGACACAGAATCAGAAACAGGCTCCAGGCTCTGAGCCATCAGCCCAGAGCCTGACGCGGGGCTCGAACTCACGGACCGCGAGATCGTGACCTGGCTGAAGTCGGACGCTTAACCGACTGCGCCACCCAGGCGCCCCTTAAAGACCCTTTAAAAAGCAAATGGTAAGCAGTTACCTTATGGAGATGATACATATGCACATCTGAGATAATTGGGTAACTGTTAATATTAACACAAGTGGAAACTTAAGACTTAGCAAACTGTTTCCAATGACAGCTTCATCACACTGTGTCTCAGACAACTACGTGGAAGTGACAAAGATGAGCCCTAGAAAACCATGCTGATGATTCAAAAAGAGTTACTGGTGATGACAAGGAAAACTATTATCCATGAGCATGCGAAGATGTGGATAGAGTTATTTTATGAGTGAAAAAGTCAATATTTTATATTCCTGTTTTGGATATTGTCTAATTTAAAACAGCAACTATAGGTAGACATCCAGCTCTTTAATCAACATTTATAAAATTTATACATTCATGTTCAAAAATTTTCTTTAGATCTCACTGAAAAATAGGGAGATCACTCTGTATTTGGGGCTGCACTATATTCAAGCCCTGAGGTAACTAAGAACCTGGTTTATTCAACCCCCACTTACTCTTTTTTAAGGCTAAGGCTAATCCTAAGTGTTTATTTCATCTTCCTCTCCAGAAAATAATTTCTTAGGACAGGGCTATTGTCTTTTTCTGGTATAACCCTTCCAAATTGAGTTTTTCCCTCTTGTGGTGTGGGAACATTCACTTGTCTGTTTTCTCATGGTCCTCGTCTGTGGAATGAGGAGATAGAACAAGATGTTTATAAGGATCCATCTTGAGTTTTTGTTTTTCAACTCGCTGAGTGTATATGTTACTTTAAAAAGTTTTTAAGCCCTTGGTGGATAAGAATGGGAATTAGGAGATGCTTTCATGTTGGAGGTGGAGAAGAGGGCAAATCTCAACCCGAGACAGGTGGTAAAAAAAAAAAAAAAAAAATCATTAACAAATTTGGAAATCTCTTCTACTCATGCCCTCATTTCTTCTTCTAAGCAAGATTTACCAAGCACCTATATCTCCCTAGCATACTAGGTGCCAGAGACTCAGAGATGAAAACAAACAAAAAAAACAGGGAAACTTCCTCCAGGGGATGTGGATCCTAGGTCAGAGAGAGACAAAAACTGGCCATCAGTGTGGTCTCAGGAAACAGAAGGCCCTTAAGTCTGGGAAGAAGGAGGAGATGAACAAATGGTCTCACTCAGGAGGATCCGTTTGAGTCTCTTCTTCATTAAGAAGAATTTTCTCACTAAGCAAAGGACTGGAACTAGAACATTTGAGAAGAAATCACAGGGTGGGAGGTAAGAGAAAACAGTGTGTTCCAGCAACTGGAGAGTGTATATCTAGAGAAGAGCCTACACGAAGCTGGAAATAGAGGCACGGCAGACCAGGTAAGACGATGGAGCCAGAAAACCAAATGTTGGCCATTGGATCAGAATAGTTGGACAGCAGCAAGCCTTTCATGTTGCCAGTGATGCCCCCTAGTGGATCGGCAGGAGATGGATGGGAGCAACTGGAAGCCACCCTGAAGGAGAGGCCCCAGAGGTAGACAAATGCGGATGGTTATGTGCACATGGTGGCTGATGTGGGCAGTCTATAGCAGAATGGCGTGGGATAGGAGGAGTGTGAGCTGAGCACCCAGGAAAGGTGTCTTGTCTCCTTTTGTCACTAGCTGCAGGGGGCCAGATTCCACCATTGGATGACTTTGGCCACGTGAAACTGTAGGAGTTTTGTTGAAATGCATTCTGCTGAGGAAAGAGGGACACATGTCCCTCCCATTTGTTTCATTTCATTTCCTTTCATAAGTTTTTATTTAAATTCCAGTACATTGATCTCCCTTTTAGGTATTGCTTTATGGGCTTAGAGCAAATGCATGAGCAGGGAGTGGGGGAAGGCTGGCTTCAGAGCTAACTCAGATGAGGACTTAAAAGGATCCTGATTGAGAAACATTGCTCTGGGCTAAGGGCTGGGGAGGGGGAAGCTTGAGGGCGATAGTTGGTGATGAGAAGGCAGGGATGAGGAAAAGGGAGAGAAACTCAGAAGAGTTAGCAAGGTTTCAGAAGCAAGTGAGTCACTGTGCAAGCCAGCCACGGGCATGCTGGTCATCAAGGTTTTCACTAAAAGCATTTGGGGACAGTTGGTATACACAGCAAAGAATCTGGGCTTTGGGGTCAGTTAGAGTTGGGACCCCATTCTGCTTTTTGTCTAGCATACAACCCTGAGCAAGTTGTTAAACCTGAGACTGTGTCTGTCAATAATGTTGATACTTACCTTTTTTTTTTTTAATGTTTACTTTTGAGAGAGCACGCATGCCTGAAAGGGGGGAAGAGCAGAGAGAGAAAGGAGACACAGAATCTGAAGCAGGCTCCAGGCTCTGAACTGTCAGCCATGAGCCCGATGTGGGGCCCGAACCCATAAACGGTGAGATCATGACCTGAGCTGCAGTCAGATGCTTAACCCACTTAGCCACCCAGGTGCTCCTTACCTTGTGAGAGTTTTTAAGGATTTAATGACCCCAAATGAGTATTTTATAGATGGTATGTATTTGATCGAGTTTATATGCCCGCAGCAGCCTGTGGCACAGTAGGTAATGAGAAATGTCTTGGGTGTGCAGGGAATGTGCACCCCAGCAACATGAGGAGCCAACGATTTCTAGTCAAAATTGTAAATTTGGAAGTTTGATTTTTTCATGGGTCGTTTTCTAGGCTCTGATTGCAGCTGGGTAGCCTAGGTGTTTGTAAGTCTAGATTGAAGAAGGGGCCAAATCCACAGTGACTAAAGAGTGACTGCCCTTTTCATTCTTTGAATGCTCATGCTGAATTAGGTTTTCTGTTGTGAGAATCTCAGTGCCTTTGAGTGCCTTTTTACTTAAATATTGCTTTAGGCCATTAATTTAAAGACATGATCCCCTTCGTGGAAGCTTACAGAACCAAATTCCAGAGAAATTTGTATTCATTCATTTAAAAGCTATCACTGAACAATAGGCTTCTCCTGAATTTAGCCAAAACTGCATGGAAAAGAGTTTCCTATACGGACAGGATTCAAATGTACTTACTGGTTGTAGCACGGACAATTCATTAAGATTGTCCTAGCAAAGGGTGTCCAGTCTGAGTCCAAAGGTAGGTCTCTTGGGGAAAAATTGATGGCTGGGTTACTCTGCCTACTCTGTCTCTAAAGGATTGTATACAGCCCTGGATAAGGCGGTGGGAGAGACACTTCATCTGAGGTAGTTTTTTTTTTTTTTTTTTCCCCTGTTACTTTTGTGTGTGTGAGGATTCCTATGATATATTCCATCATGTTATCCCAGTAAGATTCCAGTTTCATACAAATGCATAAGTGGATACAGAAATACCATTAAGTGGGAGAGAATTCTCACTAAAACACGTTCAGGAATAATACCCTTCTAGTTAGACCTTTCTGGCATGTTGACATAACCATAGTGACAAAGGATAAATGTAAAAGAATCAGATTTTGAATGTCCACAGATTTCTGAAACCAAGCTATGCCACATCATTTGTTTAAAATCTGTAACAGTTGGGAGAGAATAATTATAAAAATAAATGTTGAACTTTGAATTTAAAGACCTATTTTTCTCCTCAGTGGACATAGAACCATTTTAAGCTATTGAGACTCCAAGCAGCAACAGGAACAAGGGCCTGGATTTGGTGGCTTGCACTTCCCTCTGCTTCCCTGCACTCTTCTTTTCCTACCTCTGTTCAGCTTTCTTCCTGCTCTTCTGCTTACTTGGACTAACTAGCCAAAGCATAGGACTTAAATGTGTATGTAAAAGTGCATTCATAGTTGTACTAAGTTTTAGATTTGTATTTTGAAACTGGAAGGTGTGTTTTATATTAACTTTAAAGAGAAAAAAGCTTAAACCAAAAGTTAAAGTTGTTTTCTGCCCCTGGGCTAGGGAAACAATGCTTTGAGGTAACTCTTTCTGGAAGCAGGATGTGTTGGATGCATAATATAAATTAGGATAAGACAAAAGGTACCACAAAGAAGTCAGGCTGAGCCTGGTAGAGCCAAATGAAGGATTTTAAACAAAGGAACACTTAGCTCAAAGCCAAGATATTATTTCTGTAACCTATAGTACACCCATGAAAGGATGAAGTTAAGGGGTGAAGATGTACAAATCTAATTGTCCAGATTTTCTTCCAAGTGGAACTGTTCACTTAGTTTCACATACTACTACTCAACAATCTTGGGATGGCAGTGTGATGTATGTCTGCTGGCTTCAGGCCTCATTGTTAATAAGGATGAGACTCCAGCAGTGTGGCTACAGACTGGCCACTAGATGGCACATTACCTCTGTACTTGGTTGGTCCCTGGCACCCTAATAGAAAACAAAACAAAACAAAAAACAACCACTGGGAGGTGGCAGGATATTGGGATTCCAGAACTCATCTTGGAAAATTCATTTACCAGTTTTCCAAATTTACAATCTCTCAGTCCATACTTTGTTACTAAGACCAAGACAGTGTATCAATTTTCTTCTAAAACCTATTCCATTATGCTAAATGAACATTTAAAAAGCCACAGAACCCTCTGAAGGCATCTAGTTTACACTAAGACCCTAGAGCAGTAGTGACAAATACAGTTATCTCAAACATTATGTGTAATGACATCCAATTGTAGTGATCATACACAGAAAAAAAATTTAAACAAGAATTTATTTCTTAAATTTAAAGGATTAGAGCGGATACATAGGCAACGTTTACAATAACATTTAGAGTTATGTCAACATAAGACCAATAGCTATGGTAACAATTAGCACATGCAATTCACTGTAGAGGTAAAAATACTTACTCTCTCTAGACAAGCCTTCTACACGAAGGTAGACTACGTAGGGGTAAAAGAGCGAGTGAACTTGAGAGGATTGCACTTACAAGTAAAAGGGACATAGCTAAGATATAAAGAGGATACATACCTAATGCTAATCACTGTATTGTAGTACTAGCAAATTGCACACTTATTTAGAGTATATTCAATAAACATGTTAAGACTAAAGAATTTTCAAATAACTGCCTTTAAAGTAACCATCTGACATCACATTTTGGTATTCATGTTACACCACTTGAAACATGTAGTTACCATTCAGACAAAACTGGTCTTTAAGGGATAAAAGATGTAGAACATTTCTCTCCATGGTCTTCAATGCATTTTCATCATTAACTTTAAAGCACTTGATAATGAAGTTAAACTAGCCCACCTGAAGGAGCTACTGATGGCAAAAAGCTCTTAAAAATTTAGGAACAAATGGACAACACAAGAGCTCATCCCAGGTTGTCTTCTTTTTCTTTTTAACGAAATGTATAGTAGAATATCACACTACTGCATAATAGTAGCACATACAAAAAAAAGATTAATCCAAAAGACAGTACATTTGGCTCTATAAAGTTGTTTTGACTTGCATCCAAATTCTGTTTATAAATATTCTGAAAAGGAACTGCTGTCAAAGACCAGTCGCTACTTTATACCTTCTTTTAAAAATAAAATTGGGTCATTGTCATGGATTTCAAAGTTTTTTTTTTTTTTTAGTTATGTCTTCTCTCAGCATAGGGCTTGCTTGAACCTATAACCCCAAGATCAAGAGTCACATGCTTTTCTGAGCCAGCCAGGCATCCCGACCATGACCAATTTTAGGTTAAACATAAATAGCTTGCCATTTTATGGCTCCATATTCTCATTTTATAGAAAAGTGCAATAATTTTTTTTAAAGCAATCTTGGGGAGTAGAATTGAACACGACCTGCAACAGAAAGCTATCCCAGTAATTTTTAACAACTGAACTTTAAAATTTTTATGTAGCTTATTATATTGACATTTTACCCATTTCAACAAAACAACAGAAGTGTATGGTTTAAAAATTTGTTCTTAAACCAAACATAGGAGAATGATGTGGAATATAACAGAACGGAGGAAGAGCTCCTCCACTTGATTTATGCTTGGTACAATATGTGCCAGTGAAAAGAAATATTTTAGGGAATTGTACAACAGGATTATTCTACTTCTACATTGGTCATGATTTTAATTAGTTAACTATGTGGATAGAAACTAACCATTTTTAAAAATTTGGTTTCTACTTACAAAGCTATTTTAGCTGTTCTACTTTAAGGATGAGCTTTCATAAATTAATGTTTTACAAGTATATTTCTACTTGATTAACCTTTAACTTCACAGTAAGCTAGGAAGACCAGGTAACTTCATGTGTAAAGTTGCAATTAAATGAACAGCTAGGTAGATGTGAACACAGAATATATGAATGGTTTTGCTTTTTACCCTGCTTCTACTTACACAGTATGTTCTTGAGTGCCGTGACTGATCAGTGCTGGCTTGAAGTAGGGTACCAACATACCAGTAACTAATAGTCAAATTATAACAATACATGTGGCATATACGCTTATTTTTTAATCCTGTATGAGCGCATCAGAAGCAGTGAATTAGTTTTGTCTACAGAGAGGCTTTTTTTCTGATGTGCCAGTGTTACTTTAAAGGAAATTTTGGGATACTAAACATCTGAGTAACCCATCCACTGCTTATATATAGACTAATTTTCACATAAACCAGATCCACTTCTCTGCTTACCTAAAATACAATTTACATGCCTCAAAACAAATTATCCTAAGACATGGCTCAGGAAGTTTCATGAATGCTTGTCTTTATCTGGGCAAAAGATGTACATCATATACTGGTAATCCAATCTACATTTTCTGATTGGATTATCTGTATAGTAACAATCTAGTATGTGTAAAGTGCTCTTGCAGCTGGGAGGCATTCACTCAGGGTACCATTTTCTATACAAGTTTTCCACCAATAGGGTTGCTTATATAATGTTCTTTCTTAAATGACTTCATTCTCCTCCCCCTTAGATTAGGAGTCTGCATATTCTAAGTGCTCCCCATGTACAAACTTCACACTTGAATTCTTTGTAACACTGCTGTTTATCATGAGGAAAGTTATAGCTGAACATGATGACAATAACATGACTACTTACTTGGAGGAAATGAAAAATATAACTGATAAAAACTTCTTGACAGATTCTTAGCAAGATAAATCCAATCCTGATTTGGATCAGGCTTTGACCAACTTAAATGGTGGCGGTGACATTATCTTAAAGTGTGACTTCTCTGTAGATTTCTCTGTGCCCAGTCTTCCTCATCTACTTCTCATCCTGTCTTTCTACCAATCTCATGTTGCACCTGCCCTGTATCACAAAGACCCTGTGTATGAAAGAACTCTGAAACACATCAAGCAAGAATACAAAGTATAAAATGTTAACAGGAAGTCTAATATGTACAGAATCATATATAATGAGCAGAATTAGATTTCAACTGTAAATGTAGAGCAACTTCTTTTAGCCTTTTATTCTTGAATAACCTCTATAAACCATTTTAAGTGGGCCTGGTTTTTGTGACTTAAATATGACAAAAAACTGTAACATACTTTCTGCAAAACTACTTGATAACACTAGTCAACTACTAATGACGTATCAAAAATTTTCACTTAGCCCCTGTCTTTAGCCCTTGCCTCCTATCAAATGTGGTGGGTAGGGTAGGGCATAAATGTGAAAGTGTGGTTAGTGCTAAACTCTGGAGCCCTGGCTCACTTCTCTCTGGGAAGAAGAGAACTTGTGGGAAGAGGTTTAAAGTCTCTTTAAATCACAATGTGGAACTAAGTTCCACCTACCTCAGACCTAGCAGGTGTTAAAATACTATCTCATCATTAAGTGCCTCCACAACAGGGTGTTCCCTGTGATATTAACTAACATCAATATGTACATTTTTGGATAGGGTTTTATTTTGGTAAGTAGTGCCCATGTGTTCTCAGTTTGCTTCGAACATCTAGAAAAAAAAAACCTTCCAATCTTGGCCTACTTAAAAACAAAGCATATTAAAACACATTTTAAGTTGAAGATATATTCTATAAAGTGCTTCATCTACCAAATTCTCTAAAGTTTTAACAAAAAGGGTCAATGTTTATATATACAGAAAAATGGCGAGTCTATAAATGGCAAAGAATTTTTAAAATGGTTAAGCTACTTTGGCATTCATTGCTAGTTTTTTAACTGGGCACTCTTAACTGCTGAATTTGTGAAATGGATCTTCAAACAGATTGTGAATAACAACATAAAGCAAATTTTTGAAAATTTAGTTACTTACGATATAAATGTTCAAAAATATATTTTTTAATCTGCAAAATTAAAACTCTAGAATTCCATTTATCTAGTAGCTGGCATCATTACACCAACAGAAGAGAATGTCTAATATTTCATGTTGGCAAGATTGTAATTCAACCCACTGTTTTTTTTTTGCTTTTGGTCAGACAACAAAAACTGGGTTCATACAGTTATGCTACCTAATACTCTCCTTACGCTGTCAGCTAAAGTAGAGGGTCTAGACCTTGCTCATCTAATTTTTTATCTTAAGTCCATCTCAGCCACTTTATTTGGTGACTATTCTCATTAAAATCAGTAGAGCTGTGCTAAATACATCACTGCTTATTATTTAAAGACCATCTGTTGTCTAGCTACAGAAAATTTTACTTTATAAATTTCAGACAAGCTTTCTGTTTTTCTTCAGTGCAAACATCCTGAAACAGCACAAAATCATTCAGCTATTCAGAGGATGAAGTCAGTTTATGTAGTGCTTGAAAGTAGAATCCCAGATATTCTGGAAGGGAAACAGCCCATGTGGGAGGACAGTTTACTGTTGTCCTTAAGGGCAAATGATCATCTTCAGTGAGCGAAGATTATTTTTCTCTGAAATAACAGTTAAAGTTAGCTTTAGTTTACAGGTACTGGTGAAGTTTTAACAGGAACCAGTCTTTCACTGAGGCATGTAGCCACCTCGTCTGACAGTTTGTGGTAAGTAGCTTTTAGACATTCCTTCATCAACTGCAGCCTCCGTCCCAACTGTTTCAAATCTCTCTACCTGTCCCTCAGTATGTAGACCAAAAGCATCTGCTACAGAAATTTCTTGAAACATTTTCATTTGCCCAGATCCACAGGACTGTGAAATATCTGAAATCTGCTGTTTGAGTCTAACAAAATCTTCTTCATTGACTGACGAAACTTGCTTTGACCTTTCAAAATGTGAAATATCTGGACTGGT
This sequence comes from Lynx canadensis, assembly GCF_007474595.2. Classification (NCBI taxonomy): domain Eukaryota; kingdom Metazoa; phylum Chordata; class Mammalia; order Carnivora; family Felidae; genus Lynx; species Lynx canadensis. The sequence goes on from NC_044303.2 coordinate 124,372,878, forward strand.
TTCACGTTGACTGCAGTTTTGTTTGAAATACTGTTGCCTGGGCAAATTGCCAACACTGCTATCTGTGTTATCTACCAGCTGTAGATCTTCTGGCCGCTCTTCAGAATCTAACAAGGGCTGGGTGGACTCGGATCTTGAGAAGACTTGGACCGATGGAACCTGGTGTCTGTAGCCACTGTGCACCACTGTGGAATACTGGACGGTGCCTGAAGTGTTCTGAGCAGACTCATTTTCATCACTGCTAGAAATGCTTGGCCTAGAGGAGGACATGCACGATGAACCTCCAATACCACTGCTGTGTCCTTCAGTACTGATTTTTTCCTTCTTGAATAAGTCCAGTGATTTCAGATCTTCTGGAAAAGGCTTTTTGTCATTTGCTGCTTCTATCTCCACGACACTTACATCAGTGAAATTGCCATCTGAGTAAATCTGATCTTTTGAATTAAAATTATGCTAAGAAAGAAAGAAAAAAAATTATTATTACCTATGGCATAGGTTCATTTAGAAACTATGAAATATATATGGCAAATTCTAGTTAAAGCCACAGAGAAATGCATCTCTGAAACTTCTCAGTAATTTGGTGTGGACATAATCTGTATCACTAAGCACTGTCAACTAGCTCAACTACAGATACTGTGAAATGATTCTAAGAAGTATGAATCAGAGTGGACTTCCTCAGAATTCCCAATCAACTGTTAAATTTTGATAAGCTACTGGTGTATATACAGTATTTCATTACTAGACTACAGAGCTGAGGATTGACAAAGTAGAAAACATGAAAAGTTCAAAGAATTTAGTCTAGGTTTCTAGAAATCACTGCAACAGTATGAAACTGGTAGACTGTTAAATTTGATTTTAATATCCAATACAAAATGTTTGCCTTACAACATTTACCATATAGGAGTATTTACATATTAAGTTTTCAATTTGCAAGTTCAATGAAGTATTTTTCATGTTTACTGAATAGAATAAGGAATATAAGAATATGCTATGATAATATTTTATCATTTACTTTTCAATTTGGTCTTATCATTTGGTTCAACTCTATAAAAATACCCTGAAATGTCCATGTATAAACAAGTCAGAAACACTTTATCTTACCCTAGGAGGTGTATGAGGTGACCACTGGGCAATATGACTCTTTGAAGGATCTGGAACATTAGGCCAGATATGTTTTTTAATTCTGGAGAGAAAAAGAAATAAAGTATCTGTGGAACCACATGTAATAAATAATGAACAGTCCCTAATTCCAAACATGAGCTTAATCTAGTCATAATGAAAAACTACTAATAAGGCTAGTAATCAGCATTCAATTTAAAAAACTGAAATAAAATTCTACAATAGAAACCAATCAAAAAGTGGAATAAAGTCACAAAACCTTAAAGTACACCCCCCTCCCAACAACAAAAGAAGCAAATACGTTCAATTTCCAACTAAAACCACATAACACATTTTCACATAGCCACCAGGTAAAATATGATAAATTTGATTTTTTCACAAGAATATTTACCTCAGTATAGTTCCTAGTCCAAAGTTAGAGGTCCCTAAGTGTGTATAAGTATACAGGAAGTGAGTCATCTTGAGAGTAAGTTCAAATACAAAAACAAAACGGAGTAATAAGATCCTAACAGACTGACTCTCCTGTGCAAACAACTATAAAATCTACGTGTAAGGTAAAAAATAATGAAGTTAACAACCTAAACAAAAGACCAACTAATGGATGAATTCCATGAAAGAGACTTAAAAAAATTTCAGTTGTTTTACATAAAGAAATTGAGTTAAAATTTTTTTAATGTTTATTTTTGAGAGAGAGAGAGAGAGAGCAGGGTAGGGGCAGAGAGAGGGAGCCACAGAATCTGAAACAGTCTCCAGGCTCTCAGCTATCAGCACAGAGCCCGATGAGGGAGGGGCTTGAACCCACGAGCCTTGAGATCACGACCTAAGCCAAAGTCAGAAGCTTAACTGACTAAGCCACCCAGGCACCGCAAGAAACTGAATTTTTAAATTAACATTCTTCTCACAAAGAAAATCTCAGGCTCAAACTGGCTTTGTGAATTCTAGCAAACACTTCAACAAAAATACTATGAATACTATATAAACTCTCCTAGAAAATAGAGAAGGTAAGGTGTCCCCATTAATTTGAGGAGACCGTTCATTTTATGAGGTAATCAGTATCCCCTTGATTTCAAAAGTAAATGAACACACCACCAAAAAGAACCAATATCACTCATGAAGCATAAATGCAAAAATTAACATACTGAATCCAGACAGTCTAAGAAATGCAAGGACAGTTTAACATGTGGAAAAAAACCAATGAATAAAATTCACCATATACATGTAGGAAAGAGAAAAATCGTATGATCATCTCAACAGATGACAAAAAAGCATCTGACAAAATTGACCCAATCATGACAAAAACTCTCAGGAAAAAAATATAAGAGAACTTCCTCAACTTAAAATCAACATCACATGCAATGGTCAGAGACTGAATGCTTTCTCCCTTAAAATTGGGAATAATGCAAAGTTACTACTTAACCAGTATAGTAAGAAAAATAACTAAAAGGATAAACATCAGAATAACCATCTTTACTAAGCAGTATGACTATGTATGTGGAAAATGCTTAGGGACCCAAAAAGGTACTAGAGTAAATGAACTTACCAAGGTCTTAGTATACAAGGTCATTATATTAAAACAAAATTAACTGCATTTCTATTTCTAGCAATGAACAATTAGAAAATAAAAATTTCTAAAAATGCCATTTACAGTTGTATAAAATACATTTAGGAATAAATTTAACATAGGACAAGGCCTACCCACTGAAAACCATAGAACAGTGCAAAAGAAAAAGAAAACCTAGACAAAGAGAAATTAACAAGGGTGACTGGGTGGCTCAGCTGGTTAAGCATCATCTGACTTTTGATTTCAGCTCAGGTCATGATCTCGGAGTTGTGAGTTTGAGCCCTACACAGGGCTCCATGCTGACAGGATGGAGCCTGCTTAAGATTCTCTCTCTCCCTCTTTCGGCCCCTTCCCCCCTCAAAATAAATAAATAAACTTAAAAACAAAAGAGATTAACATGTTCATGGACTGACCCATGTGACATAAATGTTGTGAACTCATGTTCAGATTGTATTTTTTGCCCTAATTTTATTGAGTCGATAAAATCTCAATTAGCACCGTACTCAGTTTTTTTAAAAAAGACTTTCCTTTTCATGCAAATAATATCAGCTTACCAAATAACCTAGTCAAAATAATTTTGAAAAACAACTTATTAAAAGAATTCTAACTGCTCTCAAAACTTACAGAGCTATAAAAATCAAGACTGTGTGGTACTGGCACGAATAGACATATAGAACAGAACTGAGAGTCCACAAATAAATCCAGACTTACATGGACAATTGATTTTGACAAAGATATCTAGGCAATACAATGGGAAAAAAAGTATTTTCAGTAAATAATGCTTGAACAACTAGTTATCTATGGAAAAAAAAATTCCCTGACCTCACACCATGCACAAAAATTAATTCTGAATAGATCATAGACATAGAGCTAAAATGATTAAGTTACAGAGGAAAATAAAGGAGAACACAATTGTGACAATGACTTAGGCAAGAATCACAAACTGATAACATGCACCTCATCAAAATTAAAAACGTGCATTTTCTAAAGTCACAGTGAAGAAAACGAGAAGCCAAAGCCACAAGACCAGACTTTCCACAACATATTTGACAAAAATTTTGTCACTAGAATATATAAAGAACTCTTACAGCTCAATATTACAGCAAACAACTCAATTTAAAAACGGGCAAAAGATTTCAGAACATCTATCACAAAAGAATATAGATAAATGGCACATGGAAGGATCCATTACTATTTACTAGGGAAATAGAAATTAAAACCACAGTGAGATAAAATTACACACTGATAACAAGGGGCTAAAATAAAAACCCTGATAGTGCAACTCTCACGGTGCTGGGGAGAATACATGATGGTACACCTGCTTTGAAAAACAGTTTCTTATGAAGTTACATATGTGCTTCCTATGTTACCCAGCAATACTAATACTAGGTATGTACTTACACAAGATAAATGATAACATATACCTACACAAAGATCTGTAGATGAATGTTCATGGCAACATTATTCATAATAGCCCCAAATTAAAGACACAACCTGAATTTCCATAACAGATGAACAAATTTTGATGTATCTACGCTGCAGACTACTATTCAATAGATAGAAAAATATTAGTATATGCAACATGGATGAGTCTCAAAAACATGCTAAATGAAAGACATCCTATAAAAAGACTACATATTATCTATTTATATGAAATCTCAGAAAAGGCAAAACTACAGTCACAGAAAGCATATCAGTGAATACCTTGGGGCCAGGGGTTGAGGGAGAGGAGAGATGATAAAATAGAATGAGGAAACTTTTTAGGGTAATAGAAATAGTATCTAACTTGATTGTGGTGGTAGTTATATATCCGTATGCAGCTATTAAAATTCATCAAACCATACACTTAAAATGAATGAATTTCACTGCATGTAAATTATAGCTCAATAAACCTGGAGGGAAGAACTGCAAAAACACAAATAGGGGTACTTACAGGTCTCGCTTATTAAAGCAGAACAATACTCCCAAAAGGGTTGTCAATAGAAATGCTAGGCAAACAGGAACAACTATGGCTTCAATTTCTCCTTGAGCTAAAAATCAGGGGTAAGAAGTAAAATAAATGTCAACTCATGTGCTAAGAGAAATAATGAAACTTCCCAACCAAATGGCTGTTGAAAAGATGAAATACCATCCCATTTTTATAGCCTTTTCAAACTTAAAGATTGTTTTCTGCCACCCCTGCGCCCCTTGGTAAATCATATCCTAGCTGCTTATACCTGACACAGTAACCTGGCCACAGAGAAAGCATAAACTCTATGTTGGTTAGGGGAATAAAATGACTAGTTCAGTCTTCTGGACAGATAATCTATCCAATAAGTTAGAAATTTCAAACCTAACCACTTATTACATTTATGATCTGCACCCAGCAGAATCTTAACAAATGCTTATCTTTGCGATCTGTGAGTGCTGGGCACAAGTGGAAATATGGAATCCTGTATAAGGAATAAAAATAAAAGGTTCAAGCAAAATTTTTAATAGATTTTCAAAAAGATAGCATATCTGGTATACAGCTAAGAATTTGTAAGAATCTTAAGTACAAGAAGTGGCAGAAATAGGAATATTATCACCTAAAATCAACAAGCCTAAGATTTCTAGATAATTCCCAACCTGCATTTAAAAGAGGGCTTACTTGAGCAAATGAATCACTAATTGGACAGTTTATGTTGGAGATATTTTTTAATGATTTACCTTATGGCTGTCTCTACTTAACTCCTCCAGCCTCCTTATAAGTAGAGGGAAAAATTTATAAAAGTAATACTGCAGTCATATACTATTTACTCAGTCTAATCTTTGCACCACATATATCCCTTTACAAGTAACTTTATATTCTACAAAGCCTAATAGAAATCAGTAAATCAGATCAATGCTCGGAAATAAACTGGAGGCTGGCAAATATTCACTCTTGAACACTGAGGTTTTCATATAGATGCCAAATCAAATTCAGGCAGACCCTGTTATTACTCTTGCCAAACTTACTATGTTTTCAAGTCTTGGGCCTTTGCTTATCTGTCCTAAGATGCCTTCTTCTTCCTTTTTATCCACATCCTAACTTTTGGGGACTCAAGTACTGACTCCTCTATATAATCTATGAAGATGAAAATCCCCCCTATAAATTATCTTTAAATTCCTACTCTATTTACTGTCTACATGGCCCAAATGCCTTTCCATTTAATTACTTTACTTATGTTGTATTTCTTCAAATAAAGTCCTTTGGGAGCAAGGCCCATGCCATATGAAGAAGCCATAATATGTCCATAAAACAATAAACAGATCAGTGAAAAAAGCAGATAATTAAGTAATCCTAACAAGTATGATCTAATTTTGGGGGAAAAAATGTATGTATAGAAAATAATAGAAGGATATACAAATATGTTAAGAGATTATTCTGGATGAGGGATTAGGAGTGGTTTTTCTTCTGCTCTGTACTGTATAGTCTAAAGGCCTATATAGTACACAATCTACTCTTATAATGAATATCACTTTCATTAGTTGAATATTTTAAAGGTTTATTTTTTTCTAAAGATCAATTTCAAGTATTACTTGTTAGATATTTATTTTACTAACATGTCACCACAAAATCTTATTCCAAAAACTATATTCATTTTTGGCAATCACAGCAAAGTTCAGGATCTTTTATTATCTATTTTAGGTAGTCACTCATTCATTTTCTCATTCACCCATCATTCAATAACAAGGAATATAGCTTATTATTTAGCATTCACTGTGTTGGTACCTGGGGGTGGGGGTTAAAAATAAATGACAAAATAAGGTAATTTCTATTATGATTCAAAATGTAGGAAGAACAAGAAAGAATGCAGCTTAAGAATGCTTTAGGGAGGTTAGAGGAACTAGAAAAAGTGAGGACTTAATGTAGGGCTACACACTGGGAAAAGATGGAGAAAATAATGAGAAGCATATGACCAAAGAAAGAGATTACAAAAGGGCATGCAAAAGCAGTAATTAGAAGGCATGATCAATAGGATTTTACACTTGGCTCATGTAAGCAAAAAAGACTCATGAAAACAAAAAATTTATCACATCCTTATCTAAATTTGTGGGTTTGGCAAAGAGTTGGATGGCTGTGGCAGGGAACAAAGAGAAATGTATTTGGGAAAGAGGATGAAGTCACGGACAGAGTTTAAATAGGCAGATAAAATACAGGGCTGAGAAGAGTGATATGGAAAATACAAACCATTTTTTAAAAAAGTGAAAAGAGAAAAAGAGATCAAGAAGGACGTATGAGAAAGGGAGAAGACTCAGGAGAGTGTTGTTATTATACACACACACACACACACACACACGTGAGAAGAACCAATGGAAGAGGCAGTTTCAAGGATGGAGAAGCTGAGTCAAATGCTGAGAAGTATAAAAATAAGGAGACTAAAAAGCATGTACTGGATATGATAACTAAAAGGCCTTCCCTGAGTGACATTAGGGAGGTTTCAGTGGATTGGTGGGTTGGAAGCCTGATTTCAGTGGGTTAAAAACTAAGCTGGAGGAAGGGAAGTGGAGCTCGAGAAGGTGAACTAGTCTTTCCAATAACCTGCCTACAAAAGAAGGAGTAAGACAAGAAGGTAAGAGACCACATTTGACTTTTGCCAGTGAAAAGATGAACCCATTTAGAAAGATACACAAATTCTTTTGGCATTTATAGAGTACAGACGAAATCAGTCAGAAGCAGTTAATAACAGAGCTGAGTTTTGATAGTTTAAAGAAACAATCCAAATCAGATAAACAATACAATACCAACAATTCATTTCTATGGATCCAAAGATGCACTTTTAACAAAATTTTAGCTTATTAACTAAGTCCATATTTAGTCTGATTAAAAAAAAGAAGAAAAGAGCAAATGTCATTATTTCTTACCAAACTTCGGTGTAGTAAAAGTGAATTCTGGGCCATCCTTTCCACCTTCGTCTGTGTATGCTGCCATTCGTACCATGTACAAGGTGTCACTGGTCAAAGAGGACAGTGTATATTCTGTGTGGGAGGAATCCACATTCACAGCTGGAAGAAATCAATCAGTCTGCTTTATTTAACTACTCAATGTTTCTGCTTGATTTGGCTTTTGACACTGCAAAAGTATTAAAAAGGAACATATTTTCCAGAAAATAATTTTCTTATCTCTGCCAGAATTTTCTTCTATAAGCACAACACAGTATTTTTTTTTCCACAGTATTTTTTTAATAGGCATATTCTCAGGTGTCTCTTTTCTGAGAATAATATACTACACTTAAGATGTATAACATAAAAAGGTGAGACAACATTTAAAAGCTTAAGAAAAAAACCAATGATTCTTAATAACTGATAGAATTTATTACCAGTTTCATTTCCAATGATGGTTCTATAAAATATAGTATAATTTCGGATAAATCCGTTCTGAACATCAACAGGAAGTTGGTCCCACTCTAAGACAGCTTCATTTTTCCCCACTTTTTTTGTCCGAACAGTAGGTCCTTTGGAAGGTGCTAAAACAGAATAAAAGTATTTGATAACTAAAAATTACTATGATTTAGTAAGTCATTAGGATTTACTAAAATTTAATTATATTATTTGAACATTATGAGACATACCCTTATTTTAAAAAGAAAAAAATGTCTTTGTTAATACAAAACTCAACATATTTCAAAGAAAATGAATTTGGACTTACGAGCTTGTTTAAGGTATGCCTTTATAGACTCAGGGCTTCCTGGTCCATCAGTATATACTGGAGTAACTGTTATCAAATAACATTTGCTCTCTGCTAGGTTCCCTAAAGAAATAATGGGAGAGTAAGCATTTTTCCCCACATAACAAAAAAGTCTACATTCCATTATTAACTTTACATTATAAATTTCATGACTATTGAACTTTCTTTTCTTTTAAAACTACAGCTTTTTAAGCAAGCATTGCCTTTTGTGTACTGGATTCAAGCTTAATTGAATAAAGCTTTTCATTAAAGTAAAAGCTTACTTTTATTGCCAATACAGTAGATTAAAAAATATATTGTTAGTAAAAGTACTTATTATATTTATATTCAGGACTTATAAAACTCTGATCTCAAATTATCATTGGTCTTATAGTTTGACATTGTACATCTTAACTACTTCTCTGAGAACTGCCTAATGACCCATTTATAAGAGCCAGGGAAAGCATTAATGGCCCTGGTTTGTCAAACCAGGGAAAAAAGAATTAGTGCCATTTCCCCCAGAAAGTAATATATATTATTTTTTTTATTTACTATATGAAATTTATTGTCAAATTGGTTTCCATACAACACTCAGTGCTCATCCCAAAAGATGCCCTCTTCGATACCCATCACCTACCCTCCCCTCGCTCCCACCCCCCATCCACCCTCAGTTTGTTCTCAGTTTTTAAGAGTCTCTTATGCTTTGGCTCTCTCCCACTCTAACCTCTTTTTTTTTTTTTCTTCCCCTCCCCCATGGGTTTCTGTTAAGTTTCTCAGGATCCACATAAGAGTGAAAACATATGGTATCTGTCTTTTTCTGTATGGCTTATTCCACTTAGCATCACACTCTCCAGTTCCATCCACGTTGCTACAAAGGGCCATATTTCATTCTTTCTCATTGCCACATAGTACTCCCTTGTGTATATAAACCACAATTTCTTTATCTATTCATCAGTTGATGGACATTTAGGCTAAGAAAGTAATATTAAAAAGCCATCTTGAATACCTCTTTTATTTATAATCTCTCCATATTAAATCTTTTTTATACAGCCACTTTATCTGCCCACAACAGAAAATAAGGTATTTGTTATACCAAAGTTTATACTTTTAACAAGAACTTTTATTTCCTTAACTTAATTCACAAAGTTATATACGACAGCTCCTTTGCTTTCTTAAACAGAATAATTTTACTTTTTCTTGATGACTCAATATTATCAAGAAGATAAAGAATTTTTAGACTCTGTTGTAATACAGTGATGTTATCAGGACTACTGAGCCACTGGATCTACCTGTGCAACCTGAAGGTCTCTAGAGATTATGCGAGGCTTTATTAAAAACATTTCTATTGTCCAGTTACTACCAACGTGTCTTCTCTCTAGCTCCACCTTTCTTTTAATTTGATAAGGCTAGTAGACTAGACAACCAAATTTATTAAAACTTTTTTTTTTAAGTTTATTTATGTATTTTTGAGAAAGAAAGAAAACAGCGTGAGGTGGGAGGGGCATAGGGAGGGAGAGAAAGAATTCCAAGCAGGCTCTGCATTGTCAGCACAGAGCCCAATGCAGGGCTCAAACTCAGGAAACAGTGAGATCATGACCTGAGCTGAAACCATGAGTCAGACGTTTAACTGAGTGAGCCACCCAAGTGCCCCTATTGTTTTTTTAAATGACAGGTTAATGAGGGCCAAACAGCCTATTTCATAAATAAAGCTCACAAAATTTTATGGCAGATATGTCTTTGCTTAGAGCTTTTCTTTCAGCAATCATATTATTCATAATTGAATTCTAACGGTTATCCTTCTTTACTAAATAAAACACATAAAAGCTGAGTGTTTTGTCTTTAAAGTTGTTCTCTTCAAAGCCACATAAAAAGTTGTACCTTAAAATGCAGAGCAATCTACCACTTTGGAGCTCTACGGTATCATTAGAACTTCCAGTTAAAAGATGTAAGGAAATCTGAATTCTAGTTCTGCTTCCCCTATTCAACAACTTTAAGAGGTTAACAAGTCATTCATATGCTATAGGAAAATATCTTCTCACTGAAGGATGAGGAAGTTAAATCAGGTAAAGAACCATTCAACTAATTACCAGCAGCGATCAGATTATCTTAGATTTGTCTTTTACTTTGCAGTTTTGTTAGTGCTCCTTTGATGATCAAAACACTGAACCATAAACAGAAGATACTATTAACTCTGCTTTGTCCATAAACAGATCCTGTAGTTCATTCAGTGAGATTAAATGTGACTTGATGAGAGTCACACATCGAGAAAACTATATGTAACTTTTAACTATCATAAACTGAAACTCTTCAATAGACCACAATATCTGTAAAACAGACAAAAATATGTAAAAGAAAAATCTGTCTGAAGAGTTACACAAAGGATTTCAACTTAAGTTTTTTCTAGCTAGGAATACCTCTTAGAAAGGTGCGGTGTACAGTGCCATCTTCTTGTTGCCAGTCTGGGATGCACGGCGATTTATCTGATAATACACACCACTCAAGTATATACTTGTTTACAGATTCATTTGGAGCAGTCCATTCTACCCAAAGCATATTATCTTTGGGAAATGCTTTAAGATCCGTGACTGGGCGAGTAGCTTTAAAACAAAATTTGAAAACTGGTGTGATAAATGAACATTAAAAAATTTCAAATTTTGATGTTTTACATTTCCAAACTTGCTATCAGTTTTTGTAGTATATAATATTAATATGAATTTCCATTAACAAAAACACTTTATTATAATTTACAAATAGACAGTAAATTTATTTTGAAACTAAAATTCTTCCTTTCCCCAAATTCTTCAAATGTTTTGTGTATGTAAATGGAAATATTTTCTTCTTTGAAAGCCATAAACAATATATTTAAGTCATATTCATATATGGCTCCCAAAGCTTTTAAATAATATTTAAGAAAACGAGATAATTAGAAAATGAGTAAATAAATAAGTAGTTTACTTCAAAGTTTAAGTGAGCCACATGATAATGGAATGAATTATTTCATTGCTGACTGATTTCTCAAACTATTATAATCGATACTGAAGAGGCAGTCTCAGAATAATTATGTTTTAGGTATTAGAATATGTATTATGTATATGTATTATGAACCACTTTTCCCATCTCACAGATACAAACCTTGAAAATTATAGGCAGGGATAGTTAAAACAGCTGCATCTGATTTGCCAACCAGATTTCTTGCTGTCAGAGTTGCTATGTAACGATCATTTGTGAGGTTTACTGTCCATTTTGTGTCATTCACTGTATAATTCTGTAAACGTGATTTCCATCTTATGAGAGTCACTTCATAATCCAAAATTTTTCCATTGGCTTCAAAAGGAGGCAACGTCTATAATAAAATAATTTTAAAAATGTATTTAACAAATCTTTAATCATTTTTTTTCATGTTCACAAATTCTGCTGTTACGTCAAACCTCCATGTTTAACTGAAAGGCACTGGCAACCTTCTTTTCAACTCACAACCTTAAGTAAAACTACTATATAGTGAATGAAGAGTAAACACATGACTTTGACTAACAGGGAAAGTAAAGTAGCACCATTCTGTTAGCTTTTAGTTCTGTAAACTATTGTGCACTGTGACTATCTGGCCCTAAATCATCTTAGGCTGGAGTACTTTTCTCTCTACCATTTCTTAGTATGGTACACTTTAACACTTATAGACTTGACATTCATTGTGTAATTCCTATTATTGGCATACAGTTTGATTACCCAAAACCTTTATTAACTATTTTCTATGAGGCACTCAGGAAAGTTCAAGGACAGACAGGATCCTTCTTACAAACTTTCATAGAACTGTGAAGTATCTGTGAACTGCAGTTCATGATCCTTTTATGTAGTATATATAAAACTCTGTTTCTATTAAACGCTTTGCTGATATTAAGATGAATAAAAATGTAAGTTAAAAAAACTACACTCATAATGCCATAAAAATGTACTATGTAAGCAATAAAAGAATATAAACATGCATTTTTTTTCTTTACCTTCCATATGAGTTGCACAGATCTATAGCCGTGAGTATGGGATGGCTCTATCTTATACCAGAAACTTGGTGCCTTGGATGGTCCTAAAGAAATGATATAAACTTTTTAAAATAAAAGTTTTTATCATAGCAGTAAAATATAATCCTGGAAATTATTCTCTTATTCTCTTACTTTGTTCTTATTCTTGCCATTCAATCACATGATGTATCTTTTTTTACATGTTTATGTATTTTGAGAGAGAGAAGAGAGACAAAGGGAGAATGGGGGAGGGGCAGAGAGAGTGGAAGAGAAAATCCCAAGCAGGTCCTGTGTGGTTAGCATGGAGCCGGATGCAGGGCTTGAACCCATGAACCGTGAGATCACAACCTGAGCTGAAATCAAGAGTCAGAAGCTCAACCGACAGCTCCACCCAGGAACCCCTAAACTAGCATTTTTCCCATTGCAGCACACCATGCCTGGGTCTTCCTTTATAGAGGAAGATAGCTTGATGATATAGATTAGAATGCTTTTTTTAAAATTGTAAAGCTACAAATATATCCTAAGGTATACCAAAAATGCATCACCATTTCTTACTGCTAAAAATTAAACCGAAAAACCGTATTTAAATATACACTTAAAACCCCTAAATGTGGGGCACCTGGGTGCCTCAGTCGGTTGAGACTCTGACTTCGACTCAGGTCATGGGTTTAAGCCTCATGCTGGGCTTTTCATAGACAGCACAAGTCTTTGGATTCTTTGTCTCCCTCTCTGCACCCTCCGCCCACCAATCACATTCTCTCCCTCTCTCTCTCTCAAAAATAAATACACATTAAGAAAAAAAAAAACCCTAAATGTACACATATGAGAATACAAAAAATAATAAATTGAATAAATATGGGCTAAGTTTATTATCTTACGGTGGGATGACTGTTAACAGGGTATAATAAAAATGAATTCATAGTACTGTTGTGATAATCACCAAACATGTGAAAAATGAAAAAGCACTTTACAGGATCAGGGCACATGGGTGGCTCAGTCGTTTGAGCACCTGATTCTTGATTTCGGCTCAGGTCATGATCTCACGGGTTCATGAGATCAAGTCCAACGTCTGGCTCTGTGCTGACAGTACGGAGGCTGCTAGGGATTCTCTCCCTCCCTCTCTCACTACCCCTCCCCTGCTTATATGTGCATGTGTGTGCTCTACCTCAAAATAAATAAATAAACTTATAAAACCAAATATCAAATGCCAGTAATTAGGTTTTCAAAATTCCTATAGGATCAACTGATTTTTCAAAAAAGGATCTGAGTAACATCTAAACTGTGATGTGCTCATTATAAAGAGGTAATTACAGAGGACAAAACAAAGAGGAAAGACAGACAAGAGAGGCTGGGGAAAAGACTGCCAGTATAAGGGGTTCAAATAGATACACACGCATCAGTATACAAGAAATTATAAAAAAAAATGTTATAGGCCAGAAAGATTTCCTAACATGAAAAGAACCTGGAGGCATCATTCATTAAGTTGAAGAAATGCTTATCTAAATGGCTCATAATTTTCTGGGTATCTGTCTGATTTGACAAAGGTTATGTACCATCTCCCCAGAAAATGCACACAGGCACTAACTACAATATTTTGTCCACATTTTAAAGTAGTTCAGCAACCCCTGCCCCTCAAACTGACCCAACCAGTTTTCAAGACCTCTATGATGCCAGTTTAAGAATTCCTGGGGGCACCTGGGTGGCTCAGTTGGTTAAGTATCTGACTCTCAGTTTCGGCTCAGGTAATGATCTCACGGTTTTGAGTTCGGGCCCCACATTGGGCTCTGTGCTGACAGTGTGGAGTCTGCTTGGGATTCTCTCTCTGCCTCTCCCCCACTTGCGCTGTCTCTCTCTCTAAATAAATAAATAAACTTAAATTAAAAAAAAAAAAAAAAAAGAATTCCCAGCCACGACAAAGGAATCTGGTTGAGGACCCAACTCAGGACCCAATTCAGCAACAGCAGGATTGCTTTCTTTCATGTCATTTATGAGAATAAGAGAAAATTCTTAGTGGAGAGGGGTAGTTTACTATTCTGCCTTTTGAGATTGTCACTTCACCTATCTAAACTGCTAGTAGAGCTGGAAATGAAGGGATATAGGTGGTACAGAAGGTTTTAAAGCCATAGTTGTTGCTATTGACTTCTAAAGGGTGAAACTAGAATGAAAAATATTCAGAAAGAAAAATCTCTATGCCACAGGACTACTTCTTGATTGTTATACAATAAATAAGTAATGTTAGGTGTTTTGGGGAGGGGATCTTACCTTATAACATACACCCTTTTATAACTTTTGGATTGTGCACTATATGCCCTATATGATCGTGGAGAGGAAAAAGGGAAAATGATAATAAACTAACCAACCTAAACTTTAGGATCCTTTTCTAGGGGTTTATTAAGTGATGGTAGGGAAAAAAATGAATAAAAATATAGTACAAATATATTTCTGATAGTGAGAGTCTATGGTATATTTTGTTAACGTTATTTTAATGACTCAGGATATGATTCTCTAGTTAGGGATACTGTGAAACATTCCCTTTTAATAAAATGTTTTGGATTTAACTGTTATGTCAATGGTTTTCTCAAGGTATCTAAAAAAAATTCCATGGTAATCTTCTTTCATTAGTAATCAAATAGAGTTATACAATCAATAATGCACATTTTATATCTTTATGTCCTTAAAAATAAAAGTGTAAAATATAAGTTTGAACAGAATGATCACAAAGTAAGAAGCAATGAGGTTTATACTATTAAGACCTGACACAAGTCATAGCCATAATTCCAAACCTTTACTTCTTCATGGATCTTAATTACTTACTGTCTTCATATGTGATCCCACTGGCTTCTTCACTCCAGTCACTCCAGAATCCTTTACCATCTTCCTTCATACAACGAACCCTAAACACATATTCTGTGAAAGGCTTAAGGTCCTGGACAGTGAAAGAAGTTCTACTGGATGCTGTATCTTCAGGAGGAATCTGAAATCAAAGCAAACCAACCAACAAAAAAAAACCATGGAATTTATTATAAGTGTCCTAAATTCCATTAAGATCTTAGAAATTGATTTAATAAAAGAAAACTAACAAACAAACGCTGGAAAGAAATAAATGCAAGTCAAAAAGCAGTCAGAGTCAGTAAGTTAACAGATTTGGGAAGTATGGAACTATCTATTATTAATCCTTCCTTCCTTTTCTTGATTTTTATATCTTCCTTCCATGAAGCCTGTAACACATAGGGTCTCAGCAGGAAAGAGATGGCGTATTCCAATTAGACTTTAATTCAAGAAGGGTTTACTAAAGGAAATATGGGTAGAGTGTAGGGAAAACTTAGGCAGTGGTCAGTACTCTGGGGCTTGTCACTGTTACCACCCCTAGCCCCAAAGGGACGAGGGGAAGTAGCAGAAACTGGGAGAGGAGGGTGAGACAGGGTTAACTTGACAAGACCAGTGACCTTAGGCTGAGAGAAAGCAGCTCCAGGGAGGAAGCAGGGAAAATAATATGCTCACTTCACTGCACTTCTCTCCTCTCTTGTGCTAGGCCCTCTTCCCCCTCCTCCCATTAATCACATTCACTAGGAAACCAGAGACAATGTGAACCCACAGATGAAATTCATACAGGTCAGCATTCCAAGACAAAGAGTAGGGTAGAGAAGAACAGAGTGTAACTCTGGATAGGCAAAATGAAGCCCAATCAAGAAAAATAAAAACTATCATTGCATATAAACTTGGTTTTCAGGAAACGAGAGAATAAAGATAAATGATTCTTTCTACTACTATGGGATTCCAATATTGAATACAAAAATAGGGGCCTTTTTTTCTATCAGTGAATTAAGATTCTATGTTATTAAAAATATTTTGAAGTTTAGGTATGTATCCTCTCTGTACAACATGAAGCATTAATCCATTTTTGTTTGTTGCTTTTTCTGGTTTTATTTTGAGCCCTTTAAGTGGAATGGAGAGCAGAAGTAGTAAGGTCATGGGCTCAAATCCCTTATGAACTCATTACTGCAATAAGAGACAGCAAAAGCATACTGTTAGTGATAAATGAAATTACAACAAAGAATATTATGGGGAACACAAAGCTATGGTGACAGACATCCTTTTAAAAAGTTCTAAGTACTTCTTTTGGTGATAGCATCATCTCTGGGTACACTATTCTTTTCCTTTTCAGGCTTAGAAGTTCCCCAATAATTCCTTCCTCTACTAAGAGGTTGACAAGCTTTCTAAAAAGGACTAGATAGTAAATATTTTAGGTTGTGGGCCAGATACTCTCTGTTCCAACTCAACTCGTCCACTGTGGCACAAAGTAGCCAAAGACAATATTAAAAAAAATGAGTGTGGCTTTGTTTATAAGAACAGATGGCAGGATGAAATTGGCCTCCAGATTTAGTTAAACCCTGCTCTCTACCTTTGCTATATAATCTCTTCATATACTCCCCCACTTAATTCTTATTTTTTGTGTTCCTTTCACCTCCCACCAAAAATACTATTTCTTGCCACCCTACATCCCTTCCATACTTCATGTAAAGGCTACTGTACTTAGCAAGACTATATTTTCTATCCGAATGTCTTCCTGTTTGCCCTTGCATGAAATACAGATCAAGAAGAGGTGTGAAACAAAATATTACATATATTCACAACCTTAGTATATTGAGACTTTTAGGTTAGAGGGTTCTAAGACTATCTGCGTAAACAGTAACTTGCAAGTTACCTGGCTCCAGATTGAGGCATCTCTGGTCCTATATTGAATGTTATATTTCAGTCTTATAAAACTCTGAATGCTTGAGTTGATCCATGTCAATTTTAAGATACTAGACAGTTCTTCTGAGTTGCTGACTGATAAATTATGTGGTGGATTGGGCTTCACTGAAGAATAAAATAAATCCGAATTTTTATCATTTTTACAACTTCTTATACAGACTCAAAATATACTTATATTTCACTATATTGATTTACTCATACCATATGAACTAATTTTTCTGAAAACAGTACTTATGTCATACTATTATAATGAAAAGATAACGTTTCTGAAGAAATTTTAGTTTTCTTTGTCAATTTATTATGCTTGTTAATTTTTTCAGGTTCCAATATCAAAAGACAAATATTTATAGGCAAAGAAAAACACAATAAAAATGGACCCCACGTACCATGATTACTATGCTATAAATACTGTTTGGTAACTGCACAAATACCAGCAGATAACATTCAAAATAAAAACTGCTATGAGTGCAGTTGGATTATGGATATTTTTCTTTTTCCAAATTATTTTTAATGTTGATAAAAATGAATTTGTAAAAGTCACTAAGATAATAAGTGGTTGTTTCCACATTAAAATTGAAAAACTAATTAATAAGCCACTAAATCTAATAAATTCTCAAATTCAGTGTTATAACTACCTTTATCTACAGGATCAAAATTTATATGATCTGATGTAACCTTCCCAAGGGCATTCTCTGCTTCTACCCAGACTTCAATGTTGACAAAATACACAGGAGAATAATCAACAGTGCATGAGGTGGGGATGTCACGTTTTGTTTTACAATCAGCAAACTTCTCCGTTGCCCTAAATACAAAAATCGAAGACCCGGTCATTAAAAATAGATTTCAAAACATTAGAGTGAAAAATGTTATTTGATGAGACCCAGATTATTACTGCTTAAAATAAATGAATTATAAGTATGAAATAAATTGATCATTAAAAACAAATAAATTTTCTCTAAAACTTGAGTTTGATTTATACCTTACAACACAAAATTATTTTCAAATTTTTACTCCAAGGACATTACATTTATAATACCATGCTCTATCTTCAGTGACCTGTCTCTAAAAATCTATTTCTTGTAATCTTACTACCGTTTCTTTCCATTTCTGAAACAGGATCCTTACTGTACCTGTGATGTCTTTCTTCAAGCAGAGTATGCCTTTTCTAAGCACAATATGTTATGAGGTGACAGGAGGATAGGGATAAGAATTTCTGTCACCCCAGAAAATTCCCTTAGCCTCTTTACAGTCAAACCCAGGCAACCACTTTCTAATTTTTATCACCAAAGTTTAAATGATACTATAATATTTACTCACCTATGTTTAAGTTATACATCAATTAAACACACACACACACACACACTTTTTTTTTTTTTAAATAGAAGGGTAAGTGAAATCCAAAACAAAACAGGTAACTTCTATGAATTTCTGAGGTATACCTCCAACAGGATACTGTATATTATGTCAATTAAAAAAATTCCTAAAAATCAAAAGCAAAATGAAATACATGAACTATGACGTTGAGTTGGTGCTGTAACACAGAGAAAATTATTTTAAGTAACTTTAAGACAGCAATTTAACTATATCCTTAATGAAAGAAAAATAATCTTATAATGCTTAGTATTCCTATTGTTGGTGCTGATATTGGCATTGTTATTCTGCAGCTCTTGTGTTTACTGTGAGTTAAAGCAAATGAATAATTATATTGGTGTTGTTGGAAACTAAGGTTTTCAGCAGCGAAGAAAGGAGATGTAGATGTCAGATGAATGAAATTAAGTAAAAACAGTCCAGATTTTAAATCGGAAACATTGGTATTAGTTCATGATGTATTTTACCTTAAAGACACTTCCCAGTTCTTTCTGCCAAAAAAGCCAAGAAACAACAACCCAGTACCAGTAAGTTCCCCTAGCACCCAGACTGTAGTCCCGAAATGGTATTTCCTACTAAATGGAAACATGGCTACTTGGGAAATGGCTGATTCTAGGTCTGAGGCACGACATATGAACTTAGAAAATGAACTTGGAAAATCACATCATATCAGAAATGAAGAAAGCTGTCAAAGACTAATGAGTAAAGTCAAAGGAAGAGCCAACCTGAGGAAGTTCCTCTGAACCAAAATGGGACAATGTGAGTACCAAGAAAAATGGTAATGGACCGAAACACATCAAATATATTTAAATATGAATTCATAATGAAGGGATAAACCCTTCATTATTTACCTTTGGAGGATGCCAGGGAACTAAGTCATCATAAAACTAGTTGTAAAGGGAAAAATACCAACACCATTTTCCTTCTAAGAACTGTGTACCTCAGGGTAACCAATGATTGATCAAAGGAAGTTTTGAGTATATCCACTTTAAAAAAAAGATGGAATACCACTATTTTGTACCTCATGTACAAACAATGATCACTGATGATGGCTCAAACCTTTAAGTGAAACACTAATGGGAAGCAACACGGTTTAATTGCCAAAACATCCTGCTGAGTCATAAAAACCATTCACAGAAGAGTACATACTGTATGATTACATGACATTCAGAACAAGCAAAAATCTACAGTGAAGAAAATCTGACAGGTAGCTGCCCTGTGGGATGGGGTGAGACAGGGTGGTGGCTAGGACTGACTGGGAAGGAGCATAAGTGAACTTTCTGGGGGTATGATTATGTTTTAAATCTTGATAGGAGTCTGAGTTACATAGCTGTATGTAGTAGCCAAAACTCACTGACTAATAATAAAGTATGTATTTTTAAGATGCACATAAATTTTATGAAAACACAAAAGCTATGGGTGACTGTCTAGTTAATTACATTTAATTAATGATGTAAACACTGAAGCGTGTAAGGGTGAAGTATACTAATTTCTGCAACTCACTTTGAAATGCATTAAAAAAGGTGAAAAGAAGGATGCATAGATACACATCTGTGTGATAAAACAAATACAGTAAAATGCTAATTGCAGGATCTAGGTGATGGGTCTGTATAAACGTTCACTGCAAAGTTCTTCCAGCTTTGATAAAAACTGCTGTCAAGAACAGTTTGTTTATAATCAATTTTTACTTGTGTCTGCAGAGTGTGTCAGTCATGTCAAAGCCAGGTCCAGTACACAAAACCTGTCTTTGCAAAAAAAAAAAAAAAAAGAAAGAAAAAGAAAAAGAAAAAAAGAATGGGAAATTTTATAATCAATGGATTGAGCTGACAACACACCTGAAACCACTGTTCAATCTTGGTATCAGAAAAGCAAAAATCCTCAACCAAAACATCTGTTAGATCTAATCAAGGAATTCAGTAAAGTTGTAGGATTCAAAATTAAAATACAAAAATCAGTAGCGGTATTTTTACACTTACAAAGAATTTTCTGAAAAAGAAATAAATTTATCCCATTTACAATAGCATCAAAAAATAAAATAGAAATAAATTTAACTAGGGAGGTGAAAGATCTCTACTCTGAAAACTACAAGATACTAATGAAAGAAATCAAAGAAGACACAATAAGAAAGGTATTCTGTGTTTATGAATTCAAAGAATATTGTTAAAATGTTATCACCACCAAAAGCCATCTGTAGATTCAATGCAATCGTTATCAAAATTCCAATGGCTTTTTTCTTTATACAAAAGTAGAGGAAAACACTCCTAAAATTTATGTGGAAACAGAAAAGACTTTGAATAGTCAAAGAAATCGACTTTTTTTTTTCAAATAAGTCTCAATTTTAATAAGATCCTCTACATACACGTTTGCTACTGAAAACTGAACTACCACAAAAAGTTTTTATTGTAATTCCAATTTTTGAAAACCAGAAAATCTAGCCTATGCACCCTGCCCTAATTATAATTATGCTCTAGCCAAACCACCCAATATTCTCTATATATTCCTCCTGTGCAAGTTACTTGGCTTCCAATTTGATGCTAGGTTTTCTTGTTTTTTTTTTTTTCTTTAAATGTTTTTATTTTTGAGAGAGAGTGTGTGAGCAGGGGAAGGGCACACACACACACGCACACACACACACAATCCGAAGCGGCTCCCAGCTGCCAGCAGAGTCCTACTCTAGAAAGCTCTAGTCTGATTCCTAACCCAAATGAGCCACCCCGGAGCCCCATGTTAGATTAACCTATCTTAATGACTTCAGGCTTCTCAAACACATAAGCAACACTCAAAATCTATTAGTGCTTCCTTGGGTCATATCAAAAAGTGAAACTAAAGTATATTTAAGTCATTCAAATGCAAACTACAGGATTCCTCTCAAATTACAGGTATCAAGGTAGAAAAGACAAGACAGAGCTAATATCATAGATTGTCAAAATCAACTAATTATGCTAACTAATACTTGAGTAGGAAGCCAAGAATACCTGACAGAGAAGACCCTCTTCACAATAAATAGTGCTGGAATAACTGGATATTCACATACAAAAGAATGAAATTATACCCTTATCCTATACCATTCACAAAAATTAACAAAAAATTGAAGACTTAAACGTATGACCTCAAACCATGAAACTCTTAAAAGAAAACACAAGAATGAAGCTGCTTGACATGGATCTTGGAAAAGATTTTTTTGGATACGACACTCAAAGCCCAAGCAAAAATAAAAAATAGGTAGGCGGAACTACATAAACTAAAAATCTTCTGCACAGAAACCATCAACAGAGTGAAAAGACAACCTAAAGAACAGGAAAAAAATATGTGGAAACCACAAATCTGATAAGGGGTTAATATTCTTAATATATAAAGAACTCATCCAACTCAACAGCAAAAAACCAAATAACCCAAATAAAAAATTGACAAAAGACCTGACTAGATTTTTCTCAAAAGATGATAAATGGAAGGGCGGCAGGTACATGAAAAAATGCTCAACATCACTTGTTATGAGAAGAATTTTAATTAAAACCATAATAAGATATCACCATATGCCTATTAGAAGGGCCATCTTCAAAAAGGTAAGAGATAATAAATGCTGGCCTGCATGTGGAGAAAAGGGAACTCATATGCACTGTTGGTGAAACTGAAAATTGCTACAGCCGCTATGAAAAACATTATGTAGGATCCTAAAAAAATTAAAAATAAAACTACCACACATGATCCAGCAATTTCACTTCTGGGAATACATCCAAATGAATAAAAACTGCTAACTTGAAAAGATATCTGCACACCCTGTTCACAGAAGCATTATTTGTAACAGCCAAAGTATGGAAACAACGTACAGGTCCATCAATGGATGAATGGATAAAGAAAGTGTGGTTTATATATACAATGGAATATTATTCACCCATGAAAAACAAGGATCCCACTGACACATCATTTTCTTTCCTTTATTCACAATGCAACTCAAATTTTAAAGTTTTTTTCTGGATGCAATAAAAGGGAAAAATCAGCAATTTTCAAAAACTTTTGTAACCACAAATAACATATAATTTGCATACTATCCAAGACATTTACAATCTAAATTAGATGACAAATAACAAACCCAAGCAAAAAGTATGGACATGGACATAATAAAAGACTGGTGACTAAAAAATTAATCTTTTCCTTGTCTGCGACAACAGGGATAGACCTTGAAGGCATTATGCTAAGTGACATAAGAGAAAGAAAAATACTTATTATTTCACTTGTTTGTGGAATCTAAAACAAACAAACAAGATAAAACTCACCCAAAAAAGAGATCAAATCTGTGGTTACCAAAGGCGGTGGGAGGAGCGAGGGGAAATTGGAGGAAGGTAGTCAAAAGGTACAAACTTCTAGTTTTAAGATACTAAGTACTAGGGATATAATGTACAACATGACCATAGCCAACACTACTGTATGATACACAGGGAAGATGTTGAATAAATCTTATAAGTTACCACAAGGAGAAATTTTTTTTCCTCTTTAAAAAAATTATACCAATATGAAAAGTTGGATGTTAGATAAACCTATTGTGGTAATCATTTCACAGTACATGTAAATCAAACCACCACGCTATGCGCCTTAAACTTACACAGTGATGTATATCAATTATTTCAAAATAGGACTGGAAAAGATAAAAATGACTGTCAGAAAGAGTAGACATAAATTGTCTAACTGCTTATTACTCCAGTTTAAATCAAGATAAAAGGTGGTGTGTACCTTTAGGAAAAAAAACAAAGAGGAAAAAGAGAAAAAGAGTCAAACACTATGTGGTGGTTCCTGACTGGAGGTATATACCACCCTTACAAATTACTTTTGAAAAAAAAAGAAAAAGGTACCACACACAAATCTGATTGTCTAGATGTAACAGCAATTTTTAGGATGGCACAAAGGAACATGTTAAACAATGTGTAACTGCAACTTTAACAACTGAATTGCAAAGAAGAAGAAAGAAGAGAAAACCAGGTGGAACCTATGGTAAAGACAAACTTATAAAACGTTATTAATTTGCAATGCATAGAGATTATTTAGATTGTGATTTGAACACATGTAAAAATATATACGTATATTCATGACAGAGCACAGGTAATACAGTCAATGATAATGTCATAGTGTATGACAGATGGCAGCTATGCTTATGGTGAGCACTGCACAAGGTATACAGAATTTGAATCACTATATTGTACAGCTCAAACTATTTTAAAACTGTGTCAACTATACTAAAAAAATATTAAAAAGATGTATATACTTATATATCATGAGACATGATACTAACTGAAAATGCAACGATATACTGAAGTATTTTCAATTCTATTGCAGTATAATAATGGTATGTAGTTATGGGTACTTTAAAAAAAAAAAGTTTACTCAGTTTTGAGAGACAGAGCGTGAACAGGGGAAAGGGAGAAAGGGAGAAGGAGACACAGAATTGGAAGCAGGCTCCAGGCTCTGAGCTGTCAGTGCAGAGCCCAACACGGGGCTCAAACTCATGAACAGTGAGATCATAACCTGAGCTGAAGTTGGCTGCTTAAACTGACTGGGCTACCCAGGTGCCCCGGTAGTTATGGGTCTTAAAAAAGGGTCCTTATCTTTTAGAGATATGTACTGAAATATTTATGGATGAGATGATATGATGTCTGAGATTTTAAGATAATCTGGGGTGGGATATATATAAGATTGGTCATGAGCTCATCATTACTAAAGCTGGATGATAAACACAATGGGGATTTATTATACTATTCTTTCCACTTTTAAATGTTTCAGATGTCCTAAAATAAAAGCTTAAACAAATGTCTAAAAATCTGAGACACCTGGGTGGCTCAGTGGGTTAAGTGTCCGACTCTTGACTTTGGCTCAGGTGAGAAGTTCGAGTCTCACATAGGGCTCTATGCTGACAATATAAAGCCTGCTTGGCTCTCCCTCTTTCTCTGCCCCTTCCCTGCTTGTGCTCTCGCTTGCTGACTCTCAAAACAAACAAATAAATAAACAAACAAGCATTAAAATGAAAAAATGTTTAGAATTTTGCATTTAATATTTCTACTTGAAGAAATAAAAACTCCAGCACAAATGACTAATTTACTAAATTTAACATAAAAAAAACAAGAACAACTTGCCATTCAGATTTTAAAGTGAAGTTTGTTTCCAGGTATGTTTCCCTTCCAGGATCCCACTGACACATCATTTTCTTTCCTTCATTTACAATGCAACTCAAGTTTTTAGGTTTTTCTGGAGGCACTAATAGGGAAAAATCAGCAAATTTCAAAAAGCTTTTTGACCACAAATAACATACAATTTATATACTACCCAAGATATTTAAAACCTAAATGAGATGATAAATTAACAAACCTAAGCAAAAAGTATAGAAGACTGATGACTAAAAAACGAATCTTTTCTATTTGCACTCATACTTTTTAGATTAAATAATACATATTTTCTATACTAACTGTCATAACTCATGTTTCAAATTGTCTACACAAAATCAATTTTCATTTATAACTGGATATCAATATTAACTGATTTCTCCATGAAGTTTATTTTAATAATACTGCATATGTTATTAAAGGCAATTAAATGGAAACAAAAATAATTATATTTCTCTTCCTATTACTTTCCAAAACTCTGCTGGAGGAAAAGCAAATCCCAAAATTATGGTTTTGGGTATCCATAAATTTGATAATCCACTCTTGGGTCACACTAAGTTTATTTACTCTGACATAGGACTTTCTCCAGTATTTCTTCACTTTCGCCAGTTAGTTGCTTTATATGTGCATCTTCTCGGCAATTAAGGGATACTGAAAGTTACTATGACTACATTCATAAACTTCAACAATGTTTTGTGGGTCTCATGTCAAAACATTTTTTTTAGAAAACTGATGGATACCTGACTTTCATAAAAGAGAAAACTTATGTTACTCTTCAGGCTTTTTGTATATTATTAATGCAAATATAGTTCCGCTTCAAAACTTATTTTTTTTAATTAATTATGTCCAAAAGTCATTAAGCCAACAGACTGCCACATTTCATAAAATCCAACAGACATTACAAATGTAATTCAACAGTCATAACAAAGTCTGAAATAAGGCAAAAACAAAACTTACAGCCTGAAATTATTCTGATTCCATAAACATTCTGATCAATCTGTCCAAATGTACGAATGTTGCAAGTGAGTTGAATATTTAATAAAGATATATCTGTAAATGTGACACTAGATGCTGTTCTGTTTATGACGGTATATTGTTCTTTAGGAACAGTAACATGGTTTGTTTTCCAGAAAATGTAATTAGCATTTACATGAAAATAATCCATGCATTTTTCCTTTAGCACACAAACTGCAGTGAAATTAGAACCAAGTTGTACAACTGGAGATTCAGGTTTGATATGACCACATGGCTCTAGAAGTTCACCTGAAAAGGAACAACAGAAAATATAAAAATGGACTGAATTATTCTGGTACAAAATGGCATTTTATATCAAAGCAGTCCCTCAATATTGAATAAATTATCTCTAAAGACAGGAAAAAAGGAACACACAGTAAAAAACAAAACAAAACATGGCCAGAATTCAATGCCTAAATTTGTAAAGAAATACACAAATTATAAGGCTAATGAAAAGAAAAACGTATGTAAGCTTCAGCCCTTTTGATAGTTATTCCAACTTTACTTTAGGAAACACAGACTGCCTGCAGCATGATTCAGACTTATTCCACCACCAATCCTGTTCCTTGATTCAGACCCAAGGTCTAAATTAAACCCTCCAGAAAAGAGGCAGTGGTAGGTTCTGCTCTCCAGTCCTGAATGGTGTTGGGCGGGTAGATGGGGGCAGGGAAGATAGTATGCATGTTCATTTAACAAAATTCAGACAACAAAGTAAACAGCAAGGGAACAAAAAAACCATGGAGACTAGAACAAGATGACCAAATATATGTTTTAGCAATAAGTATATGGGATAAAATCCCATATTAAAAAACAAAAAAATCAGACCGCATGAAAAAATAACTATACCACAACTATATGCTTTAACTATACTCAATTCCACGCGGATGAAAACTAAATCCCTATCTCCAGCTCTAACTTCCTACTGTTTTCAATAGCTTGAAATACATACCCATGTGAGATTTTCTGTAAGTACTCTAAGGTGAACATATCTAAAGATATATGTACCACAGTTCCCTTTAAACTTATTATTTCTCTATCTCTGCTCAGAGCACCATGTGCATCCAGTGATCTAGGCCAGATACCCTGCAGTCACCTTCAATGTCTCTAATTAGATTCCTCCAACAGGAATTACACCACGGCCTGACCTCCTTCCAGTTTATCCTGCATACTACTACCCGAGTTACTATTCAAAATGATCATGCTATTTCCCTATTTTAAATTATTTAATGGTTTCCTGCTACCATCAACATAAAATTCCCAACTACTTGGCATGATTCTAGCCTCACTGCCCAGAAATGTAAGGCAGCTTTCCCTAGAAAATCCCATTTGCCAATGGGTTCTCGGGTGGTTACCTATCCTAACTGAGCTTCAGTTTTTTTCACCTGGAAAATGAAGTTACTAAACAAGTGTTTCTGAGATTAAAAATTACTTATGTAAAACATCTATCTCAATGCCTGATATTCAACAGTCTACCAATAAATGGCAGCCTATCATCATTATTATTAATCTCCAGAGACAATCAAGTCACACTGATAGGGTCTGGAAGGTTCTCTCAAAGTCATCAGGAAGAATTAAAAACAGTTTTTTGCAGTCAAAACTGTACTCCAAAATGGAATCCTGGACTCTCATAAAGCCTATAATGCCCAGAGTAGGAATGTGTATTTCTTTGTTTCAAAACTCATAATGTGGGATGTTTACATGACCTTGCTATTATTTATTTATGTTTACAGTAAATCCCAGTGCATTACTCTAAACTTCCAATTGTATGGAACTTCATCTTGTGGGGTACTAACAAGTTACTCTGATAGTGGGCCAGTCCTTACAAATCCCTAGACCTCACTTTATTCCTTGGTAAAATCACTCCTATTTTACTTTCTCTAAAGTAATTATAAGGAACAGTAAGTACACAATACACTTTACAGAACTACATGAGACACAACTACAGGCTCAGTATTAATACTTTTTAAACACACAAAATAAGAGAAATACCAAAAATGAACAAATGTTCCAAAGTGAAATACAGGTTCATTAAAATCATCCTATGCTAAATTAATACCATTTTTACAGGGCTACCAGGTTATTTGAGATTAAATTGTTTAGAAAGAAAGCATTTTAATTTTTAAGCATCTGAGAAAGTTAGTTGGGGTAATTACATAGACAAGATGAAGAAATGTGGATTAGAATATACTATAACATGTAATATAGCATGAACATTACAAAACTGTTATTTGGTTGTTCCTGAGTTACAAAAACAGAAATTCCATTGGTTCAAACTAAATTGAATCTTAATTGGTTGATTACTCAAATATAAAAAATACTACAAGAAAAGTCAGCGTGAGAAAGGTCTTGAGTTGAGTAGGCTCAAGTGCCTGCTCTTAGCCCTTGTGCCAGATTGTATTTTCCAAACATGGTCACACCTATATATTTATCCCATCCCACGTGCTCTTCTTACAATGTGACTGATACTCCTTCCACAAAGAAATGGGGTCAACTCCTGCCCTCAGATCTGTGTGGGTACTAATGGCCCTCCGATCTGCCTCAGCTAATGGAGTGTACTATGTGACTTCCAAGGCTAGATCATTAAATGAATACAACTTTTGACTAGCTCTCTTTTTCTCTTTTAGAACATTTGTCCTTGGAACCCAGCCACATGTTGCGGGTGAGCCAAGGTCACATGGGGAGACTACATGCACTGTTCTGGCCAACAAACCCAGCAAAGTCCTCAAACTACAGCCAGCATCAACACCAGACATATAAATGAATGTGCCTTCACATGATTCTAGTTCCCAATCTTAGAATACTCCAACTGAGGTCCCAGATATCATACAGCAAAGATGAACAGTCCAGCTATTTTATTCATGACACACAAACCGTGAGAAATAATAATGATTGCCATTTTAAGCCTAAAGTTTTAGAGTAATTTGTGAAACAGCAATAACGTGGTCCTGTTATTCTGAACATATTTATTGATAACTTGGCAGAAAACAGAGAGACATCCACACTTATCAAATTAGCAAAGGACAAGACTATGAAGGATTGACAACACTTTGGATCATAATGTTAGGATTAAAATTATATTGAAAAAATAGACCAGTAGGCTAAAACCAAGATAATGAACTATGCCAGAGAGGAAAATACCTCCCATTCAGGCTGATATGAAATAAATACAGGGTAAGGGAGAAATGGCTTAAAAGTAATTCATGTGAAAATAACTTAAGAATTTTCACTGGCTAGTAGCTTAACATGAAACTACAGTCCATCTTAACTGGAAAAAACTATGTTGATTGAATAAAAATGATATTTAGATCAAAGTAAATTATAAAATTACTATACTCAGACCAAGTCCAGTTTTGGTACATTAAATTCACTTTTTTAAGTGTATTTTATTCGAACCTCAATAATAATTATATAATTACTATCCTTTTTATAATGTTTACTATGGGCCAGGCACCGTCCAGATGCCTTCTGTATAATAATTCATTTAATCTCCATAATAACCCTAGGAGTTAGGAACCATTATTATTCCCATCTCATAGATCAGGAAACTGAGGCACAGATTAAGCAACTGGCCAAAGTCCTACAGCTGGTAAGTGTGAGAGGTGGGATGGTCTAGTATTTTGAAGGTGCTATGGGCAACCAAAGGAAGAATGAGAAGTGTAATCAGCATGTACAGGGTTAGAAGCCAAGGCTGTAAAAAATAATTAGGATAACTGCGTAAGTTCAATTTGGGGAAGAGAGGCCTCAAGAGACACATAAACACAGTTCTTCAATATGTGAAGAGTTGAACAGTGGGAAGAGAAAGTGGGAGTAGTCTAGAACTAGGGTTAATGGGAAAACATTTCAAGGAGAAAAATTTGGGCTTCAGAATAAGGAAAGATTTCTCAAATAGCAACAATTTTCAAAATAAGCTTTATGTCACTTAAAGTGTTCAAAAAGAGCTGCATTCCTAGATTTAGAAAGGGGATGATTTATAGCAGTGCTTCTCAAACTATCTGTGGTGAAAAGATCAGTATGGCTTTTTCTTCCCCCCAGTCTTTCACAATCTTTGCTCTGTACCATTTTTGATGAGACAAGTCCAGGGATCACATGCTTGGGTATCATGGCTATGTCAAATTGTTAAGAACTTCTAACATTTATTCTTAATTTCTGTACTTAAGGGGACCAGTAACAACAACCAGTTCTCAGATGGGCATCACGTTGTGGTCTAGTTTGAGCAGTACTGCTCCAAGTGACCTCTTTATTCTGGTATCACAATAACACTCCTGCTCAGTGATACCTTTGGCCACTAAATGTAACAGACTTTCCCCTATGTATTAATTGAAAAAAAAAAACAAAACCAAAACCCAACAAAACCAACAATATATTTTTTCCCCTCCCCACCTTAAAGTTATTGCCAGTATACAGAAACGGCATTTAGGATTACTGGGTGACTGTTTCAACTCAAATTATAATTTACCAGGAGTATTTTTACATTTCAAAATCATTTTTAACAGCATTATTCTCTCAATAATGATCCTAGAAAAAAATAAAAATAATTATATAATTATGAAACATAAGATTAATTATAAAATTACATAAAAATATATAAACCTAATTTGTGATGCTGGGAGGAAGGGTATTTCATGAATCTTACCTACAGATTCAGTGGTGAAGAAAATAAACAATGCTTGCACTATCCAAGTTTTCAATGTCAACATCTTGCATTAGATATTTCTGTAAAAGACATAGAATGGTATTATCTTTAATATTTTTTCTCTTACAACACATAATAACACAATTTCTGAAGCTCTTGCTTCCACTGTATAATCATCTTCTAAACGGTGATAAAATTTTATGAGGATGCAGAAAACAAATTTAAGTCTTCAAAACATTTTTCTTTATTCCCACTGGAGTTATGGCTAATAAAATAGTGATGGAAAACAACTTACACTTTAAGATCAATTAAAAAAGCAATCCTGTTTCCTTTGATGTGTAGACTTGTACTATTAGTAAACACTATGTGAGACAATACTTCAGAGAGACAAATTTCTTCATGGCAAAACCCACCAAAACCAACCTCAAAAGATATTTGCCAAAATGGAAAAAAAAAAAAAGTTTGTAATTCATACCATGACCAAAAATATCCCCTGATATATGAAGAATGCCTACAAATCACTAAAAAATTCCAACACCTAGAAGAAAAACAAGCAAGACGAGCTGAACAGACAATTTATAGAAAAGGAAATACAAGTAATTTAAACATATGAAATGATACTCTCAACTTCACTCATAATGAGAGATGCAAATTAAAACTACCCCAGACAGGAATACAAGATAAAAGAGACACGCTGGAAAACAATTTGGCAGTTCTTTACCAAGTTAAAAGCACATAATAACACTGGGCATTTCCACTCCTAAGAATGTATCCAAGAGAACTAAAAATACATGTCAACATGAAGACTTTTACTCAAATGTTCATAGCAGCTTTAGTCATAATAGTCCCCAACTAAAAAAAATGTCTATCAACTGGTGAATGGATATACAAATACCCAAACAATCGTATATCCATACAATAGCATACCACTCAGCAATACAAGGGAATGAACTAGTGATACATGCAAAGCATGAATGAATCTTAAAACATGTGGAACGAAGGAAGCCAGACACAACAGGCTATGTACTGTATAATTCCATTTACAGGATATTCAACAAATGGCAAAATTAAGGTGACAGAAGGCAGATAAAGGGCTAACTGGGGCTGAAGTGGGGAAGGGGAATAAATGTAAAGAGGCACAAAGGAACTTTCTGGGGTGATGGGAATGTTCTATGACCTGAGTGTGGTGGTGACAAGACTACACATTTAATATTCAAATAGTCAATAGTCAAAATTCACTGAATTGTGTTAAGAATAGTGAAAGCTCTAAGATTTTACCCTACTTGCAAGCTAACAAGTTAGCCTGCCAGTTCTATGGATACTGGCAGAAGACCTGAAACTCCTGTTGTCAGAGACAAAGGACCTGATTACTCACACCAGGAGCAGCATTTTCAGATTATCAGCATTTTCTTGCGCCAGTTGCCTGAGCCCCAATTCCGACACAGCATTGTGAAGAGAGTCAGGTAACACCTGTACACACAGTGGGTTATGTTACAGGAGAGAAGACTGAGCTTAAAAACCCAGATCTTTTCAAACGTCAGTAAGCATGCTTGCCTTTTACTCTGGAGGAAAACATTACCCCTATTTTTCAAGGTTGTAAGCAAACCTTCAAGAGACCTATGAGGAATTGTATCCTAACAAACTGTACAGTAAAAATTGATAAATTTTATTCTTTATAAATTAAAACTCAATTTAAAAAACCCAGCAAAATCTACTTGGACAAGGTGTATACCCAAAAGACATCAGTGCCTCACTCCTCTAAAAGACACGTACAGGAATGTTCATACAAGTTTTAATCATAAATAGTGAAAAGTAGAAGCCCAAAACCAAAGAAATGGTGGAACAGAAAAATTCAAGTAACTAAATCACAGTAATGAAAAAGAATTACAGGTACTCAAAACAAAATGACTGAATCTCACATACAATAGAGAAGAAAGCAATCAGACACAAAAAGTATACATGATTCCCTTTATACAAAGCTCAAAATCAGGCAAATGTAATATGTGGTGATAGAGATCAGAATAGGAGTTATCTTTTTTGGGGGGTGGAGAAGAGCACAGTAGAGAGCAATCTGGGATGCTGGACATGTTCTCTATTTTGGACTATGGTTATGGTCTGTGGACTTCATTGCATGTAAGTTGCACAGTAAAAATTGTAAAAAAATAAAACAAGAACTACCCAATATCATTTCTAGTTTTGGTCAAAAAATAAAAACTAAAAAATTATCAACAGTGTTATGACTGTTGAGAGGTTGAGACTATGAGACTACGACATAAAGGCCGTCTCATACACTGCACATTACAGCATAAAATGGCATAACCTTCCCAATAAACTGTACACTTAAATCTGTGAATTTTATTATTTGTAAAGTAGAACTCAGTTATAAACCAAGAAAAGAACCTATGCACAAAAGGCATATGCTCAGTTTTGCATTATCCATCAAAATTAAAACACCTATGTTTGAATCTAATGATTATATTTCTAGTATTTTATACTACAGATATGAGCAAAATGACACATATAGAAGATTATCAACTACAGCATAGTAAAAGGCTGAAGCAACCTAAATGTTCGTGAATCGGGGAGCAGTTAAATTATAGCACATCCAAATAGAGCATACATGTACCTACAAAAATGAGAAAGCTCTAGATCCACAGATATGTAATGATATCTAAAATACTGTTAATGTAGGGGTGCCTGGGTGGCTCAGGTCATGATCTCGCAGTCTGTGGGTTCAAGCCCCGCGTCGGGCTCTGTGCTGACAGCTCAGAGCCTGGAGCCTGCTTGGGATTCTGTGTCTCCCTCTCTCTCTGCCCCTCCCCTGCTCATGCTCTGTCTGTCAAAAATAAACATTAAAAAAAATTTTTAAATACTGTTAATGTAGAGAACAGTATATTTTTGTTATTTGTGGGAAGAAACCACAAAAAGGTAAAACACACAATCATTTCCTTATATATGCACAAAACACCTCTAGAAGGATAAAAATTCAAATACTGGCTGCCACGAGGTAAGACACCTAAGTAGGAGGGAGACTCTCTACCATATACTAGTTGCACCTTCTATGTGACTTTAGTACTTAATCAAAAAAACTAAATTAAAAATTTTTTTATGTTTATTTATTTTTGAGAGAGAGGGAGAGACAGAGCGTGAGCAGGGGAGGGGCAGAGAGAGAGGGAGACACAGACTCCCAAGCAGGCTTCAGGCTCTGAGCTGTCAGCACAGAGCCTGACGCGGGGCTCGAACTCACAAACGGTGAGATCGTGACCTGAGCCAAAGTTGGACGCTCAGCTGACTGAGCCACCAGGCGCCCCCAAAAAACTAAATTTAAATTAAAAAATTCTTGATGCATAAACTCTCCCAAATAACACTATTACTTCTTGGTGAGGGCTTCACAGTACTATATTTGGAACAAAGTATTCTTTTATTAAATAGTAATACTAACTTGATTTTATGCACTCCCTTACCATGTAACAGTCACTCCATAAACAATATGTTCATGAACTATTTAGATTCTCCCAAGGTAAAGGTATAAAAAAAGTTAAGGCGCAGGAACCATTTTCCTCCACCTGTTGTATCTCTTATTTGCCAACTTTAAATAGTCCCATATGAGAAAACTCCACATCACTCAAGTGTTCATCAAAACAAAATAAAATATCAAGGCATGTTAGGAGAACAATATGTGGTCATGCCATCCTGACCACCCCCACCAAGTACCTTGTTCACACTGTGCAGAGGATTCTCTATGGTTCCTGGAAACTGGCAATCTTTCTACTTTTGCACTATATTCTTACAACAAAACTCCAAAAGAAGAGGTCCCATGAAGGTATTTATAGTTACCACAAAGCAACTAGATTTATCTAAGCGGGGCCACAAACACATTAAGTAAAGGAAAACAGGCAAAGTTAGGTTTCACATTTTTTAGTTAGAAAACAATGTTTCCTAATTTTTAAAGGATTGTCATTGAGATGTGATGAAGATACATGCATTACGGAACTTAATTTCATAATTCAAACCTAAGAGATGGAAACACAGTAGCACTAGCTAAAATATTAAATGCAATACCGCCAACTTAATTTTGGGGCTTATCTTGTTTTAAAATGGACAGAATTGACAGTATCCTGCTTATTGTTCCTGTCCTTTCAGTTTGTTGACAAGACATATTCAATTTACAGTTCTATTATTAGCATTATCCTCCTTCATCTCTTGCAGAATTTTCCACACATATATTATAACCACATTGCAAACAATGATTTTCCTTGATATTTGCATGTTATTTTGGAAGATTTTATGGAGCTAAAACATAACTACTAACCACAGATACAGGGAATGTTTATTCCAAGCAATGAGTGCTTCTTCTGCAGTGGCAATTCCTCAACTGTGGTGGTTCAACACAGTAATGCGTTGAAAGGTGCTATAAGATGCATCACAAGTAATTCACAACTATTAAAGTAATAAAGTTAATAAATGATGTAAAAAATAAAATAAATTCAACACTGTCTCTATAGTTGATTGTTCTTATTCACTTTGATTCCCATGGATTTTCTCAAGTGGGAGAATGCATGGGAATTATAATGGATAAATATTTAATAGCTTTGCTCTTTATAATTATTTTTTATAATTATTTTTGTTATTTGTGGATTGTCATTTTTGAGTCTCTTGTTCATTTCACTTTGAACCAAGGACAGAATAAAGAAGCATGAATAATATGTATAGATATAGATTTCATGGGAGGAAGAATGTCAATATAAACTTAGTTACTACAGTAACATTACTACTATAATTGCAGAATAGATGAACTACAGTTGCCAAATAGAAGGCAAAGTAATGTTTGTTGAGTAAGCTGGGCAGGGATGAAGATGGGAAAAATTTCAGTATGGTATCATGTATACATAGTACAGTGTTACTCTGAAAAATCTGCAAAAAATCCATCAAACTTATATTAGCTAATTATTATTTTATTTATTTTTTAAAGTTTATTTTTGAGAGAAAGAGAAAGAGAGCACATGCAAGCAAACGGGGGACGGGAAGCAGACTCCAGGCTCTGAGCTGTCAGCACAGAGCCCAATGAGGGGCTCAAACTCACAAACCATGAGATCATGACCTGAGCAGAAGTTGGAAGCTTAACTGACTGAAACACCTAGGCACCCCTAACTAATTATTATTTTAAAAATTATCTGGCTCTGCTCTATTCCATTAGTACTAATTACTAATTCCTTTTTTTTTAATTTTTAATTTAATTTTATTTATTTATATTTTTATGAAATTGTCAAATTGGTTTCCATAACTAATTACTAATTCATAACTAACATTTTTATACTACTGTTTTACATTATAACAAGTGCTTTTATGTAAATTATTTCACTTGACTCTCCTAATATCCTAGAGAAGCAGGTAGGTAGGGCAGGGGTTACTATTTTTTTATTTTTTTATGAGTTTATATTTTTAGAACAGGTTTACATTTAAACCAAAATTGAGAGGAAGGTACAAAGAATTCCCCCATACCCTTGGCCTCCATACAGGCATAGCCTCTCTCATTATAAACGTCACTCACCAGAATGGTGCATTCTACCAAAGTTGAACCTACATGACACACTATAAGCAACTTAAGTCTATAGTTTACCTTAGGGTTCACTCATGATATTGAATTCAATGGGTTTCAAATGGCAAGGATTAACTACTGGAACTTCACAAAAGAAAAACAAGACAGGCTAAGTTACTTACCCAAATCACAAAATTAGGAAGTGAAGTAGGGATGTGAAACTAAGTCTTCTGCCTCCAAAAGTCATGTCCTTTTCATTGATTCTCACTATAAAGAGAGGAAAGCCTTATAGAGAAAGCTGGCTTTGATAATATTTATTATATGCTTACTTCTTAAATCCTTGCCTAGTATAAGGCTTTCTGAAAGTATTCCATTGTAGATACCTTCTGACTTTCAGTATAAAACAATCCCATAAACACCTGTATAACAATATTTAAACATCCCTTTTTTTTTCACGTTTATTCATTTTTGAGAGACAGAGACAGAGCATGAGTAGGGGAGGGGCAGAGAGAGGGAGACAGAATCCTAAGCAGGCTTCAGGCTCTGAGCTGTCAGCACAGAGCCTGACGGTGGGCTCGAACTCACAAACTGAAAAACCATGCCCTGAGCCAAAGTCAGACACTTAACCAACTGGGCCACTCAGGCTCCCCCATCCTACTGTTTTAATACATACTTGGAAACATTATCAGCCCCTCTGTGCCTAGTCCAAACTTCCCTGATTTTCATGTAATGTCACAGAAACATGAAAGGGACATTTTGTTGAATTTGACAAAAGCAGTTAAAACAAATCTTTAACAGAATCATACCTTTTAACCTTTCACTAACAGTTAAGACTACTACTAACTCTTCAACTGCCAAACTATTTTATGCACACAAATAAAAACTCAGTTTAAAATTCAAAGCTAGGTTAAATCTGGTGTAAAAGTAACGGCAGTTCTTCTTTGAAATGTAAAGGATAACTTCAAACTTAGGAAAGGAGTTGAATCTTCCATTATTGTTTCACCAATATTAACACTTTGATATAATTTAATAATATATAAGAAACTGAATTTATAACACTGATATATTAAAATATAAAGGAAATAATTATTTTTAAATTTTCAAGTGAACAGCAGTTGAAAATGTCATGTACAAGTTCTCTATAATCCCCAGAGAACTACTGTCAACAATTTGATGGAAACTCTTGCAAAATTTTTATTTGTATATTCTAAAATTATACTGTATAAATACACTTTATTTCACAAAAATGTTCTATAACTTGCTTTTTTCTCTTACTAAAGTCAATACATAAAGATTATTACATTTGCTCAAATTCACCTTCTCATACAGGTTTTCCCTGGCCACCCAGTATTGCTTATCCTCCTTTCCTGTTTCTATTTTTTTTTTCTTCTCAATGGCACTTAATACTTTTTAAAACAGCTTGGCAAATATTTCTTATAAAGAACCAAATAATAATTATTTTAGGTTTTGTGTGTGTTAAGGTCTTTGTTGCAACTAGTTAACTCTGTTATAGATAATATGTAAACAAATGGGCACACTATATGTTAACTAACTTGGATTTAAATTAAAAAAACAAGGGATGGCTGAATTCTAATAAAACCTTATTTAATAAAATAGGATGCAGGTTAGATTAGGTCTGTGGACCATAGTATGCCAACACTTCAGAAAGTGTGCCAAAATAGTATTTAATTTACTTATTTTGTTTATTGGCTGTTATGGGTTGAATTGTGTTTTCCTCCTGAACGACATGTTGATCTCCTAACCCCCAGTATCTCATAATATGACCCTATTTAGAAATAGGGCTGTGGCAGATATAATTAGTTAAGATATCATAATGGAGTGGCCCTTAATACTGGTTGCTTGTCATTATAAGACAAAACACACAAGTACAATGCCATGTGACAACACAGGCAGGGATTGGCTACCACCAGAAGCTACGAAGAGGGAAGAGGCAAAGATTTTATCGAGAGTTTCAGAAGGACTTCTGGCCTCCAGAACCGTAAGAGAATAAACTTCTCTTACGAGAATAACTTAATAGAATAAACTTTTATTGTTTTTTAAGTCATCCAGCTTGTGCCATTTTGTTACAGCAGCCCTGGGAAACTAATACACTGTGCACCTAAAATAGAAAGCAAGCAAATTAGGCAAGAAATTCTGTGTGTTTTGTTCTCAACTATGCTCCTAGCAACAAGAATCATACCTAGAATGGTAAGTACCTCAATATATTTGTTGGATGGATAAACTGACTTCCTTGTTGTAAGCTGGTACATGATATATTAGTGGAAAAAATATACTATAATATAACCAGTCCCAAGTCTGGTGGGACAAAGCTTTCATTTCTCTTTGGAAAATAGCTAGTTTAATAGCTAGGTCATATATATGGTAGGTATATATTTATTCATATTCTTCTTTGGTGATGTGTCCAAATATTTTGCTCATTTTTAAATTGCATTTGTTGTTTTTTCATTACTATGTTTACAAAGTTTTAAAAATATATTCTAGGGGTGCCTTGGTGGCTCAGTCGGTTAAGCATCTGACTTCAGCTCAGGTCACGATCTCACAGTTCACGGGTTCAAGCCCAGCGTCGGGCTGTGTGTTGACGGCTCAGAGCCTGGAGCCTACTTCAGATTCTGTGTCTCCGGCTCTCTGCCCCTCCCCCACTCACACTCTTTCAAAAATAAACATTACAAAAAAAACCCCATCTATATATATAAATATATATATAGATGCCTGGGTGGCTCAGTCAGTTAAGTGTCTGACTTTGACTAGGTCATGATCTCACAGTTCATGGGTTTCAGCACCACGTTGGGCTCTGTGCTGACAGCTCAGAGCCTGGAGTCTGCTTCGGATTCTGTCTCCCTCCCTCTGCCCCTCCTCTGCTCAAGTTCTGTCTCTCAAAAATAAATAAATGTTAAAAAAATTAAAAAATATATACATATTCTACATATACGGTCTTTATTAGAAAATTCTTTTAAGTATATTCTCCCAATCTGTGGCTTATCTTTCCATTCTATTAATTCTTTTTAAAGATCAGAAATATTCATTCTAATGAAGTCCAATTTATGAATTAGTGTTTTTGGTATCTAAGCACTAATTTTTTGGTATCTAATTACTGTATCTAAGAAATCTTTGCCTACCTCAAAGTCCCAAAGGTTTTTTCCTATGTTTTCTAGCTAAAAGTTTTATAGTTTTAGGTTTTATATTCAGGTCTATCAACTATTTCAAAATAATTTCTATATATGGTATAAAGTAGGTATTCAAGTTATTTTCTTTACATATGAATAGCCAATACATCCAAACTATATGTAGAAAAACTACCCTTTCTCAAGTGAATTACCTTTATACTTTCATCAAAAATCAACTGTCAATATATGTGTGAGTCTGTTTCGGTAATCTTTATTCCATGGCTGGGTAAACATTTTATGTAAAGGGCCAGAGAGAATAAATGTTTTAGGGTTTGTAGATCACAAGATATCTGCTGGAACTACCCAATCTGTTGTTGTGGCACAAAAGCAGCCATAGGTAATACATAAACAAATGGGTGTGGCTGTATTCTAATAATACTTTATTAAAAAAAGGAGGCAGCCTAGATTTCCCCTGTGAGCGCTAATTATCCAATTCCTGCTCTATTCTGTGGCATGATGTATTTGCTTATCTTTATACAACTATTCCAGTCTTGATGACCGTAGCTTTAAGTCTTGATATCAGTGTTCTGGGTGTACTTAAAAAGCAATGCTTTTGCTGGATGGAGTGTTATATAAACGTCAATCTCATTGACAGTATTATTCAAATCTTCTATATCTTTAGTAATTTTCTACTTCCTCTATCAATTATTGAAAAGGGGGTATTGATATCCCCAAACAGAACTCTGACTTTATTTCTTCTTGCAGTTCTTTCAGATTTTGTCCTATATATTTTGAAGCTACATTATTAGGCACATAAATATAAGGTCTTCCTGATGAATTGACTCTTCCATCATTGTGCAATGATGTTCTTTACCAATGGTAATATTCTTTGCTATGAAATCTACCTTGACATTATAGACAATCTAACCTTCTCTTCATTAGTGTTATGGTATATCTTTCCCCATTCTTTTATATTTAACCTGTTTGTTTCTTCATATTTAAAGAGCACCGTTTGTCTTTTGTTGCATTTTATTTGTTTTGGTAACCAGGATACAGTTGTATCTAATCTGACAACCTCTGCCTTTATTGGGTATCTAGGCCACTTACATTTAATATCATTATTGAAACAGTTGGGCTGAAAGCTATCATCTTTGTATTTGTTTT
Organism: Lynx canadensis; assembly: GCF_007474595.2. Taxonomy (NCBI): domain Eukaryota; kingdom Metazoa; phylum Chordata; class Mammalia; order Carnivora; family Felidae; genus Lynx; species Lynx canadensis. Next base: position 124,412,986 of record NC_044303.2, read on the forward strand.
TTACTTATTTAACCTCTTGTTTCCCTTTTCTTCTTTTACTGTCATGTGTTCACTTAATTACTTTTTTTTATCATTTCCATTTTGTCTTCCTTGTTAGCTTATAAGCTATTAAATCTTTGTTTTGTTATCTTAGTGGTTACTTTAAGGTTTATAGTACACACAGTATAGTATAGACAACTTATTAGTCTACAAGTGATATTACAGCACCTCATGCACAGTAAAGTATAAAACAGCATACATCCATTTCTCTCCTCTTGATCTTTATACTATTTTTGCCATACAACTTACTTTTGTATATTTTATAAACTTCACATGTAGTTTACAACAAATATTATAAACCATGCTGTCACTATTTTTTAAAATAATTATTGTAAGAGAAGACTAAATAATATAAAAATCTTGTATATTTATCCATATCACTACCATTTCCAGAGTTTTTCATCCTTTGTCTGGGTCCACATTTCATCTGATACTTTCATTCTGCCTGAAAGACTGTGTGTGTGTGTGTGTGTGTGTGTGTGTGTGTGTGTGTGTGTGTGTGTATGGCAGCAGACCCCCACTTGTAGTGGGTCTTGTAGTGTGAGTCTGCTTGTAGTCACACTTGTAGTGTGGGTCTCTTGGTGATTAAGTCTTTATATATCTAAAAAGCATTGCATTATTATTTTTCATAGATATTTTCACTGGGTATAGATTCTCAATTGATAGTTTTTTCTTTCAGTACTTAAAAATGTAGCTATTAACTTCTTGCATGCACTGTTTCTAATGAGAAATCTACTATCATCCTTGTCTTTCTACTTTTGGATGAGAAGTCTCTTATTTTCCGCTGGACGAATCTAAGTTTTTTGTAACTAGTTTATCACTAACTTTGAGCAACTGGACTATAACATACCTTGGTATAGTTTTCATCGTGTTTCTTATGCTTAGAGTTGAATAAGCTTATTAGATCTGCTGGTTTATAGTTTTCATCAAATCTAGAAAAAATGTGGCCATTACTTCTTTGAAGATATTTATCTCTGACCCTCCTGCTCCCATCCTTAAGGATTCTAACGTTTTTTATTTATTATTGAGAGACAGAGAAAGACAGCATGAGCATGAGAGGGGCAGAGAGAGGAAGGAGACACAGAATCTGAAGCAGGCTCCAGGCTCTGAGCTTTCAGCACAGAGCCTGACACAGGGATGGAACCCACAAAACACGAGATCATTACCTGAGCTGATGCTGGATGCCCAACCAACCAAGCCACCCAGGCACCCCGATCCTTAAGGATTCTAATAACATGTATTATCAGGATGCTTGAAGTAGTCCCACAGCTCAGTGATGTGAGCTGTAAGTCCATTTTTTTCTTTCTTTCTAGGTTTTATAATTTCTACCGCTATGTCTTTAAGTTTACTAATTTCTTCCTCTGCAATGTCCAATCTGCCATTAATCCTAACTTATGTATTTTCCATCTTACACAATGTTATTTGTCATCTCTAGAAGTTCAATAGGGTCTTTTTCATATTTTCTATAACCTTACTTAGATTTTTAAACATACAGAACATAGTCATATAATTATTCTAATTTCTTTGGTAATTTTATCTGTGTGAGCCCTGGGTGAGCTTTAATTTTTCTTATTATATAATGTACTTTCATGCTTCTTTGCATGCCTGATAATTTTTGACTGTATGCCACTGAATTTCACCTTATTTGCTATTGGATTTTTTTGTATTTCTACAGTGTTAAGAAAAAAAAATTTTTTTAACGTTTATTTATTTTTGACAGAGAGAGAGACAGAGCATGAGCGGGAAAGGGGCAGAGAGAGAGGGAGACAGAGAATCCAAAGCAGGCTCCAGGCTCTGAGCTGTCAGCACAGAGCCCCAACACAGGGCTCAAACTCACAGACCGCGAGATCATGACCTGAGCCGAAGTCGGATGATCAATTGACTGAGCCACCCTGGTGCCCCTAGAAAAAAATTTTTTTAATGTTTATATATTTTTTTTTTAAAAAAAATTTTTTTTTTCAACGTTTATTTATTTTTGGGACAGAGAGAGACAGAGCATGAACGGGGGAGGGGCAGAGAGAGAGGGAGACACAGAATTGGAAACAGGCTCCAGGCTCTGAGCCATCAGCCCAGAGCCTGACGCGGGGCTCGAACTCACGGACCGCGAGATCGTGACCTGGCTGAAGTCGGACGTTTAACCGACTGCGCCACCCAGGCGCCCCTGTTTATGTATTTTTTGAGAGATACAGAGAATGAGCACAAGCCAGAGGTGGGGCGGACAAAGAGAGGGAGACACAGAATCCAAAGCAGGCCCCAGGCTCTGAGCTGTCAGCACAGAACTCGAGGTGGGGCTCGAACCAATGAACTGTGAGATCATGACCTGAGCAGAAGTCAGATGCTTAACCGACTGAGCCACCGAGGTACCCCCTGTACTTCTATACTCTTGAGCTTTTTTCCATGACACAGTTAAGTTACTTGGAAACAGTTTGGTCCTTTCACATCTTGCTTTTAAGATGCACGGGTATCTACGTATTTACCCAAACAATAAAAAAAAAAAAGATTAATACAAAGGAATACATGCACCCCAATGTTTATAGCAGCATTATCTATAATACCCAAATTATGAAATAGCTTAAGGGTCCACTAACTGATGAATAAAGAAGATGTGGTATATATACACATCAGAATATTACTCAGCCATCAAAAAGAATGAAATCTTGCCATTGCAACAGCATGGATGGAGCTAAAGAGTATTATGCTAAGCAAGATTAAGTCAGTCAGAGAAAGACAAATACTGTGTGATTTCACTCATGTGGAATTTAAGAAAGAAAACAAATGAGAAAAGGGGAGAAAAAGAGAGGTAAACCAAGAAATAGACTCTAGCTAAGAAACTGACAATTACTAGAAGGGAGGTAGGTGTGGAGACAGGTGAAAATGGGGATTAAGAAGTGTACCTGTGATGACTTCCAGGTGTTGTATGTAAGTGCTGAATCACTATATTGTACACCTGAAAGTAATATTATACTGTATTTTAACTAACTGGAATTTAAATAAAAATTAAAAAAAAAATACACTGGGTAGGATGGGAGCAGTGCTTATTCTAGGGCGATTTATTCCCTACTACTGAGGCAGGATCCTTCTGTGTACTCTCCAATGTCCCAGGAATTAGGGTTGGTTCCCAACCTGGCTGGTGAGGACAGCTACCATTCCTGTCTCTATGGAAGGATCAACCCTGTTACCTTTACCGTCTCCAGGAGGTTCTTTCCCTGGCATGTTTCTTTACACGCATGCGCTGGTCAGTACTCAGCTGAACAGCTGAATGGGACATCTGAAGCTTTCAAGAGTTCTCTAGTATTCTGTTCTGTCAACTCTAGCACCTTTGTTATTCCAGGCCATTTCTGGAAATCCAAGAGAATCCACATCCATGGGACTTACCCTGCATTCCTACCTATGCCATGGCCTGGAAAGTTTCTCAACGTACTAGGATAGTGCAGTCATAGGGTTCATTTTATTTGTTTCCAATCTATCAAGATCACTGCCTTTCTTTATCCAGTGTCAAGTGTCTTATCATTGCTTCATGTGTTTTTCCTATTCTATGGCTGTTTCAGGCAGGAGGGTAAATCTTATCCTTATTATCCTACTTTGGCCGTGAGTCCAAGGTGCACAGTCACTTGGATAACAAATCAAACAAGGATTACATAATAAAACTATTATCAAACTATGATGAGTACTGGTGTGAAAAATCCTAATTAAAGCATTGCAAGTTTATTCTAGCAATGTACATGAACACAAAACAAAACAAAAACCATAAATACTAACAAGTATTTAGCCTAAAAATATAAGTATAGTCCAATATGCAAAAAGATTACAATGCTATCCATCATATTTATTAAAAGAAGAAAACTATATAATCATTCCAATAGATGCTTGAAAAGCATCTGATAATATTCAAAAGCTTCACTTAAAATTTAAAAATAACAACAAAGTGTCAGAAAACTAAGACTGAAAGAGACCATCCACTTGATGAAGTATAATAAAGAAGAGGATGGATTCTGGAATCCGACCACCTATGTTCAAATTCCAGCTCCTTAATTTTGTATAACATCTTAGCCAAGTTATTTGATATCCCTCACTTTCATTTTCCTTACCTGTAAAATAAGGATAACACTACCACCTACCCACATACTACCTAGGACTTTTGGGAAGACTAAGCAAGTCAATAAATGTGAAGTGCTTAAAACTTACCTGGCTGACAAGTATGTACTCAATAAATGGTCATCTGTGGTAGCACAGTACTTTATCAGAAGCCTACAATAAACATCATAATTAAAAATAAGAATTAGAGGGCTGCCTGGGTGGCTCACATGGTTAAGCATCCAACTCCTGATTTCCTCTCAGGTCATGATCTCAGGGTTCATGAGATTGAGCTATGCATTGGCTCTGTGCTCGCATAAGGGAGCCTTCTTGGGATTCTCTCTCTCTCTCTGCCCCTCACATGCTCTCAAATTAAATAAACTTAAAAAAAAATTAGATGCATTCTTGTCAAAGTCAGAATTCAAACAAGATGCTTGGAGTCATCACTTATTCAATACTGTTCTAGAGGGCTTAACTAAAAATAGAACAAATAAATATGATATACAAATGGAAAAAGAAAAACGTATAAATACCATCTATTAAAAGAATGAGAACCAAATGACAAACTACCACAACTACTGAGAGTTTAATAAACAAAAGATCATCAAAAAACATAGACAGCTCTCCTATACATCACTAATAACCAATTAGAAATGTAAAAGAAAAAATCCTATTCACAACACCATCAAAAACTATAAGATATCTAAGAAAAAAAAATCTAATAAGAACTATGTAAAAAAAAAAACCAACTATGTAATAACTTTATACAGAAAAGTATAAAACCTTACTAAACAGCTCATTAGGAAGACTTAAATATCATGGAATGAAAAACAAAATATATATAATAGAGACATCAGTTCTTCACAAATTAACATATTAATGCAATACAATTTTAATCCAAATTGCAAAGTGGTTTATTACGGAAATTTACAAACCAATTTAAAATTTCATATGAAATATTAGATAATAGCCAAAAACCTACTTTCAAAAAGAAAAATAAACAGAATATTGCTGTATCATCTGTTAAGACATACTATGTTATAATAATCAAAGCATGGCATTGGCATATGAAAAATTCTACCAATGGTACAAAACAAAAAATCCAGAAATAACCCATGTACATTTAAGAATTTAATTATCTGATTTAAAAAAAAAGCATCTCTTATCACTGGGGAAATAAAGGACTATTTAATAAATAGTATTGGGACAGCTGGCTCCACAAGCAAAAAGATAAAGAGCTCTACTTCATCACAGATACATACACTCCAAATTGATTACGGACCCAAATGCAAAAGCAAAATTTAAGAGTATTGGAAGAAAATACAGAGTATGTTTATGACCTTAGAGAAGAAGGCCTCTTACAAATTACCACTGTTTTAGACATATGAAAAGGCCTAAAGAGTACTGTGACAACCATCCATGCTCTCACTACAGCCTAAGAAATAAAACTTAACAAATAATAGCTGAAGACAAATAAACAACCTTAAGAAGTTCAAAGTTTACAGGGTAGACTATGCACCCAATGCTACAGAAGCATATAGAAGAACTCAATTCAGAAAGGGCCCAGGAAGGCCCAAATATGAAATATGAGTAAAGGTTTTTCTAAACAGAGAAAACAGCATACACATTAGCTATGCCATCTTTGACTCTAAATGTCAAATGAAGATTATCAATGGCAAAATTCCAGCACATGCCAGTGTACAAACCAGAGCTGTACTATCTGAAACATAGCTGTGATGAGTTTACTTTGTGTTAGGGAATAGAGGTGAGGGAATATATACTAGAGAACATCCAACAAAAAACAGATTGTGCAGACAACCTATATGAAATGCACTATTCAGAAGTAAATATACAAATCTACCTCAAAGCAGAGGATGAAACTGAGTAAACAGAAAATGAAAATTTGGAGGTAGAACACCCAAATTTTAACCGGACAACAGATTTATTGTGCTGAAAGGAATAAAGCTCCTGCTCTGGGTATGTTTACATACACAGCTTTGAAATGATAATCTATACTATAGGCACATTTCAACAGATGAAGCTCTCAAGTCATGATCAAGTAGCTAACTTCTCATTAAATCTCATTAAGATATACTAGTCAGACAGAATAAAAGAGACTGTAACCATTGTGACAATATCAAAAGTGTTTCTGAAACATTCCATATTGTTGACTATCTTTGCTTCCTGAATTTCTTTTATCTCCTGGTTTCTATGTAACAATATTATGTTGTTGAAATCTTTCCTTTGTCTATTTTACTGTCTCCTTCATTGAATTCTCTGCTAGGTTTTATCTCCTGGCTATGAATGGAGCCAAGACTATTTAGGATCTACTACTTATTTTTTAAGTTTATTTATCTATTTGTGGGGGGGCAGAGAGGGAGAGAGAATCCCAAGCAGGGGTCCCGCCCTGTCAGTGCCCCAACGCAGGCCTTGAACCCACGAACTATGAGATCATGACCTGAGCGGAAATCAAGACACAGTCACTGAACTGACTGAGCCACCCAGGCAGCCCTAGGATCTACTATTTTTAAAAAATACTAACTTCTTTGAAGATGTATGATTTGAACTATCATCTTCAAACAAAGTAATTTCAAGAATTCTGGCTGGAAACTTTCTTTTGATTCCAGTTATATATCACTGTCTTGGATATTCTGCTTCTGACTCAAATAGAAAGGTCTAAAAACAATACACACATATTGTATACATACATACATACATAAATGCACCTGCTTTTTACAAAAGTCACAGTACTCATCTTTTTACCCCATCTAAGACCACCCTCCTTGAACTGCCTAAGTCAATGGGGTCCATTGTTGTCCCTTATCTATTAAATTCTAGCTTGTCCAGTCTTCTTTCATGATGTCTTTCTCATTTGTCTCTTCTTTTCTACCCACTACCATGACCCATGTAATCTAAGCACTGACCATCTTAGTACTTATCACTGCCTTCCTGCTTCCAGTCTCTTTCCATCCTCCAAATCATTCTAACATTATAGGTGGATGAATCTATTTATGACATTACTTTAAACTTGTCATTCTTTTCCTTAAAAGAGGAAACTTAAATGGTGAATATTAATGCCAAATATTTTAGCTATTTAAGAGTCTAAATATTTGGCTTCATGTGCCTGTCTCACTTATCTTCTCCAATATTTAAAATCTATTCTGGAGAGGCCTGGCTGACTCAGCCATAGAGCATGTGACTCTTGATCTAGGGGTTGTGAGTTCAAACTCCATGTTGAATGTAGAGATTAAAGAATAAATAAATAAATAGTAAAGTCTCTTCTAAAAACCCCCTCTACTCAGACTTTCCTCAAGCTATCCCACCATGATAGACCTAAAGAGAAGAGCAAACAATCTAATGAAGCTTTCATTTTACTTGACCTCATCTTGCCATTCACAATCTGATCTACATTTTATCACTCCCAACTAGCCACTCCTAGCCACTAAGTTCAAGCCACTGCAAACTACTAGACTTTCTCTAACACAGTTATTTCAGAGTTTTTACATCTACATATCCTATTCCCTGCCTCTAGAATGTCTTTTCCAGACTCTGCTTTGTACTGTGTATAACTCAGATGAAACTTCATCTCTCCTGTGGAATTTCCCCCCACTCCCACAAACATCTTTGCTCCCAATGCACTCGAGTACCGATCGGTAACAGGACTAATAACACTGTACTTCGTATGCCTTGATATTCTCAGAATCTAAGATACTTTGAGGCACATAGAGAACAATTAAGAGTGGGTTTTAAAAGACTTTCTGGTATGGTCATATTATTCTAGTCACAGACATTCAAGTATACTACATGAAGAGACAGTATACGCATCACAGTTAAGAGCTCAGATTCCGAAGCCAGGCTGTCTAGGTATGAATTTTGGATCTACCTCTTATTAACTCTGTGGCATTAGACAAATTAACCTCTCTTTGCTTTAGCTGCCCTCCTTGTAAAAGGAAGATAATAACATTTACCTCCCAAGGCTATAAAGAATAAAAGAATTAATATGGGCAAAGAGCTCAGAAAAGTGACTGGCATAAAGTAAGCATTACATATGTGCTGGATATAATATAGCTTGGTTATTTCTGACCCTTTCTACACAGACCTCTATTTGGAATGGGTTTCCTTCATTTTTCTCCTTATCCAAATTTTACAAAGTTTTCAAGTCTGACCTCTGCTCAGTCTTTTGTGATCATTCCAAACCTTAAATAATCACTCCCGAATTTATATATCTACAGCATTTTCTGTATCATCTTGCATCTAATTAAAACTGCCTTGCACCCTTGCAATTTTTCATACATTTGTCAGCTCAATTTCTGTAAACTCTATCAATGTCCTGATGATATTTCCTGCATCTTTGTGAATTCCTGGAGCCAGTTGTGTTTAGTATATGTTGTGTAAAATAATAAATAGACTAGAAACTTGAACTCTGATCATACTGCCTTTGCAATCAAAGAAATGGAGAAGGCTATGAGAACATTCCACACATTTCTCTAGGAGCCAAGCTGTATTAGGGCCAGGGAATCCTGACTCCTGTTAAAATAAGAAGCACTCAAATTAAGTTTTTTTTTTGGGGGGGGGGGAGGATGGGGAACCCTCTCTGCAGAACAGTTATGGGGGAGTCCAAAGTTCTCAAACTGTAGTAGTGGACCCTCCATGAGAAATGTGTCAGCATGACAAAATGACCAACAGCGAGTACAGGACCTGCAATTACATAGATCTAGGTTTCAACGGACCCTGAGCCTCTGTTTCCTTCTTTATAAAGTGGGTACTGCAACATCTCCTTCATAGGTATACAATAATCGAAATTGCCCTAACATTTAACTCCAGTGCAAATTCCCTTAGGAAAATGTTGAAATAAAGTGAAAACACTGCAACTCATAGATAAAAATGAGAACACTGTACACATTTTTCATTACATAAGAAAATATCTTAAGTTAGCTGGCAGCAGTACTGTAATATTCTAAATTACCTCTGAGAAAATTAAACGTGTATAATATTGTCAATTAATACAGACATACAAAGAGTGAAAAATTCCACTACAAAACTTATTCTCCTTTTCTCATACTTTCTCCATCCTGTAATTTTTTTCTTCCACTTGTGATTAAAAACAAGTGTTCAAAATTATCCCCCCCCCAAAAAAAAGCTGGAAAGCATGATTTAACTTAATATCAAGTTGGTTCTATAAATGTAAAATTCCATTTACAGTCCAAAAATACTTCCAAATGGGAATTATCATGAATTTAAGAAATTAAGATAATGGCGAACAGCTCATATGATGATCTGAGTCAGGAATTTCAAATTAAGAGTTGTCCAACTTGAAGCTGGCACTCACACAGTCTAAAGGGTTTGTTTACAGCACTGACTTAACCAAAGGCTTCAATCTTTTAGAAGAGTCACCCTGGCATTCTAATCACTACTTATTTTAAAGCAGTGTAATCGGTGAAATGACCCCATACCAACTACACAAATTAAACCGAAATGGGTGTCCTTTCTTAAGGTAAAAAGAACAAAAGTGGCAAGTCTTACTTCTAACCTGATATTTTTTTCAAAGAAAAAATAGTTATGAATAAAATGCTGTCCATCTCCTAAAAAACAGAACCTTGCTGCGTGGAATAACCTTTAAGCTTGGTGAGGAGGGGTGAAATTTTAAAGACGAATTTGGTGCTTTTTCAGATACAGCGTTAGGTGGGCTTCGTTAGAACTGGTACACGTTAGAGATAAAAAGAATAAAGACGTCAGTTTAAAATGTTTTAAGATGAACTTCCAACAGTGTTGAAACATTACAATTTCAGGATGAAAAGACGGCTTTGGGGAACAGAAATTAACCTCCAGGTAGAAAATGAAGAGTCAAATGCGGGGCTAGAGGAATTAAAGGGGCAAAAAGTGGGGATTTGGGGGCGAGGGCCTGAGAAGGGTACGTGTGTGTGTGTGTGTGTGTGTGTGTGTGTGTGTGTGTGTCCGCGCGCTGGAGGTAAGGTATGCACTTAGGGTTGAGAAATGTAGGTGACAAAGTTGTAGAGATCAAATTCGGAGGTGTGCGAACAGGGAAAGGAACGAGGAATGTGGGGATTTCCAGACTGGGATTAACAAATTTAGGGCTCGCGCGCTGTTGGGGCGCCCCTCTCGCGAGGGAGGGTGGCCCTCTCCAATGCCAGGTCTCCGGGCCCGAACGCCCGGACCTATAGCCCTCACCCTTCCCGCTACACGGCCCTTCATTTGGCCACGGAACCTCCTCACCTCAGGCCGCGGCGCCTCGCTCCTCCGCTTCTGTACAGCGCACGACTCCCTCGGTGCCAGGCCGGGCCCGTGGGCCGCGCAGCCGCGGCCTCCGGCTCAGCTACGCCCGGGCGTTCCCCGCGCGGCTCCACGGGCCTCTCGGTTCCTCGCCTCGGCTCCGGCTCGCTCCCGGCTCCTTCCCGCAGACGCGGCACGCGGCCCTCCTCCCACGGCGGGGCGCTGCGCCCCCTGACCCCGCCCCGCAGCGCCCTCGCCGCGCCCCGCCTCCGGACTTAGGGACTGTATGCTGATTGGCCCCAGAGAGACCCTGCGCGCCCGGGCATTGGGTCGGCTGCAGCCCGACGGCGAAGGGGCGGGACACCAGGCAGCTGCGATTCCCGTAACGAGGCTCCCGGCGTCCGGGATTCCGGTGGCTGCGCCCGCGTCGCCTCTCCTAGACCAGATCGAAGGGTTCCCCCCACCTCCCCTCTGCGGGCGGAAAGAGCGGAATGTTCCATTTTTCCGTGGAATAACGGGGTCGTGAACTGAAGCCCGGGTGCTTTTTATGCCTGCCGCCATCCCTTCTCGCCGCGGTTTCTTCGGCCTTCCTTCTCAGCCTTCCCTGAGGGACTCTGTGCCGCGAGGGACCGCCGGCCACCCTTAGGGACAGAGGAGGTGTGGGAACTCCCCGGGGAAAATGAAGAGTCTGATGGTCGTGACTGGACACCAGATTACCGCAGATCGTGGGGGCGCCGGCCTTGGTCCAACTCTTACACAAACGAACCTTGCCATGATATATATTTTTAACTTACTAAATGAGTTGGTTGTGATTGATCAGTGAACCCCAGAGCTGGTGACACACCAAGAAACTAGTTTTTCTTTGCGGTTTGCACCTCCTAATCTGTGATAAAAATACCTAGCAAAAACTAATTTCATTACATTCCTCCCCCGCCTGGGAAATGGGCCTTCAGGCTCACCGTGATTTTTTTTTTTTTTTTTTTCATTTAAGACAGGGAATACTTTATTCAAACCCATCAGAGAAATGGACAGCTTGGATCTATAACAAAGAGTTGTGTTTTAAAGTATAGGTCAGTAATTGTATATGAGAGTATACACTGCTACATACAAAGTAACTGATCAGAGCACAACTTTTCAGTATTCAAAACAGAATAAGCTTCCCTGTAAAAGCAGCACCTTTGTGACATTTTTAACTTTAGTTTTCCTCTCCTTCCTCTTCACCCTCTCCTTCAACAGAATCCACACTAACCTCCTCATAATCCTCAAGGGCAGCCATGTCCTCATGGGCCTCAGAAAACTTTCTTTTCCTGCATGCCCTCACCCACATACCAGTGAACAAAGGCACGCTTGGCATACATCAGGTCAAACTTGTGGTCCAGGCGAGCCCAGGCCTCAGCAATGGCTGCGGTGTTGCTCAGCATGCACACAGCTCGCTGTACTTTGGCCAGGTCTCCACCAGGTACCACAGTGGGAGGCTGGTAATTAATACCAACTTTGAAGCCAGTGGGACACCAGTCCACAAACTGGATGGTACGCTTGGTCTTGATGGTGGCAATGGCAGCACTGACATCTTTGGGAACCACATCACCACAGTACAACAGGCAGCAAGCCATGTATTTACGATGGCAAGGGTCACATTTCACCATCTGGTTGGCTGGCTCAAAGGATGCATTGGTGATCTCTGCTACAGAAAGCTGTTCATGGTAGGCTTTCTCAGCAGAGATGACAGGGGCATATGTGGCCAGAGGGAAGTGGATGCAGGGATAAGGCACCAGGTTGGTCTGGATTCTGTCAAATCAACAACATTCAGGGCTCCATCAAATCTGAGGGGAGCAGTGATGGAAGACACAATTTGACCTATCAACCTATTTAGGTTAGTGTAGGTTGGGCGTTCAATATCGAGGTTTCTATGACAGATGTCATAGATGGCCTCATTGTCTACCATGAAGGCACAATCAGAGTGCTCCAGGGTGGTGTGGGTAGTGAGGATGGAGTTGTAGGGCTCAACTACAGTGGAAACCTGGGGAGCTGGGTAAATGGAGAACTCCAGCTTGGACTTCTTGCCATATTCGACAAAGAAACGTTCCATCAGCAGGGAGGTGAACCCGGAACCAGTTCCCCCTCCAAAGCTGTGGAAAAACAAGAAGCCCTGAAGACCCATGCACTGGTTGCCAGTTTTGAATTCAGTCCAAGACAAGGTCAATGATCTCCTTGCCAACGGTGTAGTGCCCTCAGGCATAGTTATTGGCAGCATCTTCCTTGCCTGTGATGAGCTGCTCAGGATGGAAGAGCTGGCGGTAGGTGCCAGTGCGAACTTCATCAATGACTGTGGGTTCCAGGTCTACAAACACTGCCCTGGGCACATGCTTACCAGCACCCGTCTCACTGAAGAAGGTGTTGAAGGAGTCATCTCCTCCCCCAACGGTCTTGTCACTTGGCATCTGGCCATCAGGCTGGAAGCCGTGTTCCAGGCAATAGAGCTCCCAGCAGGCATTGCCGATCTGAACACCAGCCTGGCCAGCGTGGATAGAGATGCATTCACGCATGGTTGCTGCTTTGCAGCTGCCGAGCAGATGGCAGAGAGGAGGAGAGGTTGTTGCTTCTTATAGCGAGACTCTTAAGCAGTCGATGTAAGAGAACCTTCAGATTTTTTTTTTCCTAAAGCAAGATGAGGAACTTAAAAGATAAGCTGTGTGTGTGTGTAAAGAAACACATGAGAGGCCAGGGCCTTTTGCAGGAAAATGACAGTCTGTAGGAGGGCAATATACCTATAAATTAACAATTATAAAGTTTTTCATTACATTGAAGATCCAGAGTAAAACGCAGGATATACTATGATCTTTTTGTTGTTCAGATAATTTTTAAAAGACAGAGAAGTAGGTCTAGTGTTAAGGGAGTCCCAAGCAAACTCTGACATAGACAAGGCTTCAGTGTGTTCAGCTTGCTGCTCCTCATCATCCCATGGCTAATTTACAGAGTGTGGCTGGATTGTATTCTAGTTCTGCCATTTATAGGGGTGTTTAAAACAAACATATAACATCTAGTTAAGTTAAAATTTTTATTTAGATCTAGCAAACATTTATTTAGAGGCAATGTGTAGTGGTTAAGTGTACCTTCTGCTTCCAGATGACCTGAGGTTGCATGCTGGTGCTGTCCCTTACCATGTCTGTAACCTTTGGCAGGTCATCTTGGTTTCTTTATCTGCAAAATGAGAATAAGGGTACCAACCTAATAGGGTTGCTGTAGAGGTTAAATGAGTTAAAATAGATGAGGTGCTTTGTATATAGTAGGTGCTAAATAAATTTGTAGTCATTAAATGTCTGTTATGTCAATGCTTCCTAAATCTTTCACATCACAGCATATATTGAAAATGATATTTCTCTGGCACAGGAAATAAAGTCAGAAGGAAAAAGTATCTCACAGCACAGTAGTCTGCCTTGTGCACTGGTCAAAAAAGCAAAAGACTGAGTTAGTCCCTTTGTGGGTATCTCTGTACTGCCTTAGTCCAGCCCTAACCTCTAAGAAACTCACATTTTGTGGGGATAAACTCCTGGGCTAAAAGAATGAATCAATATTGGAGAAATATTTTTCAGAACAGGAAGAGCCCTTCTGCCTTGGCTGGAATTCTAGGACTTTGCAAACATCTCCTTAGGGTAGTGGCCCAAAATGACCACTTTTACATTAAGGATTTGTCATGAGAAAGCCCTGTAAAAATTCAATAATAAGTGGGATAAAGTGACATATCAATTAAGAACTTTCCAAGTATGCCTTAGGATCATGTGAGATTTCACATGTATCAAAAGTGGAGAGTTGGGAAGTGTACAGTGAGAGAGCAACACGAGGACAATGAGGTGACTTGAGAGTAGGTGAACAAAGCTAGGAAAAAATGCTATGTGACAAAGGTAATATATGTCTGAGAGAAATTTTGCCTGCTTGCTATTTGCATACAGTTGGCCCTCATCAAGATAGCCATTTACTTCCTTGCCTGTGCCCAAGTGTGTTTCCGAAACTCTGTGTCAGCCTTGGAACTATCCCCATGTCCTGCCCCAGCCTAATGATTTCAGCAAACATGATAATGACTCAGCACCCTGACCTCACAATTTCTCATCTTTCTTTGTTCCAATCATCTTCAACTTCACTCTATCAGAAACCCACAGATGTAGCCACTCCTTGAATCCAGTCATCAGATGAAATTACTCCACCTGCAAAATTTTCAATTGTTAAGTTTCTTTCTACCCACAGCCACCTACTCTTGGGCCTCTCTTACTCCCTCACTCCCACTTACTCTGTGATTTGTCCTCATCGTGACCTCTAGTCTTGGTTCTCAAAGTTTATTAGTTATTTCCTACCTTCACTTTATCTCCCTAAACTGTGGGAACGCTTTTAGCAACTTTCTTAACTGCATTCTTACTAGTATCTTCAATCCCCTTGACCTTCAGCCATATTTACCTTATCAATACTATTTCCTAACTATCCCTTGTGCTTGAACTACCAGCCCCACCCTGACATTTATTCCTATCATGGAATCTTATTTCATTATTCCCTGGGAAAAACCAATACCATCATTTGTGAGCAATCTTATCTTTTCCCCAATTTAGGAGGCAACTGTATATCCTTTTCTTCTTTTCCCACTGCCTTATTCCTTTAAAAGTTTTCCTCCTTCTGTGTTCTGGGTCCTACTCTTACCAATTTCAGTCCCCTAGTTTAATGTTTTTCATTATTAGCATAAAATACTTTAGAAAGTTTAAAAATTAAATATTTAATTCAAACTATTAAATTAAAAATTTTTATTAAATTATTACATTTAAAAAAATTAAATATTTAATCAATGGTGAGTTGGGGACATCTTGGGGACTCCAAATCTTTGTAACCTAATAGCATGTGATTCACCAAGAAAAATGAAAAGTAATTCAAAATAAGTTTAAAAATGGAGCAGTTTCAGCCACACTGTAATCTACTTAATAAGTCTGGGATGAAATATGAACTTAAATCAAGTTGCAACCAAATTTGCAAGCTCAAAAACATGACAAATTCGTTTCATAGCAACAAAACTAAGCATGAATGTGACTTCATTTCAAAAATTTTACTGAAGAATAATATATAATCACTGGGCATTCTGTAAGAGCACAACTTGATAGTTTTTCACAAACTGAGCAGAGCCATATAATGTGCATGTAGATCAAGAAAAAGAACATGACCAACACCCGCAAAAGGACCCTTCTGGTTATTGGAAAGTCACTGGTGACCACTATTCTAACTTCTAACACCACAGTTTTATGGCTATCGTTTTAAAATTGAGAATTTAGCAGAAACTTCTTAATTTATTAGTATTTGCTTATTTTATTTCATTTTAATGAATAACTATAGTAGATCAAGAGAGTTAGAAATGAAATAAATAGGGGCACCAGGGTGGCTGAATCGGTTGAGTGTCCACCTTTGGCTCAGGTCATGATCTTGCAGTCCGTGAGTTGGAGTCACACTGGGCTCCCTGCTGTCAGCCTGTCAGTGCAGAGCCCGCTTTGGATCCTCTTTTCCCCTCCCCTGCTTGTGCTGTCCCCAAAATGAATAAATAGTTTAAAAAAAAAAGAAATGAAATAAATACTGCTCTGTATAAAGGTTAAACACAAATGCAAATCGAAACAGAGGGAGTCTAGCATCTTGTTACTCTAGATCTCTGGATAACTATCAAATAGTTCTGGGTTTGTCAATGATCTTGCACTACCCTCTTTCACAGGGAGAATGAAAGGCCAGTGCAGAAGTGTGAGCAACAGTCAGGTGTATCCTATTCCCAGACAAATACACAGGATAAGGAAGTCTGTTATTAGGACTACAGCTTTGCAGTGGCCCAGACTAGCTTTAAAATATCACCTTAAGGATTTTCACCATACTTTGCTTTTGTTAATATTGACACAACACTTGGAGAAGCAAAGGTTTTTTCGCTGTTGACCCTCATATGCAAGAATACTTTTCAGTTACAAAACAGATTCCTTGGCTAGAAGTTTGATACTTAGTACTAAAACCAGATAAATAAGAAAGTACCAACATGAATGTTTTAAAAAAAATATTTTATTTTATGGGTTTGTATGGCCAAGAATTTCCAGCCCTTTGCCTAGAATTTGGATAAAGTTTCAGTACTAACTGTATTAAATAATGGCTGAGGCAAATATGTGTCTGTCTCCTCAAGGGAAGCTGGTGCACTGGTGCCTACTGAAAAGGCAAAAATTAAATGAATATACTTGTAGGAATAGCTGGAATGTTTTGAAAATGGTCCTGATTTTTCTTTAGAATTTTAGGGTTAGATCATTTTCTGGGATTGACAAATAAATGGAATTTAGTGTTGAGTCAAATAAGAATGGGAACAAAGCTAATCTAGCTTGTATTTCAAATTATGAGAATCACTATTTTGCTGTAGGCGGGCATGATACACAGACACTTAGTGTAAATTCTATGTATGATCTCTTGCTTCCCAGTGTTCTTTGTGTGATTTCCTCTCCGTGAGAGAAGGGCTGTAAAGAACTATGCTATGTAAGATTACAGTGACCATCTTGCTAGTGTCTCTCTGTTGTGGCTTTGAAAACTCAAACTGCCATATTGTGGCCTCTATGTTATATGAAACTGAAATACTTGTCTTGTGAGGAGACTCTTTCTTGCTGGCTTTGATGAAGCAAACTGCCATTCTGTGGGCAGTCATATGGAGAGATCCATGTATCAAGGAATGGAAGATGGCCTCTGGCCAACAGCTAGTAAGTAACTGAAGCCTTCAGTCTTACAACCTCAAGGAACTTAATTCTGCCAACAAAAGCAGATCCTGCCCAAGTGAAGCCTTGGATAAGACAGCATCCTCAGCCACCAAACTGACTGTAGCCTTGTGAGACCCAAAGCAGAGAATTCAGTCAAGTTGTGCTCAGACTCTTGACCCATAACTGTGAGATAATAAATGTGTGTTGTTTAAGATAAGTTTATAGTAATTTGTGCAGCAATAGAAAACTAACATAGCAGGCAAAAGTTTAAAGCTATTTACATATATGTATACACTGAATGTTATTTTTACATATTCAAATCTGGCATTTCTTAAGTCAATAAAAAGAGCTGGATCGAGAGAAGGGAATTATATTAAATAGGAGCTTGCTCTGGTATTCCAAAGACCCAGGAATTAAGGGGATACCAACTGTTCCAGTTTATTCAATTCATTTATTCCATAAACATTTACTGAACATTCACTATGTGACAGGCACTGAGATATGGATCTGAATAAGAGACATGTGTTGTTCTTGAGACTCTCAAAGTCTAATGAGAAAGGTAAACAAACCAGCAATTACAGCTACGTCATAGTGCTGTGAGAAAGGTGTTAAGAGAACATTTGGGCACTTTTGGGGATGAATACTGGGTGTCAAATGTAAGAGATGAATCACTGGGTTCTGTTCCTGAAACAGACTACACTGTATGTTAACTAACTTGAATTTAAATAAAATAAAGAAATAGACAACATCTGGAAGTGCTCATGCAAGAATACTTAATGAACTGGGGATTATAATAACTCTGTACTTCTCTCTACCTCCAATCTCACCTCCTCAGACTCTGTGGTGGCTTAAAGATGGTTACAAATTCCATGATATCCCCTGTGGAAGGGTGAGGTCTATTTTTCTTCCTATTGAATTTAGGGAAGCTTGAGTATGGCATGGATCAATACAATACAGAAAAAGTGCCTCTATGCCAGTTCAGAGGCAGCTTCTTCTTCTCCTCCTTCTCCTTCTTCTTCCTCTCCTTATTCTTCCTCTTCCTCTTCTTCCTCTTCTTCTCCTTCTCCTCCTCCTCCTCCTCCTTCTCCTCCTTCTTTTCTTTTTCCTCTTCCTCTTCTTCCTCTTCCTCTTCTTCCTCCTCTTCTTCTCCTTCTCCTTCTTCTCCTTCCTCCTCCTCCTCCTCCTCCCTCTCCCTCCCCTTCTTCTTCTCCTTCTCCTTCCTCTTTCTTCTTCTTCTTCTCCTTCTCCTTCTTCTTCTTTTCCTTTTAATTAAGAAGCCCAACATCACAACCCTGAGATCAAGACCTGAGCCACATCAAGTGTAAGACACTTAGGCAACTGAGCCACCTACGCACCCAGGGGCTAACCTTTAAGAAAAGCTTTCACCTTGGTATCTGGAAATCTTGAGCCCCTATGTCAGAAGTCTAATTTCCTTCTTAGACCATATGAAGAGGGCTGAGATGACATGGAGAGGGACAGTGGCCCACCTGCCCAGTTACCAAAAGTAAAACCATCTTGTAACATCCATACCAGATTAGCTGCCAGATGCATACTACCATGATGCCAATCAGTGCCACAGAGAGCAGAAGAATTGCCTAGCTAGTCCTGCCCAATTCCTGACCTCCAAAACTGTGACATGTAATAAAATGTTATTTTAAATTACTAAGTTTTGTTAGGGAGAAATAAACAACCAGAATGAAACCCTCAAATCCATCATGCACAATGCTGAAAATGTGACCATCTCTTTCAAAGCCTTTTTATCACCAAGCCACTTTTGTGTGTCTTAAAAGTCTTCCATTGCCTGACCTCTCCTTACTTCTCCAGCCTTATCTTTAATATAACCTCCAACACCAGGCTGTCACATTACCAATTTGCTAATGGTTCCTGGGCCAACTTCCAATACACTGTTTCCTGCTTCCATGCCAAGAAAAGACAGCGTATGCTGTTCCCTTGCCCTATCATTGCCTGCTTCATTTTCTTTGCCCAACTTGATTACCATCTTTCAATATTCATCCTAGGAGTTACTGTCTCCTCCCAGAAATATATCTGACTTTTCCCTGCTCTAGGCCATGAGAAACTTACAACAAAGAATGCAAATGACTCCAGATGATCTCTTCTACTTCCTTTTCTCCAGTGTTAGCTAACTTCTGGGTCAGCAGGAAAGGGCTTCTGTCCTTAGTCTTGACATGGCCTGGCATCTGTTGAGATGACCAATAGCCCCATGTGGTTCTTGGGTGCTACATTAGGAACCTGTGGAGATAATTTTGACACACCTGGACTCATGATGTGCAGGTTGTATGCCACTTTCCACTTTTGTGATGCACTGTTATGGCTATTGGACCCCTTGGGCCCTTTGTCAGCTAAATGTTGTGCCCTTATTGAGAGTCTAGGAGCAATTTAGCTCTTCATCTGTGCCTCTCTGGGGTTGCTAGAGATTCAGAGGGGCTGCCTTAAGCTTTCCCTATCCATGGCACTCTATGTGACCATTTTTACCTTACTATGTCACAACATTGTGTGCTAGGAAACACCGTTAGGCTGTTGCCTCCCAGGATTTTACATGGTAACAGATCCCCAACATCATCATGAGCCTCCATCATCTTTCCCCACCATAGAGCTAACCTCAAGGTAAAGGGCATGGTAAAAGAGCCTTTCTTATAACTCTAATACCTCTATTTCTCTTGCTTACACTCATTTCTCTACTTTTGTTCTCCCCAACTTGGGAAGTCTTTATCGGCCTGGAAGTGGGTGTGGGTGGGAGGTTGATGCTAAATGTTTGTTATCACAGCAGAAGGGAGAATTAAAACTGGGCAGCAAACCCTGTTCCCAAACCCTTCTGTCTTATACTAGACCAAGGCTTTTGAATTTGAAAGCCAAGAGTTTGACACCTTTATTCCCTATTAATGCTGTGATGAGTTTTCTAAAGCAATGGGGAGAGTTAGTAAATGGGGAGTACAAAGAGAAAAAACATAATCTGGGATGAATTTTACTAAAATATCTTGACATATCAGAAGAAAATTTTTAGCTCTTCCAAGTCTATGCTCCCTCTTCTCACATCTGCCATGACAGTCATAGGCAAGACACCCCAAATTAGAATACAGCATATCTGCTGTCCTTAATGTGATTTTTGCTGTGTAGGGAATGAGATGAGGAGTGAGATCAACCATATGAAAACTTGCTTTCAAGTACCCAGGGCCAGAGCTTAAAATGAGGCATTTTCCCAAGGGTTGACTGACTTGGGAACTGAGCCTCAGAGGTCACGTAGAAAATTTCCAGGGACATTCAAGGCAGCTCACACTCTTGATTGTGGTAAATAAAGGGAAAAACGAAAAAAAACCCGCCTGGGACTGAACTTTTTGTGTCCAGCTCTGATTCTGTCTATGGAGCTCTGTGAAAGAGGACCGCCAATGCCCCAATGTGCCATCACACATCTCCCTTCCCTGGCTCTTTCTGCATACCTTCCTTTCTCCCCTTTTACCTCTTAACATCATTATCATGGATGTTTTTTCACACACCACCTTTTTCTGCACGCATGAAGGCAGAGCAAGAAATGAAAGAATGGACAATACATCCCATGTGTTTATCTGTAATGATAGGAGGAGGGAGAAGGGAAACCCAGTATATCTTTAAACCTCTAGCACCTAGCCACTCATGGACTAACTGATCCAACCTTATATCCACAAAATGATTCTAAACCATTTAAACTGTGATTTTGATTTTAAAAAGAAGAGAAAGTTATTTTTTCCAAGTAGGAATAAGTTACACTGTTTTCTCTAACTGATCAGAGACAAATTTTCAATGCCTGAATAACTAGTCATCTTAACTACCCTTCGAGTGCCAGCCAACTGACTCTACTAGGCACTTAATATCCCAAATAATCTTTCCAATGTGGAAGGTGTTCTCAATCACATTTTACATAAGGGGAAGCAAAAGCTCTGAGAATTTAAATAACTATCCAAGGCCACACAGCTAAAAATTTGTTTGTGGGGACTGGAACCCAAGTCTTCAGTGATCGCAAAATCACGCTCTCTCATGATGCCACCTTGTCACCACCACATATTTCACAAATACCTTCTAGTGATTTTCATTATTTCGAGCTTGTCAAAAATGTAATGGGATAGAGACGTTTGGAAGAAAAATCTTTTCTATCCCCAATGCTCTGCCATGCAGCTTCCTTTGGGGATTACTTTGTGTGGAAATCAAAGTGATAACAAACAGTGTTTACCATGTGCTGGACATTTTTCTAAGTGCTTTATATCTTAATTATCAATCCTCATAAAAATTCTGTGCAGTAAGTATTATTATACACCTTTTAAAGATGGAAAAACTGAGTCCAGAGTGGTAAAGCTACTATCCCAAGGTCTCATTGCTATTAAATAGAGACTCTGGGATTTGAATCCAGAGACTGTGTTCTTAAACACAATGGGAATGGCTATTCATAAATTACAGAGTGAAAAATGACTTTCATAATTTAAAATACAGTATCAATTTCTGTATCAGTTATAGGGCTCCTTACACTGCAAGTGACAAAATAACCCAATACCACTTCTGACAAGTCCAGAGGCTCTAGGCAAGCTTTGATCCAATGGCTCAAATGATGTCACAAAGGACCTGGCTTCTCTCTATCTCTTTACTTGGATTGGACAGTATGTCTGGAGCCTTGGACTCTACTCTGTGGTCACCTGAGTCATTACCATGCTTTCACTCTATGGTGACAAATGACTGTAGCAGTTTGAAACTTAGCATCATACACCATTTCAATAGAAGAGTGAAAGCTTCCTTTCCACCAAAGTCTAGTAGTAAACATTTCCTCATGTCTCATTGGCTCTAATTAGGCTACATGTCCATGCACAGACTATGGCAGGGGAATGAGATAAGAGATGATTAGCTTTAGTGCACTGGGTTCCACATCTGTAGCTTCACCCAGGACACTTGTCTGAGAATGAGGGGAAGGTGGTTCACCAAAGCAAACACAGGGGATTATTTCCTGAAGGGAGAATGTTCACTGCGCAGGATAGAGCAGTAGTCCTGAGTACTGCCAGCCTAGAAGTGTCAATATTTTGGTGTATTTTTTTCAAATCTTATTTTCTAAGCATTTTTTTTTACTTGTATATGCCCTTGGTTTTGTTTCTTATGGCCTAAGCAATTTTCCATGTTGTTAAAAGCTCATTTTATTGACTATACTCCTAATGCTTTTATTAGCTCAATGAAATCTTCCAGTAGATTCCACAGATACACATCTTGACAGTAGACATAGCTAGAGGGTATGGGACTTCAAATTAGCCTGGGTCTGGTCTTGGAAGGGAGCATATAATATACTGCTCCATAACTCTTGCCTCTCCTACAGCCACACCTCAAGCTCCTCTTGGCATGGTTTCTGGGATATGGCTTATAAGGGAGAGGAAGAGGGGAAGGGAGGCTCGAACTTCCTAGAAGCCTCTGGCCCACTTGGCCCTATTCTCATATTCTCTATGAGAAAAATTTTAGACACCAACACATACTCCATCATGACCTGAGAAACTTGCTACGTAGGGCAAAAAGACCAAACAGTGGGGAAAAAACTGATTAGAAGTATGACAGATCCTGGGTAGGAAGAGTTACCATTGCATGACTCTGAAAACCCTCAGCATGGCCTTGGCCCTGTCTCTGAAAGTATACAGTATTGCCTCTGTGCAAGGTGTTTTTCATTTTGGTTGGAATTTTCACTTGTAAGACGGCCAATTTCTTTAGAATTTGGCCAGAATATTTAGATCCTGAATTTGTGGATCTAAACTCATTTGTGCTTATTCTAAGTAGAACAGTCAGGTTGAACTTGTGGATCAACAGTCCACATTATGCCAAACAAAATATTTTCTTCTTTGAGACAAGTAATGAGTTCCAATATTCTTGAGCCTTTCTCACATAAGGAAATGGGTCATATCATTAAAGCTGCCTTAAAGGAAAATCTATGATAGCATTTGTAAAACTAACATTCTAGAAGAAAAGGAACAACACCAATATAGAGAATTATTAGTTGCTGTTTCGTGCCTTCTGATGACTTCATGTTCTGTGTTAGTCTCTCAGTGAAGTTCCCAGGTGTCACATTATGTATAAGGGTGCAAAGCACTGTTCATGGGGTAGGGCGCTGCTGGTTCAGGTTTCTGTTCTGCCAGGCCTTGGTGGGAGCAACCAGTTAGGCAAATTGAGGCAGGCACAACACCTTTTACAAACTGCACAATTGGTCATGGTTTACCGTGTAAGATGATGGGTTGGAGAGGAATCATAAGGTGAGGGGACAGAAGACCACATGGTTCTGCCACTTACTAGCTCTATAACCTTAGGCAGGTTACTTGTCTCATCTGAACCTCCATTTCCTTATCTGTAAAATAGGAATATAGCCTATTTCAGCAAGTCATTATGAAATCAAAATTATATATATGTATAGTATATTATATATATGTATATTATATTATATATGTATAGTATATTATATATATAGTAATTATATATATAGTTGCTTTATGTGCAAAAATATTTATAAATGTAAAGGTATGTTATTATTGCTTTATGATTATTATTACTATGATTATTACATGGAAAGACTTACATGCTGACTAGTAAACTGTGATAGCTTAGTAGCAGTCTATAGTTTAGGGTCTCAAAATAACAAAAACATAAATGTCAGATCTTTACACACACACACACACACACACACACACACACACACCAATTTGTTTAGTAGATAACCCCTTGGTGAAGATGAGGTAGATTTTTTTCATTTTTCTAATTCTTGCTACCCATTTGCCCAGTAGTCAAGGTAGGATTTGTTCTAGATTCCAGAGTCACAGCTTTAAAGAATTGGTAGAGACTCCAGAAAATTGACTATATGTCCAAACTTCTTTGCAGATGAGGAAATTGGG
The DNA here is from genome assembly GCF_007474595.2 of Lynx canadensis. Lineage (NCBI taxonomy): Eukaryota > Metazoa > Chordata > Mammalia > Carnivora > Felidae > Lynx > Lynx canadensis. The sequence goes on from NC_044303.2 coordinate 124,436,966, forward strand.
ACCTGCCAGTGAGTTCCAGTTAGTCCTTGGTTCAAACAAATAGTTCATGGCAGAATTGGGATGGCATCAGGCTTTTCCACTGTCTCAAGTAAAGGTGATACAGCACTTAATGACTTGGAACAACCTGGATCTGATGTTAAAACCCAGTGATCTCCTCATACAGAGATGCAGAATCTTTCCTCTACAAATAATTGAGGCTCTTGAGTAACTAGTTGAACCCCTGGGAGGCCAGAGAGGGACTGTTCAGGCTGAGAATCACCAATGGATTTTGTCATTTTGCTATTTTCATTAAATTGTATTATCTATAAGGATACCGTTTAGAAAACACGGCCATGGCATAATTCTTAATTGCTTAAAAAAAGAACTCATACCTACCAATTATTAATCGTCCATTACGTGCCAGATATTCTATTTAAATTGGATAACTTAATCCTCCCACCAACTTGGAAAGTTGGTACTACTCTACGATTTTACAGATGACACCTAACTTCAGAGAGGCTAGGGAAGTTACCTAAGGTTACAGAACTGGTAAATGTCAGAGGCAGGATTCTAAGCTAGGTCTGTAAGATCGTGAAGCCCAGGCTCTTTATACTCTTTATACTTACAGTAGTGGGTATGGATGGCTCAGAGACTAAGACTGGTTGTTCCAATGGTGGCAGTATCTTCAGTTCCTAGCCAGTCTGAGAATAAGACTTCTGCACAAAATTAGCTGCCCCAAACCAGAGTTGCTTTGCTTAACATGATTCACACTAAGATTCTCTGTTTCAGGGGTGCCTGGGTGGCTCAGTCAGTTAACCATCTGACTCTTGATATCAACTCAGGTCATGATCTCATGGTTCATGAGATCAAGCTTCCCCCTCTCCCATGTTGGGCTCTGTGTTGGCAGCATGGGGCCTGCTTGGGATTCTCTCTCTCCTGCTCTCTCCCTGCCTTTCTACTCGCGTGTGCATGCACATTCTGTCAAAATAAATAAATCAATGTTAAAAAAAAATTCCTATTTCACACAAGTGCTTAGAATCCTTCCCTTTTGCAGTGAATTCCCACTATTTTGACCCCAGGTCTCCAGATCTTTTCATTCGATTTTGTCCTCTTTTTGCAATTTCCATAAACACTTCAGGTTCCTTCCCTGAATGTTGAAAGGAAGGAAGAGGATCATGATATATGGACAAATATGGGAACTTTGGTTTGAATTAGCATTAAGAGGTAGAGATTTGGGCAAACACTCAAGTGACATAGGATTTGGTTACTGCTTAGGGTTCAGGCATGACAGTAAATACTTTCTGCATAACTAACAGAAAACAGAACTTTCCTCTCTTTTTCCTGGGAACCATACACATACTTGAACATGAAGCAAAGGATCCTGAAGAAAGAGGTGAAGAAGTTTTTCACCATTTGACACTTTGGCTGAAATAAACTTACATGTAGAACATACAAATTGTGCTTTTCTTTGGAAAACGTTTCTCCATGAGCTGGGCATAGGGGCCATGAAGAGGAGGGCAGATGACTAAGATGGAGTCAGAACATCTTTCAGTCCTGGCTCTGTAACTTCTGACTGTGCAGCCTTTGGCAAGTCACATAATCAATCACTCTGATTCCTATTGGGTAAAATGGGGCTTACAGGGGTTACCCTTGGTTACAGCACAAGCAAGGTATGAGGGCCAAATGAGACAAAAGATGGGACAGGGCTTTCTAAACTGTAAAGGTGCTGGGCAAATGCAAGGAGTTAATATCAACCACAAAACTTCCCTGCTTCCCTGAGGGCGGTGGCTAGGGAAGGTGGGGTGAAAAAAGTGTTGTGCTAAGGAGGACATTTTCCATTCATATGCTAAACCACAGCTGCTGGGCAGGCAGAAAGCCAGGGCAAAGCCTGCTCTCTAGAGCTGCACTTGAGATTCTAATTTCCTCCCTTCTCTCTTCATTCACTGACCTGTCTATGAATAGGCAAGTATCAGGCTCTCCTCCTCCCACATCCACAGGAAGGAAGGAAACCAGCACTGAGCCACAGAGAGGTTGAGTCACTAACAATCACTACTATTTACTGAGTGTTTACTATGTTCCAGGCATGATGCTGAGTGTTTTACATACATGATCTTATTTATTTCTCCTATAAGAAAATGACACATGATTAGTATCCCCATTTTACAGATGAGGACACTGGGAGTCAGAGAAGTCAAATAACATGCTCAAGATTGTAAGGAGACGGAACACTCCATCAAGGATTAAATCCAGGTGGTCTGATTCTAAAACCCACATCCTCTAACCCTAAGCTATGCTGCCTTCTTAGGAGCCAGAGTAATCTCTGGCTCACATCCATCCTCATTCAGCTTCCTGCCACCAACATAACTCCATTGGTGGTATCCAGCTTTTGAGGAGAGTAAACATGGAGAGGGGTACTAATGATGGTCTGGCAACTCCGTTCCCTACTTATTGCATAGACCCAGTTCAGTGCTGTGAAGTCCTGTTCTGTGCAGGGGGCCAAGCTTTGACCTGTTAGCCTGTCTCTTTTTGCTCCTGGAGTTTCTGGCTCATAGATGCCAAAAAGGTGTCTAACTCTAGTTTTGGACCAAGGGAGGATTAGAGTTGTAATTAAGGCAGGGTTTGACATCGGGGTCATAGCTGAGGAACACCTGTGACCTGGGGATGGGGGCCGTTGCTAACAGCGGCAGCAAGTGGTGCCACACCAAATCCCTCACCTCCGTGATCTACCACATCTACAACAAGATCCCTAATCTCCATCTACAGCAAATATTTCCTGAGCATCTTAGAGTGCCACACCCAGTGCCAATGCCAGGCGCCAGGTACTTGTATGTGTACTCGTACCCTCAGGAGACAAAGCAGTAGGAGGCATTATATGATGAAAACAGATCAGTGGTTCAGAAAGCAAGGGAAACTGAATTCTGACAAAGAGACAAGTTGGGGTAGAGCAGTCAGAACGGCCTTTATGAGGGAAGGAGTGAAATGGACTGAAAGAGGGGTGAGATCCGACTATGAGAAAAGGGGTGGGGAGGGAAGGGAGAAAAGTGAGAGAAGATGCAGAAGATAATAGTGCAAAGGCAGGTTCAAGACAAGTGGGAATGGGTGCTGGTGTGGAAGGATGCTTTCAGCTGGTTGAAACAGAAATGGCTTCAACAAATGGATCCTTTCACATAGTGCAGAGGTTGGATGGACTTCTGCAGAGGTTTGGCTGATCCAGCAGCCAAACAGTGCTAGTGTCTTTCAAGTGAACTCTGTCTATAGTTCACAGAGTCATTTGTCTTCAGTAAGGCAATATATTCCCTTGTTCAACAAGAGAGAGATTGATTTATCTTTCCCAGAAATTCCCAGCTAGCCTCATTTTATATTTCATTGGCTCAAACTGGCTTTAGGTCTGCCTGATCCTAAACCCATCACTGATGAAGGAAATGAATATTATGATTGGCTTACAGCAGTGGATCTCAAACTTTAACCTTCCTTGGAATCAACTGGAAGCCTTCTAAAAAACACATATTGCTGCCCAGCCTACTTTAGAGTTTCTGATGCCATAGGTCTGGGGCCAGAATTTGCAATTCTAACAAGCTGCCAATTAGAATTTGCAATTCTAACAAGTACTGCTGGTCTGGGACCACACTTTGAGGACTACTATCTTAGAATAGTCATTTGGGGTGGAATAGAGGTTGGGGCATCAACCACAATGTCTTCTGTGATATGGCCACCAAATATCCTGGTTTGCATGGCACAGTTTCTGCTTATGTCTGTTAAGCCAGTGTAATTATGTCCCCTTTCACTTTCAAAAGTGATCATTTTCACATATAAATCACATGATTGCCTTACTGTAGGGAGCTATGAGTTCAAGTTCAAGTCAAAGACCCTTATTTACAAGTCAGCACAGGCTGATGGACTGGGATTCATCAATAAAATGTGTTCCAATTTGAAGATCTCTTCTTTGCCCTGTGTCCAATGATGTAAGAGAGACAGAGAGAGAGAGAGAGAGAGAGAGAGAGAGAGAGAGAGAAGCCATCATTATGAACTATATTTTATGCTTTTGGATCCTGACTGATCTGTGTTGGAAGCTTTGCTCTTAATTTGTATGGAAACTATTCTCTACTCATCATAAATACAGCTGCTGATATCCTTTTTGCTGAACATTCTTAACAGTGTAACTCATTTTACTTAGTAATAAGGCATCAACAGAAACTAACTCATTTTGTCTTATGTTAACATAATTTTTAGGGAAATATGAAACATATTTTATATGAAGCTAAACTATCGTATTTTTAAAACTTTGACCATAATGCAGCTCACAGTAAAACAGAGTTCAGAATTAATAAATAGTGTTGGTTGCCAAGTATTTTGGTTCATCCAGAACTAAAGTTTTTTACTGAAAATTTACTACATCTGGCAGTCATACCAGGAGGCCATGTAATTTCTGGAATAAAAGTAGTGAAAGAATATTCCTATTTTTCTTTCTTAATCTAGTTTCTCTCTCTTGGCTTTTTCTACCTAGAGGTTATCAAACACTAGGTATGGAATGATATTACATATTAGACACCTCCAATCTTATTCATGGAATCCAGTGTGGCCTCTTCAAGATTCTTAAGAAACTGATAACACATAGTGTTTGGGATGCAGTTTAAGAATTTACTTAAACCACTTCCTCCCAAGCCCACACAAAGTCATAAACCCAAGCAAATCCAGATGAGAATCATAGACATATCATTGCTCTCTGCAAAACCAAGAATTGTGAAATTTTACTTAATCCAAAATTGTTTGAATTCTGTTGTTTTAAGCCTTTTACTAAACTTTAGTTATGCCAAAATAACCACATATGGTTTTAATCCTTCGAGAGGACAGTTTTGGGTGAATCTGGTGGAAAAGCAACATTTAAAAAGTTTAAATATGGTAGAATCTTTGAGTTGGTGAGACCCTAGCAGTCTTCTGTTCTAAACTTCCATTCACTGTAGTAATCTCCTCCCCAACATCACTCAGAGAATGGTCCTTTTAACTGAATTGTGACTTCCAGGGATAGAAAGGCCACAGCTTCAGGGGGTGGGCAATTGGTTTCATGGTTGAACAGCTTCAGCTAGAAAGTTTTCTCACAATGGGTTACAGCATACCTCCCAAAGTATTTCCTTTAGAGGGCTACAGACTGTTCTGTGGACTAAACCGTGTCCTCCCAAAATTTGTGTGTTAGAGCCCTAACCCCCAAAGTGATTGTATTTGGAGACAGGGATTTTAGGAGGTAATTAAGATTAAATGATGTGATGTGGGTGGGGTCCTAATCTGATAGGGTTGGTGTCCTTATAAGAAAAGGGAGAGAAAGAGCTCTCTCCATTCCAAGCAGTGAGAAAAAAAGGCCACGTGAGCACACAGTGAGCATATGGTCATCTGCAAGCCAGAGAGAGAACTCTCCCCAGAAACCAAATAGGCTGGCACCTTCATGTTGGCCTCCTAGCCCCTGGAACCATGAGAAATAAATTCCTGTTAATTAAACCACCTCATCTGTGGCATTTTCTAGAAGCCTGAGCTAAGACTATGTGTACTGCCTTTTCTATACCAGAGCTCTCAGCTATCATGCCCATTTAACACTTAACAGTCTTTAAAATGTAAATTCATGTGAGTTCCAATTTTCTTTACCTGATAAAATTTCCAGATTGCGTCTAGACTGCCCATTTTGAGATCACTCCAGCTTGTGTCTGTCTTGTCAAAATAATGTTGTCTAGAATGGAACATAGAGTATTCTACATTCAATCTGCCCAAGTAGTATACACTGAAACATTATTTTCTATGAGCTAGATTCCATAGGTTCTTATGGGCTGTATATAATATAATGTTGGTTTTGGTTTTTCAGAAACACATCGTATGCCAGTTTAACTTGAGGTCACCTAAAATTGCATTTTTTTTTTTTTTCTTTTTAGATGAGCTTCTTTCTGGGCCCTGTAATCCAGGAGGCTCTTAGTTTACCGAGTATGAGATCATACAGAAAAATGTAGAAGATTAAGGAAAACTGATATTTCACTATACAAATGTGAACTCCAAGGACTGGTTCATTGACGGAATGTAAAATCAGTTATACACTATGTTGGCAGGTGCTAAATGCTGTGAAAAACATGAAAAAGTAGCACTTGGTAGGGGGTGTTGGGCCTACATTCTTCTGGTATCCACAGAGGAGGAATCACTGGATCTCATCAACATGGTTGTTGCTTTTTCAGTTTCTGCTGCCTCAGTTCTAAATATGTGACCCTGACCATACACCCAAGCCATGAGTAAATTGATTAACTTGAAAATTTATTACATATTTTACATATTTAATATTTCTAATGTAGAGTTGTTGGAGACAATGGTAATTAATTCAGCTTAGGAAGTATTCACCGAGTTAGAATTTAGAATACTAGCCTGTGATTTTATTTATTAGTGGTATATATGATTTTGAAAGTGCCTTCATTTAATCAACTGATTAATTACCCATCATCTTGTCAACAAATTTTTATGGGCTGCTTGTTATGCAGAGGTGTGGATCATATGTACATATATTAAAATGAGTGTTACAGAATTACTAGTTCTAGAATTCCTGGGTGTTTATAAAGTTTGAATGAGACACCTAGAAATATTATTAAATTTATTTATTTATTTATTTATTTATTTATTTATTTATTTATTTATTTAATGTTTATTTATTTTTGAGAGAGAGAGAGAAAGAGCACTAGCAGGGGAGGGGCAGAGAGAGAGGGAGACACAGAATCTGAAGCAGGCTCCAGGCTCTGAGCTGTCAGCACAGAGCTGATGCAGGGCTTGAACTCACAACCTGTGAGATCATGACCTGAGCCAAAGTCGGACACAAATGACTGAGCCACCCAGGTGCCCCAGAAATATTAAATTTAAAAAGGCAGTATTTTCTAATCAAAAGAATATAACTGTGGTATGAACATTTTTCTTTTCTTGCTTTATGATTATGTAAGAACATGTTAGTTGATTTTATAATACCTCTCTAGTAGATAAATTAGCATGTTTTCCTAACCGTATATGTGGGGAAACTTGAGATTCCAGGAAGATAGATGGCTTACCCTTAGTCACTTAGGGAGTGTTAACATTGGAACGGAAACCTTAGATTTAAGTGTCATTGTCTAGCAACATTTAATCTTGATCCAATTAGTGTAAGAGGTTGCACACCTTTGGCTCCAGACCTCTCTGTGATCCAGGGGGCCTTAACTGTAATAACTCACTCAGACCTTGCTTATTTTGGGGGTCCACATCCTTGGTGTCAAAAGGCCTCAGGTCTGAGAAGTTCTCAGGGTGCTATTGGCTGTCTTAGCCAGTAGGGTTCAGGCCTCCTTCGGGTCCAGGTATCAGCAAGCACAGAAGAAGGTATGTGGGTAAAAGTTGGGGCAGGGGAAGAGGCCAAAAGAAGGAATCAACCATGTTTATTTCAGCTCCTTTATCTTACTGCAGCTCCTGACTTTCTATGTAGCCTTGTCCCATGCAGTTAGAGGTGGGAGAAAAAAGGAAAATGATAATCACAAAAGAATTCTAGATATGTGACCCTGACCATTTCGCTTTTGGGAATGCCATGTCCAGGCTTTAACTTTAGGACATTTTTATCTGGGGATTTTCAGCCTAGTTACAAAATGGGCAGAAGGAGTATTACTCCATGGAAATTTATCATAAATATGTGAGGGAAGGGTGTGGAAACATGATTTTCTGCCTCTTACCCCTGCCCCCCACCCCACATCCACCCCCGCAAAAGGATCTCATGCAGGCAGTTTCTTAAACCTGGCTACATGTTAAAATTACTTGTGGAATTAAAAAAAATTACCCAGCCCTGGGTCCCACCTCCAGGCACTCTGAGGTCTTTGGTCTGAGGTACAATCTTGATATATTTTTTTAAAGCTCTACGTGTTTTGTCTTTTTAAAAAAGTTTGAGATAGAATGTGAGCAGGGGAGGAGCAAAGAGAGAGGGGTAGGGAGAGAATCCAAGAAAGCTCCATGATCTCAAGAAACCAAACCATGAGATCATGACCTGAACAGAGGTCAAGAGTTGGATGCTTAACCGACTGAGCCACCCAGGCACTCCTTAAATCTCCATGTGCTTTAATTCTTTTATTTTTAAAAATTATTTGTTTTTAATGGTTTTTTTTTTTTTTTTTTTTTTTTTTTTTTTTTTTTTTTTGAGAGAGAGAGAGAAAGAGCATGAGTGGGGCAGGGGCAGAGAGATAGGGAGACAAAATCTGAAGCAGGCTCCAGCTCCGAACTGTCAGTACAGAGCCTGACACGGGTCTCAAACCCACAAACTGTGAGATCATGACCTGTGCCAAAGTCGGACACTTAACCAACTGAGCCACCCAGGCATTCCTCCATGTGCTTTTAATATGCAGCTAGGATCACTGCCTGGTGATCCCCTATTACTGACAGGAGAGGGTCCCATCCCCAGCATCTTGCCACCTAGAGTGTTAATGTGGAGAAGAAAGCATGAGAGCGATCCAGCCAGTCATGCTCAAAGTGTTTCACACACCACCAGCATCAGCATCACCTGAGAACTTCTTAGAAATTTAAATTCTCAGGCTTCACTCCAGACATATTCTCAAGGATATAGTCGACAAATCTATGTTTTAAAAGGCCATCCAGGTGATTCTGACACATAGTAAAATTTGTGATCCATTGTCCTAACTTAACCTAGAGCATTCTGAACTTGTAACTTGAATATAACCAAGTTAAATACTTGTCCTTTATGATAAAGAGAAAATTCTAGTTATAAACATGAGCATAGATAGGGCTTTGTTTAGCTAAAGATATTAAGTGTAGCACAGAAATGTCAGACATTAACTAGGGAGGACTCTGGGTATAAGGGCAGAGGTTGTGTGTGTGTATATATATATATACACACACACACATACACACACAGTTTGTTTGTTTTGAGATATTAGCTCCTTCTCAGGAAATCACATCATATGGGCAGCCATCTTTTCACCTTGAGCTAAAGCTCTTTTTGCATTGACTATGAGTTTATATTTTAACCTAACCTGGGCAGGCTCTTCCCCATAATCAAATAGTGTTTTCAAAGGCAATGAAGATCAGCAAACAAGGCCCAACACTAGACAAAGGGACTGGCAAACACCCAAAGCCACCTCACCCAAGATGTCTCATGGGAATCTCTTTGGTTTTTTTACTACAACAATAACATAGATGATGTCATGCCAGAATTCTGTGGTCATGAGAGTCAGGGCAGAAGAGTGAGGTGGTGTCATCTACCATGCCCCTCAGTGACCCCTGTGGCTTTGAGAGAACCTTTAGATATGAGGCTGTGGGGGAGGGATGACATGTGGTTTTGGATATCCCTCATATCTTATTTCCAGCTTTCAATCACATCGATGAGGATGTGAGCAATGTCCGAAAGTAGGAGAACTGTGGCATCGTAAGAAAAGCCTCCTGGTTGGCAAACGCAAATGCAGGTTCACAATTCTTTCTTATGGAGGAATCCATTATAATACCAGAGACTCAAGGGTTAGATTGCTTCAGAGCTCACTTGTTTCAAAGATCTCATACATTCCTGAGGGATAAATCACTCTTACTGGGACTGAAGACATGCTTAAAGTAAGAATGTGATAGTAATGATTCACTCTGAGATTTCATATCAAAGCCACAGGAACTAAAAATGCAAGTATATTTCCCAATGTGAGACGTGGCCTGCAATCTTAATCCATGTTACTTCCTCATATTGCTGTATTACTCAAAACAGCCTATTTCTTCATTGAACACAGATGAATTTCTTCTGTGGCAACTGTCACCATTTGACCCACGGATATGTCCATGCTCTCCTCTCCACCTGTGTGTTCTCCTTTAAGGAAAAGTCATCAAGGAAGCAGAATAAGTCTGGTTAAGAGCATGTGCTTGGGACCAGACTACCTGTGTTCAACTCTGCCAACATAGCTTGTTGGGGGTGTATATTTGGACGGATTTCTTCACCTTCCTAAAGTACTGTTTCTCCACCTGTAAAATGGGGAAATAACACTACCAACCTCATAGTATTAGCAAAAGTACAGGATTTGATATACAGGGAGTGCTCAATAAATACTAGCTCTTATTTGAGGAGGCTATAGCATAATGGTCAAGAGCAGGATTTGTCTGGTTCAAATACTTAGACAAGTTTCCTAATCTGTGTTTCTCTGTCCTTGTGTGTAAAATGAAGATAGTAATATTATTACACAGGTTGCTGGATCAAATGAGGTAATCTGTGTAAAGTGCTTAGAACAGTAATTGGCACATGGCAAGCCTGGATTAAGTATTAGTTATTATTGTGATATAAGAATCATGGGGCGCCTGGGTGGCGCAGTCGGTTAAGCGTCCGACTTCAGCCAGGTCACGATCTCGCGGTCCGGGAGTTCGAGCCCCGCGTCGGGCTCTGGGCTGATGGCTCAGAGCCTGGAGCCTGTTTCCGATTCTGTGTCTCCCTCTCTCTCTGCCCCTCCCCCGTTCATGCTCTGTCTCTCTCTGTCCCAAAAATAAATAAACGTTGAAAAAAAAAAAAAATTTAAAAAAAAAAAGAATCATGACATAGAATTCCTGTCAGGAATAGTAGTGAGTCAAGAACCTGATTGCAGGTAGAATCAGACTAATATTACAGTCCTTAACTTCACTACCTGGTTAACACTGGCTAATTCATCAGAGCTGGAGTTTGAAAAGGAGTCCAGGGACACCTGGGTGGCTCAGTAGGTTAAGCATCGGACTCTTGATTTTGGCTCAGGTCATGATCTTATGGTTCACGAGTTTGGGCAGCGTAGAGCCTGCCTGGGATTCTCTCTCTCTCCCTCTCTCTCTCCGCCTCCCCCAGGCTCTCTGTCTCTCTCTAAAATAAATAAACATTTAAATTAAAAAAAAAAAAAAATTGGGCCTCTAAGAAATAAGTAGTGTTGAATAAGGTACTGAGGTGGGGCCCTGATCTGATGGGATTAGTGTCCTTATGAAAAGAGACAACAGAAAACTTACTCTCTCCGTCTCTCTGCATGGAGGAAAGGCCATGTGAAGACATAGATGGAAGGTGGCCAACTGCAAGCCAGAAATAGAGTTCTCACCCAAAACCATCCACACTGGCACATCACTGATCTCAGACTGCTAGTCTCCAGAACTATGAAAAAATAAATTTCTGTTGTTTAAGCAACCCTGAGTCTGTGGTATTTTGTTATGATAGTCCAAGCTGACTAACACAGGGGGTGTGGTATGGACTCCTGTGGCAGGGTGGAGGGGTTGTATAGGGTGCATCCTTGGCTTGGCCTGCAGGCTCCTTGATCTGTGTGGAGGAAAGGCAACCAGAGAAAAGCTAAAGGCCCTCTAAAGAGACAGCCTTAGGGCAGGGATCCCCTTGGGCTCCAAGGATGGTACCTTTCCCCAAAGGAGCTCAGGGAAAAGTAGAGAGACTGAATTTTATTGTACTGGTCTAGATAGACTCAGTGTGGGAATTTAGGCCAAAAAATAAGTGGCCGTTGACAGTTACGGTTATGGTCTATTCTGCTAGAAATTACCCTAAGGGTCATCTAGCCCTCATTTTACAGATGGGGAAACTGAGGTCTACAGACTTTCTTCAGTTTACATAAAACCTTGCTAAGACCTTGGCTGTCTGGAATCTTAGGCATATAGCTTTTTCTTTGTTAGGTTAAGCTTTCCAATTTGTGCATTAACTGCCAGAGTCCTCCTGAATTTGCTAGGACAACTATGGAGAATGCTTTAAGAATTCTTGCCTTATTGCAGCCTAGAACCTGTTTTGCCTGGGCTTGATAAAGCAAAACCATTTGGTCAAAAACACACATTGGTGCCTCATAAGTATGTTCTCTCAAACTTATTAACTAAAGAAAAAGTGGATAATAACACTTTTTGGGTGAGGCTTTGAATATTTACAGACTGTTATTTACCCCAATCAAACAAACATATGACTAACAGCAAATATAGTCCTATGAGGTTCAAACGTAATGTTTGTTAGTATTAAAAGTGTATTCAGGTCACATGAAGGAAGCACTCTGAAATGGGGCAGAGGTGGCCAAGCTGTAGTTCAGTAATGGAGCTCATATTTTCTCACATTCCTGGGGGCCTAGGGTACTGGGAGAAGGGATGGCGGGCTTCAAAAGATCACAGTGTAAGGCAGTAGACTTAGACTACTTAGTAGTGTTGGTATCTAACACACCTGTCGTTCTCTGCAGCTTCTGTGCTTCCTTTGACAATAGAGGATCTATTCTACAATGACAGTTCTTCCAGGCAGGGACAAAGGTCTAATTATAATATAATTTCCCTTTATCTGGGTATTTTCAATTTCAAATGACTCCTACGCATTTGAACACACTTGAGTTGACCGGCCATGCACTTTTATTGTTCCTATGTGAGAAGTGACAATATTAAGATTCAGAGAGCCTAATTAAACTATTGGCCCAAAGTCATACAGCTGATAAAACAAGAGTTGAATTCATGTCTTCTGGCTACAATTCCTCTGTAGTAAGCTTTAAAAATAAAACAGTCAGAATATGAATCTATCTTATTAAGACGTTGGCTGTACTTACGGAATAAAATTATTTTCTCTCAGTAGGGCTCTAAGTGCGAACATCCTTTGCTCAGAGCTTGGGCAGTCCAGGTGGTTGCCAGTTCTCTCTCTTTGATTTCCAGAAGGAGAGAGTAGTGACCCCTTTCCCTGTGAAGCTCTGCCTTTCATGGAAATGATCAAGGGCTGCAGCTGATGCTCTTAGGTTTGAACAGATGAGACTGGGGGCGTACCTCAACCAGTATCCAGCTTATCTCTTGAAAGTAATAAAAATCATCCCAAATAATCCTGCTAAAACAAGTAATTCTTGTAATTTTGCTAAGTAATTCTGCTTTTATTTAATGTCCATTGCCTTTTTCCTGGTTGTAAAAAAAATCTTAGAGATTTCTATGTGGAAAATGTATACAGTGAAGAAAAGTGTAAAGAGAAAACCAGGTTTACCTGTAATTTTACCTCTCTGAGATAATCACTGGAAGAATCTTGATGTGTTTCCTCAAGTCTTTCTGTCCTATATTTAGAACACTTTGATCATACTACAGATACAATATTTTATAGCTTGCTTTTTTTTTGTCATTTAGCATATTTTATTGCATTTTCCCATGTCATTTGGAATTTTAAAAGACAAGTCTATTTTATGGTTGTACTACCATTTAATGGCATATTAAATAAAATCACTTAATTTAAGTGATTTTCTGTTCTTGGACACTTGGGTTTGTTCCCAATTGTTCAATTTTATAAATAATTCTGTTATAAATACTCTTAACATGATTTTTTATTTCTATCTTTACTATCCTTAGAGTTGAATCATGGAAGTAGAGTTACTGGATCAAAGACTACAAATCTTTTTAAGTTTTTTGATACTTGGAGTCAAATTGCTTTTCAAAGAGGCATTACCCATTTATTCTACCACTGGTGGCGTAAAAAGTGCCTTTCATTACCTCCTCTCGACAGTGATTCCTGCCTGATGGTTCATCCCTGGTATCAGGCTCCGGAACTAAACTGTTTATAACTGAATCCCAACCGGACCGCTTCCTAGCTGTGTGGACCAGGAGAACTTGCTTAGCTGCTCTGCAACGTGGTTTCCCTTCTATTACATGGGCATAACAATACTACTTAATTTGTAGAATTAAATTACAAGTAAATATTACAAATATATTTTACAAGTAAATATATTATTTACTTGTAAATATATAAATATATTTTACAAGTAAATACTTAGAAGTGCCTATCATACAGTAAGTACTTGGTGCTGTAAGTGCTGGTTTATTATCATAAATAAACTTCTCTTCCAATTTGATAAAAGAAAAACTATCTCGGTGCTGCATGACACTACATGCTTTTACTAGGGATGATAAAGGTTTTTTAGGCTTAATGGCCAATTTGTATGTGTATATGTAAATTATCTATTCCTGCCTATTGACTACTCTCAATTGTGGTTGGTGTTTTCTTGTTCTAAACTTGTTAGAGACCTTTGTATATTAAGAGTATTAACCTTATGCATGTCATCTATACTGCAAATATTACTCACTGTGTATGATTTGTGCTTACATTTCTATGTGGCCAAATACAATCTTTTCTTTGGTATTTTATTCTACTGCTTTTGTGCTTAGAAATCCAGCTCTCCTCCCACATTGGTTTGTAATACATATTTATCATTCATAAATTGAGTTTTTGTATGTTCTAAGGTCTGTTTTGAGATTCACTAAAAGATTTCATTTTTTTTGCATGAACACAAGTGTTTTAACCATTCTAGCTTTATAATACGTTTTAATACTTGATAGCTTTTCTCTTTCAAAATGTTTTAAGGAATTTTTGAATGCTTATTCTTTTAGTTTAACATTGTGTTGTCAAGTTCCCATGCATAAAAAATCCTTTTAATTAAATTTGTATTAAGCCTATGAGTTAATTCTATTTTAGGAACATGGAATATTTCATTGATTACAATTTTATTTTTAAAATTTTACACATTTGCTGTTTTGGTTTTTGTGATTGTTTTCATAAAGGCCTATGCATTTCTTGCCAGGATTATTTCTATAGTGTGTGATATTTTTGTATTATAAATGGACTTGTTTCCGACTCCAGATTATCTAACATTCCCAGTATATCGGGCATATACAAATTTCTGGATACTTTGTATTTGACAACTCTGAAGAACTTTCTTAGGAATCTAAAAGGTTGATTGTTGAGTCAGTTGGGTATTCTAAGTACATAATCGGACCATATGGAAATAATGCTAATTTTTTTCAAATAATCTTGTCTCCTATTTCTATTTCATGGATATTATCAGTTGCTGAAAATGTGTGGAAGATGTAATGTCTAAAGTAATCTCTCCTTCCTTTTTCTCTCCACGCCCACAACAACGAGAGTGGAGGATGAGTGGGGGCCAGCAGGAGAGAGTGGGGAGAGACAGTACTTACCTGAGAACAGGTAAAGGAGGCCCCTGGGGAGCAGTTTCTGTGGCTCCGAGCTGTGGCTCCAGATGGACTGTGATCAGTCATCTGCCACCTTCCTACTCTCCCTTCCCTCTGCCTGAGCCCACTCCTCTCTCCCCCTCCTCCCTCTGTGACGATCTGGCAGCACTGACCAGTGCTCTGCACTGAGGACAGAAGTTGCTAACGGTAGGAACTTGTTCATCTTCGGCCGGAAGATTGGACTCCAGGTCACATGCAAGAGGCCTTTGTGCACCTGCCCTCATGCATGTCCTCCCTCCTCTCCATCCTTACTCCCTCCCTTTCCTACTCGCACCTTCCTCTGAGGAGCTAGCAACTCCCACTTTGATTCCTACAAGAGGTTTCTAAATGGCTCCCCACCAATCCCTTCTCCTCATAGGGTGATATTTTATTTTTTTGTTTTTTTTTTAGGTGTACTTATTTTGAGACGGGGTGGGGGGCGAGTGAATGAACGCACGAGCAGGGGAGGGGCAGAGAGAAGAGACAGAACCCCAAGCAGGCTCCGCACCATCAGCACAGAGTCCCCCCACCCCTCCATGTGGGGCTCATACTCACAAACTGTGAGATCATGACCCTAGTTGAGATGAAGAGGTGGATGCTTAACCGACTGAGCCACCCAGGCACCCAGGCTGATATATTAAAAACCAAAATCGGAATGCACTCCCTTATTAAACCCCTTTCCGTCGCTTCCTGTACCACTTAGGAAAAAAAAAAAAAAAACAAACAAACTCCTTAACATGGTTTGGTCACGTACTGTCCCCAATACATTATACCATGTCTCTTTCCCTGATTCTCTGGGCTCCCACCACTCTGCCTTCATTTGTGTCCCTAACACACATCAAGAGCAATCTGCCTAAGATTCTTACTCCAACCCTGGTACGCGTTCACTTCCTCATTATTCAGGCCTTGTATCCAAGTTCCAAATCCCTACTCTCCCCAAGCCAGAGCATCTCGTTTGTGCTCTTCATGGCACTCATCACAATCTAAAAATTTAGTTGTTTCCTTATTTGCTGTGTTTGCCACCTGGAAAATAAACTCTACAATAGCAGGAGATTCTGTTGTGTTTATATCTGAATCCCTGCTATCTACAACTGTGGCATGGAAGGGACTAGAAAAACACTGCTTTAGCCTGAGTTCCTCCTAGAAAATGGAGTCTGCTTCCAGGGTTTGCATGCATTTTGGGAAATGAGCCCCACGGAGGAGGAATGGAAATACTAATACCCATTCTTATGTGGTCACTACAGTGGACCACTCAAGATGGGGGGGTCATGGTGCTGGGCATCTTCTGTGCAACTATGTAGACTCTATCTCAGAACTGTCCATTTAAGGGACAGAGGAAGCAGGTACCTACCCACCAGATTTGTTCTGCAGCTCTAGTCAAGAGCTCACCTTTCCATGGGCACAGGCAGGATCAAATATACAAACTGGGAGCCCCAGTGCAAAATAAAACAACAGATCCTTGTTTTAAAAAAGTATTAAGAGGGGCACTTGGGTGGCTCAGTCAGTTAAGCGTCCAACTCTTGGTTTCAGCTCTGGTCATGATCTCGCATTTGGTGAGTTCAAGCCCCATGTCGGGCTCTGCGCTGACAGGATGGAGCCTGCTTGGGATTCTCTCTCTCCCTCTTTCTGTCCCTCCCCTGCCTGTACTCTCTCTTTCTCAAATAAATAAATAAATAAATAAACATTTAAAAAAAGTATTAAGAAATTCCAGACAGTGATAGCAGAGCCTTAAACCAAGTGTGGGGCCATTTTGAGCACAGGCCCTGTGCCATTGCACAGGTCTCATGACCAAGCCCTCAAGCCTTCAGTACCAAGCCTTGGGGGCCAAGCAGTTGCCTGCAGGCATCCCGCTGTGCGTCAGGCTGTGGAGAAGATCCGGGAGTGGATGAGCTCATGATGAGTTACAGCTGAAGCAGGACCTTGCACAGGTTTCTTATGCAAGCAGGTTGCTCAGCAGAGCCTGGGGCAAATGGTAGGCAAAGACGGTGTCAGGCTGGGCCACCAGACTTATCAGATCTGCGAAAGAGTCAATGAGTTCATTGTTGATGCTGCTCACTGAAATATGTCTAAAGTTCCAGAAAACCTAAATGATAATTTGGACATTAAGAATTCTTTTATTTTTGATGGTAATGGATATGTCTCTTTTACTTCACTATTAAATATGATCTTGGCATTGGTTTAAATGAGATTATGCTCAATGGGAGAAAACACCCTATTTGTAGCATTCTGTGCAATTCATTGTTAAAATATTAAATAATAAAATAGTGTTATTCTCTTCTGTTCTGGTTACTTATTGCTATGTTACAAAAGGACCCAAAATTTAGTGGTGTCAAACAACTCCCTTTTACTGTAGTTCACGATCTTGTGGTCAGGAATTTGGGCAGGGCTTGGTTAGGTCTTTCTTCTCCTCTATGAGGTATCAATGGAGTCACTTGATGCTATTCACCTGTTGTGTAGGCTGGTAGGGGGAGAACCTAGGGTTTGCTTCCATGTCTGGTGTCTTGGCAAGGTTGACTAGAAGTCTGGGCTCATCAGGGACTGTTAACCAGAGAATCTACACATGTCCTTTCTAGCACAGTGGTCACAGGGTAGCTGAATCTCTTACATGGTGATTCAGAGCTTCTAGAGAGAGGGTTCAAAGGAACCCAGGTGGCAGCTGCAAGACTTTTTGTGACCTAGCTTCAGAAATTACAGAATGAGGGGCACCTGGGTGGCTCAGTTGGCTGAGCATCTAGCTCTTGACTTCGGCTCAGGTTATGATCTCACGGTTTGTGGGCTCAAGCCCCACATTGGGCTGTGTGCTGGCAGTGTGGAGCCTGCTTGGGATTCTCTCTCTCCCAACCTCTCTGCCCCTCCCCCACTCATATGCTCCATCTCCCTCTCTCTCTCTCTCTCTCAAAACAAATAAACTTAAAAAAAAAAAGAAATTATAGAATGTAACTTTGACACATTCTATTTGTCAAGGGAGTCACTTAGGCCAGCCTAGATTCAAAAGGAGGGAAATTCTTTTTTTTTTTTTTTTTTTTTTTTTTTTAAATTTTTTTTCAACGTTTATTTATTTTTGGGACAGAGAGAGACAGAGCATGAACGGGGAAGGGGCAGAGAGAGAGGGAGACACAGAATTGGAAACAGGCTCCAGGCTCTGAGCCATCAGCCCAGAGCCCGACGCGGGGCTCGAACTCACGGACCGCGAGATCGTGACCTGGCTGAAGTCGGACGTTTAACCGACTGCGCCACCCAGGCGCCCCATCAAAAGGAGGGAAATTCTTAATGGGAGGAAAAGCAAAGAATTTGTGGCCATTTTTAACTTAGCATACTCCTATTAAAATTTCCTATAAGTCACAAGATAGGATGACTGATCCCTTTAGTGTGGAACTACTGGTATCTTTAGTTAGGGTTGTCAGATAAAACACAAATATTACATGAGATGTATTTATACTAAAAAACTATTTGTTGCTTATCTGAAAGCCAATGTGACTGGGCATCTGTTTTTTCTTTCTAAATGCAGCAACACTGTTTTCATCATTCCTACATATACTGTAGATGTATCAAAGTCTACAGTTTACATGGTAGCAATCTCAGCTTAGACAAGGGAGATGAGCCCCTACGAAGATCAAAGAGAGAGGAAGTCTACTATATAGCAATCCCAGAGCAAAGTGCATGGCAGGAAGGGCTGGTTTACTTTTCTGACCAACTGAGAATTAGCTAGAATGCTTCTGTTTTTAGACCTAGTTTCTGCAAAATGTCTTAAGGAAGGATAGCATTCAGCAATAGATAAAGGTCCAGGTTATGGAGTTAAGCACATCTGGACTCAAGTGCCAGCTTGCCCTTGACCAGCTGTGCCACTCCAGAAAACAAGTTAACTCCTCTGCATGCTGTTGCCTTATTTATAAAAGAAGGATAACAGCACCTTACAGGGTTGTTTTCAGGGTTACATGAATGCACGGAAAGTACATAGCATGGTGCACATGAGTACTGAACCTGCTATTATTATTATTTTAAATCTTAATAAGCAGAATAGGCTGTATAACACAATTTTTCTAATTATTGAAATTTGGATGAAAGTCTTTTTAGGCAAGACTTATAATTGTTTTAAAAAACTCTTAGTATTTTCATGGAGTTAGGCACAGAGCTCAACAAATACTTGCTTATCAGCCTCACTCACTTATACATACATTTTATTTTATTTTATTTTATTTTATTTTATTTTATTTTATTTTATTTTATTTTTAAATTTTTTTTTCAACGTTTATTTATTTTTGGGACAGAGAGAGACAGAGCATGAACGGGGTAGGGGCAGAGAGAGAGGGAGACACAGAATCAGAAACAGGCTCCAGGCTCTGAGCCATCAGCCCAGAGCCTGACGCGGGGCTCGAACTCACAGACCACGAGATCGTGACCTGGCTGAAGTCGGACGCTTAACCGACTGCGCCACCCAGGCGCCCCTATACATACATTTTAAAGAGAAAGGGGAGTTAATGGTTCCAGTGAGTTCACTATGAGGTAAATGAGAGACTTTTCAATCTTTAGAAAAATGCCTCTATAGCATTGGTTAGTGCTATTGGTCATGTGTCAGTTTTTAGCTCTCAAACCCCAAACACCTACTCAGCCTCAAATGACTGCTTCTTTTTAATGCTTGCAAGAAGATAAGAGAGTTAATCTTCTGATTTTCCTCTTTCTGAGCTTTATTCCCCAGGGCGTGAAACCAACCATAGTGTGGTCAACCATTGAGCCTGCTTTAAATATCAATTGGCTAGCACAGAGACAGTTCAACACGTTATTCTTCAAGGATTAAAAAGCGTGCGCACAAGGGGCACCTGGGTGGCACAGTTGGTTAGGCGTAGGACTCTTGATCTCAGCTCAGGTCATAATCTCAGTTAGTGGGTTCAAGCTCTGCATCAGGCTCTGTGTTGATGGCGCGGAGCCTGCTTAGGATTCTGTCACTCCTCTCTGCCCCTTCCCTGCTTGTGTACGCTCTCTCTCAAAATAAATAACTAAACCAAAAAAAGAAAAAGTGTGCACAAAAACACAAAACAAAAACAGTGGGCCACTAAATGAACAAATTTGCAAAATAACCAGTACTGTGGATTACATATAAGTGTAAGTACTTTAATAAGCATTAGCACAATTTTCTGATTCCTAGATGGCACTCTGTCCAACAGAACTTTCCAAGATGATGATAATGGTCTAGGTCTGTGCTGTCCATTAGGGTAGCCAACAGCACATGTGGCTACCAAGCACTTAAAATATGAGGAACTGTATTATACACTTCATTTAGTTTTCAAGTTTGTTTGTTTATTTATTAGTAATCTCAACGTGGGGCTCAAAATTACAACCTGAGATCAAGAGTTGCATGCTCTACTGACTGATCCAGCCAAGTGCCCCAAATTTCATTTAGTTTTGATGAATTCAAACTGCTACATGTTGCTAGTGGCTCCTCTATTGCAATGCAGTGACTGACAGTAAATGACATTTGGATATTCTACAATGTTAAAGTCATCAAAACTTCACTTCAGCTTCTCTATGAACTTCATTGACTAAGTTATTACAAGCTTGCTTAAGTTTAAGGCATTAGACTCTAGATCCACAACAAGAAGTTCCATTTCTCTATCTTGTACCCAAGGTGACATGGAACATGGCATTTTTTGCCTCTGAGCTCAGAAGGAGCTTTATAATCTTTCTCAGTATTAGGCTCTGCAAAGCCATTAGTCATTGAGAGAAGTTAACAATAAGCTAATACTTACTGAGGGCCTACTATGCGCTGAACAGTTTATCACAGGTCACTCAGGATTAAATCCTGATCATTCCAACCACAGATCTGCACCTTTTTCTTTGTGTCAGGAACCAAGATGTTCCTCCTCATTTTTTCCACTACTCTAAGAAACATTAAGTACTGTAGGGACTTATTCTCAGAATGAATAAAAAAGATCAGTAGGTATTTACTGAATCTGCCCCAATAAGTTTATAAGCACACAAAGGAAAAGAGATTAAGTATATATTCAACATACATTTGCACAAAATGATTAAAATCTGCTAAAAAGGTATGAAGGCACCAAGTTTACACCTCTGAATTCAAAAAGCTGGGGGAGGGTCAGACTTGGTGAGAAAAAGCATAATTATGAATTTCAGCTGTACTGCTTGAGGGAGAACTGCAAGACTTATACAAAGCCATCAGAAAAAAAGGAGCCACTGTGCTCTTTCATATCTTGTTCTTAAAAAACATAAGTGATCATTCCTGGAACTCTGATAAGAAAGGTTCCAGTAGGCAGGTCAGCTGAGGTTCAGCCAGGAAGGCTATTTACTTAACATTGTGCTGCTGGGATTGAAGGGAAAGAGACACTCTTAGTTTCAAACTCAGACTAGGCTATAACCCACGGGAAAAGGATTCCCACATTTTCTAGGGAGAAGTATATGTTAATAATAATAATAATAATAATAATAATAATAATAAACAACCCTGCATAGTTATCACTATTTAAAAATTCATGTATGAGAACTCTTATCATATTCATATATGATAAATGACATTTTCTTTACATAAAAGGTAATAACACATTTTCTAATTATCAAATAGCTAAAAAATATCTGATTTGTCAAAGCCGAAGTTAGGAAATGAATTCTCTGGGGCTAACAGGTACCTGTTTGAGGCTCTTACATGTACAGGTTTCATTTCATTGCAACAAATACTCATCAAGTGAGTGTCAGGCACGGTGCCAGATGTACACTGGGGGACGAAAGAGACACAGTCCTTATACTCATTGTGCTTAGAGTCTAGTGGGGAACCACACCTAAAAAATAAATACTATAATAAATATCTAATTAATGTCGTAAAGGAAAACAACAGCATGTTCTAGGAGACAAAAATGAGAAGAATCTAATTTGGGTTTAACAGCCAGGGAAGTATAGATTCTGGCTGCTCTTTCATTTCCAGTTAAACAGACCCCATTCAACTGTCTACCAGGGATTTCTCTAAATAAAATAAAATAAGTATTATTGCAGGCTTTTGTGGTCAGAAGCATTATTAAACTTCCACGCTTGACATGTGAGTCAAAAACTTTTTTTACTCCCGAACCACATAAAAATAACAACATAACCCACATGTCATTCCCTTCAGATCTAGATAAGGTTCCTAAAACCTCCCTCATTCCATGCTCTGCAGAAGTCAAAGCCCATTCCAATACTTCTGTAAATTCCTAAGGAGTTTATGGTCGCATGGTCATCTCTGGCCTTGAACTCCTGTTTTGCAAACAGGTTTAGATTATGGAATATGTTGCTTCCTGCAAATGTGGTTTCTTTTTTTTTTAATATATATATATGTATATATACATATATATATTATTGTCAATTTGGTTTCCATACAACACCCAGTGCTCATCCCAACAGGTGCCCTCCTCAATGCCCATCACCCACTTTCCCCTCACCCCCACCCCCGATCAACCCTCAGTTTGTTCTCAGCATTTAAGAGTCTCTATGATTTGCCTACTTCCCTCTCTGTAACTTTTTTTCCCCCCGTTCCCCTCCCCCATGGTCTTCTGTTAAGTTTCTCAGGATCCACATATGAGTGAAAACATACGGTATCTGTCTTTCTCTGCCTGACTTATTTTACTTAGCATAATACTCTCCAGTTCCTTCCATGTTGCTACAAATGGCCATATTTCATTCTTTCTCATTGCCCAGTAGTATTCCATTGTGTATATAAACCACAATTTCTTTATCCATTCATCAGTTGATGAACATTTAGGCTATTTCCATAATTTGGCTATTGTTGAAAGTGCTGCTATAAACATTGGGGTACAAGTGCCCCTATGCATCGGCACTCCTGTATCCCTTGGGTAAATTCCTAGCAGTGCTATTGCTGGGTCATAGGGTATTTCTATTTTTAATTTTTTGAGGAACCTCCACACTGTTTTCCAGAGTGGCTGCACCAGTTTGCATTCCCACCAACAGCTTCTGTTCCATGCCACGCTAACCCAGACATGAAAGTCGGTGTCCTTTATGATTGCCACAGAATTCCCACTCTCATAGCACATTTGTATGTATAGTAGACATTTTTGAAAGTCTGAGAAGGGAGTGGGGGAAGAAGTTTGCATTGGTCAGGATAAATCAAGTGCTATAACAAACAAGCCTCTCCTGTAATAACTTAACAAAAGCAAAAGGATATTTTCTTACTCATATCATAGTCCAATGGAAGTAGCAAGGGGCTTGATCCATACAGTCCTTCATAGACAGAGGCTTCTTTCATCTAGTGGCTCCATCATCTGCTGGGATCATGGAGTCCTTCACCTGACCCTATGCAGCCAGCCTGCAGGAGAGGGAAGAGTGTGGGAGTTGGATAAGCCAGGCCTGGAGGTGGTGGTGTCATTCCTGCCAACTTTCCATTGGTAAGAACCAGTCACATATGAATGTACCTAACTGCAAGGGAGGCTGGGAAACATAGTTTAGTTGTGACCCCAGGAGGCAAAGAAGATGGGTTTTGTAGAACACCTAATCTGTCTCTGTCATAGGATCTAAACCACAGAAACATCAACAACTTCAACTTTAATGTTACATCTCCTAATTTTAGGAACCCTTTGGCCTTCTCACTACTGGGGATTTTTACGTAATGTCCAGGCTCATGACGACCCTTTCTTCTCTCTCACTTTACTCCTTCCATCCTTTTTCCTCTTTCTGTAACCCAACACTCTGGTTATTTTTTCTAAAAAGGGTTTTTAACTCTCTCTCATTGTCTTGTATCCCACAGATTCCTAAGGCTCTCACTGTCCATCAATAGTCCTATCAGAGAACAAAGATAGTCTTTCACTAGGGAATTCTTCACACGCCATCAAATTTGAGGCTGTCTGAGATACCATATGACATATGTCTGTGCTTCTCAAACTGACGTAAATGTATTCCGAAGAATATGAAGTCTCAAGATAAAAATAATATGTTTCTGGCTCAGAACAATTCCCACAGGAGACACGTCTGTGCTCTCCATCTTCTTTTGGGAGAAGAGTTCCTTTATGCCCCATTGCTCCAATATGTCGTCTAAATCTTCCAAATAAAATTGGTGTGTATGTGTGCGTGAATGTTACCTTCTTTCTTTCCTCTTTTCTGGTCAAACTGAACTGTGGGTCCCCAAATTCTGCCATGTCCTTCACTTGCAGAGAAAAGCAGAAGCAAAAGGCAGAGAGGAAAAGTGTACGAGGGGTCTCAGGCCCTTGAGTCACTCTTTCCCTCATCCATCCTGGTTATATGAGCCAATAGATGCCTTTCTCTCCCTGACCTAGTTCACTTATGGTCTGTCATTTACACACAAAAGAATTCTGACTTATATAGCATACATGGCAATTTTCCTGAAGAATCATTGTTTACTATCAAATTTGTGCAACTCCCAACATCATTTTAAAATCATACACATGCCCACACACATAAATTGAATAGAACACCTGCCTGCAGCTAGGTCCCCAGATCTGTACATACTCCTCCCTACTTAGAGGAGCTTAGGTGGCAAAGATAAAGAAACACTCCCTATTCTTACTTAGAGGAAGGATCAAAGTCCTTCTCCATGGAGGGAGAAGGTCCCCCCGGGGACCCGTGAAATAATGAGTTTTTTATGCACCTCCTAGCTGGATGTCCTTTTGGGATTTGGGGCAATAGAAGCAGGGATGTGCAATAGAGTAGCAACATCTGAAAAGTCTGCTAAGCCATCTGGCATCAGGAGAATTTGTCCAGCTTGCTTCCTGGAGGTTGTGATAAAATTTATAAATAATTTATAACACAAGGATTTCAAGAGAGGCTTATAGGAAAGAAAACTCAGTGCTATCTCAAGCTGTTGGAAGCAAGCTGCTAGTCCTCAGCTACCTCCCCCACTACAAAAAAGGGCCAGTTTTGAGTGAAAGGAAACACTTGTAGCTCCATTTCCTCCCTCTCGGGCACAAGCAGCTCTAAAAAAAGAAGCAATGTGAACAGAACGCCTGAGAGAGAGCTGTAGTGATGGTTTGCAAAATGATGAGGAAGAAATAGTGTTAGAAGTAGTTTGAGATTAGGGCAAGCAAAGAAAAGTGCAACCTAGAAAATAAACTCTACAGGGACAGAAACATCAGATATGATCTACCTCACTACATGTTTGTTTTGCGGTGTTTTTCCCGCCTTTGTCTCAACGGTTGAAATTAGCATTATCTTCAAATCTAACCAATACCTACTTCTTCTCGCTTCTTCTTATACCTGGGAGTTTCTATTTGTATTTACCCACCTTGAGTAGACGATCAGCCACAGCAGGATATAGCTTTTTTTTTTTTTTTTTTTTAAGTGCAATTGAGCTCAAGGCTAGCCCCGCAGCTAATCGGTCTGGTTTCCAACAGAAACATCTCCCTGTGATTTTCATTGTTTTCCGTAGTTTTTCACAATAAAGGGATCCAGACTCTGTGAGGAGCCAACTGTCAAGTATGTCATTCATTGTATGACATTGTATGACATCAAAGTATGTCACTTTGGATCTTGTTTTCCTTTATGTACAACAGGTACCAAATTTTAGCAAAATAACCAAAATGACCTATCCTGGAGTTGGTTAGGATCAATGGATTTATCGTAACAAAACTTGTTTTTGATTTCTGATTTGGGGTTGATTTTAAAAATAGTTTGTTAAGGGGCACCTGGGTGGCTTGGTCAGTTAAGCGTCGACTTCGGCTCAGGTCATGATCTCGTGGTCCGTGAGTTCAAGCCCCGCGTCGGGCTCTGTGCTGACAGCTCAAAGCCTGGAGCCTGTTTCAGATTCTGTGTCTCCCTCTCTCTCTGACCCTCCCTGTTCATGCTCTGTCTCTGTCTCAAAATAAATAAACGTTAAAAAAAAACACAATAATTTGTTAAATGTGACGTTTTGTCGAACATGATGTTTCAGCTGTTAAACATGACGTTTTTGGGAAATCCATAGGTTGTATTCTAATCCCCATTACTGGAAATGATTTCCATATTATTCTGATTACAATTAATCTAAGAGATGAAGTATAACTCATATTTTTAAAGAAAGTCCTAAAGTCGCCACATTTGAAGTGGTGGTTTTAGTCTGACAAACCCTGAACACCACTACCACACGGCCCGTGTCCTGGGATCTGTCACATGTTCCAGGGCACAGCGGGTTCCTCCTGTACTTCTAGTCTGCAGAAATGTCCATATGCTGTGACGAAAACCAGGGAAATAGTAATGGTAAGTTGGCTAGTCCCAGGTGTCCAAAGTGCAACTCAAATGGGTTATAGAGTAACTAGGTTGTCCAGCATTATCTATGTACTGGTCTCTCAAACAGGCCGCACATCATAAACACCCAAAGGGGTTAAAATGTTTCCCAATTATTTTTAAATTTAAGTAGATTAAAATTCACTTTTAGGTGTCAAGTTCTATGCACTTGGACAGATGCCTGTTACCAACATCACAGGCAAGATGCAAACCTGTTTCCTCATCCCTCCCCAAATCCCTTGTGCAACCTCTTTTTACCCCCAACCTGCCCCCACCCTTAAACTCGAAAAATCACTAATCTGCATTTTCCATAATGTAATATAAATGGAAAACGTATGGAAAGTGGATTCCTTCACTTTGTGTAACGGACTAAAGACTCATCCTTGTTTTTGTATCAAAAATTTATTCCTTTTAGTTGAGTACTATTCCATTATAGGGATATACCACAGTTGGTGTTATATGTATAATTGAGAGATATTAAGTTATTCCTAGTCTGGATGATGATGAATAAAGTTGCTATAATCATTCACATATATCTCTGGTGGACATACATTTTCATTTCTTTGAGGACAAGAATAGCAAGGAAAGGGATACTTGGAAACTTGTGGAAAACTTTTGTATGTTCACTGAATTACAATATCTCGGGTGTAGGACCTTGGAATATGTACTTTGTTATTATTTTTTTTAAGTGTATTTATTTTTGAGAGACAGGGAGACACAGCGTGAGCGGGGGAGGCACAGAGGGGAAGATACAGAATCTGAAGCAGGCTCAAGGTGCTGAGCTGTCAGTATAGAGCCTAATGCGGGGCTCAAAGCCATGAAATGTGAGACCATGACCTGAACCAAAGTCGGACACTTAACATACGGAGCTACCCAGGCACTACTTTTAAAAAATGGTTATTTATTTATTTTGAGGAGTGGGGGGAGGGGCAGACAGAAGGAGACAGAGTATTCCAATAGATGTCGGCACAGAGCCTGATACAGGTGGGGCTCAATCTCATGAACTGTGAGATCATGACCTGAGTCAACATCAAGAGTCAGATGCTTAACTGACTGAGCCACCCAGGTGCCCCAGAATATGTACTTTTAAAATGCTCCCCAAGTATGACTTCTTAATGGGTACAGAGTATCCTTTTAGAGTAATTAAAATGTCTTAGTATGGATACACAACACTGTGAATGTATGAAATGCCATTGAATTGTACACTTTAAAATTATTAATGGTTTACCTCAACTTAAAAAAAAAATGTTCCCCAGGTGATTCTGATGTTTGGAAGTCCAGATCTTAGGAGGTTGTATCTAGGTGGGTTTCATGTTCATGATGTCTGTACTTGTTGGAGGCTGGTCTCAGGATAATGGACTTGGTCTTGGGACCTATCTTCAACTCATGAATCTGTAACAAACTGAATTTTCTTAGAAAGTTTTGGAAGTCTTAACAATTCTTAGTGGTTAAAAGGTAAACCTGTAGTTTAGCACCCTCTTGGAGGTTGCTTCTGGCTTGAGCAAACCCAGAATTCTAGGTCATCACAATTCTGCTCTGGTCTAACCCGAGCTCTAAGGAATCAGCATTAAGCCTGCGTCCGGCTTCTGGAATAGAGCATTGTGGCTGAGATTCTTCTTATGTAGGATTACCAAGGACATGCCAGCCCTAGAGTCTGTGGAGACATTTTACATAACCATTTTGGATGCTTGGGATTGGCTGGCTATCAGTTCCCATTACTCTGGGGTTTTTACTTTTCACCAGTAGAGAGACACCTGTTTACTGCAACATTTGAATAGATCACACATTACTTTGGCACAAGATATGCCATACATGACTATATTCATAACCCTGACTGTACCTGAGTATGACTAGCACTGCAGATGTGAGCCAAACCAGCCAGACAGGGTTGTGAGATTTAAAAAAAGCATAGGACAATGCACTGAGTGACCTTAGTTCTGGAATTACTGTTCTCTGTAAGATTAAAGCAGAGGCACAGAGAGAAGTCTCTTCTGGGTCTGTCCAGTAAACCCATTCCCTTACTCAAATCTTGCTTTAGACTGTTTCCCTAGTATCCCTATATCCTTATGCTTCCTGCTTTTCTCTTTCCTGTATAACTTGTATTTCTAGCTACCTTTGAAACCAGAAGATCCTACATGAACACCTTCTTGTGGTATTTGTGTTCCTGGCTGCTTTGTGAATGAGGGAACAAGCCAACAAAAGAAGATAGCTGCGAACTGGAGCTCAGAGTCAAGCTCAGTCGCTGATGGTTTCCCTAAGCTACCACTGCAGTGGGCTATGGGAAGTCCCTCTGAAAGGCAGGCATCATCCCAAGCTCCAGGCATCTCAAGGAACAACTGAGTCTTATTATCTGAAAGAGACACACTTTGGCCTTCTTATTACTTGCTCCAGAGGACCCTGTCCTAGTATTCCAGGGGAGTCTTTTCTCTACCTTCTCCTTTCTCCCTTGAATGGAAGCCTCTTTAGATAGATTGGTATGAGTATTACAGAATTTTTGACACTTGTCTTCTCCACTTGCCTGGCCATTGTTGCCTTTTACTCATTAGTTTCATGAACTGAAACATGAAGAGGAGAAAGGCAGACAAGACTGCATTCAAAATAAAGCAGAGGCAGAAGGCCCAGAGGAAATGTATTTTGTAAGATGTGGGGGAGGGGTAAGGAGACGTGTGAGATCACATGCAGGTTACATGTTAGACCTAAACCAGTGAAGAAGGGATCAATGACTAAACTTCCTGTCCTCCTAGACTGCATGTAACAATGAACAAAAAGGAATTTATAGCCTCTGCATACACCTTGCCTTTCCCGCCGGCTCAGGAGTAATTCCTACAGACTTACACCTTGACAGACAACCAGGCAAACTTACAGGGAAGGTAACTTGTTGCCTGCCTCTTTATCTTCCTTTCTGGATGTCCTCCCTCAGAACTTGTCCTTTTTTTTTTAATGTTTATTTATTTTTGAGGGCGGGGAAGGGACAGATAGAGAGGGAGACAGAGGATCTGAAGCAGGCTCTGCACAGAGAGCAGAGAGCCTGATGCAGGACTTGAACTCACAAACTGTGAGATCATGACCTGAACCAAAGTCAGATGCTTTAATGACTGAGCCACCAGGTGCCCCAGAACTTGGTGTCTTTATAGACTCCCAGGGTGGAGAGTTTTGTGGCTGTCTACCTCAGCAAGACTTTATGTACTTGACTTTTTTTGACTACTCCTCTATCCCTAATCTTACTTTTCTTGTATCCTATCTTCCCTTTAGAACTAGTGTGAAATTGGGCGTAAAGTATGGTGAATGGCAGAATCTTAACATGTTCACTCTCTCTCTATCCTTGCTATCACCTGAAGTGTGAGGAAACATGGTAGAGTGGTTGGCGGAGATGTATTTTTGGATGGGAGAACATAATGCATAATACATAGGAAATTGACTTGACTGTACTGACTTGCATATACGAAAGGTCAAAATTCCAGAGCAATATATGGAAGCAGAAAGTTAACATGCTTATCCATCCATTCAAAATAATTATGTAGCCCTCCTATGCACATACTATTGTTCTATATGATTACTATATTATATGCTGGGGAGGAGAGGGGGAAGAGACAAAGATAAGAAAGATAAATGACTGCCTTAAGGCAGTTATTGTCTGGGATTTATCATGTGAGAGAGAATTTTGAAAATCTTGGCATATACAATGATGATCCCTAAGGAAAACAATACAAGTGCTTCACCAGCTGTAAGGGAGACCAACAAAGTAAATAATGACATCTTGGCAAATTGTACCTCAAGGCACATTTCCCACAAGGTTGTGGTTATCTGGGTCCACACACCCCTTAGTTGTAAGAGTGGCGAGCAGGCCATGTTGTGTCATTAGTAAAAGCTTTTTTTGTGGGAACAGTGGTGGTACTTGTGGACAGAAGTCATGCTGAGTTCTATTTATAGCTTCTGATGACTCATTAATATGTTACCTTAGCAAAGGCTAGCTCCAGAGCCAGGCTTCTTGAGTCAAAAATATTCTCACTGGAATATTCTGATGACATAAAAACAAATTGTCCTGTAAAAACCCCGAAGCAATTTGCATGTCAGCTTTTTAATTGGTATAATATTTAGCCACACTTAGGACTCACTACTGCAAAACTACAGCTGTCAAAGGTACCTGCATCTCCCAGTGTTTACCAACATGTAGATTTTGTGTTAAGGAAAAAAAAAAAAGAGAATTCACTGGTAGTCTTCTGAGGAGTTAAACCAGTAGTTGATCTGGAAAATATGTCAACCAACCTTCAAAAGTATTTCCGTTCCGGAAGTCTTCACACCCTTTGTGACTATGCCCTTTGTGACATTTCCACACATGTGACCTTCACAACTCCCACTTTGATTCCAACAGACAAGTTGTGGTCAGGGCTTTATAGAGACGTTAAGGTAGGCTTTGAAGCTGCTGTACTTCATCAATTCAGTTTTGAAAAAACAATCTCTGTGGTTTAGTATTGTAAATCCCCCTTTGCTTTCATAGGAGCTGGCTGAAGGTTGTTGCTAGGAAGGCTTGCAGGGGGAGACCAGGCACTCTCACGGAAATGAATTCAAAGGAGTTACTTATATTCTGTGCATTGATTGATTAATTTCAAATAATTATTTAAATTCTACTTAACATATATGGTAAAACTGATTTCAGGTGTAGAAGTGAGTGATTTATCACCTACATAAAACACCCAGGGCTCATCACAACAAGTGTCCTTCTTAACGCCCATCACTTATTTAGCTCATCTCCCACCTCCCTCCCTCCAGGAACCCTCAGTTTGTCTCTAAGAGTCTCTTATGTTTTGTTCTTCTATGCATTTTAGCATAACCTCATAATTAGATATCACTCTATGCTTTGTTAAAACTACAGCACATAATGAAGACTACCAATGCCAAGTGCTAGCAAGGACTTGAAGAAAACTGGGACTTTCATACCACTGCCGTATAGTATTGGTACAGCTACTTTGGAAACAACTGGGCAGTTTCTATAAAGTTAAACATACACTTACATATAAAGTAACAATCTCACTCCTATGTATTTACCCAAGAGAAATGATAACATATAACCCTGGCAGGGAGTGGTGTATGTGGTGGAAACAGAGCTTTCCAACAGAGGAAGTGGCACCTTTGAGAACATGACAAGTTGGAGGAACTAAGGACGTGCCGGATGGAGGGCTAGGGGCAGGTGGACAGTAGTGAAGCCAGAGACCTAGTCAGTGTGGGGCTTTGTGGGCTGTGGTAGGCAGTTTGGTCTTTATTCTGAGATTGATAAAGACTATTAAAACGTTTTGTGCAGGAGGGAGACATAATCAGATAGGACTTTCAGAAAGATGAGTCTGGCTGCAGTGTGGAGAAGAGACTGGAGGCAGGCATGTATGACTGTGGGGAGGCTGATGTATTGCCAGAGAGGATTCTCGATGGGCCATGGGCTGGCTTGTGGCCTTGGTGATGTTCTCGTTTATCCCCAAACACCCTTGAGATAGTTTGCACTTATGCCTTTTATAATAAAATATTTCTTTTTTTTTTTTAACGTTTATTTATTTTTGAGACAGAGAGAGACAGAGCATGAACGGGGGAGGGGCAGAGAGAGAGGGAGACACAGAATCGGAAGCAGGCTCCAGGCTCTGAGCCATCAGCCCAGAGCCCGACGCGGGGCTCGAACTCACAGACCGCGAGATCGTGACCTGGCTGAAGTCGGACGCTTAACTGACCGAGCCACCCAGGCGCCCCTATAACATAATATTTCTAATAGAAACAAAAATGATGAGTTGTTCCTCTTAAAATTTGTTATTATAAAAATGCTCATTAAAAAGAATTCATGTTAACATTAAGGTAGATGACATAAGAAAAAATATTCAGTCATCTCCTTATTTCAAGACTACAATGTTATCATTTTGAAAACCTTTACACAAGACTCTGCTCAATTTTAAAAAGCAACTGAGAACTCTCCTTGGAATGCAGTGATATCAGGACTTTCTAACAATCAGAGCTTTTACACAATAGGAGAGGCTGCCTCTGGAGGCCACGGGAGGCCAAAATGCTGTCTGTTTAAGGGTGTGGAGGAAGAAATCCCAGAAGGGGAGGAAAATTGGTAGTGACTTGGCAAAGATGCCCATCCCAAAATTTTCTGCCACAATGCAACAAATAGAATAAATACATTAAGAGCAAAGCTTTCCAGGGGCATTTAAAACCCTGGGGTGTTGGCTTCTTAAAGTTAAATGTGGAACTGCAGCTACTTTTTTGGTAATCCTTTGATATTTGGAATAAGATGGAACTGTGTGCATACATACATTCATATACATAGCAATACATATGGCTGATGTATTTTGAGTTCCTGAGCTCTCAAAGCAGTGGATTAGGAGCAAGATGAGGAGTTACATGGTCTTTTTGAATTTAAAGAAACAGTTGGAGTAACTCCAATTTCTATTCTGTAGCACAGACTGGCAGGCAACTGCTTTTGAGCCAAATACTGCTTGTTTTTCTATGACCCATGAGCTAAGAATGGGTCTAATTGACCCATTTTGTCTGACTGACTCAATTTTTATTTATTTTTATTATTTTTTAATTTTGGAAATGTTTTTTTTTTAATTTTTAATTTCTTATTTTAGACAGAGAGATGAAAAAGGGCAGAGGGAAAGGAGGACAGAGAGAGAGAGGAAAGAGAGAGAATCTTAAGCAGGCTCTGCACTCAGCATGGAGCCTGACATGGGGCTTGATCTGATGTTCTGGGACTCAAACCTATGACCTTGGGCTTGACTCTGAGCAATGGATCATGTCTTGAGCCAAAATCAACAGTTTGATAGTCAACCAACCAAGCCAGAGCCACCCAGGGACCCCCAATTGACTCAACTTTTAAATCTGAGTTAACTGTAGAGTCACATGCAGTTAGAAGAATACAGAAAAAAGTTAATAAACTGGTTTTATTAAAATTAAAAACTTTTGTGCATCAAAGGACTATAAAGAGAGTGAAAAGGCAACTCACAGAAATGGAGAAAATATTTGCAAATCATATACTTGATAAGTTATTAACATCCAAAAAATATATTTTTAACCAACAACAAAACTCCCCAAACAATCCTATTAAAAAATGGGCAAAGGATTTGAATGGACATTTCTCCAGAGAAGATATAAAAGTGGCCAATAAGTACTTGAAAAGATGCCCAACATCCATAATAGTTAGGGAAATACAAATCTAATCCACAGCAAGAGACTCTCTTACACTCATTTGGATGGCTACTGAGGAAAAAAATCAGAATATAACAAGTGTTTCCAAGGATATGAAGAAATTTAAACTCTTGTGCACTACTGGTGGGAATGTAGAATAGTGTAGCTGCTATGGAAAACCTTATGGTGGCTTTTTTTAATGTTTATTTATTTGAGACCAATAGAAGAGAGCTGAGGAGGGCGAGAGGGCGAGAGGGCGAGAGAGAGAGAGAGAGAGAGAGAGAAAGAGAATCAGAAGCAGATTCTATGCTGCAGCACAGGGCCCGACTCAAGGCTCTAAGTCATGAACTGTGAGATCATAGCCTGAGCATAAATCAAGAGTCAGACGCTTAACCGACTGAGCCACCCAGGCACCCCATGGTGGTTCTTCTAAAAATTAAAAATATAGTTACCACATGATCCAACAATTGCACTTTGATATCCAAAAGAATGGGAAACAAGGACTTGAACATATATTAGCACACTTAGTATCATAGCAGTTTTATTCACAATAGCCAAGACAACTCAAAAGTCCATCAGTGGATGAAAAGATAAACAAAATGTGGTATATACATATAATGGAACATTATTCAGCTTTAAAAAGGAGTGAAATTCTGATATATGTTAGAACACGGATAAACCTAAAAAAACATTTCATTTAAATAAATCAGACACAAAAGGACACAAATTGCATGACTCCACTTATTCTAAGATATTTAGAATAGTGAAATTGATAAGGTCTAAAAAGGAGCTGCAGGAAGGGAGGAATGAGGAATTTTTTTAAGTGGATATAGTTTCATTTTGGAACGATGAAGTTTTGGAGATGGATAGTGGTGATAATTGTACAACATTGTGACATACTAAATGTCATTCAATTATAAACCTAAAAATGGTGAAAATGATACATTTTATATTATGTGTATTTTATCAAGATAAAAAAAAAAAGGAATTCAAAGAGATCCCATGTATACTCCAGTTTCCCCCAGTGGTAACATCTTACTAAACTCTACATTATATAACCAGGAAGTTGACATTGATATAATCCACTGATTGTGTTCAGATTTCCCCAGTTTTACATGCACTCATTTGTGTGTTTTTTATATTTTTTAATGTTCAAAAACAATCAAAAGAATAATATTGTGTGACAAGTGAAAATTATATGAAATTCAAATTTCAGCATTCATAAATAAAGTTTTATTGGAATATAGCCACACTCCTTAATTTGTGTAATGTCTACTTTTGTAGCTCTAGTGGCAGTTAAGAAGTCGTGACAGAGACATATGGCCTAAAAAGCATAAAATGTTTACTATCTGGCCCTTCACAGAAAAAGTTTACTGACCTCTGTTCTACAGTATAATTAGATGCCCCTTAACCCTCCCTCCCCCCTCAAAAAAAGCAGTGATCATAAAATAACTTGGGGAAAACTACTGAAAAATATGTATCACTTTAGACAAATGAAGCATAATGAAAATGGTAGACTGTCAAGGGTGGCATTTATAAAAAATAAATAGGTACTACTTGGCTTTGCTGGGAATCTTAATTGTTCCCAACAAGCATACTCTTACCTCTTCTCACCAGGATGAGTACTGATTTTTTGGTTCTTATATTTTTGGTCATTATACCAATGAATATGCTTTTGATTTAAGAAACAGAAAATAGAACTGAATGTCATTAAATAATAGGAAAATTGTATTACCTTTCATTAAAATTTGAGAAGCAAGGGTACTCCAGAGTTGACTAGTTCAGTCGTTCAAAGATGTAATCAAGGACCCAGGTTCTTTCCACTTTTCTGCTGGGCCATCCTCAATTTATTCTCAAGCACACCCCCTCATGTTCTCAAATGGCTTCCATAGCTCACTGTGTCCTAAGGTTGGAAGAGGGAAAGAGGCATGTCCCTTCCTCATGTGTCATGGTGAAAATGATCAAAACTCTTCCAGAAGCCCCCTGAAAGACTCTCTTCCTGAATTGCTTCCAAATCCTATACTAGCCTTGATAAGAGGAAAAGGATACCATGACCAGACTAATCTAATCAGGATCTGTCCCTGGAATAGGGAAGAGTGCTATGTTCTGAAACACATGGTCATCTAACGTGAACAAAAGTGGGACTTTGTTAGCAAAGAAAAATGTGGGGGAATGAATACTGGAAGGTAAAAAATAAGTGTGTCATAGACACAGTTTGGATGGCTGCAACCTTAATTGTGGAGTGGATGAACCAGAAAGTGGGCTTTCACCAGACATCAAATCTGCCAACACCTTGATCTTGGACTTCCCAGCCTTCAGAACTGTGAGAAATGAATTTCCATTGTTTATAAGCCACTGTGTCTATGAAACTTTGTTATAGTAGCCCAAACTGACTAAGACACCATTCATGTTGCTCTTCATCTGAGTCTTAGAGTATTTCTGAATGCTGACTTTCCTTTCTTAGATGACAAAACTCAAAAGTAGTCCTCTCAATTTGTGGGTGGAAATAAAACACTCACATCATCCTGATTCATGTAGGATTTCAAATTTACCCACAGTCAACCCACACCCTCTTTTTACAAATATGAGGAAAAGTATGAGAAAGGTATCTCTGATTGAAATTGAGTACAGAGGTCAGCAGTATCAATGAGAGGGCTTCTAGGAAAGGGAAGTATGAAGGGTGGGGAATGCTACAGGAGGGCAATCTGGGAGCCACACACCTAATGGTAGGGACATCGGGGGGGAAAAAGGACATTAGAACTAGAAATTTGGAGTAATGGTAAGTGTTTCTCCTTTAGAATCAGTTGTCATTCTGACCTGAATCTCAAATCCTGAGTGATTAGAAACTTAAAATGGGGGTTATTAAATTCAGACAAGTCCAGAGGAAGACTTTCCCGGCTAGGGTTCATCCTAGCCAAGTTGACCCTTGTTCCTGGTAAGCAGGGTAAGGTTGTCCCCATCTTCAGGCCATGTGGGCCTATCAGCCCTTGCCTGCTTCTTCTAGGTGGCCCAGTGTCGCTGAGATGATAGCTCAAGTCTTGCCAAGTGTTCTGGGAGGTTGGGCCTACTGCTCCCACAGATTTCTTTTCTGTCTAAATTTACTTGTGATGGCATTCGTAGGGCCAGAATGCCCTCATCCTCTTTTGCAGACTTCTGAGAACCTTCCCTGAAACTTCTTTTGTATCCATCTGTCCTGAGTGCATTTGATTGAAATCCTGAGTACAATTTCAATCTTGGTAACTACTCTCAGAGCATCAGGGACTTTTCAGAAATGAGGGTGCAGAGAGATGGGGGAAGGACAAATTTGGAGTGTGGCTATGAGGAGTCAGAAGGAAAGGCCACCATTAGTGCCCCTTGACATTAAAGAACAGAACACTGGGATGATGCAAAAGGCACACCTAACACTCTTGGTGAGAAAGCACAAGTATGAGCGCGAAGACAGGAAAGTGGGAACAAACAAGAAGGATGCTTCGTAACTCAATTACTTTCCCTTCAAAATCTTTTGTTTGGTGTGGTAAGTAGAGAATGTTTGCTTCTAATTCATATACCTAAGATAAAACTATAACCAGAATGCTCTGGAAAGAATGTTTTATGAATTCATATGCCTATTCTCTCAAGAAAGGAGACATAAAATCCAATAGTATAGCATGAATAATTACTAGAAATAAAGGGGAAAAAAGACAATCTAAAATGGAGCCAGGAACGTAACTATAAGAGCATGCCCTGAGCACTAGGCATGACTCAGCTGCACGCTGAACCCCAGGCTTACCAGCAGCCAGCTCAAAGTGGAGAGTACCACTCACAGGTGTTCACATAGCTGTTAAGATAAAAAGGCCAGCGGCCAAAAATAAGTCAATCATTCTTGGTACTGTTGGAGAAATGGATAAAGTACACCAAAGATGGCTGACTGGACTAAAACAAACTCTAGCTTAGAGACCCCCTCCTCCAGGTTCTTCTTCCTTTGTTTGCTGCATGCAAGAAAACCACCTTCCCTCCCACAAATTTGGAGGCTGATAACTATAAATTACCCTTTCCACTCACATTCGGGGCTCACATCTTTGGAGAAACGGTCTCCTCTGAGCCCACTGGTGTTAAATAAATCTCCAATCCACCAAGGTCTCCGAGTGCCACTTGGTTTTTCTGCCAGTGTTCCAGCCTGATTCTGTAACAGTACTAAGACCAGACAAATGCTTTGGAGAGTCCCTTGGAATAGGACAAGGTGAAATGCTGAACAATGTGGTCAACCACATCTATAGGAGATCCAATGATAAGCTCTTTCTAATAGCATCCTTCATTACAGCAAATTCTACTGAGGGGAAGGGTGGGTGGTGGTGGCAGTTACTTTGAAATAACATGTGTTCTTAACATTGGAAAGTCAGAAACGTATTGCCAGTTTAGGACATTTCAATGTTTCAGAGAGAAAAAACACTAATAAGAATTCATCTTCAAGAAAAACAAAGTCCTATCTTTGGAAGCCCTCCTATCACTGTTCTCTTTCTCCACCGACAGACAGACAGACAGACAGACAGACACACACACACACACACACACACACACACACACACTTCTCTTAATTCTTATTCCATGGTTTTGCTGAATAAAGGAAAGATTATACTACAATAACTGTTTTAAAATTAGGAAGCCACCAATTTAAGAAACCAGGCAATAAATTAGAGTGAAAAATTATTGATTCTTATAATAGTAGTAGAACCAGATTTTGTGGGCCCTGAAGCTTATACAATTTGAGGCCCTCTCTTTAAGGACAATAATAGAAAATTATGAATATAAAAATTGTATGAACATAAAGACAAAATAAATCACAACAAATTACTGGCGCCATGGAGATTTGAGTCCTTTTCTTCTGAGATTAGGCAATTTACCAGAAATGCTTACAAAGAAAAGCTTCCTGATTGCAACCTGCCCTCTCCTTCCCACCAGCAATGAACTCCCAGATCTCACAGGGGCCTGGGCAAGTGAGGGGCCCTGCAGCTTAACCTTCATTAATTCATGGCTTTATAGAAAATCATCGGAGTTCCCGTCACTAAGTCTACCAGCTTTTCCTAGAAGAGGAAGCTTCTCTCTTCCTTTGATAATGCAAAATTTGAACTGTTATTGACAAGACCCCAAAGAAATCAATGTCTTTATTTCTTTGAAAATGACTCCCTACCCATCTGGAAGAAATAATAG
Organism: Lynx canadensis; assembly: GCF_007474595.2. Taxonomy (NCBI): domain Eukaryota; kingdom Metazoa; phylum Chordata; class Mammalia; order Carnivora; family Felidae; genus Lynx; species Lynx canadensis. The sequence continues at coordinate 124,475,471 of NC_044303.2, forward strand.
CTTCTAGTCTTGTTCTTTTTAAAATGATCGTTTGCCCTCACTCATAAGTCAGGCTCTAAATAAGGGGTATCCTTGGCCGTCATGCAAGAGAATTTCCAGAGAAGTGTTTGGGGCCAAAGAGAAGGAATGTGAGATCTGTTCTCTGAGAGGCAAACAGCAGGAAGTTGGGAAAGTCTGATATTTCTGAATGTATTTTCTGTACATCTTGTCCTTTACCTCAAATTAAGTTTACTTTGCTTGCTTGGATGAGATCTGGACAATTTTGACTTCACTTTATAACTAATGATTTGAAAGTAGAAAAGCCAGATGGAAAAACCATCTCCAATCTAAAAAGAAAAATTTACTTCTAGAAAAATATTGCATGTGACTCAGAAAAATTAGTATTATTTAAAAATGAAACCTCAAGGACACAGGTTTTGCTGAGAGTGTTTCCTCTTTGCTTATTGTAATTTTACTCTGGATTTGAGCAGTGTTAGCATTGTTGGTACACCATGGAGTTCCTGTAGTGAGAGGAAAGAGTCATAGGGTTGAGTTTTAACTGAAGGAAGGCAAGGCCCTTTGATGTTAACACAAGATGTAAAGTGGTCAAATTTTTAAAAAGTCAACAATGGTTTAACACAGCAAGATTCCCTTACATGCATGCTAAGTTGCTTTTGACTAACTGAGCTCCAGGCAGTTGCTTAATGGCAGTGATTTCCTCCAGGTCCCTGGAAGGTGGTGTGTGATGGGAAACTGGGTGAGTGGGAGTGCCCAGGGGAGGCCCGGCTCTGAGCCAGGCCTGGAAAGCAAAGCCTGGGGTTCTCAGAGCAAGTTATTCAACCTCCTGGCCCAGGGGGCTCTGGAGAAATTAGGGAAGCCTTTTAGAATTGATGTCCTTTGCGTAGGAGGCTGTAGAGCCAGTGAGAACCTATAAGTTGACCCACAGGATCCCTGTGCACAGGAAGGAGTGGGAAATGATGTATAAGAGAAACAAAGGCAAGAAAAGAAAGCAAATATAAGTTCAAGCCTCCTGTATGGAGAACAAACACTGACAGACTGTTCTGAGGCATATGACTACACGAACTCTCAGTGACAAGAATATGTCAAAGGGGTCTGATGTGGATGAAAAGAAACTATACGTTATTTTTAAAGGAAACAGAAATTTATGATTTTAAGGCATATTGTTTTCATAGTTGAAATAGCTGAGGAGGCAGGCAGAAATTCCTCCTGGGAGTGTTTACATGCTTAAAAGGGGGGGAAAAGAGTAACTGGGTCAATTAATGTTATTAAACGATGTTGCTAAGATTACTTAAAGTGACTTGAACACGGTTTGTTTCCTTCAGAAGGCTAAACATGATTTCAGTGTTTCACAATCCTGTTTTTCAAAAGTATTGCTTTGATGGAGTCTATCTCTTGAACTTATTCTATACTCTTCAGCAGGTGGAAGAAGGTGGTCTTATCCTGGGTGGAATACATTAGTGTATTGCAGCAATAATAATATAACAATTTATTTTGTATATACTATATACCATGCTCTCTACAGATCTCTTTCTGCATGTGCTTTTTGAAATTTTATTTTAAAATTCTTTTAAATTTCTTTATTTGTTTTGAGAGCAAGAGAGTGAAAGAGTGAGAGACTGAGAGAGAGAGAGAGAGAGAGAGAGAGAGAGAGAGAGAGTGTGCATGAGCAGGGGAGGGGCAGAGAGAAAGGAAGAAAGAGAGAATCCCAAGCAGGCTCTGAGTGGGGAGCCTGATGTGGGCCTCAAACTCAAGAACCACAAGATTATGACTTGAGTCAAAGTCAGACACTTAACCGACTGAGCCACACAGGTGTCCCTGAGAATTTTTTAAATTGATAACCTCCACCCACTAAAAATTTTTAAAGAAATTTAAGGGCACAGAGTGAGATGTACATAAGGTTAAGTCTTCAATTCTGGTTCCCTAAACATTCAGGCCAGAGTCACCACAGTTCACTAGTTTCATATGCTTGCCTTCCAAGACAGTGTGCTGAGCATTAAAAAATGCTCACCTCATGGGATGGCTGGGTGGCTCAGTGAGTCAAGCATCTGACTTCAGCTCAGGTTATGATCTAGTAGTTCATGAGTTTGAGCCCCGCATCGGGCTCTGTGCTGACAGCTCAGAACCTAGAGCCTGCTTCATTCAGATTCTGTGTCTCCCTCTCTAGCTGCCCCTCCCCTCCCCCTCTCTTTCAGATTCTGTGTCTACCTCTCTAGCTGTCCCTCCCCCGCTCTCTCTCAAAAGTAAACATTAAGAAAATTTTTAAAAAACACACACATCACCTCATTTACTCCTCACTACAACCCTACATGGTGACTACTATTATTATTTTTGTTAACAGCTGAGGAAACTGCAGCACAGAGTGTCCTTGCCCTAAATCACAAGATAATAAGAGAACCGGGATCAGAACTCACATCCGTTTTATCACTGCTGTACTTCCTTCCCATTATCCTCACTCCAGATGGCCTCCATGCCTGGACTCTATTCTCTCCCCCATTTGTTTGTCTAAACCCTACCCATTCTCCAGGGCCTTGCTCAGGATACTACTATTAGCATTCATTGAGTGCTTGCTGTGTGCCAGGCACTTGCACACGTGGTCTTACTTAATCCTGACAGAAGTTCTACAAGGTATGTTGCTATTATTATCCTCATTAACAGAAGTGAAACCGAGACTTCAAAAGTCATACAACAGAGGCAACACTCAGCCAGGACAATCTCATCTGAGGCCCCTGCCTCCCAGCTGGGACACACCCACTCTGCAAAGCCCTCCCAGACCCCCCCAGCTTGCAGGGATTTCACTCCTCTGGGGACAGCCTTCACACTTCTCACCAACCAAGGTGGCATCTATCTGCTTGCAATTCATCCTGGCAATTCAGCATTCTAGATTCTTCCAACTTTGCTGTCACTCTCAGAAAGCAAAGACTCTATTTTTAATGCTTGGTCCTAATGCTTTGTAACTGCTTGGCAAACATGAAGTGTGCAATAAACAATTGGCTTACTGTAAAAAAAATTTTTTAGCTCCATGTGAGCATTTGCAGAAATCCTAGTGAGACTTTACAAAGTGGAACAAGAGACTGGACTAATGAAAATCGAACTCTTTAAACTTCTGTCTGGAATTATGTCATCAGCATATTTAACTTCTGAAAAATCAAATATATGTGCACTAGGAAAAATGAAAGAGGAAAAGGGCAATTGAATGGTGTGGTGATATTGCCTTCCACTGCTCTCCCGGCACTCTGGCCTCCATGTGGGCATGCCGCTGGGTGCTGTGAATCTTCCAGTAAAGCAGGGAACCTGCATGGTTCCCCCTATTGCTGCCAGCACAGCCACATGAAGCCCGGAGCCCATAAAACATACTGAGGAAACATAGTGATGAAAGCAGGGCGTGTGAGCTAGAAATCCTGAGGTATAGTTTCCTCCAGTCCAATATGAATGTTGGGGTTCTGACTCTTCATTATGGGTAGTAAGCAACCAGAAGCCACCGTTTTTAATGCAATTAAAACACTCTCCTAACTTCCATGAACTCAACAGCCTGTCAGATTTATCCCAGAAAAACAACCTGTGTTCCAAGTGATGGAAGGTCCAGCAGCACCAGCCCCCAACCCTCTTGCCCCAGACAGACAGTCTGTCTCCAGGCAGTAAATCGTTCACCCCGGCTGCTCCTGCCAGCAAACAAACAAAGTAGAAGAAAAGAAAGAAGTCATTTCCATTGATTCAACTGAGAATAGGTGGGATTTGGCCACAGTCTCTGCCATAATGTCTATAGGGAATTGTCTTGGCTGAGACACTCCAGCCAATCAGTGAGGAAGAGCGGGAGCTACTTCTCATTTCAGAGGGAGGGGAAGAGGTGGGCAGCTTGGGGCAGGGAGAGAATGCAGTTGGTGGCACATTGTGGAACAGCTGTGTGTTTAAATCAGAGGCCCTGGGCCAAGGGCAGTCAGAGAACATGAAAATTCCAGGCACAGAGAGGATTCCTAAAAGGGTCAACCCCTCTTTAGGCAAAGAGAGAACTGGAGGAGTAGTGATGAAAGCAGGGGGTGTGAGCTAGAAATCCTGAGGGATAGTTTCCTTCATTCCGATATGAATGTTGACTTGGTACAATGGATTTCCGTGTGTGTGTGTGTGTGTGTGTGTGTGTTTTAAACAAGGAAAAATCCAATACCTACATTTCTAGTGCTGCAGTTGGTCCCATTTCATTCTTCCCAAACATGGTAAAATGTCTGATGGGTAATAAAGGGGAGAAAAGAGAGGACTTAATACTTTCATACAAAATTCTTAAATTAGGGGTCAGTTAAATGTTTTTTTATTTTTTGTTTTCTTCCTCTAATAATTGTTTCCTGTTTTCCCTTTTGTCCTTGGGGCTCTCCTTTTTGCATCTCCCCTGCCCCCATTTCCCACCCACTTCCACTCTCTTTCTCTAGCTTCACTTCAGTGGCTGACAAACCAGAACATTATTTGGCTTTGAAATAGTCACTGTGGAAGTTTATGAAATCTTTTATCCAGAGGTTTTTACTAGACAGGCATTAGCTTCTCTTTTTTGAAATAGCTTAGGGAGAGTATGCATGCTCACGTGTGTGTATGCACGTGCATGCTGGGAGAGGGGCTGGTGCTGGTGTACCTCCTTGTGGTACGGAAAAGTCTGATCCCTAGAGTAGGGGCAGAGCACAGAAGTAGGAAAAGCTTCTCTGTTTCCTCCTCAGGATCCAGTGGAAGCCTGGCCATTTGGCACATAACTTGGCCACCACTTTATTATGTGGTTGATTTGGAAAGCAGATTGCTCAGAACTGCAAGGAAAGGCAGAACCTTGAAAACTGCTTTTAAGCAAGGGCCCTCCTGATGCACACTCTGGGATGGGTCTATGTCACCTGTGAATGGAGGGGTACTTGCCAGCCTTTGTGGTGTCCGCTATGTGGGGTGGACAGTCCCCTTCCTGTGCAAAGCCAACACTGGTTCTGAGGCAGTTTGGCTTTCTGAGAACATGTCATGAAAGCAACTAAGAAACAGGAAATCATCACTTGGGCTGTAAAGCAGATTGGTGCTTATTGAAGCCATGAATACAGAAAATGGTCTTAAGAATCACGAAACTAACATCAACCTGAGAGAGGAGGGAGAGAAGGAAAAGACAAGTGTGCATCTTCAAGTCTGGATACAGTACACTGTTTGACTGTGGTAGTCTACGAGGGACTGCACGTGCCCCTTCCGGACTTCTACCTCTACTCAATTTTCCTTTTCCTTGCCCTCTGCTTTTCTGAGGTCAGCCCCACTTCTTCAGTAATCCTTTCCTTGGGCCACCAGATCCTCTTGGCTTCACAAAACCCCTCCCTTCTCTGCCCTTCTCCAACGTTCCAGTGATTGGAGGCTCACTAGGTACACAGCAATCACACTGATGATCCGAGGGGGTGCCCAGGATTTGTTGATAGCTGTGATGGTCCCCACAATGCTCAGTGAACTTGGCTGAGGTCTGCCCTGACCCTACATTAGTGCCTGAGAGTAAGACCTACATTCGATTCGATTCGATTCGATTCGATTCAGTTCTGAGAGAGAGGGCACAAATGAGCAAGGGGCAGAGGAGAGGGAGAGAGAATACAAGAATCTCACAAGGGCAGAGAAACAAAGAGGGAGAGAGGGAGAGAGAGAGAGGAGCGAGAGAGAGAGAAGTGGGATTCACTCCAAGTGGGGCTCAAGCTCACCCGGTTGCAGGGGCTTGTGTGCACCAGAAGCGGGGCTCGAATTCATGAGCCATGACATCATGACCTGTACTGAAATCAGATGCTTAACCAACTGAGCCATCCAGGTGCTCCAAGACCTACTTTTTTTTTTTTTTTAATTTTTTTTTTTCAACGTTTTTATTTATTTTTGGGACAGAGAGAGACAGAGGCATGAACGGGGGAGGGGCAGAGAGAGGAGGGTTTTTTTTTTTTTTTTTTTCAACGTTTTTATTTATTTTGGGACAGAAGACCTACTTTTTAAGGAAAGAAAAGAATGACTGAATGACAAGGTTTGTTTTGTCATGTTTTCTATTTATAAGTGAAACCACATTCAGAGAAAATTTGTGACCATAAAGTTGGCATCTATCTATCTATCTATCTATATTTTTAGTCAGTCTTCTGTTGGGGAATTTTTCTTCTATTTTTTAAGAGAAAATTAAAAGCCAAGTAGAGAGAAACTCTCTCAAATTCCTGCCACTACCTTTCTTCTGCTCCTCCACCATAGTTGAAGAGATGCTCACTGCCACAGTCAATTCTAAGGCTTTCCCTTGCAGTCTGATAGACTTAGCTCCATTCTACATTCCTTCTCCTTCCTGTTGCCTCTCTCCAGGTTAGCTAATTCCTAGAAACATGAAACAACTCACCTGGCAGTGAATCTGTCCCATGCAAACTAACAAATTCAGAATCTGTACCCTAACCACCTCTTTTTCTGTGGTTCTCACAGGGCTGTTACACTTGCCCACTATCCTCCTACTCTAACTACCACAGGGCTCGAGTAGCAGACAGCCTAGAGGACAGGCCCACTGCTTCCAGAGCCTGCTGGTTATTCCTGCTAGCTGGTCCTAAACCTGTCCACCGCTGCCCTGCCTTCCTATAAAAACCAAAATAAAGCCTTCTGCCCATGTTTCTCCCCATCTCCCTCTGTTTCCTGACTGACCCTGGTACTTTCCCCCATGTGGCCCTGTGTGGCCTGGTGTACCCCTCTTCTATTGAATTGTAATAAACTATGTTTTCAGTGGCAGGGGTCTCCTGATCTGTGAGCTTCCTATTAGTTGGAATAATAATGAAACCTAATTTTAGACCATCTGCTCACGTCCTTATCTGGTTCCTTTGTTTCAGTCAAGCATATTGAAATAGGTATTTACACTCTCCATCACCACTTCCCTACCACCCTCCATTCTGAAATTCTCCTAAAATTTGACTTTTCTCCAATATTCCCCTAACCACTGCTTCTGTCAAGATCACAAATGATCTTGTGCTGAAATTTAGGTGGCTTTTCGGCATTACTTGATTTAAGCTCTAAGCAGCATCGCATACTTGGTAACCCCTGTGCTCGTGAAAATGACTTCCTTGGGCTTTAATGATATCTATCTTTTTCACCACAATGTCTGATAATCTTTTGTGGGTTCCATTTTGGTTTATTTGTTCACTGCAGAATCCATAGAAAACTCAACAGTATACTTGTCATTTCCACATGGACATCCACCAGCATTTTAGAATGGGGACATCCTAAAATTTTTTTTAATATTTATTTTTGAGAGAGACAGACAGAATGTGAGTGGGGGAGGGGCGCAGAGAGAGAGAGAGAGAGAGAGAGAGAGAGAGAGAGACAGCATCTGAAGCAGGCTCCAGGCTCTGAGCTGTCAGCACAGAGCCCAATGTGGGGCTCAAACTCACAAACTGTGAGATCATGACCTGAATGGAAGTCAGGTGCTTAACCAACTGAGCCACCCAGGCTAGAATGGGGACATCCTAAATCAAGATCACATCTCCATCCCAAGCCCACTCTCCTACTGTATTTTCTTTCTCAATGAATGGCATTGCCATCCCTGTAGTTGCCCTAGTCAAAACCCTGATGGCATCCCCAGCCCCTCTCTGCCACATTCCCCACATCCAGTCAGTAAGGCCTATAACTTTTACTTTTACTTATTACTTTTATTTCAAATCTATTTCTTTCTATTTCAATTGTTCCAACATTTAGTTCAAGTTATTTTACCTCTCACCTGGTTAATCCAACAGTTTCCTAACTACTCCCTGCCTCCATCTTTGTCCCTTTCTTTCCATTCTTCTCATTGCAGCCACTGCTCTTTCTAAGCATTCACATCAGAGCAAACAACTACTTTTCCCCACTTAACACTCCTTTGCTTGTGCCTCACTGCCCTTAAGACAAGGTCCAAATTTTTCCACATGGCCTTCAAGGACTTTGATCTTGAGTTCCCTGCTTGCTTCTCTTGTCTCTGATCATCCTTACTACGACCCCATCATACTAAACTATTGCAGTGTTCTGTCTGTGCAGTTCCATGAACTCTCTTTCCTTCTCCTGTTCCTGGCCAACTCTAGCTCATAATTAGATCCCAGGTTAGAGATATGAATCCTGCATTAAAGCCTTTTCTGATTTTTAGGTGCCTCTAGAGCCAATAGAATACCTCCCTCAAAAGTCTTAATACACTATAGTCAGTGCCTTCTCCTTGCCTGTTTCCCTGGTAGTTATAAGCACCTTGAGGGCAAGACCATCTCTGGTCAACTACACAATTTCCAGTGCCCTACACAGTGCTGGCATAAATACTTGTTGAATAAATGACAGTAATTCCAACCAATGTTTGTGGGCAAGAGTGGTTCAGTGACATGGCCTGTTCTGAGCACACTAACATTATTGTCCTCACATTCCTTTCGTCATCAAGAATAATATTCATTGAGTGCTCACTGTGTGTCATGCTATTTTCCAAGAGCAGGGGAAAAAAGCCAGACCATTTCCTTATTTATTCCATTGAAATGGTATTTAAATAAAGTCACTTTCATTTTTCTTTTATTTCAGTGGTGATTAAAACTGAGATCATTCTTGTAGGGGCTGCTGTATAAAAGCCTGAAGAACTAATCATTGGCCTTAAGCAACACTGACTTCAGGGGGTAGATTTCTTAGTTATCCATGATATATTTTGACCATATGCATCTAACCATTCATTAGAAGCCTAAAAATGTTTAAGGTCAAATCATCACCACTTAAAAACATACTTACTTGTTCAGGGATTGTTTTCCAACTGGTTGAACTGGACCACATGTTTATCATCTTTAATTAATTCCCATAATTAAATAATTGACAAACTAAAGCCATCTTTTGGTTTGCTTATAGAAATGCAATTGTTAATATATGTTGGTATTAATGGCTAATATTAGCAATTAATTGCTAATATGAGGAAAAGGAGGTCACTGCAGGACACAACAAAGTCACTATTTCTGAGTTAGTGGAATTTTTGATGATTTCCTAGAGCAAACAAATGTTTATATGTCTGACATTTTGAGCATATCTGGCAGAGGCTATAAATAATATTGCAACTTATGTATCTGACATTTGGCATTGCCATCTCCAGAGACTCTGCCCACATTTGTTATCAGTTTGCAAAGACCTAACAGGAAGAGCCAGACATTCCTGGATTAAATTATTCCATTTCATCTTCACAGAGAAGAAACTGTAGCATTTTCATGTGACTGGGCAGGAAAGGTGCTGTCTTAGTCCACTTGGGCTGCTATACCAAGTATCATAGACTGGATGGCTTCTATTTCTTACACTTTCTCAGTCTGAATAGACTAAGACAAATGGATCTTGCCCAAAAGAACTTCCTAGAGAGGGGACCCCAAAAGAATGGTGGGCAGTTTAGTATCATGGGGCTGGTAGGAAGACATAAGCTGCTGGCCAGAGGAGAGCTGTTCTCACCAAGAGAGACCAAGTTAGATAAGCTAGAAGCAGTCCCACTGGAGAGAGGCAGCTATGTCACAGCTAGCACCCCAGGGAGGGAGGAGGGGGGCAGAGGCCAGAGCACAGCCTTGAGGATGCATCTTTGCTCCCTCATCCCCTCTCTCCACAGGGTGGCCCTGAGGGGTCTAACACATGTGCCAGGAAATTGGAGAAGAGGTAGATAAAGAAGGAAAGAGGAAGCTAACAACACATCATGGCAGGCTCCAAGCCTGAAGCCAATGTAAGCTACAAGTTTAGAGGAGAATTAGATTGGAGTTGAGATGTTAAACTGTTCTGCACTTTTAAAATGAAAGACTGTTCTTGGGCCTGAAAAGGCCCCAGGTTCTATGGGACCTGCCTGAGATTTTATCTAGGACCTGGAAAAATGGTCTCTGCTTACTACGGAGTGGTGGGCAACACTAAAACTGCTTTCATGTGCACAGTTTATTGAGACTGACTTCTGAAAAGAAATGAGTCACATATACATTTTGGAATGTTTGCTAAAAAAATACTATGGCTTCTTTTTTTTTTAATTTTTAAAAAAATTTTTTAAGTTTATTTATTTTCAAGAGATAGAGAGCGTGAGCAGGGAGGTGCAGAGAGAGAGGGAAACATAATCCGAAGCAGGCTCCAGGCTCCAAGCTGTCAGCACAGAACCCTATGTGGGGTCTGAACTCACAAACGGTGAGATCATGACCTGAGCCAAAGTCAGACGCTCAACCAACTGAGCCACCCAAGCGTCCTGACTTCTTTTTTGTGTATATGGGTATGTACATACACATATAACATATATACAGAATCATGGACTTTTACAGTTGGAAGGATACTTAAAGATGTTCTAGTCCAACATGCTCATTTCACAAATGAGGAAAATTCAGTTTCTTTAAAATCTCTTTCAGTCCCAAAGTTCTGTGATTTTGCAATATTGACAGCTGCTCATAGAAGATATTGAAATAAACCACACTTTTCTCTAACAGATATGCACTCGACTTTTTTTTAAAAAAATTTTTTTTTAACATTTATTCATTTTTGAGACAGAGAGAGACAGAGCATGAACGGGGGAAGGTCAGAGACAGAGGTAGACACAGAATCCGAAACAGGCTCCAGGCTCTGAGCTGTCAGCACAGAGCCCGACGCGGGGCTCGAACTCACAGACCGCGAGATCATGACCTGAGCCGAAGTCGGACGTCCAACCTACTGAGCCACCCAGGCGCCCCTGCACTCGACTTTTAAAACAGAGCCAAGTAACCTGTGATGTCAGAAAGGCACTCTGAATACCAGTTGGTTCATTGCTTCTGCAGGAAGCTTGCCTTTTTTTTTTTAATAGATGGGGGATCTGTCAACCTAAATAACTGCAATATTTGACTAAGAGCCAAGCCTCCAAGTCCAAAAACAGAGTCCAAATTTGCCCTTGTTTTAGATGAAATCATTTCTATTCACCTTCAGAGAACCTTTCAGTCCTACCTGTCCAGAGATTTATGCATATAGGCTTACAAGATGTCAGTCTTTCCAAAAAACCTTGGTTCTGCGCCCCTGAGCTTTCCCCCTACCCCGATGGCAGAGGCAAAGGTAGAAGGAAGTTTCAAAGATTTTCAGGCAGGAAAACAGAAGAGTAGGCAATGATCACAGTCCATTAATCTCATTCCTTCTAAGTTCTTGTACCACTCATGAGCCTACCATGTGAACCTCCAGGGAGTGGTCCCGCCATCTTCTAGGACCTCAGAGTTCTCCATTGGGGTCTCTGCATCTTATTCGTGGTGAAGGAACAGAGAGAGCATGAATGGCTCTAGACCTGTTAGGGAAGTCAGACACATCACAGCCACTCACATTCAGAATCAGCCCATGCCTCACCTGCTGCAAGAGCCTGGGAAATGTAGTTTTGACATGTGCCCAGGAAAAAAGGACATGATGGTGTTGGTGGCCATCAGTGGTCTCAGCAGCAGCCTGTTATCTCTGTGCCTGATATCTCTGTGGGGGATCAGTGTGTGCAGGGACTATACCCCAAATGACTAGGCAAGGAGCCTGGCCCTGCCACATGGAGCTGTAAGGCACAGTGATGGTACTTATTTCGTAGGACTGTTGTGAGGTTACACAAGAGGACTCTTCAGAGTTCTAAATTTAGAACAATGGCTGCTCTTAGTAAACAACTGAGGAATAATAGCTATTTTTGAATGGAAAGCACCTCATCAGGTCTGACAAAAGAACATTAGAGGCTATTGTTTCTCCTTTTTCTTATTTATGGCTTCAACTAAAATGTTATTTCTAATGTTTGAGGTCCTTCAATGCCTTCCACCTGCTTCTCCTTTTCTTTCCAGCTTTCTTCTTTGCTGCAGCTTTGGATGGCTGTTTCCGTTCCAGATTTTTATTTCCTCCATCACGCACCCTTTGGCTGTAAACGTCTCCTTTGCTTATGCTCTGTCCTGTGGCCTCCAGTTCCTTCCCCACCATCGAATACCTCCTGAAAACTTCCTCTTAATGAAACCTTCTCTTTATTGCCCATTTAAAGATTGTTTCTAAATTAAGTGGAGTGCTCCCTTCTGGTTTTCTACTTTTCTCCCTGTATATTTTATCAATTCTCACAGGAAATAAAACCCAGGAGAAACAGAGCTATTAGCAGCAGCAATACCAGTAATTGGCAATCAGATTTTATGGAGTTTCTTGGATACTGATGGAACAAAGTCAGAAAATAGAACCCATCTATGTCACTGCTTTACCCATGTAATCCAACCTGGAGAATTTTGGTTGGCATCCTCATCGACAATGAGCTTTACAAAAGGAGGCGTTTTGTTTTATTCCAATTGTAGCTTCCTCACCCTCGAACAATGTACATAATGGGTATTCACAACTTTTTTGCTAAATAATCTTCAATTGGAGAAGGGAGAGTTAACAGCAGAAAGTGGTACATGAAAACAAGGTAATATTTATTAAAAACTACTTAGTTTCTTCTGATATTCTCTACCACAACTTTTTAAGGAATTTTTAATTATAAGATTAAAGTCATTATGAAGAAGTATTCTTCTTAGAATCAAAAAGTATATTTACAGTGTTAGAAGGGCTAGCACATTTCATAAAAATGTTGATCTTAGGATCTAAGTGGCCATTCTTCATCACATTATTTTCTCTTAGAAACTGTTAATAAGATGGAGCCCCTGGGTGGCTCAGTCCATTAAGCGTCTGACTTCGGCTCAGGTCTGATCTTACTGTTCATGAGTTTTAGCCCCGCAGTGGGGCTCTGTGCTGATAGCTTGGAGCCTGCTTCAGATTCTCTCTCTCCCTCTCTCTCTCTCTCAAAAATAAATAAACAATAAAAAAATTTTTTTAAAAAACTGTTAATAAGACACCCTTTCCAGATTCAGTTTAAGTGAAAGAAGGCATTTACCCCTATGTTCTTGACAGTGAAATTTTAAGGTAATTAAAAAACTCAGAGCAAAGCATTATGTCCTGTTAAGCCTTATTTTAAAATGGTTTGCACAGATACCTTTCAATTGTTGAAGATAAAACACACATAGAAGCTTCCTGACATTTTGTTCTAAGCTTCTTTTCTCGTAAGAACCAGTATTACATTGAAAACACAGAAGAGACAGATGATTTTTAACTTTATGCTTTAATGTCTGCACGTGCACATATTTAGGTCTATGCTACTCAAAGCCAATTCTCTATCATCAGGGGACTGCTTTGAAAGTTGACAGATCCTGCAGGCCTCTTTCCCTCCTTCTCACTCTTCCAGAGTTCATAAGCATACCCACAGATGGGCTAAGAGGTTAAGAAAAATGGAATCAGGGAAATCGGTTTGTTTTGCTTCTTCTGTGCAGCTGTGTTGAAAAGGTTTGTGTGAAGAGAGAGGAGGTAATGGATAATCCATTAAAAGAGCTGTGCCTCAGGAATACCAGAAACACCTCTCTACTTTTTGCTGCATTAAGTACCTCTGATCCTCCTGTCCCTCCACCCTGAGAAACTCTCATCTTGGCCCCTGGGTTGGGCTGAGAATGGCAGGGGCTGGGACTGGTGAAAGCATTAGTTTCAGTGTCCCCCCCCCCCCACACACACACCCCATCATCTTCACACTTCCTACAGAGTCACAGAAGTTGGCTCTCTTTTCCTGAATAGATCTACTGATAAGGAAATACGGTCAAATTAGCAAGAAGTATCATTTTGAGAAAGAAATACTCAGCAATACCAACGCTTTTGAGAATGGGGCAACTTTGTCAAATACGTAAATTGGTTTTTTTCTTCTGCTGAACCAGTGAGGTTACCACTTTATAAGAACTAATCCAGATTTCCTCATACTCTGACCCTGTACCAGCTACAAAAAGACCCTGGCTTTCATCTTCAGGATCTTTAAGAGGTCCAATGTCAACACTCTGGATTATCATTTCAATTTGAATTCAAGTTTGTTCATGTCTAGAGTTTTGTTTTTGATTTTTTTTAAGTTCTGAGACTGTGACTCTGGGGACTCTGTAATTTAGCATGGAAGAATAAAAGTAGCTTCAGTAGAGAGAGGGACGAGTCTCCAGAGGCTGTCTTGTGTAGTGTCCAAAGAGGCAGAGCTCTGTTTCTACAGATGCCAGTGGTCAGACGTGCTCGTGCTCACGTGTTAGCATTTCTCCAGGTCCGAGCTGCCTCAGGATGGTGGAAAACACAGCACATTCACCTGTCACCCAACCACCATTGTGGTTCCTAGGCTTCATCTCTCAGCTTGACTGTTGAGAGGGTTGGCAGTGTTTTGCTCCTGGGCTTAGTTCCAGCTGCTGATTTGGACCATGGCTCTGTGACGGACTACTCCCTGGCTGCAGCCCTCACTTTTCATAGTCACTGGGGCCTTGGACAAGTGGTTGCTGACTACGTTCGAGGGGATGCTTGGCAGGAGGCTGCCAAGGCAGGTGTTTTGGCATTCTTGGCTTTAACCTTTGCTGGGCTTTGTTATTTCAGCTTTTATCCTATGGGCATCTGCAAATCTGTTGCCATGATGTGGAAGCTCTGACCTCTTTGACCTACTACCTTGAGAATGGACTGTACACCTCTTTTACTCTGCTCTGTTAAGCCATTTAACTCACAATAAGGAGGAAATAACAGTTAAGCCCACTGGTGAGACAAATCTCTTCTCAACACCTGGTTATTTTTAGAATTTAGTCTTCGAGGAAAAAGTGTGAGAGGAATTGTATCCAAGAAATCTGGAGACTGAGTTCCATTGTATAACTAAGCATTATATATGAGCTTTTCCCTTTCAGTTTATCCTAAAGGGAATTCCGCTTTGTTCTATCAATACCTGATCGAACTTCTGTATTTGTCCTGGGAATGATGGAGAAAGGGAAAGATTGTTACTTTCTTTAAATGTTTTTTTTATTTATTTTGAGGGGTTGGGAGGGACAGGGAGGAGAGAGACAATCCTAAGCAGGCTCCATGCTGTCATTGCAGAGCCCAATGCAGGGCCTGATCTCACAAACCGTGAGATCATGACCTGAACCAAAATCAAGAGTCAGATGTTTACCAACTGAGCCACCCAGGCACCCCAAAGACTGTTACTTCTTAAGTAAAGACTTCCCCAAAATTAGTCAGTGTTCAATTTTTGAAAACTTGCCTCTCTGTTCATTCAATACCAGTAACTGATGGTTACATGTTCTATGGAAACTTTAAAAAATCAGGATATACTGGGGCACCTGGGTGGCTCAGTCAGTTAAGCATCTGACTTAGGCTCAGGTCACTTTCTCACAATTCCTGGGTTCCAGCCCCACATTGGGTTCTGTGATAACAGCTCAGAGCCTGGAGCCTGCTTCAGATTCTGTGTCTCCCTCTCTCTGACCTTCCCTCTCCTTGCTCGAGCTCTGTCTCTGTTTCTGAAAAATAAAGAAACCTAAAAAAATTTCTTTAAATAAAAATTAAAAAATAGGACATACTGTTATTTCACATTACTAATTTCTTTCTTTTTTTATTTTTGAGAGGCAGAGGGTACAAGTGAGGAAAGGCAAAGAGAGAGAGAGTGGGAGGGAGAGACAAGGAGAGAAAGGGGACTCACCTGAGGTGGGGCTCATGTTCACCCAATATGGTACTCAAACTCATGAACTGTGAGATCATTACCTGAGCTGAAGTCAGATGCTTAACTGACTGAGCCACCCGGGGGCCCACACATTACTCATTTCTAACTCCTGGGAAGAAGAGCCTGAAGAGCTTCTGAAGTGTAGAGAAATCCCGTGTAGGGAAGAGGCCCCCTTAGAGATGTCTCAAAAAAATTACAGATTCTACTGGGGACTTAATGCTCCTAATATATTTATTGTACTTACCCTAAATGTATCCTTATGTATTTATTTTACCTGTCCTAAAATCTCTGTCCACAAATATAACACTGTAAGTAATAAAGCATTATTTTTCCCACTGTGGGAATCTCTAGTGTGAAAACATAGTTTATGAAAATCAAGTTTTTTAAAACAATAAAATACTATACAATAAAAAAGAATAAAAGTAGAGAAATAATTTAAGAGTTAACATTTGGTTTTACTTGTGAAAATCCTTAAAGGAAACCTGATTTCAAGTGTAGTCAGGAAACCCTGAAGGGGGAGCTGTCATACTCTACCACTTGCCCTTGTTTGCAGAGCCCACCAAGAAGAAGCACAGCTCAAATGTCCCAGGAGGAAGAGGTTTACTTTACTACCCGCAGCGGGTAGCAAGTTTTCTCCTTGCCCAGGAACAATCCAGCCAATGACAACTGCAGCAACTCAGCCAATGAGAAGTTGTCACAACCCCAAACTCTTGTTTTCTTCCAAAAGACTTCAGTTCCCAGCAGCCCTTGCCAACACCTTTCTTTCCCCTACAAAAGGCCACTCCTCTCCTTAGTTCTCTGGACTTGCCTATGGTTGCTGTGGTTTGCATGTCAGGAATTGCAATTCTTCTATTCCCCAAATAAACTCCTTTTGCTGGTTAACTGGCTAGTTTATTTTTAAGTTTCACATATTAAGGGATAATCTATTGGTTTCAAATGACCAAAACAGAGAGCATACAGTTTAAATGACTTTTTTTCTTCTAATAAATACAGGAAAATCCTCACAACTTAACCTCATATAAATTTGTTGTACCCTTAATATTTTAAACATTATTTTTCCTACAGCATCTACCACAGGGCAGTTAAAACATGTTTGCTGACACAATGAACGACAGCATGAAAGCATTACAATCAAATGCTTCAGAGCCAGAATGCACTAAGAACAGAGAATAGGTGCTAGAAATGGAAATAATTTCCAGATCTGGACATTAGAATACTTAAGAAGTCTTCCTGCCCGAGTGATGTCAGAGCTCTTGGGTCACATGATTTAAACTAACCTTTTTCTTTACCAACAAACAGTGATTGGTTATATAACCAGCCAAGGAATTCAGACCCATACACATCCATTTCTGTACAAAAGATGTATGATTTGCCTGGCTTATAAATATAAGGAGAATACCTCCTTGATTCCAGGAGAGTTGACCTAAGGAAAGGCACTGTTACATCCATTTCCTACCTACCATGATTAGTATTTATCTTTTGACTAGGAGGGCAGTTAAGGGGGAAAACATACATTTCTTGAGTATGAGAGGATGTTGGGGTAACTGCAAGATCAGGCGTGAAATTAGAGTGTACTGCCTACATTACCACCAGGATACCTACCTTGAACAGAAAAACTGATTAAACTGAGCTGTGAGCTGTTAATAGGCTCACAAGGTAACACGAAGAAACAGTGTTCATCCATGAATACTCATTAAGGTGTGATGTGGCTCATGATGTGCTCTAAGGGGAAATCCCATTCTGAGTACAGTGCTGAGTCATGCATACACGTATTATATGGGTTTCCTTAACCCTTGGATTATATTCTATCCCATGAAACATCACAATTTAATACAGTAAAACCTAGGCATGATTCCTGTGCCCCAGCATCAGTGCTTGCAAAAGGATATGTCTTAACAATATTGCAATCTGCTGCACAGTTTCGGGTATCTGTCTCTTGCTTCTACCCTGCTTGGAAGGAACAGACAGACCCCAGGAGGCCGCTTCCTCCAGTCTCCCACCACCCCGCAACCTCTTTTGCAGTCGCAACCTTCGGAACCACCTTCTCAGCCATCCTGTGCCTCCCCGAAGAGCCAACACCGATTTCCGCACTTGGCCCCTTTCCTGCGCACCAGCACGAGCTCCCACATGCGTCAGAATTATGCCACCCGGGTGGCAGCCGCGTCCACCGCCTGGCCCACCTGCCTCTGCGCGTCTCCCGCACTCACCTCTGTCTGGGCCGCTGTTTCCACGGGGAGGACGTGGCTCTGTGGACGCAGGCCACGTTGCGAGCTGAGAAGCTCCAGGGTCCCCGCGTCGCTGGAACAGGCCAGCCAGGCGGGGCCGCAGCGCTCCTTCCAGGACGTGCAGGAGCCACGCACGTGAGCGGGATCGACCTCGGGACGCCAAGGCAGCGGCCCCGGCCGGGAGGATCCCGAATCCCGTCCTGTGCGTCCGCGGACGTGGCCTCTGCCCGCACCCACCCACCCGCGTCTGCGGGCCACCTGCGGGACCTCGGCCAGCTGCGCAGGTGCCGCCCATCGCGAAGATGGACACCACCTGCCTGACCCCGTGGGCCGGCCCGCCGGCGGGGCAGGGGGCACCTCCTCACCTGACTCCCCCCTCAGGCACCGCCATTCTCCGAGGGGCCCCCTGGCTCTTCCCTGGTGTCAGAGCTTCTGCCTGAGCCTCTCTCTTCCTGAGGCCACCAGGCAGCCCTTCAACCACCCTGGAGCCCTCTCCCAAGCCATAGACCAAATGGAAACAATAAAGCTTTTGCAGCAGATAAAATTAATTCAAAGAGCTCTTAAATCTGAAAGATTACCCCCCCTCCCCAAATGTTATACCCAGTGGTATGGTGGTAAACCAGATCTCAAATAAAAGAAAACCCTGATTTGTAGTGTTTTCCAGTTTCCATGGTGTAAATGTTTCCACCAGGGCCAATTTCAAGCCACCAATGGTGGCTGACAAGAACTGGCTCTAGCACATCCAAGGAAGCAAAATCTTACTCACTGTATAAGCCTTTGTTAGAATAGTACAAAAGGCTTTATGGAACTTTGACTCTTCATCCTGCCCGGGTAGAATGTGGCAACGGGGAGGTGATGCTCCCCAATCTCACTGCTATGGAAACTGAATGGGCTAGCTCTCAGGAACTAGAGAGTCAAAGGAGGGGAAATTCTTTAAATCTTTTCCTTTTTTTTATTTGCATTTATATTTTTTCCTTCCCCAAAGTCACTTGTTCAGAGACCACTGGGGTAGATATCTTAGAGTGAGCTACGTTGACACATGAGAACATTGCCTTGTGCTTTTTAAATTTTTTAATTTTTTTTAATGTTTATTTTGAGAGACAGACGCACACACACAGAATCCAAAGTAGGCTCCAGGCTGTCAGCACAGAGGCTGACACGGGCCTCGAACTCAGAAACTGTGAGACCATGACCTGAGCCGAAGTCAGATGCTTAACTGACTGAGACACCCAGGTGCCTGAACATTGCCTTGGTTTTTACCTTTTCTTGAATTCAAAGGCTTTCTTGGCTTTGTCATAGAGATTTGAGAAAAGTCTGATAGCCTCCTCCTACCTGTAAACCACGATGCTGACTGGCCTAGCCTTCTGTTTATTGTTATTCTCTAACATACTTCCAGAAACTTCTCATCTAACTCTGCAGCTTGAATGAATAGCTTATACTTTCAAATATGGTTAGTGTTTGGCTCAGTGGTGATCTCCCTGAAGTCCTTTTTTAGGCCCTTAAGCTTCCTTTTTAGCCTGTTGGAGCATAATGCTTGTAGCTCTGTATCTCATAGATAGGTATGATTCAATCAATTCTAGTGTTTGAGCCCTGATGAAGTAGAGGAGATACCATTATGTCCTGGGACATCATGGAACAATGTCTTAAGTGTTAGTAAGGCAAGTGGGTGTCATCTTCTGAGAGTGAGACCAGTCCTTGATTTGTCTATTGCAGGGAACAATTCTTTGGGCTCTAAGATGTGGCTTTGCTTCCTCATAAACTGTCTTTTTATTATCAGTAATAGTGAATATAATTGGTTTCTTTTTAAAAGCTTTCTTGGAGTACTTTTATATATCACATTAATGGAAATGATGGAGATAATTTCCTTCCTTCATTCCTTTATGTCACTCACTGTTATTTGCTTTCAGTGCACCAAAGATATTGTTCATGCTCATCTGTATCTGGGCTCAGCACTTGCTTTCATTGCCAATGCACAGCCAACTACAGTCTCCTATACCATCCACTCCACCTTCTCACCTTATAGCTGGCCCCACATCTCCACATCTCCAAACTCCAGCTTCCCATCATTGAAGTCAACATGTTAGATTCTACCTTGTCCCCCTAAGGGAACTGGCAGTCTTTCTTTTGCTCTCCTTTTTCCTAGTTGTGGACCACTAGCAATTGCAAGGTAATTTACATTCAATGTAAATAAAATTTTTACTAGGGACTTAATAATTAACAAGCTATTTCCTATTTTTCACACATTAGTGTGAAAACTACCTTTGTCCTTCTGATGACAGTTGTGCATGCTGACTGAAAACTTTTGAGCTTTTTTTTTAAGTTTATTTATTTACTTTGAGAGAGAGAGGGAGAGAGAGAATCCCAAGCAAGCTCCACACTGTCATAACAGAGCCCAATATGGGGCTCAAACTCACACACTGTGAGATCATGACCTGAGCTGAAATCAAGAGTCAGATGCTTAGCCAACCGAGCCACCAGATGCCTATTGAGATTTTGATACAATTCGTTCATTGACTTTTCATATTTGGCCTTTGGGGATTTCTTGGAACTTATCTGCTTAAAAGACCAAGATTGGACAAAATAGAGGTCAGAATCAGAAGGCATTTTCTTTGAAAACATAATAGTTTGATAGAAACATACCATTTATTGATAGTCTTCATCTACCAGTATTAATGTTTCTATGCCAATGTCTAGGGAATTGAATCTGATGGAATTTCCTGATTTCAAAGATCATTTTCAAATAGTAAGCATTTTAAAAAATACATCATTTTCCCTGAAGGCAATAAGAAAGGCTAGCTACTACATGTGAGAGCTGCTACCATGTTTTTTTTTTTAATTAATTAATTTGGTTTTTTGTTTGTTTTGTTATTTTGTGTGTGTGTTTGAGAGACAGAGCATGAGCAGGGGAGGGACAGAGAGAGGTTGGGGACAGAGGATCCAAGGTGGGCTCTGTGCTGACAGCAGCGAGCCTGATGTGGGGCTTGGACTCACAAACTGTGAGATCATGACCTGAGCTAAAGTCAAACGCTCAACAGACTGAACCACCCAGGCACCCCTTATTTAGTTTTTAACTTGAGTGTTATATATCATGCTAAGGTCAAATATGCTCCTTCCTAATTACCCCATTTAATCCCTAGGGTGGATTCCAAATGGTTCTTTTCAAAAACCACTTTTAAAATGCCAGGATGCTTAGAGACATGCATTGGAAAATTTCAAAGAGTAAGGGCCAAAGCAAAATCAATGGTTATGTTTGCCTTTGTGGGAAGGAGGCACAATATTTCTAATCAGTCACTTAGTGAGATTTTCTAAAATTGTGTATCAAGCTGTGATTTAACAGACTTAGAAAGGATAATAATCTGGAGTCACAGAAAGCTATTTATATTGGCAGAATTCTATGAAGATAAGAGCATTAGAATTTAGTGTTTACTGGGAGAAAGGACACCTGTGTTAAACCAAGTGATTACTGAAGGAGAAAAGGAAAAATTGGGGGAAACCCTGGCTTCCAACAACTGTAATTGGTTAGCACAAATTACTGAATTGGTCTGCTCTTTCCACAAATATTAACCTTAGCTACACTATGCCTGTACAGCGTATAAGCTAAATAAGTAAATTCAGAAAGGGAAGCTTTGCCAAAGATGTATCACACCAATGAAATTTCTGGAACAGGAAAATGATGATTTGGGAATTATGTATGTGGACTATGGGACTAGAAAGACTTCACTGCTAAGGCCTGTTCTGCCATTAGTTGTGTGACTTTGGGAAAATTAGTTCTTTCTTTGCCTTGGATTCCTTGTCTGTACTTGGACAATATAGGTTGATTTGATATAATGATTCCAATGAAATAATGTATGCAAAGTTATGATGTTTATGTGTGTAAATAAATGAGTCCTTAGCAATGAAGGGAAATATAAGTGGCAAAACAAGAAAATAGTCATTTTAGAAAAAAAATTTTCTGGACATTTTTAAAGTTGGGCACAAGTTGGTGAATACCTACCTAATATCTGATTTGGTCAGTAAAATATTGGCTGAGGATAAATCTACCTCAAACAAGCAACTTTACTTGGTGGCAAAACGATAGCTCCTCTACTGATTTATTTATATTTTTTATTTATTTTTGAGAGAGAGAGAGAGAGAGAGAGAGAGAATCTGAAGCAGGTTCTGCGCTGACAGCAGAAAGCCTGATGTGGACCTCTAATTCATGATCTGCAAGATCATGACCTGAGCCTAAGTCCAATGCTTAACTGACTGAAACACCCAGGAACCCCAAGGATATCTGCTCTATTTAAAAAGGTGGTATTGGGAAGCATATTACTTCTTCATAGCTAGCAAAAGATCCTTAAATCAACTTCGATAAAAAGGCCTAGCATTAGAGAATGCTATGTGTGTATATATGTGTTGGGAGGTGGTGGCTTATTCCATAGCTGTACACAGGTATTGTTTTGTTTTTGTTTTTGTTTTTTAAATTGTTTTGGCCTCTTAGCTATCCATGTGGTAAAGAGAACTTAAATGATCACTTAGGGACTGAGCTTTGGTTAGTGTGGTAATCTTTTGGATAGTTCATAAATATTCCAATTCTCCCCTTTTCTGACCCATGGGAGGACTTTATTTCCTTACCCCATTTGGAGTTAGACATGTCCATATGCTTGATCTGGTAAATGAAATAGGATAGGTGGTGATAAGACTCACATCGCATTTCTGCTGTTTTTGTCACCAAGGAGGTGCATGTTGAAGTGGAATCTACGTGAGCAAACTCTGCCAGCTGGTATGGAGCATGTGTTGTGAATGAGAAAACAAAATTGTCAGCCAATGAGATTTTGGTGTTATTATTGAAGAAGAGGTGAGCCTATGCTGACTAAGCTAAGCAGGACAGGGCCAGGTGTCTACTATGTCTACTGTGGATGAACACAGATTCTGAAGTAACCAGGTGACACAATAGAACTACCTAACTGATACTTAACAAAGAATGATTCTTCAAAGATGCAGCCCACAAACAAAACAAAACAGAATAGAAAACCCTTCAGTATCGATGTCCTGGGAGCTCTTCCATTTGTACCAGGATTTGCCTTCCCTATCAACTACTGTCTAGCTTGGGTGATTGGTCACAGGCTTTTTCTTATATAATCCCTAATTCAGACTACTATCATTGTCAAAACAAGATTGTGGAAATAATGACCTCTTTTTTATCACTTTCTACATCTCTCGATCTTGCCACCTCCCCCTCTACATTCTGACTTCCTTCCCTTCCTTCTTTTATGGAAAAAAAAAAAACAAAACTGAGTGCCAACTATGTGCCAGGCACTGTACACACTTCTATAAGCACAAAGCCAAAGAACTATGTTTTGGCTTCAGAGGAGCTTCTATTTAGTTAATGGCATAGTCTGACCTCTCTAAACAAATAATGCTAATATCAAATGGTAAGCATTGTACTTGAGATATTTACAGATAACATGTGGGCTTAGAAATAACATGGAATGACTATAATCTTATATGGCTGGGCCTTGACATTTAAATCAGTCTCAACAACACATAAACATCTTAAGTAAGATCTACAGTTAGTAGTAGCCTTTCAAACTTTACTAAGTCATAACTTTGGAAACATTTTGAGTGGGCAGAGACCATTATTTTGAAACATAAAAAAGAATGATTAAATACATAGAGTATTTGAGGAATGTATGAGAAGTGCCGATTTCATTCTGTTAGGCCAGGATGTAGACCCTTCCAACTCACATGATCTTCTCACTATTAATCACATCTGAAAGTGACAATAGGTGGAAATAATCAAATAACAAAGAAGATACATAAACATTGGCAAATGATTTGGGCTGTTACCAGGATCAGATGTTAGAAAATATTTTACAGAAGCTTGTACATTTAAAAGCCAAAAACTGTGACTAAACTGTGATTAAAGGAATTTGCTACTTTAATTTTAATTAAGTTTCATCAACCAAGGGTAGAATTACAATGAATGTGAAGAAAACTATGGAATATGCTTTTTGTTGTTTTTTTTTTTTTTTATTCAGCAAAGCATACATTTTTAGAACATAAAATTGTTCAGGAAAAAAAAAAATCTCTGCTGATACCACAGTGCAAGCCAAACATAGCTGTTTCCCTGCTGATAACATATTCTGACTTTTAGTTTTGGCATGTAGAGGTCAGAGCAACTCACAGACTTAAAATATATATATAATCAAAGATTCCAAGTGCTTGTTTGGGAAATGTCATTAGGAAGGAGTTGTAAAACTGTGAATGGCTTCTAGAATGCAATTTACTGAATCAGTCTTTGTTCTCACAAACTAGAGTAATCTCATCCCTTGACAGTTGAAAATATATATAATCCCTATTTTTACAGTCAGTGAGCCACAGCTAATTCTCATCATTGGTGGGATTGACAAAGTTTTCACTTTCTTTGCCTGCTGTGCTGTGTCCCCGTTGGCTTGGAATAGCAGGTAGCACTCGGTTTGTCCTCAGAGATTCTCCAGATAGAACTGAGGAGAAAGAATAGAAGGAGAGACTTTCAGGGTTTACTTCTGTGAGAGTCTCAGGAGAAATGGTGGGGGGAAACAATGTTATGTCTTAAGGAGTGGAGGCATTTCTAAGAAGCTTGTCTGGTGAGAGCCTGGCTGCAGGAGAAAGCTGTATATCTGTATCTATTCAGGCTCACCACGTGCCATCAGGGATGTCAAATATGTACAAATACAGGACAGAGCCAAGTTTGATCAAAACATGATTGGGCTGTACGTTCCTGGCAGAGCTATCTTTTCCTGGGGTGGAGCAGCTGTTGATGGCCAAGTCAGCACAATGCTCTAAATGAGCCCCAAGACATTTGTACTGCACTTCTATGCAAGCCTCAAAAGGTTCTCGGTTTCTTTTAGGAAAAGCACTGTGTAGCTTTCCATTTCTTTTTCGCAGAGCTAAACTTGATCAAAGTCTTTATCTTCTCTTCCCTCCTTAAATTTAATTGTGAAGACCAAAGCTCCTGGGCTCTGCCAAAGAAAATCCCCTCTCTGGCTTCTCCAAGCCTCACCAGGATTCGAGGCTGACCGGCTACTTAATTAGATGTCTTTGTGAGTACATTTCTGTTTAAAGACAAGGTCAGGCTTGAATTTCATCCAGTGATTGAATTCGCACCATCCAAAACTCTCACTTTACATAAATCAGAAAAAGCTGAGGAATGCATTTTGGTTTCTGCTACTAACTCTGTGTGAATTTGGACATGTATCTCCACCTCTCCCTTTCCTTATCTGCATAAAGACAGGGTAATACTAAGACCCCGTGGATTACTGATTTTACCTAAGGAATCCTAGAGCTCTCGCTTGGTACCATCCAAACTACAGCCTGGGGCAGGAAAAGACGTATTGGATATTAATTTTTCAAATAGTTGCCAGTATTTTCCATATGTTATCTTGTGTAACCCTCCCAACAACCTTATCAGGCTGGCACTACTCTTACAGGCCAAGGAAGGAAATTGAAGGTTAAGAAACTTGTTTGAACAGGGCAGTTCCTAAATCTTTCAACCTCTGCAATTAAGAGGTTATGGCGAGGGATGGGGAAGATAATACATTGCGTGTCTGCATACATGTTATAAATGAGTGGGCTGGGATAGAAAGAAAAGGAAGGAAGGAAATTAGAATCCAGTGAGTATTGCTTGTTTTCATGAGGCAGCTGACTCATAGTCCTATAGTTTTGCTCCTGGCTCTGCTACTTACTACCTAAATAATGTTGGGAAAATCATGCAACCTTTCTGAACTCAAGTTTTCTCATCTGTACAATGGGAATAATAATAGAACCTGCCTCATAGTATAGATATGAAAATATACAAATTCAGAATTTCTGGGTGTGGGGATCAGAAATCTACTCTATAACAAGTACCCCAGGTAATACTTAAGTACACTCAAACTTGAAGATCACTGGCTGAATAGAATATTTTTAGTATTTTATATTGTGAGAAATTTTTGTACAAAATATTATAAAATAGATCAACAATGTCAGGAGTAATATAGGTGAACAACATCTACTTGATTATTCCTTTCTGTTTAGGGATGTGTAGCCTCTGAGTACAAAGATGATACATATTTCCATCTGTTCATTGTAATAGGGAAACCAATGTCAAGAGACCAATCTTAAGAATTTTTAAAGCACCTTCTTAAACACATTAAATAGTACATAGCAAAATAAACTTCTGTTGTTGTTTTTATAATCCAAACATAAAAATTCCTCAAGGGAGGGAAGTATTCTTTTTGTTTTTTTTTAAATAAGCATTACCAAGTTGGATGAAGCTTTAAAGAACTGTCTCTATTCTATTTTCCTGTAATTTACAAGTTTTGGCACCTGATGTTCCCTTGAAAAATGAAAGTAAACTGAAATAAGTTACTTGTGTTTAGACATGTTAACACTTGCAAAGGTAGCTGAAGAAGATTCATAATACTTACATTTTTGGTCTGGTAAGGGAGCTAGGTTGTTCCGGGTGAAAGGATGATCCCTGATTTGGGGTCTGTTTGGGGACAGATGCTGAAAATTTTGTCCTGGGGACAAACATAATTGTATCAATAATTTGAGATGCAACCAAGTGCAAATTGTAAAATCCAATGGATAAGATAATCATAAAATTGTTAGTGATCACTAAACTTAAGATACTAATAACAACAGGGGCACCTGGGTAGCTTAGTCGGTTAAGTGTCTGACTTCGGATCAGGTCATGATCTCAAGGTTCGTGAGTTCGAGCCCCACATTGGGCTCTGCGCTGACAGCTCAGAGCCTGGAACCTGCTTCAGATTCTGTGCCCTGTCTCTCTGCCCCTCCCTTGCTTGCACTTTGTCTATCTCTCAAAAATAAATAAACATTTTAAAAAATTAAAAAACAGATGCTAATAACAACAAAAATAATAGTAGCTACACCTTACTGGTTTTTATTATATGCCAATCACTAGTTAAATGAAAGAAAAGAGGGGCGCCTGGGTGGCTCAGTTGGTCAAGCATCCGACTTCAGCTCAGGTCACGATCTTACAGTCTGTGAGTTCGAGCCCTGCGTCGGGCTCTGTGCTGACAGCTCAGAGCCTGGAGCCTGCTTCAGATTCTGTGTTTCCCTCTCTCTCTGCCCCTTCCCCACTCATGCTCTGTCTCTCTCTGTCTCAAAAATAAATAAAAACATTAAAAAAATTTAAAAATGAAAGAAAAGAACGTCAGAAATCATTTCTTGAATAAATCAGTTTAAATATAACTTCATAAACAAGCACAGTTGGCCATCCACTCTATAAAACTTAAAAGCTTGAAAAAAAAATAGGGCATAAAGTACAACCCATCAGTCAAATCCGTGCTAAATGATACAGATAAGTAGGGGATATTCTTCCAGACCAGGGTTTCTCAATGCTGGCTGCACATAAGAATTCTCTGAGGAGTTTTGCTGCCCTAGCCAAATCCCAGATCAATTAAAAAAGAATCTCTGGGACTGGGATAGGGCATCAGATTTTTACTGGTTCCCAAAGGATTCTATTGTGTGGTAGGATTGAGCGTCACTGACCTAGAAGATGGATCTGGGTGAAGTCACCTGGGAGATTGCTATTCTCTAATTTAGGCCATAAGTAGTGCTGTGCTGGAACCATGTATACTGGCTCTTGGGAACCAATGGTTAAAATTTTAGGAATTTAGTGAGCTGGTTGACATCACAGTGGTGGCTCAACATTGGCCATAGTGGAAGTATTTATACCATGAAAATCAGCAAGCACTGATTTTTCTCCCAGAGAGCCAGCTGTTAAACATTTATCAACAGACTACTGATTACAGGAGATAGATCTAAATATCTGAAAATAGGAAAAATACCCAAGTTATTCAGGTCCTTATACATAGTTGACCAAATGGGACAGGATTAGACTTTTTGCCAACTTGGACAAGAGATTCTCCCTCTCTAAAATTTCCTTATGTACAAAATGGTGAAAATAATTGTGTCTGTTTTTTTCACTTGTCCTAAAAATTAAGTAGGAGAACAAATTAAAACATGTAGCTTACAAGGTTAACACTCAATAAGCATTAGCAATTATTACATTTTTATTCTGTAGCGTGTTTAACACGATCTCTGGGAGAGTAGGGAATGTATTCATTTAATTTGTTGCCTCGTAGTCTTGAAAGAATCAGAACAACTACAGTACAGCTCATAGGTTTAATTCTTCTGTTTGGACCAAGTCTTCCTTAGATAAGGGGAAACAGAAAAAGCATTAGCCAAGATCACTGTCCGTCTGCTTAGGTGAGTCCAAAGGCATATTATAGGAGCAGTAATCTGAGCACTGCCATTTGATGAAGACTGAGCAAAACTTCCAGTCTCTCTGGTGGATATTATATTTTCATTCCTTTGTATCCTAAAGGTCAAATAACTTCACAAACTATTATTTAAAAAGAAAACATTCCTCAGTAGAATAATAGTGAGTAATTACAGTAAGTAAGTAAGCACTCTTATCAACTCATACCTTATTTATCCATGAATTGAGCAGAAATTTGCAAAACCAAGAAATGAGATAATGGTAATTATGGATAATGTTTATTGGGCTATTGTCGGGGACTGGGCTCAATCCTATATGCATAATCTCATTTAATCCTAACAATCACTTTCCCTTGTGAGATAGATACTATTATCATCCCTGAGGATACTGTGGCTTGGAGGAGTTCTCAAAAGTGCTCAAGGTCATATAATGGAAAGTGACAGAGGCTGGGCTCCAATTTAGGTCTGTCTGACCTAGAACCTATCCTGCCTCCCTAGCAGCCAAAGCAATTTTGGCAGGATGAGAGAAGTGGGCAGAAACAGGTTATGGCAGTGATTTGGGAAGTGAAAGCAGAGCTCAACTTCATTCTGCACTGGCATTTGGCTCAGTTTTGAAGGAGGAGGTAGAGCTGTGTTCAGTCCATCTGTGCTGCAGGCACTGAAAGGGACCTCCAGCCTGTGGGGACAGGGTTGAGGACTACTGTCCTAGACTTCAAAGGCAGAAAAGGTTTTCAACTAAATCCCTTTGTTCAACAAGTAAATAAGTTCAGCACTCCTCTGTTGTGTGCTCACCATATTCCTGAGCCTAGAGTACAAAGAGGAGAAGGCAAGATGCTCAGGAGGTGATTACAGTGTACGTTGGAAGAAAAACAGGTTAACGGATACTTTTGGAGCCCATGAGCAGTGCCGTGAGGGCATCACACAGAAAAGAGGGGTCCAGACAGGTGGAGGTGTCTTAACTCCCACAGAGCTCACTTGAATGTCTGCTCTGTCACTTCCTACCTAGCTCTGTGACCTACTGAGCGGTGGGCTAACCTCTCTATGCCTCAATTTCCTCATTTCCAGAATAGGGATTAAAGACTCCTCTTCTGCAGTATTATTGAAGGGGAAGTACGCAGTTCAGTTTGCCATCTGCCCCCCAGGAGGCTCAACAAGGTAGAGCTAGTCTTCTATGATTCACAGTAAGAAAGAGCCGCACTTCCTATAGAGGTCAGGGTGACTTTCAGAGAAGTTTTGAGGTGGTTCTTAAAAGTCTGTACAAGTCTGTTAAGCTGACAGTGGACAGAAGCTAAAAATAACATGGGTGCTGACGTCATAGAGTGAAAGGTATGGGTTGTCAGGGAACTGAGAGATATTCAAGGAACTGTTCAGGGGGATGGGGGAAAGGATTAGAGATGTGAGTCACAGAAGCTGACAACAGAAAGTGAGGCCCTGCCATGCTGGGAGGATTTTGTTTACCAGCTCAAGAATCTGGCTTTTGTCCTGGAAAAGATGTAGCACCTGTGATGGGTTTCAACCGAGGGATCACTAGATCAGCCATACACAGGGAGGAGGCTGCATTGTTGCTAGGATATGTCAGAAAATTAGGGAGAAGGAAGTTCTCTCTTAAGGGAGAAGGGAAGTGAGAGCTTTCTTGCTTTCTGTGTGATGGCTTGTAAATAACCAGGCTGATAGCAAACACCTCAGAGCTTTCTGTTCCATTTTCTCTGAAAGCTGTTTGCAATGAATTAAGCTGATGTGCTCCAAATTTCCTCATTAGGCTAAGTGCCTCACCCCCCATCTCTCTCCATCTAGCCCACTGACAGGTCTCAATGAATGTTAAGCAATAATCATTACAGCTCAATGTTCAGGGTTGCTGATGCAAGCACAGGTTAATGGCTGCCAGGAATTCAAACAGTGGCAGTGCTAGCTAGCCCTTATTATTTCTACTAAATCCAGGTCAGGAAAAGAGAAAATCCTATGCTAAAGCTACTATCCAAGTTCAAATCAGTGGTGCAATGGTATGACTTAGATTATCCAACTACTTTACTGTATTAGGCTTTCATATCACACATGATCTTAGCCAAAAGGCTGAGAAGCGATAGGCTTTCATATCAAATATGGCAGCTCAGTGTAGAAATCTACTGTTTCAACCTGCCTAGACTAACACTAAAACCACCCAAGTGAGCCTCCTAATCGTAGTCCAGAGCCTCGGTAGTTGTCAAAACATTTCAAACTGAGTTAAAAATGTCAGCAAAAATAAAATCCGTAAGGCAGGAAAATCTTTTTTGTTTTGGGGAGGACAACATCATTTCTCAGACAAGTACACTGTGGGTAATTGGTAAGCTTACTACCAAACTGGACTTTCAGAGAAATACATTGCCATGGTGATACCTTCCTATTTTGGAGATCTGGGTTCAAGTACAGAATATGTCATCAATTAGTTGTAAAACTTGGAGCAAACTGTTTTAACTCTTCTAGGCCATGTGAATTATAACTGAAAAGAGCCTGATGAGGTATAATGGTCCCAGCCTCTGGGTGAGTAAGAAACTGTGGCTCAGAGAGATATGTCTTGTTTTATCAGTTGGGGCTCACCCAGGAAAAAAGAGACCTCTCTTGGTTTTTGGAACAGAGGGAATTTCATACAGAAACTTGTTTCTATTGGTGTTAGAAAAACTAAGAAGCCAAACAGAAGAGAGGGTAGAGGACAATCCAGAGATCAGCCGCTGAAAAAAAAAAAAAAAAAAAAAGCAACCATCTCTAGGCTGGAGAGATAAGGGGAAAGGATGGTGTTAAAGCTAGTGGGGGCCAGAGCTACAGAGTGAGCAGCTGTGTAGAGGGAGCATGAAGGAGATGGAACCACTGTGGGAGCTTCCAGAAAAAGCACAGGGCCATTGTGGACAACTACACTGTTTTCCCTCCTTCTCCTGCTCTTCCTCATCTGCCAGTGCCTCCTGATACTTGGCCAAAAGTACCTGGGAGCAGCTGCAAGGGAGCTTGGGAAGTGTCATTCCCTGAGAGACAGAATAGGGCTGGAGGGAAAAACTAGACGTGAGGGCAATCAGGCAGTTGACTAGCACATTTACTTAAGTTTCATCATCTTTAAAACAAGGTGATTCTTAGCTTGTAACTAAACCATAGTGCTTAGTATAGGGCCTGGCACATAGTTTTAAATAACCAAATACGTTCGTGTGGGTATAACACTTTGTTCAAATCACTGTTCTAAGTATTTTACCTGTATCACCTCTTTTAATTTAACAGCAACTCACAATGCTATAGTTAGGTATGGTTAGGTATTTCCTCCCATTCTTTTCAGGTGAAGAAACAAAAGCCCAGAGAGATTAAGTAACAGCACCTAAGTGACAGAACCAGAATTTGAACCCAGATGTCTTAGCCCTTGTAGTAGTCCGCCTCTTGACAAATTAGAATGGCAGACCCTCTAACCATTTAATGAATAAGGTCCTTTCCATTTCAAAACCCTATGATCTTGTAACTAAACATGATAAGAAAAGTACCTTGAAGTCAGTTGCATAATCATTTTAGCAAATCCATATCTTTTAAAACTCATTTATAGGCTGAAGATTCTTGGGAGATTTATCTTACCACAACTCAGTTGCCTAGAATGGCTCCTAGCTATTATCAGTGCTTAAAAACATTGGTTGCAGGGGCACCTGGGTGGCTCAGTCAGTGAAGCATCTGACTTCGGCTCAGGTCATGATCTCCTGGTTTGTGAGTTTGACCCCTGCGTTGGGCTCTATGCTGACAGCTCAGAGCCTGGTGCCTGCTTCAGATTCTGTGTCTCCCTCTCTCTCTCTGCCCCTCCCCTGATTTCACTCTGTCTCCCTCTCTCTCAAAAATAAATAAACTTAAAAACATTGGTTAAAAAATAAATGCTTTGATGTAGCCACAGCTAATTATTTAAGATTCTCCTGGAGAATTTTGCTTCTTTTCTACTATTCTGCCACTCCAGGACTTTTCAAGTCACTTCACTGGCAAATGAAGCTAATTTTCAAACCGAGTTTATTAAATTTCATTTTATTTCCAATAATACAGAAAGTTTTAGATAGTACAAATGCCATAATCTACTAGTTCTTTATCCACTATCAAATCTCTCTTCTCTCTTAGAAACAAAAATCCAACTTTTGAGGGACAGCCGAATGCTGAGATAAAAGACTGCAATTCCCACTCTCCCGTGCCAATAGGCATGACCATGTGATTAAAGTTCTGGCCAATGAGATGTAAACAGATGTGTGGACTTAAGGGCAATGATGTCTTAACGGGAGCTGATTCAGCTGGGAAAATCCATGTTTCCCTTCTCTCTGTTTCTTTCCTCCTTCTCTGTTAGCCTTAATGGACCGTGAAATAACCTGAAGAATGGAAGTCATATGGTAAGCTGTGGAGCACCCAGGAGGAAGGAGCCTAGGTTTTTGGTGATCATGGAGCTACCAAACACCTGGGAACTACCTACTTCAGACTTCTTTCCTATGAGAGCAATACATTTCTATGTTGTTTAAGCCATTGTTACTTTGGTTTCTTTTACAGGCGGCTGAGCCCATTCCTAACTGATAGAAAAAGACAGGCTCTCTTGGGAACAGAAAAAGAACGAGATTTTCACAAATTTCAAAAGATTTTCAAAAGAGGAGATATTAGCCAGGACAGGACCAACTCCAGAAAGGAGGACGGGTTGAGGCCCTGGAGACCACTAAAGTATCAAAAGAAGACTAATATCTTTCCTTCCTGATGCTTCTGTAGAACAAAAGCAAAAACATTACCTATGGCACTAACCACATACTTTAGTGCTTTGTGGAGGAAGTAAAATGTTGCGTGGAGTTTTTCTCAGACACCAGGATGTCTGTTTCTCACACATACATGTAAATATGTATGAGGGGAGTCATACTCTACCTCTACCTGTTTCAGACACCAGACCAGGCACGCATAAATGAGGGAAGAGAGCCAGGCTCATGCTGCATATTAAACAGGAAGGAATATTTCTGTCTTTTTTTTTTTTTTAGGAAGGAATATTTCTTATTTCCAAATATATATATTCCTCCATTTCTTTTTTTAAAAGATTTTATTTCTTTATTTTCAGAGAGAGAAGGAAAGTGAAGAGTGAGTGTGAGTGGGGGAGAGGCAGAGAGAGAGAGGGAGAGAGAGAATCCCAAGCTGTCAGCTTAGAGCCCAACACAGAGTTCAAACCCACAAACTGTGAGATCATGACCTGAGCCGAAACCAAGAGTCGGATGTTCAACTGACTGAGCCACCCTGGTGCCTCATCCCTCCTCCACTTCTTACAATACACATAGCCCTCTCAGTATTTCATTCTTGTATGTTTGACAGAAATGCGGGTTCAAGATACATCATTTTTTTCTCTTAACCCTACTATGAGAAAAACAACAGAAACACATTAATGAAGAAAAACTGACACTTCTTGGAGAGATACTAGAGACTGTTGTGGACTGGGTTGAACTGGCGACAGTGATGTCTAGCTGGTGTTCAAGGGGACAGTGGGTATTCATATCTGGCCTATTATTACCAAGTGGAATTTGGGTTCAGTGTTGCCAGGCTTTTAAATTTTTCAGAAAGGCTAGAATTTTCTATTTTTTTATGTAATACTTGATGATTTTTAAATATTGGCAATTAATTCACTTGAAAACAAAACAAGATTCTGTGGCAATGAACTAATTTTGGAAGCTGTTTTGCAGCCTCTGCTTTAAAACAATGTTTCCCTTTCTCTAGTGTGCATCAGAATCACCTGTGGACCATTAAATATATATATATATATATATATATATATTGCTTATATGTGTATAAAAACAAATTCTTTAGTGTGATACACTTATTTAAAGGGGGATATATACTTACTTATACCTATTTTGTGTGTGTGTGTGTGTGTGTGTATGTGTGTATACACGTGTATAAAATATCTCTGGAAGAATAAACAACAAATAATATTAGTAGCTTTGGATGAGTGGCATTGGTTGGCATGGGGAAGAGACAGCAGGGAGAATTACAATGTAAGCCTTTGGTATGTGTGGAAACTTGAACCATTAATGTGTGAATGTTACCTAGAAGGTATTGCCATTTCCTCTCCTCCCTCACCAAAATTTTGCTTCTGTAGGTCTGAAGTAGGGATTGAACACCTGATTTAAAAGCAAGCCATCACACAAACAAATCAACCCCTCATAATTGATATTGCCACTATCCCTAGTTAAGAATCTTAGCTACTGGAAATAGCAATATTTCTGCTTTAATCTTCCAATCACTACACATATCTGCTGGGAATATAAGAAGGCACATACTTTAACTTGATGATTGCCCTGAGGGTGGAAAAGCAGAATGTTTCAATAGCCTAGAGATCTTGAGTCCAGTAGACTCAAGGAAAAATGTTGGCCCTAATCATCCATTTTGTTCTGGCCCTGCCTTCTAGGCTACTGTCACCCCAGTTCCTAGCCCAGAACTATAGGAAACATTTCTTGGAGAGAGCCTGCCAGGAATGAGGAAGAGGGAAGCAAGGGTAATACCTGATGAAGGATTATGTAGATGAGGAAGATGTGGCAGCCCAAAGACCTCCTGGTGACCAGAGCCACTGGTGAGCAATCTGTCCAGCAGTTTATCAGAAGAAGACACAGTCCCAGCCTTACAGAACACCTGGTTAGAATCGCCTCTCCAGGGGTTATCTAGCAACGCTTGGCAACCAGTTCTGTTATGCAGTAAGTCCTGCTCACTGCGGCTTTTCTGAGATCGCTGGGCCATATGATGACTACCAGAGCTCAGACCAGTATGGGAAGTGGCCCCCTGGGAAGCTGTCAGGAAGTGACTGCCCACGGTGATGGGTGGGAGACTCTGCGTTCTGATTGGTGGAAGCCCCTTGGGGCCCAGAGGCTTCTTTTCTGGCAAGAGATATTTTGAATTCTCTGAGGTCCGCTTCTTAAGGTCAATCATAGCCACCTGATCGCCTGGCCCTTCTTGGCAGTTGGTATCCACGATGCCGTCAAAGGTGGTGATGATGTCATCGACTTCCGAGGTGTGCTCCCCCCTGTGTCGATCCCTGCTGTGATCCTTCTGATAGGCTTTCTGCTCTTCTTTTTTGTTTTTGCAGAAGATTTGGTTGAGCATGCTGAATCGTCCCTCCTTCTTCTGGGGTCTACTGCTCTGGGAAGGAAAGGGTCGAGTAGGCTCTGTTCTATGGGAATGTAAAATAACAAGGACTCTGTAAGAAGCTAGGAAGTGGTCACAATCCCCCAACCAAACACTGCCTCCCTCTATTTCATCTGCTTGAGAAGGTTGTCTTAGGTAATCCAAAGACACCCCAAAGCATTTTCAAGTCAAAGGTCAGGTGGAAGAACTCGCAAAACCCTTTGTTACTCCACTCCTTGCCATAGTTAGACTATTTCTTAGATTCCTCTTAGTCCCTCAGGAACTGTCCTTTCAAAATCTACCTCTAGATCATCTATTTTCACCAAGGGATAAACTAAGTTGAAAATAGCTTAAAGCATTACTGTTCTCACTTATCAAGCACAGTCAGTAGGGGTATAAGTTTTAAGTCACAGAGATGAAGGCTAAGGGTGAGTTCAGGCTTCAAGTGGTAGAGGCAAAGGGGACCTTGTAGAGGCAGGGGAAATGTGGTTTCAGGTTTTCTCTGAAAGAGATCTCATAAGATCTAGGCATAGCTCAGACATTATCTACCTCAGGAAGCCTGCCCGTTTTATGCTATTTGAATGTTCTTTGTTTCCCTTTCAGTTTTTACTAAATTTCCTATTGGAAAATACTTTTTAAAAAAGGAAACCGAGGGAAGAAGCTTTAGTCTGGGCTTTAGCTGCCCAGGAGGAAGTGTTTGTCCCAGAGATCGGGTGTGGCAGCAGAAGAAAAGTGAGCAATGCCCAATGGGCAGGCAAATTCTAAAGAAAAAAAGGTCAGCAGTTGTCCGACGGGCTCCTCTTATGTGGACAGTTTCCCTGAGGCACGATTCTGTTTTTCTTGCTTGGAAAATTCTGTTACTCTCTTTTGAGGCCACAATTGACTTAGTGCTTTCTGTGGTACAAGTTAATGATGAAATCTGACCCATGTGTGTGCCCTAAAAGCCAGATTGCAACATTACTCTTCAGAGTGAGATACTGTAATTTGTAATTTGAAAAACATCACCACTTGACTGTATATAATTAGTGCTTTTCTTTACAGGTCACACAGTGTGTAATTGAATCTTTATTTCCACGATGTATTTTTATCTTCATTCTTTCACCTTCCAATAGGCTTTGTGAACTATTGAATACCCCTTCAAGACCCCTAATATTACCTCAGGGGATCTCTAACATTCTTCCAAGTTGACCTCAATAGAATATAGCCCTGTGCACATTAATGCTACTTTAGTATCTTCTATAATCTTTCCTCCTTCGGTTATAGACTGTGATTTAGGCCAGTGGGGTCTTAAAGTGTGGTCCCCTAAACCCTGTGGGTGGGGTCCCTAACAGTCTTCAGTTGCTTTTGTACAATATTCATGTGCTTTTGTACAATAGAGATAGTGGGTCAAAGTATGGGCTCCTTGATACAAATCAAGACAGTATCATCAATGGACTTATGTTAAAAAATTGTCATTTAACTTATTAATGTCTGGTAAAAGTTATTAATTTTATTAAATATTGACCTTTGCGGGGTGTCTGGATGGATCAGTAGGTTAAGTCCTGGCTTCAGCTCAGGTCATGATCTCACGGTTCGTGAGTTCAAGCCCCAGGTTGGACTCTGTGCTGACAAGCTCACAGCCTGGAGCCTGCTTCGGATTCTGTGTCTCCCTCTCTCTCTGTCCCTCCCCCACTCACTCTCTCTCTCTCTCTCTCTCTCTCTCTCTCTCAAAAATAAAATAAACATTAAAAAAATTTTTAAAAATGACCTTTCAGTATACACTTTTTGACAAAACAGGAAGTACCCATAAGCAATTCAACTATATAACAAAATATGACGGTTGTCTTGAGGTAAAGCACTTGTATAATTGTTTGAGTTGCCAGCTAACCTAGATACTGTTTTTTCACAGAACACCATT
Source organism: Lynx canadensis (assembly GCF_007474595.2). Classification (NCBI taxonomy): domain Eukaryota; kingdom Metazoa; phylum Chordata; class Mammalia; order Carnivora; family Felidae; genus Lynx; species Lynx canadensis. The sequence continues at coordinate 124,512,429 of NC_044303.2, forward strand.
TTTATGACCTACAGACAAACTATGGTTATTTGCAATTGGGTATTTTCAGAAAGCTTCTCAAAAATGAATAAAATAAGCCTGTAATTTCAAGGTAAACAACTGACAGCAATTGCTGCCAATGACAAAAGTCCAGTTTTCAAGCAAAAATTAGAATTTTGAAAAACTTGCGTGCATACTGTAAGCTTGACAGCTTCCTGATACATAAAGGCTCTTCCAATAAGATCAGTGGTGATATTAACAAATGTGATTTTTTAATATTGTATAATGCAATGTGTCATCTGGATGATATTCCTAATTAAGTGAACCAATATTTTCCAAATGACCAAAGCAAGATACTATAAAATCCTGTATGGGTATAAGACCCATTTAAAGTGCAAGACAGACTAATGGATTTTAACACAACAGAGTATAAAAAGTTCATCGATATGCCAATAGTTCACGTTGTAAATAACATTTGTCAAGTTTGGATGTAATAGCAAAGGAAAAGTATCTACAATATCTGAAAATGCTACTGAAATATTCCCTTCTCCAACTGCATATTTATGCAAAGCCAGATTTTTTTCAGACACTTCAATCAAAATAACATATTGCAAGAGACTGAATACAGGAACAGATGTGGGAATATAGCTGTATTCTACTATGTTTCTATTAAGATATCGAAGAGATTTGCAAAACATTGCAAAGCTCTGCTGTTCTTCTCATTACAACTTTTTTTTGGTTTTGGACAACAAGGTTATTTTTAGCTACAAATATGGTATTTATGTCAACATGTAAATGTAATGAGGTTATTGCTTTAAATGAATAACTACATATTTTATTAAAAATTAGTTTTAGTTTTTAGTGCTATAAATACAGAAAGGTGTAACTCCCATAAAGAAAACCCCTCGGGGTTCCCAATTTTTGAAAGTGGAAAAGGGTGCTGAGAACAAAAAGTTTGAGAATAGTTGATTACGGAAAAAAAGAAGATTAAGAGAACATGGCATACAGGGAAGAAGAAAGGGAGAAACAGGAAAGAAGAAATGAAAGTCCAGTGGATGTTAGGGTGATGGATTTGGGCTCACTACTATAATTTTGCTCCATAGAGTAGAGAACATGTCACGATATATTAGACAGTGGCAAGCACAATATTAAGTTAGAGCTGGATTTGGGCATCGGCAAGGGAAAAGTTTCATCCAATTTTATAAATGTTTGAGAGGAAGAAAACAATGAGTGCCTCTCCTCTCCAGTGCACTCACCTACTCTCTTGGGAGAGGAGTTGGACACAGGCTGTGTGGCCACAGTACAGGGCGTAGGCCAGGGGTGTGCTCTCCTTGGTGTCTCGCAGGTTGCTGTCCATGCCCAGCTCCAGCAGTGACTGCACACAGTCTGCCTTCCCTGCAGCTGCAGCCCAGTGCAGCGGTGTCCTGGGGGACCACATGGGAATGGCACAAGGGTCAGAGCACAGAAATGGCACAGGGTGCTCAGCTGGCAACAGTTGTTTAAAGTCTGGGTGTGGCACGAGAAATGTGTGGCTATTTGCAGTGTGGAAATGGTAAGTTAAGTATCAGATGGGGCTTCAGGATGATGCAAACTGTCCTCCAGCTATAAGCATTCTGGAGCCTTGTACCCTTCTCTGGCCTTCTTGACGATGTCCTAGAAGAGGAAGTAGTGCGTCAAAAGCTATGGGCAGTTTTTTTTTAAGTTTATTTATTTTTGAGAGAGAGAGAGAGAGAGACAGAGCACAAGCAGGGGAAGAGCAGAGAGAGAGGGAGACACAAAATCCAAAACAGGCTCCAAGCTGTCAGCACAGAGTCCGATGCAGGCCTTGAACTCACAAATTGTGAGATCATGACCTGAGCCAAAGCCAGCTGCTTAACCTACTGAGCCACGCAGGCAACCCCAAGCTATGGGCAATTTTAAGGCTCTTTATACATAATGCAAACTGTCTTCTAAGAACATGGACTCAATTTCTCCCCCTACCAGCTGTGTCCCTATTCCTTCTCTAAACTGAGTGTTATCATCACCTTTAAAAATCTTGGCCAATTTGGTAGGCAAAATGATACCACAGTGTTATTTTCTTTTGCATTTCTTTAATAGTGAGGTGGAAGTTTTGAAATACATTTTTATTTGTCATTTGAGTCTTCTGACTGAAATGACTCTTAATGCCTTTTGGCCATTTTTTTTTCTGTTATATTGTTAGTTTTTCTTACTAATTTATGTAGGCTCCTTATATATTAAAGATATCAATACTTTTGCAAACATTTTCTCTAATTTGTTACTTGACTTTTAATTTTTATAGTGATTTTCCATAAAAAATTAAAAATAACCACATTTAATTATCTCTTTGCTTTTGTTTCTTTCAGCATTTTATACTTAGAAAGTCCTTCATCAGCCAGAAGATAGATACATATTCCTCAATAGTTAAGCCTTTATTTAATTGTAAAAGCAGTATTCTCTTAGGTAAAAAAAAAAAAAAAAGCAGGAGGCTAGGAGAAAATATTGTCATTTTTAAGCTGCCCTGGGAAAGGCTCAATCCTGAGGCAGGGAAGGAAGGCATGGAAAACTTCTTGGCTTTCTGGTGGGGCCTGAACCCTGGGCAGAAGGGTGGCCAAGCAGTCTCTCAGACATGGAGGCAGCCAAGGGGCTAGACAGAGAAGGGCTCAGTTGGAGCTATCTGTTAAAGGTGCATGGGCCTTAGTACTTGGGAGAGTAGTCTTGTCTTCAGTGTGGTCAGGATCCCCATGCGTGGATTGTGTCTTCTGTCAATCAAGCATCCTCCTCCTCATGTTATACTACTTCCCGCAATTTGAGAACACTTCATAGGACTGTGTTTCTTTTCAATACAGTGATCAATCACCCTGCTTATTTGAATAAGTGGCAGATGTGACTGATTCTATTCTACTTGAGAGAGGTCTCCACACAATATCTATTATGAAACAGGATGAGGCTCCAGCCAGATTATGCCATCCTGTTTAGAGGATATATTGCCAATAAATTCAATAGATGAAGGGTTGGGCATCAATCTCATCAGGTTCATGGACACATGACAACTCACTTTGGAGCAGTGTGAAATACTTCTTTACAACAATTGTGAAGACCAAGTGTTTTAATTCTTCTGACTGCCAACATGGAAAAAGAGATCCGGAAGAACAAGGGGAAAACATAAATTATTTTGCAGAGAAACGGAGTATATAGAAAACTCCTAACTAATAGACACAGAGCCTTTGTGGGCAATCTGTAGTATCCAATTTCAGGTTATCTAACCTGTAATTCCTTTCTTATCTCTAAATTTCTGACAAACACAGCACACAAACACACATTTACACTGGGATAGCTGAAACTATCAAAATGTGAAGGTGGAGGGCCAGGGCCCATGACTCAGAAAAAATTCATTAGAGGTGGTTGATGAGGTAGTGTCTGAAGAGCAGGAAATGATTGATATAAGCATGCAGCATTGGTTGAGATGTCAGTAAGGAATGATTTATAGGACATGTAAACATTCCCGAGAGAATTCCCAGAAGCATGTAGGGAGAACTTGATAAAAGACTGTCTTTCCTGAAGATAAATGGGTTGGGTATTAAAGTAAAGTATGACCTCACAGGTTGATGAAACTTGAGACATTTATGCTACATGAGCTACTTCTGAGTTATGTGTTCTGTGCCATGGATCTTAGGCTAATTACACCATGTTTTAAATCTCATACATCTGGGGCACCTGGGGGCTCAGATGGTTAAGCTTCCCACTCTTGATTTTGGCTTCAGTCATAATCTCACAGTTCCTGAGATCAAGCCCCAAAACAGGCTCCATGCTGATAGCACAGAGCCTGCTTGGGATTCTCTATCTCTCACCTCTCTCTCTCTCCTCTTCCCCTGCTCTCTCTTTCTCTTTCTCTCTCTCTCTTAAAATAAATAAGTAAACTTTAAAAAAATAAATAAATATCACAGATCTAGAAAGTACTTTAATATCTAGGAGGACTAGTGCCTGCATATTTTCCCTCTCTCTCTTTTTTTTAAACTACTGCCTTATTTTTCTTCCCTTTGCTTCAAACACTTTCTCTCCACTAGGAGAAGAAGCATAAGGAAGTCACAATTCCTACAAATGGTTAAAGCATTTATACCTATGAAACTTCTGAAAAATTCTACTAAGACAAGCTCACAGTTTCAGTGTGAAGGTACAGCTGCAGGTTGCAGAAAACAAAACAAAACGGAGGGCAGGATTTGGCCTCTATTGGCCTCAATTGGCAACAATTTGGCCTCAATTTGCCTCAATTGGCAACAAGTGAGTTGAGCTTTGGAGCAGGAACTAGATTCTCCTGGAGATTTTACTTCACTTTGAACTCTTGTATGATCTTATCTTTTGTACTTTTTTTTCCTACCTTGGTTTTACTTTCTTCCCTGAGGCTTGGGGAACTGGATTTCCTTTGCTAAGTGTATGATAATGCAAACTGGGAAATATCCTGTTTGGAACTGGTTGTGAAAGTATTTTAAAGTCGGTAAACTTTTCTCCAGCCCGCCTTTCTTAAATGTGTTGCTTTCTTCTTCTTTTTTTTTTTTTTTTTTGGCTCATTAACCTTTTCTCTTCATGTAACTTCAGTCCTGTTACTGTCTTACCTGCTCAAGATCAATATCTGACCTTGGGAAAAGGTCTACTTTCAATGATCTACACTTCAATTTTAATTAAAGTCATCATGTTAACCATCTCCAAGTCCTGAGACTCATGTGCAACTCAAGAATTTTTCCCAGGTGTTATAAGAATTTCAGGTATAGCAGAGTAGGAGGTGCTTCTTGGTATTTACCTGAAGTTAAGATAAGTAGGTGGCTAATTTTGCACTTCAACAGAAGAGGGCAAAAAACCCATACATAGCATGTAAGCCTTTTACTTATTTTCAATAGTCTTGTTTGTTGTTATATTATTCTTGTATTTCCATTGAATCAATGCCTAACCAAAACAAAGATTAGATAAGCAGTGTAATTGAAAAGCTCTAATAGTTGATTATGGATGAAAAGTTCTTCCGTTTAGAAGAGGAGGGTACAAGTCTTCTTTCATTGCTACCTACCTCTGGGATAAGTCTCTTCCCCTTTCTGGATCCAGCTTCTTTTTCCTTGCCAATGTATTTTTAATGGTTGGGAAAAAAAAAGAAAAACCTGAAAAATGTCACATCTAGTTCTGAATACAAAACTTCTCTTATGCTCTTGTCTGGATAACAAGAACTTATAGACTTTATGACATAATCCAGGAATGATGAAAAAAATAAGACTTACTGTTAAGAAATAAAAAGTGCATATATAGCAGGAAGCTGACATACAGAAAGCCTTCTGAGAACATTTAGCAAAAAGTGGAAAGTCTGACAATACTGTACAGTCACAGCATTTCTTTCCATAACAATGATTTTTCCTGCCCTGACTAAAATAGAGCAGTTTTTATTGTCACAAGCACATGTGTGAATATTACCGGCAGTCAAGGATATAGTCATATAGGATAACCCCTTAACCATGTTCTTTATTTTAAGATAAAGAGAAGATGGCTGTTAGTTCCCAGCACTTTGAGTTGCTACCAATACCTGTCGTCCACATCCAGAGCCTGCAGGTTGCACTCAGGCACTCTCGCCAGTTCATTAATAATGTCGCTGAAGCCTGCTGCTGCGGCAATGTGCACACATGTCTTCCCACTCTCGTCATCGTAGTTGATTATGGATGGACCCTGGTGGTGGCTCAGGATGATGGAACACAGAATTCTATTTCCACTCTGGAGGAGAGGGTCAAAGGAAGCTCATTATGTATCATCCAGTGCTCTTCCCGGTCTATGAATGTTAAGATAAAATACAAAGAAAAAAATGCAAAAAGAAAAAGAAAGGAAAGGAAAACTAAAAAGGGGAGTAAACACATTTTAACAAACCCTCCAACAAACTCCCACTTGCCTCTTGTCACTGGAAGGATTTTTGTTTCCCATAAGAGCTAAATTGTCTTCCATCATTAGCCAACTAACAAGGACTTAAATTAAATACAGGTTGACTGACATGCTGGGGGGTGGGGGGAGCTACCTAGACAACAACTGGTTCATCAAATCTATTTGTTGTTTTTTTTTCCCCAACTAGGGCAGAGGTTGGCCCCTGAGAAACCAGAAGAGTGAAAAAAATTTTTAAACAATGATTTTTTTAAATGTTTATTTATTTTTGAGAGAGAGAGAAAAAGAGAGGCAGAGAGGGAGGCAGAGAATCCGAAGCAGGCTCCACGTTGTCAGCACAGAGCCCAACAAGGGGCTCAAACCCACCAACCCTGAGATCATGACCTCGGCCAAGACTGGACCTTAACTGACTGAACCACCCAGGTACCCCAGAGTGAATTTTAATGTAAATAAAATGACCAGGATGAGTACTCACTGGTGGCAAAATGATGACCAAGATGATCCAGTAATGATCAGATTGCTACAAACTGCATGAAATTTAATCTCCAAAAATCCTTGGTGAAAGTAAATGGATCATAATTAAGTAGTCAATAAGAAATCAACAAATATGAGAAAGAAAGAACTTCAGGCAACCATCTAAATTGGGTCCATCTCTGTGTAGATCTATAATAAACTTTTCATCCTATCTTTGAAAGGAGGCTATTCTACACTTTTTTAAGTAGCCCGTCCAAGTCTTAAAAGTTACCAATTCTTCCTTGATAGTGTCCTATATCTCCTCAGCTTGCACAAATAGGTAAGTAAAATCTGTGCATATTACTGGTGTTGAATACCTTTCATTGACCTGAAAAAAAAAAAACTGTAGGAGCATTTACAATTTCAAATGACAATAAATTTTCATTGGCCAATGAAAGAGATTCTCATTTTATATCATACAATAGAAACTCTAATCCTTCAGATTCTTCTGATATCTCTGGAAAGATTATAAAACAATCCAAATAATTCATTAGCATTTTAATTTTCTGATTGAGTCCACAGAAAGACCCTGTAACTCCATGCACTAGGACTTATGGGTAGAATGGAGGTCCCTAGGAGGATTAAGAGCAGGTTAAGGAAATAGAGGAGCAAGGTATAGTTCTGGAAGCCCAGAGCTGGACCACAAGCTAGGGTCAGAGACCTGGGCAAGAAATAGAGTTGGATTTTTAAAAAGCTGCAATTTTGATATACTTCAAATGGTGTTCAACAGCTACCTCCTGATACATTTTTCCGTGTAAAATTTCCTGTTGGTCTTTTTCGCGCTGTGTTATCCTGTTTATTTGACCCCATGGCTGGAGTCAGTTTTCACAACTCCATGGAACAGCACTCATTCATTTCACCTTTCCTCTTCCTTTCCCTCCCTTGTCTCTGCATTCTCGGCTCTCCGGATTTCCCATTACTCAGCTTGTTGCTGGCTCACAATGGGCAATTACACTGTGAGCCCTGGAAATGTGCTTCCACTGTATGAGAGAGGGCAGCTGACATGAGTTCTACAACCTCTTGCAGGACGAGGGCCAGGGGCCCTCACAACTCTCAACTCTGAGGTGCAGGAAGAGAGCTGAGTGGGTGTTAAATGCTGCAACCAGGGCCAGATACATAATGTGTGAGGCTCAGGGCAAAATGAAAATGTGGAGTCCCCTGTTGATATGGCAGGAAAGAATCTCAGTCCTTTCTTCTTGGTGTCTTTCTTGACATGGCACAGTGATTTTTATTTGCTATTTATTATTGTGCTCCTTTGGGCTGGAGAGTCTTACTACTAGAGCAAACCCTTACAGGTGCCTGGGCCTTCCTCTTGTAACCTGGCACATGCTTGATCCTGACCCTCCTCAGGTCTGTGTCCAGGTCCCTTGCCAGGAGGCTGACAGTTTGTACTAGAGAGGTGGGGAAGCAGTACTGTGTGAGCCATGGTACCATTGTCCTTTCTGACTTCACTTACAAAACAAAAATTCAAAGATAAAATTAATGAAAATTTTCAGATGGTGGCCACAGAGCATTATACCCCAAGCACAGGGATGCCTTTTGAGCATGGGACCCACTTTGGCTGTACTGGTCACAGGCCCATAAAGTGGTTCTTACCCTCAAGCTTCTTCCTTCTCTTCCTCTCATCTTCCCTCTTATATCCTCTTGCTCCTTCCATCCTTCCTTTGTCTACAACAACTTTTACATTATTTGGATCAATTGATGAAGTTCTATGGCATGCCTGTTACCAGAAGTTGTTTACACTGAACACATCCAAGCTTCTGTGCCTGCTTTATCAACTTTTCTAAGATTCCTTCACCTGATGTTACTTAAACATATTTTGAAGGAGTCTAAAATACATTTAAAACAATCAAGAGCACCCCACCCCCAACACGCACACCTTTTAAAAAAGTACCATTTGAGGGAGAAAACAGAAGCAAAGAGCGTCAGTTCAATATATTTATTTTGTTTATAATTTCCTGGAACAGCAAAAGAATTCAGGTTGCCAAGGTGATTCAAAGGGCAAAGTGCCCTGTCACAATTCTCTCTTTGTGTGAAAGGGGGAGTGTCAAGCACAGATAGAAAAAACAATACCCATCTCCTCACCCTGTGTCTTCCTCCCTCCTCGCCTGACCCTCAGAGCAGTCATTTTTGGAAGTCACACTGAAATTGTGTTGCTTCCCAGGACTCTGCACCAGCCTATTCTGGGCCCTGACCAGGCAGGCCCAGTCAGCAGTGCCCCTGAGGACTAAAGTGTCACACAGCTTCTCTAGATGAGAACTCCAACCTTATCCTTTTCCTCCAAAATATCTTCTATCCTGAATTTTCCAGGCAAGGCCTTTGCCTCTATACCTAGATCTCACTTCTACAACATTGTCACTGTATTTCCTTTTCTTTAAGAAGAAGGTGCTCCCAGGAATAAGGGCGATAGCTACCTTTACTTTGTGTAGACTTTGTGTGCCTGGCATTGTTCTAAGCATTGTCACATGCCAGCTCATTTAATCCTGGTAAGAACCCTGTGAAGTAGGTACTCCTATGATCCCCATATTGTAGAGCAGAATATGGAAGCATGTGGGAATCAAGTAACTTGGCCAGGGTGACAGTCAAGAAGGGACATGGCCAGGATGGACAGCAAGTCTGCAGAGCCCTTGCACTTCACCACTACACCATTCTGTCCCTGAGAAAAGGAACAGTCTGTTTATTTGATCCTGCATGTTCATACTGGGGAAACAGAAGTAAAAATGCCTGCTTAGACTGCAATGTCAGAAGCAATGATGTGTGCCTGGCCAAATGAGACCTTTTACAAAGTGAAACATGAGGTGCTTTAAAAGCCTTTGCTCAGAGGGTTGCCATGATGCACCCCCACAGGAATTTGAGGGGCTCAAGAGAGCACTAGTCTATGAGCTGGGGCCTCAGGCTCAGTCGTTTCCTGGTGACAGCATTTCCTTCTTGGCAAGCTGGCCATGTCAGCCAATGGTAGGCTCCAGGCCTGGGAGGCCAGAGAGGGTTACAATGACCAAGGAGCACCAGGATAGAAGGAATGGGGTGGTGCTTAGAAGAGCCCTCAGGAAGAATGGAGAGTGGGATTCCTTTCATTAAACAGGGGAAGTAACAAACTGTACAGATCCTTTTCTTACGGAGCTCTGGAATTCTGCATTGAGTGGCCAGATGTGGATTGTGGATTTATTTGTTTTCTGTTGTATTTGTTTTGTTTCTGTCCATGGATAATCCATACAGTTGCCTTCATGTGCTCTGAAAACTGCTGGGAACTACCAAGTGCTAGTCATTTTCACTTTACACCTTGTGAGGGAGGGTTCATAAGAAGCTTTGTGTGATATAATTATTTATAAGAAATGTATATATAGTCATTCAGATAACCAAAATATATTTCTCAGATTCCTGAAAATGCTTCAGAACCATAAAGGTGAAATGAGTGTCTTGTTATTAATGAAGGTGACTTTTCGACCCCACCCAAGGGTGGGGCTGATAGCCAAGAGGACCAACTATGTGATTAGAGGGTTGGAACTGCCATTATCCCCACCCTAAAACCTCCAGAAGGGGAGAGGGGCTAGAAGTAGAATCAGCTGACGGCCCATGACTTAGTTAAATCATGACAATGTAATAATGCCTCAAAAACTTTTTTAGTTCTTTTTCAGAGCTTCCATGCTTGGGGAACCAGAAGGCTTCCATGGGCTACCAAGCCAGGCCTCAAGGTCCATGAGGCTACAAGTTCCTTTCTTTTGGACCTTACCCTATGTATCCCTTCAACTGGCTACTGACTCCTATGCTTTATCACATCCTTTAATAAAATGGTAAATGTTAGTGTTTCCCTGAGTTCTGTGAGCTGCTCTAGAAAATTAATCAAATCTGAGGAGGTCAGTGGAGCTTCCAGTCTTTCACTGGTAGATCAGAGGCACAGGTAACAGCCTGGGGCTTGATATTGGCATCTGAGGGGCAGCCTTCTGGGACCGAACACTTAACCTTTGGAGTCTGATGCTATATCCAGAGATATCTGTCTGTCTGTCTGTCTGTCTCTCTCTCTCTCTCTCAAAAATAAATAAACATTAAAAAAAGAATTTTGCTATAGGCAGATTGCTAAAAAACATTACAATATTCTTACTGTAGACCCTTTTTATTCTAGGTGACCTTCCAAAGAGTCTTTGTGGAAGATTTTGGACTAGTTTTTATTACCACATGTCTGGGGAATAAGCTCTATGGTGGCTTCTTCTTGGAGGGCACTCCAACCACCTTCCTTCTTTTGGAAGCAGTGGCATATTTGCATCACTTATCCCATGATGGTGATTAGATAAATCATCGCTAGGGTTGTAGATCATACAGCCCTCTTAAAGGTGAAAGAACTAGCCCATCAGTTAAGCTAGAGCCAGATATGTCAGGCTGAGAATGAAACTCCAAGGAAAGATCTACTCATCTACATGAGGTGAACATTTGAGAGTTGAGAGTCTAGGGCTAACCAGATTTAAAAAAAAAAAAAAAAAGGTGCCTAACAGCCTAGCTCAAAGTCTGGAACTATCTTCATGATTAGCCCCTTTGGACCCAGGCTTTACTGCTTGGCCTGACTCCAGAGGCCACTATACCCCAAAGCCTGGGGCTGACTCTCCTGGAGAGCTAGTACAAGACAGAAATTGGAGGGATGGGGCATGAGGCATGGTGACCCTCGCTGCTGAACTACTTCATTTCATAGGTTTTCTGATACTTTGGAAAACAAACAAACAAACAAACAAACACAAAACACAAAACACACACACCAAAAAACTATAGGAAAACAAACTACTATAGTATAGGAAGCAAAGAAACAAACAAAAAACAAAACTCCTTTCTTGCTCCGTTAGTGTGTAGAAAGGGGTTAAATCCCACTTTTGTCTGATAAATGAAGGTCTCCAGGATATCTCTACCCTGTCCTTGCTAAATGTTATGACTAGGGATCTTTCTGCTGAAATGAAGCCTAGCAGAGAGTAATACTCAATAAATATTTACTGAGCAACAAATAAATAAATGAGTAAAACAAGCCTTACAAGCTACAAGCAAAGCCAAACAGAATACCCATCCTTTTTAGCTTCTCTGTCTTCTCCTCATTGTCTTCTTTCTTTTACTATTTCACTTGTGTTCACTCCTAGGTGAGTCCCTGTTATTTTCTCCTTTTACTGCATCCCTTCCTCACTATAACCAAGCACTGGGGAGCTGACACATGTGGCCACTTAAACTTAGGTTGCCCTTCAAGACTTCACTTTCCTAAGCAGGTTGGCCTTTGCTCCCAGAATGATGGATTTTGCAAATATTTTCTTTGCTTACTTTGGGCTTAGTGGCTTTGTAGTCTTCCCGGGAGTCATATGGCCTGGGTGCCTACGTGGGCACTGGGTGTATCTGGTCAAATGACAACCTCCTTGTGCACTAGTTTCTTTACTCGTGAATTGAATAGTGGGATTACATGATTTAGTTTGGTCCCTTGCAGCGCTGAGATTCTCTCACCTTAGGAATTAGACCCCACTGGTATATGACACTTATCCATTGTTATTCTGAATATATTTAGGGTAAAAGTATATTTATAAGACTTTGAATAAATCCAGAAGGCTGACCACAGGTCTTCACTACAGGAAGGAGGAGGATTCCATATTGGACCAACTGAACCAAACCAGTCTCAAGCACTAGAGGCTTAAAGGTTATATTAAAGAGCTATTAGGGTGTGTTTGTGTGTGTTTGTGTGTGTGTGTGTGTGTGTGTGTGTGTATTTAACTTCCTTAACCACATAACTACATACTGAATGAAGAAACATGAAATAGTTGTTTTTTATTATCATAATTCTTTTCTTTCTACCCTCCCTTGAAAAATGCACTGAAAGAAAAGTAATTCTGAGGAAGATTCCAAATAAACACATTTTCTAGTAAGCAGAGGAGGGAGCTAGTGGCAAGATTTGAGGGACAGTAGATACTTGCCACCTTCACTGACCAGCCATCATATCTATGCTAGAAATCCTACGATTAGAAAAACCTCCCTGGTATTAAGACTTTTACACTCCTGCAAGACTCAGTTAAGGTAACAAATGGTGTTCTAAAGAAAGAACCCAATAAGCCATTAATCTCATTGATTTGAGATGGGTAAGTTTATTGGACAGAATTCCGTGAAACCTCTTGGAGGACCTAAGATTCACAAAGATCTGTTCTGGGTCTTGAGACACATCTACCTGAATAAGGCACAATACCTTTAAGCACACAGTCTAGAAGGAAAGAATCAGGCATCCCATTGCCTACGCCACCAGTCCTAGATGTTTAAGAAAGCACTAGACGTGCAACTTGGAGGGAACAATTCTGGAAGGGAGCTTAATAAAGAAGGTGGCATTTAGTTAGGCCTTCAGGAATAAGAAAGAATATGTAGAAATTCTTCAAGTGGAAGGGATGATGTGGGGAGTGCAAGAAGGATTTCACCAAAAGAGAAGAACGTGATTAAGGTGGAGACAGAATGAATCTCTGGGAGTGGGTAGGGGGTGGGGAGTGGTTGTTCACAACAGTATGTGTTAGCCCAGGGAGTTTGTTCTGCACCAAAAAATGGAACTCTTTGAAGGTTTTTAAGCCAAAGACCAACAGTGACCATAACTGTTTTGGTGGGATAACAGTTGTATTCATACATTCCTTTGGGATTTGTTGAAAGAGCACTTGGTGGCAATGTGAGAACAAAATGGAGAAGAAAAGGGCTGAAAGTAGGAATACAAATACTGAAACTGTTCAGGTGAAAGATGGTAGAAACCTGAGCTAAGGAAGTGATGGCAGGTGTACAAAATTGTCTCTACTTGCTCTTCCAGGCTTACCCTCCAAACTTTTTCCATCCTGCTCTTTACTTTTTAGCCTGTATGAATTGCATCAAATGGACTCCTTTGTTTTCCTGTTGGGTTTGGCCAATGAGTGGCACTGACAGGAGATGGGTGTAGGAGGACAGAGACTGAGGTGTTTATCATTCAGTTCTCTCCCTGCCAGGCCACAGTTTGTTCATTCCATCAAAGGCTACCTGTACTGTCCTGGGACCTCTCCTACAGCTCTAGCTTTTTCTGTCTTAGTAACCGCTCCCTTCCATGCCCTCTTAGGCCCAGATGCCCTAATAGCAATGTACTGTGGTATGGAAATAGCCTCTTCATGACTCTCTACCCAATTTATCCCATGCAAATGGGCTGTTTCCTGGTATAACCATGACCTATACAGTGGGGATAGAAAGTAGGTAACAGAGATGTGGGAACAGAGGAGGTAGAATCGAGGAGTCTTGATAATGAAGGGACAGTGAAGGAAGATAAGAAAGGAGGGTTCATGGACCATGCAGAGGCCTTTTGGCTTGGGCTACCAGGAAGATGGGAGTGTGGCAGGAAGGAGAGATCACGGGTTAAGTTTGGACATGACCAGTTTGAAGTGTCTGGGAAATGATGTAGAGAGGCCCAGGAGAGCTAGAAATATGAGTCTAGAGTTCAAGAGAGATGTCAGATGGAACTCACTGAAGGTTTTTAAACCAAGGACCAACAGGGACCATAACTGTTTTGGTGGGATAACAGTTGTATTCATACATTCCTTTGGGATTTGTAGAAAGAGCACTTGGTGGCAATGTGAGAACAGAATGGAGAAAAAGAGGGCTGAAAGTAGAAATACAAATACTGAAACTGGTGAGAATCTTCTGATGGGAATGTTAGCTGAAGCGACAGTGGGAACTGAATTTCTGCCTTGTAGAGGAGAGACACCCGTGTGGACTCCTGATAAATTGGTGTCCTCACATGCCCTGAAGGGACTGAGATGCCATCAAGAGAGACTGGATGGGGTCAGGGCTCTGCTCAGTGCTAACCAAGACAGAGGCAAGCAGCAGGGTCTCCTGGGAAGACAGGAGGAGCAAATGAGGGCAGTGGGCCCACAGGAGGGCACCACCAGTTACCAAGAGACCTTAGAGATGGGGCAGAAGCCCAATTCCAGATCACTTCATGGACCTAATGTTTCCAATCTTTCCTGCCTTGGTTAATCTGGGTCGAATACAGAGGCTTTATTATTTCAGAGTGCTATAGCTTTAAATGTGGTCTCATGTGGTCCAAGAGAAGAGCAGGAAGTTCAGGGAAAGGAATAAATGACAAAGGGAAATAGACTCATTCATGTGGAAAAACTGTAAATGGAGCACAATGCTGTTCCTGTACTATAAATTAACAAGAAGTCTAAAGCAGGCAAGTGTCATCGTGGTTTCAGCTGACATTTGGAATTACCCTTAGCCTTCTTTGCAGAGTAAAGGCCAGGACGCACCACTTCTGAATTCCACTGCTAACCACAAGGAGACAGAGGGTGCACGGTTTTCCCACAACTGTGATTCTTAACCTTTTGGGGGGTAGTCACTGATCCTCACTGAGGAAGTGAAGAAAGTCATGGATGCCTTCCTCAGAAAAAAGTATGCTAACATACACTCACACTCACACATAGCATATTTCATACAATTGTAAGGCTTTTAGAAGGAACCTGCCTTGTTAATCTTTTTACACCCAATGCCAGATACACGGTATATGCTCAAGAAATATATATTAAGCAGTGGAGTCAATAAATGAGTGACACGTTATGCTTATACAAAATCATGGTCAAAAAGGCAAATATCTTATGTAGGAGTAGATAAGGTTTTAGTACCCATTAATATGAATTCATTTATTGTAGTGTTTTTGATGGGGTTTTGGAGTGATGGAGGTCTGGAGCCGACCAGAATTCCTGAGATGTCTTTGGTGCAAAAAAGTTATTAAAGCACAGGGACAGGACCTGTGGGCACAAAGAGCTGCACTGGGGTTGTGAAGAGTGACTGGTTATATGCTCTGGAGTTGGGGGAGATAAAGTCAAGAGGAAGTTTCTTAAAGGGATTTCCATGTGCTAAAGAAGACTCACAGATTACTGAAGCCTTAGCTATTGTCAGGCTAAGGTTGTTTTTCCCTCTAGCAAATCATTATCAATAATAATAGGGAGTTCCTGGAGATTAGGCTACTGATAAGATTGCCTTTCTTCTTTTAATTTACTAAGATATTTGCAAACTGATGGAGACTCAGGTCCTTTGATCTCTATCAGTTCAACCATTTGTTCTCAGTCCTTTCCTTTGTTCTTGGCCAGCCAGCAGTGCCTGAGGAATATCACACATATTCCACCTGTGGGGGTGGGGGGAGGAGAGGGGGTTTGTGAGGTGTCAGCTTGCCTTATGCTCCCTCATCAGTTTTCAACCCTACGTGCATATTGCAGTCTGCTGGGATGAAGCAAAGCTTTAAAAAATATGGATGCCTGGGCTCTACTCCAGAAAAACTGACTGAAAATCTAAGGATGTGGGGCTTGGGTATCCAATATTGCTTAAAAGCTCTTCAGATGATTTTAAAGTGCAGACAGGACTGCAATCAATGTAGCAGGTTAAAAGCTATATCATCTAGTAAGGAGAAAGAATATGATGATGTGGGTATGATAACTAAGCTGTTGTGGAAGAAATCAGGAACCATAATAAAAATGGTTATCTATTCCAATCACCTAGCACATTACATAGTGCTGTCATATGCACAATCTCATTCATACCCCGAAGATACACTGATAGTTAAACCAAGAAGGTATTGGTGATTTTCCTCAGATCAAAACCATGTCTGTCAATACAAACAGATTTTCTGACTTTTCATTTTGCCAAACTGCCTCTTAGAGGGTGAGAGCAAGGGTTCCCACCCCTGAAGAGTCCAAATTAGAAGATGTGGAGAGGGGGTCTGGGGACCTATAATTTTACAAGCATTGCTGATGATTCCATTGCACGTGCAGGACTAGAGCAGCAACTCTAAATTGGGGGTGGGGTGGAGGAAGTGGGAGCAGAGATGTGAACCCCATCAGAAATCTGTGGGATTAAAACTCAAGTGTGATGAGGATGAATACAGGAAATGCTTGATTTGGATACCACTTTCACATCAGCTGAGCATCAGCACACATGGTTGCCCAACCAGAGGACAGCACCCCGGGGGTCAGGGTGGGAGATTAGATACTGAAAGTATGTAGGTGGATGCTACAGGCAGGTGGGGATGACAAAATAAGTTTTGCTCACTTCACAGTTTTGCCCAGGGCTGGTGCTGGTACAGAGTAACTGAAGCCAGAGTTGGAGGGACAAAACCAGAGCAGTTTCCAAATCACTTCTGTTTGCCCCTTCCCTCAGGCCTGAAAGTGCCAGGTGCCCATCTCTGGTATGCTTAGCATGTGAAACAACTGAATGTAACCACCATCAAGGCAGGCAGAAACTCCTCTTACAAGGATCCTGGCAGCAGTATGACAAGAGTGCCTTATTGAGCTGATGAAGATAAACAGTGGAGGTGTCTATGCTTGGGTGTCATAAGACAGAAAAGGCTAGCAAGTTTGTTGAAATGATGCATACTACTGCTCTCCTCTGAAGGATGGAGGAAATGACTCTTAGTTGATCATTCCTCTTGCAAATAGAAAGCACGTCACTAAATGTTAGCCATGATCATTCTTTCACCTCAGTCTCACTTTCCCCCTCATTGGGCTATAGATTTCTTGGGCCTATTCTGATTTCTTCAGTCATGTGTACTGATATAGACGGCCTTTTGTGATCATGAGGTAGATTATAAGGCATGATTTTCATTGCTCAGGACAGAATTCAGGGTCATCTGGAATAACTCTGCTTTGGAGGATTTGGAAGGAAGAAGAGAGTTATGGTTCAAAGACTTTGAAGAGATTTTCCTAGTATATCTTTGAAGGTTTTTCCTGGTGTGCTGTGAGCTACTAAGCAAGCATGTGGATGGAGAGAGCAAGAGAGCAAGGGAGAGAAGTGTTATGTGTCTGTTTACATGTATGTGTGCATGTGTGTGTGCATGTGCATGTGTGTGTGTGTGTGTGTGTGTGTGTGTGTCTGTATATAACATCCAAAGCAGGCTGTCTTCCTCCTCTGTATCTTGGCATGGTTTCTTCTCCACAAGTGATGCACTCACATCTTCCAAATGGACAGGTTTGCTGTTGCCCCTCTGGATATGAGGGATGGGAGGAGTGCAGAGAATCTTACTTGCTCTAGCACACTAATAACCTCCATATCACTGCAGTGGCTGCACCTTTGATAATTCCATCTTTCAGTTCTGACATACTCAGAGAACTGTTAACATTGCTTCACACCATCTAAACTTTAGACAAGTTTGCTGGCCAATTTCTCACCTGGACTGCCCAGTGCAAAGCTGTTTTAAAGTCTTTATCCACAAGAGTAGGGTCTGCTCCTTTCTTCAGCAGCATTTGGGTGTGTTGAGGCCGGTTGTGGAAAGCTGCCCAGTGAAGTGGTGTCATTCCCTATAAAACCACAGTCAGAAAGGGGAGAGGTGAGCAGAGGCTATCAGGAAGGAAAATGGAACTCACATTGTCTCCTCAGGCCAAGGGCCATCACCACATAAGTTGGTTGCTGCCTGTCAGTTCATTCATTCCTTAAGCCATTCAATCAACAGATATTTACTGAGTTTCTGCTTTTTGCCAGGAAAATAAGTGTTGAAGATACTGTAGTGAATTAGATAAAGAAGATCCTTGCCCTCATGGGAATTGCAGTGTGGTAGAGGAAGACAGACAACAAATGCAAATGAGCAAAAGGATTTTCCAGATTGTGCAATGCTATCAAGACTGCAAATGGGGTACTGTGAGAGGGTAATTGTGGAGTTAGTGACTATTCTACATGGGCCTCTATGAGCTAGGCTGGGGAAAACAGAACAGCAAGCACCAAGCCACAGAGGCAACCACTTGTAACTGGGGTCACGCTAACCTGCCATATCCCACCACAAGGAATTTTACTGCAATATCTCCAGTGGCTACAACAGAGACTAGATAAATAGCTGTTGAATAAAAGAAGGAATGGAGTGGGAGAGATATCCATGTGAGATGAGTCTGGAGAGGGAGGCAAGGCTGATCCTGGGAATATGGGTTGGGGATACCAACTCTGAATAAAGCATTCACAGTTTATTCTAAAGTCACTGCAAAGACACTGAAGGGTTTTAAACCAATGTTGACATGATCTGACCTACATTGTTTAGAAGAAACCACTCTGTGGTAGCTTGGATGAACCTATATGGTGAATCCCAACTTCTTTTAGAGTTTAAGGTCACACACTTTAGTCATCATTTAATAATAAAATGAGCTTATGCTTGGAAATGGTAACCAAGAGGAACCAGTATTATTTGGGAGTGTACTGTGAAAAGATGGCCTCTTCTCCTTCCCCACACCTCTCAATTACACAAAATATATCTAAAATGACTCTAGATTAAGATGACTGGTAAAGGAGATAAAGGGTATGGGCATCTTTAAAGTTCTTTTTATAGTCATCTCTGCAGATAAATAAAGATATGAGTCTAATATTTATTGATCCAAAGACCTTTATGAATTCTTATGTATATTATTTCACTTAATTCTCCAAACAACATTCTGAACTAAGTACTATGGGGAAATCTGCTATGTGTTCACCAAACTCTATTCCCTCTCCCTCCAAGCCACCAAACTGGGTACATTCCCCAGCCTTCCAGCAGATGGACATGGCCATAAGACTGAGTCCTGATCATTGCAATGTGGACAAAAGGGGTGGCCTGCATAGAAAACAAAACCCACGTGGTCTTCCATACCTTCTCTCTTTCCTCATTCAACAAATGCAGAGGACAAGGCTAAAGAAGATGCTAGAACCACATTTAATTATGAAGCCCAGGACCCTGACTGTTGAGGGGGAATAAGCCTACCTTGTTGACCAGTATTGGACTATGATTCTAAATAAATAAGCTTTTGTGGCAACTGAGTGGCTCAGTTGGTTAAGCGCCCATCTTCGGCTCAGGTCATGATCTCACGTGAGCCCCAGGTAGGGCCTCTCTGCTGTCAGCACAGAGCATGCTTCGTATCCTCTGTTCCCCTCTCTCTCTGCCCGTCCACTCATTCTCTCTCTCTCTCCCTCTCAAAATAAATAAGTAAACTTAAAAAAAAAAAGAAGTAAGATTTTACTGTATTAGGCCACTGAATTTTTGAGTTAATTGCTATAGCAGTTGACCAACGTTAACAGGTACCACTGTCCTTCTCATTTTATAGAAGAGGAAGCCCAGCTCTAGAGAAGTTCCCAAGTCTGTGAATGAACACAGAACTGAATCTAGGGTTTGAGGTTTGTGGGGAGCTGGGATTAGAATGTTAATCCCCTTGGGGCACCTGGGTGGCTCAGTTGGTTGAGCGTCTGACTTTGGCTCAGGTCATGATCTCACAGTTCATGAGTTCGAGCCCCGTGTCGGGCTCTGTTCTGACCGCTCAGAGGCTGGAGCCTGCTTCAGATTCTGTGCCTCCCTCTCTCTGCCCCTTCTCTGCTCATGCTCTGTCTCTCAAAAATGAATAAAAGTTAAAAAAAATTTAAAGAAAAAGAATGTTAATCTCCTTGACCAGGTTGAAAATTCTAAATCATTATATTACAGTTTGCTTTCAAGCTATAGGTGACATACAAGTGAGTCTCCCGGTATATTCTTGAGGATATTTTAAGAAATTGGTTCCATATGGAAAAGAATGCTGATACTAAAGCAGTGGAACTTCTTGTTATTATTCTGACAGCTGAATATTTGCTTGGGATTTAGAATAACTCAATGCATTTCAAAAAGCCCTCTTCATTATAAAATTGACCCACTGGAACTAGAAATCTGGACTCAAGGGAATCAGATTATTCTTATTATGCATGGATTTCCCCTTCCCAGTGCTGATTCCTTTTTGCTTCAGAGTCATTGGCTTCATCATGAAGGGCTATCAGTATCCAGTGTTAAAAGACATCAAAGGAAATTTTAAGTCACTCGAGTGTAAACTTTATTAGGGTAGGTCCTTATCCAATGTCTCAATACCTGGAGCTTAGAACAGTGTCAGGAACAGTGTAGATCGTAAGTAGTCAGTAGTTACTTAAAATGGATACTTAACGGTCCTTGATTGAATTTTTTGCTTTTGTAATATTTAGCTTTGCTTTTAAAAATTATATACATTTTTAAAAAGGCAAAACATTTCTCCTTTACAGAAAATGAACTTTTCTGATATGGTCATTGTTACTAACTCTTCGATTGAAACCTGGTAGAATTTTTGATGAGTTCTCCAAAAGGTAGATGGCAATCACTGTGTGTATATGAGAACTCTGTGTGAAATGTGGTTATGAATTAAATTGTGATCATGCACTGCTAATCATTATCTCCTAAACAGAACTGCTAAGCTTCAAGAGTTATTTCCTTAAAACAACACCACCCCCCTGCCAAAAAACCCTTAAAAGCCCAACTTCTGCATGTTTTGGTAGAGTGAATGGGGTGGGGAGGAGCATTACCATTTTTTATATACCTACTTCCTGTCAAGAAATGTATATATATATTACCTCATTGAATATTTATATACATATATAATCCTAAGAGGTAGGTATTTTTAGGCCCATTTTACATTTGAGGAACCCAAAACACCGGTTAAGTAATTTGCCTAAGGCCATGGGCACATGCCATAGTTGGGATTCAAATCCAGTTCTCTCCAACACTGCAGAATAACATTCTTTACACACATCATGCAGGTAGGCTTTCATTTTGGAAATGAGGTCAAATGTTGGAAATTCTTTTCTTTGTGATTTTAACACCATTCAGGGTCTTCTAATTTTCTGGAATGGTGGTTTTCATTAGAGTACATGTTGCCATCCTATATTATTTGTTTCATTTGGCATTGCCCCTAGGCTCTTACTAAATACACAGCTGGCAAGTATTTATTTTTGTAAGGTATTGAACTATGTATTTTCTCCCACCCCCTTCCCCCACCCTAGAATTTGGTGATCATCTGAATGACTCTAAATCAAGACTTTAATCATTCCATTCCTTCTTGAAATAACAATTACACACACACACACACACACACACACACACACACACTGTTTATATCACAGTATATAACATTCGGTTAAGTCAAGGGAACTTTTCTGTTGCTATTTTTTTTCAACTGGGCTAATGAGAAATAAAAGTAAATCCTCTCATAGTAATAAGAAAACCAAAACTTTCAAAATCAGCTTCAGTGCAGCCACTGGTATTGCACAACATACTTCGTTTAGGAAAGTATACTTTTTTCTTACAACTGCCTCCTTCTCTTTCCTCCAGCTTCTGTTGAGCCAGCAGGCATCAGAGTTGTGTTATGTTAAGACTGGTGGCCATTTAAGGGGTTGACTTCAGTCTCAGAGGTTGGTGTCTGCACTGAGTGGTGACAGGTCATGGTTCAGCTGTAATGCACTTAAAGGCAGAGGCCGTGGCTTATTTGATGTGGTATGCCCATAGCACCAAGCACACAGTAAGTGTTCAAGAAATATCCACAGGAAGAATTAGTGGATTACTGGTTATCAAGGCTCCCTTGGACTCATGGAAAGCATAAAACACCAGGGTCTGTTGAATGCAAGCCAGCCATCTGTGTCCAAACTATGGAGACCTTTTCTACCAGCTGCTTTCTGGAATTTCACTGAGGACTCAATGGGGCCTTGGAAGCATCTAGGAGCTGAAAAGCTAGGAGTCACTTGTAGACATGGCCCTGGCGACAGGGGAACCCCATTTTCTTGGAAAACAGAAAGCCTTGGCTCAATGGCTGAAAAGTAACTCATATTCAGTCATGAGCACAGCTCTCCAGAATGCTTTGAAGGGAAATGTTAAGTTTTAGTTGGCTTAGAATCCATTCTGAGACTGCTGATAGGATTGAATGAATGTCCTAACTGTTGGATGGTAGCAGGGTTGCTTTGGAGCAGTGCTGTTATGAAGATGAGTAATTCTGTGCCTTGAGCCTGTATCACTGAAATTTTATTTAAGGGCTTACAAGTCCTAACAGTGTCTCAGAACTTTTTTTTTTTTTTTCCAAAACCACCATAACTTCTGTGTTTTCTGAACCAGAAATCTGATTAAGTGCTCAGGATTGCACCTTTAGACTGACTCTAGCAGACATTGAAAGGCACAGAGAGAGAAATGTGTGATGTGACCTGGTGCTTGCCATATCCCTCATCTTGGTGCCCTGGGGGGGGGGGGGGGGTAAAATTATAGCAAGTGCTGAGGAGTCAGCCAAACAATTCTAGATCCTTCAGGGGATCTAGATCTTCCAAAGGATCTAGAATTTCACAGAAGTCCAGCTTGGTTCGGGGTGACATTTTAAAATTCACGTTCTATTAATTTCCCAATCACATATGACTACTCCTCACAAAAGTTCTTTCCTGTAGACAAAAAAATAGGAATAAATGCATCAATCATTCCTACTTTTTGTCTATAGGAGACAACAATAACTTTCGTGTACTTTAAAAGATTAAAAAAGGGGCGCCTGGGTGGCGCAGTCGGTTAAGCGTCCGACTTCAGCCAGGTCACGATCTCGCGGTCCGTGAGTTCGAGCCCCGCGTCAGGCTCTGGGTGGATGGCTCGGAGCCTGGAGCCTGTTTCCGATTCTGTGTCTCCCTCTCTCTCTGCCCCTCCCCCGTTCATGCTCTGTCTCTCTCTGTCCCAAAAATAAATAAAAACGTTGAAAAAAAAAATTTAAAAAAAAGATTAAAAAAAATAGATGGTTGTAAGTACAGGAATGAAAGTCATTTTCTTCAATTTTTATTTTGAAAACATTTTATAATTATAGTTCACAAAGATTAGTAAATTATTTCATTGTCTTTGTTTTAGAGTTTTCTTTTTTTTAAAAATTTTTTAAAGGTTTATTTATTTTTGAGAGAGAGAGCATGAGTCGGCGGGGGGGGGGGTGGGGGGAGGTGCAGAGAGAGAAGGAGACACAGAATCTGAGGCAGGATTCAGGCTCCAAGCTGTCAGCACAGAGCCCAATGCTGGGCTCAAACTCAAAACTGTGAGATGGTTACCTGAGCCAAAGTCAGACAATTAACCCACTGAGCCACCAAGGTGCCTCTAGAATTTTCTAATCTGGATAAGTAGTGCACATCATAATAGCCACAGATTATAACTGATAACTAAAAATAATTAGATGTTGGGTTTCAGGACAGTAGGAATGGCTACTAGTGATATTCTTCAAAAACAGTCACTTTTTCCCTTTAATAATGACAAAATGTTTCCAACAAAAATACAAAAACCTTCAGGATGGAAGTTTTTATAATTTAAATGAGGCATTAACACAAGAGAAGCAACGTAGATTAATTTAAGTCATGGAAATAAAGAGCAAATTCCAACAAGAGCAAACTTATAAAACAAAGCCTTTAGGGGTGCCTGGGTGGCTCAGTCGGTTGGGCTTCCGACTTCAGCCAAGGTCATGATCTTGTGCTTTGTGGGTTCGAGCCCCATATCGGGCTCTGTGCTGACAGAGCCTGGAGCCTGCTTCAGATTCTGTGTCTTCCTCTCTGCCCCTCTCCTGTTTGCACTCTGTCTCTCTGTCTCCAAAATTAAACATTAAAAACATTTTTCAAAAGCAAAACAAAACAAAGCCTTGAGAACAGAGACCTAAGTTGTTATATTTATTTTTTCAAATAAACAGAGCATCTACATTCTGCACTAAATTGTGACCTATTAGAGCAGGAATCAAGCCTATATGAGACAAGGTAGGTACTTAAATATTTTTGAGCGAATAAAATGACCATTTTCCCATTCTAAGCAGATCACCTTGGGAGGCCTATAATTATTCCACTTGTTGATCAAAATGTTTTGGGGAGATTTTTTTTTTTTTTTTTTTGGAATTACCACCATAACAGGGGTTCTATCCATGGATAGGAATCAGGCTTAGATCAGAGAAATAAATTACATCTTTACTGGCATTGACTTCAAATTGAAATTCACCATCTTATTTAAATATGAATATAGGCAACAAGCCACAGTACTGTTAACACAATACCCGTGACTTGGCCAAAAATACAAATCACAGACACTTTTGTATTGCATTAGTTAGTGCAGATATCTCAAAATATGTTTTGTATGTATCCCTAGTACAGTAGTTATTGGTCCTATCACTAAATCTTAATAAATGCATTAACAAGCAAGCTTACATATTACCGTTACAAATTTGATCTTTATAATATTTTGGCAACTTTTTCAATATAATTGGTTTCTTTTTTTATCCTCTATATTTTATTTTATATAATTTCAAACATTTTTCTGAGGAGGGATCCATAGGCTTCACCAGCACACCGGCACACATGAACAAGGACTCCTGGCCTAGAGTCTAGAGTACATTTTTTGAAGATCCTAAATGAAATAAAATCTTATTTTTCTGAGAGTAGATTTTGGAAATAATTAAAAGTCACCTGGAGAGTTAAGTGTGGTAAATAAAATTGGTAACCAAGTTGGGTCAACAAAACAAAGAGAAAGGGCCAATAAAATAAAATATGACTTTCCCTTAAAGTGAATAATTCTCTATCTATAATATATACATACATCTATACATAAATATATATTTGGGGTTGGGGCTCTACTATGTACAAGTTACTGAGCTAGATCTAGGGATCCAAAAATAAAAAAGACATGGCCTGCCTTTAAACTCTTATGGGGAAGGGGCAAGTGAGGGTTTGTAAGTAGCAGTGACTCTACTCTTATTTTTATAAGCAGGTCATTTTCAGAATAAAAATTCTAGAGCATTTAAAAAATTTACTTTATTATTTTACCTTTTGCTAACTGTAAAGTAAAGTGATTTCTAGAGTCAGGCACTGTTTCGTTTTTGTTTTTGTTTTTGTTTTATTTTGCCATTATAATGCACAGTTTCTGCTTATGATTATGCCTTAGGAAAGCTGTAAGTGAATTTAGGACTAAGAATTATACCCAAAGGTTCACATCTGTTTTTGCAACTTGGATTTATTTTTTCAGAGTATGGTTATAATGGAAGTTTGGATTGTCAGACCCCTCACAAAAATCTACTTAGACCCGAATTTTCATGCAATGTAGGATCAACAACATTGTATCCTAAATACAATGCAAAACAGTCCTTCTCTGGATAAATGCATTTCAGTTCTAACCCAGATGCCATTAGTTCACAGCCCCTTTTAATGGGGTGCTCTTGTCAAAGCTAAAATGAGAGCAAGAGAGGTTAGATTCCAGGAGTTTAGCAACTTGTTAGCTCCCGGTAACTACATTAGACAGCCTCCCTCTATGCAAAGATTCCTCTGAGGTACAAAAAGACAAAGGCACAAAGGACAATCTGGCCCATTTCACCTTTCCTACAGTGTGAAACTCTGCAGTGTGGATAGCTTCTAAATAAGTCACTTTACAATTAAGCTCTGTGGTTAATGAAACATGAAAAACAAATAGATCATTAGCACAGAACAATTAAATGCAAAGTTACCATAATGTAGTTATGTCTTGTGGGGTTAGGGAGGGCCTTCTTTAAAAAGACATCAAAAGCAAAAGCAGTAATGAACAAGAATGATCACTTTGATTATGTCATATTTTAAAATTTCTGTACTAGAAAAGAAAACTGTTTAGAACAAACAGTTCTAAAATGAGCAACAGACTATGAAAAACTATTTGCAGTCCAACAGCAAAGGATTACTGTTCAGAATAGAAAATAAACTATGAATCCATATAAAAAATGACAAAGTAACCCAACAGATGAATGGACAAAAGATCTAAACAGGCAAGTCACAAAAGAAGTTATAAAAATGACGATTATACCTATGAAATAGTACTCAATCTCATTAGTTATCAGGGAAATGAAAATTAAGGCAACAAGAAAACGTGACAAGCACGCTATTAAACTGCAGGTGGAACGATACGTTGACACAGCCATCTTGGAGAATCACCAGTCATGTGTATTAAAAATAAAAATGTACACCCTAGTGACCAACAATTATTCTCCCAGAGAAATGATTGTGTAAAATACTCAAGGAGGCTTGTACAAGAATACTCTGGAAGAGTGTTTCTTATGGCGAAAAATTGGAGACAGCCTAAATATACATTCATAGGGAAATAGTAAAATAAAAGAAGTATTTTCCTAGTGTGGAACATCATGAAGCCATTAAAAGGAAAGAGACAGATCTATATGTATCAACATGGATAGAGCTCTAAGATATTGTTACATGAAGAAAATAAAGTTGTAGGGGCACCTGGGTGGCCTTGTTGGTAGGACTTCAGTTCAGGTCATGATCTCATGGTTCTTCAGTTGAAGCCCTGCATCAGGCTCTGTGCTGACAGCTCAGAGCCTGGAGCCTGTTTCTGATTCTGTGTCTCCCTCTCCCTCTGCTCCTACCCCACTCACACTCTGTCTCTCTCTCAAAAATAAATAAACATTTAAAAAAAAGAAAGAAAGAAAATAAAGTTGTAGAACAATATACAGAGTGTGATACTTTTTATGTTACAGTCCACATTTGTGAATATACAGAAGACATTGGGAAAGATTACCTGGAGGCTAAGATGGTAGGGTGGAAGTAATCAAGGACTTCCTATCGTTACTTGTAATATTTAAATTTTTCAAAAGCAAATGTGTTCATATATTACTTATGCAAGTAAAAACTAAGAATATAAAAAACTGTTTTAAGTCATTGAGGTCAGATCAGGACAGCCGCTAAGGCGATAATCACTTCCCTGATATAAAGTGCTATCATATTTTGTTTTACTTGAACAGTTATAGGAGAGAGGTTTTCTTTCTTCCTCTCTCAGTTCTTTAGTTTCAGTTTATAATCTAAATCATCTCTTAATGAAGTTAAATTTCTACTAATTGATTCTTCAATCTTTAATAATTTATTGTGATAAGCTTGTTAATCCTACAGTTATTCTTGGAATATAATTTCATTTGGATTCTGTAGAGGTATGCCTTGCTCTTTCCTCTTGTATTAGAAAACCATAATACTTCAGTAGCAGCATTAACTTACCTTTTCCCTCATTTTTTTTTTTTTTTTTTTGCCTTCCATCTTTTTTCCTTCCTGTTATTTAGCAGATATATGGTATGTGTGCACTTACACTTTGTTATCCCCTCAAACCTAATGGAGACTGATTATGCTTGGAGCTCACTGGCAAAGTGATTTAGGGAGAGGAAGAGTAGGCCACTACTCTTAAAAAGGAGGGAACACTACTTGTTCAGAACACTGAGAAACCAAATTCAGGAAATCTACCAAGGTAATGTTCCTTCCATTTCACAGCTGTCCTTACTTCCCAGTGCTAAAGAGCTTCTAGCCCTTATAAATTTATATGGATTGACCATACTGGCAACAAAACACAGGCAAGCATTAGCAGTTGGCTTACATAGGTTTCAGACATGCTGTGACATGGTCCAAAGAGAAAGCTGCAACACTGGATGTAAGTGTCCTTTATGAGGTCCCTTCTCCCTGCACACAAAAGCCACTGAGTCACATCGCTGGTGTAACAGTGGGAAAAATCTCCTCTGAGAGGTCATTTTGTGTGAGAAGGAACTGGAGGCATTTTAATATTTAGTACACATTATTCAGAAAGTATAACAATTACCACTGTTAGAAGGAGCTGGGTCTACTTTAACTGTCTCCACCAGGCAGGGGCCTCCCAGGGTGGGGAAGAGTACAGAAATAACACTTTGCTTTCAGCTGTTCTTTCAGGATGTTCTTTCAGCTGAAGGCTGGACAGAGGGGGAGGTCTATAAGAGGAGTTAAACTTTAGGGTATGAATGACTGAATTTCCCTCCTTTTTAAGACGCCCCAGTTTTGGTGAGTGAGGGTAAGAGCTGGAGGTGGGGGAAGTGGTCATCAACTTTCCCAAGCTCTAGATCAGCCGACATAAACTGCACCACTCAAGTTCCCTGCTTTCATACCATAGGCAGAGTGATCAAAGTGTGCTTTCTCATCTCTGGTTCTCATTTTTAAAGCAGAAGTTTAAAACAGTGAAATCCTCTCTTAGGATTTTGCTTTAAACCCCTAAAGACATGGCGGGTAAAAGTGGCGTGTGACCACTGAGTCAGGGTGGTGTCCAAACTCAGAACTAGGCTGTGAAGCAGGGGCTTTCTGGTGTGGTCATTAATGCCAACCCAGCAGGGAAGAAGCCTGTAATCAGAAAGTTCAAGAAAGACAAGGGGCCCAGCCTCTGTTAGGGCACTTCCTCCCACACTGTTGTTGCTGGCCACCTGGCTTCCTTGAAAACAGTGTAATTTGGTATTTGGAGGCATATGCACTTTCAATGCTATCAGACTTTCTTAAAGTTATCAGACATTCTTAGTAAAGCACAGCCAAACCAAGCACATATTATATTAAAGAAAAATAAAATGGAAACCAGGTATTTAAATCAGTTTAAAGAAGCTTGTTAAAGAAAACAGGCTGGGTAATGAAAAATCAGTCCTGCTTTTTCAAAGATTTAAGCAGTTAGAATAAGATCCTAAGCTACTCTGGGGCAGCTCTGCCTGGTATCCAATAACACTCCAGCAGGAATTTTGCTTGAGAGTGCTACACTGTCTTCTTGGAAGCCTTATACTGTCTCTGCAACATAAAGGAAACAGCAATTGTGATCACCGGCATTAATAATGAGGCCTCCAGAGCCTGGAATTATCATCTATCTGTCATCTTTCACTCAAAGAGAGAAAACTGGCAGCCACAGCTTGCCATTGAAGTTTCTGGGACTCAAAAAGACAGGAAAGAGCAATATTTATTTCTCAATGTCCAGAGGGAAATTACAAAATTTCAGTGGTATGATAAAAGCTTAAGTACTTAATGCAAGAAATTCTTCCCTAGTAGAAGATACCCATACCCATGGTGGGGAAAAATTTCTGCCTGAGGGTTAATAGTAAAGACACAGGCTACCCCCTCAGGGTAGGATCCCCAAAATGTGCTCCATCCCCTCCTTGACCTTTATGATAGGAAGCACTGGTTCAGAAAAGCCCTTCCTGCTGTCCTAAAATGCACAATGGCCAACTGTTCCTTGAGATGTTTAAAGAAGGCTCACCTCATTGTCCTGGTGATTAATCTCGCTGAGATTTGACTGTTGCACCAACACTGTTAGGAGCCTGTGAAGAAAAATGGAAGAAGAGGCTCAAAAGAACAGAATGTGTATGAGAACATAACATTATAAGTACAGTCCACCGAAGGCCTCCAAATGAAGATGAGCCCTTTCTGTTTATCGAGGGGGAAAGATCCATAGAAAAGAAGACAGTGTGATTGGTAATAAGGCACCTGAGGGGATTCCTCTGTCTCTTCTCGTCCCACCTCCTCTCCATCTTGGTGCTCTGGAGATGGGGACAGGGACAAAGGGAATGGAGAAAGTGAATCTGTAGGCTCATCTTCTTCACCAGACCTGTGTTCTTATGTGTGCACTTTAAGAACTAAATTCCTCTAGGGGTGCCTGGGTGGCTCAGTCTGCCTTCGGCTCAGGTCATGATCTCACAGTTTGTGGGTTTGAGCCCCGCATCGGGCCCTGTGCTGACAGCTCGGAGCCTGGAGCCTGCTTCAGATTCTGTGTTTCCCTCTCTCTCTGCCACTCCCCCACTCACACTCAGTCTCTATCTCTCAAAAATGAGTAAACGTTAAAAAAAAAAAAAAAGAACTAAATTCCTCTAGCACTTATTCTTCATTCTTTTACATGAACATATGCAGTGGTTTCAAATTGCTTCACCACTTGGTACATGTGTCACACCTTGTAAGTGTATATAGATTATGCTAGGAGACAGCATTTACGACTTTGCTTATTTTTTCGAAAACATGCAAATGTCTAGGCATGAAATGACAGTAATCAGTGTGAAAAAACTATCAGTGATTCTCAAGCTCAAGTTTTTATCTCACTTGGGTCCCACACTTGGTTGACTGAGGTCTACATTGTGGGAGAGAAGCAGTTGATTGTAGTTGGTAGGGACCCAGAATCTGGAGCCAGACCACCTGGGTTCACATCCCAGCCCAGCTACTCGCCGGCTTTATGACTGAAGGCAAGTAACCTCTCTGTGCCTAAGCTTCCTCATCTATAAAATGGGGGTAAAAAAAGTGCCTACCTTACAGCTCAGTGTGAGGTTAAATGAGTTAATGCATACAGCACTTATAGCATGACTGGAACACAGCAAGTGTTATTTCTAGAACACTTAACGCTAGAAGTTTTAAACCCTGGCTCAAATCTCAGAATCCCCAGGGGAAATTTTTTAAAACCACAAATACCTGGATTCTGTATTCAGTATTTCTGACTTCGTAGGTCTGGAGAGAAACTCAGCTTTCACAGTTTAAAAGGGTTGCTCGGGAAATTCTGGCAAACAGGTCTGAAAACCACTGAGACAGGTACTGAATAAATTAACCAATTGATACTCATTGCTGTGAACTGTGTTCCTCCTGCCCGCAAATTCATTCGGTTCTAACCTCCAGTTCCTCAGAACGTGACTATATTTGGAGATTGAGCCTTTAAAGAGGTAATTAAGTTAAAATGAAGCCATTAGGCCAGGCCCTAATCCAATCTGACTGCTGTTCTCAGAAGAAGAGATTAGGGCCCACCAGCAGCATGGATTGCAGAGGAGAGACCACGTAAAAAGGCAGCAAGTGGCTGGCCATCTGCCAACCAAGGACAGAAGCTTCAGAGGAAACCACCTGCTGCCACCTTGCTTGTGAACTTCTACCCTTCAGAAATTCGAAAAAATAAATTTCTGTTGCTTAAGCCATCCATTATGTGGGTATTTTGTTACAGCAGCCCTAGCAAACTAATACAGTCATGAAGATGATAAAGGATTGTCTATGGGGAGACCATTCAGATAATTCAGACAATTTCTGAAGGAAATTCAGAAACTATTTTTGGAAGAATTACTTGAAAAAAATCAAATGGTTTAGCCTTTTCCCCAGTCAGATTTTCATTGTCTTTTATTTTAGATGACATTTAGTCTTGAGTCTTAAATTGCTACCTACAATCGAATAAAAGAAAGTGGGACTGATCATGTTGCATTAGTGGTAAATGTAACACAGAGAGAGCTTAAATAGGGATGCATTTCTGGTTATTTGCTGTGGAGATGAAATAGCCAGGAAGCCTAAGGTTTAAATCTAGTCTTACCTCTTTTGGGGAGCCAGGATAATGCTGTGATTTAATTCTGCCCTCCCTGCTGCATGACCTCTCTGAGCTTCTGTATCCTCACGTTTATCATTGGGATAATAACAGTGGTGGTGTAAAGACTGAATAACATAGTAGGTATAAAGCTCCTAGTACACAGACTTTAAAAGAACAGTGGCACTGAATGCAAGCTTTCTGGATTCTAAAATTTCTCCACCTAGTGGGAAGAGGCTATAATAATTGCATTTTTGGATAACACTTTTTATCTTTGTAACTATATTTCACTACTGGATTTTCCCCTTCTAATTGCTTTAGAAGGCTGGAGGGCAACTGGTGACTTTCTTTTCTCTTTACTGGCCATTGCTTAGTCTCTAGGGTTCATTTGGTCTGAGTTGTGGGGAGAGAGTGGGAAAGAAAGGCAAGAGGTCAGCTGTGGTCCAATCTGGTTATCCTCGGCCAACCCTAAGGAGACTGAGATCATACATAGCCAGACAGGATCTTCTGGGACTGCTCCAGAGCAGTGATCACACTGAAGGAAGTCAGGCTTTGACTTGATGGGAATGAGGGAGGGGAGAGCATGACCTCCTGTCACATCCTGGTGGTGGGGGTATTCCAAAGTTCATGGGATGAATCCTGTCTCTGGATATTTTTCTATTTGCCCCTCAAATCCATTTGCTGCCCTGCAATGTCCTGCTCTGAGGTTGACCTGCAATAACTTTATCATCCAACTTCCTTTGCCCTCTGACTGCTTTCTGGGTTTGGCCAGGAGAACTGGCAGGAGAAAGGAGAGAAGCCACTTCCCTTTCTGTCAATGACTTTTCCCCCTTACCAAAGGCCACAGCTCCTGCCTAGTGGGTCCTCTTCTACAGCCAGAACCCTGAAGAGGTTCCAGTAACAGCTCCATTCCTTGATCCTTTTGGCCTAGTGGTGGAATACTTTCCTGCTTTTTTGGGGAAAGTGGAGGTGGGGAATTATGTCACCATCTCTTGCTAGTTAATTTTAAATAGTCTTCCATTAAACTTTGTTCAGTTACCTTTTAATATTCTGTGACGTCCTTATTGTGACCCTGATTGATACATGCCAACCTATATTGCTTGATTCCATTTGATTCCTAAGTGTCTCAGATTCAATAATCTCCAAAGATGGAAACAAATTTATAGATAAGTATTCTCTCTCTCTCTCTCTCTCTCTCTCCCTTTGTGAGAGCAAATGATCTTGCTCTCAGGGCCATCATACATTGCCTTGGTGGTAATTCAGACTGGACTAGAGAGCAGGTGTTTGGTTTCAAGCCTAGGGCTTCCATGCTGTTCCATGGTACAGGGGAATCTGCCAGGTGCTTGTCTCACATCTGTCTTAATTACCAGAGGATTTGAAGACCCCTTAGTTTTGTTTTCTCAGAGCCCTCGTTCTGTGCTAAGGTAGCTTAGAAGTATTCCTCCCAAGATCCCCAGCCCAGTCTCTTATTAGCACCAGCTCTGTCCTGTTCTCAGCTCTCTAAGAAGCCACACAAAGCCCACCTTATCCCAGGTGGCAGGATACCAGGCACAGAGGCCCAGCAGGAACATTCTCAGATAGGCAGCATGATGAGTGGTAAGAAAACAGGTGCTGGGGCCAGACTGCCTCCATTAGAATCCCTGCTCCATTACCAACCAGCCAGTAACCCTACACAGGCTATAAAACTCTCAGTACCCATATTTTCTTATCTGTGAAATAGAAATGATATTAACACCTCCTTCTTAAAGATCTGTTGTGATTTTAAATGACTCAGTGCATATGAAATGAAACACTTAGAATGACATTTACATGCCAATGAATATTCTGTATAATTTAATAAAGTTTTTAAAAGCTCTTGCTCTTTATATTTTGGGATCCCCTGATCTCAAAGATCAGGGAGAGATCAGCTAGATGTATAGTGGGGGGTACCTTGTTTCTGTGGGCTTTATTTTGCTGACCCCTTGGACTCACAGCTCTGAATCTGTCCAGCACAGTGATGGTTGGGGAAAAGGGTCCCTAAGCCACCTGTCTGCCCTCCTGTTCCTGAAGCTGCTGATGTGAGAGTATCCTGAAGTATATCATCCCCCCACAGGTTAGAATGCATCACCTGGTAATGCGAGAACAGGACCCCAAAGAAATAATTTCCTTCCTCCCTCTATCTGTCATCAAGAGTCATGAAAAGAGGCAGAGCTGCTGGCACTCTGGCAGGGAAAAAAAAAAAGAATCTGCCAGTAACCATGGAGACCATGAAAAAGACCTCCAGAGAGCCCTGTGGCTGCTTTCAGAGGAAATCGCTGTTTGCCTTCCAATGCTTGCATGTGTAGCGTTGTACAAACACAACTCCTTTCTCTTTGGAGCTTCCTCTTAATGATCATGCCCCCTCTTTCACACTGGCGCCCTCTGAATGTCCTAGAAGCAAGAAAAGCCCTAGGGAGCTGAAAGGGAGAAAACTTGGACCTGCTGAGAAGCTCAGGGTTCAAAGCAGGAAAGGGACTCGTGAGATGAAACCTGCGTTTCTTTGCTTTTGTCCATCCAACTTGCTATCGTGTTCATGATTATAAATCCCTTATTCTTGCATCAGCTTAAATCCCCACTGAGCTGCAGCTTAGCTAAGGCTGTACACTGGAACTGGCTGGTTTGTTCATGAGTTGTTTGCATCACAGAACCTTGCTGGAGGGCTGATTGAGGTGTCCCCTTGGCTTGTTTACAAGCAGCTACAATTTGAGGCTTCATTCTAAATAACCTCTAGTTGAGCACTGAGTGGAAGGAGCATGCTTAGATTTGGAAATCTAAGTATTAGTAGATTTTAAAGTGAGTATGAATACCTGAGTACAAGGACATAATGTGGCCCATATATATGTTTAGGATTAGGGGACAAATAGAGATGAATGTACACTAACAAAGGTAAGGAAGGGAGTTTCAGGGAAGCTGAATGGTTGAATTTGATGCTCATTGGATTCTAAAGCCTAGTAATGCTCTTATAGGGGCCAAGGGCAGGCCACCCTAAGATGGGCCACTTTGGCACGGACATTACTTTGAGTTAAAAGCAATCAAAACCCAGTTGATTCAGGGGTGCCTGGGTGGCTCATTTGGTTAAGCATCTGACTTCATCTCAGGTCATTATCTCAATATTTGTGGGTTTGAGCCCCACATCTGAGCCTGCTTCAGATCCTGTCTCTCTCTCTCTCTGCCCCTCCCCTGTTCATGCTCTGTATCTCTCAAACATAAACATTAAAAAATAAATAAATAAAAAAAAAAGCCAGTAGATTCAGAGAACTCTCTTTAGCTCCCCCTCAATTGCTTGCCTGTACCAGAAAGAGAGCTATTAATAGAGATTCCCTTTCACTTAACAAACTTACCTGCCTAATAGGGCAATCTTTGTTTTCCAAACATTTCCTCTTAACTTCCTCCTAATGGAATTCTCCCCTTTGTATCCTCAGACCCCAACACCTCTCCTTAGCTCTTCTATATTCCCTTAGTCAGTTGCCTGTCTTTGGAATTTCCATGTCTGTGTGGATTCCCTGTACATAGGCTACTAAATTTGATTTTTTTTTTTTCTGTTAATCTGTCTCATGTCAGTTTGATTCTTAGTCCAGTTAGAAGGATCTTGAAGGATGGAAGAAATTCTTCCTCCCCCACACACCTGTATGTGAACATATGTTTTGTGGACCTGTGTGTGCTAAGGTGAAGAAGGCTGGAGTGAGAGCTGGTGGGGTGGCAGGAGCAGGGATTCATTCTTTAGCACTGATCTATGGTATTTCTTTATTTCAGTCTATCTCCTATTGTGATTATCACCCTGTCATCACCATCATCAATACTTACCGAACACTGACAATGGACAGTGGTCAGTGTTTTTTTACATATTTTCTCATTTATTTCTGCCGATTTACCATGAAATAAATACTGTATTATTCCTACTTTCTAGGAAAGAAAGCTAGCTGAGCCTTGACAAGTTAACTTTGTCCAAGATAATATGGTTACTAAGAGATGGACCAGATTCAAATCTGGTCAGTCTGACTCCAGAGCTGGCAGTCCTGACCATCCTTTACCTCAATCCAAAAGGGATATTAGGTGGTTTTTAGATACATATAGTAAAACAAGATTACAAGTGAAGAAACTAGTCCAAGAGAAAATAAGGGCAGGGTAAATAAGATGCAGTTATGGTCCTACACGTGTGCCAGAGGTGGGACACAAACTGGGGTTTGGGTTTTTTAAACATACAGAGAGAAATCATAGGTCACAGGGTCCACAGAGTAAAAATAAATAATTTATCAGGAGAAACACAGCAATTCTTCCTTTAGTAGAATTTTTTTGTGTGTGGTTTCTCATTTTTTAGATGCTGTAACAAAGTATTTCCTGACAATGAAACAATAAGGAGTTTTGTAAAGCTTCTTAGGGTAGGGCTTAATGACAGACTGTGGCCATTAAAGTACATCCTACAGGGTCCACAGTAGTGGATCCTAGGAACAGAGTAGGCACACGGGCAGGTTACTTAGCCTCACACATGCACTAGGCAATTAATTATCTTCTTAGTGCCTCAGCTTTCTTATCCATAAAATGGGGAGAGAAATATTACCTATCACATAAAGGTGTGGTCAAGATTAGATGAGATAGTACATGGAAAGCACTCAGAACTTTGCTCAGAACATGGTAAATAATCAGTGCTATTTGTCTTTCTTTTCCTCATCATTGTAAATGCAGACCTATAGGCTTCAGTGGTTAGCCAAATCGGCTTACAGTTGTGTCCACTTAGGAAAATTAAGCAAACAGGTTTGCATGGCCTAATGGAAGGTCGCTCCTGCATTATGGTTGTAGGATTAGGAAGTACTCACAAGCCAGACTATATATATATATATATATTTTTTTTTTTTTTCAGAAAACAATTATGAGTTCATGCTGATACATAAACAAATGGATGATAGAAGGCCAACTTTTGTGCCATAGGACATTGCTTGGCTACTTTCTGCTTGAAACACTGAATGCAGATGCTATCAAACACTGCCATGGTCATAAAATTTCTCATAAACGAATGATAAAATATCTAATTTTAAGCAATGTAATGCCATAGGGAATTTTTTAAGGCAAGCTAGTTTCTAAATGTTCTCTAGGTAACAAAGCCAGTTGCTTTGCTATATGGGTTGTTAAGGTTTCACACGATTCATTTTTGGAGAACATTTACCAGAAATGATGATTTTGGTTTTGGAATAGTTAATCTTAATCTTTGGGTTTTCCTAGTTGCCACAGCTAGTATTATCATAAATAAAGGAGGATTTTATCTTCCAGAATCAGCTAAATGTCCATTTAGGACAATAAAACCATATCATCAGCACACAGAAGGATGTTTATTTTTCTGGCTTTAGCTTTTCTGAAGGTGGTGGCTGGGTCACTAGGTATAATTTCAAGAAAAGGGGAAACCACAACTCTGTGTTATCTCAGTTATAGTGATGTAATGTAGATCCTAGAGAGTCTAGGGACACTGCTGGGCATAATATGAAATAGACTAATATGTCCACAGAAGAGGAAATACAGTTGGATTGGTTTTTAATTTATCACTGTAGTGATTTGAAATGATGAGCCTAATCAATTGGCCAAATTAACATCAAGCATGCTTTTGACTGAGAAGTCTTAGTTCACCCCTCAGGTGCAATGGCCTGATGACAGAGACAGCTTTTCAGCAAAATTCATGAACCCTTTTCTTAGGTTGGAGTCATGGTT
Organism: Lynx canadensis; assembly: GCF_007474595.2. Lineage (NCBI taxonomy): Eukaryota > Metazoa > Chordata > Mammalia > Carnivora > Felidae > Lynx > Lynx canadensis. Next base: position 124,549,411 of record NC_044303.2, read on the forward strand.
GGGAGGTGGATTCTATATTCCCAAGTACTCCTTAAACACAGGGTGGTACATGACCAGTGTGGTAAATGACTAGTCCTTATTAAAAGAATGTGAGCAGAGGGGCGCCTGGGTGGCGCAGTCGGTTAAGCGTCCGACTTCAGCCAGGTCACGATCTCGCGGTCCGTGAGTTCGAGCCCCGCGTCGGGCTCTGGGCTGATGGCTCAGAGCCTGGAGCCTGCTTCCGATTCTGTGTCTCCCTCTCTCTCTGCCCCTCCCCCGTTCATGCTCTGTCTCTCTCTGTCCCAAAAATAAATAAACGTTGAAAAAAAAAAAAAAAAAAGAATGTGAGCAGAAGTGAATTGAATCAAAAGCTGAGATTTTAAAGAAATAAGGTGGGGAGACTTCTTCATACTACTCTTTCCCCATCCCCAGACTGAACAAAGAGAAGCCACAAGATGGAAGAAACTTAGGTCTCTGAGTTACCATATGGAGGGGAGCCACCCTCCAATCCAGGAACACCTAACTGGGACAAAGCTTTTATTGTGTTAAAAAACTGAAGCTTTGGGTTTTATTTGTTACAAAAGTTATAATCACCATAACAAAAGCCGGTATTTACCTTCCGGAATCAGGCAGATTTTGAAATGACCACTCAGTGAGGCTGGTATACCAAGTAGAGTAAATCAAGGTAGAATAGTCTTAAAGGTACATTTTAAACATATATTTGGAACATTATTCTTGGGATAACAGTATGATTTTGTGACTAAATATTTTTGTGGGTTGTCTAGAAAAGTCATTCTTTCTTTATCCCAATTCATCAAAAGGGAGTCATCTCTTTATGATGTCTATTGATTGTTAGCTCTGAGCTTGCTGTTTCTTCTCTAAACTTCCTTGTTTTGTTGGGCTTTGAGTAAATCCTAGTTTTCTATTATTCCTGGATATAATCCAATGATAATAAGAGGCAATGCTTGGTTGGGAATAGTTCTGGAATTTCCCAAACCCTTTTGGTGTAAAACAGAATGAAATGAAGAAATCCTGTTACCTCTCAACCTGGAAGAGGCCTTGGTCTCATGAACCCCCTCAGAGCCCCTCATGTTAGTTCTGAATTCAGGGTCTAGAGGATGAGGCTCCCAGATGATGAGGCACACCCTGTGGTGCTGGCCTGTGCCTAGCTCTGGGGAATGCTAAATTCCTGTCAGAGGCATGTTCTGTGCTAGGGAGGTTAAGGAAGTGCCCAGAATGTTGCTGATACCACACTGGGAAATGCTATTATTGGCTGCTCCAAGGGGCTTTCAAAAGATTGGACACCAAGGACTTTTAGACACAGAGGATTGGGGAAGCTACACTTGGTCTGGACAAAACTTTTTCCTTTGTTGCTCAATTGTCTTACAAAAATGTGACCTTCTTGATCATCCAACTTATTTGTGTATATTTCTTCACACAGCTCCCAGAAGCTCACAGGCCTGGTTTTCCTTCTAACCCACTGGTTCCCCTGTCTCTCTCCTTTACTGAGTCCCTTGCCTCCTTCCAACCCATAAATGTTGGCGTGACTCTGACTTGAGACATTAATCTTTCTGCCCAGTCAGTGCTCTTCCACTCCCCTCCCCACTATTTGAAATTATCCTATTTATTTTAAAATTACCCTATTTATTTGTTTACTAGAGTGCTGCTTAGCTCCTTCACTAGAATGTAACCTCTGTGAGGTCAGAGACGCTGTTGTGCTTACTGGCAACCACTGGGGCCTAGAGGAGCACTTGGTCCATGATAAGCACTCGACAGTGACTGAATCAATAAATGACTAATTGAATGGATGAATATGTGAATTCAGATGATGAAAAATAGCATTTCTTAAATCAGAGTGTAGGAGAAAGGGTTTTTCTTTTTAATTTATTAAACAGGAGAGGAATGAGATTAGAGTTTAAGATTCTTCCAGGATATTTTGATTCACTGAGATGAGGTCCTATCTGCTGCAATGTAAAAAAAAATGGATGGGCTTTTTCTTTATTCACCTCAGAGGGTTAATTAGGTGACCTTCTAATCCAAGTTAAGTCTCTCCAAATGTGAGGATTGTGTGAACCTGGCTACTTACCTCACATCAGGCTCAGCAGTGGCAGCATGCAGTGGCAGACGGCCATTTTTATCCGGGATATTGTGCTTGGCACCATTCCTGAGCAGACTCACACAACCTTCTAGCCAACCCTGAAATATAAGAGCAACTGTGTCATTATATAACACAGCCTGGTATAACAGACCAACAAACTCTCTCCAGTTTTCTTTCTCTTTTTTCTTTGGTGTGGCTATAAATATGTTTTGTTTGATTTGAAGTGGTTAAGGATCACAACCTCAACTTCAGCGGAAAGCTGCAGACCTTGACATATGGGTTCCTGAGTACTCTGGAGGACCTTTACCCTGTCGGGTATAGATGGATTCCTAGACTCTCTCTTCTGTCTCCCATTCCCCATTTCTTACTTGCTGATATTCCACTTTTATACGCAGTTCCTAGGGATCAATATGGCATGTGGTAGTTCTAACCTCGCATTCTGTAGGCTTAGCTTCAAATCATGCTTGTCAGTGGTCTGACGTGGGTGCCATGGTCCAATTCCAAAAACTGTACTCCTATATCATTCTTGAGTCCCAGCCTCCACTCTGTGCCTCAGTTTATCTATATCTGATAAACAGGCTTTGGTCCTCTTTTCCAAGTTCTCTTTCTAGTAACCACAAGGATAATATTTTTCTTATTCTAGTCAGTCTCCCTCCCAATGTCTAGAATCCTAGTCTAAGCCATAATCCAATGGCTGGGACCCTGCCATCTTGTTGACTGATATGTCTGATGCTGAATATGGGGGTATCACCAGGACCCTCTAAGGGTTCCCTGTTGCTGGGCTTCACCCACTATGAATTCCCTAAGAAGCTTTATGTGAACTCCCTGCTGTCCACTAATTCTCCAGATTGAGAGTGGCATTGCTACATCTCATGCTTGTCCCCTTCTTGGTTAGCACTTACAGCTGGGTCATTTCCCCACTATCTCTCATTTCAAAGGGCAGATATAATCACAGGCTAGTCCTCCCTCCCTTTCTGTTCTGACCCAGCCCTACTGATAACCAAGTTTGGCCAAGCAGAATGCTTCCTACATTCATCCAGAACCATTGGGGTTACTCCTTCAGTTATAATTAGATATATAAGTAGATGAAGCCATTATTACAAAGAATAATATATATGATAACTCTCTGTTCTGCCTTCATTCCTTTATAGCTAAACTTCAAGACTACCCCATCAGAAGAGAAAAATGACTGAAGATTTCCTCTCACAATACTGGAAGCAATGGGGGGCTCCTGGGTGGCTCAGTTAGTTAAGTGTCCAGCTTCAGCTCAGGTCATGATCTCACCGTTTGTGAATTCAAGCCCCGTGTTGGGCTCTGTGCTGACAGCTCTGAGCCTGAAGCCTGCTTTGGATTCTGTGTCTCCCTTCTCTGTTTGCCCCTCCCTTAATCACACTCTGTCTCTTTCTCTCAAAAATGAATACACATTAAAAAATAAAAAATAAAAAAATACTGAAAGCAATGAAAATCAAAATGTTACTAAATGAATGGAGAAGAAAGATAATAAGAAAAGAACTTTTTGGTTCTGGAAAGTCTGGAAAAAATCTTTTAATAAAAGCACATTCGTAGGTTATAATATTGAATATGGTTTTGAATTGACCAATAATATATAAGTCTTAAGTAGAAGCAAATGTTTTTCAGTCTTAAGTTATAATTTACTAATGTATTAAATCTGGTTTTAGTTTCTAATGTCCAAGTCATCAAGATCTCTGATTAAAAGGAAAAAATATGACAAAGAAACCCAAAAGAAAGGCATACTGAACAAATTTTAGAGTTGCCTAAGTTTTACACTTATTGAAAAACAAATCTCCTGATGGGGGAGGGTTTGAAACATTTTTATCATCTTGCAACATTTCCTGGAATTATGTGTATGTGGTTTTCTTTTTTTCTTCAGAAAAGAAATCAGAAAAATCACTGAATACACTTGAAACCAGTGGTCACTATTCAGAATCAACAAGTACATTTTTTTATTTACTGTGTGCTGGATGATTCCGCATGTGTTTCTCCTTCAATTGTGATAAGTGTAGGATAGTATTTCCACTACATTTTACAAATGAGGAAGGAGACACAAAATGGTGAGGTGATGTGTCTAAGGTTACACATCCATGGTAAGTGTATGTGTATACTGAGTTTGGAGCTGTGATGGACACTAAGTTGCTAAGTACGCCCTTTGCCAAGTTTCTCTTCAATACTTGAATTCAAACATTGCCAGAAGGGGTTGGTGGGCTCCACAGTGCAATCCCCAGGACCACCCACCCCCTTCTCAGGGAACCTCAGAAGGAATAGGGAGGGGTCCTTGCTTGGGTTGCCACAAAGAAGTGGGGGCATCAATAAGAGGGTGATGCCACATGCTGTCATGCAAGCATACTTCCTTCATGTAGCTCCTTTGAATGCATTCCTAGAAAGACTTGTCTGCAAAGGTGGCACCTCTCTAGGCTCACTATTCACTGTGATCTACAGGATACTTGCTGTAAAAAGCCATAGCAGGAGCAATTATTAAGACATGTGCAAAAGGGAAGGGGCCTGGGAGGGCATTCCTGTGTCTCTCAGAGATATGACACTTCACCTACTAGTCATAGACCAATGGTTTTCAAACTTGGGTGGGTATAAAAATTGCCCAGGAGGTTTGTCTGCATAGACATCTCCTTCCCATCCACTACCCTGTCTGCTCCCAGTGTGTGACTCAGGAGGGCTAGTGTGTATTCCTGGAAAGTACGTTTGAAACAAGTATTCCAACACTTCAAAAAAATTCTTTCCAGTTTAAATCTAAGTCCTAGAGAAAGAGGGCATGCAAATAGAAAAAGGAAAAGTAGTTGCTAAAAAAAAAATCTCTGTGATAATTGGGCAATGCCTCATGCAATCTATGTTAGATTGTGGCAGGAAGGTGTGGTATTTGGGAAAGGGAAGAGTCCTATTTCAGCAAGGCAGTTTCAGGACACCGTGGGGCTTGCCCAGGATGAATCCACCACTGTCAGTGGGCAGCAAGAGCAAATCCAAGAATCTACTTTGGCTGCAACAGTAGTTATGGTGAAGATTTCTGGGAGCCTCATTAGAGGTGAAGGAGAATGATGACCCACATGTGGCACTAAGAAGAACTTGCTTGACATAGACTCAAAGTAGCTCTGGGGTTTCCTAGAAGGAATGCAGGGAGGATTTGAAAAGAGAGGGGCTTGAACGTTTTCAGTAAGGCTTACCAAGCTTACCCAATGTTGGGAAATGCTAAACTGAAATCTCTTGATGAGGACTGGCTCTATACAATTTTTATTTATTTATTTATTTATTTATTTATTTATTTGTTTGTTTGTTTGTTTATTTAGAGAGACAGAGAGGAGGTAGGGGGAGGGGCACAGAGAGAGGGAGAGAGAGGATCCCAAGCAGGCTCAATGCTGTCAGCACAGAGTCTGACACAGGGCTTTAACTCACAAACCATGAGAACATGACCTGAGCTGAAATCAAGAGTCAGACGCTTAACCGACTGAGCCACCCAGGTGCCCCAACAATTTTTAAATTGAGTACTGATTGTGGGTTGAGTCCTATGCTTGGTATTGCCCCTGAATAGTCTGGTATTTCTCCCCTACTCCTACCCCCGACATTTCCCAGCATTCCCCATATTTCTCATCCTCTAGCTTCCACTTAGCTGATCCTACCCCACAATGTTACCTGCAGCTTCAAATGCTACCACCCACTCAGGGTATTAATGGAGTGGGTTCTTTTTTTTTTTTTTTTTTTCAACGTTTATTTATTTTTGGGACAGAGAGAGACAGAGCATGAACGGGGGAGGGGCAGAGAGAGAGGGAGACACAGAATCGGAAGCAGGCTCCAGGCTCTGAGCCATCAGCCCAGAGCCTGACGCGGGGCTCGAACTCACGGACTGCGAGATCATGACCTGGCTGAAGTCGGACGTTTAACCGACTGCGCCACCCAGGCACCCCAGGAGTGGGTTCTTAAAAAGAGTACCAAGTAAGTCCAGAAATGCTGCAAGGCAAATTCTGCTGTTAAAATGGAAAATAATATTTTTCTTTTAAAAAAATGTTTATTTACTTATTTTGACAGAGATGGGGGGAGAAAGAATGGGGGAAGGGGCAGAGAGAGAGGGGAGAGAGAATCCCAAGCAGACTCTGCACTGTCAGCGTGAAGCCAGATGTGGGGCTTGATCCCACGAACTGTGAGATCTTGACCTGAGATGAAATCAAGAGTCAGATGCCTAAATGACTGGGCCATCCAGGTACCTCAATAATATTTTTCTAATGGCAAAATCACCTCTATCTTAGAAGATTGTTAGGAAGATCCAAAATGTCTTAGATCCACAAAAATAGCTCTTAGTAGTGCTACAAGTGTCAGAGATGATTGGAGCAAAGCTTCAAGTTTTATTTCCATTAGCATAAGTCCAAGAATACTTTTCTGCAAGGGGACACCATAACACCACACTAAGCCCTCCCCACTCCTTGACAGACACCACAGACATAATCAGTACCAGATAGGTTGCCAGGCATAGACTTGTGCGGCCATAAGCATCCTGCATGTTAATATTGGCCCCCATCTTCAACAACAGCTTCACTGTGTCCACTTGACGTCCAGAAACTGCATGCATCAAGGGTGTACATCCTGGAATGAGACATTTCAACAGTCTTTATAAAAATATTTGACTTCTGAAATTTATTAGCAGGCTTTATTTGCCTGTTCACTTATTATGCTCTTTGCAAATAAAGGAACTGGCCACAACACAAATTCAGCTGTTGAACTATATGAGACTGAAGAGAAATGAAGATGATTGTTGCTACATTTATGTAAACTATGTATTTTCTTAATGGCTGTATTAAATCTTCTGTAATTTTGCAGTAATTCATTGATTAAAACAATTTGTGCCAATGATTAAAAAATCCTCATTATTACCATGAGAATCAGCACCATTTAGGACATGACAGGTTTTTCCTAACCTGGTTTGAACAATGTAGAATCTGGAAGTGTTTGGAAGGCAACTCCAGCCAGGCAGACAGGTGCAGCATATTTTTATTAGAGATGGTAGATGATAAAGGGCAGTGATGGTTGCCTAGCCTTGGGTTACACACATTCTTAAGAAAAGGGTCAACCTTTATTGGAACACTTCTCTGTTTTGGTTAGTAATATAGGCCAAGGCATCTGGTTCTTTGTGGGTTTTCTTTCTGAAGAAAAACAGATGAAATTACACATTCTGATTAACTCGTAGACCTGTTGGAACAAGCCAGCCTGGTGAGGCAGAATCCAGGTGCTTCACACTCTTCAGGTGAAGAAATCAAACCTCGGACACAATTCTTTGCCAAGCTGAGACTTGTTTACATGCTTTTCATTGATAACATATTCTTAGAGTGCGCTGCAAGGTACTCGAAATGGACAAATTGTGGGGCTGCTGTTCTCATTGCAAGATTACAGCTGGCAACCCAGTTTCTCTACAAATCTCTCCTTTCTAATACTCGTTGGGTAAAAGCAGCAATGAAGCACTATGTCTTGAATAGTGGCAACAGTTCCTTCTTTATTTCTTCCTCTCTCTCTTCTCTCCTTCCTTCCCTCCTTCCTTCTCTCCCTCCCTCCCTCTTTCTTTCTTTGTTTTGGAGGGTGTTGAATTGCTCTAGCCCTGTTTGTTGAAGAGGCTTTCTTCCACTGAATTACATTTGCACCTTTGTCAGAGATCAGTTGAGTATATTTGTGTGAGTCTATTTCTGAATTCTTTGTTCTTTTCCATTAATCTATGTCTGTCCCTCAGCCGTTACCACATAGTCTTGATTTCTGTAGCCACATAATAGGTCTTGAATTTTGGAAGACTGATTCCTCCCAGTTTATTCTTTTTTTTTTTTTTTTAACATTTTTAATTCCAGTTAGTTAACATACAGTATATTAGTTTCAGGTGTACGATATAGTGATTCAACACTTCTGTATATGACCTGGTGCTCATCATGAGGAGTGCACTCTAATCTCCATCTCCAGAATTGTGATGCCCCCAACTATGCTTTTCTTTTTCAAGATTGCTTTGGTTATTTAGGGTCTTTTGCGGTTCCATACAAATTTTACAGTTGTTTGTTCTAATTCTCTGAAAAATGCTGTTGGTGTTTTGATAGGGATTGCATTAAATGTGTCAATTACATTGGATAGTATGGACATTTAACAATGTTTGTTCTTCTAGTCCATGAGCATGGAATGTCTTTCCATTTCTTTGTGTCATCTTTAATTTCTTTCATCAGTGTTTTATAATTTTCAGAGTATAGGTCTTTCACCTCTTTGGTTAGGTTTATTCCTAGGTATTTTATGGTTTTTGATGCAATTGTAAGTGGGATTGCTATCTTAATTTCTCTTTCTGCTGTTCATTATTGTCGTAGAGAAATTCAATAGACTTCTGCACATTGATTTTGTATCCTGTGACTTTACTGAATCATGTATCAGTTCTAGAAGTTTTTTGGTGGAGTCTATTGGGTTTTCTCTCTCTATATATAGTATTGCGTCATCTGCAAATAATAAAAGTTTTACTTCTTCCTTACTGATTTGGATACCTTACTTCTTTTACTCTTCTGATCATTGTAGCTGGGACTTCCAGTAGTATGTTGAATAGAAGTGGTGAGAATGGACATTCTTGTCTTATTCCTAACCTTAGGGGAAAAGGTCTCAGTTTTCCCCCATTGAGGACAATGTTAGCTGTGGGTTTTTCACAGATGGCCTTCATTATGTTGAGGTATGTTCCCTCTAAACCTACTTTGTTGAGGGTTTTTATCATGAATGGGTATTGTACTTTGTCAAATGCTTTTCCTGAATCTTACTGAAATGATCATATGGTTCTTATTCTCTCTTATTGGATGTGATGTGTCATGTTGATTAATTTGTGAATATTGAATCATCCTTGCAACCCAGGAATAAATCTACTTGATTGTGGATGATTTTTTTTAACGTATTATTGAATTAGGTTTGCTAGTATTTTATTAAAGATTTTTGCATCTGTGTTCATAAGGGATACTGGCCTATAGTTCTCTTTTTTTTAATGGTGTCTTTATCCAGTTTTGGTATCAGTATAATGCTGGCTTCATAGAATTAATTTGGAAGTTTTCTTTCCTTTACTATTTTTGGGAACAGTTTGGGAAGAATAGGTATTAACTCTTCTTTAAATGTTTGGTAGAATTTGCCTGTGAAGCCCTCTGGTCCTAGATATTTGTTTGTTGGGAGTTTTTTGATTACTGATTCCATTTCTTTGCTTGTTATTGGTTTTTTCAAATTTTCTGTTTCTTTATGTTATAGTTTTGGTAGTTTATATGTTTCTAGGAATTTATTTCTTCTGTGTTCAAATTGTTGGCATATAGTTTTTCATAATATTCTCTTACAATTGTTTGTATTTCTGAGGTGTTTGTTGTTATTTCTCCTCTCTCATTTATTATTTTACTTGACTATTTTCACATTCTTTCTTGGTAAGTCTGGTTAGAGGTTTATCAATTTATTTATTTATTTATTTATTTATTTATTTATTTATTGATTGATTGATTGATTTGTTCTATTGTCTTTTTTTTTTTTTTTAGTTTCTATATCATTTATTTCTTCTCTAATCTTTATTATTATCCTCTCCTTCCTTCTAGTGGCTTTAGGTTTTGTTTATTATTCTTTTTCTAGCTCCCTTTGATGTAGGGCTAGGTTGTTTATTTGAGATTTTTCTTGCTTCTTGAGGTAGAACTGTGTTGCTACTTATAGCAACCATTTTTGCTGCATCCCAAAGGCTTTGGATCACTGTGTTTTAATTTTCATTTGTTTCCATGTACTGTTTAATTTCTTCTTATATTTCCTGGTTGACCCATTCATTGTTTAATAGCATGTTATTTAAAAAAATAGCATGTTATTTAACTGCCATGTATTTCTGGTCCTTCCAGATTTTTTCTAGTGGTTGATTTCTAGTTTCATAGCATTGGGGTCAGAAAAGACATATGGTATGACTTTGATTTTCTTGAATTTGTTAAGACTTGTTTTTTGGCCTAATATGTGATCTTTTCTGGAGAATGTTACATGTGCACTTGAGAAGAATGGGTATTCTGCTGTTTTAGAATGTAATGTTCTAAATATATCTGTTAAATCCATCTGGTCCAGTGTGTCATTCAAAGCCGTTATTTCCTATTTTCTGTTTAGATGATCTGTCCATTGATGTAAGTGGGGTTAACATACCCTAGTATTATTGTATTATTATCAATCAGTTCCTTTCTGTTTGTTAGTAACTGTCTTATGTATTTGGTTGCTCCTATGTTGGGTGTGTAAATACTTATAATTGTTTCATCTTCTTGTTGGCTTGTCCCTTTTATTATTATATAGTGTCCTTTATCTGTTGTTACAGTTATTTATTTATTTATTTAATATTTATTTTTGAGAGACAGAGAGAGACAGTGTGTGAGTGGGGGAGCAGCAGAGAGAGAAGGAGACACAGAATCCGAAGCAGGCTCTAGGCCCTGAGCTGTCAGCACAGAGCACAATCTGGGGTTCGAACCCATGAATTGTGAGATCATGTCATGAGCTGAAGTTGGACGCTTAACTGACTGAGACACTCAGGTGCCCCCAATCGTTGTTTTAAGGTCTAGTTTGTCTGATATATGTACTGCTACTTTGGCTTTCTTTTCACATCTATTTGCATGATAGATGTTTCTCCATCCCGTCATTTTTCACTCTGCAGGTGTCTTTAGGTCTGAAAAGAGTCTCTTGTAGGCAACATATAGATGGGTCTTGTGTGGTTTTTTATCCATTCTATTGCCCTAAGTCTTTTGATTGCAGTGTTTAGTCCATTTACATTCAAAGTAATTACTGATAGATATGTATTTATTGCCTTTTTATTTCTTGTTTTGTAGTTGTTTCTGAAGATTTTCTCTGATCTTTTCTTGTCTTTCTCTCATGTTTTGCTGATTTTCTTTAGTGATATATTTGGATTTGTTTCTCTTTATACTTTGTATGTTTATTAGTGGCTTTTGATATATGGTTTGATATATAGGTTTGTTTATAACCTCTTATGCATATCATATAGGAGTCTATATTAATTTGATGGTCATTTAAGTTTAAATCCATTCTTTTCCCCTCTCCTCCCCCTTTTAGATATATGTTACTATATTTTACATCCTTTGTTTTTGTGAGTTTTTTGACTTTTTTTTTTTTTACAGAAATATTCACTTACTGCTTTTGTGTTTCCTGCCTTTATACTGTCACTTTTGGTCTCTTTTTCATTTAGAGTCACCTTTAATATTTCTTGCAGGGCTGGTTTAGTGATCATGAAAGGTTTTGTTTGTCTCAGAAATGCTTTATCTCTTCTTCTGTTCTCAATGATAGCTTTGCTGGATAGAGTATTGTTGGCTGCAGATTTTTCCCATTCAGCACTTTGAACATATTATGCCATTCCCTTCTGTCTTGCAAAGTTTCTGTTGAGAAATCTCCCATGAGCCTTTTGGGCTTTTCCATGTAGGTTACTGACTTCTTCTGTCTTGCTGCTTTTAAGATTTTTTCTTTATCACTATATTTTGTAAATGTTATCATACATCTTAGTTTGTTGATTTTGATGGGAATTCTCTATGCTTCCTAGATACAAATATCTCCTTTCTTCACTGATAAGGAAAGTTTTCAGCTATTATTTCTTCAAAGAAAATTTCTGCCCCCTTTTCTCTCTTCTTCTTCTGGGGCTCCTGTAATACAAATGTTACTATCTTTTTTTTTTTAATTTTTTTTTCAACGTTTATTTATTTTTGGGACAGAGAGAGACAGAGCATGAACGGGGGAGGGGCAGAGAGAGAGGGAGACACAGAATCGGAAACAGGCTCCAGGCTCTGAGCCATCAGCCCAGAGCCCGACGCGGGGCTCGAACTCACGGACCGCGAGATCGTGACCTGGCTGAAGTCGGACGCTTAACCGACTGCGCCACCCAGGCGCCCCCAAATGTTACTATCTTTAATGGAGTCACTGAGTATTCTTATGATTATTGCTTTAAATTCTCTATCAGGCATTGTTACTTAAAAATGTTTCATTTAGATCTCTGGCTCTGGCCCTGTTCTGTTCTTTCAGTTGGGATGAATTTCTCTGTCTCCTCATTTTGTCTAGCTCTCTGTGTCTGTTTCTGTGTCTTAAGAATGTCAGCTATGTCTTTTGTTATTGAAAGTAGTAACTTTATGAAAAGGAGGCCCTGGAGTGCCCTGCAGTGTAGTGCCCCCCGTTCATCAAGACCTGGCACTTCAGGAGAGTATCCTATGTGTGCTGCTTATGCCTTGCTATTGCATCTGAGTCACTTTTCTTTTCAGTACAGTTGTCTGCACTGACTCTGCCTGCTGTGGACTGTGCTAGCTCTCTGTGATGTTAGTGGACCCAGGCAGAGCAGCTCTGAGGGTGCATGATCCCTGGGGAACTTGGGAGCAGGGTGGCAGTATTAGCAAAATTTGTGTTGGGCCACTAGGCCTATGCTGGATCACCTCAACTGCTGTGGTGGCTGCAAGCTCTGCACTACATGGCAGGGGGCGTGTGGCTGGGTGCTGTGCTGTTGCTGGGCGGGGCTCTAGATAGCAGTTGTTCACCTGGTGGCTGGGTGGGACATGTGTGTACTTTTAACAAAATTTGCCTTGAGCCTGGGCCAAAGCTATAAATGTCTGTGCAGCCCCACCTACCCCAGGTGGCTCTGTGTTTATGCTGGGGGGCAGGGGAGGAAAATGGTGCCTGCAAGTCCCTCATTTTCAGAGAAGTCCCCCAGTGTGCTCAGAAATCAGTATGAACACATCTGTCTCCCATGTGTCCTGGTGTTATGTAAATTCCAGTTTTTTTGTTGTCTCTCCATGTAGTCCACTATCTCTTTAAGGGCAGAGACCCAGCTATCATTCACTCTCCCAGCTCACCCAGAGCTGAGTCAGCTGACTTTTAAAGCTCCAGGCTCCAAGTCCCACTGTTTTTAAAAACTCACAGAATTCAGCCCTTCTAGTTTTTGAAGAAAAAACATTGTGGGTATCAGTCTTCCTCATGTGATCACCTTGGTGCAAGGGCCTGTTTCTCTGCCCTCTCCCTGCAGTGCACAACTCCCTCCCTCCTGCAGGTAGCTTCCTTCCCCCTTTCTGATCTTCCTAAACTTTCAGGTGCAGTTTCTTCTCTATATTTAGTTTTTAAATTTGTTCTGCCAGTCTTTGGATCATTCTCCAGTTTATTGACTTGGATATGGATGAAATCTAGTTGTAAATGTGGGATGGGGTGAGCTCAGTTTCCTCATACTCCTCCATCTTCCCAAGCTCTCCTGCTTGCTTTATTCTTTTTCAAAATTGACTTAACTATACTACTTCCTTTGCCTTTTTATATAAATTTTAGATAATTTTGTATATATCTACAAAAAATCTTGCTGGGGTTTGATAGAAATTGCATTAAATCTGCACATGAATTTGAAAAGCACTGCATATTTGCTATCTTCAGTCTTTTAATCCATGAGCATGGCATATCTCTCCATTTATTTAGATCTCCTTTGATTTCTTTCATTGGCATTTTATAATTTCCAGTATACAAGTCTTACATGTATTTTGTTATATTCACACCTAACTATTCTTTGTTGAGTGATTTTAAATAGCATTTTAATTTTAATTGTGGATTCCATGTGTTCATTTCTGGTATACAGGAATATAATTTGTTTTTCTAGATTGATTTTATATCCTGTGACCTGTATCCTGAACTCAGTTGTAGAAGTTTTTCTTGGTAGCCTCCTTAGTATTTTCTATGTGTAAAATCAAGCTGTGCAAAAAGAGACATTATTAGTTTTTCATTTTAAATAGATATGCCTTTATTATCTTTTCTTGCCTTTTTGTACTAGCTAGAACTTTCACCACTATGCTGAATATAAGTAAGAGTGGACATTTTTGCTTTGTTCCTGATCTTAGGTGTAAAGCATTCAGACTTTTTAATCATTAGGTAAAATGTTAGCTCTAGGTTTTTGGTTTTTTTGTTTTTGTTTTATAGATACTCTATCAAATTGAGGAATTTCCCCTCTGTTCCTATTTTTCTGAGAGTTTTTAATCATGAATGTATGTAAAATTTTGTCAAATACTTTTCTGCATTCATGGGTATAATTGTGTGATTTTTCTTCTTTAGCTGGTTAATATGGTGGATTACATTGATTGATTTTGAAATATTGAACCACACATCCCTACAACAAATCCCACTTGGTCATGGTATATAAATCTTGTTATATATTACTGAATTATATTTGCTAATATTTTACTAAGGCTTTCTTTATCGACATTCATGAGGAGGATTGGTCTTTAGGTTAATTTTTTACATCATCTTTTATATCATCTGGTTTTAATATCAGGGTAATACTAGCTTTATAAATATAACTGAAAAGAGTTTCCTTCCCATATTTTCTGGGAGAGATTATTTACAATTGGTGTTAACTATTATTTAAAACTTTGTAGGAGTTTCTAGGGAAACTATCTAGGCCCAAACATTTCTTTTTCTGGGAATTTAAAAATAATGAATGTACTTTCCTTAATATTTGTAGAGGCATTCAAATAGTCTATTTCCTATTGGATAAGTTGTGGCAGTTTATCTTTATGGAGGAATCGACCCATTTAATCTAAATAGTTAAATATATGGGTGTAGAGGTTTTGTTTGTTTGTTTGTTTTTTGTAATTCCTTTTTATTGGTTAGATGTCTGCAGGGTCTATAGTGATATCTTTGGTTTCACTCCTGACAGTGGTCATTTGTGACTTCTTTCATTTTTTGTCTGTTTTTTATTGCTAGAATTTTGTCAATTTTATTGATCTTTTCAAAGAATCAGTTCCTTGCTTCAGTGATTTTCTTTACTGTTGTCTATTTTCAATTATCCTTATTTCTATTCTTTCTTTATTAGTTCTTTCCTTTGGGTTTATTTTGTTCTTTTTTTAAGTTCTTGGGGTAAGAACTTACATTATTGACTAATATTTTTCCTCTTTTCTAATGAATGTATTTAGTGTCATACATTTCCTTCAGCATTGCTTTGCCTGTGTCACACAAATTCTAAGATATATTTTCACTTCCACTCATAGGCAGGACAAGCTAGGATTGAACCCAGTCTGGCTCTTGCACTTATCACACAAGTAGTATCAAACATTTGTCTCTCCTCATTTCCCATTATTAGCCATGAAGCAGATGTACAAGTAAATCTCCTTTAAAAAGAAACAAGCAAACAAATAAACAAAAAAACTACTATTGATAAGTTAGGGACAACTACTCACTTTACAAAACATTTTGCTGTCATGATAAGGGATTCTCAAGCTCTTCATGGGACAGGTACACTGGTTAAAAATCATTAATGACACAAGTACTAAGACAGAAAAAACAATGATAGAACTTTTTATTATGGGGTGCCTGGGTGGCAGTCGGTTGAGCATCTGTCTTTGGCTCAGGTCATGATCTCACGGTTTATGAGTTGGAGCCCTGCACTGGGCTCTCTGCTGTCAGCACAGAGCCCACTTTGGATCCTCTGTCTCCCTCTCTCTCTGCTCCTTCCCCACTTGCACTCTCTCTCAAAAATAAATAAACATTAAAAAAAAAAAAAACCCAAACACTTTTGTTATAATCCCACAAGTCCCTGATGCTCTTTTTTTTTTTTTGGCCTATTTTCTTTCAGTTGTTCAGATTGGCTCATTTCTATCATTCTATTTTTAAGTTTGTTGATCCTTTCCCTCTGCTTCCTCACTCTGCTGCTGAGTTTATTTACGGAGTTTTTAATTGTGATTATTGTATTTTTCAGTTTAAAAAATTTCCATTTAGTTCTTCTTTATATCATCTATTTCTTTGTTTAAGCTTCCTATTTCTTCATTTGTTTCAAGCATGTTTGTAATTGTTCATTGAAGTTTTTTTTTTTTTTTTTCATGACCTCTTCAAAATCTGTCAGGTAATTCTAACATCTATTATCTCAGTTTTGTATCTATTGGTTATCTTTTTTCATTCAGTTTGAGATCTTCCTGTTTCTTGATATAACAAATTGTTTTTTATTGAAATCTGGACATTTGGGATATTGTGTTGAGTTGCTTAATCTTACTTAAACCCTCTATTTTAGCTGGCTTTCCCTGACAATGCTCCAAAGGGGGAGAAGTTATGTACTTGTGACCTTATTATTGCCAGGTCCAAGTTCCCTATTTAGCTTCCATTGATATTTGAGGGAGAAGATTCTTCATTACTGGGTGGGAGTACTGGCAACTAGGGGGAGGGAGGCTCACTAGTTGGGGTGGAGGTCCAAGATCTCTACTAGGTCTTTGCTGGAATAATGAGCCTAAAGCCACAGGTTCTCATTTGTCTGTTTTTTGTGTGATGTTTGGTTGGAGTAGACTCATTACTGTCTACAAGTTTTCTGTGTTGCTATGTGGTCCCTTTCCTGGTTCTTTGGCTAGAGGGCAGGCTTTTTTTGGGGCTTTTTTTTTTTATTTTTGGTCTGTGACTGTTGGCCCTTCTGAGCTGTTGGATTCTTCAACTCCAAGTTGGGATATAAGAGGCAAAAAAGAAAACCCAAGAAACTTACCACAGTGTTATTCCTTGGGTCACATGGTCCCAGCCGGTCTGTCATTTTCTCTCCACCTTCGGGAGTGTTCTTATGTTTATATTATATACAACATCCAGGATTTTTAGTTATATTTAGCAGGAGGAATAGAGAAACAAGTACATCTACTCCATCTTCTGAGAAGCAGGTCTTTGCTTCTGGCTTTAATAGTCATACTTCCCCAACATCCACTGCTACCAAAAATAGCCCTCTTTCTATATTCCTTTTTTAACTACTTGGTGTATCTACTTTAGTCATTCATACAAATAAGTTGCAAATAAATCTAAATCAACTAGATTAATTACATGAAGTGGTGTAAAAAAAATTGAAAGATTTGTGTCCAAGACTATCATTTAAAGACAAGCCACTCCTTGTCCCTCCAGTACCAAATGGCCTGTTAGATGTAATTTTAACAGTGCTCACCTCTGAAGACCATCTCTAAAAGAATAGAGAAGAACATTCTGCAGGCTTCAAAAATGAATAAATAGCTCACCTTCACTGTCACAGCATTCTAGGATGGAAGGGTCTTCACGAATTACTGAGGTCAGAGCATTGACATCTCCATTAGAAGCTGCCTGATAAACCATGGTCAGGTCAACTTCCTCAGATGAGTCACCTTCATGAATCAAAAAGAGATACACTTAGTGTGTGCAGCAAATTCACTGAAAGAATAACAACACCCACAACATCGCACATACAAGTGATTCATGAAAACTTCTTTAATGAATCTGAGCAGGAGGCTGAGTCATCCTCTTATAAGCAACCTCAATGCTTCTGAAGAAAGGTGGACCCCTGTGGGTCATGTTGTAACATTACCATATATTGGGAAGGAGTCTGAGGGATTAGATGTCCTCTGAGATTTTGTGACTCTTTCTAGGCCTTCAGGCTTCTCAAAATCAGTGAGACTAGAAAGGAAAATGGGACCCTCATGTTGGTTCTAGGCTCCCCTCTGATCTGAAACATGATAAATTTGTTAAACTCAGTGAATCAGTTTACCTACCTCTGATAGAGATATTGCATTATTTTCTGTTCTTCTGACATCCTCTCCACTCTATTCCCCTCAGCTGTGTTCCCTGAGGGCTGATGCTTGCTGACTACTTCACCAAGGTACCCTCCCTCTTTGGCTTGCCCATAGGAGACACTGGCAAGAGACTGGTAGGGAGAAGGGAAAGAGGTAGGGAATTTCTTTCTGCCTTTCCCTGGTGTAGTGTCTAATAGTAGCTGCTGCTTTCCCACCAGGATGTTCCTCCTCCCCAGAACCAGCTCTTACTGGGCTCCCTTTGGTAACAAACACCATTCTTGCCACCCTGCCGCATCTCTGCTGCAAACTTCTTCATTTGAACCAGCTGGGGTTACATGACATGCTGTTTCCAGAAAGAAGAGACCTGTATGCAATTGCTTTGAATTTGGTAGCCACCTGTACTATACCTTTGTGCAAGACTAAACCAATTGAACCAACTAATAGTACTGCCAAAAGTGACAACAGAACTGTGGGTCAAGTGACCCTAGGGGAGCACCGTAAGGGCTGGGAGCTTTAGTGAGGTGCTATGCAGAGTCCTTCTACTTTTACAATTTCCCCCCATACATAGCCATTATTCAGGGAAAATATATGTAAGAAAAGATTTTTAAATTGTGTTTTTTCTATGAATGTGGACATTGCACCAGAAATACTTTACAGTTCTAATATATCTTTAGTTGGCAGTGATCCTAACCTATTGGCTGGGTTTCTCTGCCCCAGTACTTCTGGGAAGTGATTAGTGATTTTTTAACCAGTTGACCTGTCCCAGATGGAGCTTGTTATTGCAAATGGTTCACTTACGACAACAAGCTGCTTTGTAAAGTGAGTGGTTCCCTAATTCATCCACAGTAAATTTGTTGTAGGTGGTGGTGTTTTTAAAGCAGGCTCACCTGCGCATTTGCCTGGGGGCTGGAAATAGGAGATGAGAGATGTCAGGGTCAAATGTCCCCTCTGCCATAAGAACTCTGCAGCCACACACCTTGGGTTCAAGTCCTGGTTTTTACTAACTAGCTCTGTGAATTTGGGAAATTACCTGCTCTGGGCCTGTTTCCTTGTTTCTAAAATGGAGATGATGATGATGATGACGACGACAACCACATATGTCACAAAGTTGTTGTCAGGAATAAGTGAATTAATACTTAATCCTATGTGCTTTTAGAACAGAGAATAGCATGTACTAGACACTATATATACTTTGCTACTACTACTTTTGTTTTGTGCATGTGTGTGTTTGTGTTTAGGAAATATGAGAAATCTGGAGCAAATAGAGAAGAAGGCCTCTTTTTGATGATGGCTAGATCAAGAATTCATACTTTGCACAGAACATTTACTCTGCTGGAAGCCCTCCTAGGAGTCTAGGAATTTTTTAAAGGTTGATAATGATGTCTTTGGGCCCCAAAATAGGGCTCACACTTAAGGACAGTGATGGGCCTGGTATCTGGTTATATGACCACATCCAAAGATGCTGGTAATGTCACCTCAGAAAGAAGATCTTGGTGTTGGGCTGTGAAGCTCTGTGTTAACAGCATGTTTACATCTTATATAACATGTTTATAATACATATATACACATGATTATAATCTGTTCAATATTGAGTGCAATCAAATCTGTAAGGCACATTCATCACACTGTTGAGCATATACAGTTGAGACAAACAAGGAATTCACTGCTTGATAGAATTAGAATCCCCAAAATAACTTTCCAAGAGGATTCTAATAAGATTGTATTTAATAGGAATAAATACAGGGCAATGTATCCTAGTTTTAAAACACTCAGTTGGACTTATTGAAGGGTAGCTGACTTTATAGTTATTGTTGCTCAAAACCCCCTCAGCATACAGGTGACCTTAACCTGAGCATTCTCTAGGGATCAGCTCTTCTCCACTTTTGGACCATGGGCTGATTCAGTGGAGTTGACAACATCCCTGGTCAGGGGCAGAACACATGACCTGGAAATAAGTCACTCAGCACCAGCATTATCTGGCCACAGAGATTGGTTCAGGAACGTGACCCAATCAGAGGCCATGAATGGCAATATGCTTTGATCAGAATTGCTGGGAGCAATACTGTTGCTTTATTCCACCACCCATGAACTTGGGAGAGACTGGGAGGCATCTTATGGGTATAGAGACTATCTAAGAATAAAGAAAACACAAGGAGCAAAGCAGAGTTCTAGAAAAATAAGGAAATAATTGAGACCTGGTGACATCATTTGAACTCCTGAATCAAGCCACACTTCAAGTCCCCACCATTAAATTTAAATGTGCCAATAAATTCTTTTTTTTGTTTGTCAGTTTGCATAGTTTGTGTATTTGCTTTTTCCTTTTAATCACTGAAAGAGTTCTAAGAGCTAAAAAGGTTTTAGCAGTGGCATATCAGTTAAGAACTTAGAGGTTTAGCTTCATAGTTTGCTTTGTAGGAATGAACAGTGTGATGAACTAGTAGGAGCTTTGGCTGTATTATTAATCGTTTAGCAAACAGATTGAAGGAGGTGATAGGCTTTTCTGTTCTTAACTGGTCAGTGTTATGTTGAGGTCTATGGCCTGTGTGTGGATTAAATGGGCTATTGGTGGTTGGAGAACATTCAGAGCGACCAGAATGGGGTATGTATGGATTTCATTCATGTCACTTGAGGAACAATTGAAGAAATAGATGTCTTGGGGCGCCTGGGTGGCACAGTCGGTTAAGCGTCCGACTTCAGCCAGGTCACGATCTCGCGGTCCGTGAGTTCGAGCCCCGCGTCGGGCTCTGGGCTGATGGCCCAGAGCCTGGAGCCTGTTTCCGATTCTGTGTCTCCCTCTCTCTCTGCCCCTCCCCCGTTCATGCTCTGTCTCTCTCTGTCCCAAAAATAAATAAACGTTGAAAAAAAAAAAAAAATTAAAAAAAAAAAAAAAAAAAAAAAAAAAAAAAGAAATAGATGTCTTTACACCAGAGATTATTCCATTGGGTCATGATAGCAGCCTTCAGATATTTGAAGATTTTTTTTAAGTAAAAAATTGTGGTGAAAAATATGTAACAAAAAATTTACCATTTCAATGTTTTTTGTTTGTTTCTTTTGAGAGAGAGAGAGGAGAGAGAGAGAGAGAGGGAGAGAGAGAAGGAGAGAAGCGGAGCTCACCTGATGTGGGACTCGAATTCAGAACAGTGAAATCATGACTGAGTCAATATCAGATGCTCAACTGACGGAGCCACCCAGGTACCCTCCATTTCAACCCTTTTTAAGTGTGCAGTTCAGGGGCATTATGTACATTCACAGTGTTGTGCAACCATCACCATCAATCATTTCCAGAACTCTTTTCATCTTCCAGAATTCAAACTCTGTACCCATTAAAATAGTAACTCCTGACTCATCTCTCATACCAGCCCCTGTAAACTACCATTCCACTTTTACCATTCACTTTCTGTGAATGTGACTACTCTAGGAATCTCATACAAGTGGAATTGACAGTGTTTGTACTTTTGTGACTCACTTATTTTACTTAGCATAATGTCCCAAGGTTGATCCATGTTGTAGCATGTGTCATAATTTCCTTCTTTTTCAAGGTTGAATAATATTCTATGTTTAGACCACATGTAGTTTATTAATTTATCCACTGATGGATATTTGGGCTGTTTGTACCTTTTGGCTATTGCAAATAATGTTATCATGAATATGCTTATTCAAATATCTCTTTGAAACCCTGATTTCAATTCTTTTGGGTATAAACTTAAAAGTGGAGTTGCTGGATCATATGATAATTTTATTAAACAATTTTTAAGAACCATCATAATGTTTCCCACAGTGGCTGCACCATTTTATATTCCTGCCAACACCACAGAAGGTTTCTAATATTCCTATGATCTTACTGACACTTGTTATTTCCTGTTATCGTTTGATGTGTTTGTTTTAATAGTACATAGTCTAATGGTTGTGAGGTGATATCTCATGATTTTGATTTGCATATCCCAATTATTAGTCATTTTGAATATCTTTTCATGTACTTATTGGTTATCTGTATATCTTCCTTGGAGAAATATCTCCTTAAGTCCTTTGTCCATTTTTTAATCAGGTTGTTTGTGTTTTGGCGTTAAGTTATAAAAATTCTTTATACATTCTTGATATTAACCCCTTATCAATTTATGATTTACATATATTTTCTCTCATTCTGTGGATTGCCTTTTCATTCTGCCGATCATATCCCTTGATGCGCAAAACCTTTTAACTCTGATGTAGTTCAACTTGTCTACTTTTTCTTCTGTTGTCTATACATTTGTCATCATATCCAAGAAATCACTGTCAAATTTAATGTCACAGAGCTTTTCCCCTATAACTTCTTCTAAGATTTTTATAGTTTTAGGTCTTATGTTTGTATCTTTCATCGATTTTGAGTTAATTTTTGTATATGGTGTTAAGGTAAGGGTCTGATTTTTCTTCTTTTACATATGACTATCCAATTGTTCCAGCACTAGTCTTCCCCATTGAATGGTCATGGCACCCTTGTTGAAAATCAGTTGATTTATATGTCTGGGATTAT
Source organism: Lynx canadensis (assembly GCF_007474595.2). Taxonomy (NCBI): domain Eukaryota; kingdom Metazoa; phylum Chordata; class Mammalia; order Carnivora; family Felidae; genus Lynx; species Lynx canadensis. The sequence continues at coordinate 124,571,528 of NC_044303.2, forward strand.
TTTTAGGCTCACAGTTCTGTTACATGGATCTATATGCCTGACTTTATGTTAGTGCTACAGAGTTTTGATTACTGTAGCTTTGTAGTATATTTTGAAATCTGGAAGTGTTGAAACCTCCAACTTTATTTTCCTTTTGTAAGATTATTTTGGCTGTTTGGGACTCCTTGAGATTCCACATGGCTTTTTAGGATTGATTTTTCTGTTTCTACAAAAATAGAAAAAAATTTTTGACTGAAGGTCACAAAACCATTTATATGCAGATCTATGTAAACAATAAATTCTTCTTTCTCTTCTTTCCTTATCTAATATTTATTTTTCTATCTAGTATAATTGGAATTTTGATCAAGATTACATTGAATCTGTGGATTTCTTTGGGTAGCACTGACATTTCAACAATATTATCTTCTAATCCATGAAATGCAGGATGTCTTCCCATTTATTAGTGTCTTCTTTAATTCCTTTCAGCAATGTTTTGTAGTTTTCAGTGTGTAAGTCTTTAGCATCCTTGGTTAAGTGTATTCCTAAATATTTTATTTTATTTTTTGATGCTGTTGTAAATAGAGTTGTTTTTCAAACAAGTTGTTTTTTTTTTTTTTTAATTTACATCCAAATTAGTTAGCATATAGTGCAGCAATGATTTCAGGAGTAGATTCCTTAATGCCCCTTATCCATTTAGCCCTTCCCCCCTCCCACAACCCCTCCAGTAACCCTCTGTTTGTTCTCCATATTTATGAGTCTCTTATGATTTGTCCCCCTCCCTGTTCTTATATTATTTTTGTTTCCCTTCCCTTATGTTCATCTGTTTTGTCTCTTAAAGTCCTCATTTGAGTGAAGTCATATGATATTTATCTTTCTCTGACTAATTTCACTTAGCATAATACCCTCCAGTTCCATCCACGTAGTTGCAAATGGCAAGATTTCATTCTTTTTAATTGCCAACACTCCATTGTGTGTGTATATATATATATATATATATATATATATCACATCTTCTTTATCCATTCACCCATCGATGGACATTTGGGCTCTTTCCATACTTTGGCTATGGTTGATAGTGCTGCTGTAAACATTGGGGTGCATTTGCCCCTTTGAAACAGCACACCTGTATCCCTTGGATAAATACCTCATAGTGCAATTGCTAGGTCGTAGGGTAGTTCTATTTTTAATTTTTTGAGGAACCTCCATACTGTTTTCCAGAGTGGCTGCACCAGCTTGCATTCCCATCAAACAAGTTTTTAAGCAAAGAATTTTATGGTTAAATTGTTTCATGGAACCCCAGCAGTTAGAAATAGCAGTGAGTGACAATGACAGAGAAAAGGGTATTTTAAATGTTAAAGCACTGTAAAAATATTATGGGCCACCTCAAGAGGTAGTGAGTTTCCTGACACTGAACATGGCCAATGCTGGCTAGATAGCCACCAAAGAAGTGTACTGTAGAAGGAATTCAGCAGCATGAGGCATAGCACAAGGGAACAGGAAGATGTATGAGGCAGAAGAAAACCTATTTCAGAGTTCCTTCTAGCCTTGAGTTGTCATACTCAACCACTGAGCCATTAAGAAACAGGAAATGGAGGGGTTTCTGCAGAGGATGTGTAGAAATAGTCAATTTAAGTTGTGGTCAATGAAAATAATTAGCTGTAAACGTAAGACTATACAAAGAATTCCTGTGAAAATGAGAAAGGGTGATGTAGAAATAAAATAGTAAGTATAAGGAGAAGGATGAATGATGGCCCTTAATGAATCTAAAAGAGAAGGAATTTTTTTTCTACTGAAGGTCACAAAACCATTTATATGGAGAAGATCTAAATAAACCAGCAACACATGAAATCTTTCTTCTTTCCTTCCTTCTTGGCTTACCTGTCTATCGATGTATCTATCATCTACCTATTTGTCTACCTAGTATCATCTAACTACATCCAGCACATGGTTTGAATGGGTCTTGCATCTCTAATTGTGTGAAAGTAAAACAGACAGACTTATGTATGGGCGCATAAAGAGAAATTCCAGAATTCACACAGAGGGGGAGAGATTGAAAGTAGATAAAATGGAAAAGAGATAAATAGGAAGAAAGAAGCGTGTGAATAGATGTAGATTATGTTTTATAAAAATGATATTGTTGTATATGTATAAACATGAAATATGGAAGATTGGAAGAATATGCATCAAAAAGACAACAGAGATCATCTCTTGGATGTTCTTTAGAAATTTCTATATTTTCCAAATTCTCTAGATGAGTTTATGTTTTTAAAAATTATTGAAGTAAGTCAAGTCTTTTCCTTAACTGCTGAGGGGTATGTCTTATAAGCTTTATACAGGCTACTACTGGGGCACCTGGGTGGCTCAGTCAATTAAGCATCTGACTTTGGCTTAGGTCAGTATCTCACTGCTCATGAGTTCGAGCTCCGTGTTGGGCTCTGTGCTTACAGCTTGCAGCTCTGAGCCTGCTTTGGATTCTGTATCTCTGCCTCTCCCCACTCACTTGCTTATGTGTTCTCTCTCTCTCAAATATAAACAAACATTAAAAAAACACTTTAAATTTTTTTTTTTTTCAACGTTTATTTATTTTTGGGACAGAGAGAGACAGAGCATGAACGGGGCAGGGGCAGAGAGAGAGGGAGACACAGAATCGGAAACAGGCTCCAGGCTCTGAGCCATCAGCCCAGAGCCCGATGCGGGGCTCGAACTCACGGACCGCGAGATCGTGACCTGGCTGAAGTCGGACGCTCAACCGACTGCAGGCGCCCCTAAAAAAACACTTTAATAACATGATATTACTAAATGGGTAAACAGAGCCTAGCTATGTCTATAACTGAGAAAACAAGTCCTGGATATTTGACAAAGTACTGAAAAAGAAAAAATATATATGTCTTTTTCTAATTCTGCCCTTTACAAATACCCTAGATTAAAAAAACAGGTACAGGGGCACCCGGGTGCAGTTGGTTAAGCGTCTGAATTCGGCTCAGGTCATGATCTCATAGTTTGTGAGTTTGAACCCCACATGGGACTCCACACTGGCAGTGCGGAGAATGCTTGGGATTCTTGCTCTCTCCTCTCTCTCGGTCCCTTCCCTGCCTGTGCTCAATCTCTCTCTCTCAAAATAAATAAATAAATAAATGAATAAATAAATAAATAAAACCAGATACATATTTTAAAATTGTATCAATTTTCACCTAAAAACTGGAAGGATAGGCATTCTTATAATCATCTATTTCCCTCATTTTTCATGGTTAAAAACCCTGAAAGTTTTCTGGAGGTATCACAAATTGTCTACCTAACCTTAAGTGCCTACCTCTTTAATAGTGGCACTTGTGTTTCTTTGAATCTCAGACATATGACAGGCCAGTAGAAATGTTTGGGATTAGAGGACCTTCCTCAGAATTTCTCAGATTTACACAAATGTAGGCCCTTTTCTAGTTCTGTCCTTGAGTTATTATGGAGGAGTTTCTTGGGAAAGCCATTGCCTGCATCAGTTACTGGCTTATTTTATTGAAATTTACGTAGAGGTCAGCTTGACACTTGTTCTGCTTAAGCTGTGACCGTTTTGTGGAAGAGTCGGGTCAATGTGAAAATAGATTAGGCATTGCAGTGTCAAGAGTCTAAAGAATGGTCTTGAGAGGCTTTCTTCAGTTCATTCTATCCTGAGGATGCTTGGGTGGATCACCCACTCTAGAATCACCATGAAGTCTAGATCCAACAGAGGACTTTGTAGATCTTTCTTAAACTGTTGCTTGCAGTGGAATTGATTGCCTGTGAGGAATTGAATTTTAATCACTCATCCATTTACTCAACATCTACCCTTAGGCTAGTGAAATTGCTGGGACAAAGGTTGTAGAGTCTCTGTGTTTAAGAAAGACACACCCTAGAGGGAATACAAATGTGCAATTGACAACAGAAATATACCAGTGCTATGGCAAGATGAAGAATCACTTAAATGAATAGTTTCTTGGGCATTCTCCTAATTCAGATCCCTCTCTCCTCCTGCAGGATTATCCTGGGTGTTTTAGGGATAGTAGAGAAATTGCATTTTGGGAGCTGCTTGGAATGACTTATCCATAAGGTGGTGAGGCCTTTGTAATTTTAGGAAGGATGCCAGGCCTACACTGTACCCTGATGGCTCCATGTGACAATGTTGCCACCCACTGGTGATGAAGAGTCTCTGTGGGCCTTGACCTGGTCCCTGAACTAGAATGGTGTCAGTCCTGCTGGACAGAATTAAAAGTCAGTCTGGAAGTCTTTGGAAGTACAGAAACAAGTTTAAAATCATTGATACGTGGAATTGAAACAAAAGTAGTTTCATCCGACTCATTATATATGTCATGTGACACACTGCATACTTACTTGGAGGCAACATAGAAAAACCATAAGGTCATAGACCCAACTTCCAGAGTTTGAACCCTAGCACTGCCACTTACCTGTTGGCTGTGTGACCTTGGGTGCAGTGCTAAACCTCTCTATTCATATTCTTCATTTGTCAAATGCGTGAGAATAGTAATTACCTGGTAAGGCTGTCTGGAGAGCTAAATAAGTTAATCCATGTAAGGTGCTTATAGCAATGCCTGCACAGAGTAAGCACTGAAACCATGTCAATTATTATTAATATTACTTCTTTAGTGTAGATAGTACTCTCTGTCTTCTATGTCCTTAATGACACCCTTTGCATTGCTGGGCAGGCTACAGAGATCTTGTGAGCTGAAACATTTTGGTATTTCTCCTGTTTTTTCCTCCAGTCCCTCAGGGTGTATTGGCTGAAGCTTTAAGAGTGTTTTATAAAGTACCAGTCATATGAAAGGAGGAAAAAGTTTCTTTCTAACATTTTAAAGAGAAAAATAGCTCCAAATTTTCTGCATATGCCAGCTGAGAGAACAAGTACTCAAAGCAACTTTCATGCCCTGGGAGTAGAAAAGGAGATTTCATTCTGTGGGGAGGAAGTCTTGCAACAATATTATCTCTAGGGTAAATATCTGGCCACCATCAGACCTTTCTTAATAACTAGATTTGTGATGTAGCACATGTTGTGTTTCTTTGAATCTCAGCTGCACTGTGTTCCTCGGGGTGCTTCTTCTGACCTGTGAATGTCATTCCACAGTTGGCATCTCTATTGAACCTGGGGTGGTGGTGAGGTGGGGTCTGGGGGCACTGGAAAATGGAATTTACTATTTTAAGAAGCATGTCTGTGTTGAACTTCAATAGTGATGCCTCTCTAGAATGTATTTTCATAGAATGAACTTTCATTTTAATAATACTAATTCTTAAGAAGAACTGAATTTTCAAAGCATAGGGCTTTGAGTATCCGTTCAATGAATGGATCGACTGAGTGATTTAGCACACATTTTCAATGGGGTTTCTCAGCCATTGGAGTCTTGTGGACATCTTGATGTTAAAATACTGTGTCAGTAAGTTCTCTGGCAATTAGGCAGGTATAAATTTTAAATGAATTTTATGAAGGACTGTGCTAGCTTAGTTGGCCTTTGGAAATTTCAAAGGAAGCCAAGTGTTGTTATTCAACCACCCTTCCTTCAATACCCCCAACTCTTTTGTAGATCAAATACATCCCTCAACCTATCTTTTTCACTTTCCAAAAATGGGAGGTGTATACATCAAGTATTTGTCATTTTACCTGGGGACTCTGGGAAGTGAGGAATTGGTGAAAAGTCAGAGTTTGTTAGCTGAGGGAAGACATGAGCACCATTTTCAAATACTGGAAAACTGGAAGAGGATTTAGATTTGTTTTCTGTAGATGCACAGGGAGAACTAGTGGTGGGTAGTTTCTGGTGAGTAGAAATTGACCTAATTGAGACTTCAAATAACTAGAGCTATTCAAAACTAGAAGAGCTTATCTTGCAAGCTAGTGTGCTTCTCATCACTACCCAAGTTTAAGTGGGTTCTGACCAACAAAGCTTGGGATGCTGTTAATTAGATACCTGTGCTGAACAGAATGTTGGCCGCTAAGTTTCCTTTCATGATTGAGGTTCTACATGTCTTTCTCATTTCTGTGGAGAACCAAATAACAAATCACCTACTGTTGATGAATAATGACTATTGGGCTGGAAGGGGTTTGGAGAAGGAGGTCTTCCTTGGGTCCTCTAAAAGACATTTTTCAAGTGGCCCTCTACTGTAGCCACTTAAAAAATGCTCCTAGTGCCTTGATTTCCTGAAAACAGTTTAAGAAAACAAATTTAGTTTGTCTGTTCCAGCGTTAGAGATTGAACAAGTCTGTCACTCTGTAGTCCCTTTGCTTTGCATTGTTCCTGAAGCCTTGTTGCAGACACATTCTGTCAGCTGGTCTTCCATGGATGTCCTTGTTGTCTTGACTTCTCTTTCTCCCTCTTTATCAATAGTTAATTCAGATTGGACATGATCTCTTACTTATTTAAATTTTCTTTAAATTTGAACTGACCCTGAAAATTTCTACACTTGCTTTCTGTCCACAGTCACAAATTGACAATAAGTTCCTAAATGGCTGTCTCCATGTGTTTTTAAAGATGTCTGTTCTTGCCATGGTTTCGTTGTTGTGTAATAAAAGGCAGAGCATGAAGCCAAACCTAGTGAATAATCACTCTTTATATGTCTGTACTAGAATTTTGGTAGTATAGTTTTGCCTTTATTACAGGAGAAAAAAATCTCTAACATTAGATAGTAGAAGCTAGAGTAGTGTTGGATGTATTGTAGATACTTGATAATTATGTGTTTATATGATTGCATCAGCATATTCTTTTCCATTTGGCAAGTTGAACAGAGTGCATATAATAACTGAAGTCTCGGGCGCCTGGGTGGCTCAGTCGGTTGAGCGTCCGACTTCGGCTCAGGTCACGATCTCGCGGTCTGTGAGTTCGAGCCCCGCGTCGGGCTCTGGGCTGATGGCTCAGAGCCTGGAGCCTGCTTCCGATTCTGTGTCTCGCTCTCTCTCTGCCCCTCCCCCGTTCATGCTCTGTCTCTCTCTGTCTCAAAAATAAATAAACGTTAAAAAAAAATTATAAAAAAAAAGAAAAGAACTTAAGTCTCATTTTTCATAATCCTTGGGAAAAGAGTTATGAAAAGTAGTGAAAGAAGGAGTCTTCTCCTTTAAATAATTTTGTAAGGCTTATCACTAGGATTATAAGTGGAGTTAAATGAACAGCTTCTGTCAACTATCAAATATAGATGTATGGTTAAAGTAAGGCTGGTTTATACTGTATTATCAGAACTTTATACATTTAATATTATGAGATCTAAAACAGTGGCAACAGAAATGACTTCTCAGTAACTAAGAGATGTGAATTCTCACTTAAATCTGAATCTCATAAAGAATCCTCTTTTTGAACAATGAGCATATTATCCAAGTGTGTTACTGTGAACCTATTTGGGTTCAGCTGCCTATTTTGTGAAATTAGAGGTTGACTATATCCTTGGATCTCAACACTGGCTAAACATTAGAGTCACCTTGGGAGCTTAAAAAAAAAAATTGATGTTCAAATGCTATCCCCAGATATTTTGATTCAATTGATCTATCATTTTATGTTATTTTATTTATAATATTCTCTTGCTTTATAAAAACTACAAAATACAGATGAAAAGAAGAAAATACATCCTCAAAGATAATCACCATTAAGATGTTGATGTGTTGTATGTAGTTAACTTATGTGACGCAATGGGCTTCCTTCCCACCTCTTCCTTCCTGGAACCTCTGTTCCTCTACCTGCCTGTATGATGTAATGAGGGGGTATGGAGAAATGCTAGCAAGAGCAGAAGCCTGTGAGCCTGAAGGATCTGGTTGCTTCAGAATGAGAAATTGTGAGAGCCTCTGCCCTTTCCATCTTCTCCTTCAAAATCTCAACTGTCTCTTGCTCCCCATTCTGCACTCAAAATGGGTATGACTGAAAATGAGTGGTAACCCAACTCACAGGCTATATAAATGAGAGGGCAGACTCCGGAGGAGCAAAGGGAATAAAACATCCAAAAAGTTGTGAGGCCAGGAGGCAAAAAAAAAAAAAAAAAAAAAAACCAGGAGGGACAAAGTCCTAGAAGGTGCTATAGCACCCTGAGGTACTAAGCCTCAGGGATAAGGACAGTGACTTCATGCCTGTGGCTGCTGGTGGGACAGGACTAGCTGGCCAAGCTAGCCATACAACTCTTTAATCTCTCACACTGTGATCTTTCCATGGTTGGAATACAATGATAGAACCTGAAAAAAAATGACTACAAGATCTTCTAAGACAGTGTGAGTTTGGCTAACAATAAGGGCATTTTGTTACTTATTTACTAAGTGAATCTCTGTCTCCCCTTCCCCACTCCAATTCCCCTTCTGCAATAAGGCACCAGGTCAAGGGTCTATTTTAAGAGGTCTGTATTAAGAGTATCTAACAACTGGTTTATCAGAGCCTCCATCAGAATGGAAGCAGGCCTAACAGCTGGAGTGGGATCTATAACTTTTTAGCTGCTAAATTGTGGGTAATGTGTTTGTGTTCCTAGGGAATGATTGGTACAGAAGGATGGATGGTCCCTATTGATCAGAGGGCACAGAGGTATTTTAATATTGTAACAAAATCAATGACTAACAGTTCTGAGCATAGTCCTGCACTTACACATATCTATTTATTCATTATTAAATGAGATTACGCTATACACGTAATTTTTATTTTTGCCCCTTTTCATTTAATATTTGATCATAAATGTTTTCCCATGTCCTAAGGTAAGATTTTAAAATGTTATTTATAAAATGTGGCATAAATCCCATTGACTGAACTTAGCCATAATTGATTTGATCCTTTTATTATCATAGGACATTTAAATTTTTTCTTTTTGGAGAATCGAAGGTTCTGTAGCTATTCCAAACAATGCCATAATATTCTTGCATATATATCTTTTTCCACGTCTTTGATTATTTGCTGTGGACATATTCCTAGAAGTGAACATGGGAGTCAATTCATTGACTCTTTGTTAAATTGGCCTCCCCAAGCAGGCTTTGACAGCACACCACTTCATCTTTCTTTTTAAAAATTTTTCTTTTAACGTTTATTTATTTTTTGAGACAGAGAGAGACAGAGCATGAAAGAGGGAGGGGCAGAGAGAGAGGGAAACACAGAATCGGAAGCAGGCTCCAGGCTCTGAGCCATCAGCCCAGAGCCTGACGCGGGGCTCGAACTCACGGACCGCGAGATCGTGACCTGAGCTGAAGTCAGACGCTCAACCGACTGAGCCACCCAGGCGCCCGAGACTTCAGTTATTATATGTACTGAAGTCAGACGCTTAACCAACTGAGCCACCCAGGCGCCCCACTTCATCTTTCTTAATGATAGTGTACATTATTATTTTAAAAAAATGAATGTTGATGTGAAAGATGGAAAATAATATATAATTTTCAATGGCCATTTATTTATTCTTCCTGAGAGGAAGTTTTTTCATATGTTTATGGCCATCTTATCATTTAATGGTGTCCTTATATCTTATTATTTCAAGGCATTTATCTTTATCTAATTAATTTGCAATACTTTTATATACAGTAAGTACACTAGCTTTTCACCTGTTACCTATGCTTCAGTTATTTTCCCTGTTTGCCACTTAAGTTCCCAGGTGCTTTGTTGGTTCTTGAAAAATACATCTTCAAAATTCATGGATATTGCATTTTAAAAATTTATTTCATTGATTTTATGATTAGAGAGGTCAGAAGTTGTGGGACCTTAGACTTATAAGTATGTTAACAGTTAACACTTAACTATACTTAATATAGAATTTCTAAACTTTATTTTTGTATACTACAATGTTTTCCCAAAGAGTCAATTATTGGATAATTTTCTGTTTCCTTCGTAATTTGTAATGGCAACCTTATCATATACTAAATCATTATTAACTCCTTACAGGAGGCTCTTCCTACCTTCCGTTCACTGAAACTGTGGCTTGGAAAGCAGAACCCTAGAACTGCCCTCTCTGCAGTGGTGCACACATGAACTTGGGGAGATAGCCAAAGTGCACCTCAGGCACATTCCAAAGAGTCCTGTGGTCAGTCTGCAGTCAAGGTTCTTAGCTTTTTTATGTTTCTAGCAGAGTTTTGAATTCTAGAATTTTTGGTAGCTTATTCAGAGGAACTGAAAAGCTCAGAACAACCTAGAGTTAGTGAAAACTATTATACGACCACTTCTACAGCACAACAATGTCTCCAGTCACTATGATACTATCCACTGTTATTGTGCTCTTCATGTCTCTGTCACCCTGTGAAGAACAATCATAATGATGGTTAACAGTAACATTATGCTTATTATGCACCAGGCACTGCACTAAACCCTTTCTGTAAATCAACTCATTTAATTTTCACCTTATGAACTAGGTACTACAAATTATTCCCATTTACAGATGGGGAAACCGAGGCTTAGGGCAGGAAAGTGACTTACCCAAAGGCACCTAGGTAGCTGGTGAAACTCAGAAAAGGCTGCAGGCTATCAGGCCTCAGATTCCACCCTGTGACCCATGTGGACTATTATATATAACTGCCCTTTCACTCAGGAGGCAGAGCTCTCACATATTCCAGTGAACTTGTGACCTTTCTCTGGTGCTGGATGGTCATTCCACATTCCATTCTTTCTAACAGAGCCTGCGCCTGGCTCTCCACTCTGCTGCACAAGCTGTGTGCCTCAGCATTGTGCCTGACAGATGCCACCATTCTGCAGTTTATACTCATTTGTAGCAAAAGTACAATTTACACATTTGCTGAAAATTGGAAATGTTATCTATGAAGAGCTGTTTGTACACCAGGGAGACAATTAAAGTTAGCGGTAATAGTATAAAGATTCTAAAGTGAGGTTGACTGAATTCTTTTAATATATTAAGATAAATATGACAAAGGAACAAATAATTCTCATACTGATGCACAGAAAAGTGATTGAAAGTTTTCTAATCGCTTTTCTTTTTTAGCAACATTTATTTTTTAAGTAGTCTCTACACTCAATGTGGGGCTCGAATTTACAAACCCAAGATCAAGAGTTGGATGCTCTATCAACTGGACCAGTCAGGCACCCCCCTGATTTATTTTTTAAGGCCAGCATAAACTGGTAAAACACACAGACACACACAGACACACACACACACACACAGACACACACACAGAAGCACCTACAGAATAATTTAATTTGTGAGTACAAAATTCTAGGTTTTAAATTCTACCAAATCAAATTCAATTGAATATTTAAAGAATAATACACCATAATCAAACAGTTTATCATTTATAAAGATGTTTTGATTTTTGTTATCGATTAGTAAAATATATCATACCACTAGAACAAAGGGGAAATACATGATAATGCAAGTAAAGAATAGACAGGCATTTAATAAAATTTGATATATCTGTTACTTAAAAAATGCTTAATATCTAAGAGTAAAAGTTTACATTCTAAATTAAGTACATTTATTTCTAATCAACTCCAAACATCATATATAATAGCAAAACAATAGAGAAAGAAAGAAGACAAATTTTACCTAATGCAATAAGTATGAAACAAAAAAAAGATACAATAATCACAAAGGGAGAGCAAAATTATCATAATTTTAATAACAGCTAACTTTTACAGATGACTAATGTTCCATATACTGTTCTAAGACTTTCTTTTTTTTTTAAATTTTTAATGTTTATTTAATTTTGAGAGAGAGAGAGAGCACGAGTGGAGAAAGGCCAGGGAGAGAGAGAGAGACACGGAATCCGAAGCAGGCTCCAGGCTCTGAGCTGTCAGCACAGAGTGCCACGCGGTGCTTGAACCCATGAACTGTGACATCATGACCTGAGCTGAAGTCAGAGCTTAACCGACTGAACCACACAGCCACCCTTACTGTCCTAAGAGTTTCATTTGAATTCAGCTATTTATTTGCTTCAACAATTCTATGAAGTAGACAGTATATTTATCCCAATTTATAGATGAAGAAATAGAAGCACAGAGAAGAGTTTAATAATTTCCCCACAGTTGCAAAGCTGTTAAGTGGCAGAGCAGGATTTGAAAACAGTCCATCTAGTTTCAACCTCTGCACAAGGATGGCACAAGAAAATTAGTGACAAAACAACAGAAGTAATAAGATTTGATTAAGTTAGTGAGGTTTAAAAATAAATATAAATTTGTAATAAATTTATAGTAAAATAATTTCTAATAATTTACAAATAATTTACAAATAAAAATTTATAATAAAATAATATAAGCAGGAAATGACTCCTCCTTACACTGAAAACAAAAAAATTCCCAGGAGTAAATATTCAGAATCCAATTGAGGAGAACTTATAGAATTTTGCTGAATGATGTAACAGAAGAATTGAATTGATAGAGATACATGCCATATTCCCAGATGGGACAACTAAATAGTATAATAAATTTTAATTATTACAGATTCATTTGTAAATTTAAAGTCATTTCAGTAAAAGTTTCAATAGTTTTTTGGGGCACTGGGTGTCTCAGTCAGTTAAGCGTCTGACTCTTAGTTTTGGTTCAGGTCATGATATTAGGGCTTTGTGGGTTCGAGCACCGCATCAGGCTCTGTGCTGGCAGTATGGCAACCTGCTTGGGATTATGTCTCTCTCCCTCTCTCTATCAGCCCCTCCTCCATTTGTACTGTCTTTATCTCTCTCAAAATAAATAAATAAACTTAAAAAAATTAAAAAAAAATTTTTTTTATATTTATTTGTTTTTGAGAGACAGAGAGAGACACAAGCAGGGGAGGGGCAGAGAGAGAGGGAGACACAGAATCTGAAGCAGGCTCCAGGCTCTGAGCTGTCAGCACAGAGCCCATCGCAGGGCTTGAACCCATGAACCATGAGAACATGACCTGAGCCCAAGTCGGACACTCAACCAACTGAGCCGCCCAGGCACCCCTTAAAAATTTTTTTTTAAAGTTTAAATAGGTTTTTAGGGGATGGGGTTCAGGGAAATACTACTACTTTTCATTTGTGAAAACAAATGGATAAGTTTATGCTTTAAAGAAGAAAAAGAGAATATATTTAACTATTTGCTTACCTATACATAGAATCTCTCTGGAAAAATACTTAAGAAACTGCTTAAATTGATTTGCTTCCAGCGAGGGGAATTGGATGGCTAGAGAGTCTGGCAGGGGTGGGAGATTTTTCATTGGGTATTGTTTTATACCTTGAACATGTATGAATGTAATATCTTCCAAAAGCAAAAACAAACAAAAAAAAGTGTGGCTCAGTCGGTTAAGTGTCTGACTCTTGATTTTGGCTCATGTCATGATCTCACGGTTCATGAATCCAGCCCTGCGTCTGGCTGTGTGCTGACAACACGGAGCCTGCTTGGGATTCTCTCTATCCCTCTTTCTCTGTCTCTGCTCCCCCACTCTCTCTCACTCTCTCAACAAATAAACATTTTTTTTAAAAAGTCAACAAAAATGAGTAAGATTATCCAATAAAACTGAAAAAAAAGAAGAGTACTGAGGGAGTTTTGCTCTATCAAAGAGTAAAACATTATGAAACTATTAAACAAATGAGGCTCTGTCTCAAACCCAGATAGATTTTCTAGAACCGGGTAGAGAGCCCAGAAACCTGCCTGGCACCAGCATAGAGAGTGAATCTGACAGAGTGGCTTTTGAGCAAAGAGAAGAGTTTTATCTGGAAGGCAAGTCTTAGAGGACAGAACACCAGAAACAGAGGACAGGGAAAGTAGAAGTATTCCAAGCTATGTGAGCTTTCCTGGAGAATTCATTTCCTTCTTGGTTTTCCTGCCCAAGAAAATCTTGTCCCTTTCAATTTCCACAAAAAACAGTGGTGCTCTGCCACATATTTATTACCAAGCAGGAGTCAACTTGAAGGGTAAGAGGTTCTCTTGACCTGGGAAGACCAGTTGTCCGTGTAACCTTATGTGAGTCATTTGTAAGAACCATTAGCACTCACTGAGTGATTACTCTGGGCCATTAGTAGTTCCAACTGCTTTGTATGTATTACTTCGTTAAATCTTTATAACAATCTTTGTTGCAATCATCTTTAAAACAGTCCTATAACCAACACTAGCACTCACTGAATGATTACTATGAGCCAGGGATGGTTGCAGGTGCTTTGTATGTATTAAGTCAATCTATATAAGCAATCCTTTGTAGTAGCCTCATCTTAGTTTACAAGGCTTTACAAGGAAAGCGAGCTGTAGAGATGTTAGCTGGGTCACACACTAAGTGGTGGCACTGGCCTTGAACCATTCAGTTTGGCTCCAGTGGCCATTACAACATTATCCTGTATCCCCATCAATACCTCGATGTCTCAGTTTTCACATATAAAAAGTAAGGGAGTTGGATTCAACACTCACTGACGTTCCTTCCAATTCCAAAAAGTACTACTATTCTCAGTCATAACACTTCCAGGATCCATCCTGAAATTGGTTTCTGCTCTGACTGCCTGAAACCAGATGCCTGTGAGCCTATCTCTGCTCCTCCCTATATTCAGTGGTCATGCTGAGTCAGCCAAGTTATGGCCAAAACTCTAGAACACCATTTTTGGATGGCACTAAGTAATCAGAAGGATAAAAGCGTCAATTCAGATGAATTTCAGGTGTCCCTTTCACAGTTCTTAAAAATAATATTTTTTTTTTTTTTAACAGCAGACTTGGGGTACCTGGGTAGCTCAGTCAGTTAAGCATCCGATTCTTGATTTCGGCTCAGGACATGATCTCATGGTTCCTGAGATCTGAGCTCTGCGCTGACGGTATTGAGCCTGCTTGGGAGTCTCTCTATCTCTACCTCTCTTGCTCCCCCTCCCCTGCTTGCACTCTCTCTCAAAATAAATAATAAACTTAAAAAAATAAAACCGCAGACTGTGTTTTGATTTACTGTGGTGAGTTAGAGAACAAAGAAATGGTGTCAAGGTTATTATCACAGCATAGGATGTCAATGTTAAAATAATTCTTTTTTTCTTTTTATCAAATGCTGTTTATGTGTGACCTTGTTTATAGGGCTGGCCTCCCTGGACTGTCTTTTGGAGAAACATTAGGTTGCTGCACAGAACAAATGTGCTGAATAGGAATATGATAAAGAATCTGGCTTCTGAAGCTTCTGTGATGGAACCCAAGCCCTGACTTTGCAAATGCTCAGCTTCTATCACATCAGCTTCACAGGTCACATTCCAGTGTAACCCCAACCTTTTCGCCACTGACCCCTCCTTCTAGGATGCTGGTGCTCTTCTCTCCTCCAAAGGAAGTCTGCCATGGAGACTGAATCCATCGCTACCTTAGAAGAGGTCAGGCTGTCACAGTGAGCAGAGCCCACTGGGCACAGTTCACTGCAACTGGAAGTTCAGCCTGGGGAACCACCTCAGTGGCTGACAGCTCCCACCAGTCCTGCTTGAGGTGCCATTGCCTTTCTTTTCCTTCTCGTGCTAGGAGTCATGAAGGGGTAGGTGGGTGGGCTATCAGAACCTGCAAAGTATAACTTCTGGTAAAAAGGAGTGTGAGGGGGCTTGGGTGTCAGAAGCTGGAGTTAAAATGACAGTTTTGCCCTTGCCCTATGTGGCCTTGGGCAAGTCATGTAACCTCAGACAGTCTAGAGATGGAATATATCTCATAGGCTGTGTTGAGGATCAAGTGACATAATAGGAGTGAAGAGTTTAGCACAGTGCCTGGCATGTGGGAGCTGCTTAATAAACCAGTTACTGCTCTTCTTGTGACCAGTTAATGATACTGGTTAATATTCTTGCCCTGATCTCCTCTATTTCCCTTTGTAATCTACTCCCCAGCCCTGGCATGGGGGGTGAGTTACGATGAGTCCATCTTGGTGGCTGAGAAGCTGGAGACAGGCTGGGCTCATAGACTGAAGAACAGAGCCATTTGCTAGTTATACAACATGCGTATTGCTAGAATACATTTTTTATGCTCAAATCCTTTTTGTATTGTTTGACTATTTTGAAAAAGGTGGTATTGATTTCACAATAAGAAAGAAAACAGTATGTTAAAAAAAACATTGTAAGGACTGGTTGATAACTAATAAGGCAACACCATTCATCTCAAATTTGAAAAGATTTGAAATGATTTGAAAGATTTGAAATGAATTTGAAAAGATTTAAATGATATTGTGATAACCTGAGATGAAGACATCACCCATGTGGTACTCTGTCAGGGAATGTATATATCTAAATCTAGTCATGAGGGAGCAACAGACAAACCCAAAATGAGGGACTCAGTATTAAAAGAGACAGAGAGAGGCTATAATTTCAAAATGTCGATGCCATAAAAGACAAAAAACTGTGCAGAAATGTTCCAGAAGAAACGTGAATAAAGACACATGACAACTAAATATAATACGTCATCCTAGACTGGATCAAGTACTGGAAGAAATGCTATGAAAGATGTTACTAGCTCACTAGACAAAATTGGAATGCAGACAGATTAGATAAAAGTACATACACACACACACATGCATATATAAACATATACATAGAGGCAGAGAGAGCGATGTGGGACATAGAGACACAGACAGAAGAAAGCCAACAAAAAGGCAAAAGGGGCAAAATATTAATGTCAGATGAATCTGAGTAAAAGATAGTCAAGTGTTCTTTTATGTCATTTTTACAAGATTTAAATTTGAAATTATTTTCAAACAAAAAGTTTAAAAAGGATTAGCATGCTATTAAATATTTTACATGTGTATTTTAGAATTCTGAGGAACATTTAGAGATAGAAATACTTCCTGTGTGAAAGGAATCTTCCCTTTTCTTCCTCCCCAATAGAGCCAATAAAACAAGATTATCAATGCACAAATTACATTTTTTAAATTTTACAAAGAGAAAACAAACTAAAGACCCTTATTAAGCACACAAATCTATATATTAGTTCAAAGTTAGTGTTAGTTAAAACCACCATGATTTTCAGAGATAAATCAGAAAAGCTGAGATGTAGATCATTCTTGATATAAGTGGATTCTCAGAATCAGCAAACATTTTGCACTAACTGACAGGCTTCCTTCCTCATAGTTACAAGTGCTAAACATGACTTCTGGTAGGATGGGGTTTTTCTGCAAGATGGTATATATCTCTACACATCTTTTACACCAATCTTGTATGTAAGTGCCTCTAGACCCTCTTCTTCTCACCTTTCTCATATTTGGGGATGGGTGAGATGTTTGTTTCATACTTGTTTGGTAATAAAAATAGTTACATGCTTAGTAAATTTTCTTTCAGATTCCATTAAAATATCCTTGCATCCAAATAATTGCATCAAAGAGAAAATACATGAATATCATTACCCAACACAATTGCTTAATAGTTGCTAAGGAAATGTGGAGTTAATGGATAGAGATGGTAGGAAAAGCTCACTGTAGTGACCCAGCTGACTTTTGGACAAGGGGCTGAAAAGAGGGTTTGCCTCCTGAAGTTGATCTGGCTAAGCTGTGGACATAACATAAGGGTTGATGCAGGAGACCTAAGGGACCAGTGTACCTTCATTCCCTGTGGCTACCACTCCTGGATGCTCCCTCTTGGGATGCATACTAGGGAAAAAGGCCCCATTCCCTAGGACAGTAGGGCTGTCCTGTGACAGAGAATACTGAGGACACCACTCTCCTAATCCCCAACCCACCGAATCACTTGCATTTTCATGGCTCTCAAAGGCTGTGAATGGTAATTATTTGGGTAAGATTAGTCAAGGCTTTCCTCTAGCTAGGTTCACAAGAGGAGCCAGGAGTGGATGGGTTTGTCACAACCTTTCCCAGGAGTTGGTTGATGGGAGGGAGGTTCCTGTGCCAAATTGACAGCAGTGAAGCAGAGAAGGGTGAGGGACAGACTTCCAGAAAACTTGGTCTTGAGTGGGCCACAAGACCAGAAAAAAGTCTTTCATCTCTGTTTCCCTCTGCTCCTCTTTCTTCACCAAATGAGGGAGAAGGCTAAACATTTCCCAGAGGCAACAGCAGTCTGCTTCTAAGCCTGTGGACTGGTGAGTTCCAGCTAATCTTACTTTATCTGGACAATTAATCTGAAAATTAATCACAGAATTCCCCCTCAGTGTTCCTGGGTTTCATTCTAGGTACGCATTTAGGTTTTTTACCCTAAAATCATCAATTGGGCTGAAATCATTCCCTCTCTGTCTTGTCTCCTTTGCCTGCCTCTCTCTGCTCTCTTCCCAAACCTCTTTAAAAATGTGCTTATTCTTCCTTTGGAGGCATCTGGTTGTCATGCAGAATTTTCACTTTTGCTTTTTCAGCAAAGTGCAAATTTGTTACACTCTAAATTCTTTTTGTTTACTGCTTCCATTTTGGATGAAGTGTTGGAAATTAAAACCCTCACATCTGTGTGTGGGAGCTTTAAAAATCCACAACACAATGGAAGAACAGCTTGATTGTGAAAATATACGCTTCATTAATTTTAATTTTTTAAAGTTTATTTATTTATTTTGAGAGAGGGAGATAGAGCACGTGAGCCAGGGAGGGGCAGAGAGAGTGGGAGAGAGAAAGAATCCTAAGTAGGATCTACACTGTCAACGCAGACCCCGATGTGGGGTCTGCAGTTTGTGGAGCCCACAAACTGCAAGATCATGGCTTGAGCCGAAGTTAAGAGCCAGATGCTTAAGTGACTGAGCCACCTAGGTGCCTCATTAATTTGAATTTTCATTAATCTCTTACTTCTTCATTAAAATTTGTGGTTGATGAAGGAAGATTACAGTTGTAGATAGAACATGGGTTTTGAAGTCAAGCAGCTTGAATCTCAGCATTGCCATTTTATATGTGGTAACCTTGGGTCAGTCATAACCTTTTAAAATTCCCTCATTGGTAAAAGGCGGGAACACGAGAGTGGGATAGATGTGAGGATTAAACGAGCTAGTCTATGTACAGTCCATGGCACAGAGCCTGGCTTTGCTAAGTGCTCAATTGACATTTGTTCTCATCAAATGTAATCCATGTAAAATGCCTGCACAGAGTCTGCTCCAAGTAGATGCCCTTTCTATATTCCCTTCCAAATGCCAAATTTCTCTCTAGTTTCAATAAGAATGGGTTTTCCCAAAACCCCAGTCATAATACTTTCTGATAAGGGACTTGAGATTTGATATCTGTTCATGCCACGTAACAGGCTGAATGGTGTCCCTGAAGATACATCCATATCGTAAATCCCTGAAACCTGTGAATTTTACCGTGTATGACCAAAGGGTGGATATCACCTCGTATGTCAAAAGATGTAATCAAGTTAAAAGACGTTGAGAGTAGAGATTTATCCTAGATTATGTGGGTAATCCATGCATTGTAACTATGAGAGAGAGGCAGAGGCATTTCTGAGACAGACACACACAGAGAACAAGGTGATGTGAAGACAGGGGTGTAGACTGGAGTGGAGGCCACAGGCAGCGAGAAGCTGGAAGAGGCAAGGGAGGATTCTTTCCTGGAGAGTCCAGAAGGAGCAGGTGCTGACATTTTGATCTCATACACTGGCCTCCAGAACTGTGAGACAATACATTTCTGTTGTTTTAAGCCACCCAGCTTGTGGTGCTTTGTCATGCAGCCCTAGGACACTACTGCAGTGATTCAATCTGCACTGGAGAGTTTGGCCCTCCTCTTATTCTCTCAGCAACTCTATCAGTAAAGAGCCTGCAGGGTGGGCCATGCCCCCTCAGGTGCCCACAAACACAATGCTCATGAAACACAATTTCGTCTAGACCCTGGGCAGGGCAGGGTGTGGAGAGACCCTTGGGACCACTCATCCAGCTCCCATCCTCTCTGAGGCCTTAGGTTCCTCCTTTGGGCATAGCAAACCTTTTCTTTCCACAATTAGAGACAAAGCTTAAAATGCAAATATCTTCTGTTATATAACATCTCCACTGCAGTAGGAAGCTTTGTGTTCCGTAGTAAATGATTTTACTACAGGTCCTTTCCTGCATGTGGGCTCTGACAGGGAAGACAGCCAAGAGGAACACGTGGGACCAGAAACAGTGTTGCTATGGTGAAAGCAAAAAGCACAAAGCAGGAGTGGAGAGCTCTGAAGACCTAGGCTTCCTGCGTCACAATTTCAGAAAGCAAACCAGAAACGACTCTCGTTCCCGTAGCCAGATAACTGGGTGTTTAAGCCTCCCAGCAACCCTGCATATTTCACAGACTAGGAGATTGATTTATCCAGGTTCATGCAAATGGGAAGAAAACTGAGACATAACATGAGTAAGGGCCATATATATGTCCCTGAGCCCCTAGCATAAGGATGCCTTGTTACCTCTACTAAAGAGAAATCTAGAAAAATGCCACTGAAGGGATTCAGACTTAACACATCCACATCATTTGACCCCTGAAGGTCATTCTGTGTCATATTTTTTTCAAGTGCACAATGCTAACCATTCCCTGTGAAACCATAAACCAGAGCTGTCTGAGCCCTGCAACCATTCCATAGCAGCTATTGGGGCCACAGACCACCCACAAAAAGAAGTTTCTCAATGTTCTGATGTCTGGATAGAGAATACCTGGGTCTCAGGCCCTTCTATGACTCACTAGCTGGGTGTTATTAGTACAAACATGCCCCACCTTTTCACCTCTCTGTGCTTCCCTCTTCCCATCTGAGATGTTAGGCCAATGGGT
The DNA here is from genome assembly GCF_007474595.2 of Lynx canadensis. Lineage (NCBI taxonomy): Eukaryota > Metazoa > Chordata > Mammalia > Carnivora > Felidae > Lynx > Lynx canadensis. The sequence goes on from NC_044303.2 coordinate 124,592,015, forward strand.
TGGATGAATGATTCTCAATCCTTGTTGTACGTGAGATCTTCCTGGGGAGCTTCCAGGCCTCCCCCCAACACTAATTATACTGAAGAACTAGGCATCAGCATTTTCCAAACCTGTCCATGTGATTCTTATGTGTGGCTGAGTGTGAGAACCAATAGATTACATGACTTCTGAGATCCTTCCAGATCATTTATTTTCTCAACATTTCCACAGAAATCCAGGGCTACTAGAATTTTGATTCCCCAAATATTCAGAATTCATGGAAAGCCCTTGAATAAAGTCCACATTTGGGGAGAAAATCACTCTGCTGTGGTTTGCCCAACAATATACCATAATGGTATTTAAAAGCTATGTAATGGTCTAAACCATTATGGCCTTTCATGCTTTTAAGAGGATGGAAGGGTTAATGTGATAATAGAACTACTCAGGTATCATCTAATTAATTTTTATTTTAGGGGATTGCTCTAAATAGTACCCTGGAATACTGAAAAAAAAAATAATGTTTTCTAGTCAACTAGTATTAACTAAGATCTTGTTTGTTCTGAGGACTGCTAAATTCAAGCTGGAGGTAAGAGAAGGGAAGAGCCTTTCACATTTGAGGAACTCATAGTCCAAGGTAGCAATTAAAACAGGAATAACAAAGGCAGCCACAATTTTAAAGTACTTATGGCACATTAGGCAGTGTGATTGGTGCTTTTTATGTATTATTTTATATTCTCACAACAGCCTTGCGAGGCAAACATTATTTCCTCCATTTCATTGCTGAGGAAAGTAAGGCCCAGAGAGGTTAGGTAGCTTTCTAAGGTCACACAGCTAAGAAGTAGATCTGCCATTCCAACCTACGCTATTTCAACCATATTTCAGCACCTCTAGAAAGGATTGAGAAATAGAGATAGAGATGGCAGGGAGAAGGTGAACTTTCATGAGGGAGTCAGGCGTGGGGTGGACGAAATGCTGTGAATTGCTCACATGAAAGGTGCTGTAAGAAAATAAATATGACAAATTAATATGTTAACTAGTTAACTACGTTTTGGGCTCAAGCCTGTAAGGGAACACAACACTGGAACAGATGAATTCATTATGAAGGGCCACCTCTTCACAGTCAATTCCAGCTTCCTCAGATTAGTCTCAAAAAAAATAAACTCGTTGTGTTCCTCTTTGGATTGCATAGCTCAACAAAGTCATTTTTTAGCTAGTATGAGGTCTTTGGATTTAGGCAGACTTTCATTTTTGCTGATTGCCTTCAGTGATACAAAATGTACCAAGGGGAGGGGATGGTGGTAGGCACAGCTTTAACAATCATTTTCCCTATGGTGTTCATCATCGAACACCATGTGAACCAGCATATTCTGAAGGGACACACACATGCAATTCAAAATGAGTTAAGAAGTGGAGAACTATCTCTCTTTATATATACATCTGTACATATAGTCACTCAGAGATCTAAAAGTAAATCTAATATTTGAGAAAGCACTGAGCTAAAATAATTCACCCATGAAACAGATACAGCTTGAAGGGTAATAAACACACTACGGCCTAGAGCAGGACAAGGGAAAAAGAAAGAAGCAATGGATTTTCTTAATGAGCTTTTACAAATCATCTTTTTCATGTTGGAGCCAAAACTAGGAGCAAATGACCAAAGAACTTTAGGGTCCTGAAGAATATTCACAGGCTACAAAAAATGGTTTAGATGTCAGTTTTTTTTAAATATTCTAAAAAATATTTATAACATTTACAGAGTGGAAATTTCCTGTGCATATATAGAAAAGATGCATAATTACACAAAGGTATTATGTATATGTACACAGTTCATATGCAAAATGTATACACATAAACTGTACTGCTGAATACATGCTTTTTATGAGGATGGGGCTGATTCCATAGCAATCTTTTCATGTGGAAAATGACCTCCACTCGGCAAATTATGAGTAGGAAAGATATATCCTGTCATTACAAATAACATAGTGTTAAATCACACCACAACCACGGATGAGATATTCTATCAACTATAGTATAAATCTAGGTAACATCTATTCCTAAAAGGAAATCAAGAAGTATCTATGGAACTGTGGCAATGAGATATTGAGTTAATAGAATGAAAAGAGACATGTGATTTGTTCTTTTTATATTAGTTACTATAATATAGTTTTTAAAGACTTGAAAATAAACTAATGAGAATAAAGATGATCGTATCTGAAATAGCTGGTTGTGTTTGAAACCCAATTTTTAAAATTTGTACATAGGAATACTTTAACAAGACAAACAGACCATAAGCTTATTTTTCGTTTCCAAATGCTTACCAAACAAGAAGTGAACATGTAAAACAGATTTGTTTTCTATGTGAAATCCTCTTTCATATTACACACACACACACACACACACACACACACACACACTACTCTTTTCCCCCTCAGAATTGCAGAATCTCTACCACTGAACTAAAGATATGAAGAACCAAAGGAGGTATTAAAGCAGCATTTTTACCTTTTTGCTGGTCAAACACAGATGGAGTGCTGAAATCCATGGTTGCCTGTCTCATCATTTACCATCAGAATGGCAAAAAGCATCCAGGTTTCTAGAGAGAGAAAAAAAAAAACCCACCATCTCACACGTTACAGTCAACACATCAGTCAAATACAACATCACTTGCCAAAACTCCTGTTTGAGAATTAAATGTGCATTAGAGCTGCAGGTTGTTGTCGAGGCAAATGATGGCAATAGGCAAATGTTATTCCTGTGATACCTGCCAGGAAAAGAGTTACTTCTTGTGGCTTCATTCATCAGCTATGCTTGTGGGTAATTATTACACACCTTCCAACCCCCAACAAAAAAAACGAAAAAGCTCAAACTCTAAAAAAAATACAATTTGCAGGGGGCCACCTGCCTTGGATCTGAGCCAGGAAAACACTGGCGGTCAACGGAGCTTCAGCAGCTGGAATGTTGCTTTAAACCAAAAGAAATCTCAATGGGTGAGTGAGGATTCACAGGGCCAGACGGAGCATGTGCAGAGCTGCCAATGCAGTTGGATTCAGCTGTGTTCTTGGTGGAGTGAGAGCTGCATTTGGGTCATGTGAGCGGAGAGTGCCATCTCAATGGAATAGGACGTAAATAGTGTAGCAGGAAGCTGCTGGCCATGTGCTGTATGGAGTGGTTATCGGCTTTCATAGCTCATCTGCAGTCTCTCTTCGGCTTCATGCTCCAAATGACAGGAGGATGAGGGGAAGCAAGTGGCGTTTGAAAGGTGAGATTTCAAGTCTCAGACACCCATGACAATGAAATTAAAACAGTCTGCAATCACAAGGGCGTTCAGTGCAGTACTATATGTGTTTGAAAAAACCCTGAAAATACCAGAATGTACACCATTGAGGAATAGTTGAACAAATGGTAGTAAATTCATACTCTACATTTAAAAACGTGAGAAAATCTCTCTATATATTCATCTGGTAGGAGGTCTCTAATCTATTGTTAAATGAAGAAAAAGCTTATATATTTCATTTGTTCACATTTTTATAAATACAATAACTACCCACTGTGTATGTAAATATATATATATATATTCTAGGGAACATCAAGGAAGATGTAGAAAGATACACAACAAACCATTAATACTGGTTACCTCAGGGGATTGCAATTAAAGTAGCAGGTTTCTTTTATTTTTATATATATATATATATGAAATTTATTGACAAATTGGTTTCCATACAACACACAGTGCTCATCCCAAAAGGTGCCCTCCTCAATACCCATCACCCACCCTCCCCTCCTTCCCACCCCCCATCAACCCTCAGTTTGTTCTCAGTTTTTAACAGTCTCTTATGCTTTGGCTCTCTCCCACTCTAACCTCTTTTTTTTTTTTTTTCCTTCCCCTCCCCCATGGGTTCCTGTTAAGTTTCTCAGGATCCACATAAGAGTGAAACCATATGGTATCTGTCTTTCTCTGTATGGCTTATTTCACTTAGCATTACACTCTCCAGTTCCATCCACGTTGCTACAAAAGGCCATATTTCATTTTTTCTCATTGCCACGTAGTATTCCATTATGTATATAAACCACAATTTCTTTATCCATTCATCAGTTGATGGACATTTAGGCTCTTTCCATAATTTGGCTATTGTTGAGAGTGTAAAGTAGCAGGTTTCTAACTCCATCTACCTTTGTATTTTTAGTCATATTATAATTAATGTCTATTATTTTATATTTGTCATTATAAATTTGATATAATTCAAAGCAAACTAACAAAGCTCTACACTCAAGTTAACCAGCCATATAGCAAATGCTGTCATCAAGGCTGTTGAAAATGGTAATAACTGTTTTCTTTTTAACTTTGTGTGAATGTGGAAATGAAAATAGAAGCCATTTTTCTTCATATATGACCACAACTTGTTTTGATAAGGACATATAATTTATGATATGTGTTCTTTCATAGAAAAACTACTTTGTTTTTAAAAATTTTGTTTGTTTGTTTGTTTGTTTGTTTGTTTTTGAGAGACAGCAAGGGGATGGGGGAGAGGCAGAGAAAGGGAGTGAGAATCCCAAGCAGGCAAGGGGCCGTTACACAAGGCTCGATCCCACGAACTGTGAGATCATGACCTGAGCTAAAATCAAGAGTTGGATGCTTAACTGACTGAGTCACCCAAGCGCCCCAATAGAAAAGGTTCTTTCTTATCTCTTCCTTCTTATATTTTCTCACTGCCTCATCATTCATTTTCCATTAAACACATTGTCTGGTCTCAATTCCCTGTGACAATATTGCTACTCATTTACCTTTCCTATGTCAGTCCCTCTCCCCAAGATGCCCTGTGTTCTTTTTATTTAAAACACAGGCAGGAACTACTTCTTATAAATCATTATGCAAAATGTGCTCTATAGATAAGTCTCTCAAATTTCCCAATGCTGTGGGGTGTTTTTTTTTTTTTTTTTTTTTTTGTTTTTTTTTTTTGTTTTTTTGTTTTTTTGTTTTTTTTTTTTTTTTTTTTTGCATTAGCCATGAAAGCCAAAGTGAGAAGGCTCAGTGGACTGGTGAAGAAAGTGACTCATACTAGCTAAGGAAAGCTGGCTCAAGCTTGCCTAAATGACCTACCTCGAATTTAGATTAACTTCCTTTTCATTCATTTGCTCATTGATTCATCAATTCCTATGGAAGGATTAGCGCACTCCGGTCATCTCTGTAGGTTCTGATGATGCAGGCATGAGCAAGGTCTCCACACTCAAACAACTTAACACTCTTGGGTGCATTATATTGTATCCACTCATTTCATGAAGCAGCAATATGAACTTTCTCCGTATAAAATATGGTATATACTTTGTATATATATACACATTATTCTTAAAAACAATTTTTTTAATGTTATTTATTTTTGAGACAGAGAATGAGCGGGGAGGGCAGAAAGAGAGGGGGACACAGAATCCAAAGCAGGCTCCAGGTTTAGAGCTGTCAGCACAGAGCCCAATGTGGGGCTCGAACCCACAGACTGTAAGATCATGACCTGAGCCAAAGTTGGACACCTAACCGACTGAGCCACCCAGACACCCCTATACACATTATTCTTAAAACAGTTTTCATGTTGCTTTGATCTTATAACTTGTACGTTTTAACACTCATTCACTTACATAAACATTTAGTGATTAGTGTGTACCAGGGACTCTTAGAGCTTGAAATAGATCTCCTTTCACAAAGATGTCTGACCATTTAACATTCATTACCTTATCTGGAACTTAATCATAAATTACTGATATTTTGCAATGTGTTTTTAAAAATTTGTTATATGGGGGCGCCTGGGTGGCGCAGTCGGTTAAGCGTCCGACTTCAGCCAGGTCACGATCTCGCGGTCCGTGAGTTCGAGCCCCGCGTCAGGCTCTGGGCTGATGGCTCGGAGCCTGGAGCCTGTTTCCGATTCTGTGTCTCCCTCTCTCTCTTCCGCTCCCCCGTTCATGCTCTGTCTCTCTCTGTCCCAAAAATAAATAAATAAACGTTGAAAAAAAAATTAAAAAAAATAAATAAATGAACATTAAAAAAAAAATTAAAAAAAAATTTGTTATATGATCATGTTAGACTTACATTCACAACTCAATTCTAAGTTCCCAGAAGGTTTGAGCTGAAGGATAGGTCTTTTGTCTCCCGCAGTGCCAAAAGAGTGCTACACTCAGAGCTGCCAGTAACAGATACTGATTTTTGTTAAATGTTAAATGTTAAATGCCCAAATGGACAAATCCAACCTTTGGTAAAATGGTGAATTAGACAATGGAGACTTCCAACAGTGGGTGCTCCTCCTGTCCCCTTCCCAGTCTGCACAGTCCCATTCCTACTTAGTGCAGACATCCCCATTTCTGACTTTGCCCTATGTTTTCCTTTTATCTTAGTTTTCCAGGCTACTGTAAACTTTTACCTTCATGCATATCATGATAGCAACTTGGTGAGTATTTATCAGGCATTTCTAACATGCTGACTTTAATCTGGAGCAATGGCTTTATTCATTCATCCATCCATCCATCACATGATACGTATTTAATGAATACTAATTATGTTCCAGGCAATAGTGTTGGTGCTGGGGGCATGGTGCTGGCCAAACTAGGTATGTGGTCCCCATTCATAAGACGCTTTCAGTTTAGGGATGATTTAGGAGACTACCTTTTGTGGCCTTCCGGAACCTCGGAGTCCTTGGATCACTAGAAGCCTGAAGAAATATCTCTGAATGACCACCTTCTGTAAGAACACAGTAACCCTCCCCATATCTGGGCAGACAGAATGTTCTTCCTTCTATCCTATGCTGATGAATAATGCTGCTCTTCGGCTCTCTAATAGGCAGGTTTGCTACCCTACTTTGGCCAGATGAAAAATGCTAAGGGTTTTTCACCCTGCCTCTCACCATGAGCACTAATATTACAATAGATGTCCACAGATTAGAATAATTTTTGCCTTTATTTTAAAATCCCAAATAGATATTTTTTGAAATTTTCTTTCTCTGAATTGTATTTGTTTCATTTCTAGACTTCCATATCAACTGGAAACTGTGGGGATTTACCTTTAAATCCATCTGGGTTGTGGCCATTTCCTCAGTAACCTGATGGTTTGGGAAAACACAGAAAACAAAACATAATAGAAACTCAATCCACGATGCTTTTTAAATGTCTGTGTGGATGGTAAATTTACTGAACACCTCAAAACTGTTTTTAAAAGTTCTAACTTTGGCCACAGATCCTTTCCTTCTATTTTCAACTCAGGAATGATTGGCCAAGTTCAAATGAAGTCCTGTGGTTTGAATTAAGTTAGCATGTCAGAGAGGTCTGGCTCCGGCAAGCTCACTCCTCCCCACCACTTCCTGACAGACTCTCAAGTGTTTAGAACTTACTTTCTTGCATTAATTTTTCTGAGAGGAAATCCTTGTGAGGAATCTAGTTGGACTTGGCTCTCCAAAGTTTCTTGTAGAATTAGAAAAACAAAATTTGAGGTTATGAAGCAGGTTAATGGAAGAGAAGTCTGTGGTTCTTTGCTCAGAATAGTTGCTAACGAGGCCAAGTCTCACTCTGTAAAGCTGCTGTGTTTTGTGACCACAGAGTGTACCACTATCAGCTACAAAGAGGATGGGATATGATAGACTATATTGTATCAGTGCCAGTCACTGCCAACTGCAAAAACAACATACAACGTGACACATGAAAGCCCCAATATGATTGTTGTAGGCTAAAGCAATGCTTCTTCTTTAAAAAAAATTTTTTTTTTTTAACGTTTATTATATTGAGAGACAGAGAGAAACAGAGCATGAGCAGGGGAGGGGCAGAGACAGAGAGGGGACACAGAATCTGAAGCAGGCTCCAGGCTCTCAGCTGTTAGCACAGAGCCCGATGTGGGGCTCGAACTCACAAACCGTGAGATCATGCCCTGAGCTGAAGTCGGACACTAACCGACTGAGCCACCCAGGCGCCCTAAAGCAATGCTTCTTAAATTTTAATGGACATATATATCACCTTGGGATCATCTATGGGGAAGATTCTGATTTAGTAGTTCTGGGGTAAGAAGATTCTAGATTTCTACCACATTCTCAGATGATGCTGATAGTTGGTCCATTTTTTTTTTTTTAATTTTTTTTTTCAACGTTTATTTATTTTTGGGACAGAGAGAGAAAGAGCATGAACGGGGGAGGGGCAGAGAGAGAGGGAGACACAGAATCGGAAACAGGCTCCAGGCTCTGAGCCATCAGCCCAGAGCCTGACGCGGGGCTCGAACTCCCGGACCGCGAGATCGTGACCTGGCTGAAGTCGGACGCTTAACCGACTGCGCCACCCAGGCGCCCCAGTTGGTCCATTCTTTATGTAGCAAGGAGCCAGAATATTTTTCAAATACTAAGTAAAATATACACTTACTGGGCTTTTACACCCAAGGTTCTCTATGGAATAGTAAAGATCTAGAAATATTAACTAAGTCCCCAAGGGGTCACAGAAAATGTATTTGTAACAGAAGTGAGCCAGAGGTGGGGAATGGTTATTGACAACATTACCACCTTGAATATCTGTGGCTGTTTTTAGGTTAAAGAAGGAGTACAGGCCTATAGTTGGATGTTATTAGGGTCATATACCCTGAGCTTCCCTCAAGCTCTGCCCCCATTCTACTTCTGTGCATTTGGGCAAATTCTTTTTCTCCTAATTAGCACACTGGAGATAATGGTGGTCTTCACCTTAAAAGGCAGCTGTAAGGATGAAAAGGATACAAAACAGCGGTGTGCTGAAGCCAGCACCTACTGGCCCTCTGAAGCTGACTGTTAAATATTGAGGAATTTTGTGAGGTGCTTGGTAGCTTGAAATTAGCAATGGTGGGAATATTTACCTATGGAAACAGCAATGCTACTGGTAAGGGCTCTTTCTTGTTTTTCTGAGAGATGTTTTACCAGCATACCAGTTTTTATTAAGTACTTAGTGCACAGGGCGCCTGGGTGGCTCAGTCGGTTAAGCGTCCGACTTTGGCTCAGGTCATGATCTCGCGGTCGTGGGTTTGAGCCCCACGTCGGGCTCTGTGCTGGACAGCTCAGAGTCTGGAGCCTGTTTCAGATTCTGTGTCTCCCTCTTTCTCTGACCCTCCCTTGTTAATGCTCTCTCTCTGTCTCAAAAATAAATGTTAAAAAAAAAAAAAAATAAAGTACTTAGTGACTAAAGACCTTGTGAATACTACCTTAGCTACCTTATCTGAATTATTCCAGCACTTGTGGTTTGAAACACATCAGTTAGCATAGACATTGTATAGCAGCTTCCTTTTCAATAAATTCTATAATAGGGTTCTTCTCAAGAGTGGGTCTCTGAAACTGGAGGTTGCAGAGGTATTACATATTCTGCCATATACATGATGATCATGCCCTTATTTTTTGATCTCTACGGAGACTACTGAGCATAATTTCAAAATCTTTTGGAGTCCATTACTCCAAAAGCCCTTGATTCCTTTTCACAGGAGAATCAGAGTCCAACCTGAATAATCTCAGGACAGATTCCAAGATAATAATGCCTCTCCAAATTTTTTTCAATGATCAATGGAACATTGGAACAGGGAGAAAGAGAATATGTACAAGTGCTATAAGATAGGTCTGTGTCCCAGTCATAAGCTTTCACACATTTCTCAAAATAACTGTAGTTGGTAGATTAATTTGGAAATGGCACCTGACACAGCAGGTAGGGAGGTAATGTCCCTCTGTGTACTTATGCTGACAACTAGATCTAAGAATGAGTATAGTCATCGAATGTGAACGCCCTCAACTCTCTTCTCCTTTTCTTCTAAATTTTTCTGTTCCTCCCCCTAGCCCCAATCTCTTCTGCTGCAAAGAAAGAAGTGTCTTTTCTCCTTGAGAATGCTAGGCCACCATTAGTGCATCTCATTCTACACAAAATCTGCCCAGAGAGGCAGATTTGCACAACCATTAAGAGCAATGACTAAGCCTGACTAGCTAGGTTCAAACCCCAGTCTTGCAACTTGATGCTGTTTAAGCTATGCCTTATTTTCCTCATCTGTAAAGTCAGAATCATATTAATGACTTCCCATAAGGTTTTTCAGTGCATCAAATTGATTTAAATATGTCAAGCTCTTAAAAGCAATGCCTTATACAGAGTAATTCTTATATACGTTTACTATTAATGCCATCAATTATTTTATCTCTTTTGCAACTTCATCCTATTCCTTCAAGATCCTTTTCCTTAGCCTACATGCATGCTCACATCTTTCAATCCTTAAAAAACAAGCCAAATAATATAAGACAAAACTGTGATGTTTCTTCAGACAGGTTTGCTTTTCTTTCCCAGCATGCTTTTGGGGGAGAAAAAAGTCCACATTTTCTCTTTCTTTCCTGACCACCCAATCTTTCCCTGGTCCATTACAATTTCAGTTCAGCTCAGTATGGGCACTATTGTGCAGATACTCTGATGGACACCTGTTCTGATGGAAATGTTAGGATTCACTGCACGTTTGGCTGGTGGAACTGATTGGTAATGCCTGCTTTGAAAAACATACAGGCTCAAATAGTATTTTCCACACATCGCAGGGCTTCTACCACTTGAGCATCCAGTATTATTTGGGGGGGTAGAGGCAGACCCTTGGCAGTTGAGCCTAGGCAATGTGGTATGGTGGAAAAAAATGGTGAACTTTGTTACCACAAGACCTGGGCTCAAGTTCTCATTCTGTTCTACACATTGTAGATCATTGTAGATGCTTCACCAATACTTGTTTAACTGCAGTGAATTATTTCCCAGCAAATCACTCAGGACCCTTGCCTTCTTATTTTTATGCTAATGTATCAGTAATCCCGGTTGAGTCTGACTACGGCAGAGTCTGAGTGGAGGTTACTTGTTTGAGCCTGTAACTCAGGCCCTTAGGCACAAGAGTGAATAACCCAAGGGCTTTGAAAGGATTTTTCTCTCTGAAGGAAGATGAAGGCAGGAAGATGAAATTGGTCACAGGACTCAGACCTGACCCTTTAAATGGGGCTGAGATGAAATCCTCTCCTGCTTGAAGTCAGTCTGGTTTTTCTCTGGTATCATCTATAATATATAGTGTCTCTTTCTAGTTCTGCCTCTAATCTCTTTTTCCTCTCAAGAGAATCTTAACCCCTCAAGTCCTCCTGTCATATGTGTTGAAAAAAATTCCCAATGTTAAGAGAATCACAAAACATATTAGAACAAAAAATTATCTTACCTACCTTCATCTTACAACCAGACCCAGAGAGTTGATAACTAAACCACTAATCATCAGAGAAAATAATTTTCTTTCATTTGTAGGAAGAAAAATAAGGAAGTTTGGATTATTGCTCAGCCGGTTGAGGCGACACTCCCATTGCATGAATACAGCATCAACAATTTAATGACATCAAGGGTTTGAGGGTTTCCTTTACACATCATCCAAAAGGATGTTTTCATATGAGCTTGTGCCAGATGAGGGTTTTGAAATGCTGAGTGACATCCAGCAATCCCTTGTTTGATTTCCCAATCTTTTTGTAAGACACAATTTAAACATCTCTATTTCTTCTCCACTGAAGTGGTGTTGGAGCAAACAGATTTATATTAAGCTTACAAAGCGGAAAATTAAAATTTTAACCAAACTGTCATGTATCTTGTTAGCTCTAAATTACACTAAACTGGTATGGTAGGCTTTGAGTCCCTAAAGTAACCATCTTTTTGGTATCATATAGACCTAGGGTGCATGTTTCTGGGTAAAACAATGCCTGAGTCCTTCTTTGGACCAATTTATCCTGTGTGTTAATGAGAGATGTACTGAAGAAGTTATACATGCAGCAAAATACCAGCCTTTAGGCAACTTTTGCTTGATGGAACATTTCATCTATTTGCAGGATTTAAGCTTCCAAAGCATATATTCTGACATTTCCCTTTCTTTCACTCAGGGAAAGAAATTCTATTGCAATCCAAATTGTGAAATAGAGGAGGAAAAGAGATATTAATTTGCAGCGTGAGACTTTAGGCATGATAAGGTTTAAAGAAACAAAAACCTAAATTAATCTCTGTATCTCCAATAACAAGCTTAAGCTTTCCTTCATCCAGCTAAACAAACAAACTGAAATTCTATGGGCAGAGGAATATAGTTGTCATTTTATTTTAATATTCTCTTTGTTATAATTTAAGATACAAAGAACATACAGGGAGAGGCTTTAGCTATTTGCTTGATAGACTGAAATATGAGAGAAGTGATTTTCATTATCAGGCAATTAATAATTGATGGAAAAAGATGATGATCTCTGAATCCCCTTCTGGCAATGATAGACTCCACAAGACGAAATCAGCCTGTTGAAATACTATTCATGTAATTCTGTTTGCATGGAACATACTCCTGTGTATTAAATTCTATGCTTACCATGCACAAATAGAGATCCAAATCAGAATTCTTAAATTTTTCTGAGAGAAAAACCAAATAGTTGAGTTAGAATGATGTATTAGAGGAGATCACTATTGACTACTGATGAAGAAGTATGTATAACATACTCATTGAATGCCTGGACTAATATTTGGTGCCCTTATTCACTATCACAACATGCTTCATAAATCAGCTGCCTATTCTCAGACCTACTGTGCCCCCAGTAATCAGAAAGGAGAAGTGTGTTTTAGTCCAGTTTTCTCTGCACAGATAGGTATAAAGTAAGTATACATCTTGTCCCTTCTGCTGGCTCATGAGTCTTACATTATGACCCCTCTAGACCACTTTCCAGAGCAAGTCCTTTGTGTTGAGAACCTTTCCTGACCATTGGTCAGTTACACTTACTCTTCAAGGCTAGTGTCTGTGAGTCAGGTGCCAATGGTGAGCTATTCTAAGACCAACTCTTTGGTTACAACATAATCACCCTCTCAAATAAGCAGCTTCCTTCAGACATCCTGACATCAGGAGGACATCCAGTCCAGCACCCTGATTTTACAAAGGAGAAAACCAAGGCCACAGATGTGTGTTGACCTAGGCCAGCACTTTCTCCACTGTTCCATGCTGACTCTTGCTCTGTGAGCGGAAATTAACATTGGTTTAGTATCTTTACTATTGCCTTCTGGGGATGATCTCCTAGCCCAGGACCTGCAACTTTGAGAAATGGGCAAAGTGAGGGTAGGAATAATTTATCACACTTTTCAACACAGAGATATGTCTACTACTAGCTGTGAGTCAGCTCTATTAGCCTTGATTGCCCCATTGGGTGGCTAAGTCTGAATTCACTCTGAAGGAGCTAACCTGAATTCTTATCTCTTGCCCCATCTTTTCAATTCCCTTTAACTCCCAGGATCCCTAGTTGCTATCTGGCAACAGTATTTCACTCAAAACTTTCATGGATAATAATATGCTCATAATTAAGAGATGATGTGCATTAAGAGTTTATTATGGGGCCGATGCTCTGCCAGGCTCTTTATGTATATATTTTTTTCATTTAAATTCTCACAGGAGCCCTGTGAGATAGGCAGTATTAATAGCTCTACTTACAGATAAGAAAATTAAGAGGTTAAGTCACTTGCCCAAGGTCCCTGAGCTAGGTTTTCTAACAGAGGTAGTCTAACTTCAGTCCTAAGCACTGACTCATATTATCAATAAACAACAAAAACACTGAGCACTGACCATATGCAAGCCATTCAGCAAGGCTTCTAGCCTAGATGAGGTGTCTGGACATCCAAAGGCATGTTTAGAAACACATTATGGAATAACACATGGTAAATAATAAGTTAATAATGGGCTAGGGTGGGACCTTAATCTTTTTGTGTGTGTCAGGGACTTCTTTGGCAGTCTGATAAAACCTATGGACTCCTTATCAGGATAAGTGCATAAAATAAAAAGCATGGAATTGCAAAGGAAGCCAATTACATAGCAACATAGTAAAAAAAGTTTCTAAATGTTGTAATATAGTGGTATATAAGCTTTTATATTAACACTCATAAACATCACCATTTTGAGAACCAGTTGACATGGAGAGGAAAAGCAGTGGGTACTGAGGGGCCAGAGGGATGGGAAACCAAGTGGATGTGCAGCTCAAACTGCTTCTCATATCTTCCCAGCTCACCCAAGCCCATGCTTCATTCCCAGAGAGTGTAAACTGTATATGTATTTTCATCGTGCTGTGCATTTCCATGTACTGGTTTTTCTCATTGCTCCATAATAAATTGGTTTGCTCACAGCTCTCTGAATAGATACATTCCTGCACTGCTATCACATCTATTGACACTAAACTCCCACATCTTAGAGAGGGATTTAAAAAAATTTTTTTTTAATTTATTTATTTTTAAGACACAGAGAGAGACATAGCATGAGTGGGGGAGGGGCAGAGAGTGGTGACACAGAATCTGAAGCAGGCTCCAGGCCCCCAGCTGTCAGCATTCAGTCCAATGCAGGGTTTGAACCCATGAACCATGAGATCATGACCTGAGCCAAAGTTGGACGCTAAACCAACTGAGCCACTCAGGTCCCCACTGAGAGAGGGATTTTAAAAGATAGTGCAGCCACATTTCTCTGACGTTTCTTCCTCAGAAAGCAATTTTAAAACCACAGTTTTAAATATCAAGAAATGAATTTGGATAGATTTCAATAATTGCAAACAGTCACATTTAATTCCAAGAGTGAAGTTTCTGTTACAGCTTTTGTGCTTTTTGTACTAGGGTGACAAGAGTTTCTTATGTAATTACAATGGGGAATTAAAATTCATTTCACTGCAACTTACTTTTAGCAGAAACCTCACTCTGAATTAAACTAGGCTGTTTATAATTATTGACACCTATTTTAATTCACTTTATGGTATTCAGAACTGTGGTTTTGCAATTGTCTTTTCAAGGAGAAACAGTGATGTTTCTGGACTATGAGCAACATATGTTATCAAGATGTGGTTTTAATTTGCATTTTTCCCATGAGTAATGATGCCAAGCACTTTTCATTTGCTATTTGACCATTTTGATAACCTCTTTTGCGAAGTGTCTGCACAGGATTCTTGTCCAATTTTAAAAATTGCGCTATTGTTTTCTTATAGACTTAGAGAATTTTTAAAAAGATATTCTTGTTATAAATCCTTTCTAGATGTGTGTGTGTGTGTGTGTGTGTGTGTGTGTGTCTGTATGTCTGTGCATGCCAGTCTAAGGTTTGCTTTTCCATTGTCGTAATAGTGTCATTTATTAAATGGAATTTCTGAATTTACTATCTGAATTAAATTAAAATTAAATTTCTGAATTTAAATATCTGAATTTATCTAAATCCAAATTATCAGTATTGCCTTTGTCCTGTTTAAAAACGTGTGACCTCCCCTGAGGTCCTGAAGATATTTCCTGTGTTTTCTTCTACATGTTTTGTTGTTTTACTTTGCACCTTTGGGTATATGATCCATCTTGCATTAATTTTTGTGTATTGTTTGAGGTATTTTTTTCCCATTTGAGCCAGCACTATTTATTGAAAAGACTGTCCATCCTTCCACTGAATTGCTGTGGTGTCATTGTCATGAATGAATTGATTCATCATTTGGGTGTGGATCTGTTAAACTCTATTCTACTAGTCTATTCCATCATCTACTGTCTATTCTTATATTAATACCACACTTTTAATTACGCTAGCTTTGATATCTGGTTTTATTTTTCTCCTTAAAGATTGCCTTGATTATTCTAGATCCTTTGTATTTCTGTGTACATATTACAAATAGCTTGTCAATTTCCACCAATTAAAAATGATGCTAAGATTTTCATTGGGATTGCACTGAGTCTAGAGATGAACATGGAGAGAACTCATATTTTAATGTTACATCCTTGAATCCCATGTTCATAGTATAGTCTTTCATTTATTTAGGTCTTCTTTTACTTTTCTCAGTATATATATTTTTAATTTCTTTTTAACATTTATCTTTGAGAAAGAGAGAGACAGAGCACCAGCAGGGGAGGGGCAGAGAGACATGGAGACACAGAATCCGAAGCAGGCTCCAGGCTCTGAGCTGTCAGCACAGAGCCTGACACGGGGCTCAAACCTACACACAATGAGATCATGACCTGAGCTGAAGTTGGATGGTCAACCAACTGAGCCACCCAGACGTCCCCATATCTGTGGTTTTAAGTGTAGAAGTACTGTGTATCTTTCATTAGATCTCTTCTGCAAAATTGAAGTTTTTGGTGCTTTTAAAATTTTACTCTCTAATCGTTTGCTTCTTTTTAAAAATAGATTTATTTCTTTGTTGAAATTCTCCAACTTATCTTCTATGCTGGCTACCACTTCCTACATTTTCTTGAATATATTTATCATGATTATTTTAAACTACCTGTGGGTTAATGTCAGTATCTGAATCACCTATAAATCTTTTCCTATTACCCATATTTTTCACTTGGATTTCAGTACTTTGATCCTTTTAATTTTTATTATATTTTCACCAACACCAAAATTTTTGGTTAAATGCCAGATGTCATCAATGAAAAATTATAAAGACTTGAAATGATGTTATCTTCTTCCAAGGTTAAGTTTTCTTCTGCAGGTTTGTAGTCAAGATCTTGAGAAAACTTGATTTTATGCTTTTTGGGGGGCTAGTCTAGTTTGTTTTTTTCCTATTCTTATGGATTGGTCCTTATTCCTATGGTATGGCTCTTATTCTTAAGGCATGATGCTAAGGTTTCAATTCGAAGCCTGGGATTTGTACCAAGCTTTCTCCATCTTAGTAAGGCTTTAATTATGACTTCTGCCTCCCCAACAGTATTGAATTCTCTGATCAGCACTTCAGCTACCCAGCTTTAGGGAAATGTGTATGCAGAATTTCAGTCTCCTTCTCTGCTGGCCTTCCTCCTCTAGGACTTTGCTCCCCAAGTAGCAAGCTTCAAGCTACTCCAAACTCTGACTTCTGCCTCTTTAGCCCAATAAGACTACTGTTGTATATCCTTGTTCTGCAACTTGTAAATGTCTTTAGAAAAATATCTGGGAAGAATGTGGAACTCATGTCATGGGCTTTTCTTCAAGTATGGTCTGTTTTTGTGCCTTCAAACAATTGCTTTAAGTATTTTGTGCAATGTTTAGGTTGTTTTCAAAGACAGTGTTAGTATGATGTCAATATTCCATGGTGTCTGGGTCAGGCAGAACTATTTTTGTGGGAAAACGAAACAAAACTTGTACTACGTTTCTCAGATAGCATCAAGTCATCTAAGATTGGAGGTCAGGGTGGGATGTAAGGAGAAATAAGAAAAGATCAATCATTATTCATGAAGGATGAACCGTGCTGGAAAATGAGGCTTAGACAATGCATAAATGACTACCTAACCTTTGAAAACATGGTGAAATTATATTTAAAAGATTAACCCTGATAATGAATCAAAACTCATACTGCTTCATACTCATTTCAAAGGAAAAAGATGAAACCACATATGGTTCTGTAACTTTCCTCTGAAATTGTTTTTAAAAATAAGTTTGTCATGTTTTTAGTTGGGCATATCCGCAGTGTTAACACTGGTCAAAAGTAAAAGCATTTGTAACCATAATTGTCCTAGAACTTTGTGATGAAAGTAATTTAGAGTAGCCAACTCTTAAGAATTTATGGCAACAAAGTTTTTTAATGTTTATTTATTTATTATTTATTTCTATTATTTTTTTTAACGTTTATTTATTTTTGAGACAGAGAGAGACAGAGCATGAACGGGGGAGGGGCAGAGAGAGAGGGAGACACAGAATCCGGAACAGGCTCCAGGCTTTGAGCGGTCAGCACAGAGCCCGACACAGGGCTCAAACTCACGGACCGCGAGATCGTGACCTGAGCTGAAGTCGGACGCTTAACCGACTGAGCCACCCAGGCACCCCAATGTTTATTTATTTTTAAGAGAGATAGAGAGACAGAGTGTGAATGGGTGAGAGGCAGAGAGAGGGGAGCACAGAAACTGAAGCAGGCTCCAGGCTCTGAGCTGTTAGCACAGAGGCTGACACAGGGCTCAAACTGGGGAATGGTGAGATCATGACCTAAGCCGAAGTCAGACGCTTAACCTACTGAGCCACCCAAGTGCCTCAAGGCAAGAAAGTTTTAAAGCAATGTAGGAAGGGTGAAGCAGAGGAGAAAGACTAGATAGGATAGTCCTAAGGAGGTGGGTTTCTCAGATCTGGAAGAGCACTGGTATAAGGAACAGGAATGGCTACAAGAGTCATCCCAGGGATGATCCAGTCCAGCTTTCTCTGTCACCTCCCCTTCTAGTCAGAGGCACCAGAGTCCTGAGGCTGCCCCTGAACTCCTATGTGTGTCCAGAGGACCTCAACTGGGGGTGAGGAAATTAAGAGGTAGATCTGCTATTTGCTGGATGTATGAATTTTACCAAGTTACTTAATCCATCTGTTAAGAGCTTTTGATTCCAAGTAATAGAAACTAAGCCTCAAAGCTTAAGAAGAATTCATTATCTCAATCTATCTTAGAGTCTGAGGTAGAACTTCTTTAGGATTGGTAGATTCAATAGCTTGATAACATCACCAAGAATCTAGGTTATTTCCATATTGCCACTCTGCCATCTTATGTACTGGTATTGTCTTTAGCCTTTTGGTTCCCTGAGTCATATCCAGACACAATACCTGAAGGAAGAAACCTCATCTCATGATTTATTGAACATAACTAGGTCTCTTGTTCCTGCCTAAGCCAATCTCCAGTAAGGAAAGTGGAATTCCTGTGACCAACTCCTCAATCTGTATATAAGCCAGAGCCACCTGGGGAGAGATGAGCATTTGAATAAAAGTGAATTCTGCTCACAAGGAAGAAGGTTATTAGTAGATAACCACTGGTATCTACTACACTTGAATTTGCTGAGCCTTATTTTCTTTATCTGCAACATGAAGAAATAATAGTATTTGGCTTATAAGATTGTTATAAAGGATTAAATGCAAAACCCATGGGTTATTCCTCCAAAATTTCCGTTAGGCTTGTATTCCCATATAACTTCTGAAACCATGCGCCATAGGGTTAAAGATGAGACTAACAGAAAATTTAAAGATGGTTTTTCAGAGACTTGTTTCTCCTTAATCAGTTATTGTTTCTTTTTGGAGCCCACTAACAAATCCACTAGCTGTCTCCAAAGAGACCTGGACTGACACACATGAAGGTCACTGATATGATTCTAGCCTATGAATAAGCTAGGCTCTGCATTCCTTCCCAAAGATAAGGAGTCCCAGACTCCATCCAGTTTATAACAACTTTTCTTTTTTTTTAACATGTACATAGTCTTCTCCTAACAGATCACCTCCTGATGTCAGGGCAAATTTTGCCCCATTTTAATGTTAAGTCTCCAACCCAAAGTGAACATGGGATGTATGTTACATATGTTTGCTCAGTGCAGATGCTCTATCTTTCCTCATGAATAGTCTTAAATTTCCACACCCTTTGTATATAATCCCAAACCCTATGACTATAAAACTTGTTCTAATCTTAGGGGAGGTGGATTTGAGGCCTGCCCTTCCATCTCCTCATTCAGCTGCCTCTCAGATAAACCCTTTCCTTGCTGCATACATGCCTCAGTGATTGGCTTAGCTGCATGTCAGGCATACTAACTTGGGTTTGGTTACGCTTCTGTTCTATTGATAACTCCTCACAGCTACCATTTATTTTTGTCTTTATCAAAAAACATTTTTATTTAGGGGGCGCTGGGGTGGCGCAGTCGGTTAAGCGTCCGACTTCAGCCAGGTCACGATCTCGCGGTCTGTGAGTTCGAGCCCCGCATCAGGCTCTGGGCTGATGGCTCGGAGCCTGGAGCCTGTTTCCGATTCTGTGTCTCCCTCTCTCTCTGCCCCTCCCCCGTTCATGCTCTGTCTCTCTCTCTGTCCCAAAAATAAATAAACGTTGAAAAAAATCAAAAAAAAAACATTTTTATTTATTTATAAATAAGAAATAAATAAAATAAACTTATTATAAATTCATTTATAAATAAAATAAAAATATATATATAGCTGTTAGCACAGAGTCTGACATGGGCCCAAACCCATGTGCTATGAGATCACGACCTGAGCTGAAGTTGGATGCTTAACGACTGAGCCACCCAAGTGTCCCTGTTTTTATTTATTTATTTTTGAGAGAGAGAGAGAGAGAGAGAGAGAGAGAGAGAGACAGAGACAGAGAGAGCAGGGGAAGGGCAAAGATAGAGGGAGAGAAAATCCCAAGCAGGCTTCTCACTGTCAGCACAGAGCCCAATGTGGGGCTCAATCCCATGAACCATGAGATCATGATGGGGGCTGAAACCAAGAGTTGGAGGCTTAACTGAGCCACCCAGGCACCCCTATTTTGATCTTGATGTCATATGCTACAATAGGTGCCATATGTATGTGTGTGTGTGTGTGTATGTGTATGCCAACCACCAAAAATGTATTCTTGCATTCTTTTCATTCATTCAACATATATTTGATTGCCAGTAATCTCACTTTACAGACAATGAACAGGTTTAGAGGGACTGACTAATATCTTTAAAGTGCCTAGCAAGTGAGTGGCCAAAGTTAGATACGTGCTTAGGTCTCACTCCACAGCTTGCAGATCCTTTATGACTTCCTTTCCTGAAAGCCTCCTCAGGGTCCCATTTCTCCAAGTTTACCCATTAAAAAAAGGGTGGCTGGGAGCAACTAACTGCAGGTTGTCAACTCACACTCTAAGGTACAAAGAGAACACAGTCTTGTTAGATCCCACACCAGCCCCCCCCTGGAGCTTCAGGTAATTCTGTTTGGTTCCAGCAGGTGGCAGGTTGGTATCAGTCAACACTTGCTCCTCTACTTCTACACAAGCAACTGAAGTGAGAATTACTTTTTTGGCAAACTGTAAAAATCAGACTCATCACTTTTTAGTTCCACTCTCTAGGAAGGACAGCTGGCTCTTGTCAGCTACTCTTGGGCATGAAGCAAGAGATGAAATAACTGCATGTGAATCAACCTTTTTACTTGAAAAAGTGCTCTCATTTTATATGCACATTCATCCCACTTCCAACAGATGTTTTCTTAGAAAAAATCTTAGAAAAAGCTTAGAACAGATTTTTCACCTATCGTTATCGACTGTATTGTTTTATCACTTAAATGCTGTGAGCTCCCTAAAGTGGTGGGTAGAGTTCCTTGTCTTTGGACACCCAACATCAGATACACAGGTGTATAGTGACCTACTCAGTGAACATTCGCAGAGTGTTTGTGAATGTCTTGGAGTGGGGTGATCTGGGTTGAGTTATCTGGGATGTCCTTAGTAAGTCATGTGCTCTCTGAGCCTCAGTTTTCCCATTGGTAACAGACGGTGATGATGTTAATGACAATGATATTGGTGGTGATGATGATAATTCCTAGCCCACTTGGTATGACAGTGACAGATTTATGAAAGGGACTTAATAAAGTACCTGACAGAGATAGTTTTTGGCTTTTAGGTGAATGTGCCAAAGTTGCACAATATACTAGTGGTTGTCACTCCCTGATAGGGGTTAGAATATAAAATGCCCGGGGCCAGAATTTAGACAGATCCCACTGGGACATCTTATCTCCAGTTGTCATTTCCTGCCCACAGCTCCAGTATTACCTTTGTCACCTCACATGGAGAATCACTGAAGTGCTTTACTTATTGTCTGTCTTGATTCCAATTCTACCCTTTCCAACACTAGTTTCTAAAGGTGTTATTCAAGGAGGTCCTTCCGTGACCTGCCTTCATCTGCTTTTCCCAAGCGACCATTTTCCACTCATTCATGTACATGCACAAAGCATCCACAGCAGGCAGCAAGTTCATTCCTGGAAGCCCACCCTGCCTTGAGCATCTTCAGTTCTCTGCCTGTGTGAATGCTCTCACTCCCTCTTCTTCTCCACATTATCCCCTGAACCACACTCATCCCTCGACCCTTCTTCCAAGAAGGTTTCCTCTAGCCCACACTGATCTCCTACCTTAGAACCCTGAATGTTCTCATGAGACAGTACAGATCACTGGATACTGGAGGACATAGTCTTGGTTGTCACACAGCCTGCAATCAATCCGGGCAAGTTATTTAAACTTTGTGTGGCCTCAGTTTCTTTATTCTCAAAATGAAATAATAATAATCTATCCTCATAAAGATGTTTTGGGGATTTAATGAGAAAATGTATACAAAGCATTTAGCGCAGGTTTGGAAAGTGTAAGTATTCAACACATAGTATTTTATTATTATTACCACTATTACCATTAAATAGATTACTTGATATTCCTTATTGCATTTTTGGATCATGTCACCTCTTCATAGTAGGTCAGTCAGCCTCCTCTATTCAAGGACCATATTTGTGTTTATTTGTAACCCTTGCATTGCCTTGTGAACTCCCTGAACATGATAAATATGCCACAGCTTTTTATTGGTCAGGTTTTCCATAGTATTAAGCAATAAAACTTACCCTCAAGTTAATTTTTAGCAAAGCCACATAGACACTGGTTGAAGATTCCATTGAAACATGCAGGAATCTTTACAAAGTTTCTTATCATTAGACATTGGCCATTCAAAATTCAGAGAGTAGTATGTATGACTATAACATACATTTTATTAAGTCAAAGAGATTACTTTTTTGAGAGAGAAAGAGAAAGACAGTCAATGTGTGCACATGCATGCAGGGAATGAGCAGAGGCAAGGGAGAGAGAAGAATCTTTTTTTTTCATAATTTTTTTTTAACATTTATTTTTGAAAGACAGAGAGAAACAGAGGGTGAGCAGGGGAGAGGCAGAGAGAGAGGAAGACACAGAATCTGAAGCAGGCTCCGGGCTTATCAGCACAGAGCCCAATGCGGGGCTTGAACCACAAACCACAAGATCATGACCTGAGCCAAGTCAGATGCTTAACTGACTGAGCCGTCCAGGTGCCCCAAGAGAATCTTAGGCAGACTCCATATGCAGCATGGAGCTTGACGTGGGCTTGATCCCATGACCGTGAGATCATGACCTGAACCAAAATCAAGAGTGGGATGCTTAACCAACTAAGCCATCCAGGCGCCCCAAGATTACTTTTTATACGTTTGGGGATTATCTACAGGATAGGAAGAACGGAACAGAGAAATGTGACAGGTGACAAATAATACCCATAAAGAATAGGACATTTATAAAGTTTATCAACTATAATGAACTTGAGCCAGTCTCTGATCTCCCAAATATCTCTGCTCCACACCCCAACTCTGTGTTGTTTGATGATGATGATGATGATGAGTAATGGCCCAGGTCCAGGATTCTGCTGCTTTCTCCTTTCGTTTTTATGATTCTCAAAAGAAGGGCTAACCTGCTTTCTCTCTCCTTGCCAGGGGTGGATGCAGTTGCAAAGCTCTTCTCAGTCCCAAATAAAGATTATTTTACCTGTGGTCCCAGGAGATTTAGCTCTATTTCTCAAGCCTTTTGTATGTGTGCTGGGAAACCCTCGGGTGAAATGTCACTTCTCTGGAGAGTTAGGGGATCTTTCACCACTTAGAGAAGCCTAATCTCACATTGGGTGTGAGCCTTACCCTGGGGCCCTCTGCTGGCCATGAGAAACGAGCAAACAGCAATTCTTTAGGACAAGGAACCCTGAATTTTGTATTGAAAGTAATACAGAGAGAGCCAAGAATTTTCCTGTTCATCAGGGCCATCACAACTTGGGTTATGAAAATAAAATGGTGGGAGAAGAGTAAGCTAGAAATAGCAATACAAATCTCCTTCTAAAAAGAGGATTAACAACTGGATTTGGGTCTCAGTTCAAAAGTTGAAATTAATTTAATACACAGTGCTAAAAAATATCTCCTACAGGGAATACCTGTAATGTACAAATGTTTTGTTTTCAGTGCAGGCTCAGTAATTAGTAGAGATTGCTAAATTGGCTTGAGCAAACCCACTGGAAAGCATGTTCCTTACCCAGTAACATGCTGCTTTTCCCTGGGCTTATTTTAACTCATGCACCAGATTACCAAGGTATCATGGTGACAGATGTCATAGAAATACCAAAACGAATGGACGGAATCAGACACTCAAATACGTTCAATAGGCAGGGCTTTCTGATTACAGAATGGGCTTTGTGGCCCACTGGCCCAAGCTTTCATTAACAGCCCTTGCCCTGGCTCCCTACAGAGATTTACAGCCTGGCCTATGCCTGTTTTGTTGCTGTGGCCAGTGCTTTTGCTCTACCACAGGCACCACCATAGGAAAACATGGGCCCAGGTGCCAACCCAGCTGAAGGGCTTCTCATAAACAAAGAAGCAACACCTGGTGTTTGTCACCCAAAGGGCCAGAGCAAGAGAAACCAAAACCAACCGCAAATGTGACAACCTCAAACCTTCTCTTGGCTCATTTTCTGATCAAATGAAATAAAATCCATATACAGAATAATGATAGTAGACATTTCTACCACTCCAGAGGAGAAATAGATGAAGAGTTTGAACAATTTAAAGAAAACCAATGAGAGATAGATGTCACCATGTAGGAAATACTGACAACACGGCAGAAAATAAATCGGTCAGGCCACCCCTGAAGAGTCATGTGCAGTTAGGGACAGGGCAGTGTTTGGAAGAGCCTTGGCCATCCCCAAGATGCAACACATGCCAGCAGCCAGTGGGGGTCAGAGGTACTCTATGTCTGAGAAAGAGAGAGCCCCAGGCTGCGTCTACTGCTTGGCACCTTTAACCTCAAGATGGACAAATCCTGCTAATAGGAACTCAGCAGGAAGTCCCTGTGAGTCCACACTTCTCTTCAGGAAGAGCAGGACCATGAAAACATAGGAGGCAGCTGATCTCAGATGCTTTACCATAAAGATTAATTCTGACTTCAAAGCAATTTGCTTATTTTACATTTTCTTGCAGCAATAACCCTCCTGCTGCTTAGTAGATGCAGGGTGGTCATTGTTCTCAGAGTCAAGCATGTAAACACACTGAAGCAAGGACTCTATTCTACATCCCTCACCCTATCTCTTCAGAGCACAGGACTTCCCTTCTAATAACTTTTCCTTGTAAGTCAGTGGCAGTTTGAAGACAATGCTTAAGTGGATGGGTAGGTCTAACTGGTTTGTAGGTTGCACAGGCATCCATGACGGAGGTGCTTATGCAACCTCAGGAGAGCCAATTGTGTACATCCCTCTACCACCTAGTTGAGTGGTGTGTGTTGGTAGCTTAACATTGGTCATGGTGAGAGTATTTACAGAAATGAGCAAATGCTGCAAATCAGGGCTCTTTCTCCTAGAAAGCTGACTTTGTTAAACATGTAAGCACACCAATGATTCCAGGGGAGGTTTAAGAGTAAATCATTTAGCACTATCATCTATCACGCACAGACCAGAAAGCATCTAGTAAAGAGAAAAAGGAACGATATCTGATTAGCCTAGAAGATCTTCCAGTATGAACCATTCCTGAAACTACAGTCAACAATTCCATAAAGAATTCCTTTCGAGGACTAGCAAGAAATTAAATAACATATTTCTAAATAATTTTTAACTGTTGAATTGCAATACTAAGACCCATGACCCCATGTATGCTTTTTCCCTTTCTAACTTTGGGCCTTGGGGAAAATGTAAGCCTCCTTAGAAAGTCTATAACATACATTTTATGGTTTCAATCTGGAAGACAACAGGGTCACCTTTCTCTTTTGTGGCACACGAGGAGCCATAGGACAATGGCTCATGTTATACAGGTATTGTACAACTTATAGATTTAAACCCACAAAGTAGTCAGCTTTTCTTAGAGAAAACACTCTTTCACAGGCATGGACTAACTTTCACCTTCGCCAATCATCAAAATTGCCTGAAGAAACACATTCAAAACGTCTGTTGTGCCATAATTTTGTAGCATTTTCTACAAAAGACTTATGTCCAGGCTATTAGTTCATAGTCTGTATTTTTATCATTGTAATCAAATGTCTAAATGAGAGTATTGGCCTGATAGGGTCCTGGCAACTTAATGAAATTGGCCTAACAGGGGTGGCAGCTCACTGGGTTTGGGAGATAGATTAAAAGTAGGGGATAAAGAGGATTTTAGAAAATAAGTGAATGTAATAAAGTGATGAAAACGAAGTTTCTCACTAGAGAAGGGAGTAATAAATATAGAGAGGGAGAAAGCTGGAATGAGTCACATCGCATAGAGTTAGAATTGGAAGTTCAGTGCAGACTTAGAGTTCTCAATATGTAGAATTAGATGCAGAAAGAAATAGTGATGTACATTCTATGTATGTATGCAAACACCTCTATATCTCCATATGTATGCATATGCATACACATGTATACCACATACATAAATACATGTATTTCCTAGCTCTATCCCTGAGAGCTTGGGGGTAGGAAAACCCCAATAATGAAGAGTCTACCTAGAGCCCAGATCCTGGTTTCTAAACGCCAGCCTCCACTAAAAGGGAACAGCTTTGATGCCAGGGCTGGAACAGGAAAAATATGACATGTTTAGAACATCTCATAATTCCAGAAAATAATCAAAGAGTAATGGAGACATGTCCAAGGGACACAGAAGACAGAAGGGGTGCCAAATGGTCCAATTTGGGATGATTTGATATAAATGAAATCATAGCATCAGATTAAGTCCCATTAACTAAAATAGGCATCCATTAGTTTTTCCTAATATTAATATGTAAATGAACATGTAAGGGGAAAAGAATAATCTTCCCTGTAGTACAATACCAACTAATGATGTTCAAGAAACTATGGAATTAGAAAAGCACAGTTTGAGACCCATAGTGATCATTATTTTAGGCAAAAATTATCAAAAAGATCCTAAAACTAGTGGGTAAAAGTTGGGTGAAGAATGGAGCATTTACATAGCCTTAAAATATTTCCCACAAAACCCTTATTAATTGCAAAGGAAAAAAAGAGTAATCTTATAGTAGAGAACCTTTGTAGACACCATGCTACTCAAGAGCTCAAAGTTTACTTCACCACTAATAGGATAAACCAAGATCATGTGTCATATTATGGGATGCCATGAAAATACATCATCACATCTGTGATATTCCTGCCCCAAATGCATAATCTCACTTTAATTTAATCATGAGGAAGCAGAAAACAAATCCAAATTGAGCCATTTCCTTGAAACAAATCTCCTCAAAGGGTATTTGTGCATGCAGGCGCATGAGCACACACACACACACACACACACACACACACACACATTCTATTGGTTCTGTTTCTCTGGAAAATCCTGTCTGATAACAGTAACAATTTTGGATTCAGAAGCTTTTGATAATTCAGGTTGCTAATTTTAAGTCTTTGCTCAGATATCACATTCTCAGAGAGGCCTATTCTGATCACCATATTAAAAATGAAAATTAGAGGCATGTGGGTTGCTCAGTTGGTTAAGTGTCCGACTGTTGGTTTTGGCTCAGGTCGTGATCTCATAGTTTGTGGGTTCAAGCCCCACATTGGGCTCTGTGCTCAGTGTGGAGCCTGCTTTGGATTCTCTCTCTCCCTCTTGACCCCTTCCCTGCTTGTGTTCTCTCTCTCTCTCTCTCTCCAGGTAAATAAATAAACATTAAAAGATGAAAATTAATTATCTCTCTATTCCATATTCCTGATCCCCTGACCCCACTATTTTCTCCCATAGCAATGTCACTTTTCACATACTGTGTTACTATCATGTTTATTTTCTATCTCCCTTATCCAGTGTATAAACTTCACAATGGCAGGTGTTGTGGGAAAAGTTCCCTGGGAAAAACTCTGAGGTGGAGATTTGTGCACAGGATGCTTATGGGGGTGGGTAATGCTCCCAGGAACAGCAGCCATAAGGGACTGAGGAAACAGGACTGGGCAGAGTGTGTAGTGCAGCTGAACACAGGTCTCAGCTAATCCCAAGGGGAGCTCTGAAGATGGGGTAGTGCCTCGCCTGTCCTGAATTGTGACAAAAGGGGCTGGGCCTCTGTATCCCCACAGCAGCCAGTCATTGGACAGAGGGTGCACCAGGGAAGAGGCATTACCTTGGGTAACACAGCTCCTTGTGGCCAAGGGCAGATCCCAGGAGGAGTCAGTCATGGGTCAGAGCCCGCAACACCTGCGAAGCTGGGAATGGGCAGAGTGATCCTGAATGGGGGATCTGGGTGGTGCACCCCAGCAGCAGCCACTAGAGCAGGATCTTTGTCTATTGGTGTGTGCCCAGCTTCCAGAAGGGGGTCAGAATTATTGACTGGATGGGTGGGCACATGAATGAACGAGCAAATGAATGAATGAATTCCTTTTCCAAAAGGTCAGCATGCACACAGACAGGATGTGGCCACGAGTCTCAGTTGACAAGCAAATTGACAAGAGTGTAAAAATAGAAAATAGGTCAATGTGAACAGACAAACTTTAAGATAGTCGAATATCAAAAAGCAGCAAATGAGAGAAGAGAGGCATGGGGCT
Source organism: Lynx canadensis (assembly GCF_007474595.2). Taxonomy (NCBI): domain Eukaryota; kingdom Metazoa; phylum Chordata; class Mammalia; order Carnivora; family Felidae; genus Lynx; species Lynx canadensis. The sequence goes on from NC_044303.2 coordinate 124,620,248, forward strand.
TTTGGAAACAGTGGCAAGGTTGGATATGGCATTGAGTACATTTATTTCAAGGAGATTCCAAGTCTTCCACTTAGATTGTGAGCAGTTTATTGTAGGACCAGGGTGTGCTGTTGCAGGCCTGAGGGGCCCAGGGTTAAAGAAAGCATCCTGCTAATACAAGGAGCAACTGGCTCCCGTGACAGAACTTTTAACAAGCCTTTTCTCATATCTGTTGACTTAACGCAGGCCAGGGAATTCTTTGAAAGGCAACATGGCTATAAATCAGCAAGTCCTGTAACGCGCATTCCAGGGACTTGGAGGAAAAGTCTGCACACAAAGGCACCTCTTCTAAGTCTTTAGGAATGCCGTGGTGAGTGGCCCTGGGAGTCTTGGGGTTAGACTGGGGCTGGGAATTGAAAACATCTCAAAGGGAGGAGCAGGGAAGCACCAGTGACAGTAGCACAGCATGTGCTAAAACCCTGAGTACCCAGCACCCAGCTCAGTGCCTAATACTAGTGGATAATCAGCAGTGAAGGAATTTCTGTTGAATGAGTCACTAAATCATAGTCAGTTTTCTTGGTTCTGGCCCTGGTTCTGTCATTCATTGGCTGTGCGACCCTGAGGAACTTCCTTCTTTGAACTTTGGTCACCTTGTGCATTAACTGTTAGGCATGAATACAAATGGAATCTTCAGGAGTGAATGACCCATTAGCTCCTAAGTCTTAAGGAACATTCAAAGAGGTGCCTGAAGATGTAAAAAGAAGAAAAATACAAAAAACCTAATTGGCAGAGAACACTGAGCTAACATAACCACCTGAGATGGTCAGAACCTGCTAAAGGAAGGAAGTAAACAATTCCTGCCATGGCTACCCCTCCCACCCCATCCCCACCCCAGGGGGATCTCTTGGGGCAGCAGGGGGCTGTTGTGTACATCACTCCAGGGGAAGTGCCTCTTCCACAGCTGCCTAAAACAAAGCAGATGCCCCCAAACACAAACAATCCACTCTGGGGCAGCCTGACGCCAGGCCAGGGGGTAAGAGGCAAATGCTGTCTGATGTTCACTGCAACTTCCATTATATCTAGGGCAGACCATCTCCGAAAGGCCCCGAGGCAGGCAGAATCAATTTCAGTCAATTGCCTGCTCACTTCCCTCAGTGGCCTGATGTGGTAGAAAGGACAATAGGCTCCCACTAAGAATACAAGAGTTCAAATTCTAGCTTTTCTGACACTTGCAAATTTAACAAATGATTTGATTTCTCTGGACCTATAAAATGGGAATGATAAGAACAGCATTGCAGGTATGATTAAATGGTAGAAGATTTATGAAACCAGTATATTTGTTTCCCCTTGTACCCTGTCCTCCTTCCTTCCTTCTTTCTTCTCTTCTGTACCAGTCAGCCCAGTTAGTTAGAGCAGAGTACAAGCAAGGCCGAGGACATAATGAGTGTGATGCTCATAGAAGACCACAATCCTGCTCCTTGTCCTGGCCATGTCCTAAAGAGCCAGCTTGCTAATTGTGTGCTTATACCTCCTCATCACAGAGCAAAGGCAGTTCGCCACTGACCAGTATCACTGTGGACAAATACTATTTACTCAGCAAGGATGCCAAGCATTTTTAATCCCTGACTCATCAGGAAGAGGAATTTGGCAAAAGGGAGAATGGGGGTGGAGAATGAATGAGATGAAACTGGGTGAGGCCAGAATGTAATTATGAGGGTCAGATTCCACCATTTTGGGGCACAGAGGAAGAGGGGAGGAGATAGTCTTTGCCCTTAGAAGAGCTGATGTGATCCCAATTCCCCCTCTGGAAAACTGAAGAAGAGAGGGCTATAAAAGATGTGTGGGGTTTTCTTGGAGTTGAACCTTATGCTGAACCAGGGGCTCTAAATCCTTGGGTAGACTGCTGACATCATCGAAAGGGGCCCTCAAAATCTACATTTGAACCAAGCACTATTTGTGTACCAAATAACTATAAGTTCAAGTGCTTTCCTGGAAGAGATGTCCATTTGACTTATATCTGGGTCCTTGTATTCAAATTAGTTGGATTCAGAACCCCTGCAGCCAGGCCTGATAGCTGGAGTCCCCATTTCTCCAGATACTCTCTTTTGCCTCATCTCTCTCCACACTTGGGATTCGGCAGCCCAGCCATGGTAATAAACCCCATAGACGGGGGCCTCCTGATAAGGCCTGCTTGGGCCTTCCCCCTCCGTGTTCATCTTCTTGGGTGTTGAATCTCAGGGGCACTCGGCTTCTCCTGGTGCCAAAGGATGGTTATTCCCATGTTGACAGTCCATTTATTTACTCCACTTTAGCTGACTGCCTTACTAGGCCTACTCCTTTTTTTCCCAGCCCCTTCTTCCCAATCACTGTGCTTTTCATCATCTCCTCTTGCCCTTTCTAAGTTGCTAAAGACAGTTTTGTTGCACCTCTACACCTGTATCATCCTTTCCCAAGATCCTTGCCTCCTCTTCTAAGCCTTCCTCTATAGTTAAGCCATGAGTATTTCCTCCTCTGCAGTGCCATAGGATGTTCTTAACACCAGACTGTACTCCAGTGAGCCCGGGGAATCACCCCAGGTGAGTGGACATCAAGATGGTTCTGAAAACTGAACAAATCTCAAGAAATAAAAAATGGCATAAATTGAGCCCTGAGTATGGGCCAGGATATTTACATGTAATGTATATTTAGCCCTCACAGTTTTCTCCTGAGATACTTTTACTCCTATTTTATGGATGAGCAAACGGAGGCTCAGAGGAGTTAAGTACCTAAGCTGAAGTCTCAGTTGGCAAATGACAGTCATAACCTACTCTAGGTCTGTCTGAGTCTGGAGCTCTCTCTTGTTTCCACACTTCAGCACTTCACTGACTCCAGAGTAATCTTCACCACCATCTCTGGCTGATGCAATGTCATCTTGATGCTCAGGGAAATCTGATGTGTCAGGTTCAAATTTAATCACAACATCCTATAAATTATAGTTAGAGAAGCAGAAATAAATGTGTCAAGATGATTTGTAGGATGAGACATAAACTCAGATAATTTGACCTGAGTTGAAAGATGTTAAGTCTGTGTGTGTATGTGTGTGTGTGTGTGTGTGGTGTGTGTGGTGTGTGTGTGTTGTGTGTGTGAATGAGAGAGAGAGAGAGAGAGGAGGGAGAAATAAACAAATTCAGCACATTAATAAAGTATCAGTGTCCTCAATGCTGGAGCACAATGAGAGAGCAGCTTAGGAAATGATTTTAATGAACAGAGACTATGGCCTGGAGGGAATACCCAGAATTAAGAAAGCCTTAAACTCAAGAAAGCCTTAAAGTCTTCTCAATTTGTGTTTTATTCTAAAGAAATACAGTATAGACTTTATTATTAGTAAGAAACATACATTGAATTATTGAATAAGGCATCTTTAAAAAGAAACACACATAAAACAAGACTATGTATTGATCAGCTAGCAAACATGTGACCAGGGGCTTATAGGAATCTGACCCTGCATTTCCCCTAGGAGCAATGGCTTAATAGTTGCTAGTTCAGTGTTTACAGTGATTTTATAGAACACAATGACCATGAATCATGAGAACTGACTCCATGTTTGCTTTTTTTGCCTGTTTGTATTGTCTCTCTCACCAGACAGTACACTCCATTAGTGTAGATATCATGTTTTCCTTACTTCTAGATCCTTGAAATCCCCTGGATTAATCCTCCTATGGCAGGTGTCAAATAAATGCTTTCTGGAATGAATGAACGGCTGAGTGAAATTTAGGAAGAGAATCACGAAAGTGTAGAATCACAAAAGAGTTTTGAGGAGTGAGTAATCATCCATGTAGCCAAAGCAGAGGGTTTGGTGGGGAGAGAGGGCAAGTATCCATTGGGGTTGGCAGGAAGGAGGTCATTCGTGGCCTGGGAGACCTGTTTCAGTTGTGGAAGGAGGACAAAAGGCGTATTTCAATGGCTGAATAACTGGCCATGAAGAAGGGGGTCGGCTACATTTTTTAGAAGTTCAGGTGAAAAGGGGAAGAAAGAGATTCGACAGAAGCTAGAGGAGCCTCTGCTGCAGGGGTGGGTCTTTCAGGACTGGAGAAGTGATCCCATGGTTAGAAGCTCAGGGGAAGTAGCCCAGAGAGAGGAGGCAGTTGAGGGTATAGCAGAATGAGGTGGAAAGAACAGTATGTGGTTCATGGTAGAGGTCAAACTCTGAACAAGAAGAGGGAGATCTTGGCCTTACAAACTTGGGAAAAGGGAAAAAAAAAAAAAAAAAAAAACAAAAAAAAAAAACAAAAAAAAAAAAAAAAAAAAGGATGTGTGGATATGAATATATTCATAGTGAAGGGGGCAGGAAGTTAAAGGAGATCCTTCCTAATACCTTGATTTCTCTCTGTCCAGCAGGAGGCCAGGTAGGATGTCAGGGAAGGAGAGGGAAGGCATTTGAAGACTGAGCTGGGGCTTAGAGATGGTGAAGGAGTTTATGCCAGACAAATTCAAGGACTGATGGATAGAGCAACATTGGAGACCATGATACTGCAGTGGCATTAGCAGTCAGGGTAAAAAGAACAGCCAAGGCAGGCTGTTGTGTTTCTGGTCAGCTCTTGGGTTTTGGTGGGCAAGTGCAGTGGAAGGACTACAGAGCAAGGTAGCTTAAGAACCTATGCAAAAAGAGTTCAGACTGGAGCAGGCTGATGGATGGGAAAAGACAGAAGATGAACGATTTGTGGTCCCCATGAAGTGGAAGAGCAAGTATGGCAGGATAAGGATATGAGTGAGCAAGGTCAAAGGTGCAGGAGGGAAACTCTAGGTTATGACTAAGCCCATAGTGTTGCTCAGTGTTGCAGCTGAAGGTCAGTAGACCTTCTTTAGCTTAAGGAGATCCAGGGATTGTAAGACCAGTGATCCAGCTCATCTTGTATTATTTTAGCAAGATGTTTCCTAAATCAGCTTCTTACCTGTGGCTTTAAGGCCTTATCAAGGTGATAGTGAAGCAAATTATGATGAGCAGCATGTGTATGAGGAAAATGGAAATATTCGTTTCACAAAGTCAGACGAATACAAGTCCTCCCTTCCTTCATACTTATCACAAACTCTAATGGGTTAATTATTTGAAAAAAAGTTGACAAAAGGTTTTACTCATATGCACTGAGTGTGGTAGAAAAAAAGTATGGGCCCAGAATTAATGTAATCATGTCTTTCTTGACTCTAGATTCTCCACCACCAAATGAATCACTAAACAGCCCAATTGAGTGGCTTCTTATCTATTCTTTTTTTTTTTTTTAAGTAGGCTTCTTGCCCAGCACAGAACCCAAAATGGGCTTGAACTCATAACCCTGAGATCAAGGCCTGAGCTGTGATCAGCAGTTGGATGCTTAACTGACTGAGCCACCCAGATGCCCCTGTTCTTAACCTTCTTGACTTCAGGAAGATGGCACCCAGTATGGTGGGCCATCCCTTCCAGACTTAGCCTTCAGAAACACTACTTTTGAGGTTCCCCTACTCTTTCTCTATATTTCCTTCTCTGGCTCCCCCTCTTTCTTTTTCACACACATGTGGTTGACCCCAAGGATCTGCTCTTAGCAGTCCTCCCTTTCTCTTTGCACACTTTCTCCCTTGGTACTCTCCTTCTTTTGCATAGTCTCCTTTTGCATAGTACCTTCTTGCAGGGGATTTAGTTCTTTATCTTCAGCTCTGACTTTTGTCCTTTGCCCTAGTCTAAATTTCCAAAGGCCTGTTGGACATATCTGCCAACATATCAAATTCACATCAATATAGAATGCAAAATTTTCCTTTTATGCCATCATGTTCTGTATTTCTGTCAACTTGACCATCATACCCAATGTTGCTAAAGGTATTTTCTCTTCCTTACTAAAAGAATCATAGGACCTTGGGCATTTGATCAGGAATGGATCTAGAGGTGGTATCTCATAATTGGAGGCATTGTGGCTAAGAACAGGCATATGGTCTTTGGACTTGAGTGGAACTGGATGTGAATACTGGCTTAATCTCTTGCTTGCTGAGTGACCTTTGGGAAGTTATTTAACTTTTTTGTGCCTTAGTTTCACATGTATAAAATAGAGGTAATACTTTTAAAAGTTACTGTCAGCAACAATTAAATGATGTGTGTAATGTTCTTAGTCAAGGGCTTAGCACTTATTAAATGCTCAGTGAATGCTAAACATTACCAAGGATTCCACCAGTTAATTTCTCAGATAGTAATGCTAAGGACCAGAGACATAAAGTGATGAAATAATAGTGAAAGTGTTGACTAGAAACCAGTCTGATGACTTCAAGACCCTTGTCTTCCTAAATTTTAAGGCTTTTACACATAAGTCAAAGGGAATAATGGTTAGAAACAGTAAGAAAACTGTCTTTGGAGGAACCTATTTTTAGATCATTACTGGGGGAAGGCACCCTCTTTAGCTTGCTGTCAAATCTTAATTATTTGTGCTAATTGGGACCAAGGAGACTTGGCTAAAGGAAAGGCACACATAATGCCCAAAGGCCATTTAAATAACAGCTTCAACCTTTTCCTCAATTATTGTCTATCAGTTTTTTGGAAGTACTACATTCATTGTAGAAACAGAACATGAAAAAACCAGCAATATTCTTGAACCATGGGTTTCTAACTAGGTTTAAAAATAGCCATGGCATCACAAATAATTTCATCTCAAAAGAAATCTTAAAGGAAATTTTGAAAAATAGAAATGGAATGAGGGCATTGTGGTAAATAAAAATAGACAAATGAAGTCTCTTATCTATTGTTATCAACGTCTGCAAGAGCTCCATCCTTGGCAGGAAATTATTCCCTGCTTCCTAATGCTGTTTTTCATTTTACTTATCTTGTTAACTTTATTAAACCCAACAGGAAATAATTTTAGCATAACAGCTAATTTGTTTTGACGTCTCTAGAGACCTATTTTTTTCTTTTAAATAATGCCTGCTGCTTTGTATCAAACCATGCCCCAATTGAAGGGGAATATGTTATTGGAATGCTTTTTCAAAAATAACAGTGGAGTCTGAACGTCTGGAAGGTTGACAATAAAATCTTCTATTTGGAGCCCACATTTGTGATGGGATGCCTGAGATATTTTATTTTTTTTAAGTCTTTCCAGACTTTTGTGAAAGTCATCATGTGTGATCATGTTTCTTTAGCTGAAGTTCATCAATTAAATCTGACTCCATGAGAGTTGGATAAGGGGCATCCTCACAAAGGTGTGAAGTAAACAGTATGCTCTGGATGAGTCTAAAACCTGCAGTGTGGGGTGCAAGTGTAGATCCATGATTTTTAAAGGAAACTCCTCACTTCTACATAAAGTCAATTTCCAATGGCATCTATTTGAATGGACTTAAGCCAGTTTGGCCATCAGCAAATTATCTAATGTTCTTTGATATATATTAATGCTATTATAGCATCTAGTGACAAGAGGTAGGTATAGGGAAAAGTATATAATCCCTTATTGACAGCCACACTACCAGAGAGTACAGTATGTTAAAATGATAGCAAGTCTTGGATCAAAGTTTGGCAGATATATTAATATTTATTCATAAGCATGAAAAACAAATACAGAAATATTTCAAAGGCAGAATGGGCCAGCCTTGTAATAGGGTCATGCTCTTCACGAAGTTAAAAGATAGTGGGGCTTGATATCTGACACTGAGCATGCCAGATTCTTACTCCTAACTGATCTCCTCTCCCTTATGCTAAGTAACAAACCCACTGGGGTAGATTAAGACAAACTGCAGGAACTGCTAGGTATCAGTTCTGGATGGTATTGATTCCTGATTGGTGTTCTCAAATGTTTTAACTACCTCTGAAGGGCATAGTTCTCATTAGATACTTTGAATGTTAACCAACTGCTACTAAATTGCTAGACTGGAATTAACTTGCATTTTTACATCAATCTGTAGCCAAATACAGCATTGTTATTCTCCCCATCTCCCAAGCTAGACCCCACAGAGGCATGCTTGTCACGGCCAACTGCCTTGCCCATCAACAGATTCTGACAAGCTTCACTGATTAATCATCTCTCCAATTTGCCTTCTTCTCTTATGTGCAGAAGCACTGGCTTAGTTTCAGTCCTTACTGGGAACTCTCCTTGAATGACTGTAACAGCCGTCTTATTGCTCATTTTAACCTTTTTCTTTTCCTACGGTTCATCCTTTCCCACCCTAAAATCAAGTTTGACCCTGTCACTCCCCACCACAAAATTTTCTGAGGACCCCCATGGCCTACCTAGCAGACCTCAAGCCACTTATCCACATGGACCCCTGTGATCCAGTTTTTATAAACTTCTCATATTTTCCTATACATTTGACCTGACTTATCCTTCAGGCCATAGGTAGATTCAGGTCCTCCCTGGTTTTGGTACCTGAAAAAATTTTTCCTTATTTTAAAGTCTCGTTTACGTCACCTCTTTTATGAAGGGGACAGGCCTTTTTGCTCCCATAGCCTTTTCTGATTGTATTCATTGACAACAACTGTTGCGTATACTGGGATTATCAGATACAAGACAGGATGCCCAGTTACATTTGAATTTCAGATAAATAATGAATGATTTTTATTACATGTAGGTTCAATACAATATTCCATAACAATTATTTGTTACTTATCAGAATTTCAAAGTCAGTGGAGCATCCTGATGTTGGTTTGCAAAGTCTGGCAAGACTAGCTGTACTGTAATTCAACTGTGTAAAAGTCTATTCCTTACTTTGCCCTGTAAGCTTTTTGAAGGCACTTGTATCTAAGTGAGCAGCTAGACTCCAGGCCTGGCATCAAACTCCCATTCGATAAATGCTTCTTGAATAAATAAGAAGAAGAAAGGTAAAAAAAAGAAACGTCATTGCTTGTCTTTTTCCACTTGGGAAAACTAAGAAAATAACAACAACATTAACAACAATAACAAACCTTTGGGTGACTTAATTACTACAGGTCATAATGCTTTCTGTACCTAGCAGTGTTTCAGAAGTCAAAACCTGTTCCAAAATGAGGCATGAGTAGGGACAGGATGGAGAGATACTTTCTAGTGTGAAAGCCAAAAGATGTACCTAACATACACACAGAAGTAGTAGTAATAATGATGATGATGATGATGATGATGATGAAACAGTATTAGTATACGGAACACACACCAGTACACTCTCAGGGCATTCCCATTGAATCCTCACAAACCCTATGAGGCAGGTGCTCACTGCAAGGGGCTGGACTCTTTTGATTCTCCAGTTTTGTGCCGTTAGCTCTGGTTCCAAACACTATTCTGCTTCCTTCCCAAAGACCCCCAGGGGAGCTGACACAGTAGGAGAAGTGTTCAAAGCCCCACCTTGTAAACGGAAAATAATGTGTGAAGTTGCCAGGTTTCTGTGAGGGATTTGGACTCAGTCCCATTTCTTCTTTGGGAAGCTTTCTTTGCCCATAAAGGATTCTCAGACTTCCACTTTTGTTTCAGTCTTGTGGTCATAAAACTGCCTTGACAAAAAGTTTGTTTTAAGGGCTTATGACTTGGGGACATAAAGAAATGTTTAAAGAAGGAAAGGGGATAACAGCATGTGAGATTCTGTATGGAATGGACCATACAGAGCCCCCCTCCACCTCCTTTGGTTGAGCCCATGGTGGGAGAACATTCAAAAAAGCCAACAAACTTGGGTAACAGCCCTTAAATAGACATTGTTTGAGTATGAATGGATCCAACTGGCTTTAAATGTTTTGTTCCTCACATAATTCCTATTTTAGGCAGATTGGTTACTATAGAGACTAGAGCCACCTTAATTATGGATGGTCAAGAGAGGACATGTTGACTAATGGTTAGAGCAGAGGTCTAAGGTCCAAGGTCCTAGTCTTAGCCCAACCACAGACTTACTGTGAGCCTGTCTAACTCACTCCCTGTGCTACAATCCTGCCTTAACTAAGCAGAAAGGAAAAATACCTTTGCTAGAGTCCTGTGGGGAGTCATAGTCTATATTTTGTTTTTAGGAGTGGGTGAGATAGAAGATTTGGGAATGAGGGAGAGAGAGATTCTAACATAAAGTAAATTTAAGAAAATATTGAACTTGGAGAGCTAACTTGGCAAATGGGAAGTGTCTACATATCACAGCATCATCTCTGGGGCGGGGATGTGGGCAACAGTGTCTTGGGTATTTAAAAAAAGCATGTGTGTGTGTGTGTGCGCGCGCATGCATGTGCATGCCAACCCTCAAATTCTTAAAGCTAAGATATAAAAGCTACAATTTACAAATCTATAAACCATTTGTCCCTATCTTTTAGAAATGATTATTTTATTTTATAGGACCACTTTGCATGTTTTCATTTTTTAAAACAACTTTTTATTATGAAGATTTTGGGACACAAAGCTGAGATGCCAATAGTGTAAAAGAACGTTCATATATACATTACCCAGCCTCAACCATTATCCACATTCTGTCATTGTTGTTTTATCTCACTTATCTCTCTCTCTCTCTCTCTCTCTCTCTCTCTCTTTTTCTTTTCTGGACTATGTGAGAGAAAATCCCAGAGAACATATCATCTCATGTGTAAAAGATGATAGGTTTACTTTCGTTAACGGATAAAGGCTTTGTTTCCCTCATTACCACAGTATACCATTATCAACTCCTAGAGAATTAACAATTCCTTAATATTATCTGTTACCTAATCCACATTCAGTTTGTCAAGATTATTTTTAAAATATCCTTTTCTAAATTTGGTCTGTTCTAATTAAGATTCAGATATGGGCCAGACATTACATTTGTTTATGTTTCTTAAGTATGTTTTAATCTATAACAATTCCCCTTTCCTCTCCCTGCTTATTCTATTTGGAAATATTTGAAACAAAGAAAAGTTGCAAACAAAAACAATGAGCACTTATTTACCTTCATGTTTTATACATTTGCTTAATTCTTTCTCTCTGTGTGTCTTAGCATCATCATTAATTTTTTTTGCTGAACCATTAGAGAATTAGTTGCACACATTGTGACATTTTACCCTTAAATATTTCAATGCATTTCCCCTAAGAACAAAGGCATTCTCCTACAAAGTTACATTATAAATACCACATGGAGGAAATTTAACACCACACAATATTATCTATTATTCATTCTATATTCAGATTTCTCCACCTGTCCTAATACTGTACTAATACTGCCCTAGTAATAGGGGAGCTTATTATTATTTTTTTAAATCTAGGAGTGAGTACAGAATCAAGCACTGCATTTATTTGTCATGTCCCTTTGGTTCCTTTAATCTAGTGTACTCTTCAGCTGTCTTTCATGATGTTAACATTTTTAGGCATTTTGGCTAATTATTGGGAAAAATGATTCTTAGTTTGGTTTGCCTGATTGTTCCTATTTTCAATTCTTAAAAGAACTGATGAAACAACTCTACAACTAGCATACTTCATTCTAATTTAGAGCAAAATTTCCACATGTTGAGGCTGAGTTTTGTTCGTTCTCTTACTATTTTGCATTCCCTACTCACTATTTGACTTGGGAAATGTTTGTCCTCAGAGTAGCATTTAGGTCTTGTAATTTTTATGTCCTTAAGTGGATTAAGACTGGAATTTATTTTTAGGGGCTTCTGCATGATCTGAAGGATGTATCTGAAGCATTTATTCTTTGTCTTCCTCTTGAGATTCTCTCTTTTTTCAATTCACAGAACAGCAGAAATGTGTCCTAACTGCAGTGTGGAAAGGACAGGAGGTAGGCACCAGATGTTACTGTTTCTCCTTGAAACATAGCCTAGCCTCTCCCACCTGGAAACCTGGTGCTTTCCGTACTTCCCACGATGTGAGGACAGAAGGCACATCGATTCTGCATGGACTTCCAGCCAGCAGTGCTGTCTATTTCTGCACGTGTCCTCTGGTGTCTGGTGTAAACCTTGCCCTAGCCAAGGAAACTGGCTTGTGCTGGTCCCTGGTAGTTACATATGGCTTGTGTGCATGAACCATGGAGGAGCTTGCTGTTATTTTCTGGCCAGATGTCCTAGAGCTGCTCAACAGATAGTGAATTAGGAGTCCCTAAAACAGCATTAGTGTTGGGCAGCATGGCACACCCTGCCTGGTAAGGTGTGCCATCTCCACATGGGCCTCTGTGTCCATGACAGCAGACTCTTTCCTTTCTTTACCATGGATGTGGATGCTGTCGGACCCCTCTGTCCCCATCACCAAGGAGACTGCTGGTGCTGGGTTGGAAGAGTGCAGATGGTGCCTCAAGCTCAGTACCTACTACAAGTCCCTTTGTTTCTTGTCCACAGAACTGTACCTCACCTTTCAGGCCATTTAGTGGAGTAATATGGGAAGGAGGAGGTTGGGATAGGAAAAAATGCCCTCTGGTAGCATCAAAGTTGAACAGTTTTGAATTCTTAGGAGACCCACCTTCCCATCCACTCTCGCTCAAGTATCATCCCATGCCAGACTTTGACAGACAGCTATGCAGGTAGGGCTTTGCTCCCCAGAAAAGAAAACTGGATACCTGCCATGGGGCCCAAAGGCAAATCTGTACTGTTTATGTTTTTCAGAGTTTTATAGGGGAAATGGAAAAGAACAATAGATGCAGGACAATAGCGACCTGCTACCCCTATTGACCTGGCATGAAATATTCATCATTATAATGATTATAGCGGGTTATTCTAATAAGTTCTCCCAACACAATGTCAAGTAAAGACTGCAGTTCCCATAAAGAATGTGACAGCACTAAAGCTCAAAGAGGTGAAGGAGCTTGTCCACAGTGATTCAGATGGTCAGGGTGGGGTAGGAATGTGACCAAGTTTTCTCCAGTTTAGAAGGAGCTGCTTCAGGGGCACCTGGGTGGCTCAGTTGGTTGAGCATCTGACTCTGGATTTTGGCTCAGGTCATGATCCCAGGAGGGTGGGATTGAGCCCCGCATCGGGCTCCACACTAAGCATGGAACCTGCTTATTAATATTCTCTCTTGCTCTCTCTCTCTGCTTCTGCCCCTCTCCCCAACTCATGCTCTCTCTCTAAAAACAAAGAATAAATTAAAAAAATTTTAAAAAACCCAACAATTTGGCAGTATTTAAAAAAAGAGGAAGGAGCTGCTTCTATCACTGCTCCCTATTACTTCCTCAAGGAGCTTTGCTCTGCTGACTTCAAGGTCATAACGAGTTTTCTATCATTTCTGTAGCTGATCTCTTTACTACCTCCAACCTAATTATATCAAGTAAGACTTTACAGCCAAAGGGCTTCTTCAGAGAACAGAGCACTCACTTGGTCTAGCACTGTTGATACAGATATAAAGAAATATATATCTTCATATTAAATGGGAGTGTGTGTGTGTACATGTATGTGTACGTGTGTGTGTGTGTGGTGGAATCGTGTGTGTGTGTGTGTGTGTGTGTGTGTATAAATTCAGGAGAGTGCTTAACACATGGTGAGGGCTCAGTAAATGAGACAAACCTTTGCATGTAATGTGTGTGGGTATGGGTGTGTAATATAGGTACAAATCTTATATTAATGAATCTAGATGATAGAATGAGGGTAGAAAAGGCAAAACACAGTAAAAATTGTTCCTAGCACTAATGCTTTTCTCCAATAACTCATTTTTAGAGCCAGGTCTACTGAATAGCTTCAGCTATTGGTGATTTCCAGGTTATACCCACATAGAGTCAGAAGATGGAATTGAAAGGGAGGTAACATAAGAAAAGAGAAAGGTGCTCCCAAGCATGCAAGAGGCAACTGGAAGAGAAAGGCCTGCCTCTGTTCCCAGCTTTGTGACTCTCAGCCCAGCAGAGCTCCAGCTTTTGGCCTGTATGTGGGAGGAGGGAGCCTGAAGCTGAGCCAGAGGTCTGTCCAGAGTAAAGACTGCCCCTCTCAACTGCTAAGGGAAAGGGACTCTTAGAGTTTGGAGCTTTGGAGCCTGGGAAGTTAATTTAGATAGACTTTAGTATATGAAAGGTATCTCCAGGGCTATCTTCATTTATCTTAGGCCCGTGTCTTCCTGGACACTATATTCCTATGTGCTAATTTTTGCAGCCAAAGGATTAAAATGCCATGTCTTAGCTTTCTACAACATGTTTGGGCAGTGGTTTTATCCCAGTGATCATCATCTACATGTTATTGCTGGAGAGACACTGGGACAATTTGAAATCTACAGCATAAATAACAGGATGGAGTCTCCATTTTCCATGCCTCTTCCAAAACAGTGTCCTATGTGAACAAAATATCAAATTGTTATGGCAAGAGGCTCAGGACTCAGAAAGACTATTCAAATCCCATATTTTCCATTTACAATCTGACCTTGGCCAAATTTCACAGCCTCTCTGAGTCTCGACATCCTTATCTTGTAAAATGTGAAAAATAATGCCTCCTTCCCAGGCTTGTGAGGATGAAATTATATAATGTATGCCAAAGCCCAGGCTTGTTCCTAGCACAGGGTGAGAGTTGGTTTCCTTCCCCTCTCTCTACCCCCCTCATACTCATTCCTTCTTTTTTCCCTTTTGCTATAGCTCATATTAGCACTGTAAAAAAATTAAAAAAAAAAGCATTATCTGCTTTTTATTTCTCCTGGAAAGGCTGTGCAAATTTAGCATCTCAGTTTGATGATGCTTAGGAGATAAATGCTCATGAGAACTGTACCAAGGAATAGGACAGCCTCTTCCTATCCAAACACTTGCAGCTCAGGAAAGGAGACACACAGCCAGACTCAGGTATATGCAGTCCAAGGAAGACCAAAGACACTAACAGAAGCCACATAAGTTCCTCATCAGGCAGAACCAAGCGGCCCTGAGTTAAAAGAGCAGGGTATGTTTCCTAGACATCTGTTTCTCTTGGAGTTCACAGTGCTGATCTTTGCCTTGAGGGTCTGAATGCCTAATTGCTGGAGGCAACTCAAAAGAAATTTAATCAATGGAGGCAGAAACAAATCAGTAGACAAGCTGGCCCAAATGAGACACCCTCCACCAGAATTCTTTAATTGCCTGAGTTGGATTTCCATCAGACAAGATACCCAATAAGAGAGTGGAAAGCTTATTATATCTGGAGTGAATAGGGTTCCAATGTAGGAAAATTACTAGAAAACTGAGGAAGGCAAATAAAATGTTGAAAATTTTAATGCAGTCTGAGAGTGAATATTTTTGTTTCTGTTCCAAAATTCTGTGTTTTCTTCAATAAACCTGTAATAATTCTGAAACAGGAAAACAATAACAACGACTGGTGGAGCAGAGACAGAGGTTGAGAGGGTAAAGGTGTACATTTAATAATGTAGATCTGGAACTTCATAGTTTTGAGATGTAACTGTGTTAAAGTAACACAGTTTCTTCTCCATGAGTGTTTGTATACATGGCCAATGTGTGTTTGTACATGTAGCACAAATGTAAAGACTTTTTCAGCAAAGCAGAGCTCTTGAACAAGAGTATAAAAGCCACTCTGAGTGAGACCCTCACCTGAATGTATAAGTTGTGGTGAGAGAGTTCAGAGCTTTGGTATCAGAAAGCCCACAAGAATCCCAAATCTTCCAAAGACAAACCATGTGGATTTGGGCAAAATTCTTAGTCTCTCTCATTCTGGCCTGTAAAATATGGAAAATAATCCTTACTTTATAGGATTGTTTTGAGATACAAATAAAATAATGTTTTTATTAGAACCTTTGCTTTATTCAAAGATTTAGACCCATTACTTCTGAACATCTTTCTCCATATCTCTCTCAACACCTCAAATCACTCTTCTAACATTCCCTTTTGGATCAATCAGTAAATATTGACCAAGCACCCACCATACAGTCTTCCCCCCAGCCTTCCTGAACTTAAGGCAAACAAATCAGTGTTTCTGTTCTAAAGTGAAGAAGTCATGGGAAGCTATCAGAAGATGGGTAATAGGGCTGTACCTGACTCAAACTGAGGCACAAGTGGAACTGGTCTTTGGCATTCTGCCGTCTCTCTTACAAGTATGAACTTGTTTCTTCCCAGGGAAGGTGTTGATAGACTACTCAATGCCATTTGCCCCACATTTCACTCCCTGGTTTTTCTAGTAGGTGGATTTTCCTTGTTATTGGGAAGGGTAGACCTCTCGCTTAACCTCAGAAGAGTGAGTCATGGTTACTCTAAACCTAGGGTAACCCTGCTCCCCTTTGCTAGTGATTGGTTTAGGGGAAGCCAAGTTAACAAGTTCCAACAGTAAGATGCAAGGAGAGGTCTTCTTGAAGCTACTGCTAAGAATGTCACTTTCTTAGTAAAAGACACAGATGAGGCTTGTGAAGCTCCTTCTTTTTCCTTCAATTTTCAAAGTGGAAATGATATCTGAAATTGCAGCAGCCAGTTTGGGGCCATGAGGAAATAAGCACAAGAATAAAATGCCAATAACCAAAGATGGAGAGTCTGGGGGATAGAGGACAGAAAAAAACCTGGGTTCTCGATGATACGATAGAGTCTTGAACTGGTAAACTTCTTATTAGGTGATATGAATAAATGTTTTTATTGCTTAAGTCACTCTTAATTGGGCTTTCTGCTACTTGCAATTGAAAACATTCATATTTGATATTCCTTCCTTTTGAACAGCATTCCTTTTGGAAGGGTCATACTGCAACCTTCCTTATAGCCCAACTGCCATCTTTTTTTTCCAAATGGCTTCTAAGGGATCACTGCTAAGGTATTCCAGCAGATCATGGTATTAGTGGGACTTAAGGCATGATTTAATTAAAGGATATTTTCATTTTAACAAAAGATTCCTGAGATGAGAAAAATTTCCTGAGACAAAGGCATAAAACCACAATGGTGGAATGACACGTTGTGGGATTAATATTTTGCAGAGGACTGGTGGTGTTGATTTCTACTTCTTCAAGCCCAGGGTGTAAGTGGCCACCTGGGCTACCTATGCTATTCTTAGAGGCTTGCAACTCAAAATGTGGTCTACCAACAGTACTGGTATCACTTGAAGACTTGGAAAAGTGCAAAATCTTATGCACTGACTCAAACCTACTCAGTCAGAATCTTAATTTTAACAAAGATCTCCAAGTGATTCATACATACACTCAGGTGTGAAACTCATCACTCCAGAGGACAGAATTGCTAGAGTTATAAAAAGCTCAGTCTTCTCCTGTCAGATGAATAGTTAGCAAGGCACAATGTTACAAGGAAAATTTCTCATATTGTCTTTTTATCTGGCAGTACAGAATTGGGGTAGACCAGATTTATTGAGTAAATAAATATAATTCTTTTAAAGTCATCTGAAAATGAAGATCAGAACCATTCAGCACAACTCACTTTCAAGATTATATATATATTTTTTCAGTAATCTTTACACCCAACGTGAGCCTCTAACTCATGATCAAGGGTCACATGCTCCACTGACTGAGCCAGCCAGATGCCCCAAGATTGTATCTTATTTCAAAAAGAAACATGAGTTACACAGAAATTGAGAGATATAACAGAGCTAGTGGTAAGGTCTAAGGAAGGGCACACTGGAGTTAGATACTTCCTCATGGTACAGCCTTCAGTTAGGTCACTTCATGTGGGGGTTCATCTGTTTCCTTGAAGACTCAGAATCTCATTATTGGCAGTGCCTGGTGATCAGGCTTTTAAAAGTTATCCATGCCAATAAAAATAAACACTATTTTGCAGGAGATTCAAAGATGTCAAAAAAATTAATTTACATTAATATATAGTCATCATATGGACAAGAAAGCTCTCCTTGGCTTGGTCCAAAGAAAGTTCTCCCTGTAAGAAGCTTCCTGGGAACCCAAGTCATAATCAGAAGTTCTCTCACTGATTTATCAGAAGACATCCCTATCTCAGGGACCACAACATTGGAAAGTCCCTAAAATAAGTTCATTTCCCACCACCCCCTAAAAAACACTTACATGGAAGACAAAATTAAAATGAGAAGGATGCTTTGTGTGCATGGAATCAAGTTAAGATTTAGATAAATGCGTACTAACAGCACCAGGCCATGTGAGCAGCCTTGGGCAGGTCAGTATCCACTACCCACTAACCTCTCTTACTCGATGCTAAACTAATAAGGTTACTTACATTTCCTTGGTGTCTTAGTCTGTTCAGGCTATTGTAACAAAAATACCAGGGGTGTGTGGGTAGCTTGGTCAGTTAAGTGCCCAACACTTGATTTCAGTTCAGGTCATTATCTCACGGTTCAAGGGATCAAGTCCTGCAATAGATTATGTTGACAGTGCAGGGCCTGCTTGGGATTCTCTTTCTCCCCCTCTCTCTTAACCTCCCCTGCTCACTCTCTCTCTCAATAAATAAATAAACTTAAAAAAAACCCCATAAAATGAGTGGCTTATAAACAACAGAAGCTTGCTTCTCACAGTTCTGGAGGCTTGGAAGACCAAGATCAAGGTTTCTGGCAGACCTGGGTTCTTGTTCTTGGTTTAAAGACAGTGATTTTTTTCACTGTAACCTCATAAAGGGGAAGGGAATTAGGGAGATCTGTGGGGTCTTTTTAGAAGAGCACTAATCTCATTCATGAAGGCGCCACCCTCATGACTTAATCACCTTCCATAGGCCCCACCTCCTAATAACATCAGATTGGGCATTAGGTTTCAACAAATAGGTGTGTTGGGTTTCAACATATGGAGTTGATAGTCAGACCAGGGCACCTAGGCCAAAAATAAGCTGCACCCTTGAGTGAGGGCACTGCTGAGTCTGCAGGTGGAAGCCAAGTGGTTCCAGCTGTGGCCTTGCCGGCTGCAAAGGCAGAGCCCAAGGCCTGTTGGGTTACAATGTGGGTGGCTTATGAAATTACTCAGTGCTTTCCTATCTTGTTCTCAAAAACTTTCTGGAAATATAACTATATTGGTTTGCTAAGGCTGCCATAACAAAGTATCATACATAGTGTGGCTTAAACAACAGACATTTATTTATTCATTTATTTTCTCACGATTCTGTAGGCTAGACCTCTGTGACCAAGGGGTACCTGGGTGGCTCAGTCAGTTAAGAGTCTGACTTTGACTCAGGTCATGATCTCGCGGTTTGTGTGTTTGAGTCCCACATCAGGCTCTGTGCTGACAGCTTAGAGCCTGGACCTGCTTTGGATTCTGTGTCTCCCTCTCTCTCTCTGCCTCTCCCCTGATCTTGCTCTGTCTCTGTCTCTATAAAAAATAAATAAACATTAAAAAATTTAAAAAAAAATTGGTTTCTTCTGAGGCCTCTGTCCTTGGCTTGCAGATGGCCATCTTCTCAATGTGTCCATACATCCTTATCCTTCCAGTCTATGTATTTGTGTGTTTCCTATCTCTTCTCCTCCTCTAAGGAAACCTACTATAGGGAATTGCGGCCACCCATATGACCTTACTTTACCTTACTCACATCTCCAAAGGTCCTATCTCCAAATACAGTGACATTCCAAGGTATTGGATACTAGGGCTTCTACATATAAATTTGGGAGTTAGGGACATAATTCAGCCCACAACAGTCACCAATAGCACTAAGACAAATCTGTGGCTGGCTGAGAGCTATAGGGAAGAAAAAAAAAAAGGATGTAGTTCACAAGATTTAAAAACACAAATAGCACACAGGATTTTAGAATGGGATAGGCCTTTAGGAAGTTAAAATACTGTCATTTGACAGATTAAGAAACTGAGGCCCAAAGGTGTGATATGACATCCCCAGACCTATACAGTTGTGAGACAAAATAATAAACTGAGGGTGAGGCGTATGGTCAGAACTTTGTCAGAAATAAATGATTTTGTGTACATATTCTTGCATATAAAATCAGAATAAAATCTGCCTTATGGCCAGAAAATATACTTATGAAAGAAGACCTATTTATGGTCCTGCAAACTGGTCATTTGCTTCTGGTGACTTCTTTCCTTGAATCCTGGAGCTCCCATCTGATATATTCCCAGCCTACATTTTTGGCACTGATGTGGCTATCTGCTGAGATCTCTCTGCTCCAGGGCCAGTAGCAATTTCCTGATCTTGGATTCTGGGTCCTAGCATGACAGCCACTGCCTCTGAGTACTTAGAAGTTGGTGACAAAATCACAGAATGCTGAATCCAGCTGCCTCAACTATTCTGACGCATCGCCACAACCTGCTTCCTGGCAGCATCAGCAGCAGAGAGATAGCTTCTGTCTCACCCCTGTTGTTCAGATTTTGTCCACATGCATCCAGTTGGTGAAAACTAGTTTGCATCTAGAAGCCTAGATGCAAGAGTCTGGGAAATACAGTTTTTAGTTTTCCAGCCTCTCCAGTATAGGAAGGCACATAGAAAGAGGTGGAATCCATGCAGAGTGCCAAGCAGGCATATCCAGCACAGTTATGCCTATGATTTTAACCAGTAGAGTGAATTAATTGAAGACTACTGGGAACACTGAACAGAGCATACTGTCAGGTTTCTTTAGTATGGAGCTGAACTCAGGTCCATGGGACACTATTTTTGAAAAAGGGTAAGGGGATCCATTTTTCCAACACATGTGACTTTTGCAACAAGAATCAGCATGCAATACATACCAACAAATAAACCAAGGGTGACTATTTTCAAGACTTGCCTGGGCACAAAAAATATTTATGTCAGAGACTGACACCCTTCCCCCTTCCCATCCATTTTCCTTTCCCCTTCTTTTTAATAATAGAAACACCTATCATTAAACATAAATACATAAACATAGACACATGGCCATCCAGCTAGTGAAGGAATTGGCAGATGATGGCCTGTGGGCCAAACCAGACACTGACTCATTTTGTAAATAGTTTTATTGGAACATAGCCACTCGCTTATTTGCAAACTGTCTATGGCTGCTTTTACACTACACAGGCAGCAACAGGTAATTGTGACAGAAATCATTCAGGATTCAAAGCTGAAAATATTTCCTACCTGGCTCTTTACAGAAAAAGCTTCCTGACTCCTGAGCTGAAGATGGTATTCTACAGACTCCCCTGCAGCTACACAAGGTCACATGACTATCTGTGGTCCAAGGAAATGGGGGTGCAAATGACACATACCACTGATATGCTTGTCTTTAAAATATTAGCTGTGTATTCTTCCAATACTCTTCCCTCTTCCTGTCAGCTTAGCAATTTTTTTTTTCTGTGAAGGGCCAGATAGTAAATATTTTAGACTGCAGGCCATAGAGTCTCTGTTGCAACTACTCAGCTCTGCGCTTGGGGCACAAAAGCAGCTGTAGATAACACGTAAAGAAATAAGCGTGGCTGTATTCCAATAAGACTTTGTTTACTAAAGTAGTTGGTAGGACAGATTTGACCTGTGGGCTATAGGTTGCTGATCTCTGCCTTAAGAGATAGCTAAGTGACACAGAAAAGGAACTTGAGTTTCTGAATGACCATATGGGGAAAAACCACCACCTGGACTTTTATCTCAAGCCTTCTTTTTGAGGAAAGCAAATGGTTTGATTTATTTAAGCCACTGTATTTTTGAGTCCCTTTGTTACGCAGTTTAGCTTTATATTGTGCTTCTTGGACTTGTGAATGACACACAAACTAGGGAGATACCTTCCAATATTTGCTGAACATCTTGCTCCTAACATTTACAATTCAGTGTTACCTGAGCACCTACTGTGAGCTAGTCTGTATAAAGCATAGCAGGAGGTGAAATGATGAGAAAGACACATTCCCTCCCCTCGCAAAATACAATCCTTGTGTTATGATTTACTGGTGGGTTGTCATCAGTTGTGTAGTCATCACTAGCAATTGATAACTTCAGAATTAAAGTTTCAAAGTTTGTGAATGATGTATTGTGCCAGGGGTCCCCAAGATCACCCTAAGGCTTTGTGATCTGCTAGAACACACAAAACTCAGAAAGTGTTATGCTCACAGCTAGGGTTTATTAAAGTGAGAGGACAAAGATTAAAATCAGCAAAGGGAAGGGTACATGGGTGAAAGTCCGGGAGAAACCAGGTACAAGCTGCCAGATGTCTGATCCCAGGGGGAGTCAATGGAGAAGAGCTTCACTTTCCAGCACTGACGTGTGAGAACATATGCCAAGTACTACCAGCCAGGGAAGCTCCCTGAGCCTTGGTGTCTAGGTATGAATGGTGTTTGAAGTAGGGTCACCAGTAACAAGGCTATTGTGAGACAAAATTGAAAGCCTAAACTGTGGTTGTGGATGTAGAAAGAAGAGATCTAGCAGAAACAATTCAGATGAAGAATCTATAAGGATGAACTCTAAAAATTTTGTAAATAGTGACATGCCACAGAGAAAGGAATGGAAAAGAGGTTAGAAGTCATACACATTCCATGATT
The DNA here is from genome assembly GCF_007474595.2 of Lynx canadensis. NCBI lineage: Eukaryota > Metazoa > Chordata > Mammalia > Carnivora > Felidae > Lynx > Lynx canadensis. Next base: position 124,642,357 of record NC_044303.2, read on the forward strand.
TAGAAACAAGGTGGCTGGGATGATTGTGGGGCTACTATAGAAAATAGAGAAAATGGAAAATGGGCCCTGAAGTTTATTTGAACAGGAGCTGGGCACAAGACAGAATCCATTAGATTTGGAAATGGTGAGTGAAAGACCAATAAAAAATCCAAATGATGTCTATCAGGACATTTAAGAAAAGTGATTATAGCTTGAGAGAAGTCTGTGGGCTTGAGAGCTCCTGGCATCAAGGTCCTGTGGCAATAAATGACATCAGGGAAGGGAATGCAAAGGAAGAAGAGAGGCTGACTTGAGAAAGAAGTCTGAAGATGCCAATAGTTAAGTGACAGGCAAGGAAGAAGCATGTGAAAAAGCTAGAGAAGAGAAGCAGAGATGGATCAGTTTGGAAACCAAGGCAGCAAAGCGAATCCAGCAGTCTGGCATGCTGTTGGGAAGTCAAGCAGGGTACCCAGGGGAAAGATTGCTGAGCCTGGTTGGCATCAAAGAAAGGCAGTGCTTCCTGATATTGAGAGGCACATTGGCCCAATTTCAGAGATTAGGGAGTAAGTAAGTCCTGGGAGAGTAGAGAAGAGAATCTCTCTCCCCCATGCCTCAGGGAGAAGCAGGAACTCCTGTGGATGGAGTTGATTGGAAGGGAGGGGCATGGATAGGACACAGGGGTAGGCAATCAAAAGCAAAATACTGACTGACTGGGCACCCCAAAGCTTTGCAGCAAGCTTAGAAAAGCAAGTGCTCTAAAGGCCACAGATGATGACAAACTGTTCTTTGTCATGAAGCTAGAGGAGCTACGTTGATAAGGCCCCTTTAAATGCTGGTGATACTGTGAGTGTCCCTCAGAGACCACAGGGAAAATGGTCCCACAGTCAATTATCATTGCGGCACTCTGTACTAGTCAGGGAATTTGGCGGGTACTTGGGTGTTGTGTTCCAGCTCAGGATCTCTATTCTTCAGATTAAAGTCATTACAACTCTGTTTATTTTAGAAAAGATTAATAGTTCCCCCTCCTCATTTCTCAAGAACAGACTTTTGTCTGTCTGGAGTGAGTCATTAAATATATCAGTTCAACTGCTCTGGCTGCAAGATTACAGATATAAAATCATCTGATTTTGACAAAAAACAGCTGCAGCTTTTTGTATTATTTTGAGTCTACAATCACTTGTGGATAGAGACAGATAGGAAATGTTCCATGATAGTAAGAGTGATACGAGCCTTCTATCCTATCAGTAATCTTCCCAAGACCCTCTAACTTGTCACCTTCACCAAGATGTCTCTCAGTTAATTCATGTCACATCAATTTAACTCAACTCTTCCAACTCTCCCAACTGTCACAGGCTACTCCCATGAATAATGTGGAATATAAAAGATGAACAAGAAGGAATGCTTATGCTCGGGAATTTTATAGTCTATATGGTGAATTAAACAAAAACCACCTAGAACTAAGACTGGTTGTGGTAACTGTTGTGGTAGAGGTGTTTGAAGAAAGGGAGCTTTGAAAGGCAAGCTTGGATCTCAGGCAAGACTTTCTGGAGGAGATAGTATTGGAGCTGATCTTGAAGGGCCTTGATGTGTGTGTGTGTGTGTGTGTGTGTTGTGCATAGGTGTACAGGGTTAACTAGGAGGAAAGTGAAACATTCCAGGAAAAGATTCTTTTTAAATTTTTTTCACATTTATTTATTTTTGAGAGAGACAGAGCATGAGCAGGGGAGGGGCAGAGAGAGAGGTAGACACAGAATCCGAAGCACACTCTAGGCTCTGAGCTGTCAGTGCAGAGCCTGATGTGGGGCTTAAACCCACAGACCGCAAGATCATGACCTGAGCTGAAGTCAGACTGAGCTAACTGACTGAGCCACCCAGGTTCCCCTCCAGGAAAAGATATTTTAAAACACGTGGAGACACAGAATTGCATGGGTAATATGTGGGAAAATCAGAGTTGGAGGGGATTTTAGGCCCAGATGTTCACAAACTTTGATGTGTGTTAAATCCACCTGGGCAGCCTGTGAAAAATTCAATAGCCTAAGCCTCACCCTTGGATTTTACGAGCTAGGCTCCCAGGACTTGGAGGTGTTCATGATTAACCAGGGTCACACAGCAGTTGGACCAGCTGGAGAACCTGTTTTCAGGGAAGAACAAGTTTTGGGTTTTTTTTTGTTTTTTGTTTTTTTTTTAAAGGGACCTGAGGTGTAAGATTTGTGAAGGGAGTTACAAGAGAAAAGACTAGAAAAGTAGGTTGAACTCAAGATTATGGATAGATTGGATGAAAGTCTAAGGAAATTAAAAGATTCCTACCAGCATACAAAGCCATTGAAAGCTTCAGAGGGAGAAGTGACGTGGTCAAAGTAATCAGACGTGACCTAAGAACAAAAACTTATGGTTCAGCCTATTGACTGAAAGTGGAATTACAACTGGCTTCCAGGTTCTGAATCTTCCCAGCCAGCTAGGTCCTCTCACCCTCATCTGAAGCACATTCCTTTTAAGCTCATAAAAGCAGGGTTTTGTTTTCTGCTTACACAAATGATAAAACATCCATGAGGAGATATCACTTCATCAAGCATCTTCCAAAGCAGCTCATTAAACCCCAGGATGCAGAGTCAGTGGGAGGAATGCAAATATTCATCTAGCTCCTGACCCAAGGACAATACACACCAATCCCCCACTCCCACCCCGCTCTTCCAGTCTGCCCCATGGTACAGGCAGCAGCCCCAAGTCTACAATTGAGCATACAGGGAGAGTGTGGAGGGGTCACCACAGTGCTTCCCCATGGCCAGAACAGCACATCTGGAGTCTGCTCTACAGATACTGGGCCTCTCAACAGCTTCATGAGCAGATGGAGAGCCAGATACTCAGAACCATGTTCTTCTTGGAGGGCTGGGGGCTGGGGGCCTAGGTCCTATCAAGGGATGCCATGCATACTGCAAGCTGAGGGGGAAGGACAGCAAACATTTGAAACCTTCACTGCCTTTAGCTCAACAGTTATTCATACCAGTTAACACTGGCCTTGGGAGGACAAGTCCTGTGGCCTGGGCAGATGCCCAAGGCCCTTATCACCTGCTTTTGTGTACCTTCACCATTTGCAAAATTCCCCCGGCTGTTATCTCAACATTTGTTCTCCTGTTTGTCTTCTGGAGGATAAAATATAGTTTCCACTGAAAGATTAAACAAAGACATCCTAAATGGAAACACTCATAGGGGACTTAAGATTGTAATTAAAATATTGGCAGAATACCACATGCCAGAGAAACTATCACCTTGCAACAAATATTGGGGTAAAATAACCCAGAATGAGGAAAATCTGTTTAAAGAACTAACTACATCATGTATATATAAATCCATCAGCATTTTGTATGAAAGGCAGAAGGTCAGAAGTAACATACCTTTCGCTTATACTGTGCTCAGAAACAGTGTTTCCCCCTAGGGATTCCATTGTTTTGTGTTATGCAGAATCTCCCTAGGCTGGAGGAAAGCCAGTGTTCCTAAATGACAGCAGCACACCTCAGTTGTGGTTCAAGCTAAAAATGTCCTGAGAACCACTGCTGCAAATTTCAGGTGCATTGCAAAAATAATTTCCTTGGATCCATATAAACATTCAAAATATTAGTAACATCTTCACTTTTCAGATGATGAACTGAGACTCCAAATGGATTGCTGGTTTTTCACGTGGCTAGTGAGGGTGCTGCTGGCTCTAAACCCCAGTGGACTGACTCTAAATTTAGGTCCTTTTCTAAAATATCGTGCTGCCTTTTAATGGAGGTAGAGACTCAGACTTGATTTCAATCAACTATTATATTAAATGCATGCTACTGAATTGCTGTTGTTGTTATTCATATTTCTAACTGTCTTCTCAGGAGCATGGATCTTGTTACATAGAGGACACTTGGTTCCATGAGGTCACTGAGAGAAGGGTATAGGTAGGAATTAAGGGAAATGGGTTCATTTGCTTAACAGAGGGAAAGGATCATGGATCTCTCAGGGACAATAAAGAAGGTTGGGGAACAGGAGAGAGAGGCATTGGGAACTTGCGAGGCTTGAGTTATGTGACATGACACATTCATGTACTCGGACCCACAAGTCCCAAGCCTTGAGTACAATGTATTATTCACAAAATGCTTACAGAGTGATTTTATATCTATCTATCTATCTATCTATCTATCTATAATTTATATATCTATATATTTATATAGATATAATATATATAGATATAAAATATATATATAGATATAAAAATCTATCTATATATATATATATATAATATATATATATATGTCAATTACACCTGGGTTGACAGAGACTGATGTGGAGACAGCATACATGGTCCCAGAAGTCAGAGGGTGAAAAAGTCCATGAGAGTGTAAGCCCCTCTCTGAATCAGCAGAACTCAAGGGCAAGGTTTGGCTTTTCACAGATGTGGAACTAGAAACATTTACCCAGGCAACTGATACCATGGGGCACCAGTTGACATCTGAAGCATAGGTACCATCGAGTGAGGGGCAGAAACATTGCTGGGTTCTAGAACAGTTTTCAGGTATTGGCAGGGAGGAGAATCAATTTGTGTCAGAGATAACCCAGCTTGAAGCGCTCTCAAAGGGTAATCTAAAGATTTGTCTCTTATTTAAGATCCGCATAATATTGAAGTAATGATCATAATGGATCATAACAGCAATTCTCTGAATAGAATTAAAAATGGTGAGTTGGGATGTGATGGAGACTCAGAAATAAATGGCTTAAAGCCATATTCAGCTAGTGGCCCCAGAACTGTCACTTCTAGAAGCAGGGAGAAGCCAACCATTTCAGGTTATTATCTGTAATAAAGACAAGGTGGCTATATAACTCCAGATTTCACTAAAATAATAAAACCACAGAAAGTGACTAAATCCATATATGGAATGAGGACCAAAGTTAAGCATAATTATCCAGTTAGGATTATTATACCTTAGGATTCTCGTATAAACATCCAGTTTGTTCTCAATAAAAATGTGGTGAAACCTGGCTTGTATTCCTTTGGACATACCAGTCTGTCTTGTTTCATGCTGATCTGCTCTGGCTCGCTGCTTTCTTGTATTCAAGACCTTATTACTGCTTAGAAAAGGTTCTTTATCTTTGCATGTTCAGTAATCTTTATGTGAGAAGCAGGAGAGGGTGGCCCCTGGTTGCCTGCCCAGTGCTGCAGCCAGGAGTCTCAGTGAGCTTTGCACCTGAGTGCTGCCCCCCAGGGGATCTCTGCTGTATAGCTCTGCGCCATTGGGAGCGTGCTCATCCACGTCCAGGCCAATAGGCCCACCACCTCAAGGCCCCCAGTGGTCCCAAAAGTTCAGAGAGTGGAATAAAAGAAAATCCATTACTAGTGCCAAATTTCGTTACCTTTTTCACCCTGAGGTTTCCAGAGTGGGTCTCTCAAATCCTCTCAACCCTGTGGTCCCAATCATCTTGTCTACCTCTTCCACCAAGGCAAGCTTTGGCCGGACATATTCCAGACACAATTAGTCAGTGTTTGACTCTCATTCAAATAATAATAAAAAAAATCAGACGGGCATTGTGTTTCTTTGAAGATGAACTTGATAGGCATGAAATCTCAAAAGAAATCCTTCAGGCATGAAGCCTAGGGTCCTCAGTGGGTCTCTCCCCGATTCCTGGGTAGTGCTTGCCTATCACAGCCAGCACAGAATGAGGGAACACTCTACCCAGCTTCCACCCTTTCCTCGGTGGCTCTGGATTTGCAACCTGTTCAGGATCCAGTGGCTTATAAGGAAATACACAGAAAGGAGCACAATTATTGCTCAAAAAGGAAATTCTCAGGTTCCCAGAATTTAAAGGGGTTCAGAAAAATATCCCAGAAATCACAGTAACAGGTGTTAGAGACAAGTGTTTAGAGACAAGGCCCCCACACAGTTATAACAATTGAGAACGGGTATTTACAGAATGCTATCAGAGTCCCAAAATACCAAGAAAAAAAATACAACCTTAACCTAACATCTTTATCTAAATAAACCCTCGATGTCCATAAGTGAGTCCTTTCTGGACTCTGAGCATGGATTTGAAATATGCATGGCACAGTAATCCACCCAAGCCAAACTGGCCTTTTTGGCAAATATGAAGTTTTTCTGGTAAATGTTAATAGCCTCCAACCATTAGAAGTGAGAATGGGGGAGCTTATGTTTCCTTTCCCCACAGCCTTACTACCAGAGTTGTATTACTAATGAAAACAACTTTTACAATATTCTGACAACACCTAGACATTAGGTTTAAAAATAGTCTTAAAACTTCTCTGTAGCTGAGAAGTCCCACCCTTTACCCTTGGGCCTCTCTTACCTGGATCTGCTGTTCAGTATTTCCAATAAAAATGCTTAATGAATTTGAGGCAAAATATTCTGATGGCAGTGTGGCCAGCTGGTGCTGTGTCAGGCACAGGGCACTCTGTGGCAGAGCAGAAGAATTGAGGGCCAATTAGAGGTCTAGATCTCAAGTCTGAACCATTTGTAGTCAGCAAGCTGGGCTTGCTACGTGCTTCTACTTCATCCACAGAAGGGTGGTGGTTCCTTCCTGACACTACTAGCCAACCACCTATTTTGAATACTACACATTTCACCAATTAAAACCTATTTTAAAACATCCCTAATGCTAATTGGTACAGCCTTCTCGTGCAGGTTTGGTTAATTGTATTTACAATGCCACAGTAACCATCTTGGAAGATGTTGATTCTGGCTAGGGTACTTCATATGCTGTTAACCACTTCTATAGGTAGCTCCCCAAGATATAGTATTTTAAAGGCTAGCTAACTGCAGTTAAGTTAGAGTTAACTGGTAAATACAATATGACACAATGTTCATATTGAAATACTAAACATCTTTTTAATGTTTATTTTTTATTTTCAGAGAGAGAGAGCAGGGGAGGGAGAGAGAGGGAGACCACAGAGTCTGAAGCTGGCTCCAGTCTCCACACTGTCAACACAGAGCTTGACGTGGGGCTCAAACCCCAACTGTAAGATCATGACCTGAGCCAAAGTCAGACGTTTAACTGAGCCACCGGGCACCCCCATATTGAAATATTTTAAAGTAAAATGCCACACAGACAACATAACACATGAGAACAGTAAAAAGGCAAGGGAAGGTAAATGAGAGTTGGAAGCAAGGGGAAGCGTCTTGACTAACTGACTTTCTCCTTTGTTTATGAGAGCATGAATCCTACTTCAATAGGGTGCTGAGTTCCATGGAAGGACAGGCCTCTCTTTGCTGAGATTGGTTTATTTATATGAAATAAATCTTAATTGGACTCTTCCTAGAACTTTTTTATTTTAAAGATTAGAATTTCACTGGCCCAGAAGTATCCAGAATAAATCAGACAACTGTACTCAGAGATTTAGAAAGAGAATTTGAGGGATGCCTGGGTGGCACCAGTTGAGCATTCTGACTTCAGCTCAGGTCATGATCTCAGGGTCTGTGAGTTTCAGCCCCACATCAGGCTTGCTGCTGTCAGCACAGAGCCCCATTTGGATCCTTGGTACTGCCCCCTCCCCCCGCTCCGTCTCTGCCCCTCCCTTGCTGATGCTATCTTAAAATAAATATTAAAAGAAAAAAAAAAGAAAGAAAGAGAATTCGAGGCAAGGGTCACAGAAATGAGTCTGTTTCAAACCAATTCTGTATCTCCACTCTCCTCTGGTGCTTCTGAAAAGCAATCTAAAAAATTCTAGTAGAGAAACATCTAAAGGTGAAGAAGCATATTTCAAGTGTGTTATCAAAATTCCACTGATTAACAGGAAAATGTTATTGGTTGATCCGGCTGAAGGGTAAAAACTTTATCAGTATTTTAAGACATTCACCCAAGTGTAAACAATTGTTCTTGCTGCCATCAAATCCTTTGTACAGTGCCTCAAATCCCTTATAGAACATGGAGTATAAATAAAAAACATACATAGGCACATGTGTGCACACACACACACTCTTCTAAATATCTCTTATACAGTCAACATCACTGATACTTTATTTTAATACAAGGTTTAAAATGAAAATCAGGCAATGAAAGTCTTAAAATAATTTCAAATTAAACCTTGTTAGTTTTGAAATTATGTATTCACCAAACACCAAGTGACCTAAACTTTGAGATTAAATCTCTTTATAGATACAATTCAATGAGTTTTTCCCATTTTTGACTCCTTTTTGGAAGAAGATAGGGTGGAAATACATACAATAAAAACAACAAAATCACATAATTATAATAGCAAACATATCAATGCCTCAATCTTATGAAATAGCTCAGCCAACCTACAAGACTTCATTTTGCTCAGCTTTCTTTCAGCAGCTTTGATCTCCTAGATGTTGTATGGCCTCTGAAAAATCGCAGAAATAAATCAAACGCAATTCAAAGTACCAAGGCAAGAACAGTGATCATATTTTTGGTTTCAACTGAGCTAAGACATTAGTAGGTTTTGGCATTAATCTACCCGCTGGTGCCAGGATAGCTTTTTCAAGCATCAGGGTTTTTAAAGAAACAAAACCCCAAGAGCCAGATGGTCAAGATATCCACATTTGATGTGCACGGCCTGCCTATAGGGAGGTCTGTGTGGAGAAACTATTGCCCGAATGATATGGCAAAAGAGCCCCCACAAAATCCCCGTCTTCAAAATATCTCCCTTATTACCCTGTAATGGGTGCCCAAGCTTCTACCATTAAACATTTTATTTGTTGTATTTAAGATAGTGATTTTCTAACTCCTTTAAGCTGCCAAAACTCTTCTTATCCATTGATTTTATTCAGAGGTCTCATAAACAAAACATAAAAGCACAGATGCTGTAGTTGAGGAGGAAAGACCATCGGATCAGGCCCACACTCCTGAGACACATCTGCACACTGCTACAACTCACTGAAGCACATTTGAAAAACCAATGGGTTAAGACAGAGTTTCCCAACTGATGTGCACAGAAGAGTTATAGAAGTTGAACATTATTGATCCCTTTGAGCCCTCTGTGGCCCACTGTCTCTCACTTTCATTTATCCCAGTGTGTGGAAAAAATATTGTATGTGCACTGGACATGAAAACGTTGGGGAGATCTAGGCAAAGACAGTGTGCTCCAAGAGAGGTTATAAAACTATATTAGTGCTGGTTATTAACACTTTAGCATGGACCTTCCCTCCCTCCCTCAAATTCTCAATGTAAAGGGAATATATATCAAGGAAATTAGGGAGATGAAGGAAAACCAGCACTCTTAGGAAAGAAAGAATTGAGTAGGAGGCCATAGAAGAATGCTGGAAGCAGGCTTCTGGATGACCTGGAAGCCAAAGGTATGACACTAAGACAAGGGAAAAGGACACTCTGAGGAATGGAGAGGGTCTGCCGTGAAGGCCTTACTTTGCTACTGGTGAGGATAAGCCCTGCTCCCAGTGTCAGCTCAGCCTATGTTGAGGATCATGCACTCAAACACATATTTTATTTCTGAGAGATTTTCACAGTGGAAGTGCTCATTTGGGAGACCCATGTAAGTGGTTCGTTCACCTGGAGGAAGGCAGACTTGAGTTTTGAAAGGGTCAATGAGTAATTCCCAGTGGAGGACCCGTCACAGAAGAAGACAGGCCCTGACAGCCTCTGACTGAAAAAACAAAGCTGCTTCCCACCTCCTCCCTCCCCAGCATCCTGTCCTCTTCCCTCATTTCTCAACTTCTTTTTCCCATCGTTGTGACTCACGAGTGTCAGCCACTGGAGCAGCTCTCCATTTCGCAGCCCTCAGAGATCTCATTGTGAGCCCTTTCTTCTCATCCCCATCCACTTAATGTCGGGCACCAATCCAGACACGATCCCTTCTCCAAAGGCGCCCCCTGAGGTGCAGCTTCCTGGCAGGCACCTTCCCAGGCAAAAATGATTTGCCTCTGAGAACTGATTCGCCAGAACGGACAATTCTGAGGTTTATGGTTTTCCAGCAAGGGGTTTCACAAAACCTTGCCAATGCCCCTTTTGCCATTGGCCAATTCCCTTTCACTGGCTCTCCCTGACTGTCATCTGCTTTGTCAGCCAAAACCCTTTTCATTTTTCTCAGCTTCATCTTGGACTCAGGCCTAGGAAGGCCTGTCAAGAAGATTCCTGACGTACGAAGTTTTATGACTCTTCCACCACCATCCTGAGAGGCACCCCTTGTTCTTCACCTCTGTGTGTTTCAGAGGAGTGCATTCTTGTGTCTTACATAGAGCGTATTTAACTGAAATTCCAAATGAATAATAGCACACATAATTATTTTCAAATGAGAATTAAAATCAAATGATGTGACAAAACGATGGAAACAGAATCCTCAAGAGAAATTTAGGGGAAAGGGAGAAACAAGAGGAAGTGAGACTAAAATAGAGAATGTCCTTGTACAAAACTGAAAATCTTTAGGGAGAATCAAAAACTACACCCAAAAAGGTGTAGTTGTTTAAGATTCAGGAGGCCTTGACCCTTGTCTGAATTCACTCATCATCTAAGCCCTTCTTCTGAACACTCTGGGCCTGTCCCAAACGCACTGCCTTTTTCTTCCCAAATTGCTCGTTATTTCTCAGCACAATCTCTCTGCGTCAGCAAAGTATACTGCTCGCTGCTGTTGCTCAAACACAACTTGCTGTATCCACCCGAAACACTTGCCAAGCATAGTTTTCTTCCCATGGAACAGGACTGGCACCAATTTAGTTTTTGTTTGTCTAACTGAACACTTATTGAGGCTTACTAGGTGCCAAGCATGTTACATGCGTTATCTCATTTAATTTTCATAACAACCCTGTGAGATAGGCATCTTACTGTCCCCATTTGAAAATAAGGACACATGAGGAAATGAGCTGAGGAAGTTGAAGCCATTAGCTCAAGGACTGAGTGACAAGAACAGCATTCTGACCTAAGGTAGGTCTGACCAGAGAGCTCAAGCTCTGAACCACAGCACTCTCCCTCATTGGCTCCTCCTTTGCTCAATGAGTTTAATGTTTAATGAGTTTAAAGTTTAAACTACTTTGAAATTTGGGACAGAAATGACCATCACTCTGTTGGCCTTGGAAAAATACAACTCCCAAGCCCACTGCTGTCAGATCAGCAGGAAAACCAATCTCTCTCTCTCTCTCTCTCTCTTTTTTTTTTAGCAGACACTAACCCTTTCCAGCTGCCAGACACTGGAAGAGGGAGGCAGCTGAAACCCAGGGGATCTGCAGAGAGTCTCTCTTTGCATGGCCAGGAGTGCATCCTGGCCTTGGCTTGAAGGCTGGTGGCTCTGTTTCCCATTCCCCAAGATTCAATGCAGAGCCCTCTCCAGGGATCTGCTGCAACAGTTCTTCGAGAGGAAATGAGGATAATCCCTTACCCTCCACCCTTTGTGCTCCTCTTAGTCAAGAGATTTCCACACCAACCCTGGCCTGACTCGCAGTGAAACCGGCTTAGATTCACTCGGTCACATCCTGAGGCTCCAGTCTACCCTGTGGGGAACAGGTTCCTCTGCTGTTCTCCTTTCAACCAGCTGGCTCATACATAGCAGGACCAGCCCCTCCTTCTTGTCTCATTCTTCCCTCAAAGTAGTTTTGTTTCAGAAGTTTCCTTGCCTTTTTTGGTTTTGGGTGGTGGTTGTGGTCACCCACTGCCCCTTAGTTCACCTCAAGAGATTTCAGTAACTTTGAATCACAGGGAAGAGGGGTTGGGGCTTTAGTTCCTTCCCTCACAGAAGATCCCTAAAGTTCTCATGCTAATTTGCTCCCACTACTCTCACACAAGTTCAAGTGCTTTTCAACATCTTTAAAAAAAATCAAACTTCACTGGGGCATCTGGGTGGCTCAGTCGGTTGAGTGAATGACTTGGTTTCAGCTCAGAATGTAATCTCATGGTTAGTGGGTTCAAGCCTTGCCTTGGGATCTGCACTAACAGCACGGAGCCTGCTTGGGATTCTCTCTCTCTTTCCTTCTCTCTCTGCCCCTTCCCCCACTTGCATGCATTCTCTCTCTCTCTCAAAATAAATAAACTTAAAAAAAAAGTAAAAAAAAATCAAGTTTCACCTCACCCTGCTACAATCAGAACTTAGTTCTCAGGGGAAGCCTAACTACTTCACTGCTCCTTTGCTTCTACCACTTAGCTCTTAGATTAATTTTGGTCCCACAAGCAACCTAAAGTTTGTGAACCCATCCAAGGCTGTTAGTACTCCTCAGAGCCCAATAATTGGTGTTCACTGACTAGGGCCCTGGAACAGTCTATGTCTTCCTTTTTTCCCTTTTCCTTTTCTTAGCAATGTTTGGAGCAAGGATGAGTCTATTATTGGCAAGGCTGTTTGGACTCTTCAAAGGAGAAATGTCAAAGGCAGGATCCTGTGGGGGTTGTAATTATTTTATTCTCAACCATCTTGCAGCCTTTCTGTACCAGACCTCTCATATGTAATATTATAATGTAGCTGAGTCATATTTCTAAGTATTTTATCTTCAACTGCATCCCCAAGGGACATAGGGAGCATAGACTAAAGATTCAGGATGAGCCTGGGAAGGTTCAGGGGCTTTAAAAAGAGCTGATGAGCATACATTTGGGAGAGATTCTCTTCCTTTTTCTGCTCTTCTTTCATCTGATCTCAGTTGGTGCCAGCCAGCTCCCAGCCTCCTGGCCAAGCTTCTGCCCTTGGCTGGATAAGTAAGGGCATTGTGTGGGGGAGGGGTATGTACTATTTCTCTTTAACCTCTGTATTCATCCTGCTTGATTACCATATACACCATGATAGGTTTTGCATTGCCAAGGCCAGAATGTATGAGGATGTTCCTTCTCCTTTGGGTATTCTATGTTTTGAACATAATACACTGTCAGGAGGAGGCACAGACAATAAAAGTTATTTATTTCTTAATTAACTTCTGTTGCCAGGCATTTTACATACAGTGTCTTATTTAATCTTCACAAAAACACTGCAAAGGGGATTTTATTCCATTTCTTTAGGAAATTAAAGATGAACAAGGATCATGGGCCATAGTAACATTTTTTTCTAGATATGTCTCCTGAGGCAAGGGAAATAAAAGCAAAAAAAAACTATTGAGATCACGTCAAAATAAAAAGTTTCTGCACAGTGAAGGAAATAATCTACAAAACTAAAAGGCAACCTACAAAATCAGAAAGGGTTATCCAATAAAAGGATAAAGAACTGATACAACTCAACTGATATACAAAGAACTGATACAACTCAACACCCCCAAAACAAATAATCCAATTTAAAAAGTGGGCAGGAAACATGAACAGACATTTCTCCAAAGAAGATACACAGATGGCCAACAGATACATGAAAAGATGCTCAACATCACTTATCATCAGGGAAATGTAAATAAAAACCATAATGAGATATCACCTCACACCTGTCAGAATGGCTAAAATCAAAAACGCAAGAAAAAACAATTGTTGATGAGGATGTGGAGAAAAAAGAACCCTCTTCCACTGCTGGTGGGAATACGAACTGGTACAACCATGGTGGAACAGTATGGAGGTCCCTCAAAAAGTTAAAATAGAACTACTCAATGTTCCAGTAATTACACTATTGGGTATTTACTCCCCAAATGCAAAAACACTAGTTCAAAGGGATACATACACCCCTATGTTTATAGCAGCATTATTTGCAATAGCCAGATTATAGATATAGCCCTAGTGTCCATCAATAGATGAATGGATAAAAAAGATGTTTATATATATGGGTATATTTATGAGTGAATAATATTCCATTGTATATATGTATATGTGTGTAAATAATATTCCATTGTATATATGTATATATACATATATTATTAGTATATATGTATGTATATATATTATAGTATATATGTATATATAATATATAATTAGTATATATATTATATATATGGATTATGTTATATGATTATATATATGTATATGTATATATGTATATATATATACACACACAATGAAATATTATTCACCCATAAAAAAGAATGTAATCTTGCTATTTGCAACAATGTGTGGATGGAGCTAGAGAGTATAATACTAAGCAAAGTAAGTCAGTCAGAGAAAGACAAATACAATATTATTTCACTCATGTGTATAATTTAAGAAACAAATGAACAAGGGGAAAAAAAGAGAGAGAAAGAGATAAACCAAGAAATAGACTCCTAACTATAGAGAACAAACTGAGGGCAGGTGGGTGGGGCGATGGGTGAAATAGGCGATGGGGATTAAGGAGTGTACTTTCTGTGATGAGCACTGGGTGATGTATGGAATTCTTGAACCACTATATTGTACACCTGAAACTAATATAACACTGTATGTTAACTATATTGCAATTTAAAAAATTATTTTTAATTAAAAAAAGAAATTTTAAAAAAGGATGATTAAGGAGCACCTAGTAAGTAGCTTAGCTAGCAAATGGTGGAGCAGGAATTTGAATCTGAAGTCCCACTGTCTTCCCACTGCTTGACTCTTCCTAATATGTGGTGGCTTCTCACCTGAGCTACAGCCTTCCCTTGGGGGAGTTAGCCGAGGCAAAGACAGCATGCTTCTCTATTTGATTATCCTTTTTCAATCACAAAATATGAAAGAAGATAAATCTAAGTATTACATACTATTACAATGTCACTTCAATGGATGACTAATTTTAAGGCAAAACTAAACACTTCCCAATGTAATTAATTCATTCTATTTATTGAAATATGGTAACATCTCACACTTGAATAAATCCTGAATTTCTAACTCACTCTCAGATTTTCAGTTTTGAAACGTCTCCAGTTTCCCTTAATCACTAGAAAGTTCTGCAGCTTTGGTATCACCATCACACTGCCAGCATCTCTATAAGGGTTCTTCTAAAGTGATTAGAAGCAAGACAACAGTAAAAGTCAAAGCGTGTCTTTGCACCTATTGAAAGTGAATCATCTAATTGGATTATTGTAAGGATTAAATGAGTTACTAGATTCAAAGTATTTAGACAGAAAGATCTCAGTTAATTTTAACTATTATTATCAATAATGTTTTCAGCTGTCCTAAAAAAAAGAGATGTATCCTTGACTACTTTCTAGTATTGCTATTCAGCTGGCAGTAGAAGACAACACTGCTTCATCAACTTGAGGGGCTACGTGGACCTGGGAGAACAGTGGCACAGTCCCACATTTGGGCAAAGGACAGAATTAGTGTGGACAACTGGGTACTCCTTGGCAGTGTAATATGAGACTGCACTCAAAGGAGAGGGAGACTCTTTTGATCCAGCTCTGTCTTTTATAGTATAAGTTATCATCTTGTTATAATAAAAAAGGATCAAAATGCAGTCTTTCTAGAGAGGAGAAGCATTTCTTTTGTTTTTATTTATTCATTTTTTGAGAGAGACAGAGACAGCATGAGTTGGGGGTAGGTATAAAGAGGGAGAGAGAGAAAATCCCAAGCAGGCTCTGCACTGACAGTGCAGAGCCCAATGTGGGGCTCGAACAATGAAACCACAAGATCATGACCTGAGCCAAAAACCAAGAGTCAGACCCTTAACTGATGAAGCCACCCAGGTGCCCCAAGAGGAAACTCATTTCTAATTTCAGCAGCATGACTCCAGCCATGGAAAGAAAACTGCATCTTATATTAGAAGAAAATAAATAAAAATATTAGTAGTAGTTATCTCTGGATATTAAGACTACTATAAACAGTTTTATTTAGTTTTGGGGGGCACTTCTCTATAACTTCCAAAATATTTGATGAGTATACTTTACTTCCACAATAAAAAAGTTAAAAAAAATAAAGTTACAGGAATTGTATAAATTGACACCCAAGGTTCCTTCTAGTTGGTCTATTTTCTGTCAACATTTATTTTTATGACAGCCCTTAGGTTCCCCCATCATTTTATTTTGGATATACTCATGAGATGCCAAAATTAATGTTTATCTTAGTAAGCCTCATTTCAGGAGCAAAAACCTCATTCTTAACTTCTCTTCTGACAGTGTGCCTCTGGCTGAGACTAAAGCAGGGTAAATTGGACAGATTCTAGGAAAAACAACAGAGTTTATTGTAAATAAAACCCAAAAAAAGAGTACAGGAGTACTCAGCTCTAGACCAGGAAGCCTAACATTACTTGTTTGGGTTGAAGCTCCACAAGTCAGTCTATCTGACATCATCCTAATTTGTAACATTTTGCTCAAACACTTAATCCTTCCTAAAAACCCCTGCATTCTATTAAATGTCTCTATCTAATATTTTACGGACTTGTCAGCCTGCAGAACTCTTCCAAATCCTTGTAAGACAAACTGAACTTTTAGACTGAAAAATGAACTCAAAAGACACCAGAAACTTCACAATCAAATGAGACGCTAATGGAAGATTAAAAAAAAAATCCTTCTCATTGCATTTAGTTTTTTTTCTACACATAATTTGGAATATTCCTTTTTAGAAAATACACCCAGTGGGGCGCCTGGGTGGCGTAGTCGGTTAAGCGTCCGACTTCAGCCAGGTCACGATCTCGCGGTCCGTGGGTTCGAGCCCCGCGTCAGGCTCTGGGCTGATGGCTCAGAGCCTGGAGCCTGTTTCCGATTCTGTGTCTCCCTCTCTCTCTGCCCCTCCCCCGTTCATGCTCTGTCTCTCTCTGTCCCAAAAATAAAATAAAAAAAAATCAATAAATAAACGTTGAAAATACACCCAGAAAGTCTTAGAATTAGTGACTGATTAAAAAAATGCTTCTCTAGGGGAACAAGTCCATTATTTACCCAAATCATTACTTCAATAATAAACAGGTGATGTGGTGCCACTTAAGGAATAATTACAGTCAACGTTTCTGTAATATAGACACTGGTCTAAGCATTTTACACATAATTAAATCATTTGATTCTTGTAACAACCTTGTGAGGAAAGACTTTGTTACCTTCGTGTTACAAGGGAAGAAACAAAGACCCAGAGAGATTAAGGAAGTGGTTCAATGTCACATAATCATCGAGTGTAGAATTAGGATTTGAACCTTGGGCAGGTTGGCTCCAGAGTCCATGTTCTTAACTACCGGGTTATGCGGCTTCAACTTGATTGTCAGACATAGAAAAAGGGGTGTCATGTGGACTACTGGACAGTTCTTGGCCTCTGTCAGCATCCCCAGCAGCATCACCACCACCGTCATCACCAGCAACAACCGTAAATACTGTATATATACTCATGGCCTAATCCCTGAACTATGAATGTAACCTTGTTTGGAAAAAGGGTATTTGCAGATGGAATTAAATTATGGATTTTGAGATGAGTAAATCACCATGGATTAGAGGGTAGACCCTAAATTCGATAACAAGTAAGTATTCTAAGAGAAAGGCAGAGGAAGATTTGAGACAGAAGAGAACACAGAGAGGCGAAAGACAGAACATAACCATGCAGGCAGAGATTGGAGTAAAGTGGCCTCAGGTGAAGAAATGGTGACAACCATTGGAATCTGGAAGAGGCAAACAATTGATTTCCCCTAGAGCCTCCCAGGGGAGGAGAGGTCCCGCTAGATTTCAGACTTCTGGACTCCAGAGTTGTGAGAGAATATATTTTGTGGTAATTTATTACTTTAGCCTCAGGAAACTAATACTTAGTGCTTTCCAGGTTTCAAGGTGCTTTAGTATATGTGATCTCATTTGATCCACATACCCCTGCACCTCATAATAGTTCACTTTGGGGATCCAGCTCCACCATAAAATGACTACTGGACCTTGTGCGAGTCATAAGTCTCTCTGGTCTCTATCCCTTTATTTGTAAAATGGGTCTAATAACAATGCCTGCCCTGTGCCCTTCAAAAAGATGTCAGGAGGATCAAAGGTAAAGAATTCATGTGAAAAGTTGTCTTTGACCCAGAGCTATTTTTATGCAGGAAGTCTTGGGTGACAACTAATTCACTGCCTGGATAAGGATGTGGGCACTGTGAACATACACCTGCTGGGGCATGGGCATGCTACTGCCACCTTCTCCAGGACCATTTGTTGTTTGAACCCAGTCTCTCCACTGGGAATCATTGGGAAACTAGGACAGGGACAGAAATTTAACAAGGCAAAGCTCTGCTGTGGGTCCAGTGATTCCATGAGCTGAAGATTGGTGTCATAAGGCTGGCTTCTCAAGAAACATCTGGTGTAAGAGCAGAAAAACAGAGAGGCTTGTTGCCCAAAAGCCCTTGCTCTCTGCATGATCAGAAGCCAGGGACCACCCCAGAAGGTGTGAGTGGAAGTTCATTTTCCTGCTGACCTTTCATTCCTAAGCCTTTGGGTGATGATGGCTCTGAAAGGTGGTAATTAGTGCCAATCGAGGTGATGTTTTTGTGAAGCTGACACCTCTCCATTAGGAAATGGACTGAAGCCAGTGGACCAGCCACTCAAGCAGGGCACAAAAAGCTAAATAATCAATGCTTGGCCAAACCTTGCACAATTAGTGTCTTCCTCCAACCATGCTCTAGTGCACAGTGGAAACCCTTGCAAGGATGGAAAATGGGAGCTACAGGGTTGAATGGCACCATAAGCCTTGGAATAGAAATATAAACAATGACAAGGAAGAAGAAACACAATGGGAGAGAGAATAGGAATGGGGGCAGGGTAAGTCAGTGTGCTTACACGGGAACAGAATAAACCCAGGCGGGAGAGACTAGCATGTATTAAAGTCAAAGGCACTACTCTAAATTCAGTACAAAGCAATTTACTGATTTTTAATGAATTATGTCACTTGCATTCTGTCAAACTTCTTGCCTCCTGTTCTTCCACTCTTTATTCAGTCTCCACAGGTACCTAGAATTCTACTAAAACTTGGCTTCATTAAGGAACAAAAGCTTCACTCCAGTTATTACAGTAC
This sequence comes from Lynx canadensis, assembly GCF_007474595.2. Taxonomy (NCBI): domain Eukaryota; kingdom Metazoa; phylum Chordata; class Mammalia; order Carnivora; family Felidae; genus Lynx; species Lynx canadensis. The sequence goes on from NC_044303.2 coordinate 124,661,080, forward strand.
CTTCTAACTTTCTCCTCTTTTTCTTTAGCCCTTTTTCTTTAGCCCATACCTTTGTCCACACTTAATTACAAGCGATATTTTAAAAGACAAATCTGAATGTGTAACTCTCATGCCCAAAACCATCACTGGCTTACTATTGCTATTTTACTTAAGACAAAATCTAAGATCCTCAATACAACAAATAACACTTTCTGGCTGCTGCTGACCTCCCCAAGGCCAACCTCATGCAACTCCCCTTATCACTTTGTCCTGTCCTTTGCACCTTTCTTTGCTGGCTTGGAGGCCTTCAAACAAGTTACTTTATATGTACATATGGGAATATATCTGTATGTGTATGTATATGTATGCATATATTATGGAAACAGACAATCAAGTTTGATACATATCTAACCAAGAAAGATATATTCCCTTAGCCTGGGAAGCTCTTGCCTCTGCCCTGTGCCTGACCAATTCCTACTTCCTATCCCTCTGACACACAGTAAGGTCTTCCCAAGACCCTGCTCCTCACTTTTGATCATGTTCTCTTTATTACTCACTCTAACACTGCTCTTTCTCTTTTTCCTTGATAGCACTTACCACAACTGTTATATATACATGAAATATAAGTGTATATTAATATATTAACATACATACAAGTGTTGTTTGCCTTTTGGCTCTCCTACTAAGTTGTTTTCTCAAAGAGGTAGGGACATATATACTCTGTTTCCTGCAATAAAGCCACATACTTTACCCCAACTCCAGATATTCTGATATTCAGTTAGTCAGGAATTAGGGTGGGGGCAGGGTTGGGGCATTGGCAGTTTTTCAAAGTTCTTCAGGTGATTCTAGTGTGCAGCTGGGGTGGGGACTGTTTATCCATCCTTTCAATAAGGAAGAAATGAAGGCCCAGAGAGGTCATTGACTTATTCAAAGTCTTCAAGCAGCTATTAGCAGTGGAAATGAGGACTCAGTGGAGCCTTGCCTTTTTATACACTATAATGTTCCTTCATTTAACTTGGAGAAGCTTTGTGAAAAGGATAGAGAAAGATTCCTTTCAATTTTTTTGCATTCTTGCAAAATAATTAACTCGTACCTGTTTGCATAGGATTTCTCTGGTTTTAGTGCTATAAGAAGGGGGAAATGGAGGCACCTGCATGGCTCCATCAGTTGAGTGTCTGACTTTGGCTCAGGTCCTGATTTCATGGTTTGTGGGTTCAAGCCCCGAATAATTGGGCTCTCTGCTGTCAGCCCACAGCCTGCTTCGGATCCTCTGTCTCCCTCTCTCTTTCTGCCCCTTCCCTGCTCTTTCTCAAAAATAAATAAACAAACAAACAAACATTAAAAAAGAAGGGGGAAATAATGCTTCTTACATAATTGTGAAGGTTAAATAAGCTAATATTTGTAAAGCCCCGAGCACAAAGCCTGAGGAGTTCTAAGAGATCAATTACTATTAGCTTTTAAAATGTTACAAGAGTCTTTGGAAACGAGGTAGAAACACTCTTCCTTCTTGCTTTCCTGCCTTCCTGCCTTCCTGCCTTCCTTTCTTTCTTCCTTCTTTGCTTTGTTCTTTTTTCTTAATACAGGTGTAAATATACAATGGAGATGTCTCAGGAGGTGTAAAAATTGCTAGAGCAATAAAATACCTCTTTTTTTTAAACCAGAACTCGTTACTGTCTGTCAACTTTAAATGCCACCCACACATCCCCAGGTAGTATAATTTCTCCCCACCAAGTGAAAGCATTTCAAGGTGCTCAATCATTAAACAGCTACTTAAAACAACTCTCTTTCAGGGTTTCTCTTTCCCTTGGGCATCCATGCTTGTTACTTTGTCAAAGTGTCTATTTCCTGGAATCAGGCTTCAGCAGACTGCCTGGATGTTGCTTTACCAGACTAATTGTTTTTGTAAGGCAGCACTGGAGTCCTCGGCATACCAACTGAATTTAATCCATGTGGTAGCTCTGGGAATCAGGAAATGATAACTATGTGGAACTTACTCTGCTAGCATTTGCTTATTAATTTGTTTGTTGTTTATTTTCCACATAGGCCAAACAAAAGATGGATTTGGGGACAACTCCATCATGGTAACTGGGGTGTTCATTTAGTCTTATCTCACTAGTCCTGGCTATCTTTGTGTCTTTAGCAAATCCACATTAGAAATGACAGTTCATTTGTGAGTCCATGAACTAAGCAGAAATGCAGCAAATCAGAGAATTTTTGAGAATGGGGCTTTGAGGATTACCTCATCCAACCCCCTTGAGAATATTGCTCATTTAATATTTTGTTAATGCAACATTTTGCAATCTATCAGGAAATTCACTAGTATCATTGCCCATCAAATAGTGACAAGAGGACTTGGGGAAGCTGCAGATTTTGATATGGTAGGGAAGTGGGTAGGTGAGGGGAGAATAAATTTTGTGTGGGCACACACCAGGGAGCAAATCAGCAAGGAAGGGATGCTCTAGGATGACTGGCAATCAAGAAAGCATTAAATCTACAAAGTGAAAACCCATCTTTTGTGAAAGAAAGCAGATCAGCAGTTGCCTGTGGCTGCACAACCACCACTGAACTAGTTCCTCAAATGAGTCACTTGGCATCACCCTTGAACCCTGGCCAATCAACTCGGTCACAGGTCCTACAGATGCTACCCTTTAGATGTTGTTCATAATCAACCTTTTCTCGCTATCCTCATGGTCACTCTCTTGGGTCAAAACTTCAAAAATGTTACCTATTTTTTTTTTTTTAGGTTTTGAGTTGGGGATGGAGGTGTGGAAAGAGCTAGACTTTCATGGCCATTCGCAAGATTTTTGTTGACTTGAACCTGAGTATGATGTGAGATTAAATGATTTTAAAAGGATGTTTTCCCCAGAGTCCTAGAAAGATGCTCAAGAGAACATAATTGAATGTATGGAGTATAAATTAGAACAGCCAGGAAATAAGGTAAGGAGACCAGTTGGAGGGTCTTAAAAACAGGTAAGATGTTTGAAGATTTGACCTAAGACAGTGACCATGAGGATAGCAAGAAAAGTGTGATTAAATGAAAGAAAATATAAATAAATGTGTACAAGGCTGGGCCCTGTGCTTGGCATACTACTGGATTCAGGAGAGGATTCTGAGAGTGCTGAATAAAGTAGCAAGCCATTTCTGATAGAAATTCTACACAAGTAAATCCCTTAGCCTAGAACATGCAAAGGCAGACAAAAAAGATGTGGAAATCTGCGCACACACACACACACGACTGTATCAGCATTTCATCACTCTCATGAGTAAGTACTACTTTCTTGACTCTTTTATCCCTTGTAAATGATCCTGCTCATAATGTTTATAATAAGGCGCAGCAGTAATAAAAATGATGAAAGATAAATGGATGTATTTAAAAAGTAGCTGTGCAAAAGATTGTTTATATTGCATGGCAGACCATTTTTCATACTAAAAGTGGCTAAATTTCTCTGCATAAATCATGATCATGTTCAGTGCTTTTTCCTGTAAAGACTTAACTGAAAATGCATTGTCTTCTCTAAACTCTTCCAGGTTTAACCTCTAGTCTTTGTATATTGGACACTGGTTAGCAACAAATGGTTTATTGTTGGTTTTATCTGAAGGTGAACCGCTTCTCTCTGGGGGAATGCTAATTCATGAGAAGCCCACAGAGCTCTTTTTTTTTTTTTTTTTAATAAAAAACCATTAGTATTCATTTTTGGCCTTGACATAAAACAGAGAATAGAGGATTTGGGATCCAAAAGACCAGAAGCGAAGACCCTTAAGAGAGATTCTGTTTCTTCGTATTGTTATGGAACAAAAAGGGTGTCAGGACTGGCCTTCATTGCTCTTTTCTAGGCCTTCCTTTCTCAGTAATTCTTCTCAGTGAGGAAGAATTACTGTTTGTTTCTATACCATCAATCTCTCCATCTCTCCACACCCCCAACTCTCCCCAGCTGACTACTGAAATCTAAAGATGTTTATCAGATATTTCTCTTGCTTGTATTAAGGGTTTTGGTGGATGAAGTCAGAACAAACTTGTCATATACATAAGCTTTATACAATCATCATCACCAACACCGATTTCAACATCTTCATAAATAAGAACATTATTATAGTGTCTATTTCATATTGATCATTTACTACATTCCTGGAACTGTGCAAGAATTTTTCATACATTATTATCTCATTCAATACTCACCACAACTTCATGCAGTACGTAGTAATATTGTTTTCATTTCATGTATGAGGAAGTTGGAACTTGGAAGTTTAAATGACTTGACCAACGTCTCAGAGGGTGAAAGTAGCAGAGCCAGGACTGAAACCAGGGCTCTCTGATTGCAAACCCCATGATCTTTACCACTGTACCATACATATGCACATAAGACAAGTACTCTTCATTGTTTATGGCTTTTTACTTTAGGAATTTTTTGTGGCAACACCTTAATCCCACGCTTAATTTCATGGCCACCTAGAGGCATATACATATCCTACCAACTCATCTTAAGGCTGTTCTGAGCAGAATATAATTACAATGGTAAATCTTTTTTTTTTCTTTTTAAAGTGGCCATTCAAAATAAAACATGTAGCAGTTCTTACCCTCACTAAGTGTGATTTGTGTAGAGCTGATTCTTTGTAATCTTAATTCTATATTTTCTGTTCCTGAGTTGCTTTTCTAAAAAGCCTTTATTTGGAAGCATTAAATTAAAGAGGGAAACTTAATGTGAATTTAAGAGCAGATTAGTTTATATTGATTTTGAGTATTATTCCAGTTCTGTATTTGAATATCACATAGTAAGCAAAACAGTAGCAATCTTCTTGACTATAAGGAATAAATTATAAATTCCCATATTCCCTAAAATAGACTTCACAGAAATAAACTTCACTGATATGAAGTTAATTTGAATCCATTTACAAAAAATTCATCAAGTATGCATATATTTAACAAGAATGTACAATACTTGTACACTGAAAGCAACAAAACATTGCTGAATTAAAATAGCAGAATTCACTGGGAGAGATATACTATGCTTATGGACTGGAAAACGTAACATTGTTCAATGTCCATTGATCTATAACAGAGAATAAAGAGGTTCAGAGCATTCCACTCCAAAATATGCCACTTTGGAATAAGGATTATTTTGAGCTGAAGGCAGTTAAGAAAAAGCAGCCACATGGGTCATGATCTCATGGTTCGTGGGTTGGAGCCCTACATCAGGTTCTTTGTTGTCAGGGCAGAGCCTGCTTGGGATCATCTGTCCCCCTCTTCTCTCTGCCCCTGCCCCACTTGGGCTCCCCTTTCTCTCTCTCAAAAATAAATATAAACATTAAAAAAAACCCAAAATCTTTATGTAATACAAAAATAAAGAAATAAAAAAGAAAAGAAAAGAAAAGAAAAGAAAAGAAAAGAAAAAGCCACAGGACAAGCTCTTTGCCCTCCCCCTATCTGTATGAAACCAAAACACAAATTCCTACTGTTGAGTTGTCCTCCTCCTATTTCCTTACCAGGAAGGGGGGCCTACCTTATCCTTTGAGGTGAGATGGCACTGACAGTCTATAACAAACAAAACGCACTAACTAGACCTCATCATCCATTAGCTTCTCTATATATTTACCATCCCACAGTTTGTGACCCCTAAAAGCCTAAACCCCTTTTCCTTTATTGTCACTTCTCTACAAATTTATCTTCCTTTGTTAAAATGCTATCTAAAATCCACGTTCTGGGGCGCCTGGGTGGCGCAGTCGGTTAGGCGTCCGACTTCAGCCAGGTCACGATCTCGCGCTCTGTGAGTTTGAGCCCCGCGTCAGGCTCTGGGCTGATGGCTCAGAACCTGGAGCCTGTTTCCGATTCTGTGTCTCCCTCTCTCTCTGCCCCTCCCCCGTTCATGCTCTGTCTCTCTCTGTCCCAAAAATAAATAAATGTTGAAAAAAAAAATTCTTTAAAAAAAAAAAAAATAAAATCCACGTTCTAACCACTTCTTCCATTTATTCAACACTGAGTTTCTCCCATATGTATATGCACCACTCATGTTAATAAACTTGGCTGTTTTTCTGTTGTTAATCTATCTTTTGTCAGTTTACTTTTCAGCACCACAGATACAGAATCCAGGAGAGTAGAAGGAAAAGTTTTTCCTCCACTATAGGGTCAAAAAACTATGGCTCATGGGCCAAACTATGGTTCATGGGCCAAAGGTGCCTGCTTTTGTAAGTAAAGTTTTATTGGAACATGGCCATACCTATTTTCATTTATCTATTGCATGGCTTTTTGTGCCACCCCCACCAATCTAAAATACAGTAAAACCTTGGATTGCTAATAACTTGTTATGCAAGTGTTCCACATGACAAGCATACATTTCTAATAAATTTTAACTTGATAAATGAGTGATGTCTTGCAATATGAGTCGTACATGAGGCCGAATGTCACATGATCACAACTGAGCCACTGGTTCTTGAAATTCACTTTGGTATACAAGTGCTTTGGATTACAAGCATGTTTCCAGAATGAATTATGCTCACAAACCAAGGTTTTACTATCTGACCCCTTAGAGAAAAAGTTTGCCCACTCCTGAGCTACAGATGTAGCATAATCTCAGCTAAAATCCAACAGACATTTTTGGCATGTAAAAACTGACAAGCTAACTCTAAAATTTGCATGGATATTCAAAAGACCTAAGTTAAAAATCTTGAAAAGTGACAATGTTGGAGGGCTGATAGCACCTGATTTTAAAGTTAATTTGTACTGCTTAGGGCTCTGCCACCCAGTTGGCATTTTTCCTAAATGCCAACCTCTTCCTTCCTTCTTGAACCTCCTCCTTCTTGATCCTGACTTTTAAGGAAGTCACTGCTTGGGAGAAACCATTTCTTTGATGGGTTTGTATAGGGAAAGGAGATAGATTTTCATTCCATAGCTTTTATTCAGTTCTGATGAATAAATGAACTCGATGCCTTCCTTCCAAGGTTGGTACATATGAGTGCCACTCCAAGGGGAAAGACTTTCATGGAAGGATTTCTGCATCAAGCAGTCCCTGACTTGAGTGTCTCCCACTCCCTGGGATTCTTCCACCTTGGCCACTTCTGCTATAACCACTTATGATTCCACTGTTTCTCTTATCCTTCTTGAGTTCAAGTGTGAGGAAAATCGAAATCCTCTTCTTTTTCTTGTTCCTTTTACCTCTTGCATCATCTAGTATCCTCTACCTCTTAACCTCAAAACAAGCCAGTTAACTGATGAACCTTCTTATTTTTAATTGGCAAGACTTCTAACATATTTTTTTAATGTTTATTTATTTTTGAGCAACAGAAAGAGAGAGTGAATGTGGGGGAGGGACAGAGAGAGAGGGAGACACAGAATCTAAAACAGGCTCCAGGCTTCAGGCTCTGGGCTGCAGCACAGAGCCCGATGCAGGGCTTGAACTCATGAACTGTGAAATCATGACCTGAGCCAAAGTCAGATGCTTAACTGACTGAGCCACCCAGGCACCCCTAATTGGCAAAAGACTTCTAAAGGCTATGAAAACCAAAAGCAGAATAATCAAGGAAATAATGAAATCCACAAGTGTCTAACTTATAGAGCTTGGCTTATCGATCTAATAGTACCAAAATTATGTATAAGATATTCAATTTCTGTTTGGTCCCATGCTTTGTCTCTGGATCTTTGTCATCCTTGGGTCACTTTTGACAGGTGTGAGGTGATACCTCACTGTGGTTTTGATTTGCATTTCCCTGATGATTAGTTATGGCAAGCATCTTTTCATGTGTCTGCTGTCCATCTGTGTATCTTCTGTGTCCATCTTTTCTTGTTTTTCCCTCTCTCCAAAGAAAGGAAGCAAAGCCCTTCATATACTTAGAAACTGTGGCTTAAGTTTACTTTCTCCAGGTAGATCTTGTTATCATTCTCTTAACCAGATTTGTGGTTCTTCTCTAAATTTTCACCAAGTACTGCATTTTCTTCTGCACTATGAACTACAGCTGCAAGTGATAGTCTACCAAAGGTCTGACTTATGGTGATTATAAGAAGATTATTACTGTTCTATGCTACTGTCTTAATATCGCATTTGGTGCCCAATCTAGTCACAAGACTATATCACTACTTTACTTTCTGATTCTGCAAATATTTCATTTAAATATGTATGTGCTTACCCAGTTTACAAATTCACTTGAAAATGTCTATCATTATTACAAAGGCCACTTTGCTATTTTTTTTTCCTATGTTCCAATGAACTTGTTCACTGTTGGGAATGGAATTCTTCATTCTGAGAATGAAGCAGAGGGGTCATAAAACTACATTCTGCATATTTTCCCTATTTTCTATGTGTGCATTCCTTACTGATTTAGAAATTATTCAAGTTTTCAAAAGAAGAAATGATTTTAAATAGGAATAGTTAAAACATTCTAATGCATTAGTACTTCTCTCTGGGGTGAATGCTAAAAATAGGAGTTATGTAGGTGGATACAGAAAAACTAAAAGTAGGAGGAAGAGGGAGGAAGCACTCTAATTTCTACTCAACACACAACTATTCAGGCTATTCAAGAAGTGATGGGATTTTAGGTCAGCCAAAGTTGTGAAAGATAACCTGAAGGAGAAAAGGACTTGAGGATATGGTTATGGAATGTAGTCCTCTCTAACTCACCCCTGTCTTTGCCTTTAGATCATTTTATACAGAAAGAAGGCTTATTATCTCTAGCAGTAAAGCTTCTTCATGAACACAGTTTAGTTATGGAAACATACTCCCATTTGTGATCTCACAAAAACAAAGTGGACTTAAAATATTAGCATTATTTCTTCATGTACTACTTCAGTATGTAGTATGAAAAATAGTTTCATTATTTTTGAGGTTTCAGGGCTTAAAGATCAAATTGGATTAACGAACCTCCCTTATTGACGTGCAATGGAGAAATTCTTAAACTATATGATCAAGATCAGCTAAATGTTGTAAAAACCCCAATATCTCAAGGGCTTTTAAAAAGGTTTATTTCTTGCTTTCACAGTATAATGCAAGTCTCTTGGAGGTGGAGGAGCAGTGAGGAAGGGTCTCCTCCAAGAGGGCATTTGGGCTTCTCACATGTGGAGGTTATGCCATCTTCCAGGACCATGAGGCCCTTCTGGATTCTCTGCATTGGGCTGGCAGAGAAGAGAGGAGAGGGAGGGAGTGGAGGGTAGAGCCTGGTAGTGATGGCCATTGCTTTCACCCACATTCTTTTGGGCTAACTGTAAGGGAGACTGAGAAATATAATTTAGCTGTGTGCTCAGAAAGAAGAGGAAATAAGTTTGGTGATCATCCAGCTAGTGGCTGCCATATAATTTAAATTAAAGATCACACATTAGCATCAGGGAAGCTTAATGTTGCCCCCAGGTGGGGTTCCTTTGGGCTTGCAGTGAATGCTTTAAAAATTCAAATTACTTTAGGGGCACCTGAGTGGCTCAGTTTGTTAGATGTGTGACTTCAGCTCAGGTCATGATCTCACAGTCTGTGAGTTTGAGCCTAGCGTCAGACTCTGTGCTGACAGCTCAGAGCCTGGAGCCTGCTTCATATTCTGTGTCTCCCTCTCTCTCTGCTCCCCCTCTCCCTCACTCTCTGTCTCTTAAAAATAAATAAAATTCAAATTACTTTAAAAATTTGAATATGAGCAGAGTTCACATTAAAAAAAAACTATTATTTTTGGGTTCTCTCCAAAACTCAGAAGATCTAACAGATCTTTTGGACCTGCTTTTCCACTTGATATTAAATGGCTGGAATGAAGTAGCAGCTATCCCCTTATCCAGAGTCCAGTTAACCCTTGAGCCTGCTTCACTCACTGTGACCTGCCTGACCTCTGAAGGAGCTTACACTTGCATTCTCGGGTCTCCATAATGACTTAATCTTTTCTATATTTTATATCTTGTCACTAATATGCTAATAACAACAAGTGACTTGAATAGATTGATTTGGGTCTGCAGTTGTTAGATTATGCTTTAATCATGGTGAAAACTACTAGCCAACTCTTTCTGAAACTCCCTTTCTCCATAGAAGTAATGCTCTAATTATGAAAGAATTGAGATACATATTTTATTTTTAGCTTAATCACTAGTTTAGTCATAATTCACATTCTGAATAGGAAAGATAATCTATCAGGAACACTGTTGAATGTGAAAACTTTGCTTTCCTATTTCTGCCTAGGATTAATGCTTGCTGGGCTTATAATCTTAAAATCCTTTTTATGGACTAAGAGATCTTTACAGAAAAGCAGGCCTCAAGCAACAGAATGGTCCTTAGGTTGGTAGCAGAACAGTTTACAGAAATATAACCTAATTCATGGCTGTTGATTATTGGCTATTTGGGGGAGAGGAGTGAGGTAGGGTAGATTTGATGTAGCTATAAAAAAAAAAAAATACACCTTAAATAAAAGATAGATCCCAATACAGCTCCTTTGTGTCTCTTTTAGTTTAACTTGAAATTGTTCCACAATTGACATTTGGAATATTAACCTACATCGAAGGGGAGGCTTTTGGGTGCATTTTAAGTGACAGTTATAACTGCTTTGTTTCTTTGAAGAACTCTGCACAGATATATAAGAGTTGAGTGTTAGAAGTCCGTATGTCATTCTAAAAAGAAGGAAATAGATTATCAAACTTAAAATCAAACAAATTATCTGCAAAGAAATTATCTCTTAACAACCTGGACAGGTGAAAAAATATATATAAACATACGTAAGGCCAATTAACACAAAATGAAAGCACTACATTATATTGAGAGCTTTATCTCTTTTGTTTGCCTTTTTCTTAACTGAGCAGAGATGAAAGTGTTATTTTTAAAAGTCACCTGAGGGTATTTTAATGTTCCTGGTGAATTTGCTTATGCATGTAAAGGCAGCCTTTCTATTGCTTTTCAGTTCACATGTCTGGATTTATTTAGAAGTTATATGAATTCTGTGTGAGAGAAGTTTTGTTTCGTTTTTTAATTTTTTTAAGTGTTAATTTATTTTTGAGAGAGATAGAGCACAAGTGGGGGAGGGGCACAGAATCCAAAGGAAGGTCTAGGCTCTGAGCTGTCAGCAAAGAGCCCGATGCAGGGCTCGAATCCACAAACCGTGAGATCATGACCTGAGCCGACGTCAGATGCTTAACCGACTGAGACACTCAGGTGACCCTTGGAGTAGTAATTAAAAAATTTTTTTTTGTTTAATGTGTATTTATTTTTGAAAGAGAGAGAGAGAGAGAGAGAGAGAGAGAGAGAGAGAGAGAGGCAGAGCACGAGCAGGGGAGGGACAGAGAGAGAAGGAGACACAGAATCCCAAGCAGGCTCCAGGCTCTGAGCTGTCAGCACAGAGCCTGATGCAGGGCTTGAACCCACAAACCACGAGATCATGACTTGAGCCGAAATCAGGCGCTCAACCGACTGAGCCACCCAGCTGCCCCAAGAAATTTTCAATGAATTTGTAAAAGCACCAGTGGAAAAACTGACATTGTTTTCAATTTTTATTAATGATTTGGATAAGGGTAATAAGATACTACTGCAATTTTAGACTTAAGTCAGCCCCTGGTATCAGAGAATAAAGAAATAGCAGAATTACAAATTCTGGCGAAGACAGGAAAAAAAAATCTCCTTTGAGAGAAAATATAAATGGAAAATTTTTAAAAAGTCACCTTAAATGACCATCAAGGGGAATTGTCACTGGACAAAAAGAGGTTATTGGATGATGTGGGCTGCAAGAGGCCCACTGAAGGCAACCAGCATGATTCCAACTCACTCAGCTATAAATCTTCACCCAATGCTAGGAAATAGTAATTATTATCCTCTTGCCCCAGATGAGGAAACTGAGGCTCAGACAGATTGATCAACTTGCCCAAAGTCCATAAGCTAAATAATTAAGGCTGTAGGCATTCAAGTTCAAGGCCCCCAGAAACCAAAGTCTGAAATGAGAACACCGAAGAGTGAATATAGAGAAACAGCATACCAAGAGAGACTCAGGTTGCACAGAAATGGACAGCAGCTTAGGTTTTAAACGTGGTTCACTGACTAGATGACTAAAAGGAGGAAGTTTCAAAAGACCTGAGGCAAAGTGGGCTGAAGGAGGTAGCAATTCTCCCTCCAACTCCCAGAAACCAAGGCCAGAGCGTGGGCTTAACCAGGGCACTTTGGTACCAGAAGGATACATACTGGATAGATTCCAACAGAGCAATAAAAACAGTGAAGGGAACAGAGATTTATCTGTTGGAAAGATACACAAATCTAAGTGCCTCAAGCTTGCTTGAAAGGGGAGGAGGGTACCATGGACGGCAACTCTTTGAAGTATGCACAGCACTGAGGAGACAGTGTTCTGCCATGGGGGTGTACCTGGGAGTTAGAAGTGATGAAATGTGGACAAGAAACCTCTGAGCTGATAGCAGTAAATGTTTTTTGGAAAAGCTTCAGGATAACTCCTTCAGGCTCTGATGTTTCACTTACCCTGACTCACTTTTTTTTCTGAGATTCCAGTGTCTCCTGAAGGAACCCCTGTCCTATGCAGCCCCACTGCTGCACAAGGAATGCAGGCTGGGTTGGTCCTCAGGGATGTTGCTCCCAGGGGCACAGTGGAGGGAAGATCCAGATGGGCTGGGCAAGGTGACTCATTTGGTTTTCCTCCCATGGTCATTTCTATGAGTCATACACTTTCATCCAGTCCAAAATATGGGAAAGTAACATCAAAAAGCTTGTCTAAGATGTTGTTATCAAATATTTAATGGAAAAGAAAAATCCCCTCTCGTATGATCTGTAAAGAAATGTTTATTTAGGCTTTCCATTTGTTGCTATTTCTTTGCTTTATCAGCATACAGGAGGTGGGGTAAGGAGAAAGGAGGATGTAATCAAGACAGAGTAAGATTAAGGCAGCTCTGCACTTCTGGTCTGAGGCAGTGACCCAAGCTCCTGACCCCTGAAAAGAAAGGTCAAGCTCTTTTCCAATAAGCAAGGACTCCTCTCCTGAATAAGACAGGCATTCTAGTCAACTGAGTATTTAGCTCTGTGTTTGTAACAGCATGGTGCCCATGTCTAGATGGCTGGAGATAGGGTAATGTGGAGGGTGGGCAATGTAGAGCAGGGACTTTGACATCAGATGGATCTGGCTTTGTCACTTATTACTAGCTATGTCTCAGGCAGGATCCTTGATAGTTCTGAGACTTAGCTTTCAGATCTATAAAATCACTATTATAAGAAAAATAATAGCAATGGTAATGCTAACAAGTCTATCATTGATTGAGCTTCTTATTCCATACCAGATATTATTCTATGGACTTTACACATACTATCTCGTGTAATCTTCACAGCCCTAGATAACGGTATTAATATTGTCCCCATTTTCCAGGTGTGGAACCTGAAAGGACTTGCCCAATCATGCGATTAGATAGTGGCACAGGCAGCAGAATATCTGCCTCCTTAGGTTGTTATGAGGTTTACTAGAAGTAAAACAGTTAAAGTAAAGGTATTAATTTACACTAAATGTACAACATATACATGCTTTTTTAAAACTAAAAACAAGGAAGGGGAAACTCCCTTTCTAATTGTCCCAATTGTTATCTCTTTCTTTTTAAAATAAATGAGTCTCTCTACTGTCAAGATCCTATGTAAGGGTAACCCACAGTATTTCTTATGTTTTAATCCAAACTATCTAAATTTCATAGACATCATTTGCACAAAAGCTGTGTGCAACACTTCATACTAGGCTAGTATGTATTCCCCAGCTCTGTTCAAGAAACCACTGTGTTCTGCCAATCAGTCAAATTAAACATGCAGAAATCACTGAAAATTTACTCTCAGTAAACATGCTCACAAATCCTGGATCATACTCCAGAACAAAATAAAATATCTTCTCTACACATACACGTGCAACTCTAATTGGTGTTCAAGACTATTTTGAAGATGATGCTGAGTAAAACTTTCTTACCCTGCATGTTGATTGGTGTATTAGTCCATTTGGCTGCCACAAAATACCACAGGCTGGATGGCGTAAGCAACAGAAATTTATTTACTCACAGAGGCTGGAAGGTTCAAAATCAAGGTTCCAGCAGGGTTTGGCTTCTGGTGCGGGTTTTCTTCCTGGCTTGTAGATGGCCACCTTCTCACCATGTTTTCCCAGGCCTTTCCTTGGTGCATGTGAAAGAGAGGAAGAGAGCCTTATAAAGCTACCAATCCTAACAGGTTAGGACCCGACCTTCATGACCTCATTTAACCTTAATCACCTCCTAAACATTCTAGCTCCAATTACAGTCACATTAGGAATTAGGGCTTCAACATATGAATTTTGTGGGGGACACAATTCAGTCCATGGCAGTTGGTTAGTCTAAATTGAATTTTACACAGAGGCCTACATATTTCTGAAACTCATTCATGATTTATTAAAATTTTCTATAGATTGTGATCATCACTAGACCAGTAATTGCTGAAGGGCTGTGAATCAGGTGCTTGTGTAGTCCATGAACAGATGAGATGTAAAATAGATAAGATCTCTTGGTAAAGCAGAGTGAAAAGGGTCTCAGAATATAGGGTGGTGGTGTTCTTTCTAAAAATAAGTCTTGATGGCTATTGTGCTCCTGATAACTGAAGATATTTGGGAACATAAACAAGTTGCCCAAAAGCAAAAGTTAGATCTGGAAAGGAAAGAGCCCATTCTGCAGAAGGAACATGTTTTTTCCAAATGGTTTGCATAATTTCCTATGTAGCTTTCATGTTACAGAAAACAAACACTTAGGCGTTTTGGATGACTATGTGGACAAAGTTTCCATGTCTCTAAAAATTCACTGGGGCGGGATTAGTTTAAGAAGTATTGTTAACTTTCCTTCCTTATGTCATTTAAAACTTTGGAAAATATGAATGTGCTTTTGGGCTTTTCTTGCTTGTGGACTTCTTTCTCTCTTTGACCATAGGCATGCTCAAACACTGGGGATATCTTTGTATGTGGGTCAAAATGGAGGAATGGGGAAATGGGAAGGGTTGGATTTTAAAAAGTAGGCTTTTTCAATTGTAAAAACCCAGAAAACAGTCAGATCCTGGTGTTCAAAATAGGACCTATTTTTAAGGCTATTGTCTTGAGAACAGATTTTCAAGAAAAAAAATTTTAATCTTTCTTTAAGAAATCAAGATTTGGAGACCCTATTGGTTCTTCCCACAGTGTAGCAAAGAATCACTCTTTCAGGACAATAAGGCCAAGATTTGCTGTTTTATGGTGGAAAGTTTATAGGATGCAGTGACCACATGTTAGAATCTTGCTTCTCATAGGGTATGGTGGCCAAAGAAGAGCCGGTTAAAAAGACCTTCATGGCCTAGGAGTTATTTGAATAGGTAGAGGGAACACTGATGGCAAAGAAGGCTGGCTCCCACTTTCATACGATCCCAGGAAAAAACTAAATTTCCAGCTGCAGACTAAACCAGTCTGCAGGATAGAGCGTTCAGGCAGTGGAGGCCCTAAGGTTTTGTGCCTCTATTTCTGTGTGAAAAGCCTGTGAGTCTCCTGGGGCCCTCTGTGGTGTTGTACGATAGAGCCCCACATCAGGTTCTGTGCTGTCAGAGATTCTCTCTCTTGGGATTCTCTCTCTTCCTTTTTCTCTGCCCCTTTGTCACTTGTGTCTTCTCTCTGTCTCTCTCTGTCTCTGTCTCTCTCTCTCTCTCAAAATAAATAAATAGAGAGGGAGGGAGGCAAACCACAAGAGACTCTTAAATACAGAGAACAAACTGAGGGTGGAAGGGGAGGTGGAGAGGGGAAAATGGGTGATGGTCATTGAGGAGGGCACTTGTTGGAATGAGCACCGGGTGTTGTATGTAAGCCAATTTGATAATAAATTATATTCATAAAAAAGGAAAAATAAATAAATAAATAAATAAATAAACTTAAAAAAAATAAATTCGTATTGAACAAATGAAGGCACCTGACTGCCTTGAAGGGTTGGCCCCAGAGTTAATTTGATCCAGAAAAAAAGTACAGGTCAAAAGAATGCTTATTGTTTTGCCATTTTCTCGTAGTGGAAAGTCCCAGCCAGTTACCAATTAATAATGAGTATCAACACAATTTATCTGGTGCTTAACAGAGGGTGACTTCTGAAGATAACTCCACAGACAGAGCCTATTGTGAAACAGGGTGAATTCTGCCACAGTGTATTCCTTCTCTGGTCTCAGACTAATCACTTAACTCCTGAAATGCCACACATGGAAAATGTGTTCTGTCATCAGCCTTGTATGAATTAACAAGACTATGTTCCATGTTCCAGAAGCACAGCAGGACGATGCAGATGTCACTGGGCTCCTGGCTTTGTGAGTTTATGTGCTGAAGGATATCTGGGTGAAAATCAATGATATAAACACAAAGGAACTATTATTAGGGTCATCATATTGGCATTCTCATATTGAATCAGGTCAGGGGAGGATGAGACAAGGGCAGGACTTGGGCAAGTGACAAGACATAGTAGCAGTGGGAGCAACAGTGCTGGGTAAACAGTTGTAAATCCTCAAGGCTAGACCTTGTTAACATTTTACAGAATTCTTTGTCTCTTTTAAGCAAGCTACAAAGCAAGAAAGAATTCACACAACCTCTTTGGAGATCAGTGGGATTTCTCTGTTTCTGTGGGAGATCACTAATCACAAACTAATTTGTACCTTGAGGTTCACCAAGTTGGATTTAGAAATCAGGCACATTTTGCTTAGCAGCTTGGAGGAGACAGCTGTAGGTAGAGGTGGAACACACATAAAAATGACTGGTTCTCCTACTAATTGAAAGGAAACTCCACAGTTGGGTTAAGAGAAGCTACCTAACACTCTTTCTGGTGCCCTTTTGGTGACTTACTTTTGTTCTTCCTGCCCTATTTGGCATCTTGGCACACTAAGTTTCTGAGGCTCTGAACAGCAGCATGTTTTGGGTCATTTCTCCACAGGTGTAAACTGAGGAAGGAAGGAAGTTTACTCTCAAAACACATGAAGCAAGGGTATGATTTGGGGACAGAATAAGAAGTATTAGTATTTTGTTGAACATAAATGGCCAAGGAGCTGATTTCGGTAAGAAGCTTCAGGCAGAAATTTCAAACTGTAATGGCTGTCAAGTATTAAGGGGCAAGATGCCACTAATTCCCAGGGGATTAAAAGTACTGCTAATTTTTCTCAGGGACATTTCAACTTTGAAAAGGGTATCAATTTAAAAACACAAATCAAATGCTATCTTTGAGATGAAATGAAGTCATAAGGAATTAAACAATTGGCCACTAAGTGGGATTTTTCTCAAATAATCCTTGAACTGTGTGTTCTAGAAAGGACTATGTGTACAGCGTAGTGAGAGAGGGATAAGGAGGATAGCAGCTGAGGAGGAGGACATGTCTGAGGAATGTGACCTTAGGATACTCAGGGAAATTTCTACAAAGGAAAAATCTGACAGAGAAGTTCTGTCAGAGTTCTCTGACAGAGAACTGAAGAAGTGAACTCAATCTCTTGAGGTGTCTGGGCCAAAACACATCTTATGACTTTGATGATAAAACAAAAACAAAAACAAAAAAACCAAAAAACTATGTATTTTGAGTATTAAGATAATGAAGATCAAAGCCAGAAATTTTGGATGAAAAGAGGATTACTGTCATGTTTGAAGCTTTAGAAAAAAACAATGGAATAATCTTTGGATCAAAGTGGCTAAAAAGTGCATATTTGGGTGCCTCAAAAAAACATCTTGCAAACATTTACATAGAAAATTCATCATAATAATGTAGAAAAACACATGAATGCATGCTGCATGGAGTGAAGGTTACAGTAGGAGTCTGTCATTAGTGAAATAGCCACGTGTAAGTAGGATTATTTATCCATTGTTTATAAATCCATAAGATTAATTGGTGAAAAATATACTACCATAAATAATAAAACTCTTTTCCATCCACTTACTTAAAGAACTACTTTACTATATATTGTTTAATTACATTCACATCAATCCTGAGAAACTACTTAGAGCAGGTTTTAGCAGGTTTTATAGTTGGGAAGGCAGAGCACAGGGAGGTTACGTAGCTTCATAAGGTCAAACATAGTTGCGAGCATTTCCCTGAATTTGGCCTTTGGATACCTTAACTGGGACTCTCCACCAGACCATGAGCTGCCCTGTAACCAACTCCTCTGAAGTACTCAAACCTACCAATGAATAAATACCAAAACAAAACTTGAAAGGGCCTCAAATACCAAGGTCACCAAGAAATACTAATCGCAGCCATGCTCCAGGCCAGCTTCAGGACATTCATATGAATTTCTATGAATGGAGAGGAATTTTTTTTATGTCTGAGACATAAAAAGGTAATACATTTACCCACTGTCTGCTAGAATGCCTGGTTGATAATTCCTTTGGCTTCAGAAAGCAGGTCCTTGATAATGTAGGTTGAAGGCTTTGGAAAACTGTGGGTAAGATATCCCAGCATGACAGACCACTGAGACCAAGCAACTGAGTGAGACTCTAGAGAGCTCACGGGCTCCTGAGGTGGTGCCTAGAGTTTGGTGGAGAGAAGCACCTCAAAATGAGGATGGGCACAGAAAGAGGCAGTTGGAGAAATCCTGAAAAGTATTTTTGTTTGTCTGTTTGTTTTGACCTTTTCCAGCCTTTGGGAATCATGGAAATATAACAGCACAGGTCTTGAGGACAATCTACACTGGGATGTGGAATATCTGTGTGATTTAGACAAGTCATCCTCATCTATAAAATGAAGAGGTTAGACTCAGTGAGGTTTTTTCTACTCTATTATATTATGATTTCATGAAGCAAGTCTTAATTTAGCACTTAGAAAGATCCTTGGCTCACACAAAGTTACTCCATCCAGAAGGAAACTGCCTTTACAATCTGTTTCAGGACTTGTATAGGGACTTAGCACAACAGTTAGTGATTGCCTTTGTCGGTTGCCAACTGTCTGGAGAGCCCCAGAGTACATGTGGGCATTGTCCTAAGCTGGACAAGTAAGGAAAGAGCTGCAGAGGCAAAGGACGGACACTGCAGGAGAAACCAGGAGTGACTCAGAAATGAGACCATTCTCTCCATCCAACTCTCAGTCCCCAAACTGGGCTCCTATTGTGGAAATTAGACCTTTGAGCAGTGTTCCGTGTGTTTATTCTACTTGTATCAAAGAGGCTTTCATCTTCCTAGAGCAAATTATTAACACATTCCACCAAAGATGTGAGGGTGGAGGCCTGGCCTTGGGGAAAAAAAATCACATCATAATAAAAAGCTGCCCGAAACATGAACTTAAGAAAAACGAACACAAAAGCCCCCACTTTTAATGACAGTGGTTGGCCAGATGCCAAAGTCCTGTGCCCAGAGGAGCATGGCTGGCTGATTTCTTGTCCGTGGGCTGACCCTTCTGTGCCCAGGAATTTTCCATGCGATGGCCAGTGGTGTGGGAGGTGGAGCCTTTGCAGGTTCAGCAGGTTGAGGCACTCACAGACAGTTGTCTTTGACTTTAGCTAGAGACCAAATTTTGTTGGCTGAGTGAACAGTGACTCTCAGTTCCAGGCAGTAAATCTTTGCTTCTTGAGATTATTTCATTGGGGAGTGGGGAGAGAATAATAGAGACAAACAAAAAAACACACTTCAGAAAGACCAACTACTCTCAGGTACATCCAAGATGGGAAACATTTACAATGAGAAGTTTCATGAATGATTACTCCCCAAGACAAGAGGCTATAAGGAATAGTTTCTAGACAGAGATTATGCCATTTTCTACAGCTAGTTCCTTGATTTACAGGAGTCATTTGGTGTTCAGGCACTTCCTTTGAGATATAGCTCCACTATATGTGGAAAAGGGCCTAGTGTGAAAGAGTATACAGAGAATTATTTATTGCTGTTGAAAACCAGGACCCAGGGTCTGACTTTGTTTTTGTTTGCCTCTTTAAAAATGTTTCCTAGTAACACCAAGATATATTATCACAAATCCCATGTTCAGCAACTGTGACAACCAAGATTCATGAACAGCCACAAACATGTTGTCTGACATTAGCATCAGTTTCTCCTTTTGGGGATAGAGGAAGAGCAGAGAAATTGAGAAACTGAGAAAACAAGAGGGAATTGAAATACTTCATCCAGTTGAACAGCCAGTGCAGCCTTGAGTAAAAGCAGTCTAGGATTTGGGACCTTGGCTTTGCCATCTGAAATCGATCATTTGCGTGTGAAGAATAATTGCTGACTCTAGTGAAGATGGATAAATATCCTTTGTAGTGATCAAAATCACTCTTCTAACAAGAAGGGCTCTCAAAAATCCCACAATTTCACCTATAACACACATGGATTTTTAAACTTTGGCTAATCAGAGTAAGTATCATTTGTTCAGCACTTGACTGCTTTAGAATGCTTCTTACAATGATATCTGTGCCAGTGTTATAATTTTTTGCAATTAATGTATTCAGAAACTTGGGCTCAGCATGTATATAATTTGCCAAAGTTTCCTCCTCCATCATCATTACTCTACTCCTGAGGTTCTCAACAAGGGACCAATCTCTACCACCTTCCCTACCCTGGGAATGGGGAATAGCTTTTGGTGATATCTGGAGACATCCTTGTTTGTTGACAAAGGGGGAAAGAGCCATTGGCATCTAGTGGGTGGAGGCCAGGGGTGTTGCTCAATACCCTAGAACATACAAGATAGCCCCCAACCCCCAATATTACGAAGAATTATCCATCCCAAATGTTAATAACACCAAAGTTGAGAAAACCTGCTCTACATAGTCTCATTTTAAAGTTCCTTTTTGACTTCAGTGACCATTTCTATACTGACAACTGTCAAATCCATTATTTTTATTATTTCCCAAATTCCATACTCTTTTTACTAATTTCCTAACAGAGGCCTCTGCCTGGTTGTTATGTGGGAAGCTTAAACAGAATATGACAAAAATAGATCTTCTTCACCTCCTATATTCTGATATTTAAAAAAAAAGGTTTTTTTTTAATGTTTTTATTTACTTTTAAGAGAGAGAGAGAGCTAATAGGGGAGGGGCAGAGAGAGGGGGAGAGGATCCCAAGCAGACTCCACACTATCAACGCAGAGCCCAATGTGGGGACTAAACCCATGAACTGTGAAATCATGGCCTGAGCCATATCTGAGTCAGATGCTTAACCGACTGAGCCACCAGGCACCCCAATTCTGTTCTTGATCACAAACCCTACCATCTAGGGTTTCTCAAGTTAAAAGCATGATTGCCATTCTTGACCTCTTCCTTCCTCTTCTATTCCTCACTCACCCTAATCCAATCATTTGACAGGTCTTTCAAATACATCTGAGAAACATCTCTTGCAACTGGCCTTTCCTTTCCTTCACACTGACATCATTTTAGCATTAGTCCTCGTCATCTCAGGATAAATTGTTGCCTTAATTTGGCAAATCATGTAGGCAGTATCCTCAGAACCCATGAGTTATTATTATCCTCTTTATTTTACAGATGAGGAAAACATGGGGCAGAGAGTAAGTGGCTACTCAATGAAGAGGCAGGGGTTGACCTCAGGCCAGACTCTGTGCTGTCAACCACTACACTCTGCTACTTCCCAATTCATTATCTTAGACTTGACTTCTATCCTTTCCTACATGAATCAAATGTTCCAATTACTCTGAACATCTCCCGACTCTTGGATCTTTCTAGAGCTTTTCACATTTTTGTGTCATTGAAAATGATGCTTCCCTCATCCGGAACACCCTTTCTTCCCTCATTCTGGCTAGCTCCTAGCCATGATCCAAGGGCCAGTTCAGATAAAAGCTCTTCAAGGCCAGGTATCATATCTTATCCATATTTTCAGCCTCTAGCCCTGTATCTTTTTCATAACAGGTACCCAAATTTTTACAGAATAAAAGAAAATTACTTTCTCTTTCTACTACTTCCAATGTGAAGTTACTTTGCAAATATTTTCCAGTGAAAACGGCTCCATCAATATCCCATTTCTTCCTCAAGGCAACTAATTAGAAGTTAATGCTTGTATATAAGTATATACAAAGGTGAGCTTCTTTAAAATATATTGATTGTATGAGTTGAATATATATATCCAATAATATTATATATATTCAATATACATTGAATATACTATAGTATTGAATATATATTCAAATCATATATATTCAATATATAGTATTGAATATATATATAATTCAATATATAGTACTGACTATATATTAAATTCAAAGAGGTGGTGTCAAATGTTCTGAAGAGCACTAAACACTTTTAAGGTTTGTTTATGATCCAAAATTTCTGCTTCAAGTTGAAAATAAGTCTCTTATCTTTGGCCTACTAGAACCAAAAAAAAAAAAAAAAAACTGCTTTAAGAGTGATTTGTTTCAAATAATTCATCTCAGAGTGAAGAAGAAATTCAAAAGATGTTTACATTGGAAAGTCTACCCCACGTTCACATTATTTTAACAACTTTCCTCTCCCTCTCCCCTGTCCCCTGGCACCACGAGTTGTTGAAGTAAAGACGCAATATGGTGCAAGGATTTAAGGTCATTCTAATTTCTATTTCTCTCATGACTAGCATAAGGCAAATGAGAAGACAAATATTTCCTGCAAGCATCTTCTTTGTCATCAGCAAAAGAGGGAAATAAATATATAGTGTAGAAAAAAAATCCTTTGGCAAGACCATAAAGTCTTTATGCTCAGAAACAAAACCTGATTATCCCCTGGTCCATTAATTCTCCCAAACCATTAGCAATTGGAAGACAAGGACAAAAAAATGAAGATAAACAAAAAAATGTTCAGAGGCTGTGAGAGTTAAAATGATTACTGAGATATGACCCCTGTTCCTCAGATGGGGAAAAGTATAATAAAAGGTCATTCTTTCCTTTAGCTTCTGGTAATATGAGAATCAAATCCTGCATTTTCTTTGTTAAAATGACATTTTCTATCTTTTTTTCCTCACCAAATAGGATAATTATTCAGCATGAACACATTTTTAATGGGATAGTTCCAGTATCCTGTCCCCAGAGGGTCTTAGCTTTGTCTCTGAAAACCCATAAAGTCAATGTGGAATTATATTCATTAGCACTCCTTTTGAGGGGTCCTGAGGTATGATCCCGAGGCGTTGATCCCGAGGCGTTAATCCCGTGTATAGCAGTTACGTGTGCAAAAATTGCAAACTTAATCTGTATTTACTCAGGAAAGTGAAAAGACCTATTCCTTTTGTTATTCACATACCCAAACGGTCCCATGGCAGTGTCAGCTCCATATGATGGTGGGTTTTCTTTAGGTGATTTCCTATATGACTTTGTGGGAAATCAGGAAGTAAGTGTTCTTCTTTTGGGCATAATTCCTCCACCCTAAAGAACAGTTTAAAATGGCTGCTGAGGCTGCTCTTGGCTTTCTAAAACCAGGACTTTCATACTAGCATGTTTTTTCATGGCTATTCCCCTTGCCTAGAATGCTCCCTCACACCTTTCTACTTCTCACTTCATCTAGTTCATTATTGCTTCAATCTCACCTTAAAATCACTGCACTTCAGGGGCGCCTGCGTAGCTTAGTCGGTTGAGAGTCTGACTTCGGCTCAGGTCATGATCTCATGGTTTGGGAGTTCGAGCCCTACATTGGGGCTATCAGAGCAGCGCCTGCTTCAGATCCTCTGTTTCCATCCCTCAACCCCTCCCCCACTTGTGGTGCCCTCCTCCCTCCGAAATAAAAATAAATATTAAAAAAAAAATCACTGCTCTTTGGTGGCCTAACAAATAAACTAGGCTATAGTTTTTATTTAGACCATCCATTCTTAACCTTAGCTATGCATTAGAACTACCTGGGGGTGCTTCTAAAAACTATTTATTACCAGGCCTACCATGGATCAATTAAATCTTACTATCTAGGATGGGTATAGATAGCAGTACTTTAAAAAAAATAGCCCTAGGTGGTAATGAGCATAACTTTCTTCATATCTCCATAGGAGTTCTGAGCTACTTACAAATATTGGTTCACTGTCTCTCTTTGTCATTATATCATATAATGAAGTGGGGAATTTTGTTTACCAAGAAATCTCAATGTGAGAGAAAGAATTCATTTTCCAGGTGTGTGGTCCCTTCCCCAGGAGCAAGAGAGGGAAGGTGGTGGATGGGGGTGATTCATGGATCTTCTGGGTCCACTTCTCTAATCAAAAGTAAAGATCATTTTTAAGTTTAGTTTTGGTTGCTAACTGTGTTTGTTTGACAGTTACTCCATGAAGAGACCATGTCACATGGATATTGAGTGAATAAATGAATGGGTAAGTGACTGAGGGAGTAACTGAGAAATACTTTTTACATCTGATTCAACCTCAAATTTCCACTTATAGGCTTTCATTATGAAGACTCTTTTAACAGACCACTTTTTTTTTTTCATTCCTCACAGGCATTGGCACATAAATCCCCCTTGGAAGTTTAAAAGATGTTTTAGATTTGATGTCCAAAACTAAGGAGGATTGGAAGCTCAGTTTTGGAAGGATTTATTTGGGTATTTGTCATGGACTTTCAAAATACCAAATCCAAAATCTCAATTTTGTCTTCTCAAACAGGCAAATTCTAACATGAGCTAAGAATGCCAATGATATGCTCAAGACACAGAAAAGAGACTGGAGTGGATTTGCCACTAGAGAAATGCAGTGTTATGTAATATGAGGTACACTTCCAGTCTAAGAACTAGCCCTGCAGACTGCCACTGGAATGTGGTCCCTCCTCATGCCACTTCCAAGAAATATCAAGTTTAAGAAATAAGTAGCAAATGTAAGCTAAGAAGGGAAGGAAACTGAGTAACGAGGGAAGGAAACTGAGTAACGAGGGAAGGAAAGCATATACTGTTCAATACCTCTGTATTTCCAGGCAAGAAAGAACTTGCCATTCTTCATTTCATTAATCTAGTTAGATAGTTCTCAGAGACTTCCAAATGTCAAACTATGTTCTAAGCATTAGAGATACAGCAACAACAACAAGAAAAAAACACCAACGAGGGCGCCTGGGTGGCTCAGTCGGTTAAGCCTCCGGAGTTTGGCTCAGGTCATGATCTCGTGGTTCATGAGATCAAGCCCCACATCTGGCTCTGTGCTGACAGCTCAGAGCCTAGAGCCTGCTTCCGATTCTATGTCTCCCTCTCTCTCTCTGCCCTTCCACTGCTCATGCTCTCTCGCTCTCTCTCTCTCTCCCTCTCTGTCTCTCTCAAATAAGCATTAAAAAAACAAAAACAAAAAAACAACCAACCAACCAACCAAAAATCCCTCTTCTCATTGATGAAACATTCTAACCAAGGTAGGTAGAAAACAAACACAACACACGGTGTGATGAAAGTACTATGGAGGAGGTACAGTAGGGAAAAGGGATAGGAAATATAGGGGGCATTGCCATTTTGAGTAGGGTTGCCAAGCATAGGCCCAAGTGGAGAAGGTGACAGCTGAGTAAATTCCCAAGAGAGTTGATGGAGTGAGTTGTGTGGACATTTGGCATGAAGTGTAGAGGCAGAGAAAACAGCAAGTGCAAAGCCCTGAGGCAGGAATCTTAAAAGTTCTGGAAGGTGTTTGGCCTCTACTCTGAGTGAAATAGGGGGCTTCAGTGGGTTTTAAGTGGAGGAGGGATACGATCTCACACCTTTTGGGATTGCTCTGGCTGCAAAGTTGAGAGTTGACCGAAGGGAGCAGGAATAGAAAGACCAATGGTGAGGCTGGTGCAATACCGCAGGTGAGAGATGATAGTCACTTGAGGTAGAGCTGACAGCATCAGCAGCTGGATTAGACAAGGGGTGTGTGACAGAGAGAGAGAAGAATAAAGGATGGCCTCAAGGTCTCTTTTCTGAGCAGCTGAGGTGAGGAAAGCTCTGGTAGGAGGAGGCAATAGTTGGCACTTGATCCCAAGCCAAGCACTTTCTGAATGTAAAGGAACACAGGATGTACAAAGAACTTAACATCCAACTTAGGCCAACCTCTTCACTGAGGAAACTGAGGCCGTAAAAAGGGGGAGGTATGTGGGAGGCAGGACAGGCACTAAAATAAACTGTCTTATGAGTTTTGCTCAGAACCAACTGGTCCAGAATAGAGACAACCTGCACCCTTAGGTGAATATAGGAATAGCAGATGGTACTGTGGTAGGACTACAGAAGCCTTTCAGGCAAACCACTTTAGGGAAAGAAAAGACCACATATTTTGGAGGGCCCTGAGTAAGTCTTCCCCAAGTGAAGCTGTCAGCCATGTCCTGTGCTGTAGTTCCCCTCCTCAAGGCAGAGAGTAAGAATGAGTACATGATGGTAAGATTCTGGAGTGGGAAGGCTGGAGACCTTTTAGGTGAAACAATGGATTGGGTGGAATCCCTCCCAAAGTCAGAGCTGCTTGTTGTTACTGTTCTTGCTGCAGATGTTCTAAACAATGCTACTAAAGGGCTGAGTGTGGGCGTGTTCTTTCTTGACACTGACTCTGATGATGGCCCTCCTTTTAAATGTTATGGACTTCATCATCACTCCTTGCACATTAGCATTCTTGAATCTTCTATTTTGGGTGACCTTCAGCCAACAATAAGCCCTCCCACTTCTGCACAGTTGCTTCTTGGTTTGGGTTGGAATCCAACATAGCAGAGTCAGGGAAGAAGATTTGCTTCATGGGGCTTACTTTCTGTCCTTGAAGCTCCCTTCAGTCCTTTCCTGTGGTCTTGCCTCTCTGCCCCTCCATCTTCCTGGTCAGGCATACTGCTTTGTCCTGGGTTCTCTGCTGCCACAGAACAGACAGTAAGGACACTGAGGCCTCATGGAGGAGGGACAGTTAAGGCTTTGTTAAGAGAGTGTCTCCATGTGTCCAGGTCTCTTTTTCTCACCATTCCATTTTGCAGCCCAAAGACTTTCAAGGTCCAAAGCCATCAAGAGGCTTCTCTAGGAAGCCAAAGCAAGGCAGTGCAATGCCAGAATTGGCCCACATAAATTTGGCATTCTCAGGATGTTCTTTAAATTTTTTTTTTTTTTCAACGTTTATTTATTTTTGGGACAGAGAGAGACAGAGCATGAATGGGGGAGGGGCAGAGAGAGAGGGAGACACAGAATCGGAAACAGGCTCCAGGCTCTGAGCCATCAGCCCAGAGCCTGACACGGGGCTCGAACTCACGGACCGCGAGATCGTGACCTGGCTGAAGTCGGACGCTTAACCGACTGCGCCACCCAGGCGCCCCACAGGATGTTCTTTAGTAACATAACAGTATTTGAGCTGGATTTGCTATAGCTCTTTCCACAGTATCTGTGTCTTCAAGGGTCTCAAATGAAGACATCACAGCAACAAAGAATAAATGCTGATAGTGGGCTTCAGAGCCATATATTACCATCTTCTTTTTGGACCTATTGTGGCAGATTTCAAGGGAAACCCAAAGTGACTAAAAGTGAAGGGCTAGGTTTTTAATGAAAAACAAAAGTAACTAAGATAAATAATGTCAAACATCATTAACAAATGACAAAAGTCTATTTAGGAATGTTCTTTAAGTTCATGAACGGGATTACCCAGAGTTTAGGAACAAAGTAAAAAGAAAATGGCTTGTATTAGTAAAATGATCAAATGTGAAAGGGCATGTTCAATATTTATAGAAGTTTCTGTGAAAGACTGCTGGATTTCCATCTTTGGTGATATACTGATATATGTTGATTTAATGCAATCTCAGAAGAGGTAACAATCTTGGAAAAGAAGAACAAGTTTGGAGGACTCACATTTCCCAATTTTATTTTATTTTTTTATGTTTTCATTTATTTCTGAGAGAGAGTGAGAATGAGTGAGAGAGAGAGAGAGAGAGAGAGTGCACCCACTGGTGCTGGTGCGCAAACACAATTTTTTCTTCATTTTTCTTATTATAGACACAACATAAAATTTACCATATTAACCATTTTTAAGTGCAAAGTTTAGCAGTGTTAAGTATATTCACATGTTGTGAAACGTATCTCCAGAACCTCATCTTGTAAATCTCAAACTCTATATCCTTTAGATAACTCCCCTTCCCCCCTCTCCAACCCCTGGTAACCACCATTCCACTTTCTGTTTCTATGAATTTGACTATTTTAGATACCTCATATAAACGAAATCAAGGAGTATTTGTCTTTTTCTGACTGGCTTATCTCACTAAGCATGATGTCCTCAAGTTTCTTTCATGTTGTAGCATGTGACAGGACTCTCTTCCCTTTTAAGTTTGAGTCATATTCCATTGGCTGTGTAGACCACACTTTGGTAATCTGTTCATCTGCCCATGGAATTTGGGTTGCTTCTGCTTTTGGCTACTGTGATTAGTGCTGCTATGAACGTGGGTGTGAAAATATCTTTCAATATGTTTTAGCTTTTTAAGAAACTGCCAAAGTGTTTCCTAGAATGGTTGTACCAAATTACATTCTAACCAACAGTGTATGAAAATTTCAGTTCTTCCACCTTCTCATCAACATTTGGTATGGTCAGTCTTATTAATTTTAGCTATTCTTATAGGTATGCAGTGGTATCTCACTGTGGTTTTAATTTGCACTTTCCTAATGACTGATGATGCTGAACATTTTCCCATGTGCTTATTTCTATCTTTGTATCTTCTTTGGAAAAGTTGAGAACCTTAAGATAAAACAATGGATTGGGTGGAAACTCTCCCCAAACCAGAGCTATTTGTTGCTATTCCTGCTGCAGCTGTTCTAGACAATGGTACTAAAGGGCTGCATGTGGGCGTATTCCTTCTTGACACTGATTGTGATAATGGTCTTCTCTTTTAGTGTTCTGGACTTCATCATCTATTCATATCTTTTGTGCATTTTGTTTATTTTATTATTGAGTGTGAGAGTTCTTTACATGTTTTTGATCCAAATCCTTTATAAGAAACATATTTTAAATATTTTCTCCCAGTTTGTGTCTAATCTGATCATTCTGTTAATGATAACCATAAAAAGTACAAGTTTTCATTTTTATGAAGTTTAAGTTAGCAGTGTTTGCTTTTATTGATCAGATCTTTGGTATCATATCCAAGAAATCTTCGCATAACCCAAGATCATAAACCTTTTTTCCTGTGTTTTCTTCTAGAAGTTTTGTACTCTTGTAGGTTTAAGCTTTAAGTCCATGATCCGTTTGAGTTAACTTTTGTATCGTGTGCAAAATGTGGATCAAGATTCTTATTTTTGCATCTGGATATCCAATTATTCCAGCACTTTTTTTGTTGAAAAAAACCTACACTTTCTTCAGTGAACTGTCTTTGTATCTTTGTTGAAAATTGGGTATCCATACATAAGTGGGTCTATTTCTAGAATCTATTCTCTTCTATTGCTCTATCTTTAAACCATTACCAAAATATCTTCATATCATAGCGTTCTAAATTTTGAAATTGGGTAGCATTAATGCTCCAACTTTGTTCTTCTTTTTCAAAGTTGCTTTCGTTATCCCAGGTCTTTTGCACTCTCGTAAGAATTTTAGAATTAACTCATTAATTTTGACAAAGAAGTCCACTGGGATTTTGATTAGGATTGCTTTGAATCCACAGATCATTTTACAGAGAATTCACATCTTTACAATACTGAATCATCCGATTCATGAACATGATATATTTCTCCATATATTTCAGTCTTCTTTAATTTCTCTCAGTTTTTATTTTTATTTAGTTTTTATTGCTCAGCTCTTGCACATATTTTGTCAGACTTATCCCTATTTTTTTATATTTTTGGAACGGTATTTTTTAAAATTTCAATTTCCAATTATTCATTGTTTAGCTTGTCTGGTTTTTAGCTTTTACATTTATCTTATTAGATTCTCCTGTCTCTGTTCTCATTGCTGAATGGGTAGGAAGCTTAAAGGTACTTGCTTATTTTGAGAGATTTGTTGGCCAAATCTTACTCACACAGGTCTGGGAAAGGAAACATTCCCTGTAAGATACTTCTCATTACCTTTGTATAGGCAGAATCCTTACCCTGCATCTTTGGATAAGAACACTTCTCTGCAGTTCTTTTCTGGAGCTTCCTGATTTTCTGTTGCAGCAAACAAAACCCACAGAGACCAAGGTCCTGGCACAAATGCTACCAGTTTTCTAATCACTTGGCATTGGTCACTGAAGGTCACAGAGCTTCCTGGCAGGAAGTAGGGCACAGACGGCAGGTGGCCCTGCCAGAGCAGCTGAAAAAAAGCTCTATTCATGGCAGATTGTATATCACCAACTCGCTGTGACAGCACCACATACCTGCCAGCCCCAGAGCAGGCTGATTAGGGTAATTTAGGTTTTGTCTTCAAGCATAATTATTAGAGCTGTCAACAGCCTCTGTGATGCTAAAATGAAGAATCACATCCAGAGAATGATGGAGAAGACCCAATGGGTGCTCAAACAGGCATAGAAGGCTAAGAGGCAATAGATCATTTCAACCCCAAGACAATATGATTTGGGAATAAGAAAATGCAACCATGTTCAGTAGAGTTCATGGTGCTCTGAAGATATATAAGAATGAGAACTCAGAGGTGATCTTAGGAGTCCTATATGTAAGTCTCAAGGAAAGGATCTACTTTATAAAAGCATCTGAACCACAGACTATTTAAGAACAGAACACACTGAGACTTAATCACTAATGTGCTTGGCACAGAACTGCCCACAGAAGCCCCACAGGCTTAGTAAAGTTTCACAGAGAGCTTTACTGGCCTTGTAAAAACCTCAGACCTAGGACTAGAATCCTTATTTTAAGTAGAACTGGAGGTATTAACTCACTGTGATTTCAGAAGCAACAGAAATGTGTCTCATGATCCTAGCACACTATGCTCATCAATGTCTGACATTTCATGAATTCTTTTGCTTTCTTTTCAACTACTGAGATGATGACAACTTTGGTGGAAGAGTAAGTCATTAGGCTTTATCAGTCATTTACACCCCAGTGTGAATGCATTTATCAGAAAACATTTTTTTTCTCGTCCTTGGAGAGTATAGTACAAAAGAAATAAAAAAAAAAAAACTGGAAGTGAGTGAAGAAAAGTGAAAGGGGGCAAAGGCATGAGAGAGACTGACTGACTGATTGATACTCTTTCAAATTTCAAATGGGGCCAGCTTGGTAAAACTCACACAGAAGTATCAAAGGATACTGTCCAGAAAGTGAAAAGACAATGCAAAGAAAAGGATAAAAGGTCTGCAAATCATATATCTGATAAGGGTCTAGTATCTGGAATATATAAAGAGCTCTTACAACTCAACAACAGAAGAACAAAAACTCCATTTAAAAATGGAAAAAGGACTTGAATAGACATTTCTCTAAAGAAGATAAACACATGGTAAATAAGCACATGAAAAAAAAATTAACATTGTTAATCACTAAAGAAATGCAAGTCAAAAGCAGAAAAAATACCACTTTACATCCACTAGGATGGCTATAGTGAGAAAATTGGACATTAACAAAGTGCTGGCAAGGATGTAGAGAAAATGGATCCCCCATACATTGCTTATAGGAATGTAAACCAGTGCAGCTGCTGTTGAAAACAGTTTGGAGGTTCCTCAGAGAGTTAAACATAGAATTACCATATGACACAACAATTCTACTTCTAGGTATATATACAAAAGAAATGAAAACAGATGTACAAAGAGAAACTTGTACATGAATGTTCACAGCAGCACCAGTCACAGTACTCAAAAGGTCTAAACAGCCCAAATGTCCATCAATTAAGGAATGGATAAATAAAATGTGGGATATCCATACAATGTAGTATTATTCAGCTATGAAAAGGAATGAAGAGCCACTAAATGTTACAACATAAATTCACCTTGAAAACATTATGGGAAGTGAAAGAATCCAGACAAAAGGCCACACATTTTATACTCCATTTATATGAAATATATAGAATAGGCAAGTCTGTAGAGACAGAAAGCAGACTGCCGGGGGCTGGGGGAAGGTGAAACGGAGAGTTACAGCTTAAGAGCCTTGGAGTTTCCTTATGGAGTGATGAAAATATTCTGGAACTAGATAGTGGGGATGGTTGTACAATATTATGAATGTACTAAAAGCCACTGCATCACACACTTACAGATGGTTAAAATTCAGATGGTGAATTTTATGTATATGAATTTTACCTAAAAAAAAAGCTATATAGAAACTCCATGAACTTTTGGCTAATTCCACGCAAACCTTATCTTCTCAAGTGTCCATTCACAGCAAGACAATCCTGTATTACGAGTGATATCTAGAGAACACACCCCAGCCAGGCTTCTGAGAAGCCTCGTTAGCAGAGCTTCAAAAGTGTAACTCTTTTATCCTTCCTGATGTACTGACTGTCAAGCTGCAACACAGGAATTAGAACCAGATAGAAGGAAGATGGGCAGGGAAAACAGATGTGCAACACAAGAAATGTAAAAGTGCTGAAGTGGAATCAAAACCTGAGCCATCAGAATTTGTCATAGTTGAGGGAAGTGCCAGGAACCAGACCTCAATACAGGATAAGCAGAGAGGGCCTTTTTGACCACCTCTGAAACAAATGCTTTCTTTTCCGTTATCTCCTCCTCCAAGTCCTCAGGTGTTAATGCATACACACAACTACTTACACACACACACACACACACACACACACACACACACACACATGATTTAACACTTTATTACTGTTCTTAGGGCTACTTTTTTTTTAATTTTAACGTTTATTTATTTTTGAGACAGAGAGAGACAGAGCATGAACAGGGGAGGGGCAGAGAGAAAGGGAGACACAGAATCTGAAACAGGCTCCAGGCTCTGAGCGGTCAGCACAGAGCCCGACGCAGGGCTCGAACTCACTGACAGTGAGATCATGACCTGAGCTGAAGTCGGAGGCTTAACCGACCGAGCCACCCAGGCGCCCCTTAAGGCTACTTTTAAGTACAAAAAAAATGACCTGCCAAAACTGATTTTTTTCTTCCAGGAAAAACAGGCCACAGAGAATGGTATGTTACAGATTTGCAAACAATATATTTATTATTATATGTTACAAACTATGTATATATAGTTTATAATATGAAAAGATGAGGTTTGTCTAGATATTGGAAAGGTTCAGTGGTTGATTCCCCCCCCCCTCCTTTTCTAGTCATGGTTGAGACATTTTGATTAATTGGGAAAAACAAAATAAAATTCATTACTGCTGAATCAGAAAGAATGTCCATTGCAAGTGATTTGACTAAATTTGGTGATGCAGCTAGTGGTTCCACAATTTAATCTCTACCGACAAACCACAGTTAAAGGCATTGCACAAAAGGGTTGCGCTTTTTACATGAAAACTCATTCGTTGGACCATGATGAGTCAAAGGGTCAGGTCCAGTGGTTGTACGGATCAGTCTTTTCTCTCTTTCATGGCCTCAAACTGCCATCTTGAAAAAAACACCAGGTAAGTTTACTATTGGGTCTGGAAGAAAATACATTTTAGATCTTGATGACAGACTAACAACTGTCTGTCATCCTTATATATTAAGAAAAGCGTAAATTTCTAGGAAGCAAATGTTAGGTACTCAACATAGTTATGAGATGAACAATTCAGGCTGTGAAGACAGGATGAAGGATGTTGGAAGGGGATGTTGCAAGTTCTCCACTAGAATCTGATGGAAGTTGAAAAAAATGGCATGAAAACACTGGTTTAAAAGTTTATTTATGGGGCGCCTGGGTGGCGCAGTCGGTTAAGCGTCCGACTTCAGCCAGGTCACGATCTCGCGGTCCGGGAGTTCGAGCCCCGCGTCAGGCTCTGGGTTGATGGCTCAGAGCCTGGAGCCTGTTTCCAATTCTGTGTCTCCCTCTCTCTCTGCCCCTCCCCCGTTCATGCTCTGTCTCTCTCTGTCCCAAAAATAAATAAACGTTGGAAAAAAAAAAAAAGATTAAAAAAAAAAAAAGTTTATTTATGCTGAGAAAACTTCCCCCACAAATGGGGCTAGTCCAAAGGACAATTAAAAATATCTTGGGCTACACTGTGTCTTCCTGGAGAAGAAGGTACTCAGAGGGACAACTGAGGTGCTGGATGTGAGGAAGAGCAAGAGCATGGAGACTAGGAGCCCAAGGATAGTAACAAAAGGAGATGCACCTGCTCTTTCCCCGGAGCCCTCTGCATTTTTAAGTGTCAGGTAGAATTAGGGGTCTTTTGTCTGTAAACCATACTTCTGTGACGAAAATATAAATCAATCCTGTTCCTCTCAGCGGACAATCTGTTACCTACCTGTAGTCTCTCCAGCTGTGGGAATGCCCCTCCACTTTCCACCCTGGTTTGTTCTTTAAGCTGCAAAACTGCACCCAAGCTTGCTTGATATCTGTTTCTCTCAAGTGTCATGATGGTGGGCCTTGAGAGAGGTGAAGGCTTCATGGTCACGCTCCATGGTCTTCCTGCTGCTGCTTGGTTGAGGATGAGCAGAACTTCCTTTCTGACTGCACAATTCATGATGGGGATGCAGGCATTCATTTTATCTACACTAGAAAAGGCAGGAAGAGTGGTGAGGCTTTTGTTGAACTTGAATCAGAAGATGATGTAAAAATGGCCCTAAAAAAGACATGGGAAAGCATGGGACACCAGTACATTGAGGTCTTCAAGTCCCACAGAACCAAGATAGATTGTGTGCTGAAACACAGCAATCCAAACAGTGCCAACACCACCAGTGATAGCTTTGTGAGGTTTCAGGGACTCCCATTTGGATGCACCAAGAAAGAAATTCTTCAGTTCTTCTCAGGGTTGGAAATTGTGCCAAATAGGATCACATTGCTCGTGGACTCAGAGGGCAAGATTACAGGGGAAGCTTTTGGGCAGTTTGCCTCACAGGAGTTGGCTGAGAAGCCCCTAGGGAAGCAGGAGAGAATGGGGCACAGATAAAATAAAGTGTTCAAGAGCAGTCAGGAAGAAGTTAGGCATACTCAGATCTCCCTCTGAAGTTCATGTCTGTACAGAAGTCAGGGTTTTATGACTACCCTGGGACAGCCAGGAGGTATATTGGACTGTCAAGCAAGTGGGCCTAGAAAGAAAGGGTAGGGTGCTTACAGTGCAGGTTATGGGGGATATGAGGAGTACGGCAGCCTCAGCGATGGCTATTCCTTCACCAATCTCTCTCTTGGGAAAAACCTCAGTTACTTACTCTCTCAGGCATGTATGACCACAGATATGGAGGCTGCTAGTTCACTGTCCAGAGTACCACTGGGCACTGAATCCACATGAGAGGGATGCCATACAGAGCCGTAGAGAACGACATTTATAACTTTTTTTCTCCACTCAACCCTAAGAGAGTCCATATTGAGATTGGTCCTGATGGAAGACTGATTGGAGAAGTCAATGTTGAGTTTGCCACTCCCGAACACCAGCTATGTTCAAGGACTGTGCCAACATGCAACACAGACACATAGAACTTTTCCTGAATTCCACTACTGGGGCCAGCAATGGGGCATAGAGCAGCCAGATGATGCAAGAAATAGGGTGTCGGCCCAGTCCACTTATATTGGCCTTGAGAGCCTGTCTGTGAGTGGCTATTATACGGCTGGCTATTGAGGCCAGAACACCATGGGTGGATAGGACCAGTTTTGTAGGAGCGTTTCAGTTATTGCAATTAAATTTTCACAGGCAGCCAACAAACAGTGAAAAGCTGGGACACATTTTGCACCATGAGTTTGTGAAATTTACATTAAAAAATGACCTCTTCAGGAAGCAAAAATCATATAAAAACAGGGAGGGGGACAAAATGTAAGAGACTCTTAAATATGAAGTACAAACAGAGGGTTACTGGAGGGGTTGTGGGAGGGGGGATGGGCTAAATGAGTAATAGACATCTTACCCATTAAGGAAATCTACTCCTGAAATAATTGTTGCACTATATGCTAAGTTGGATGTAAATTAAAGAAAAAAAATGACCTCTTTAGTGTTTTCTCAGGCAAACTTTTCTTCTAGCATGTGATACGGAGTAAACTAAAACTGTTTTCAGTGTTTTTCCATTAACATTTTGGTACTGCACTTCAGCATAATGTTATCTGAGTTAAAGTAGTTTTGAGTACATTAAATGGATTTTTTACACCACATCACCATGAACACAGTGGGGAGATGTGCTTTTTTTTTTGAAAACTCAAGGTGCCAGATCCCTAATTCAAAGAGGAACATTTCTCATTTTTTTTTTATTCTAGTTTATTTTCATTTAAAATCTTTTAGGTTAAGTTTAAGCTTTTAAAATAAGTTAGTTTTGAAAATTGAGTCATATTACTAATACCCTAGGAGTTAGTGAGGCCTTGACTTAAAACTCTCTTTGTACAGTGATTTCTTTCTGGGTATATTTTGCTAAGTGAAACTTGTTAAAGTTTTTTGTTAACTAGTTTTTTTTCTTAAAATAAAGATTTTTTTTTCACACTGAAAAAAAAGTACCTTGTCTCCACAAAGAAAGGAAGAATAAGGTATGTATAATATATGTGTGGGTGTAATATTTAGGTATATAACCTAATTTCACAAATAAAGATAAAGGAATTCCAACTCATGACACAATTTTTAAAATACCTTAAGACCTATCTCTAAGAATCACCCTTAACCAGGTGATCCCAGGTTATTTGGGGTATTACAATAGCAAAAGATCTATTTTTCAAAAATGATTAAGGCACTTCATTATTCACCAATTAGATTTACTTAGCCTTAAGATGTCTTGCTCTTATTGGAATTCATCACCCTATAATTTACAGGGACAAAGGCCTCTTTCTTGGACATGAACCAGAAACCTGGGAGGGAAACTGTGTGGTTCTGAGTTCTGCTGATGTTGGTTTCCATTATATCTGTGGCAAGTTGTTTTAGCTCTGGGCCCAGTAGATCTGGTTCTGAAATTACCTAAACTCTACTTTTCTCATCAATCAAACAGACTTCAAATTTATTCTTCCTTCTCAATTTTGTTATTTTTGATATTTGCAAAAATAAAAAATACAGCATGGTTGTGAATTATTTACAAAAACAGGAATTACCTTTGTCAAATGAGTTCTAAACCAGGAAACTTAGCAAGAGGACTCCTGGGTGTTCCCTGTATCCAGGCTAGCTGGCATCACACATGAAGAATCCAAGGCTGTGGCTTCCTCCCAGAGGAGGCTAAGTCCAGTCAAAGGGCAAGGTCTTTCCAAAACTTTACCCCAGACAATACACATAGGACAACTCATTGTGAAATTCAGTTTGTATAAGTTAATCTCAAATATCAATTAAATCTCCAAATACATCTTCACAGAGCTAGAAAAAAAATCCTAAAATTTGTATGGAACCAGAAAAGACCCCAAATAGTCAAAGCAATCTTGAAAAAGAAAACCGAATTTGGAGGCATCGTAATCCTGGACTTCAAGATGTTTTACAAAGCTGAAATCATTAAGACAGTATGGTACTGGCACAAAAACAGACACTCAGATCAATGGAACAGAATAGAGAACCCAGAAACGGACCCACAAATGTATGGCCAACTAATCTTTGACAAAGCAGGAAAGAATATCCAAAGGAATAAAGACAGTATCTTCAGCAAGTGGTGCTGGGAAAACTGGACAGCGACATGCAGGAAAATGAACCTGGATCACTTTCTTACACCATGCACAAAAATAAACTGAAAATGGATGAAAGACCTAAACGTAAGACAGGAAGCCATCAAAATCCTCAAGGAGAAAGCAGGCAAAAACCTCTTTGACCTCGGCCACAACAACTTCTTAACTCAACATGTCTCCGGAGGCAAGGGAAACAAAAGCAAAAATGAACTATTAGGACCTCATAAAAATAAAAAGCTTCTGCACAGCAAAGGAAACAAACAAAAGGCAACTGACAGAATGGGAGAAGATATTTGCAAAGGACATATCAGATAAAGGGTTAGTATCAAAAATCTATAAAGAACTTATCAAACTCAATACCCAAAAAAGAAATAATCCAGTGAAGAAATGGGCAAAAGACATGAATAGACACTTCTCCAAAGAAGACATTCAGATGCTAACAGACACATGAAAAAATGCTCCACATCACTCATCATCAGGGAAACACAAATCAAAACTACAATGAGATACCACCTCACACCAGTCAGAATGGCTAACATTAACAACTCAAGCAACAACAGATGTTGGTGAGGATGCAGAGAAAGAGAATCTCTTTTGCACTGCTGGTGGGAATGCAAACTGGTGCAGCCACTCTGGAAAATAGTATGGAGGTTCCTCAAAAAATTAAAAATAGAACTACCCTATGACCCACCAATTGCACTTCTAAGCATTTATCCAAGGGATACAGGTGTGCTGTTTCGAAGGGGCACATGCACCCAAATGTTTATAGCAGAGCTATCAACAACATCAAAGCATAGAAAGAGCCCAAATGTCCACAGATGCATGAATGGATAAAGAAGAAGTGGTATATATGTACAATGGAGTATTACTCGGCAATCAAGAAGAATGAAATCTTGCCATTTGCAACTACGTGGATGGATCTGTTGGGATTATGCTAAGTTAAATTAGTCAGAGAAAGACAAATATGATATCACTTAACTCATATGAGGAATTTAAGATACAAAACAGAAGAACATAAGGGAAGAGAAGCAAAAACAATATAAAAACAGGGAGGGGGACAAAACATAAAAGACTTTTATATAGAGAGAACAAACAGAGGATTCCTGGGAGGGGGGATGGGCTAAATGGGTAAGGGGCATTAAGAAATCTACTCCTGAAATTACTGTTGCACTATATGCTAACTAACTTGGATGTAAATTCAAAAATAAATAAATTAATTAAAAAAAATCTCAAAATACATTCCTTAGGATCACATTTATTTGCTTTTTGTTGATTTAATGGTCAACAAGAAAGCTCAATGGATCCTAGGAAAATGTAATTAATTTAAAAGGATGAATTTTCAAAGCAAAACAAATAAAATATTTAAAGGGTCATGTATAATGATTTCAGAGAGGACTAGATATGGAATCC
This sequence comes from Lynx canadensis, assembly GCF_007474595.2. Classification (NCBI taxonomy): domain Eukaryota; kingdom Metazoa; phylum Chordata; class Mammalia; order Carnivora; family Felidae; genus Lynx; species Lynx canadensis. Next base: position 124,699,797 of record NC_044303.2, read on the forward strand.
ATAAAGACAGCGACACACTGCTAATGAGTTTGTCTTTCCCAGTCTTCCCACACCAAGCAGGAAGACTACAGAAGTATCTTATCATCCTTAGGTGTTTGTTCAATGAATGAAAGTGTCTAGCAGTACAGAACACCTTAGGCACTGAGTGATGCTAAGGAAAACTAAAGAGTTTCTTAGGTGAGAATACTGCTGATATTTGTGAAGATTTGAGAATATAAGGGTTCTAAAAATGTAAACACAACCCCAGAGATTTTTTAGAGTCAACTTTTTAAATGGGAGGAAACGAGTATTTATAGTAATCTCTGTTGGAAAAAGACTATGAGTTAGGATGGTCTCATCTCCTGTTGCTGGGAGCTCCTCAGCATTTACTGTTCTGAAGTACACCTACCTTTCCTGTCAAAGTCTAATTTCAGAAAAAGATTTGGCAAATTCATTCTCCCTAAGTTTCAGTAACTGAGTTGACTATGATACATTAGTCTGTTTTAATATACTGTAATAGCTCTTCTGTTTACTTTTTAAAAAGTTTTAATGTCCTTTTTTTAAAGTTTATTTATTTTGAGAGAGAGAACACAAGCAGGGGAGAGAGAGAGAGAGAGAAAGAGAGAGAGAGAGAGAGTGAGTCAGTCCCAAGCAGGCTCCACACTGTCTGTGCAAAGCCCCATATGGGCCTCAAACTCATACGTTGTGAGATCATGACTTGAGCCAAAATCAAGAGTCAGACACTTAACTGACTGAACCACCCAGGTGCCCCCCCCTTTTTAAAGTTTATTTATTTATTTAAGTAATTTCTACACTCACTTTGCGGCTTGACCTCAAAATCCTGAGATCAAGAGTTGAGAGCTCTACCCATTGAGCCAGCCAGTCCAATAGGGTTTAAGGTCTCAACCCAAGGTAATGTATGTCTAAGTGTAGAATTAAAAACATCAGTTAGATGGAAGCAAGTGATTTTCTAAAAGAAAAAAATACTTTCTAGCAGAAATATACTGTTTACCTCAACTATTTTTATTTAAGACCCAGTATTTGATCATTCAGTAGTATTTTGGCCATGTTACATATTAAGAATGGCTAGCACAAACAAGGGGATGGAAATCTCTAATGTAACAATGAATTTCACCCTGAAAATCTTGCAGCAGCTTGCTCAGGACTTAAGCTAAACCAGGTATTCAAATATCAATCTAGGTTTACAAAGATGCAAAGTTTACCTGCTTCTGTCTGTTGAAATAAAAATAACCATTCCGCATTCATGGGATTAAGTAGATTCTTTCTGATAGTCAATATAATAAGTTCTATACTTTGACAATAATCCTTGGGATGTGTTCTCATTGATATTTCCATTAAATAATTTCCTTTGAAGATCAAAAAGATCATTAGTACTTTTTAAAACTGAGGTATAATTAACATACAGTGTTATATTAGTTTCAGGTGTATAAGATAATGATTCAACAATTCCACTGGTACTTTTTAGAATAGTGTTAATAATATTATGGATATATTCTCCATGTTCCATATTTCCATGTTCATGGATACATTTCCCGTCTCTTTAAATTGCTTGTACTAAGTGACTTAATACACTGTCAATATACGCTTAATGCATTTCAAAATATGTGTCCAGAAATGTGTGTGTTAGAAGCATATTGGGCCTTGAATACTGCAAATTGGCCTCATTTCTGCAAATCTTTCCTTTCAGTGTCTTATGCATAAACTGTGTTGTAGACTGACAAGCTGCCTGCCATATACAGGCTTGATCTCCTCATTTTGTTTTAGATTCAAAATTCCCAACAGGAAAGTAACCATTACAGTAATGAATCTCAGAGTTTTGTTTGGTTTGCTTTATAAATTCCTAACCTTTTCCTGATGTAGCAGAAAATATGCAAGGCTCAGGTTAGGTCAACAACAGAGTCAAGGTTAACTGTGAGAGAGTGAAGAGAGTGACATGGGAAAGAATCCAACCAGTCAAACATTAAAACTTCAATAGGCAACTTATATCAATGTTAACATTAGCTATCACCTCATTACATTTGCACTTAGTACATTTTGTTAATAGATTCTAAGACTCTTAATGTCTGTTTTATCCTTTTGCCACAGGGAAGGGATTTCATTGTTCTTAAAGCAGTGCATCTTCTGCTGGGGATGATTCTGTTCTTGGCCTCTGGAACAGCTCATAAATTGTATCTCCTGAATTATAGCATAAAACAGTTAACAAAATGGCTTCCTATTCCCTGGGGAAGCCCAGGTAGGAATAGCTACTTAGAGAAGCGATTAAGTGTAAAACTAGCTTTAAGCACAGAGCAACAGTAGACTCCTGAGCTTTTTCATTTGCATTTGGAATTTGGTTTATTTTGGCTCTATCAATTCATACATCTGAGAAGAAAGCAGCCCCCAGCTTATGTTACCAAGATTAACTGTAGAAGAGAGAGATGGGAGCAAGCTTAGGGACCACAGCCTCTCTTGGCCATATATCCATCTAACAGAGCTATTCTGCTATTCCAAGTCTACTCCTGTGCTTGAAGGAAAAATACCTTCACATGTGGGATGGAGCCTTTTAAGAACACACTTGTCTTCACTTTCACACAGATTTCCTGCTCAGAGTTCGTCAGGTTAACTTAACCTCAGAGGATTCCAGGGCTTCCAAAGTAGGAAAAAAACATGTTTATAATCAAATAATTTGGGGAACAATTAGGCTGAACAAAATGGCAAATAATTATCTTTATTGAAGAGTCATTAATAAATATGCTAGTGTCCACTGTGTTTCTTCAAGAGTAGATGATCATCTTCCAAGGATATTTGACCTTTTTTTTAAATTCAGAATATCTCTAAAAATCTCACATTCTCCAAGGAATCAAGTCACAGTCAAATTTTAATCGAAAGCCTGTTTCAGTTATTCATACTCACTTTAGCATAAATCAGAGCCTTGATTTTGTTGAGTTGGTTGAATTCCATGACTGATGTCACTTTGGACCAGATCCATAGTCAGTTCTAGTATCCTATCACACAAGGCTGTCATCGGTGTAGGAGATAAGGTGCACATATGAGCTTGTTAAACTCTAAAGGTTATAAAACCACCTCAGAAGAGTTCTTGTTATTTGATTATTAAGAGTTTCAAGCCCCAGAAAAACTGAGGATTCATGGGAGAAAGAGAAGTCTGTGGGAAAGCATAGCAGTTGCCACGGTGACAAGTTCCTTGAAATATTAAGAGTGGAACTCTTATTTCCTGACTTCCCTAAAGAACCACTTATGAATCTATCACCCAGGAATTCACCTAAGTTTTTGCACCACTTCTCAGGGATAGTATACTGTTACTACCAAATGTTAAAAAAAAATTATTCTGCTTATTTGTACAAAAATGATGCTATTAAGTCTTTAAGGGATGCTAAAATATTAACGTTGATGTTTTCTGGTATAAAGAGGTTAAAATTAGAAGAGAATAATGGATGCCTCCTGATTAGACCCTGGTCTGGCAAGGCTTTTTACAGGCAGGACCTAGAGGCTATATTTTACATCCTCGGGGCTAGAGGGAGGAAAAAGGTAACAGAAGGATGGGACAACTCACCAGTCTAAGCAGATCAGGCCAATTCTAGCCATAACTCCAGCTGAATCAGAACTGGCAACTTAAAGAGCAATGGCATGCATACCTAGTCAAGGTGGGTATCATCTTCCTTTAAGAGGATCTAGAGCTACCTATATCTGAAATTTAGGACTGGAAGATATTTAAAGATCATTTAGTACAAACCCTCATATAAGAAACTAGGAGACTGAGGCCTAGAAAGGTTTTGTAAGATATCCTAAACATGGCTCCTGGATCAAAGTACAGTATCTCTGAGAATCAGGCATGGAATGTGTTTTTCCACTATAGCAATAAACATGTTTCTGATAGGAGAACATAGCTCCATATATTTCCCAATGGTTTTTTATAGTTAAGAAAAACCTATGTATTTAACCATAAATCATATTGCTTTTAAAATCAGAAAATGGCTAGATGATGGAAAAATATGGAAAGATATAAGGAGTAACTTTGGCCAGAGATGCAAACAAGACAGTAGAAAACTGGCAGTAATACTCTGATCTGTACACAGACATAATAGCTTCCTTCTGAAAGAAGATGGTCTTCCCAAATGAGTGCCTCTCAGACACTTGGGTTACATAGTGATACATCAGTCCAGAGAAATCTGTTTTAATAACAATCTACTTCTTTGAGACTTCTGCTACTGGTTACAATATAGAAGGATGCCAAAGACTGTCCCTCCTTTAGCTAACAATGAAAAAGTCCCAGACAAAATAAAAATTATATTTTTCTACAAGGCAGAGGAAGAGGGGTGAATATAATGAAGACTTGATGAACTTAACTCCAAGAGAAATAAGCTTTTTATAGGTGAGTAGAGAGCTGTGACAGCTTCCACGTGTAGGGGCACATGGTTTAAGTACAGACAGAAACTGGGATGGAGAGACTTTTCAGGATGGAGGGAAATTGGCCAGCTTTGTAAAACAATGTGTTCTGGCTAGGACTGTAGTCTAGAAGAACCCCACACAGGGACAGAACACATGGACCAACAATTCTTCTTCTTATATCATAATAATCCACCATGAAGTTTGCTGAGAAAAATAGCATTGGGGGAGTGACTGATAAGCAGAGAGAAACTGTACAACTCTGCACATTCTTGAGCCCTGACAGAGTTTAATCCAAAGGTAAGCAAGCTAAATATATCTTAAACTTCAGCCAATCCTCACCCAGTTCAACTACTGACATGATCAAATAGCGATTTGGGATGAGGGTGGTGGGGTTAAACACAGGTGAATTTGATACAGTTAAAGCAGTGAGCAAACATAAGTACATTTATATACAATGTCCAAAAATTAAAATTGTATTACATACAAGAGAGCAAAAACAAAACAAAACAACAACAAAAACTAAATGTAAGAAAAACAGTCATTAGAAACAGATTTCCAGATGACAGTTACTGGAATAAGCAGACAAAGACTTTAAAACAACTATTATAAATATATTAAATAATTAACTGAAAATGTGATTATATTGAGTAGAAAAAAATGAATAAAAATAAAAACTCTAAAAAAGAACCAAGTGGAATTCTAGAGCCAAAAATTCTGCAATCTCTGAGTGTTAAAAATCACCAGGTGAAATTAACGCTACACGGAAAACTGCTCAAAAAAGGATCAGTAAACTTAAAAACTTAAAAAAAAGAAATTATTCAAAATAAAAATGAAAGAGGAAAAAATTAAGGAAAAGAAAAAGAATGCCAATTATCTTTGGGATAATACCAGAGATCTACAAGCAATTAGAGTCCCTGCAAGAATTGAGCAGAAAAAATTTTGGAAGAAATAATGGCTGAAAATTTTTAAATTTTTAAAAATTATCAACCCACAGATTGAAGAATGGAGTCTGAGAAACTCAACAAATCTCTAATGGGATGATGCATAGAAAAACACACGTAGGCATATTATAGTCAAATTTCTGAAAACCATGGAGAGAGAATATGTAGAAAGCATTTCCTCCCTCTAGCCCCGTGGATGTAAATGTAAATGACAGTTAACTTCTCATTACAAACAATGCAACTCAGAATACAATAAAATAATATCTTTAGAGTGCTAAAAAGAAAAAATAAAACAAAACCTGTCAACCCAGGTTGATGCCTTTTACATCCATGAATATATGATTTAAACATAACAGTGAAATTGAAGGTATTTTTGGATAAATGAAATTTGAGATAATTTGCCATAGCATATCTGCACTATAAAAAATACTAAAGGAAGGTCTTTAGGTCAAAGGGAAATGATACCAGATGAAAATTCAGATTTACAGGAAGGAATGGGAAATGCCAGAAATGATGATTACATGAGTAAATATAAATGATGTTTTTTCTCTTTTCTTAATTTACTTGAAAAACAACTGTCTTAGAAAAACTTCTTAAAAATGCATTGTGGGGTTTATAAAATATGTAGAAGTTAAATATATGACAAGAATAACAAAAAATGGGAAGGAATAAGTGGATGTACACTGTTGTAAATTTTTATATGCAAAGTAGCATAATACTAATTCAAGGCAGAGAGAGAGGCAGATGTTATTTTTTTCTATTTCATATATAAGAAAGCTGAGGCTCAAAGAGGATGTTTGACTTGACCAAGGTAATAAAGAGAGTTAGTGGCCAACCCTAGTCTAGAAACCAGGTTTGCAGACTCTAGGCTATTGCTTTCAAAGCAAAATTGGTATTAAGCATGGATGCATGATGGTTAATCCAAGGCTCTACATAACTAAATGAATCTTATTTCTTAGTCTACAAGGTTTGTCTCCATAATGGCTCATTTTACTTATCTAAGATTCCTCTTCTTCCCCTATGGCTGGAATACTATTTATAAAATTTATAAAAGAAAAAGAAACATGCACCGTTCTGTTTCCTTTCCATCTCCCTTCTCTGTTTAGTTTCTCTCCAAGCAATTTACCTCCCCACACTAAGTCTGGTTATCGCTTCTCATGTCAATCAAGAACAAATGAAGAAAAGAAATGTAGGGATAGGAGAGATTAAGCACAGGGTCTTTAGAGGGGTATTCAAACAGATTCTGTGAAAAGTAATGAAAGCCCATAAAGAATAGGAAAATTGTGTCCATGTTTCACTTTTCACCTCTTGGTTTGCATCTACTGTATCTTGACTATGATAGGGACTATGGCATCCTGTCTCATCAAGTCAGAGTTTAGCATAGAACAGGATGACCTTCAGTAATCAATGGCAAAATGTGAGTAAAAGTGAAATTTATTCCATCCCTGCTGCTATTCCAAATGCTCTCTGCCTGTCCATTAGCAAAGAGCACTCCATCCAATAGCCCATTTCCAAGACAAAGAACATGGTAGAGCCACTCTTATTAGTTCTCAGCTTTGCACGGTCCAAGAGGAATCTTCTGTAACCTAGGCTGTAAGAAAAGGCTACTGGGATTTCTAATCCACCCATATCAAATTGCACCTTGACATAACCAGGGCTTCCAGGACAGAATAACTGTTCAATAGCTGCTCCACAAACTTGAGAGAAAACAGCTCCATTTCTGTATTGGCATACAGCACACTTCCTATGTAGGTCATTTAGAGGCAGTGCAGCCTTGCAGACAGATAAGTCCTTCTAGTTGGGCCAATATAAGAATTTAGAAGGCAATGGCGGGGGGGGGGGGAGGTGCAAGGAATATTTCAAATGTGTCAATGAACTGCACCTAAAAACTGGAGCTGAGACAATGGATATGCCCATACAAGATAATGGGAAAAGACTAAAGAGAGTTCTAGGTTCACCTTGATTTAAGAATTAGAGAAACTTGGGGCGCCTGGGTGGCGCAGTCGGTTAAGCGTCCGACTTCAGCCAGGTCACGATCTCCTGGTCCGTGAGTTCGAGCCCCGCATCGGGCTCTGGGCTGATGGCTCAGAGCCTGGAGCCTGTTTCCGATTCTGTGTCTCCCTCTCTCTCGGCCCCTCCCCTGTTCATGCTCTGTCTCTCTCTGTCCCAAAAATAAATAAACGTTGAAAAAAAAATTTAAGAATTAGAGAAACTTAACAGGAACCCTTGGGGGGGGGGGGAAGGAAAAAAAAAAAGAGGTTAGAGTGGGAGAGAGCCAAAGCATAAGAGACTCTTAAAAACTGAGAAGAAACTGAGGGCTGATGGGGGGTGGGAGGGAGGGTGGGTGATGGATATTGAGGAGGGCACCTTTTGGGATGAGCACTGGGTGTTGTATGGAAACCAATTTGACAATAAATTTCATATTAAAAAAAAAGAATTAGAGCATCACTCAAAAAGGACTATGATAGAGCAGCCAAATTCATAGAGACAGGAAGTAGAATGATGGTTGCCAAGGACTCAAGGGCAAAGAAAATGGGGAGTTATTATTTAGTGGGGATGGAGATTTAGTGTGGGAAGATGAAAAAAGTTCTGGACATGGTTGGGGGTGACAGGTGGGCAACAATGCAAATGTACTTAACGCCACTGAACTGTACATTTCAAAATGGTTAAGAAGATAAATTTTATGTTATGTATATTTTACCACAATCTTAAGAAAGAAAGAAAAAAATACAGTGAGTTAATTAGCTGTTGGCCCTAATTTGTTTAGAGAAAATTATAGGTCAATATTGGTTTTAGCATCTGGCAAACCTTATATACTTCCTTAGTACATCACCCAGATTCTCTCAGTCACCCCCTTTCAAGAACATCTGTAGGGATATACCTCTGTTTGAGAAATGATTCTCTTAGATGGTTTTGGGAGTATATGACAGCCATTTCTGATGGGGAAAAAAAGCAGAGAAACAAATGAAAGGTTTTAGTGGTGGTGAGTCTCAACAAAAACAAATTATTTCAAAAATGAATTTACTTCCTGATATGGGAAGTAGGGTGAGTTAACAGATATGAGGGGGAAATAATTTTAAGTAGTTATTTTATCTTCAGTAGATTGTAGATGGCTTGATTTAGCATATCAGCTATTTTACAAAATGGTGCCTAGTGAAAATATTCTTTAGCAACAAGACTTGGGGTGCCTCCATCTCAGCACCTCTGTTCTCAAGCAATTTGATTTGGGGTGACTTGTTTTGGAAATTTAAAGAAAACTGCCTTGTGAATATTTATATGAGCAGATTTTGTTTTCCCTTTGGGCTGTACAGCTGCCAGCCATTTATTGCCTGCTTGGTCCATGGGCAGGTTTTTGTTGTTTTTTTTTTTTTCCCTTTCCCCTCTTGTGGTTCCTACAATAGAAATAAACATTTTTTAAAATGGAAAGGAACCCACTCCCTTTTCATAATCTCAGCTACAGATCTGCTTTTGATTTTTCATGCTTCATTTTGTTCCCTGAAGGATAATTTGGAGGTTTGAGTAATTAACCCAAGACTCATAGGAGGCCGTCTTTCGAAGGCGGGTAATTTTGCTGTGGTGGAGTCGGCCGCTGTCAAGCATTAACTTCTTAATAATAAAGCCTTTCAGACCCTCGACTATCCGCACAAAGATGCACTTGAAGCTAGTGGCTTGGCAGAGTGTAAGCGGACTACTTCTATTCTTTCCTTGGACAAAATAGTCCTCTTGATCTCTGGGTTGGAGCTATTTTTATTTTAGTTCAGTTCTTTTTTGCTTTTTAACTTGGTAGGCAAGTCTTTCACTTATATTTTGATCCCCTGCTTAATCTGTTGCCTTTTTTCAAAAAGACCTGCAAAAAGACACCCTTCCCAATATCCAGTGACCAGCTCCCTCTTTCAGTATATTTAGAATCCTCCCTTTTTAGAAGAGCAGTGACTCAACTCCTGAACTAAATAAGAGTTTGATCGCACTACACTTCCTGCTATTAACATGAAATGGCCCTGGTGCAGTACTGGGGACAATCCCACCTGCAATTAACAACCAAATTAGGATGTATCTTTTCTTGGGGAGCAGATCCACCAGAAATTTGAGGACAGCTGCTGCCCTGCCTCCCATTCCCACTGTCCTTTTAATGCCCTCTCTCAATCTCTTAGCAGAGAAATGAACCAGAAATTTTTGTTTTCTATTTGATAAATCAGTGTATTTTAAGTGATTTGGCAAATACTTACTGAGTGCTTACAATGTAACAGACACTGTGGCAGGCAGTGATCTTTTATCCACTTGTCACCGGCTTACTGTGCCCTGGGACCTCTGACTTTTGAAAAGGATTACGAAAATACTAGGCTTAGTATATTTATATTATAATATATATAGCAATTATTTATATACATATATATTACAAAATGAATACACAATTAAATGTCAACCAGCAACATGATATCAACCTAAAACTGCAGACATTTAAAAATACCATTCCATTCAAAAGCAGTTTATGGGTAGATTTTTCTCACTTTTCAAAGATTCCCAAATATTCTCCTTGTTTTTTTTTTTTTATGTTTATTTTTTAAAGAGAGAGGAGAGAGAGAAAGAGAGAGAGTGCGAGCAAGTGGAGGAGGGGCACAAAGAGAGGGAGACAGAAGGCTCAAACTCACAGACTGACCTGAGCTGAAGTCAGAGGTCAACTGACTAAGCCACCCAGGTGCCCCAAATATTCTATTTGTAAGCAAAACTAGTTTTTCAGAGCCAAATAATTTCATAAGCATCTTTATTTTATTTTTTTAAAAACTTTCAAATTAAAAAAAAAATTATAGTCACTGTGAGATGTATAAGTATCAAGACGTTTACTATGATAAAAGCCTCTGAAGGCTTTAAAGCAGCCCAGTGAGAACAGATGAGAGGTTCATGGGTGTCAAAAAAGAGGCCTCTGCCATTCAGAAGTTTACAATCCCCGGGTGGACAAGCATGGCTATTAAAGGAAATGCAAAGGATGCGCTCCACTTGAGGTCCTAGTATTGTCTCAATAGCTTGATGCTTTTTGGGATATTTGAAGACACTTCTCATGCCAATGCAAAAGGACTTTCTTTTCTGCTTCTTTCTGTTCCTTATATAATATCATTCTGGTCACTTCTTCTTGATCATACCTCAGCTTGTGTCTCATATAATTTGGTGCCAAAAAGGGAAAACCACACTCCAGATGTGGTGAAAATAAGTACAAAGTATGTGGGAGTCTTGCCACCTCACTAGAGTTTTATTCTTACATTAATTCAGCTGCATTGTGTTTTGCATGGATACTTGTCCTCAACCAAAACACAACAGCCCCCAGGTCCTTTTCATATCAGTAGTGCCAAGCAGATTATCCTCATAGGTATTTGTGAAGGTAGTTTTCTAAATGTAGTTTTGTAATTCCCTTCCCCTCAAAAAAACAAACCTTGATTTTGTTATCTGGCATAGTTATTCTCCCTCTCAGCTTTGTGCCCGCTTAAGTTTGATAAATTTGCCCTCTATATTGTATAAGACAGAAATGATCAAGTACAGAATAAGGGACTTCACCCTAGGGATCACCTAAAAATAATGTTGGTCCCTGGGAGTTGCTTGTTCCATCAGCTACAAAATTCAGCAATGGTACAATTCTCTATTTTGGCAATGGAGATATCACAAATTATTTCTTTAAACGCTTTACTGAAATAACAACATTCTGATTTTCAAAACCATCCAAGCAAGAATACTGCTTCTGTAGTTTCTATTTTCAGTTTAATATTGTATGTCACATATAATTTTAACATTATATGACCTAGAACTCATAAGTACGAACTCATTATTACATTTATTTATAGAGACAAAACGTCTGAGTCTAGCACAATGAGGTTAAATTTATGTGACACCAAAGGATCAGTAAAGATAATAGCACTACACCACTCATGGTATAGAATTGGATAGGACTTCAACAGGTCGTTTCATCATCCCTGTGCCTCAATTAAGTCAGTCCCCAAGTCTGTCTTCATTTCCCTCAGGTCTTTCTTTTTATGTCTCCTTCAGAATTCTGTGTAAATGACACCATTTTCTGAGTGGTCATAGACAGTCTAAAATTTAAAGTTTTAAGAATAGTGTCCAATTCAGTATTCCTTGTCTGGCTTTGCCTTTTGACCTGGATCTAAAGTAATTGGATCTCTGATAAGTATTTAATGGCCTTGGGGACATGCAAAGAAGTGTGGGTCCTGCTCCGGATTAAAGGGTTTAGGAATCCAGGGAAGGCGCCACATTCCCGGGCTGTGTTAATTAGCCATGCCTGTTGCTAATAAGTCTCTGGAGATATTTTATGGGATCACAGAAGCAATTTGTGATGCCCAGAGTGGGAGGGAAAAACAAAACCCTGGCTTTATGAATCTCTTAAAAAAGAACTTTGCCTTCTCTACAAAATCATTCTCCTTATAATTTAGATTTTTTTAAACCAGAACAACAGAGCATAGAAATCAAACCTCTATAATTCAATGTGAATTATGGAAATGTATTTCTCTTTCTTCATTTGTGTAATTCAATTCAGTGTTCTTACCCTTCAACAAAACCCTGACTATTATTAGCTGAAAGCATGAGTTTATAATCATTTTTTAAAATTCTGTGGGTCTCATCCATGGAATTTATTTGCTCTTCAATACTATCTTTCCCTCAAGGGACTCATTACTCGTTTACACATCTAGAAAGTAAATAATGTGCCATTAACTGGGAAAAAAAAATGTAGCCTCTAATTCGTGGCACCAGGATATGCTTTTTTTTCTTTCTTTCTCTCTTTCTTTCTTTCTTTTTTTTTTTTTTTAAACAAGACAAGCATTTGGAAACAGAATACTTTAAAAGGAAAAGATCAGAACTTGTTTTTCAATGAGTTGAGAACAACAGGCACCATTGTAGCCCAAAGCAAGGGTCTTATATTCAGTTCAGGGGGAAAAAAAATCCATAACGAACTATTATATGTAAGCTCAAGATTTAGATTAAATATTCCTAAATTCCAGATGGATTCCAATTTCTTTCTTAATGTGTATATCTATTTCCAAAATTATTCATGACTTTTTTTAAGACCTTAGTATTCTGATAAATTAAAAACATTGGGAGTAATCATTTAAACCAGAAATAAGGGCATATTTCCACAACAGCTATTCATCTGTGGCCCAATTGGCACTGTATGGAAAATTCTTCCCAGCATCCTCTGGGTTGGGGAGAGCAGGACACAATCTGGTTTCATCAAAGGATCAGGAAGTAGTTTACCATAAAGTGCAGCATGAATCCTATCTATATATGGCATCTATATGAAAAGACAGGCATTCCCAGACATATAATCATTAATCTTGTAGGCATCTCAGGAGTGCAAATGATTGATTCCATCTGTGTTGACTGAAGTGGCTACACTGGGCTTCCCCTAGAGACAAGGGTAGAAGACCTAATGAAGCTGTCAAGTTTTGCTCTCACAGAGAACCTGGGATGATGTTAAGACTAATATATCTAACATTTAGGGAATACTTATTTCATGCTAGGCACTGCTTTCAACACTTTATGTATATGAACACATTTATTCCTAACAACAATATCAGGGAGGTGCATGAATATTCCTATTTTCTGGAAAAGGGAACTGAGACACAAAGAAGTGAGACTGTTTCCCAAAGACAAGCAATTAGCAACAGACCAAGTGGTCTGATTTTAGAGCAGTGTTATTCAAAAGGTATATGTGAGGCACATATGTAATTTTAAATGATCCAAAGGCACATTTTTTAAAAAAAGTAAACAAGCATAGATGAAATTAATTTTAATAATATATTTTCTTTAGTTCAATGTATCCCAAATAGTATCATTTCAACATGTAACAGAATAAAAATTATTAATGAGATGTTTTATATTTTTTAACTAATTTCTTGAAATGCTCTGCGTATTTTACATCTCAGTTTGGACTAGCCATGTTTCAAGTGCTTAATGCCACACATGGCTAGGGTCTACTGATCTTGAGTCAACTTTCTAAATATCCTCATGTTACTAGAAGTGATGTGTCTTACCCTGCAGTATCTATCACTCTTCTCTTGGGGTGGAGGCAGCTTCTAAATGCAGAAATGTAGTGGAGAAGGGGATTGCTGTGGTTTCTGGGAGAACTGCAAGAATCACACCCCTTCCACTTCATTTGGAGGATCGGTGGATATTAGAATAAGGCCTGGCTCTGGGATGACAGAGCCCCTCTGGTTGACAGAGGCATCCCCCCTCATCTCTCAGGCCACAAGCTCCACACCCACACGCCATGGCCCTGCATTTCCTTCTCAAGCTCTCTGTGGGTTCCCTGTGGAGACTGGGCTGGGAGGACAGGGCAAAAAGGAGAGCACTCCCCTACAGGCAGTTCTTGGTTGTGTGCACTCAGCGAGGTTAGGGGGGCCCACCCTGGGTGTTTCTGTCAGGATGGAAGTGAGAGCAAGACTTTCAGAACATGTGTCTTGGGTGGCCCTGTGCCAGCAGGAGACTGTTCTGGACAGAGAATGATGTTCCATGTGCTTATCATTGGCAGCATAAAAAAGGCAGAGAGGCAGTCTCCAGTCCTTTGCTCCCTGGATGGTTTGCATTCTATTTTCCCTCTGTTTCTCCCCTGTCTCTGAAGATAGTCCTCTCTGGAGCTGCGGGCTTAGTCTCTCTTTTATTTCATTACATTTTTGATCATGAAAAACTCACTCATTGGTCTGCCTTCAGGTGGCTGTCTCTATGACCGCACATCTTACCTCTGGAAGGACACGGCTGCAGAAAAGTGAATGCTCTGATAGACCAGGTAGGTTTCCAAGGACAGGAAGCTAGGTAGTGGCCAGGGGACCAGGCTTGTCTCCCTAGTATCCTAGGAAGGCCGAGAGTTGAATAGCGGTGGAGGGTCACAGAAGTGTCAGGAAGGTTCCTTCCAGACGTAGAGAATAGAACCTGCTACTGGGAAGCCAGCTATTTCACCCAACAGGTGCACATTCCTTCTGTTCTGCCCTAAAGCTGTTTTAGACTCTGCAGTCTCTCCCCTGGCCCTCTACCTTCTCAGCCCTGCTCAGAGTTATAGATGGAGGGTGCAAGCAGGAAGGAAAAGAGAGTCAGGGGTAGATGAATACACAATCATTTCTGTATTGGTATCTCAAAAAGCATTCCCCACAGAAGTCACAACTAAGTATTTTTCAAACTTATTTGACCATAATTGACTGTAAGAAACGTTATTTAAATTGGTACTAATATTTTGAAGAAACTATTCAGTGGTGTCTACTAATGGTAAACTTCCACATACCCAGTGATCCAGTAATTACATTCCTAGCTATATTCCCTAGCCAACAGGGATGTGTGTATATATGTTTACCAAAAGACACACAGTAGAAAGTCCATAGAAGCACTCTCTGTATTAGTTAAAAACAAACAAACAAACAAACAAAAAAAACATGGACATGACCCAAATATCATCCACAAGAAACTGGTTTAAACTATGTGTGGTCATGCAATACACAGTATGTATGCTGTACATAATTTGATACTGAGAATGAGCAAATTATAGCCATATTGTATTTATTATATTGTGTTGTATTATATTATACATTATATTAGTTCTCAAAAATAGTCTGAGTAAAAGAAGCCAGACACCAAAGACACAAAAGAACATATATGACATCATTTCATTTATACAAAGTTCGAAAAGAGCCTACATTTTATGTTGCAATCAACAACACATATAGTATACAGAAATGAATTGAAAGGATAAAGAAACAATTCTTATTCCTAATATATGTAGTGTACTCTGATATTTTTCTATTCTGTTTTTTAAAGCCTAGTAGCTACTCACTAGATGGATTTTATAATCTTTAATGGATTGTGACCTATAGTTTAGAAAACACTGTTATTAATGTGGGCGAGGCTCTCAGACTAGCCCAGAGGCCTCCTAATTTCTGCAAGCTTCAGTTTCCTCCTCTGTAAATCAAGGATAATAATGGTATCCATCTCATGGGTAGCTGTGAGGATCGGATGAGTTAATGTACATTAAGCACTTAGCACAATCCCTGGCACATGTTTACATACATGCTTTCATTAGTAGTTTTATTTCTAAATACTTGCAGCTCTTTCCTCAGGCAAATAAACCTTTTAAATCCCTGCTCTGTACCTACTGATCATGTAAACTAAACTTCCAGCAGAGACTTAGATACTATTGCTTGCTCCAGGGAATTCAGGTTCCCTGTTATTAGGACTTCTGGGATTTCCACACAGAAGCGGGCTTCTTTAAATTGTTTCTGCATTCCCACATCATGTTCCACTGGGCTGTTTTCTTGTCTGCTCTCATCTTTTAGGTAGGGCCTGAGATCACTTGGGCTGTACAGTGTAACTGTATTTGCACAATTCTTGTTTTTAAAAAGTCATCTTATCTTGGGAAGTGTTGGTCACGGCCAAGAGCAGCCCTCCTATTTGGCCGGGGGTCTGACTGGCCCCCATTGCTTCTTCCAACAACAAGGGCTTTATGCTCCATGCAAAAAAGACCAGCTGTCAGTTTAAATTTCCCTAATCCAGCCAGATCCCAACTCGGCCAATCAACAGTCGCTATCTAGGGGAAGCCCATCTGTGAAATGCAGCAGTGCCCTTACTGGAATGACATGTCATAAAAATTAGTTTGGGCACTAATCTAAGGAAGCTTTGTGCTGAGTGGAGGGACTGCAAGGTCCCGGCTGGTGTCCTTCTCTTTGCCAAAAAGCTGGACCAGATGAGCTGTGCAGAGCTTGAAAATAAAGCAAGCGCCTTCACGTCCTGCCTCCTCCCATGCGATGCTGTCCTCAGCAATAAGGGAAGAACCTTACCCACTCCCCTAGTTTTCTCTCCCAAGCAGCCCGTACTCCATCACGCAAGGGGGCTAAAAGGATGGCTGGATGGAAATCTATCAATGCTGCTGGGGTTTTTTGGGGGAGGGTTGCGGGGGTGGGAGGGTGTTGTCGTGACTATTGTTTTCTAGCTGCAAGATTCCATTCTTAACACATGTTAGCCTGATTTGTTTAAAAAGACATGCAACCTCATCCTACTACCAAAGATTCTTCTAGTGTGAGTTGCCCCTCTCACCTCTGGAAGAACAGTTGCTCCCAAAACATGTTTTGTGAATTGCTGAAAAAAAGAAAGACTTACATTTTGCTATATTTTAATGGCCCAGGTGACTTTGTCCTCCAGAGACCACTTTATCCTGCCCTGTTTCTTCCTCTCAATTTACACCATACCCTCACTTTACCACAACCCTCCTTTCTAAAAATTTTCCTGGACTCTTTGCTCCTTTCAGCTTCCATCACAGGACCATGGAGAGAGTCAGGGGATGGGTGGCTAATGGCTTGGCAGGGGGCAGATCTGAAATTGGTATGCAGGGGGTGCCAATTCTTGTCCCGGCATGCTGGGCATGGCTGGAAATGGGAGGAGCCCTGAAAACAGGATCCTGAAACGGGCTGGGGGTGAAAGTTGGAGAAGTAGGAAATGGTTTGCACATGTGAAATGTTTGCTAACTATTCATGGCAGAGTACACATGCATACACACAGAGGGCACCAGCATAGCAAGGGCGTGGGATTGGCTGCCCAACTTCGCATACAGTGTCTGGAAATCTTATTTCTACTACTTTTCCGTATTTGAATCACATTTACACAGTTTTCCAATGATTTTTATTGAGGGCGTCCTACATTGTCTGCATTGTTCCAGGTGTCTAGGGATACGTTTCCCCAAAGACCATTCACCAGCTAGGCTGCCTGGAAGTGTGCACAAGGCTGACTTTGACCAATTAAAACATAAACTTTATAGACAGGAGCTCAAAGGATCTGGAGCAGGCCTCTTTACATCCTTAATTGACTGAATAATGTGCTTCATCTGTGCCATTTTAAAAAATCACCACGCCATGAATCACAAATTTTGAACTGTACTTTCAGACAATCACATGGGCATTTTCACACTTGCACATTTTTATGTGGTTTAACTCCCGTTTAAAAAGATTTGGGGATCTTTCCTGAAAGTATAGGTCTTGTCCTAGAAGTTAGACATGTGAGTTCTAAAGTAAAACTGGAAAAAAATAAAAAATTGATGATCACATTCTTGTACTTAAAAAAACTACAGATTTTTTTTTGTTTGTTTGTTTGTTTTTTAATTTTTTTTTCAATGTTTATTTATTTTTTTGGGGGGACAGAGAGAGACAGAGCATGAGCGGGGGAGGGGCAGAGAGAGAGGGAGACACAGAATCGGAAACAGGCTCCAGGCTCTGAGCCATCAGCCCAGAACCTGACGCGGGGCTCGAACTCACGGACCGCGAGATCGTGACCTAGCTGAAGTCGGATGTCTAACCGACTGCGCCACCCAGGCGCCCCCAGATGTTTTTTTAAAAAGTCTTTTCCTCATAATATTAAGAATATTTTCTTACTTAGTTAACTTCATCTAATTTTTAAATTTTAAACTAATCTTTGGAATAAAGGGAATGAACCAATGTTTTGCCCCGTCTTTTCTTCAAGGCAATGTAATTAATCAGATAGCCATTTTAGGTCACCTGAACTCTGGGCAGCAAGTGTTACAGCTTGAGAGACTCAGGGCATATTTTCTAAGGACTCTGTACACACATTATATATTAGACCAAAAGATAAGCAATCAATCTGTTAGTTAAAACCACACACTTATGCAATTTTATATGGTGAAATTTGTTTATTATGACATTTACAAGCAAGTCACGAAGACTTTCGTGATATTTTGGAAAGTAAAATATCCAAAAGCAAGACTGAAATGAATTAAAGCCGACAGAGAAGGGGTTGGGAGAGAGGAGAAAAAGAGATGATAGACACAATGTTATATCTCAGGGTGGAAATCTAGTGAGCTTGGGGGAAGGCTAGATTAAAAAAAACATTTTACTCATTTATTTATTCACTCACTCATTTCTTTGCTTCTTCATTAAACGCCAGAAAGGGCTCATTAACACAGACCCAGACAGTGTATGATCAAGTTAAGCCTAACATTTCTCCCAAAGTTCATGTGATCCCTTTCAAGCTACACTTCCATCCTCTCCACTGCAGCTGGCTCTCTCCTTCAAAGGTGATCTCCTCCTCAAAGCTCCACATTGCTCCTAACCTCCTCCACACATGCTACCTCTCTGCTTTCCCTTTATTATTTTCAATTCATTTTTCCAAACCTCATCCTTCTTTTCCTAGCCCTAGCCTCAAGTGGTTTGTATTGAGCTCACATACAGCTACGATGGCTTCTGTATAAAAAGAAGTCTAAGGTGCAACCAGGAGCTACGATTCATGCTTACAACATAGGGAATCTGGACAACACATCACACTTGCACAGTACCAGCGGGCTGATCCATGCAATGGGCACTATAAGAGTTTGTGGGATGAAAAACCGCAGGAGCTTTTTTTAAGGAACTGAGATTTAAGTCGTGAGACTAAGACTTGGGCAGTTGTAAAAGACAGCACAGACATTCCTGGTGAATGCGAAAAGCTACCCACCCCAGTGGCTGTCGATTACTTGCAGTTCTATGAGCACATCCTGGGCTTAAACATTCTCCAGCACATCCTGGGCTTAACATTCTCCCTGTCAGCGACTTGAATGCATGTTCTTTAGCACAGGCTTAAAAAAAACAAAGATGGGTCAGTGTGTCTCTCTGGCTTTTCCATTTCTCTTCATTCTATTTATTTTAAGCCCCTTGAAAAGAGGTTCATATCTCATCTTTAGTTGGAAGGGACCAGCATGCTCTGCCTCACATAGACTGAAAAGGGCTAGCAATTTACAAGAAATTAAGTCTCATGAATATTATCTGTGACAATCAAGTCAGGTCCCTGTGTGAATTGAGATGAAAAAAAAAAAAAAAGATGAATGGGCTTGTACAAAGAAAGTTTCCAAAACATGACCAAGTCAATAAGTATTGATTTATACTGGTTACACTGCAGTATAATGCAACCATAACATCAGAGGGAAACAGCAAAATAAGGCCAGAGTATGCAGTGAGGATAAGTCAGGTAAGTCAGAGGAAGCAGGCTGACTGGGTGCTGGAAGGAGGAGTGAGTGGATGGGAGAAGCCCTGGGGAAGGAAGGGACCTGCAGGAGGCAAGACTTCCAGACTCTGGTAACATAAGCACTGTCCACTGTGTCTGGCAGGAGATCCCCAGAGAGCACCTGGCTGTGAGGGTGGCTGGGTTCAAGTTCTTGCTTAATCTTGCATAGGGTGACTTTAAGTATTGATATCTACATGTAAAGCACCTACTGTGAAGCAAGGGAATTCTCAACAAAGTTTTCCTGTTTCTGTTATCTTTATCTTGAGTCTCTATCATAAAAATGAAAATGCTAACAAAGCCAGACTAATAAAAATAGGAACACGGTACTCTTGCTAGAAAATTCTGGGCTTTCCCGCATCTTTCTCTCAGATTCATTAAGAAAAATGATACAAACTTTAAAAATAATGGAAAGAAGACTAATGTGTATCTTTTTTATATACTTGCAGAAAGAGTCATCTGACACTCAAAGGGAAAGTAACAGATACAAGCAAGACGTCTGAACCAGAATTTAGAATCACGATAATAAGAATATTAGCTGGAGTTGAAAATAGATTAGAATCCCTTTCTGAAGAGATAAAAGAAGTAAAAAATAGTCAGAATGAAATTAAAAATGCTATAACTGAGCTGCAATCATGGATGGATGCTATGGCAGCAAGGATGGATGCAGCAGAACAGAGAATCAGCAATATAGAGGAGAAACTTAAAGAGATTAATGAAGCAGAAAAAAAGAGGGAGATTAAGGCAAAAGAGCATGATTTAAGAATTAGAGAAATCAGTGACTCATTAAAAAGGAACATCAGAATCATAGGGGTCCCAGAAGATGAAGAGAGAGAAATAGGGGTAGAAGTGTTATGTGAGCAAATCATCGTGGAAAGTTTTCCTAACCTGGAGAAAGACACAGATATCAAATCCAGGAAGCACAGAGGATCCCCATTAGATTCAACAAAAACCAACCATCAACAAGGCATATCATAGTCAAATTCACAAAATACTCAGGCAAGGAGAGAATCATGAAAGCAGCAAGGGAAAAAAAAGTCCCTAACCTAAAAGGGAAGACAGATCAGGTTTGCAGCAGACCTATCCACAGAAACTTGGCAGGCCAGAAAGGAGTGGCAGGATACATTCAATGTGCTAAATCAGAAAAATATGCAGCCAAGAATTCTTTATTCAGCAAGGCTATCATTCAAAATAGAAGGAGAGATAAAAAGTTCCCCAGATAAACAAAAAACTAAAGGAGTTTGTGACCACTAAACCAGCCCTGCAAAAAATTTTAAGGGGGACTCTCTGAGGGGAGAAAAGATGAAAAAAAAAAAAAAAAATATATATATATATATATATATATATATATATATATATATATATATATAAATAACAAAAGCAACAAAGATTAGAAAGGACCAGAGAACACCACCAGAAACTCCAACTCTACAAGCATCATAATGGCAATAAATTCATATCTTTCAGTACTCACTCTAAACATCAATGGACTCAGTGCTCCAATCAAAAGACATAGGGTAACAGAATGGATAAGAAAACAAGATCCATCTATATGCTGTTTACAAGAGACCCACTTTAGACCTAAAAACACCTTCAGTTGAAAATAAGGGAATGGAGAACCATCTATCATGCTAATGGCCAACAAAAGAAAGCCAGAGTAGCCATACTTATATCAGACAATCTAGACTTTAAAATAAAGACTGTATCAAGAGATGCAGAAGGGCATTATATCATAATCAAGGGGTCTATCCACCAAGAAGACCTAACAATTGTAAACATTTATGCGCCAAATGTGGTAGCACCCAAATATATAAATCAGTTAATCACAAACATAAAGAAACTCATTGACAGTAATACCATAATAGTAGGAGACTTCAACACCCCACTCACAGCAATGGACAGATCATCTAATAAAAAAGCAACAAGGAAACAATGGCTTTGAATGACACACTAGACCAGATGGACTTAACAGATATATTCAGAACATTTCATCCTAAAGAAGCAGAATATACATTCTTCTCCAGTGTACATTGAGCATTCTCCAGAATAGACCATATACTAGGATACAAATCAGCTCTAAGTAAGTTCAAAAAGATCAAGATCATACCGTGCATATTTTCAGACCACAATGCTATGAAACTTGAAATCAACCACAAGAAAAAATTTGGAAAGGTAACAAATACTTGGAGACTGAAGAACATCCTACTAAAGAATGAATGGGCTAACCAAGCAGTTAAAGAGGAAATTAAAAAGTATATGGAAGTCAATGAAAATGATAACACCACAACCCAAAACTTCTGGGACACAGCAAAGGTGGTTATAAGAGGAAAGTATTAGCAATCCAGGCCTTCCTAAAGAAGGAAGAAAGATCTCAGATACACAACCTAACCTTATGCCTTAAGGAGCTGGAAAAAGAACAGCAAATAAAACCCCAAACCAGAAGAAGACAGGAAATAATAAAGATTAAAGCAGAAATTAATGCTATCGAAACCAAAAAAACAGTAGAACAGATCAATGAAACCAGAAGCTGGTTCTTTGAAAGAATTAAGAAAATTGATAAACCACTAGCCAGTTTGATCAAAAAGAAAAAGGAAAGAACCCAAATAAATAAAATCAAGAATGAAAGAGGAGAGATCACAACCAACCCACCAGAAATAAAAACAATAATAAGAGAATATTGTGAGCAATTATAAGCCAATAAAATGGGAAATCTGGAAGAAATGGACAAATTCCTAGAAACATAGACACTACCGAAACTGAAACAGGAAGATAGAAAATTTGAACAGACCCATAACCAGGAAGGAAACCGAATTAGTAATCAAAAATGTGACAAAAAACAAGAGTCCGGAGCCAGATGGCTTTCCAGAGGAATTCTACCAAACATTTAAGGAAGAGTTAACACCTATTCTTTTGAAGGTGTTCCAAAAAATAGAAATGGAAGGAAAACTTCCAAACTCTTTCTATGAAGCCAACATTACCTTGATTCCAAAACCAGACAGAGACCCCACTAAAAAGAACTATAGACCAATTTCCCTGATGAACATGGATGCAAAAATCCTCAACAAGATATTAGCCAACTTGACCCAACAATACATCAAAAAAATTATTCACCATGACCAAGTGGGATTTATACCTGGGATGCAGGGCTGGTTCAATATCCACAAAACAATTAATGTGATTTATCACATCAATAAAAGAAAGGACAAGAACCATATGATCCTCTCAATAGATGCAGAGAATGCATTTGACAAAATACAGCATTGTTTCCTGATAAAAACCCTCAAGAAAGTAGGGATAGAAGGAGTATACCTCGAAATCATAAAAGCCATATATGAACGACCCAATGCTAATATCATCCTCAATGGGGAAAAAAACAGAGCTCTCCCCCTAAGGTCAGGAATAAGACAGGGATGTCCACTCTCGCCACTGTTATTCAACTAGTATTGGAAGTCTTAGGTTCTACAATCAGACAACAAAAAGAAAAAAAAGGTCTCTAAATCAGCCAGGAGGAGGTCAAACTTTCACTCTTCGCAGATGACATGATACTCTATATAGAAAACCCAAAAGATTCCACCAAAATACTGCTAGAATTGATTCATGAATTCAGCAAAGTTGCAGGATACAAAATCAACACAGAGAAATCGGTTGCATTCCTATACACCAACAATGAAGCGACAGAAAGAGAAATCAAGGAATCCATCCCATTTACAGTTGCACCAAAAACCATAAAATACCCAGGAATAAATCTAACCAAAGAGGTGAAAAATATATACACTGAAAACTGTAGAAAGCTTATGAAAGAAAGGGAAGAAGACACAAAAAAATGGAAAAAGATTCCATGCTCCTGGATAGGAAGAACAAATATTGTTAAAATGTTGATACTACCCAAAGCAATCTACATATTCAATGCAATCCTTATCAAAATAAAACCAGCATTCTTCACAGAGCTAGAACAAATAATCCTAAAATTTGTATGGAACCAGAAAAGACGCCGAATAGCCAAAGCAATCTTGAAAAAGAAAACCAAAGCAGGAGGCATCACAATGCCAGACTTCAAGCTATACTACAAAGCTGTAATCATCAAGACAGTATGGTACTGGCACAAAAACAGACACTCAGATCAATGGAACAGAACAGAGAACCCAGAAATGGACCCACAAATGTATGGCCAACTAATCTTTGACAAAGCAGGAAAGAATATCCAATGGAATAAAGACAGTCTCTTGAGCAAGTGGTGCTGGGAAAACTGGACAGCGACATGCAGGAAAATGAACCTGGATCACTTTCTTACACCATGCACAAAAATAAACTGAAAATGGATGAAAGACCTAAACGTAAGACAGGAAGCCATCAAAATCCTCAAGGAGAAAGCAGGCAAAAACCTCTTTGATCTTGGCCGCAGCAACTTCTTACTCAACATGTCTCTGGAGGCAAGGGAAACAAAAGCAAAAACGAACTACTGGGACCTCATCAAAATAAAAAGCTTCTGCACAGCGAAGGAAACAATCAGCAAAACTAAAAGGCAACCGACAGAACGGGAGAAGATATTTGCAAATGACGTATCAGATAAAGGGTTAGTATCCAAAATCGATAAAGAACTTATCAAACTCAACACCCAAAAAACAAATGATCCAGTGAAGAAATGGGCAATAGACATGAATAGACACTTCTCCAAAGAAGACATCCAGATGGCCAACCGACACAACAGATGTTGGTGAGGATGTGGAGAAAGAGGATCTCTTTTACATCGTTGGTGACAATGCAAGCTGGTGCAGCCACTTTGGAAAACAGTATGGAGGTTCCTCAAAAAATTAAAACTAGAACTACCCTATGATGCAGCAACTGCACTACTAGGCATTTATCCACAGGATACAGGTGTGCTGTTTCGAAGGGACACATGCACCCCCATGTTTATAGCAGCACTACTGACAATAGCCAAAGTATGGAAAGAGCCCAAATGTCCATCGATGGATGAATGGATAAAGAAGATGTTGTATATATACACAATGGAGTAGTACTCAGCAATCAAAAAGAATGAAATCTTGCCATTTGCAACTACGTGGATGGAACTGGAGGGTATTATGCTAAGTGAAATTAGTCAGAGAAAGACAAAAATCATATGACTTCACTCATATGAGGAATTTAAGAGACAGAAAAAATGAACATAGGGGAAGGGAAACAAAAATAATATAAAAACAGGGAGGGGGACAAAACAGAAGAAACTCATAAATGTGGAGAACAAACTGAGGGTTACTGGAGGGGTTGTGGGAGGGGGGATGGGCTAAATGGGTAAGGGGCACTAAGGAATCTACTCCTGAAATCATTGCTGCACTATATGCTAATTTGCATGTAAATTTAAAAAAACTAAAAAATGAAATTAAAATCAATCAATCAATCAATATATCGCAAGTGATTTCTATCTGGAAAAAATGATTTCTATTTGGAAAAAAAGAACAGTTATGGCTTTATTGCCTGTACACCATTAACCAGTTTGATGTCTAAATTTGCAATTTATACCCCAATTTTTCTTTCCTGGTATCAGTTCCCATATTCCCCTTTGAGTCAGCTTTGTCATCCTTCTAGTTGTATCATTAACAAGTTTAATAATTCTTTGACACATGCTAGCTATTTGTATATTTGTATAAGATGCATTTCCAACTTTTTGAAAATTGTAACTTGACAACTCTTAGAAGTCTGACTTGGTGTAATAGGTTTAATGTACTCATTAGCAAACAGCTTGGGGGTGATATATCTCTGGTGATATTAAGGACTCTTGAATCTTTCGATAGCATCAATAATTTTATACAGGATATTTTATCTATGTCCATGCACAGTAACCTTGGAAAAGATAACCACAAGGAAGTGGCATTTGTAAACCACTGAACAAGTCTTGAATAGTGTTAGCAAAAGAAACAATTTTCTAATTTGCAAGAAATATTTTTCTACTATTCTGCAGAACTAGTCTTCCCTGCACTCATGGGATTGTGAAATTCTTGCAAGCTGTTAAGTCAGGAAGCATTTCAAATAGAAAGAGGAACTTAAAAAAATGTATCCCAGAAGAAAGATTTTTTTCCCTCCCCCTGCTCCAAAAAGACTCATAATTCATTTCAGCTACTTTGTATTTTAATGGCATCATTTTTTTTTTAAAAAAAAGGAAAGTTGAGATCTTATGGAGAGGCATCAACTATAGAAGCAAATGTGATTTTCTTTTGGTGAGGTTTGTCTAACCTTCAGTGTTTAAGGTAAACAAGATATTATTAGCCAACAATATTTTGCGGGAATCTTGAAACATCTGAATTAATTTTTTTCTTAAAATTAACCTAAAGTCAGCCAATGCACGAACTCCAATTACTTTAAAAGATCTATGACAACAATGAATGAAGCCTCTCAATCTTTACCTATATCCAGTTATTCTTTCTTTATAGAACATGGTACATCTCTTATAGTTTTAAATTACTGCATAATACAAATTTGAATTTGCCATACATCCCCCCCAAAATTATTGAGTTTCTACTATATATAAGACTCCAGATAAAAAGGTACAAATCAGCTTCCACCCAAAAGGAGGTTACAATTTAATTGGAGAGGAAATAACCAAATAAAATCCCTGTGTAAAGGACATAAAGATATATTTTTGATGTGGTAGAATTTAGTTTCTGTTTTAGCAGATCTTGATCATCTTCAGGCTATAGCCAGATGCACTATGGTAAAGCTTCTCTTATCTAGGATAAGGCATAGGATAATAGTGCCTGTGTGTGTGTGTGTGTGTGTGTGCGCGCGCACGTGTGTGTGTTCTAGATTTGAATTTATTTTTTATAGGGACCATTTGGAAGACAGACTGAAAAAGAACCAAAGGAACAGATTGAGATCACTTATCTCACTTATCTCACTTGTTGATTCACTTAGTAACCATATCCCAGCAAATAATGGGTCTTGTAAAGGAGGCAGAACACCAACTAAGTGCCTAGTACACAACATGTATTTAATAAACATTCACTAAATTGAGTTAAAGATATATCAGAAGTGAACCTTGACTTCAGAGAGCTTATAATCTATGAGAGAGGCTCTATTTAGTCAAATTATTTGGTCAAATAATTATAATACAAAGGAGAAAGTGGATTCCATGAAAGAGATATATACAGATAGCTTGGTGAGCATAGGGATAGCCAACATTGCTTCCAGTTGGGGAATCAGGCTACACTCTGGGGACAAAAATATATGTGAGTTGGACATGGAGAGATGGGTTGTATGTTGACTTGTGGTGATAAAGGTAAAGACTGCAGGGAGAATAAAAACATGAGCCAAGCCTCAGAGATCAAACAATATGGGACATGAATGGGAAAGCTCACTTTGGAAATTAAGAGAATTGGTAGAAAAAGAACTAGAAAATCTATAGTAGGTTCAAATACTGACAGCCCTTAATACTATACAGAGTTTGAACCCAGAGCTTCAGACAAAAAAACACTACCGAAGATTGTTTTCCAGCTTTATGTAATAGGCTGCTGTTCCTAACAGAGAAAAAGTTTGTATTCTATGTTGAATGTCTTTAAGCATCCCTGTAAGAAATCTCAGTATGTTTGGTTATATTGGTTTATTTTGGAATAACCATGTCTTAGAATCCTATGTGGTCTCCATTCACTTAGAATCACCTTTGACTCACCGGATTCCCGGCTTCATAATGCTCTGCTCAAAAGGGATCTACAACTTACTCTTCCAAGAAAATTGCTGCTATAAAATATATGGGTGTGAATCATCATTTCTAGTCTTTCAGTAGATGAGAAACTTCACCTCTAGTGTAAATCCTTATACTAGGTTCTTTAAACAGAAGTGGTTCTTCATTTATGAAGGTGAATTGCTTTTTGTCCATGGCTGGTCACTGCGGATCTTTGACAGCCATGATATTAGAAAGCCTTTGATGCTTTTCAGTCACTGGGCCACTCTCGAATTGCAAGAATTCTCCTGCTTTTAAAACTGACTCTCCTCAAATCTACAGTAATGACATGTTGATTACCAGTATATTATTGAATTGTGGCAGCAGGTAAATCAATATTAAATAATTACTGTTTACTGAGCACTCACCATGTCCTAGGTTACTGATAGAATGTAATCACCCAACAAGACTGAGACAAGACTGTAATTGTTACCTAAATTTACCAAAGAGAATAGCAAGGCTCTGAGATTGATGAAATTTGCCCATAGTCATGAAGAAGAAAGTAGTAATTGGACCTTGGCAATCCAATGGGAGAGTCTGGGCAGGTTGCCTCTCTGTAGACAGAGAGTTCTTCCAACTGTTGTCTCTAACCTTCTCACCCCCAATTCACTTCTACAGAGAAACAGATTGCACAACTAGAACACTGGCCTGGGCCTTGAGTCCCACTTCTTATCGGACAGCCAGTTATCGTCTACTTCTTAGGAATGTCTTTCTAGGCCCTTGCTTGCAACATTTCGAAACCAAAAAGCAATGGAGTTTCTGTGACGCCTATTCCTGGGACCTAGATATTGCAATTCAAGGCTGAAGTTTGCCTTGATTATCACTGTCACCTCGCTCTTCTCTTTATAATCTACTAGCTTCAGGGGACTTTTAAATCTTAAAATATAGTTTAACTCTTTTTTCAGAGCATTTAACTTTTTCCGATCTTTAAAATATTTTTGTCCTTTCTTTGTCCTTGATGATCTAAACTTGTACAGCTAGAAATCCTCCTAGGATTCCACTGCTTTAGTGGGTGTCTTCTGAAGTCATGTAATCTTTCCATGTATCTCTATAATTTGGGGGACTGATGCCCAGTAATGACTACAACTATTCTAGTAGAGACTCCAGCAACTGTGCCCAAAGAAAGATCTCTGTCTTAGTAGCTAAATTTCCTCAGATAGGGCCATCACTTAGCAAATCCAGCCTTTCTTGAGGCCTCCTCTTAGTATCATCATCCCTAGGGATCACTGTCATTCTCACCCTTCTTCTTTTGCCAAAATGAGATGCTATTTCTCTAGAATTATTTATTGAACTAGTTAAATATCTCTTTGCACAGTGAATGGAAACCACATTGAATTAGGCATCTAAGACTGAACAAGAAAGAAAAAATTAAGGTGTTTCCCTTAAAAGCAGGTCAAATGAAAAAGTTGTCTTTTACCAGTCCTGAAGGTTTACTAAGCTTCCACTGTGTACCATAAAGTCTCTGCTTGACACATAAAACATTTGGAGTAATCATAATGGAGCTTCATTTAGTCTCATGAGATTATGGCCCAAAGAAAGCAGGAATAGCTCTGCTGCTATTTACACTCAACAAAATTCCACTGCCATATGCTGCCTTCCTTTATCCCATCCCATCTGTTTATGACTCAAATTGTGCCTTCCTTTAGGCATTCAATAAAAACTGTGTGTGTATTATGATCCAGAAACTGTATGTTAGTCTCTGGTACTACTCTAACCATGTAAACTGGGCATTCCTCCACTGGGTAGAACCTATTAGAATCTTAGAAATCTGAACCCCTTAAAAAAATCCTTTTAAAAGGATTAAGGGAGGGGTACCTGGGTGGCTCAGTCAGTTTGGCTCAGGTCAAAGGTTCATGAGTTTGATCCCCACATGGGACACTGCACTGACAGTGTAGAGCTTGCTTGGGATTCTCTCTCTTCCTCTCTCTCTTCCCCTCCCCCACTTGTGCTCTCTCTCGCTCTAAAAATAAATAAATAAAACTAAAAAATTTTTTTGAAGGATTAAGGGAAAAAAGGATTAAGAAAAAAAGATGACAAGATAAGCTTTTGATTAATAAAGATATTAAAATTTTTTTTAATGTTTATTTTTATTTTTGAGAGAGAAAGAGAGAGAGAGTGAACAGGGGAGGTGCAGAGAGAGGGAGACACAGAATCTGAAGCAGACTTTAGGCTCTGAGCTGTCAGCACAGAGCCTGATGCAGAGCTCAAACTCAGGAACTGCGAGATCATGACCTGAGCCGAAGTCGGACACTTAACTGGCTAAGCCACCCAGGCGGCCCAATAAAGAGAATTTTAAAAATGTATCATGGTTATTTTCCATTTACTATAGAATTTTAAATGCCTTAATATTTTCCTAGCATTTTTACAGGTTTCAAAGGACTTTCATAAGTACTCTGTAATTAAAGGTCTACTTACAGAGTTTGGGTAGTTTGAAAAGGTCTTTCTCACTATGAACTCCTTGAATAGAGACTGTTTTATTTATTAATATTTATGTCTCTAGAATCTGGCTCAGGGATAGGTATGGAATTGGGAATCAGTAAGTAATTTTTGAATGAATATCTTTACATTACATGTATGTACATTATTTCTCCTGCTGGTTTGTAATTGGAGGCTGTTCCTACTATTTCCTTTTCATGTTCCCAGCACTGCTCTCATTAGACAAGGCACTTGGCTGAATCTCACCCCAGAGAAAGTTAGGATTTAGAGCATGAACTGGGACAATGCCATGTTATTTTACCACATCATTACTCCTTGAAGCCATAACCAAGGAGGTTTCCTGTCATTCTTTATAAAATGAAAGCTTAGTGAAGACACAAAGTTGCTAGGTGGGGCAAATTGGAGAATTAAGTTTCATGTTGGGGGTGGTAGTTTCATAATGAAAATGATGGTTCCAGAAATATTAAGACATATTTAAACAGAGACACTAAGATGGCATCTGAAGCAAGTACTTCATCAACATGCCTTCTTCAACTCTGCCTTTTCATAGAGGACTTGGGAATTATTTTCTCTTATATATGCCAAATGCATGGCTGCTGGTTAAATACACTAATAATCTTATGAGCATAACGTAAGATACAATAGGGATAACTGTCTGGCATTTTGGTTTCTGGAAGAAAGCAGGACAACAAGATTGTAAGTTAACCACATTAGAAGCAAGGAACAGATACAAATTGTGAGAGTGTGTTAAGGTCTTAGTTCTGACCTCGTGGTAAGACTATTTCTTGCTATTTCTATCTTTCCCCATCAGAGACTTTAATAGCCTGATTTTCAAAGGCCCTATCTATGAAAATAAAACATTAATAGTAGATAACCCAAGACTTAGAGATTGAAAATGTATCTTGTCAATAGGATAAACACTGGCAGAAAAAAAATGTTAAGAGATAATTTTAGGTACTTGCAACTTAGATATTTTCCTGTTGATCTTGGAAGTCACCTAATCTCTCTAACCTAAGTTTTCTAACTTTGATAGAAATATTTTAAAATTGGCCCATTTATGTTTTGTTACAGTGTTGCTTCAGGAAACGTTAATACAGATAAAATACTTGTAAAAATTAAGAGACCTATTCATGTAGGGCTGGTTTAGTGGTGACAAATTCCTTCAGTTTTTGTTTGTTTGGGAAGACCTTTATCTCTCCTTCTATTCTAAATGACAGACTTGCTGGATAAAGGATTCTCGGCTGCATATTTTTGCTGTCTAGCACCCTGAAAATCTCGTGCCAATTCTTTCTGGCCTGCCAAGTTTCAAAAGAGAGATCAGTCACGAGTCTTATAGGTCTCCCTTTATATGTGAGGGCATGTTTACCCCTTGCTGCTTTCAGAATTTTCTCTTTATCCTTGTATTTTGCCAATTTCACTATGATATGTCGTGCAGAAGATCGATTCAAGTTACGTCTGAAGGGAGTTCTCTGTGCCTCTTGGATTTCAATGCCTTTTTCCTTCCCCAGTTCAGGGAAGTTCTCAGCTATTATTTCTTCAAGTACCCCTTCAGCACCTTTCCCTCTCTCTTCCTCCTCTGGAATACCAATTATGCGTATATTATTTCTTTTTAGTGTATCACTTAGTTCTCTAATTTTCCCCTCATACTCCTGGATTTTTTTATCTCTCTTTTTCTCAGCTTCCTCTTTTTCCATAACTTTATCTTCTAGTTCACCTATTCTCTCCTCTGCCTCTTCCATCCGAGCTGTGGTGGTTTGCATTTTGTTTTGCATTTCATTTAAAGCGTTTTTCAGCTCCTCGTGACTGTTCCTTAGTCCCTTGATCTCTGTAGCAAGAGATTCTCTGCTGTCCTGTATACTGTTTTCCAGCCCAGCGATTAATTTTATGACTATTATTCTAAATTCACTTTCTGTTATATTATTTAAATCCTTTTTGATCAGCTCATTAGCTGTTGTTATTTCCTGGAGATTCTTCTGAGGGGAATTCTTCCGCTTGGTCATTTTGGATAGTCTCTGGTGTGGTGAGGACCTGCAGGGCACTTCCCCTGTGCTGTGGTGTATAACTGGAGTTGGTGGGCGGGGCCGCAGTCAGTCCTGATGTCTGCCCCCAGCCCACCGCTGGGGCCACAGTCAGACTGGTGTGTGCCTTCTCTTCCCCTCTCCTAGGGGCGGGATTCACTGTGGGGTGGCGTGGCCCGTCTGGGCTACTTGCACACTGCCAGGCTTGTGATGCTGGGGATCTGGCGTATTAGCTGGGGTGGGAAGGCAAGGTGCACGGCGGGAGGGGGGGCAGGCTTAGCTCGCTTCTCCTTAGGTGATCCACTTCAGGAGGGGCCCTGTGGCAGCCGGAGGGAGTCAGATCCGCTGCCGGAGGTTTGGCTCCGCAGAAGCACAGAGTTGGGTGTTTGCGCGGAGCGAGCAATTTCCCTGGCCGGAACCGGTTCCCTTTGGGATTTTGGCTGGGGGATGGGCGGGGGAGATGGCGCTGGCGAGCGCCTTTGTTCCCCGCCAAACTGAGCTCTGTCGTCCGGGGGCTCCGCAGCTCACCCTCCCTTTGTCCTCCAGCCTTCCCGCTTCCTGAGCAGAGCTGTTAACTTATGACCTCCCAGACGCTAAGTCGCGCTTGCTGTTGGAACACAGTCCGTCAGGCCCCTCCGCTTTTGCAAGCCAGACTCGGGGGCTCTGCTTGGCCGGCGAGCCGCCCCTCCGCCCCGGCTCCCTCCCGCCAGTCCGTGGAGCGCGCACCGCCTCGCCGCCCTTCCTACCCTCTTCCGTGGGCCTCTCGTCTGCACTTGGGTCCGGTGACTCCGTTCTGCTAATCCTCTGGCGGTTTTCTGGGTTATTTAGGCAGGTGTAGGTGGAATCTAAGTGATCAGCAGGACGCGCGGTGAGCCCAGCGTCCTCCTACGCCGCCATCTTCCTGCGCCCAAGAGACCTATTCAAATGTATATTATTTTAATTAAATAGTTTGTTTTCCCTTTTTTTTTTTTTTTTTTGTGAAAGCTCAGTTCTGAGTAGAGAACGTGGCCAATAAGGAAAGACTGAAAAAGTCAATTCTGGAAAAGTCAGCTCCAAATCTAACAGAAGCCTGAGTTAGTCATCAGTTAGGCAGCAAGTCTAAAATAAATTAACCATATAGCGTCAGTTTCCTATTCCCTTTTCTGTTTGATTTTCATTGGCATCTGTGTGGATGAAGCAAACTTATGTGTCTTCTTTGGTAAAAATATTGTGAAAATATGTGCTCTTTTACCCTACTAACGTGAGAAGCAGGAGGAAGTGAAGATGAGCTGGAAGAGTGAGTTGCATCAGTGAATGTAAGCTGAGCTACTCAGAATCTTAGCAGAGCCCTGTAATTCCTGAAATCTTCTGTGTTGCTTTACACACACACACACACACACAATTTTATATATAATGTGTACATATATATTTTTAAATGTAAAAAAATTTTTTTGTAACTTTTTTTATTTATTTTTGAGACAGAGAGAGACAGAGCATGAACGGGGGAGGGGCAGAGAGAGAGGGAGACACAGAATCGGAAGCAGGCTCCAGGCTCTGAGCCATCAGCCCAGAGCCCCACGCGGGGCTCGAACTCACGGACCGCGAGATCGTGACCTGAGCCGAAGTCGGCTGCTTAACCGACTGAGCCACCCAGGCGCCCCAAAAATTTTTAATTTTATTTTTGAGACAGAGGGAGACAGAGTGCGAGTGGGGGAGGGGCAGAGAGAGAAGGAGACACAGAATCTGAAACAGGCTCCAGGCTCTGAGCTGTCAGCACAGAGCCTGATGCGGGGCTGGAACCCACAAACCACAAGATCATGACCTGAGCCGAAGTCGGACGCTTAACCGACTGAGCTACCCAAGTGCCCCTATAATGTGTATATATATATATGTTGAACTTCTATGTGCCCCAAACAATGAGATTATGTTGTTGTATGAGAAATACATACTTCATACTTTCAGAATGCTTACCTTCTAGTGTAAGAAATAAAATAGTGAAGTCAGAAAAAATTAAAACAAATCCTAATAATTATAAATGCTATAGAATAACCATAAAAGAATTAAATAGGGAGCAATAGGCAGGGGGGGAATGGAAGATGGGGTTGTATAATTTAGAGACAATATCTTTCTGGAGAATTTGATGTTTGAACTAAAATCTGAATATCCAGAGGTCCCAGCCAGGAAAAAACATTTTGGAATAAGAACTAAAAAATCAGCTGAAGTAACCTAGATGAAAAAAATCTGCAGAAAAATTAGGTTGGGAGAGTAGGAAAGAGCCAGGTCATACACATAGAGGTTTACTCTATGAACTTGGGTTTTATTCCAGGGGTAGTAGGAATCTCCCAGAGGGTTTTGAGAGACTAATTTGTGGGTCAATGTCTTTCTGGACAATTTTTAGCCATTATACCTAAAGTGTTTCTGCTGCCCCATATCTCTCTTTCCTATCCTTCTTTGACACCGTTTGGTAGTGTCTCAGATATCTAGAACATTCTATTTAGTGGTGGGTTTTTTTTTTTTTTTTCATTCTTTTTTCTCTTTGTGGTTCAGTTTGGATCATTCTGTTGATCTGTCTTCAAATTCATTGATTCCTTCTTTTGTGTCCAGTCTTGTAGTTAAACACATTGAATGAATTCTTTATTTCTGATATAGCAGTTTACAGATCTATAATTTCTACTTAATCTTTTCATAAAGTTTTTATTTCTATGCTGAAGTTCCCCATTTGGCAAAAAGTACTTCTCTAAAAAATGTTTGCTGAATGAATGAATTGGTTTTGATGCTCTGTCAATAAGAAAAGTATTTTTTAAATATATAAAAAATCATATTTAGAACATTTAGTTTTTCACAAAATTATGTCTCTTCCACTAAGATTCAGTAACTCCTGCCATAACCAGGAGATAACCATCCTCATTTGCATACTTTGCAAATTTAACCTTACTTGGGGGACTAATGTTACAATTCACTTTCATATTATTGGTATTTTTATCCTTAGTTTCCTCTGGAAGCTGACAGGATTACACCCACCAGCCTATGAATGCTAAAGCACTTTGCTCGATAGTGCATAACTACAGCAACCATAATAAATGTCTCCCTTTTGCAAATGCTTTGAATAAAGCCAGAATATCATTGGGTTCAGATTTTCTGTGGAATAAAGAAAAGTCATTCTATCAAGTTACAGAATATGCTCCTTGGAATAGATTGCACATGACTGAAATTCTTTCTGTCTATAGAACAGCTTTGGCAAGTCTCTCCATGTGCACAGGTAAAAGGGAGATATGCTTTCCACCTGGAGAAGAAAACCCTCAAAGTCTATCCTGCAAAGAACAGACACTAGAGTTGTAGGAAACCCAGAATTTAACAGTTACAACTTTTTTTAAAAAGTGGAAGTGAAAAAGTATCCAATAATTCATTGTTTCTGGACCAGACAAAATAATAAGGCAAGCCTATGGAATAGTATAATAAGAAAAACAGGAATGTACATTTTCCACAAAGCACTGGACTCTTACATAAGCTTGAAGGCACTGATGCCTCTGGCAGGGGGTTATACATAGAGTTGAAATGGTTATGTTTTATTAGTGCTTATTATTATTGTGGCCAAACACAATGCTACCTGCTGCCCTGAGTGCATTTCAAGTGTAGGTGAAAATCCAGAAGATTTTCTAAAAGAGATGCATACTGACCTATATTACAAATCTACAACAGCATTCGTATATGCACATGTGCACGTACACACACATGCACACAGACACACAGACTCAAAGTGGCATTTTAATCTCTCAGTAGAAACTTTGACTCTTTCATATTCATCTGTACATTCTAGACATTATACAGAGAGACAGACATCTGAATTTGGCCGGTGGGAGGGTTGCCCAGTGATTAATTAGATCAGTGCACAGGCTGGGACATGCTGACCTTTTCTGTCCCTGCTAAGCCCAAGGCCTCTGTTTCTGAGTGTTTCCCTCTCTGTGAACTGTAACAACAGTGATTCTTTCAAAGTGTTTCACAGACTTTACTTCTTATTGCTCCAAGGAGAGGCCATTATTAGTCTGTCTACTTTACTGATGGAATGAACTGACCTGCTTAGGGACTAGTGGGAATTAGCATACAAACTGGAATTACAACTTTGGTGCCTTTAGACCTTGTCCTCCACAATGGCCACTTAGGACAAGTCTGTTGCAGCTCTTTTCTCCCCCTGTCCTGTCTCTGTAGAGGGACCCCACACTAAGAATACATTCCTATTGGTTTTGCTCTGTTTATGGTACTTTTGATGTTGTTAAGTGTGGATGTGTTCTGTATGAGGCTGACAAAGGTTTACTACTGATTGAAAGTAAAGAACTGGTCTGTCAGGTTCTATACATCCTAGGACTTGAAAGCCAGACAGATAGGTAATGCTGGATGTTAGCAAATGGGATGTGGAGATTTAAAAAATCCTCGTGTATAGTTGATGAGAGATAATGTTCTCCTAACATCTCACCGACCACAACTTAGTCTCATGGCCCCCTAACTGCAAGGGGATATTTGAAGTCATCTTTATTTCAGATAACCATATGTTCAGCTATAATAAGGGCACTTTTGACATAGAAGCAAGGAATAAACCATACTAGAAGAGAGCCAGAAAGTGCCGTCTCCCATATTAGAATGTTTTTTTCAAATTACTGCTAAGAAGCAAACAACCAGGAAGGAGAGGGAGTGTTAAATCATCAAACATATACCTTTTCTGCAGTACTTAAAATTAAACTGAGCATTTGAGATCTTTCCCTGGTTATTTTTACTGTGTCTTTTTATTTTACTTATTTGTATTGGACCTCAGATACTGAGGGCTGGCTGAATCATGACATATTATCCTCATTACTCACGCCATGTCCTGCTCTTGCTTCATTTCTTGTTGCTTTCTGGGTAGTCCTTAATAACTGCCCCCTTCCCCATTCTCACATTAAGCTATACCCTGAATGGGTTTGATACCTATCTTTGGAATTGGGTGTTTCCTTATAAATTGTCCAGTATTTTTTGCATGTCTGTGTTTTCACTCTACTTAAATTATATTGTGCTTAGAAAAACTCGGTTCTTTTCCTTATTTTTTGCACCCATCATGTTTTTAAGATTTCTTTGTGTATCTAATTTTTTGCTTCTAACTACATATTGTATTCCAAAATTCACCACCCTTCGATAATCAACTGCCTTGGTTATGGACTTTTAATTTGCTACTCAATTCTCCACTGGCCCAGCAACTACAATGATACACATGTGTATCTATACTCTTAAGGACCTGCGTGAGAATTTCTCAAGAATGGTGTTACTAAAAAACATAAGATGGAGCACCTGGGTGGCTCATTTGGTCAAGCATCTGCCTTTGGTTCAGGTCATGATCTCACAGTTCATGAGTTAAAGCCCCGCACTGGGTTCTGTGCTGACAGTGTAGAGCCTGCTTGGGATTTTCTCTCTCTCCCTCTCTCTCTGACCCTCCCCTGCCTGTGCTCTCTATCTCTCTCTCAAAAATAACTAAACATTTGAAAAAACAAAAAGGAAAATACATACACATTAGGTGACTAGGCACTGCCACATTTTTCTCTGGAATGTCTGAACTGGGCTGTATTCCCACCAGCAATACACAAAAGTTTGTGTCATCGTGTATTTTCCCCTACACTTCACATTATCAAATTTCTAACTTATGATTTTATAGGAATAAAGTAGTATATCATGGCTGCTTTAATGCATTTTAAGTGCATTTTAATGCATTTCCCCAATTATTATTCATTTTATCATGTCTTCACATATGTACTAGCCATTTGGATTTCTTCTTACATGACTTTCCTTTTTTACCTTGCCCATTTTTTGCAATGATTTTTTTTGTCTTTTTCTTACTGATTTGCAAGAATCTTTGTATACTATCCATATAAACCCATTGTCAATTAAGTCATTGTAAATATTTAGTTGATGATGATAATCCTTCTTCCAATTTGCCATCCTCTCTGACCATTATGGTCAAAGACTTTCGTCTTTTTAGAATCCCCTTCTTCATTTTGAGCCACAAAAATATTCTTTTATGGTTTATTCTACTAGCTGTATGGTTTTACCTTCATATTTAGATCTTTGATCCAGCTAAAGTCTTCTTTTATATAGGTATAAAGTATTGATCCTGTTGTTTTGTTTTGTTTTTTATGTAGTGACCCAGATTTCCTCACATCATCACTAAACTATTGATCTGGATTAGCACCATTTTCTTAGGTCAAGTTCCCTGATACAGGGTCTGAAATCTCTCTCTCTCTCTCTCTCTGAGATCTCCATTCCATTCTAAGTCTGTTGTCTTAGAATCTAGAAACCAGTTCCATATTTTTAAGAGTAGATAGAGTGTACACACACACACACACACACACACACACACACACACCTGACTGCATAGGTACAGTGAAGCATTGTCCTAAAGGTGGATTTGACTGGATTAACCTGGAAAATGTGGGATTTGATAAATGACTCTGTGTGCCACATAAATGACAAGAAAATAGGAAAACAAAGTAAACCAGGATTCCAGCATCTACCTTTGACCTCAAGGATGATTGAATTTAGAATGGGTTAAAAAAATTATACTGTAAAAAACTATAAGCTCTAATATTAAAGATCTGATATCAGTCAAAATTTCAAGTATTCCCATGCAAATGGATTAAGTATAGTTCATGGTAAAGTTTGTGATGTTTCTCTCTTTAGAGGAGAAGTAAATTTGGGTAGGATCTTTAACCTTATGAAAACATTTTAAGATAATTTCCTTTAAAATTGCTTTGTGGCAGGATGGTTCAACTCTTCCTGTAACTTCTAAAAACTTCTATTAATTAAAAATAATAATACAGTCTTGTGACTCTTAAAGTCTCCTCCTTCGATATCTGCCTTGAGAAGGAGCCAACTTGGATTTATATCTGCAGAAAAAAAGCCTGAGAGGAATATTGATATGATGGAGTCTGGGCTGACACTCTTGGTTGTTTACCAGACAAGCATTCCCCCTCTGTCCACTGGGCTCAGGAAGTGGAGCCAAGGAGGTCAGAGAAAAGCAACTGCTCCCCTGGGTCAGAACGACTGAGAATGTGGAAGCCCCTGAAGGTATTCCATTCCCCTATATTGTGACTGATGTAAAGGAACCATGTGATCTACTTTGGGGCATTCAGGTATAGAGGAAGTGTACTGAGGTTTCTGGGGAAGACTTCCTCCCTAATTACAGAAAAAGATTAGGAGGGACCCTGACCAAATGCAGCTGCTGAGAAGGTAGTGCTTGGAACCGTGGCAGCCATATTGTGACCATAAGAGAAGAAGACAACTCTGACCAAATGAGGAATGAGCCTCGGAAAAATGGAAAGGTCTGGCTCCTTGATATCCTCATCAGGCTCCAGAATAGGCCCTATTTCTGGGCTTCTTGTTGGGTAGAGAGAAAAATAAACCCCTCTATTTTAAGCAACTTTTATGTAAGCTTTCAAGAGAAAACAAACTAGTAAAGAATCAACACCAGTCTGTTTGCTTATCCAGATTCCCAGCAAATACAGTATCTGTTCTAAAGTGAACAAAGGCTAGTTATACCAATGTGGTTAGAGTCACTTACATTCATTTTACTAATCATCTATTATGTGCCAGGCTTCGTACTATGTACTGGGAACTTGAACATGAAAAACAAATAGTCTCTTATCTAAAAAAGTCCTGTGCAGTAAAATTTAAAGGAAAGGCCTGAAACTTCCAGGGAATATTGAATTTTCTTGTTGAAATAGGATTGTTCTGACCAAACTTCTGAGTTTAGTGTGCTAGGGTTGGGAAAGATGTATGAGAAGCTAGAAATAATAAAAATCACATATAACAATATCCCATAAGGAAGCGTTGCCTTAAGAATAGGCTGACTGGCAGGCACCTAAATGGCATAACTTCAGAAGCTCTAGAAAAGTTTTTTTACCCCAGACAAATCCCATCCCCCCCAACCCCCAAAACCTAAATCCAATACCTTGAGATTCATTCCTTTGGCTTATGGATTTGTCCTTTGCTAAACTCTGAGTATCCCTGAAAGGCAATATATTATTTTTTTTGCATCACTTAAGAGGAAAATTAGAGCCATCATGAAAGTTCTGAGGACCTGAAGAAAGGTGGGTAGAAGTGGAAGGAGAAGAAATAGGGACCCATAAGGAGTCTGGAGGATACTGAGGTGATTCACATTGTAGCTCAGGGTCAGTAATCCCTAAAAGGGCATGTGATCTGTAATTTTTCTGCTTTTCCTTTTTTTGGCTTGGCTTTTCTTCGGTTTATGCTAAATTAAGACTTCATCCCAAAAGGTATAGAAGTTTTCAGATAAAGATCCAATTGGTCACTCTAGTGTAGAAATCAAGTAGAAGAGGGTTAGGAGAGAGAGAGAGAGAGAGAGAGAGAGAGAGTCTATTCTGCTATTCACAGCTCTTCCAAATACCCCCCAGTGAAACAATGGGGTGAAGCCCCTGGTATTCCAGCCTCTAACCTGGAAATGTATAATTATGCAAAAATGTAAACAAAAAATGCCCCAACTGAGAAGGAGGCCAGAGAGTGGTTTCATTGAGCTTGAAGGTTCAGAGTAGACATTTCCAAATGTCTCAAGACTACGCTTGCAGAGCACTACAAGATTGCCCCCCTAGGTACACTTCCTCCCCCTACCTACACTTTCTCCCCTTGTCAGCAACCCTTATGTCCTTACATTTCCCTGTTGCCCAAAGAATCTCTGTCCAGTGACTGTATTTTGACTTCCTCCTAGAAAGTCCGATCGGTCTACAATGGGCTTCAGCCCTGAAGGCCTCATTCTGACCTAACCATTGTAGTGAAACTGAAGCATAAATAGAGAAGAAAAATTCTGACATGTATGGATGAGAAGAGCACTGACTTGTCTAAGCAAAAGTGAATTTTTCCCTTATCTGAATAAGACATTTTCCTTCTTCTGCGGATCAAGATGCTCTGGCTCCTGATTATTCATTTCCTTCTCTAAGCATTCCTTAGGCCCCTCCTGTGAGCTAAGCAGCAAGGTAGGCAGGGAGGGCCCAGTGATTAAGCCCTACAGGCAGTCTCCCTTCTTGAATAGCTTCCACTCTATTGAGAAGCCCCTGAAAAAGTGTAACAAGTGTTAGAAAGAAGGATTCTTAGAATGTACACCAGAGAAACCATACAGAGTGAGTGATACACAGTTCTCCCAAAGGAGAAGGAGGTGCACCATGAGGCAAAGAGGGGAAAAGACATCAGATGAATAAAACAGCAGCCAGTAGCTGTTTACTGTAATGAGGCATTCAGACCATACACATGGACAGACTTACCTAAGAGGGCATCCAATGGGGGAAGTGAGCTGGGAAGTGGGCTGGAACCAAGGCAGGACTTGGCTGGGCCAGAGGAAAAGGGCCTCTGGAAGGAAGGCAGAGAGAGTAACAAGCACATTGCAGTGATGGACAGTGAAGGGTTCTGCTGGAAAGAACCCCAGGGCCAACACTAGGAAGCAGTGGGAAATAAAGTAGTTTGAGCAAGTGCAACCTATAAAAATGTTTCTAATTCAATTACCTGTAAAAATTGTATCTTTCTTCTAACCACAATATCTCAGTTATTGGACACAGAGGTATTAGCTTTTTACTTAAAATGACTAATGGTATCTATTGATGATTTCATTCCTTCCCACATGCAATGTGTACCTCTTTATCATGCAAATAGGTACATAATCTCACACATACGCTTCCTCATCTGGACAGCAGAGGGAGGGGAGATGGAGGGTCCTAGGAATAAAGAACCAATTCCTCACCCCTTGCATGGAGCCCTGCGGCCACTCCCTCCAGTCTGCTCTCTGGCTTTAATTTGTGAAACCCTATCTTTTGGAGATATGCCTCTTAAAGGAACACAAAAAACGCTACCAAAAGACTCTAAAGGCTATTAATGCATTTTTCAAAAGCTGAAAGCACATAAAATCTGCAAATTTTATAAACAAACACTGAGAAAAACATGATGAGAACCAGAACTCTAGGCAACTCTACTCAAACCCAGTGCTAGGCTGCCTTTCTAAAAATTCCCAGACTCACCAGTGGAAATGTTTGAGAAGTACAAGTGCATTTTCCTGCCCTACACTTAGAGGTCCGTTGTGTTCATGAGCTGAAATGCCTGGGGGTTACCAAGCAAGAGGGGGAAACTGGGTCTTTAAAAAAAAATAATAACCTCTCCCTACGCTTCAGTCACAAAGAGAATTTTGTAATTAAATTGCATAGAGACGTAACTTCACCACCTGCTGTGCTAGGTCTGCAGATACTTGGTTTTGTTCCAGGACTTCTTCATGGCCCAGGGATTTTCCAGGTCTCTTGCTGTGTGGGGTTTAAAGTGAGTAGTAGTCTCCAATGAGTTGGAAGTGGCTTGGGGCAGTGCAAGGGGGTGGGGACAGTGGAGGATATGAAGACCTGACAGGGAAGACAGGAAAATGCCCTTTTCCTGAAAGATTTCTCCCAGATCCAGGACACCCTCTATCCCTAGACATTGAAGGATAAGGCACCCAGCACAAGACTACAGCTAGTCTAGGAGTTGGTTCTTCCAGTGACTAGTTTAGCAAGTCACTTCACCAATCTGGGTCTTACTTCCTTATTTGCAAAATTCCTCTTCTGACCAAACAATGCAGTTCTTACACGCTCTGATACAATGACCTGGAGGCAAATCCTAGAGCTACTGGGGCGAAGGAGTAGTCAATATCCACTGCGAATGTGTTCACAGGACTCAGAATAAGTGGTATTTCTGACGGAAAGGCACTCTGAGGCAGCAGGAGTGGATAAGGTATGAAGGATTTGTAAAGTATTACCAGATGGTGGAGGCTTAAGAGGACACAGTACTCTCCTCCCTTAGAATGCCCACCAGGTGCCTTTTTATGCTAAGGCCCACCTGTGCAAATCCAGGGTCCAAAGTAGCCACCCCTAATGAAGCGATCATCAACGGTGCCTTCTGGAGCACTGGGGCTCCTTCAGTATCCTGAAAATGTGCCTCTGTTTTCTATCAGCCTGAAGAGCTTGACTTAATAAGTACTTTCTTTTTGAAGGTCCACAAACATCTACCTCCCTCTCCCTAAGCCCGACATTATTACAATAAGACTTCCTTTTCCTAATTATCCCCCCTTGTCCTCTCTGAAAACCAAGGAAACACTGAAAACCCAAGTCTGAAAGGGCAGTTGTCATCTTGCTGTCACTTTAAGACTTCAACCCACTTAGCTTAGACTAGAATAGGGCAATCATTTTCAACAGTCACCAGGCTGAGTGAAAAATGACACTGCTCCCCCCACTCCATTGCAAAGGAGCAGTGCAGGTAGATGAATTAAGTCATAAATCTTGGCAACCTCTCCCACCTCACTCATTATTTCCTTATTTAACCCTTTAAACCTGCTTACCTGATCAAATAAGGCCTTAAGGCCCAGTCATCAATGTCTGGGGTAGAGAAGGTATTTGCTCTTACCCTTGGGACTGTGTGTTTGTTCCTTGAGTGTGAAACCTACTGAAGGATCTCTAGTTAGTCACACGACCAAACATCCATTCACTTAAAGGTATATAAATGCACAGGTTTGGGAGTGGCAGAACAAATAGTTTCCCTTTGGTCATTTCTCAAAATCACAGGAGCAAATTTTTTTTTTAATTAGTTAATTAATTATTTTTTTTTAATTTGGATCTAAGTTAGCATATTGTGCAACAATGATTTCAGGGGTAGATTCTTTGATGCCCTTACCCATTTAATCCATCCCCTCTCCCACAACCCCTCCAGTAACCCTCTGTTTCTTCTCCGTACTTAAGAGTCTCTTATGTTTCGTCCCCCTCCCTGTTTTTATATTCTTTTTGCTTCCCTTCCCTTGTGTTCATCTGTTTTGTGTCTTAAAGTCCTCATATGAGTGAAGTCATATGATAATTGTCTTTGACTAATTTCACTTAGCATAGTACCCTCCATTCCATCCACATAGTTGCAAATGGCAAGATTTCATTCTTTTTGATTGCTGAGTAATACTCCATTGTATATATGTACCACATCTTCTTTATCTATTCATCCATAGATGGACATTTGGGGTGTTTCCATACTTTGGCTATTGTTGATAGTGCTACTAAAAACATTGGGGTGCGTGTGTCCCTTCAAAACAGCACACCTATAGTAGTGCAATTGCTGGGTCGTGGGATAGTTCTATTTTTAACTTTTTGAGGAGCCTCCATACTGTTTTCCAGAGTGGCTGCACCAGCTTGCATTCCCACCAACATTGCAAAAGAGATCCTCTTTCTCCGCATCCTCGCCAACATCTGGTGTTTCCTGAGTTGTTCATGTGAGCCATTCTGACAGGTGTGAAGTGGTATCTCATGGTGGTTTTGATTTGTATTTCCCTGACGGTGAGTGATGTTGAGCTTTTTTTCAAGTTTTTATTTTCTATGTGCCTATAATGATTGGTCTTATAAAGAGACAAATCAGTGGCAGCCTGCACGATAGTACTGGGTGGATGCTTTCCAATGGGAAAAAGGCCAGTGCTTTTAAAAATATCTCCCACTGTCTCCGACATTGCTCAGTTAGGTGAATCCCCTCCTTTTAAACCTTTGTTTCTATTACACACAGCTACACTTAGGGCAGCAATGAACAAACTTTTTGAACAAGGGCCAATTCAAGAAAAATAAGATGCTTAGGAGTCAATTATTTTAAAAACTACAACAGAAACAGAAGTTTTTTTTAATCAGGAAATTCAATCTGTGCAAGTGTATTTAAGTATTTTAAAGTTTCATTTTATAGCTAAAAGCCCAAGAACCATATGATTAGTTTGCACTGCAGAATCTGACTTCAATATTGCACTTTTGAATAAATTGTATTGCTGAGTAAGACAGTTTTGGAGCTGGCTAATTTTGCCTTCCCATAGCAAGCTCGTAAGCTATTTGGCTCCTCTCCTTGTGCTTCTAAATTTTTTTGTCTTCAGTTGTTAAATTCATATGGCTATATTAGCAGTGCCTTCACTTCCCAAGAAGTTCTTCTTGTGCCCATTTATTTTGAAATACATAATTTTAACTAGTCGCCTTTCTTTGCTTGTTGGCAGGCATAGCAGGTACTTAAAAGTTATTCAAAATGCAATCGTCTCCACTTGTATCAATGAAAATATCTTTTTTTTTTTATTTCTCAGATTAAGTCAGTTGGTCACTTGGTATTCACCAAGTACCTGCCTTCTGTGGACAGGTGAGAGAGATGGTATGTACATCTTCATTTTTATTAGATTCAGCCAAATTTCTCTCCACAATGGTGGTTCCAACATATGCCCCTACATGCATAAGTGTTCCTGTTTCCTCACATCCTTGCCAACTTTTGTTGTTATTTGCAACTTCCTCATTACTTGTGAACTGGAGCATCTTTTCATACATTTATCAACCATTTATATTGCCTCTTATGTGAACCGTTAATATCTTTTTCAACTGGATTGACTATCATTTTCTTATTAAGTTATGGGATTCCTT
Organism: Lynx canadensis; assembly: GCF_007474595.2. Lineage (NCBI taxonomy): Eukaryota > Metazoa > Chordata > Mammalia > Carnivora > Felidae > Lynx > Lynx canadensis. The sequence continues at coordinate 124,744,747 of NC_044303.2, forward strand.
TTTATATAGGGTGCAAATATCTTCCTCAGACTATTTGTTTCTTCTTTATGATATCCTTTTTCCCAAAGAAGTTTTTCATTTTAATAAAGCTCAAATTTATCCAACTTTCCTCTATGGTTTCTGATTTATGTGTCCTGTACAAGAAAACTTCTCCTATTCCAATGTCATAATATTCTATGTTTTCTTCCAAAAGTTTTAAAGTTTGCTTTTCACACTTAAATCCTAATATATCTGGAATTTATCTTGTATACAGAGTGAGGCAGGGATCTAGTTTTATCTTCTCCATCATGCTCACTCTTTCTTATTTTAAGTGTCATTTCTTTTCTTATAGCTGGGGTTTTTTTTTCTTTGTATGTCCTTAATCACAAAATGATTCATGTTAATAAGTTGTTAATTAAATTACTAAGTTATTTTAGTTCCTAGGTTCTAATCCTGTTGCATGTTTTGTGCCTAATTCTATCTCTTGGAGGACTGTTGCCTGACAATTTGTAATTTTAGAGTGTGAGTTCATCTTCAGCAGGACTTTGCAGGCATACTTTGTTTTATTGGGCTTCATTTTAGTACCTTTTACAGGTAATTGTGTGTTGTTGGTTTTTTTTTTTTTTTTTAATAAATGGAAGGCTTATGGCTATCTTGCATTGAAAAAGTCTATTGGCACCATTTTTTCAAGAGCATTTGCTTACTTTGTGTATCTGTATCACATTTGGGTGATTCTCATATTTCAAACTTTTTCATTAGTATTACATTTGCTATGGTGTCTTTGATCACTGACCTTTGATGTTACTATTCTAATTGTTTGTGCAGTGCCACAAACTATGACCATATAAGTTGGCAAACTTAATAAATAAATGTTAAGTATGTTCTGACTGCTCTACTTACCAGCCATTCCCGCATCTCTCTCTCCCTCTTCTCAGAAACTCCCTGTTTCCTGTAACACAACAATACTGAAATTAGGCCAATTAACAACCCTACAATGGCCTCTAAGTCTTCAAGTCAGATGAAGAGTTATATGTCTCTCACTTTAAGTCAAAAGCTATAAATGATTATGCTTAGTGAGGAAGGCATGATGAAAGCCAAGAGAGGCTGAAAGCTAGGCCTCTTGCTCCAGTTAACCAAAGTGTGAATGCTAAGAGTTCACGAAGAAAATTAAATGCACTATTCCAGTAGATACATGAATGAGAAGAAAGCAACACAGCCCTATTGCTGACATGAATAAAGTTGTAGTGGTCTGGATAGAAAATCAAACCAGCCACAACATTCCCTTAAACCAAAGCCTAACCCAGAGCAAGGCTCCAACTCTTCACAATTCTATGAAGGTTAAGAGAGATGAGTAAGCTACAGAAGAAAAAGTTGAACCTAGTAGAGGTTGGTTCATGAGGTTTAAATAAAGAAGCCATCTCCACAACATAAACATGCAAGGCGAAGCAGCAAGCGCTCATGTAGAAGCTGCAGCAAGTTCTCTGGAAGATCTAACTAAGATAAATCATGAAAGTGGCTACACTGAACAACATATTTCCAATGTAGATGAAACAGCCTTCTATTAGAAGAAGATACCATCTAGAGCTTTCATGCCTACAGAAGAGAGGACAATGCCTGGCTTCAAGGCTGGAAAGCACAGGCTGACTCTTTTTTCTTAAGGGATAATGCAGCTGGTGACTTTAAGTTAAAACCAATGCTCATCTATCATTCTGAAAATCTTAATGCCCTTAAGAATTATGCTAAGACTACTCTGTCTGTGCTCTATAAGTGGAACAACAAAGCCTGGATGATAACATATCTCTTTACAACATGGTCGACTGAATATTTTAAGCCCACTGTGGAGACCTGCTGCTCAGAAAAAAAAAGATCCCCCCCTTTTCTTTTTAATATATCAAGTTTATTGTCAAATTGGTTTCCATACAACACCCAGTGCTCATCCCAAAAGGTGCCCTCCTCAATACCCATCACCCACGCTCTCCTCCCCCCCCCCCCCATCAACCCTCAGTTTGTTCTCAGTTTTTAAGAGTCTCTTATGCTTTGGCTCTCTCCCACTCTAACCTCCTTTTTTTTTTTCCTTCCCCTCCCCCATGGGTTTCTGCTAAGTTTCTCAGGATCCACATAAGAGTGAAACCATATGGTATCTGTCTTTCTCTGTATGGCTTATTTCACTTAGCATAACACTCTCCAGTTCCATCCATGTTGCTACAAAGGGCCATATTTCATTCTTTCTCATTGCCACGTAGTACTCCATTGTGTATATAAACCAGAATTTCTTTATCCATTCATCAGTTGATGGACATTTAGGCAAAAGATCCCTTTCAAAATATTATTGCTCAACGCACCTGGTTACCTGAGAGCCCTGATGGAGATGCACAATCAGACGAATATTGTTTCCATGCCTGCTCACATAACAATTATTCTGTAACTCTCAGATCAAGGGATAATTTCTACTTTCAAGTCTTCTTATTAAAGAAATACATTTCATAGGCTATAGCTGCCATAAATAGTGATTCTTCTGATGGATCTGGGCAGTGTAAATTAAACACCTCTGGAAAGGATTCACCATTCCAGATGCCATTAAGGAACATTTTCGATTTGTGGGAAGAGGTTGATTCCAGCCATCATGGATGACTCTGAGGGGTTCAGAACTTCAGTGGAAGAAGTAATTGCAGACATGCTAAGAAATACCAAGAGAACTAGAATTGGAAGCAGAACCTCAAGATGTGACCCAATTGCTGCAATCTCATGATAAAACTTGAATGGAAAAGTTGTTTCTTATGGATAAATGCAAGAAAGTGGTTTCCTGAGCTGGAATCTACTCGTGGTGAAGATGCCTTGAAGATTGTTGAAATGACAACAAAGGATTTAGAATATTACATCAACTCAGTTGATGGAGCAGTGGCAGCATTTTAGAGGACTGACTCCAGTTTTGCAATAAGTTCTACTGTGGGTAAAATGCTAACAAACAGCATCACATGCTACAGAGAAATCATTTGTGAAAACAAGAATCCACTGATGCAGCAAAATTCACTGTTGTCTTATTTTAAGAAATTGCCACAGCTACCTCCAACTTCAGCAGCCATCTCCCTGATCAGTCCTCCCATCAGCAAAGACCTTCCACCAGCAAAAAGATTATGACTCTCTGGGGCGCCTGGGTGGCTCAGTTGGTTAGGTGGCTGACTTCGGCTCAGGTCATGATCTCACGGTCCGGGAGTTCGAGCCCCGCATCGGGCTCTGTGCTGACTGCTCAGAGCCTGGAGCCTGTTTCAGATTCTGTGTCTCCCTCTCTCTCTGACCCTCCCCTGTTCATGCTTTCTCTCTGTCTCAAAAATAAATAAACATTAAAAAAAATTTAAAAAAAAGATTATGACTCTCTAAAAGCTCAGGTGGTGATTAGCATTTTTTAGCAATAAAGCAATTTTTAAACTATTTTTTAATGTTTATTTTTTATCTTGGCAGGGGAGGGGCAGAGAGACAGAGAGAGAGAATCCTAAGTAGGCTCCACACTGTCAGTGCAGAGCTCAACGTGGGGTTCGGTCCCATGAACCATGAGATCATAGAATATGAGCTGAAATAAAGAGTCAGATGCTTAACTGACTGAGTCACCCAGGCATCCTGGCAATAAAGCATTTTTAAATTAAGATATGTACATTTTTTAGAGCGCCTGGGTGGCTCAGTCAGTTAAGCATCCAACTGGCTCAGGACATGATCTTGTGGATTGTGGGTTCAAGCCCCACATCAGGCTCTGTTCTTATAGCTCAGAGCCTAGCACCTACTCTAGATTCTGTGTCTCCTTTTCCCTCTTCCCTCCCTTGGTCACCCCTGTCTCTCTCCCTCAAAAATAAACATAAATTTTTTTAAAAAATATATGTACATTCTTTTAGTTTATTTAGAGAGAAAGAGAGCATGCAAGCGAGAGACGGGCAGAGATATAGAGAGACTGAGAGAGAGAGAGAGAGAGAGAGAGAGAGAACCCTGAGCAGGCTCTACACTGTCAGTGCAGAGCCTGATGTGGGGCTCAAACCCACAAACCATGAGATCATTACCTGAGCTGAAACCAAAAGTCAGACGCTTAACTGACTGAGCCACCCAGGCACCCCCAGATAATGTACGTTGTTTTTTAAAGACATAATGCTATTGCACACTTAATTAAAAAGAGTCTAGTGTAAATATATATATATGCACTGGGAAACAAAAAAATTCATTTGACTTACTTCATTATGATATTCGCTTTATTGTGGTGGTTTGGAACAAAACCCACAATATCTCCAAAGTATGTCTGTACTTCTATAAGGTAACCCTGGTGTACCACAGACCCAAGACCAATCTTTAACATAATTTCTCATCAAGAGTTTCTAAGACCATACAGATATAAATATAGTTAACCTCAAACTCATGAAGTGGAAGCTTGTGAATACAAATTATCAGGGAAACTTTTGTTTCTACATATAGCTCTTAGAGACACAGACAGCTTCCCTGTGCTGGTCAGTGGGGTTGTTTTTTTCCTGGTTCATTTTTCACAGAGGTGGAGCCATTTAGAGTTCAAACTACACACAACTGAGGATATTTACAGGAAAAACACAACCACTTGGTAAAGAGAAGAGTCCATAATTAAAGTTACTTAAGGGAAACCTTACTTTATGTGCAATGAGCTAAACTAAACAAAGGTTTTCTGTCTTATAAATTAAGAACTAGTAATTGTATTGTCAAGTGCTGCATCCCATGGCTTGCTGCTAAATTCAGAGAGCCCTTGTCGGTTGGCTTTAAAAAAATACCCAAATCCACTTTACTGGGTGAAGGTTACTTTATGGTGGAAGGGAAACTTTTTCCCTTCTTTTGCCATCCTCCAACATTTCTGCAATCCTCCAAGAACTTTCCATACATCTGCCTTACCATGATGAAAATGCTGCAGGGAATACTTAGCTAGAGGTTCCTTAGGAGAAACCTGGGTAAGAACGTGTGCCCTTGTTTAGGTATGAGAATATATACAAGTAGGGACCCATGCAACAATCTCTTCTAAAGGTGCACTCCCTGTTCTTTTAGGAGCATATTAATAATTACTTTTACTCTCTCCTGCCTCCTAATCACAGGCATTTCCAGTGTTGTCAAAACAGTTCCTGCCTGCATCTGTTTTCAACCATTGGCATGGGTTCCAGGGAGTGTTTGTGAGACAGGAACAGAACAAAAGATTGACAGCCATGTGTTGACATTTTGGGACTGTTTGGAAATGAGAATAATCCAGGTTTGATGTTGTAATTCCTCCTTTTATGGGCAAAAGTAATGTCTCAGCATGAATGAGCATAACTAAATGTACTGGGACACACCCCAGGCACATGCACTCCCTGGACACTCACTGTGCTTTTTGTTGTTGCTGTTGTATCACAAAAGGCAGCAGACAACTTTTGTTTCCCCACTCCCAAATCTCTTACCCCATTTTATTGAAATGAATAAAACATCAGTCTTAAAGGGAAAAAAAATTCCCTGATTTATGTGTATCTTTCTTTCCTATGATCCTAGTTACCATTCATCACAATGAATTAATTTTTAATTACATAATAGATTCTCATTGATAAAATTAAAATACAGATAAAGAAAAACTTCTCTGTGCCTACTCACCCAATCCCACATTGTTCCCCAATTGTGTATCCTTATCACCCATCCACTCTGTATCCTTTTAGAATTTTTCCAACCATATACATTCACATGTATGTTCAAACATAAGAAAGGATACATTTTGTTTGGTAAGAGTTTCTGTTTGTTTAAATTGTGCCATACTCTGTATAGTGTACTCCAATTAGTTTTTATTACTTAAGTTGAATGTATTTTTCTTATCAGTACCCATTTATTGATTTCATTCTTTTTAATGGAAGCATAATCTTCTGCAGAATTGATATATAGTAGTTTATTTGATTATTTCTAAAAGATGGAAATGTGGATTATTTAAAAATTTTTCACTATTACAAAGAATGCTATGATGAATGCCCTTGAACAGTGTTATGATGAATTGCTGGGTAACTGTGCTAATGTTTTGTCTAGCATAGGTTCTGAGAAGTGAAAATTGGGGGCATAAGGGTAACAGTTACTTCTTTAAAGCAGCAATAAAATCTATCTAATCTATTTAGCTTGGACTGCCATAACAAAATACTATACTGAGTGGTTTAAAAACAGATATTTATTTCTCACAGTTCTGGAGGCTGGAAAGTCTAAAATTAAGGTGCTGATAGATTCAATTCCTATTGAGAGCCCTCTTCCTGGCTTGCAGATTTTCATCTTCTGACCGTGTCCTTACATAATGGAAAGAGATTGAGTTCCGGACTCTCTTCCTCTTCTTACAAGGATACTAATTCCACCAGGGAGGCCCCACTCCCATGACTCATCTAACCTAATTACCTCTCAAAGGCTTCACCTCCAAATACCATAATTTCGTGGAGTTGAGCTTCAAAATATGAGTGGGGGGGGGTGGGGCACAAATATTCTATTATCCATCTACCTATCTCTATCTATCTATCTATCTATCTATCTAAGTAGGTAATAAAGGCCTATAGTTTAAAAAATTCAAAGTCATGATAAAGAGTAATCATAAATCGAAAAGCAGGCATTAAAAAATGTGGATTTTAATTCAATCATATCAATAATCACATTGTATGTGAATGATTTAAACACACCAATTAAACAACAGATCATCTGTTTGGGTTAAAAGAACAAAGGAAGGTTCAACTATATGTTACCTATATGAAACCCACCTTAAATTTAAAGAGATAAATTAAAAGTGAAGGGAGAGAAACACTAATAAAAAGAAAGCCAAAGTACCTATATTAATATCAAAGTAGACTTAAGAACAAAGAATTATTACCAGTGATGAATGGACATTCCATTTTGATAAAGAGGTTGGTTCATAAAAAAGATGTAACAATCCTAAATGTATATGCATTTAACAAGACAACTTCAAACTACAGGAAGCAAAAATTAACAAAACTGAAAGGAGAAAAAGGCACATCCACAATTATAGTTAAAGTCTTAAGCATTTTTCTCTCAGTAACCAATAGAGTAAATAGAGAGAGAATTGGTAAGGATGTAGATGACCTAAACAACACTATCAACCAACTTGACCTAATTGACATTTATAGGACACTTGGCCCAACAAGAGCAGTATCTCAAAAATGTTAAAAGATTTAAATCATCCAAGATGCTCTCTGTCCATAATAGTATTAAAGAAGAAATCAATAACAGAAAAATATCTTTAAGATCCCCAAATTTTTGACAATTGAACAATATGTACTAAATAACCCATGAGTGAAAGAGGAAGTCATAAGGACAAATGGAAAGTATCTGGAATTTAAAGAAAATGAAAAAACAATATATCAAAATTTATAAATGTAGCTAAGGCAGGGCTTAGGGGGAAATGTATAGCATCAAATGTATAGCATTATATTAGAAAGGTTACTGGGAAAATAAAAATTGAACGGAAGACTGAAGACACAGAGTCACAACATGCAAAAACAAAGGAGAAAGCAGTAACTAGGCCCTCAGCCAATGTCACACCTCCCACTAATCCTGTGAGAATGCCACTACATCAACTATAGGCCACTGACCATGCCAGGCTGCCTGAAAGTCTCTACTGGCTCTGGAAATTGGCTCTCATCACCCCAGCTGCTTCCACCAATAATGAGAATGTTTCTTGTTCTTTATTTCTACTTTTTAGGATCATCAACTCCATCTTCACAGTCCAAAGCTTATGGATCAGACTGGCTGGACCATATGCCCCTATCTTAACTGAGAGAATGAATGACTTAAGTGGTCAGTTTCTATGATTAAAAAAAAAAAAAAACTGGCTATTTGTCCCATAAAAAATTAGATCCAGAAATTATTAGGAAAATGAGTTAAATTTTCCCTGATAGGATATAGCTGGTCAAAAAGACCCAGACTTGAGAACGAAGGGTATGTTGTCAGGAGAATTTCTAGAGACCTCTCGGGATTTTTCAAGAGGCTGAAACTGAATCTTCTATCCCAACCATCATCCTAACTCCACTCTTCCCACTCTATACACAACAATGGAGGAGGAAAGAGAATGAGAGATCAGAGTTACCAAGAATGCAGTGTTCATGTTGGGAGGCTGTTTCCGGACACCACCCAACAACTCCATACTCTTCCCTTCAACCTCACTCATGCAGGATTTCTACCAACCCTTCTCTCTCACAAATGAGGGAAGTACGGGGCAACTGGGTGGCTCAGTCGGTTGAGTGTCCGACTTCAGTTCAGGTCATGATCTTGCAGTCTGTGAGTTTGAGCCCCGCATCAGGCTCTGTGCTGACAGCTCGGAGCTCAGAGCGTGGAGCCTGCTTCGGATTCTGTGTCTCTCCCTCTCTCTCTCCAACCCTCCCCCACTCATGCTCTGTCTCTCTCTCTGTCAAAAATAAATAAACATTAAAAAAATTTCTTTAAATACATTTTTTAAAAAATGAGGGAAGTAGACACTTAAGCAACCATGGGTAGAGTCTGCGAGTATTTGTAAGAAAGGAAGGCTCATGTCTCACTCTCTGCCTGTGGGCCTTATGTGGTAGACAATTGGATATAAGAGGTAAAAAGAAAATGAATGGAAGGTTAGACAGGAAGTTTAATTTTAACTATGAGACCTGCCCAAGGTGTCATTAAATAATGGTAAAGGATACTATGACAGTACAGTTGAAAGCATTTATACCGATAACACTGCTTAGTTGCAGTCAACAGAATCCACTCTAGCTAGCTTTGTCAGAAAGGAATTTATTTAGGGATATAGGAAGCACTTAGAACCACTAATAGGATTGATGAAAGAGATTCCAGGCTGAGCTCTAAGAAACTGACCTCAAAAGAGTTTTTGACTCTGCCACAATTAAAACAAAAGCAAAAACAAAAACAAAAATCAGAAAGCCATGACACCTCTAAGACACTGCTTCTGCTAAGAGGGGCCAAATGGATGCTCCATGTCCTGCCTTTTTATTTTTTTCTCTTTCTTTCTTTCTTTCTTTCTTTCTTTCTTTCTTTCTTTCTTTCTTTCTTTCTTTCTCTTGAGAGAAAGAGAGAGGGAGGGGCAAAGGGAGAGAGAGAATCTTAAGCAGACTCCACACCCAGTGTAAAGCCCAACATGGGGCTCAATCTCCTGATCATGAGATCATGACCTGAGCCAAAATCAGGAGTCAGATGCTTAACCAACTGAACCACCCAGACTCCCCATGTCCTGCCTTTTTAAACAAAAGTTCTAAATCAAAGTCTTTTGTAAATGTATCTTTTTTATGGAAACTAAATTATGTCCTCACACTTGGAATATGGGAAATGGCAATGTAGTATCGTTTATTATTCTACATGTAAAACGGATTTAAATTGTGGGAAAGTATTAAAATGTGAAAAAAGGCACATCTGGGTTGCTCAGTCAGTCAAGCACCCAAATGTTGATTTCAACTCAAGTCATGGTCTTGTGGTTTATGGGATTGAGCTCCAAGTCAGGTTCTGAGCTGATAGCATAGGGCCTGCTTGGGATTCTCTCCCTCTCTCTCTGCCCCTCCCCCTGCTCTCTCTCTCTCTCTCTCTCTCTCTCTCTCTCTCTCTCAAAATGAATAAACTTTTAAAAATGTGAAAAAATGTTTAATAGTTTTGGGGCAATGCAAATGAAAATACCTACTATAGCCATTACTGGAAAAAAAAATTTATCTTAATTCATGACTTGAGACTATGTAAAAAAAACTGGTTAAAGGAATATATAACATTGATCTACATCTTGATTTTCTCACTTAAATTATGTCTATATCAATTACACATAAATCTGCTTCATTTGTTAATGGTTGTATCATATTCCATTGTGTGGATAGATTCTAATGTATTCAGTTCTCTAATGATAGAAATTGAGGTTGTTTCCTATATTTTGCTATTATATTTTAAAAGCTGGAGTGCAGTTATTACTGGCACACAGTAATAACCCATTATGATCAGGCCCCTTCCAAATGAGAGATTGGCATTTCTTTGCTTTGTTTTTACGGTTTTCCAGAATTAAATAGAAGGGAAATATTTTCCCCTTTCAGGTGAATGTGCTATATACTTGAAAATCAATTTTTGAATAAAGTTACAGCAAAAAAGAGATTCATGGGAGAGCAAGTTTTCACACCAGGTATCTTTGTGACCTCAGGCAAGTGACAAACTTTTTTGGGATTAATCTCATTATCTGTGAACTTCAAAGTTTAGATCAGGTGATCCCTTAGGTACAGCTATTGAACTCTGTGGTCCTGAGTAATGTCATTGGGATACATTTTGTTGCTTTAATCTTTCAGAAAAAAAAGTATATCTTTTACTTTTCTTGAAAGACCTAGAGAAATGAGACCCATGACTTTGTTTCTTCTTGTGTCTCCATCCTTCTCATCTTCACAGCACCAAAAGCAGCACTCCAAATACAGTAGATGGTTAGAAAATTAATTACCAAGTGATGGTGCACCACCACTGAATTAAGTGCTCATGGGTAGATTTTGGAATAATCATTCCTATGCCTTGCTCACATTTGGGTTCTAGAATGCTCTATTCTTCTCTGTGGTTAAGGAATTGAAGCATTCCTTCCTGAATCCATTCTCTGTGAAGGAACTGTGTGATTTTTATTAACTGGATTGTCTTGTATTATAAATTACGGTTTATCAGTTAGTAATTTGGTCCTTAAATTTGTTTTGTCACTATATACTTTTTAGTCCTTTGGAAACTTTGGAACCCTGAGATACTCAAATCCCTTCATGGAAATGAGGCAAAACATGTTTGGAAGAATTTGTCTTTAATGTATATGAAAGTATTTTGTAAATGTCATACTCTTTTTTCTTCTCTGCGATTGTGGACAAAATGTAGAGTCCTGAATCATAAGTGGACAATGGGTTATAATAAGGTAGGTAACCTTGCAACACAGCAGAAACAGCAGTCTTTGTCAGGTGGTCCAGAGTACAAATCACATTCTGTCTCACAGGTATGTGGCTTTAGGGCAGTCATTTGACCTCTCTAGGCCTCATGTTAATTATATTTTCTTTGCATTGCTATTACAAAATTTAGAAGAGTATATGTAACATGTCTTTCATATGTTAATTCCAAACTATGGCCATTGTTAGTATTATTACCCATCATGCAGTGATGATGAGAATATAAAATACATTCAAATGGTGGACTGAACACACAGCCACATGGAAGAAGGCAAACAGCCTGGACAAGGTATTAGGGCTACCCTCTAGCTTCCACAAAGCTAGCTGAGTGGAATTGCCTGGTATTAACTAAGCAGACACAATCTCCAGGAGCTTATGTCAAAACCAGTCATACTTTAATATAGTCCATTAAAAAAAAGACTGTTCACTGTCTTCTGGTGTGATCTCTATGCCAAAAATACTATCTGGCTATTCATGCAGAGGTATATGCAGTGTGTCGGTCATCCTGGATCGTCTCCTTGTCTCTCACCCCATACAAACTACCAGCTCTGCATCCCTTCCTCCCCATCCCAGGTCTGCCTTGGCTCTGGTTGTACTGCCTGTTTCCTGGATTCCTGTCTTTTCTCCAGTCTCACTCCCTTACAAGTACTTATTAATCCTACTGCCAGAGTGATGGCTCCACTGCCTCCCTGTAGGCTAAAGGATAAATCATATTTTTCTTTGACTCATACAAAATCCTCCATCACCATTCCCATCCACCTCCAGCCTAACCTCCCATTACTTCTTACCATCTTCTCCCCACCTCCCAAACTCTACTCTCCTAAGAATACTCCTCTATTTATAGGTCCTGAACACTCCATCTTTTACATTGCACATGCAGTTAGTTCCTCTGGCTGGAATGCCCTTCACTGGATTGTTCACCTGAGAATCACCTGCTGAGCTTTCATAAAGACTTCCCTGCCTCCTTCACTTGGCTAGGTGCTCTCCCATCTACCTTATGCTCACCCCATTCTCCACACAAACCTTGCTAAAGCAATTGCCGTATTGCTGTGTAACGGTTTGCCTGTTGGTTCCCCCAGAATTGGATAGTAAGTCCCTGGAAAGGCTTTTTGATAATAACAACTACATGTATGTTCGTATTTGTCTCTCCAGGACTAACACAACACTCGGCACACAGTAGATATTCAACAAATCATGGTAACTAGCTATATCAGTTAGAAATGAGCATGGCTGTAAGTGATGGAATATGTGACTAGGAGTAGTGTGAAAAAATAATGAGTTATTTTCCACAGATAAGATTTCTGGAAGCAAGTGATTACTAGTGTTGGCTTAGCTGTTCACAGATGCCATTAGGGGACTTAGCTTTATCTTTCTTCTTTTAATCTATCCTCAACCTAACAGCCAGTGTGATCTTGTTAAAATTTAAGTCAGATCACATCATATCTCTATGCACAACCCTCCAGTGATTTGCTCAGAGGAATATCAAAGTCCTTACATTAGCATTTGGGGCCGCACCACATGTATGTTTGCTGTTCTTTTGTCTATAGTACTTTTCACTATGTGACATACTATATCTTTCACTTATTATACAGTATATATTATCTTTCTCTCCTGTCACCACTAAAATGCAAACCTCAAGGAGAAAAAAAATTGTATATTTTGCTCACTTCTATATCTCTAACAAACTAAAACAGTTCTTAGCACATAGTGGACACTCAGTAAATATTAGTTGAATAATTAAATGAATGTATCCTCAAGTAAAACCACAAATGAGAAAGGAGAAATAACAACTAACAGCAAAGAAATACAAAGAATTATACGAGAATATTATGAAAAACTATTTGTGAACAAATTGGACAGCCTGGAAGAAATGGATAAATTCCTAGAAACATATAAACTCCCAAAACTGAAACAAGAAGAAACAAAATTTGAACAGACTGATAACCAGCAATGAAATTGAATCAGCAATCAAAGAAATCCCAAAAAACAAAAGTCCAGGAGCAGATGGCTTCACAGGTGAATTCTACCAAACATTTAAAAGTTAGTACCTATTCTTTTCAAGCCATTCCATAAAACAAAAAAGGAAGAAAAATTTCCAAACTCATTCTATGAGGCCAGAATTACCCTGTTACCAAAACCAGATAAAGACACCATAAAAAAGAGAACTACAGGCCAATATTTCTGATGAACATAGATGCAAAAATCTCAACAAAACACTAGCAAACCAAATCCAACAATACATTTAAAAAAATCATTCATCATCATCAAGTGGAATTTATTCCTGGGTTGCAAGTGTGGTTCAGTATTTGCAAATCAATCAACATGATACATCACATCAGTAAAACAAAGGATAAGAACCCTATGATCATTTCAATAGATACAGAAAAAGCATTTGACAAAGTACAACACCCATTCATGATAAAAACCCTCAACTGGATAGGTTTAGGGGAAACATACCCAATATAATAAAGCCCATATATGAAAAACCCACAGCTAACATCATCCTCAATGGGGAAAAACTGAAAGCTTTTCTCCAAAAGTCAGGAAAAAGATAGGGATGTCCACTCTCACCACTTTTATTCAACATAGTCCTTTAAGTCTTAGCCACAGCAATCAGACAACAAAAAGAAATAAAAGACGTCCAAATCGGCAAGAAAGAAGTAAAGCTTTCACTATTTGCAGGTGATATGATACTATATATAGAAAATCAGAGAGACTCTACCAAAAAATTGCTAGAATTGATAACAGGGATTCAGTAAAGTCACAGGATATAAAACCAACATACAGGAATCTGCATTTCTATACACCAATAATGAAGTACCAGAAAGAGAAATTAAGTAATTTATCCCATTTACAATTACACCAAAAAAATAGTAAGATACCTAGGAATAAACCTAACCAAAGAGGTAAAAGATCTATACGCTGAAAACTATAAAACACTGATGAAAGAAACTGAAGATGACACAAGGAAATGGAAAGACATTCCACGTTTATGGATTGGAGAAACATATATTGAAATGTCTATAGTACCCAAAGCCATCCATGCATTTAATGCAATCCCTGTGAAAATACCAACAGCATTTTTCACAGAGCTAGAACAAAAAATCCTAAAATTTGTATGGTTCCATAAAAGACTCCAACTAGCCAAAGCAACCTTGAAAAAGAAAAACAAAGCTGGAAGCATCACTTCAAGTTCTATAACAAAGCTGTCATAATCAGGGGAGGGTGCATGGCTCACTAAGTTGAGCATCTGACTCTTGGCTTCAGCTCAGATTGTGATCCTAGGGTTTTGGGATAGAGCCCTGTGTCAAGCTTCAAACTAAGCATGGAGTTGGCTTAAGATTCTCTCTCTCACCATCTTCCCCGCTTGCCCACTTGCTTGTGTGCCCTCTCTCTCTAAGAAACAAACACAAAACCAAAAACAAAAACAAAAAAATACAAAGCTGTCATAATCAAAACAGTATGGTACTGGCACAAAAACAGACACATAGACCATTGGAATAGAACAGAAAATCCAGAAAGGAACCCACAACTATATGGTCAATTAATCTTTGACAAAGTGGGAAAGAATACCTAATGGGGAAAAGGTAGTCTCTTAAACAAATGGTATTGTGAAAACTGGACAGCTACATGCAAATGAATGAAACTGGACTACTTTCTTAGACCGCAGGCTAAAATAAAATCAAAATGGATTAAAGACCTAAATGTGAGGGGTGCCTGGGTGGCTCAGTCAGTTGAGCGTCCGACTTCGGCTCAGGTCATGATCTCGTGGTCTGTGAGTTAGAGCCCCGTGTCAGGCTATGTGCTGACAGCTCAGAGCCCGGACCCTGCTTCCGATTCTGTGTCTCCCTCTCTCTCTGCTCCTCCCCCGCTCACACTCTGTCTCTCTCTCAAAAATAAATAAACATTAAAAAAAATAAAAAAAAAAAAGACCTAAATGTGAGACATGAAACCATAAAAATCCTAGAGGAGAAAACGGGCAACACAGGCAGTAACTTCTCTGACATGGGTGATAGCAACTTTTTTCTAGATAGGGTCCTAAGGCAAGAAAAACAAAATTAAAAATAAACTATTGAGACTACATCAAAATAAAAAGCCTCTGCACAGCAAAGTAAACAATCAATAAAACTAAAAGGCAATATATGGAATGGGAGAAGATATTTGCAAAGCACATATCCAATAAAAGGTTAGTATCCAAAAGAGATAAATATACAAAGAACTGATACAACTCAACACCTAAAAAACAAATAATGCAGATGGCCAACAGACATAATAAAATGATACTCAACATCACTCATTGTCAGGGGAATTCAAATCAAAACTATAATGAGATATCACCTCATACTTGTCAGAATGGCCAAAGTCAAGAACACAAGAAATAACAGGTGTTGATGAGGATGTGGAGAAAACGAAACCCTCATGCACTGTTGGAGGGAATACAAACTGGTGCAGCTAATGTGGAAAATAGTATAGAGATTCCTTAAAAAGTTAAAAACAGAACTACCCAATGATCCAGCAATTTCACTAATGGGTATTTACCCAAGGAATACAAAATCACTATTTCATGCACTCTGATGTTTATAACATTATCTACAATAGCTAAGACAAAAAAGCAGCCCAAGTGTCCATCTATAGATGAATGGATAAAGAAGATGTGATATATATACATAATGGATTCTTATTCAGCCACAAAAAAAAAAAAAATGAAATCTTGCCATTTGCAGCAACGTGGATGGAGTTAGAACAATGCTAAGTGAAATAAGGCAGTCAGAGAAAGACAAATACCATATGATTTCACTCACATGTGGAATTTAAGAAATAAAACAAATGAGCAAAGGGAATAAAAGAGAGAGAGAGACAAATCAAGAAACAGACTCTTAACTATAGAGAACAAACTGATCATTACCAGAGGGGAGGTGGGTTGTGGAATGGGTAAAATAGATGATGGATATTAAGGAATGTACTTCTCATATTTAGCACAGGGTGATATGTGGAATTGTTGAATCACTATATTGTACGTCTGAAACTAATGTAATTCTATGTTAACCAACTGGAATTAAAATTGAAAAATATATACATTCATACATGGATCTTCCTATTCCACTTTGCCTAGAATCTTTGCTTTGTCTTCATCTTTACTGCCTCTTGGCTACAAAATGGCTGTTGCTCTCCTGACATCATGTCCATGTCCAAGGAAGAATGAAGAGGGGACAGGAAGAATGGTGCCACATACATGGGTCCCTTTTTAGCAAGAAAACAAAACTTTTTTCAAAAGTCCCAACCTGACTTCAGCTTATATCTCAATGGCTCAGGTTATGTCATAAGCTTCTGTCAGCAGTGAGACAGGGTAGGAAAGCAAAGCAATAACTAGGCATATTGCTTCCCTTAAGAAACCTTGAAAGAAGTGGAGGACTGAATATAGAATAAGTAACTAATAGGGTCTGCTGTGAAACTGCTGAAGGAATACCCCAAGCCTTAGGAACAGAGTGGAGGATGTACTGCCTTCTCCTTGAATCATCTCTCCATCTCATCCCTTCTTTTCCCCAGATGGCCTGGCCCCTGGTCACTGGACTAACATGAAAGGGGAAAGCAGTCTGTGGTCAGAGGTCCAGGGAGTTTATCAGAGATATTAGTGTCTGCTTCCTTGAAGCTACCAAAAAGCCAGCATATCACAGTGCTGAAATTGTTATGTCTCTCAGGCTCATAAGCATGCTTGGCCTTGTTCAGGCATATAGCTCCTTCAGAACCTCTTAACTTGGTCACAATGATCAGCACTACCCAGCCTCTGGGTCTCCAGACTGTACACTGATGAAAAAACTCTGGCAACAGTTCAAGTGTCTAAGATGGGTCTAGTCACATAGAAATATTCATGCAACGTCCTCCAGGCTGGCTGTGTGGTTTCCCTGGAAACAAGAGCCTTCCCTGACCACCGCACCTGTGCTGCTCCACATCCTCCAGGAGGTGACTGAAGCTCCCTTAAACTAGAAGAGAACCATGTGACGCTATATGGGCCATGGTTCTCATGATATGCATGGCAAAAGGAATTCAAGGGAGAAAAGTCAAGTCAATAGAAGGTGCCAAGACCTTGAATATTAAGGCCTGAAGAAGACATAATGATGAAATTCCTTTCAGTTATTTCAGTTATTCCATCACAATACTTGTCACTTTGTTCTTTACTGGGTTAGGGGCTCCATGAAGACAGTGAACGTGCCTATTATTTTTTTGTATTTCCAGCACTGGTGAATACATGGTGGGTGTTCAACAAACGGGCACTGAATGAATGAATCAAAGATTATCTGAAAACAGAATGTGTCTGGAGTATGGGAGTGAGGGGCTCAAGGGAATTCCATGTACCCATGCACAGCACTCCTCCACAGCTTCTGCATTAAAATAAAAAGATTTTACTTTTATTGACCTAATTCCATTAACATCAAGATTTTTTGCCCATGGTTGCCTTTGAAAAGAAAGGGAAAAAATGTCAGTTTGTCCAGGGCATTTGAAAAGTTATCAAATAGTTTAATATCAAGGTAGGTTACTCACATCTCAAAAATTCCATTATTCTGTGATTCCTCCTTTGCTTTTTCATGTAAGAATATTCTCCATTCAGGGGAGTAACCTTGATACAAGTAAGTCTATTAGTATAATCCCAAAATATCTCTAATTAAACATGACTTCCTTTAAAAAATAATTATAATATCTTCAGTAGCTAATCTTCCTCTCATTTAATTAAAGTATCTGTCATTTTCTCAGGTGTGACATCTGAGCACAGAGAATCCCAAACCCTTTTAAAAGAGGGAAGGCATTTTCCTGTATCATGTCTCAGAGTATTTCCAGGGCTCATAATGGTAGAAAGAAGATCCTCTCCTATCTCCTATGTCAGCCAGTGGCATTCTGTCCAGACTGTTCCCACATATGCCCACTAAAATGAACTGTATTTAAAGAGAATAGGTTCTTAACCTGAACACTTAATCTGGTTTGTAACATGACTTTACTGGCCCCAAAATTAAGAGAGAGAGAGAAGAAAGAAAGAAAGAAAGAAAGAAAGAAAGAAAGAAAGAAAGAAAGAGAAAGAAAGAAAGAAAAGTTATAATCCTTCACAATCATACATCCTTAGCCTTGTAAAGTTTTTCAATGTGGTAGAAGAGAATTGACTTTCAATTGCTGCCATGCTAGACAGCCATGTTGCCACTGTCTCTGCTATTACTTCTTTCTGCTGGAAGAGGTGCAAGAAAGAAAAGGTGCATATGAAGTCACTGGCTACATAGGACTGTCCCATGTGATGCGATGCCATGATCTGGCCATCTCTTACAGTACAGCTTTTCATTCCAGGATAGCCCATTGTGCAGACTGTTTTGGATGCAGCTTGGCATGAGCACAGAAAGTCCATACAGCCACCCACAACTTGATCTACTAGTTGTGAACGGAAACTTTTGAACACGTTCCACCGGCTGCACAATGGTACCATTTATGACTTTATTCTCAGGGGAAAACATTTGCTGTGCGAATAATACCAGGGACTTATGTAAGCCTCTTCATTTTCAGGGAGCTTTATGGGTGTCAGCAAATTCACACAACACCGTGGTAAGGTAGCAAGGCATTGTTATACCTTCTTTACAGAGAGAGAAACCAGATCACAGCATCAGATTTTCCCAAGGCCAAATGGACAATAAGGGGCATGGACTCATTCCCAAAGAGAACCATCCTCTTCTGCTAGAGAACACTAACAATTTTCCACTTACAGAAAGGCTCCACAGGGTTCTATCCTGGATCTAACACTTGAGGATAACTACTCTGACTTTTGACACTTCTAATGTTGCATGATTCTTTGGTTTTGTCCAGATGGGTAAAAAGGTAAAGACAAAAAGGGGTACCCATATAAGATACTGTGAAGGCTTGCCATCTCTCATATGCCTCGTCACTGAGGAATTGTCCAACCTATAATCACAGGATAACAGAGGGAAATGCTGAGTATCCATAAAGTTCTATGAGGGAAAAAATAACTTTCACTACAATATAGGACATTTTTGTTGATTTCAATTGCTATTTATGAGATTGAGAGTCTTCCCTATAAGCTCTGAGAACATGTTAAATACCTCTAGAGTGGGTTGAATTGTGGCTTTCAAAAAAAAAAAAATGTCCAAGTCCTAACCCTCATAGCCACAGCTGTGACCTTTTTGGCAAATAAATGGGTCTTTGCAGATGTAATTAAGTTAAGGATCTCAAGATGAGATCATCCCGGATTTGGGGTAGGCCTAAATCCAGTGACAGGTGTCCTCGTAAGATAAAGGCAGAGAGAGATCTGAGACACAGACACACAGAGGGGAAGGCCATGTGAAGACAGAGGTAGAAACTGGAGTTATTCAGCTAAAAGCCAAGGGAATTTAGAGTTGCCAGCAGCCACCAGAAGCTAGGAGAAAGGCATGGAATGGATTCTCCTTTAGAAACTGCTTAGAAGAACCTTAGAACCTTCCCTGAGAGACTTCCCGTAGAAGAATCAGTGCTGCCTTGATTTTAGGTGTCTGGCCTACAAAACTGTAAGAATAAATTTCTGTTTTTAAGCCTCCTAGTTTGTGGTAATTTGTAACAGCAACCCTAGGACACGAATACATCCTCTTCAGCTTCTCCCCATCCTCAGAATCACATGAGTTTTAACTCAATTCAAAGCTAAATACATACAATGACAAATCTTTTCATTTGTGTGTGTGTGTGTGTGTGTGTGTTAGAAGATACAAATTCTAAAATCGTTGAAAATTACTCTCCTAGATCACCAATATTAGTGAATGAAAAACTGGATTATCCTGACTTATTCCACTGTTAAGGTCAAAGGGACATCATGAAGAGAAGAAAAATCAAGAAGCAGTGGAATGAATTCTAGTCACAAAGCAAGAGTTTTCATACATTATCTTCTCCAGGCCACTGCCTCAAGAAAGAACAAAGTGAAGCACAGTGTAGCCTTTAAAAATAATGTTATAATTATTACTAATTTAATAAAAATTTATTACATAAATTCAACCATTACAGAAACTCATAATGTAGAAAATGACAACCTCCAATATAGAACACCTTCGTCTAATTTTTTTTTCTCTCTAAATACATGGACACTCTGTCTCCTTCCCCAACCTTGTAAGAACTGGAATGGAGAGGGGGTCTGCAGGACAGGCTGGTGTCTACTAGTTTTTTGGCCTAATTTAGTTGAATGAAAGGAATGTTTGCTGAGTGGTTCCAAATGTAAGCCCTATTTCTTGAAAGCCTTGGGTCAGACAAAAAACTGACCAAATACATCTCATGTGAGATTACATTTTTTTTATTATAACACAGGTTGATATACTTTTTCAGCGTCAGATTAGTAAATATCTCAGGTTTTGTGGGCCTTGTGGTCTCTGTTGCAGCTAAACTCTGCTAATATAGTGCAAACGCAGTCAGAAATGATATGCACATGAATAAGCATAGTTCTTTTATTATCATTTTATCACTGCATAGCAAATGACCACAAATTTAGTATCTTAAAACAACACTTATTTACTAATTCTAGTCCTATAGGTCAGAAGTCTAATTGGCCTAGAATTCTCTACTTAGGGTCTGACAAGCCTGACAAGAAGGTGTTGGCCAGAAGAGCTCTCATCTGCAGGCTCTGGGTAAGAATTTGCTTCCAAACTTACTCAGGGTTTGGAAGAATCCAGCTCTTTGGGGTTGTAGGATTGATACACCAGCCTCCTTGCTGCATGTCAGTGAGAGCCATTCTCAGTTCTTAGAGGTCTCTCTCAGGTCTCTCATAGGCCATTCATAATACGAATGTTTGTTCTCTTCCAACCCAGGGGAAGGACATCTCTCTAACTTCCTCTTCTCCTCCGAGCCAGGCAGAACCCTTTACTTTTAAAGGGCTCATATGATTACCTTAGACCCACCTGAGTAACTTTCCCATTGACTAGCCAAAGTCAATTGATTAGTAACCTTAATTACACCTGCAATAATCCCTTCTACCGTATAATGTAACATAATCACAGCAGTGAAATCTCATTATATTCACAGGTTTTGCCCACAATCAAGGGGAGGAGATTATACAAGAGGGATTGTCACTGGGGGTCATTTTAGATTCCGCCTACCATAGCTTTGCTCTACTATAGCTTTATTTATAGACAATAAAGTCTGGATTGAGTAAAAGTTTCACATTTAACAAATATTATACTTTATTTTTCAACCTCATGAAATGTAAAAACTATTCTAAACAAGCAGAGGGCTAGATGTGGGGCAGGAGCTGTGGTTTGCTGACTCCTGAGTTAGAGGATCAAATAAACAAATGTTATAGGAACACCAAAAGAGTAATTTTCATTGTACCCACAAAGTGCCTTCATCACAGTAAGTATTCCAAGAGAGCATGAATGAACAAATACTGGGTTCCCAGTGGAGATAACATGCACCCCAAAAGTCCTGGTACAGAGTCCACTGCTGGGAATAGAGTAAAAACAGTTCTGCTTTGGAACAGGAGTCCAGGCATGACTTAGGGGAGGTCCAGGTGGCCCAGAGCTCAGGCTGGAGCACCTGTGACATTTCCCCTGGGCTCCAAAGTAAAAGCATTATAATTATAAGGGGCATATAATAGTTAAAGTCTACCCAGCACATTTTACCTGATCGCTGGACTGAAAAGCCAAGCAAAACTCAATGGTCTTTCTTTGAGATACTGGGCTTGGTATATGGGTTTAGGTCTCCTTAATGACTGGTTGGCTCATCTGGCTTTGCAACAGTACCACATTCCAACTGAATGTATTTCTTGGTAAATGAATGAGGTAGGAATGGCTTGGACCATACTGAGAGTAAAATGCATGGTAAACTCAGGGCTATGGGGAAATTTAGCACTAATTAGTGTAATCTCTTTACTAGTATAAAGGATCCATCCCCAGCATTTTCTAGGTGGAGATATTCTCTGGGATAATAGGAAAAATCACAGAATTGGCTGAAGCCCTATCAGAGGTACAGTATTCGCTCTGGAAAATCTGGGAGAGTGTTCTAGTCTGTAAACTACCCAGAAACCCAGATTTATAGAATACCAGGATTAGAGGGGACCTGAAGGACCACCTGTTTCAACTCTCACATGCAGGAAGAAATCAAGTCTTGAGATATTAAATTACTTTCCAAATGTCCCAAGCTAGGTTAGTAAGAGTTTAGGAAGATCCTATTTATTGTGATTCCCAATAAAATACTATTTGTGATCCAGCTTCTCTTCTTCATTTGTCCCAGACTCTCTCAAAATTCTGGTTAGCATTGTGGCCAGAATTGTGCCAGAGATTATTGTTTCTTCCTGCTCCTTCCATTGTCACATCATCTCCCTGGGCTGTTGTCACTTTTTATCTTGTATTTTAGAAAATTGAAGAAGGTGCTTCCTGCCTAGATTTTCATGGGTCCTTTTTTCCTGGTTGCTCTTTTAGATAACATATCCAGGCTGCTGGTAAGGAATCAGAGTTCTGGGGACAGCCTGGTTTGGTCTGTAGACAGTCTAGTTGAGGTCAGAGCAATCCTTGCATTAAATATCAATATTGAAGAGAAGTGGGAAGAGGTTTCTAAAATATTTATTTGCATTTCTAATTTATGGCTCAGTTTTCCTTAAAATTGAGAGGACTAATTGCCCTGTGCCACCTTAGCAATACCCTAAATTTTTGGAGATCATGCTTTTTGTTAGACCTCCTTACCAGTGAGTCACATCTTTCATTGCCCAACATGTCCCCAGTGTCTTAGGATTCCCTGTGGTTTCTCCTCCATTCCATGTACTTAGCCCCATCTCTAGGCTCCTGTCATCAGCTTTCAAGACCATAATCTAGGAGCTGAAAACCCACAAGGGAACTCTCTGGACTGCAGTTCTCCAAAATCCTTCTCTCTTGCAAAGCCTCAGGATGGCCCAGGCATGACCTCTAATGTCATGCGGTGTCTATCCTTCTTTTCTACCTCTTGGTATTCCTTGGTCCTGCTTATTATCCCTCCATAGCCTGATAGGGAGGTCATATCTTCTCATCAACACAAGGTCCTTCCAGCTCTCCACCAAAATTGTGTCCAGTTGTCCTCACCCCTCCCATCTTCACCTATGAGGACATGGAGACTTTTGTTGGATTTGGCACTGCTCACTGGGTTTTCTCCTCCTTTCACTGTCAAAACTCACTTGTTAGACCTGCCTTGCTATGATTCTGTCTCCTGTGTCACCACTCCTATCCAACTCACTCTTTTTGTTCCCCAGAGCCTCTGCTCATGAACACTGTGGGACTAGCATGCCTGGGTAGGTTCAGAAGGCCTGCAGAACTGACACCATGAAGTCACCTACAGAGAGCTTCTCCCTACTAAGAGTTCTAAGAAGGACCTCTGTTGTTTGCTTGCTCAGGTGGGGCCTCTGTTCCCACCCCCAGCCCAGGGCACCATCACTGGAGATTAGGAAGCAGCCTCTGTTCCCCCATCCCTCCCCACATGTATCATAAATGTTTCTTGAGGAAAAATACTGCAGCCTCATGGCTGTCAGTTCTGAAGGTCCTAGGACCCCCATTTTGAGGCCCCATTGTGGATTCACTGTCCTCAATCCTCTTTCTGTTTCCATTTTTTAGGGCAATTGCATTCATGTAATGAAAGCAATGCCTGTATCATTGAAGCCATAGCTGTTTTCACACACAACACTTACCTTTCTCTTCTGGACTTATAACATGTGCCCTGAATATGCTGCTTCTATCACAGCAGGGGCACTCACTCCTGTCTCAGTTCATCCTACAAGAGAGATACAGGCATTTCCTGTTATTATTTTTGCCCAGAAGTGTTTTTTGTTTTTTTTTTTAATTTTTTTTTCAACGTTTATTTTATTTTTGGGACAGAGAGAGACACAGCATGAACGGGGGAGGGGCAAAGAGAGAGGGAGACACAGAATCGGAAGCAGGGTCCAGGCTCTGGGCCATCATCAGCCCAGAGCCCGACGCGGGGCTCGAACTCACGGACCGCGAGATCGTGACCCGGCTGAAGTCGGACGCTCAACCGACTGCGCCACCCAGGCGCCCCTGCCCAGAAGTGTTTTGAACCTTAAAAAAAAATACTTTTCCTCTTTTATAAAGAAAAATGTGCCTGGGTGACTCAGTCAGTTAAGCATCTGACTCATGATCTCGTGGTTCTTGAGTTCAAGCCCCACATGGGGCTCTGTGCTGACATCTCAGAGCCTGGAGCCTGCTTTGGATTCTGTGTCTCCCTCTCTCTCTGTTCCTCCCCTACTCATGCTCTGTCTCTCTCTCTCTTAAAAATAAAGATTAAAAAAAATTTTTTTAAATGCTATGCTCAACCACCCAACAAACTCTTGACATGACCCACCTAGCAAGATGAGACCCTGGCCCCATCAGGTGCTCCCTTAGAAGGCTCATTTGTGCAGATTCCCTACAGCTAAGAGAATTCATCAAACCTACTTTGTTTGCTTATATTACAGGAACAGTAGACTTACATTGGTTCCCAAGTTGTGAAATTCTCCTATAATATTAAACACCCTTTTTTTCAAAGTACACATACATTTCCTTCTAGAAATGTTGATACATATCCAAAAGAACTTTCTTTATCTGTTTGAAAACCAATGCTATAAAATGTTAGCGGAACAAAAGGAAGATGTGAAGGCTACACAAAGAATGACTCTGTGGGACCCAGAGAGAAAAAGAGAAGAGAACCATCATGAAACTACCTGGCCAAACAGTGTTCTCAGAAATGGGTATATGTTCTTTCTCAACATGTATACCAAACCTTTAGGTTTGAAATAGCACATGTCTGTGTGTTATGCAGTATACTACTCAAATGAAAAAGTTTTCACCCCAACTCCAGAAGGGCCCTACTTTATAAATTTCTTATTTCTCGTGCAATGCATTCAGTATGACCCTCTCCTATACGAGCTCGTCAACTTTGTCATTTGCCATTAGTAGATGCTTGAGAAGCAATGCAAAGACCTCCTGTCCACAAAGCCCAACTGCAGGCATATGTATGAATCCAGAGCCCCTAGCTAGGGACAAGGAAGGGATATATGTGTGTATTTTGGGTGTGGGGAGTGGGAGCGGGTGGAATCCCAGAGATCACAGGTTGCAGAGCTCTCTTTGAACTTGATCATTTTTAAACTTTGCCTTTCCTTGAGAAATAATGACATCTGAGACACAACACAATCCCAGGGTATGAACAGGCATGAGACTTCAACTGCTCCTACTAGCAGAAGTGAGAGAATACCAATATGACAACTCCACAGACATATGGTACAAGGGATCATTACCCAGGCTGATCAACTCTGCACGGTCCTATCTGCCTTGGCCCCATAAAGCACCATTGTACAGTTTAACACAGCTGGACTGACTCTTCAGAAACACACTGCGTGGCTAAGGCTGTGCTGACCTGAAAGAAAAGAAGGAAAAAAGATAGCATTAATGTCTCCCTCTCATGTCAACAGGATTTAGTGAAAAAGAAACAGAGGACTTTGTCATTTTTTAATGCCCCCAAATCTTCCTATATATCCAGGATATTTTGAATTCTATTTAGTATTTGATTTGAGTTTTAATTATTTAACAGTAGATAAAGTCAAATGAGTAAATCACATGCATTAAAATCCTGAAAACCTTTCCCAACCTAAAGATAGCCAATAACTTTTAGCCTACATTTCACTTGAGGAAAAACAAATGTTTCAATGAAGTGTCCCAAATTCTTAGACAAATCAGAGATAAGAAGCTCCCGCCAGCGACTTCAGTGTTACTGGCCCAATTTAGCAGTTTGGGCCTTGGCGGAAGTCCCACTGACAGGACAGAGGACTCTTTGGGAAGACAGAGGCAATTTGAAATGCAAGTGTTATTTATAAATTATCTCCAGATGGTCCAGTTCCTACAATTCCTAAATTGCTCAGATTTTCAGAGTGGAAATTTTAATCACAGACATTTGAGGTGGATTTAGTCTAAACTGGGGATGATTTTGAGAACTTAAATGACAAAAAGAAGGCAAGAGAGTCTCTCCTGGGACTGCTCAGGAGACTTGCCCTTGCTTGTGGTGTCAGTGAATCACCATTTGCATTCAGCTTTACAGTTCACAAAGCCCTTTTGCTCAGACTCTCAGAGAGGCCTTGCCCTTTGCACCTGGGAGGAACTGATGAAAATATCCTCTAGGGAGGGAACCAAACTGAATAGCTAATTTACTGTTAGAGCATCTCTCTCTCTGTCTCTCTCTCTCTCTGTTTCTCTCTCACCCTAGCACAGGTTAGGTATTACAGTTCCAATTCTCCTGTTTCTGGTAAGCACTTCTCCATATCAGGAGCTATGTCTGATCTACACTTTGCCATCTCCCCTGCTCCGTCCCTACACCTTCCTCCCTCTCCTTCCTTCTTTCACTACTCCTTTTCTTTCTCCCTTCTGCTCTCTCTTTCTTTCTTCCTTCTATCCTTCCATCCTTCCATTGTTCTTTCCACTATTTCTTTCATTTATCCAACAATTGTTTATTAAGCCCTTACTATGTGCCAGGCACAGGGTTGGGTGCTGAGTAGAGGGCAAAATACCCTTTTGTCAGATGCTAGTGGACAAAAAAAAAAAAAAAAAAAAGGACCTGAGTCCTCCCTCACCAAAGAGCTTTATAGAATCACATAAATTCCAGTGCATCAGAGTCTATGTATCCAAAAGAATAAAACCTTAACATCTCTACTTCTACCAAAGATTAATTTGAGACTCTGAGGAAAGATGATCTACCCAAGATTATAAAATTACAATTGAAATTGCAGGGGAGGGTCGGGACAGCTCTCTTAGGCCTCCACATACACAGGCTATGATTCTTCTGTGTATGTTTTTGGTTTAGCTCAGACTGTGGGTTCTGCTCAGACTCAGAGCAGGCATTTGATGACTTTAGGGTCTCCTGGGTGGCTCAGTCAGTTAAGCATCCAACTCTTGATCTGGGCTCAGGTCATGATCTGACCTGAGTTCGTGGGAACAAGCCCTATATCAGGCTCTGCATGGAGAAGTTGGAGGCTGCTTGGGGATTCTCTCTCAACTTCTCTCTCTGCCCCTCCATCACTCATTCTCTCTCTCTCTCTCTCTCTCTCTCTCTCTCTCTCTTTCAAAAAAAAAGCAGGAATTTGATGACTTTAGAATAAGATCCAGAGGATCATTAAGAAGGAATGTTCATTATTGCCCAGGTTCATTGACTTGTATGGATAAAATACATACAAACAGGAGAAAAACAGTTTACCTAATGAAAAAAAATGACTTAGAGGGGTGCCTGGGTGGCTCTGTTGGTTGGGTGTCCAACTCTTGGTTTTTGTTCAGGTCATGATCTCATGGTTTGTGGGTTCAAGCCCTGCCTTGGGTTCTCCACTGGGCATGGAGCCTGCTTAAGATTCTCTCTCTCTCTCTCTCTCTCTCTCTCTCCCTCTCTTCCTCTCTCTCTCTCTATGTCCCTCCACCCCTCAAAAAAAAAAAAAAAGAAAAGAAAAGAAAAAATGACTGATTCAGCAAGAAAATCATAAGACTATAGGTATGTTATTCATTTGGAAGGCCATACATGCTTGTATAATTGATTTACAAACTAATTCTCTAGAAAGAATAATATGGTGGTTAATTCTGTCAATGATTATCACCACAGATATAAGAATGCAATAATGAAGAACGTAGGACAAAGAGAGCTACCCCTTGGGCTTTCAAACTCCAGCCCATATCAAAATGACCTAGAAGGCTTGTTACAACATGCATCAATAAATAGGCTCATCCCCAGAGTTTCTGATTCAGTAAATATGAGGTGGGGCCTGAGAATTTGCATTTCTAGTAAGTTCCCAAGTGAAACTGATGCTGCCCTTCCAGCTGGAGAAATGGAGAATCCTGAGTTAGAGATCAGCTTTAGGAAGAGCATTAAAGGTTGTGGAATGGGCAAAGATGGGTGCAAGAGGCACATGACTGAACGTAGCGGGTGTCCAGTGCCGGACACTTTGAAAAGGATGTGGATGAGGTTGTGGAGAACTCTGAAAGCCAGAAAAGAATGGAAGGAAGGAAGGAAGGAAGGAAGGAAGGAAGGAAGGAAGGAAGGAACAAAGGGAAAGAAAGGAAGAAAGAAGAAAGAAAGAAAGAAAGAAAGAAAGAAAGAAAAGAAAGGAAAGAAAGAAAGAAAGAAAGAAAGAAAGAAAGAAAGAAAGAAAGAAAGAAAGAAAGAAGAAAGAAAGAAAAGAAAGAAAAGAAACGAAAGAAAGAAAAAGGCGGGAGGAAGGTAAGATTTTCTAAAGTAAGAGAGAAACATTAAATGTTTTTGATGAGAAGCATCACGTATGTCACAACCTGTGTTTCAGAAAGATAACTAGCGACTATGTGAGGAGTTTGGGTCTCTTTGAAAGCAAAAATTTTGGGCAGAATCTGTGGCTTTTCTGTATAATTTCATGATACAGTTAACTGAGAGAGAAATTAAGTGAAAGGATACAAAATAAACAGAAATAATTTTTTAAACTCCAATATTACAATCTAACAATATAATGCTATTGATTTATTCTTAAAATATATTTTTTAATTTAAGTAATATGTATATAATTTTTATTAAAATTTTAGAAAATACAGAAAAGGAGAGGAAAAAAACTCAATCACTCATATTCCCATTACCTCCACACAACCACTAGTAATTTTTTTAATCTTATTTATTTATTTTTAGTAATCTTTATACCTGTGGGTTTCAAACTCACCCAGAGATCAAGAGTCACATGCTCTTCCAACTGAGCCAGCCAGGCACCTCAACCAATAGTAATTTTTTAGTGTATTGTCTCTATTGTCTCTTCATCTTTTTTATAGACAAGAATATTTCACTTGTGACCACACTATAGATAAAAAATTTTTCCTATCTTATTTTATACAAAATATTTTCCTAAGTTACTATATGCTTTTGCTAAACACAACAATCACCAAATGCAAATGCTACAGCAGTTGTTGTTTGCCTACCTAATCATCCTATTCCAGATTTTCCCTGCTGGCTGAAGCCAATGATTTTTGGTCCACACCTCCTTTATTTGGCTTAAGTAAATCTTCACTAATATAAAGCAGTCAAAGTAGTTCTCTCTTGCCAGTAACTGATTTAATGGCTTTCTTTCAGAAAATGTCAAAGTTTTTTACTTTGACAGTCAAAGTTTTCTGTTACTCTAACAGAAATGAGCAATGTGAACAATGCCCCCCAAAGCTATCACATCCTAATGGTTGGACCTATAAATGTCACCTTATTTGGGAGATGGGTCTTTCCAGATGTGATTAAGTTAAGGGTCTTGCTGGATTAGCTGGGTGGCCCTAACTGCCATCATCAGTGTCATCACAAGAGAGAAGCTTCCACAATACACATACTAAAAATGGAATACTATAGAGAAAACTGCATGGTCCTGCACAAGAATGACACACAAATTCATGAAGAGCTCCACATTTAAAAGAGGGAGAGAGGCAAAAGGAGACTTTACATGGGCACACAAAGGAGGTGATACAAAAATGGAGCAGAGAGGTTTGAAGACTGGACTGAGGTGGCCACATGACAAGAAACACTAGCAGCACCCTGAAGATGGAAGAAGCAAGGAGTGGATTCTCCCTTAGAACATCCAGAGGGAGCACAACCCTATCAACACCTTAATTTCAGCCCAGTGATACTGATTTTAGACTCCAGAACTGTGACCGAAGAAATTTTGATTGTTTTATATCACCGAGTTTGATGTCACATAGGAGCTGTAGACAGCTAATACATTGACCTAGTCCAAATCCTTCTTGAAACGTTCTGTCCCAGTTCTGGTCAATAAGACATAGTCTATGAAACAGAAGGCTCTTCTTGGAAAGATTTTATTGCTCTTAGAAAAAGAAATGTAGGGGTTGGGAGGTGGGCAGGAGTCTAATTTTTCTTCTGAATGTTGTTGCATCTACCTGTAACATTAAAACCATGGCAGCCATCTTGTAACTATGAGGCAGGTCAGCCTGAGAACAAGCCAATGAGCTAAAGGTGGGAGAGCAGAAAGACTGAAGAAAACTTGGACCTTTGATGACATCATCAAACTGCTTTAATTAACCAGCCCTGGGACTTTCCTATTAGATTTCTTCTTATGCAAGAGGATCTTTTTTAATTTTTTGTTAATGTTTATTTATTTTTGAAAGAGAGACAGAGCATGAGTGGGGGAGGGGCAGAGAGAAGGAGGCACAGAATTGGAAGCAGGCTCCAGGCTCCGAGATGTCATCAGAGAGTCCGATGAGGGGGCTCAAACTCACCAATAGTGAGATCATGACCTGAGCTGTAGTCAGATGCTCAACCGACTGAACCACCGAGGCGCCCCACGAGATGATCTTCTAACGTGAGATTAATGTGATTTTCAGGCTACCTTTAGTTAGGTTTTCCCTTATTTTCAGATGAAAGCAACATACCAGATAGATTACACCATAATTATGGTGGGCCTGCAAACAACTGCCTGACTTTGTAAATAAAGTTTTATTGGATCACAGTCTAATCCATAGACCACTGTTGTCTTTTGCACTACAATAATAAAGTTGAGTAGTTGTGATGGAGCTCGAATGGCCCACAAGCCTAAAATTACACTACCAGGTCCTGTCACAAAAAGTTTGCAAACTTTTGCTATTCTGGAACACATCCATTCCTTTATTGTTACATATTGTTTTTCTAGTTTCTCTGAAAATTGTCTTCTCTATGTAAATTTTTAAAACCTATCACTTGACCATACACCCAAGTGCTATACAAAGAAAAAAGGGTCCAATAAGAAAATAATTAACACACTCATGGAAACAATTTACAATCAGCTCCCACCTCAGCTGTGATCTTACCAGAGTCTGCCAAAGGTTGTGATCAACACATGGGACTGCATTTTTCCACATATAAATAAGTACTAGGGAGTACAACAACAAATTCAAAACTGCAGCCTAATCCTGAGGAAAAAACAAGGAAAAAAAGCTTTTCTTTTCCTTTTTTTAAGTTTAAATCAGCCAAACTAAACTTCCTCCAAGGCTGAATGCTGTTGGTGGGATGTACATCACAGTGAATGTTATTACAGCTGAGAGAGAAGGGCCTGAGCAGTCTCCAGCCAGCCTGAAGCACCCCACTTTATGGTTGCATCCTGTGCGGGGAGAAAGCTACTATTCAGTGTCTAAGGCTGGACTCAAAGCTTATCATGTAAATGGAGCCAATTGTATATTTAATTGATGTTTTGACTCCATGCCACATTCTCTCCCTCTCTCTTAAAGAAGAAGAAAAAAAAAATCACTTCTTTTTAGCAAGTTCCCCACATGGCACTGCACTCTGAAGTCACCTTCCTTAAATGATCTGGGAGGCAGGCAATCCTGCAGTTAAAATTGTAGCTGCACACAAGCAGGTGGCAGGAGGGAGTCACTGACTAAATAACCTTTTGAACTTTGTGGGAAAGTCAAGCTGTAGCTGCCCCAGCCAAACATTTCTACTTACTTCCCTGGAAGCTGATCAGGAGGCTCTCTTTGGGTGCAGAAAGAGCAAGATGTTCACATCTCTTAAGTTTTTCCGGGGGCTTGCAGGATGCCCTCTGGGGCAAAACACAAATAAACTGGCAAGGTGCATAATCTGAATAATCTTTGAGGATGAGCCAAGCCTTGTCCTTTTGTCAGAACGAATCATCTAGAACGAGTCTGGCATCCTGGAGAGAGTCCAGAATAAACAGTCCCTGAAGGCAATGCTCTATAAATGCCCAGGATCTGGCTGTGCTTTAACATACCCACACACCTCTCACTCACTCACTCACTCACTCACTCACTCACTCACACAATGCAATATTCAGCAAAAACACTACCAAGAAACCCTCAGGAAAACAACCAGAAAACCATTGGCTGCAGTGTGCCAGACTCAGAGAATGGACAAAGGCAGAAAGTTTCAAGTCCATGAATATTCAACAAGAATCAATGAAAATGCTTTTGGAAAGCTCCGGACTGGCACTCCCAGCCTATTCCACAGCTACCTTCTTTCCAAAACATCTGATAGGGAAGCTTTCTACTTCCTTTCCCAAAGAATGCTGGACATGTGCTTCATTTTCCATATCAACTGTGCAAAAACAATGACCCTCCCATTTCTTAACTGAGATAGACATTAAAATCTGTGACTGAGAAAGCACTCATTCTATTGAAGGTTTTTAGCTCTTGTATTATTTAAAGTAATAATGATAGTTAATACATAACTAAAGTAAATCAAATTTTTTAAGAAGTTAGAATAAGAACACTTAAGACTTGAGCATTTTTCC
Organism: Lynx canadensis; assembly: GCF_007474595.2. NCBI lineage: Eukaryota > Metazoa > Chordata > Mammalia > Carnivora > Felidae > Lynx > Lynx canadensis. The sequence goes on from NC_044303.2 coordinate 124,776,868, forward strand.
TTTTATAACTTCAAAAGGTTTGATACATGTTGTCTGCTATCTCACATAAATTTCAGTATAGAACCCTACAAAGTGAGTGGGGATAGGGCTTATTTACTTGATAGAAACTGAGGTTCAGAGTGAGTAAACAACTTATAATGGTTGCACTGTTTTCTTTTCACCAGGTTTATGGTTATGGTCTATGTTTCTAAATAAACACAAAAACTTAGAAAATTTTAGAAAATTGTTTTCATAATTAAAAAAACAAAACAGAAAAGAACAAACTTCAACCAAACAAGGAAAAGAGCCTGTTTGGCAGGCAAGTGCAGGTTTTAAGTCAGGCACATATACATAATTAGCTGGTGCTTCAGAAAAGCTACCTGGGTCTCTCAGCCTCATTTTCTCATCTGTAAAATTGGCATAATAATATCTACCATGCAGGATTGTTGTGACAATTAGAGATAAAATATTCAAAGCCCCTGGAATATGGTGGAGCCATAACAAATGGTAATTATTCACATTTGGAGTATTTTCTTTCAAGAGTGGCACTAAGGCATCAGTACTTGGATTTTAGATGTAATTAAAAATATATTTTACACAATGTTCTACCACATTTATAGACATGTACTCTTTATGCACAAACTCTTTATAGACATGCACTACCTAATAGAAAGTGCTTATTCCATCTTCCACCTAAACAATCCCTATTTTCAGACATATATGTAGTTTCCCATCTCCACTTCTAAAAATAACACTGTGATGAAAATCTTCACACTAAAGCTTCATCTGTATTGAATTCTCAAGATCAATTTCCAGAAGTAAAATTACTAAGTCAAAGGCTGATGATGCTTGTGTTCTAACTGCTTTCCAAAAGAATGATAGCAAAGCTCACAAGCAAAAAGCAGTTGAGAAAAGGTCTGCGCCACCTCACTCTTACTAGTCTGTCTCCATCACTCTGGAAGTCTGTGACAATGTGATCACAAAGAAAACAACTTTCTGGTTTTGATTTGTATTTCCTTGGTTACTAGTGAGGCTGAATTTTTCCAAATATTTTTATTTGCAAATCAATTATTCTTTTCTTCTCCCATTTTTGAAGTCTTAATGTGTTTCCTCCAGATTTCTATGAGTTCCCTACTTATATGAAAAATGCTAACCTTGCTGAGTGGCCCTGCTGCCTCAACCAAATGGGCAGGGACCAACAAGGCATGACTAAGAGATGGACAATATTACAGGTCAATGATAAACCAACGGGCTTCTCAGTAGAACTGGATCCCATGATGTCTTCAACTCTCTGAAGCTGTACAGCATCCAAGAAGTAAGAAAAACAGGAAGACAATCAAGTCACTAACATTTTTTGAATGCTAAATGTGACTCTTCATTCTTTTATTCAACAAATAATTTATTGAGCAACTACTTTAAGTCAGGCTTTGCTCTAAATGCCAGGGATACTACAACAAAGAAAAGAGACAGGGTCTCCACTTTCATGGAGCTTATTTTTTTAATGCTTCCTGAATGTCAAGTGGGTTTCCAGAGGCCTTCTCATCCAGGGCCTCAAGAACTCCATGTGGTAAATATTATTATTTCTGTTCTTTACATATGAACACTGAATCTCAAGTTGGTGTACTTGACAAGCAGTGGACAGCAAGGAGTTCAGTGTTAGAGTAAGGATGTGAACCCAGGCACACAGGATCCAAAGCCCATGTGTTTTCATGTTCCTAATAATAAGATAAAACCTCAAGTACAGGCAGTCCTTGCACTGTAGCACAACATTGTAAAAATGATGTGCAGACTGAAACTGCAAAATGATTTTAATAATCACTGGGGAAATTACAATTGGTCCATGACCTTTAGAAATTTTTGTTAAAATATTAAAAACAGGGGCGCCTGGGTGGCGCAGTCGGTTAAGCGTCCGACTTCAGCCAGGTCACGATCTCGCGGTCCGTGGGTTCGAGCCCCGCGTCAGGCTCTGGGCTGATGGCTCGGAGCCTGGAGCCTGTTTCCGATTCTGTGTCTCCCCCTCTCTCTGCCCCTCCCCCGTTCATGCTCTGTCTCTCTCTGTCCCAAAAAAATAAATAAAAAAAACGTTGAAAAAAAAAAATTAAAAAAAAAAAATTAAAAACACTCTCACTGTCAGTTATAAATGTATAGGGAAATGAAGAAAAGCTGATTAGAAATATTGAGAATTGAAGTGTTTTATTTCTTTGTAAAAACTTACCTAGAATAATTAGAGCAGTACCTGCCTTCTTTCATATAATTTATAATACAGAGCAAGTATCTTTTCCATGCCTTGGTAAATTGTTAGTGTCCTTACTAAATTTGGATCAGCTTCACCATTTTATCCTTTGCACTTTCCAGGCAGTGAGATATGTAAGTGTCTTTAGTGTGATTGATATATATATATGTGTGTGTGTGTGTGTGTGTGTATGTGTATATATATATATGTATATATGTATACATATATATACATACACATATTTTTGGGGGAGGGGGGCTGGCATCATTTCCCCTGGGACATCTTCATCTTTTTGTAATTCCCTTGTTTACGGTGATAAGTTCATCGTCACTAAGTTCCTTTTGTTGCTTATCTTGAATCTCTAAAATGGCTCCAGTGTCAACCTTCCTAGGCTCAGGTGTATTTCCTAAACTCCATTTACATTCAGTTTGAATTTTACTTTCTATGTTATTATTTTTTGTTTCTTTTTCCTCTTCCATTTTTGTTGGACAATTCATTCCACTGATAATCCTGTAAATTGTCACATGAGTTATAACTGAAGACAAAGAGGCGACACAACTACACACTTTGCTGTCTGTGGGTAAACTGAATAACAGATGCCCAGTGACCAATTGTCAACTGAGTTCTGAAAGAAGTAACATGACTGGTAAATAACTAATCATGATGCACATATTTCAGAAATGATTTGTGTACTGACAGCAGCAAAGTTCATCCTCTATGCCAGTAGTCACAATTCATTCGCCATAATAACTGAAATTTTAACTGTGTTGTTGGAGGGGACTGCTTTCCTTTAACTAAACTAAGGAAACCATAGTGACTGAAATTCACACATATTAGAATTCTGCAGAATGGGGCGCCTGGGTGGCGCAGTCGGTTAAGCGTCCGACTTCAGCCAGGTCACGATCTCGCGGTCCGTGAGTTCGAGCCCCGCGTCAGGCTCTGGGCTGATGGCTCGGAGCCTGGAGCCTGTTTCCGATTCTGTGTCTCCCTCTCTCTCTGCCCCTCCCCCGTTCATGCTCTGTCTCTCTCTGTCCCAAAAATAAATAAACGTTGAAAAAAAAAATTAAAAAAAAAAAAAAAAAAAAAAGAATTCTGCAGAATGAGGATTACCTGAATTATTTTGGGGCTCCTTGGAACTTGGTCTTGCATAAATGTAACAGTGAAATGATAGTACATTTTAAAGTGGTAAACACTGATTTTTATCTTGCCAGGTTGTCCCCCCACCCACCACCACCTTGTGTAAAATAGCAGGGTGTGGCCACAGAGATCACTATTGTTTAATCATTCAGTCGAAAATCCAGCCCACATATCATCTCTCCTCACTCCAATGGACCTGCTTTTTAAAGATCATTCTATCTAGTTCACAAAGCAGTAGTGAAGATATTTCCTGTCTTCATGAAAAACACTTCCATCCTCTCTCTGCCCCAGGGAGGAAATGGAAAGAGAATGCTTATCCATCACAACAGGATGTAGAGCTGTGTACCTGGGTCCACCCCATGTCTCAGATTTAATGTGTAATCATAACCCAGGCACAGATCTAAGCAATATGCCATGTGTGCAGACCCCAAGAGAAATCAGAACAAGCCTGAAGGAAGTAAGGCAGAGCAACTAGCCTCCAAAGATACTGAATATTCTCTGCCACAACATTCCATTTCCTTTATGGCCTGGTTTTCATGGGACTCTATATACGTCAGTGTGGGACAAGGGGAGAAGGGGTGTTGAGAGGTAGAGGTGTCTGCATTTGTCTCACCCTGGTGCAGATGTAACTGTTAAAGTGAGAAGGGGACACCAGAAGGTAGAGGTGTATGAAAAGGGAAGGGTTAGGGCTGCCAGGATCACAGTTCATCCTAAGATCATCGCGGTTGGGCAAAAGTGTATAGTAAGTGAAAATTACCTTAGCTGAGGTTTCCCAAAGGCTAATGATGAATACAGGTAGTTAATTTGGGTGGTGATGCCAGGAAGATGGAAGATCAGGAGGGTATGGAAATGAACCATGGAAAGCAAGGAAGCAATACGAATATGCCAAAAAGCAGGTTGCTAATGTGAACAGTCAGGGCTCAGGTGTCCTGGGGATCTCTGCAGGTTGATGTAGAAAATGCCTTAGCATTGTCTCACTCAAGGAATAAGAAAGATGTTGAGGACTGTTCAACCTCCTGGTTGCAGGCTACTTGCTATCTTTTAACTTCTCAGCACATACAGTTTGTCCTGCATGCAGTAGAGCATACCCCCAGAGGCCAGAGGGAGCCTGGAAGGAGAGTCACAAATTCTTACAGTATAAAAGCATCTGGAGTTTACAAAATGGTGAAGGTGAGTACCAATGGATATGGGTAAGGAATCAACAGTGTCTGCTATTGGGTTAAGTTATTGTCTAGATGCTATTCTAAGCACTTTGCATGTATTAACTCAGTCATACATGTAAGCTTACAACAAGCCGACAATGGAGGTACTATTAACATCTTTGTACAAAATAGGCACAAAGAATACAGAGAAAGACAGATACCATATGTTTTCACTCTTATGTGGATCCTGAGAAACTTAACAGGAACCCATGGGGGAGGGGAAAGGAAAAAAAAAAAAAAAGAGGTTAGAGTGGGAGAGAGCCAAAGCATAAGAGACTGTTAAAAACTGAGAACAAACTGAGGGTTGATGGGGGGTGGGAAGGAGGGGAGGGTGGGTGATGGGTATTGAGGAGGGCACCTTTTTGGATGAGCACTGGGTGTTGTATGGAAACCAATTTGTCAATAAATTTCATATATATATAAAAAAAAATAGGCACAAAGAGGTTAAGTAACCTGCCCAAGCCCACAGGCTAGCAAGTGGAAGAGGAAATATTATAAACCATGTGGTAAAGGCTCCATGTAACCTCTAGGCGCCACTGCGAACACCCACTGAGATGCATGCTTGATCTTCTCTACTTGCTTTGTTTTTCTACAAACTCTCTTAGATGTTTGAGACTTATTGTATGGCTATGGAGTAGCTTCATTTTTAATTTTTTTTTTTCAACGTTTATTTATTTTTGGGACAGAGAGAGACAGAGCTGAACGGGGGAGGGGCAGAGAGAGAGGGAGACACAGAATCGGAAACAGGCTCCAGGCTCTGAGCCATCAGCCCAGAGCCCGACGCGGGGCTCGAACTCACGGACCGCAAGATCGTGACCTGGCTGAAGTCGGACGCTTAACTGACTGCGCCACCCAGGCGCCCCATTTTTAAATAGGATAACTGAAGAACATTTAGGGGAGCAAGGTGCTTTACATGAGAAGGGTCACCAACATGATTATTTACCAGCCAACTCTGGACAGGATACCTGATCTTCCGTGTAAGAGAGAAACAGTATTCTCTTATTGAAGCCACTGTATTTGGGAATCTTGTCATTACAATGACCCAACCTATATCCTAATTAATACGCAGGATAATGTTGGAGCTTTAGTTACTGCTTCCAGACACTAAACACAAAAGAAGATATGTGGAACAAGTCCTGCCACAACACTAAGACCTTATATAGGAGGTGCTGCGTTAGCATCTGTAGACTTGCCTTCCCACCCAAGTTGTGCATGTATCTTCTCTTGCTTTGACTAAAAGAAGGGCTCATCCCCTTCTAGAATTTCCTTTCCTTGTACAGGGACCTGGAACAAGAGACAACATGACTGCATCCTCTTTGGCTCCTCCACAAGTCACTGCTTGATTCTGGGTCTGCCTCACCAAACCAGTCCTGAGGTCTCAGTGCTCAGAGCTGTCAGCACACCTCCCACTCCCTGTTTTTGTTGGCTTGTGTCACTGTGCCACGCTGGAGGTGTCGGCTAGAGCTGTTTACTCTTAATTTAAAAACACCTTGAGGTGTTCTTAAAATTCTGCTTTGCACAGCAATATGGACAGGAATGGCAATGAGGCAAGAAAATAATGGAGATAAAATAGAATATAACAAAATTGTGTTGAAATCACATGGAATGCCATAAAGGAACTTTTGAAAAAGTGATATGCTATTTAAACCCAATCACATACACACATGAATATGTATACATACACATACACACACACATATGCATTCGTACACACATATATAATTTCAGGATATCTTATCATTTTTATGGAGCTCAGCCATCCACACTGCACACCATGTCATAGGCTAAATGCAACTCTGAAGCATAGTCTTCTAGATTAAAAACAACAACAACAACAACTAAAAAATAGACTTCAAGAACTAGTTTAATGTGCTTGAAAAATAATAGCATTTAAAATCAGATTCCTGTTGCAAAAGCCACCACCTAAGCTTCCTGCTGACTTTTGTAAGGTCAAGACCACCTAAATGTGAGATGTAGGTAGAATCAGACTACAGAAAGTGAAGGACTAAAAATCTGCTGATGGAAAATCACCAACTGCCCACGTTAGAAAATCATTTGTCCATTCTCCAGGAAATAGGCTCAAAGAGAAGATCACGAAACTAGCCAGCAGCAGAATCAGGGCCCAGATCTCCTCTCTTCAACATTTCACCACACCTTCTTGCCTCCCTATTCTACTACTCTTATGTTATGACGGCACACTGTAGCACCACCTCAGAGGGAAACTCCTGAGTCATAATCCCTCTCTCTCTACCATCATCTTATTTCCTAGCCATTCTGCTCGGCCACTTGCCTTACCCAACCCTGACCCAGGGCCTAGCCACCTGTCTTCCTTGCAGGCTGGGATCAGTAAGAAAAGGAAGTTAAAAGGGAAGTCAGAGGAGTGGGGCATGCTCTTCTTTGCAAGTTGGGAAGCTGAAGTAACATGACAGGAGAGGTCCAGCACTGCTTCCCTTCCACAGCCCAAGAGCAACATCCAGGCATCTACCTCTCTGCCACCCTCCCACATGCTGACACACAGTCTCTTTGTCTTGGATTGAAGTTTTCAGCACTGAAACCCACCATCTCTGACTTCTTTCTTACAGCCACCTGAAGGGAGGCTGGTGACCAAGCAGAATGCTTTCTAGGTTTTGCTGTAGAACCAAGGCACTCACATTTTCCAGCCCCTAAGTAGGCACAAACTGTCTTATCAGAGTGACCCACACAATGCCAATATTATGGAACATGAGTTCTTTCTACCTGGAAGAGAAGAGCCTTGCTCCTGATGGGCCAGAAAGGGAGGGGAATAGGAGAGTAAACAGCCCATAATACATATTCATATCACTAATGTCATCTATTCCAACCCTCATTCCAGCAGCATTTCTCAATGTAACATTTAATCACTGCTTTAAATGATTATTTAAAAATTATTATAATTTCACAAAACATTTAGGGAAATATGATCATGATCAGCTTTTTCAGTTGTGGTTCTAGCCTACAACTTTAAAATATAATCACATGGAAGTAAGCCCTAAAAAGACAAGAAACAGAGGAAACTAACATATTGCACATTAGCACTGGTCTTTGTCTTTTTGTTGTTGTTGTTGTTGTTGCTGCTTATTTATTTTGGAAGAGAGAAAGTGTGAGTAGGAGAGGGGCAGATAGAGAATCCTCAGCAGGCTCCACACTGTCAGCACAGAGCCCAACATGGGGCCTGAACCCGCGAACCATGAGACCATGACCTGAGCCGAAATCAACAGTGAGATACCCCACGGACTGATCCACCCAGGTGCCCCAGGTCTTTGTCTACTTTTGATTAATCTAAGTATGTTCTCAAAGCACTTCTTAGGGGGGAATCAAAGACGTGTAATATTTACAGTACCACACCCTTAAATCCTCTGATTCTCAGCTAGGGGTCATTAGACTAATATTATTCAACTCAGGCATACTTGGAAAATTAAGCCAGAGGACTAACAAATATGAAAGATATAGAATGGATACTACATCTGTGCAAGTCTGAGTTTTATTCAATGACTATAAAAAGGGGAAGATTAAAGGAATAAAGTATATTTGGTGGTTATTATGTGCCAGGCACTGTACTGAGTGCTTTACATGTAACTGATTTGAGCATCATAACAAACCCATGTTTTAGGTACTATTATTAATCCAATTTTACAAACTGGGATGTCCAGCCTGATTTGATAACTGACTTGAGGCCACTGAGGTACTTAAACGGCACAGTCAGGGAGTGACCCAAGAAAGTCTGACTTCAGATTGTATGCTCTCAACCAGTATGCTATACTGTCTCTCAATGCTTAGAATACAAGCATCATTCTTAAAATGTAGCATTTTAGAGATGTGTTCATTTATATACATTTAGTGATAGTGTGTCTGTGCCAAGCGATTCACACTAGTTGCTGAGGAACAACAGTAGTTGAAAATGCCCAGGTTCATGCCCTTCGGAGTTTATATTCTAATTGTATAGAATTAGGATTGCATAGAAGAAAAAAATAATTGTATAAATAAATAAAATTAATGTAAGTTGTAATAAGTGCTATGAGAAAAACTAAAACCCTAAGATATTAAATGAAGGAGAGGGCTTTCTTCACCTAACTTCTCCATGGAAAACTTGGCCAGGGATTGTATGCAGGTAGCTTATTTTGGGAAGTGACCCCAGGGAACAGAAGCGGAAAGAAGGAAAGGGAAAAGGAAAGGGAAAGAAGGAGAGAAGAAAAGCTGAAACTAGGGTAGAGTCTCAAGTTGGTCACTGCTGTGGTTCAATGATCCTGTACGGACATTGAGGAATTGTGTAGAATGCTCCTCAAAATTGTCCACCTAAGGGGCAGAAGAGAGAAGCACTGGCCCATCAGTTTCTATTGGTTTGGGGTTTTCAACTTCCTCCCATTCCCAGGCTAAGCTGCAAAGCTCCTAGTGCAGCATCAGAAAAACCCTGGAGTCTCTGAAATCCTGGAGCAGAAACTGAAAGAAGCCAAGTGCAGCTGAAGCTGTCAGGTGACAGCTGAACAGGTCTATTTCTGTCACAATGGCTAGAATTTGAGAGGGTTTGAGAGGGTTTGAGGCAGGCAAGAGATGATCTGCTTAGGTGGGTGGGTTGGAATAGGACTCTCTGTGGAAGAGTCTTCAAGGCTGAGATCTAAGGAACGGAAGGAACTAAGAATAGCAAGAGCTGGGAGGAGAGCATTTCTAGGTACAGGAAACAGCATGCTAAATGGCCCTGAGAAAGAGCTTGCATCTTTCAGGAACTAAAAAATCAGGGTACCTATGGTGAATAAGGGGGCAAGGCAGCCCAAGATGTTATAGTAAGAAGGACAGAGGCCAGATCATGCAGAATCCTGGAGAGCATGGTATAGATTTTATTCTAAGTGAATATGAACTCATTTAACGAATGCTACTAATCTCCAAGAACTACAGGTATGAAGCTGAGAAGTCATTCTACTTTGGGAAGTACAAACTGGTTGACAGTACCACTGAGCAAAGCTCCATACTGGGGCCAAAACTAAAGACTCTCTTCCAAGTTGCAGGGGTGATGATTTGTCTTGGGCTGCACAGCCAGGCTCAACAGGCAAGATCCAGTCTTCAACACATTGTCCATGAGAACAACTTAGAACCAAAGGTGGGATGGGACCAGGAGCAGGACTGGATGAACACTGTTTGGGAAACTCCTATGCATCAGGGTGCCTTAATTTCCTTTGTCTGGTGTTAGCATTGATCACCATTTTAGGGAAAAAAAAACCTCAAGTCTCCAAAACCTGGGGGAACAAGAATTCTGAATGGAACTCTTGTCCTGGCTGCTCCTGACTCTCCCCTTGAGGTGCCTTTTCATCCTTTCCAGAGAAGTCTTTCTTTCTGATTCCTGCTGCAACTGTTGTGCTGGGCCCAAAGGGAGGCATTAACATTCTGATCCAAGCTTCAACAAAATCCCTTTCCCTTGAGATATTTGTTGAACAGGAATAGCTTGTCTATGTTTATTTAAACATATTTGCCACATGATTAATGAGCAACATGAAATGCTTACACCTGGGAATCATTAGACATGTAATTTCCATTTCCCTTTCCTGTCTGACCTTTCCTTAGCTTACAGGTACAGTACTATACATCCTGTCTCTGTACTACCTTTTATGGTTGTGTTACTCAGAGTAGGCTAGATGCTTAACAAGAGTAAAATGCCAGTGGCTTAATGCAACAAGTTTATTCTCATTTCTGTCACAGTCTCATGCAAGATTGCAGTGAAGTTCTACACAGTCACTTAGGGATCCAGACTCATTCCTTTTTAGAGTTGCGCCTTCCTCTGAGCCTTTGTACTCATCTCCATTTGCAAAGCAGAGAAGCAAAAAGAGCTCATGGAAATAGTGCCTGGTCTTCAGGGAGGCACATTCACTCTGATGAGAACTAGTCTAATCTCCCAGCCCTGTCTTTTGCCCTGATATACAGGATTAAGAAGTGCCATGAATGGGAAATCCAAGAAGAGGAGACCTTGGATACCACTGGCCACCAGCAGCCTCCACCACATTGATAAAGGATAACAAAGCACCTTTCTAATCCTCCATGACAAATATGGAATCTGTAAATGTGTTTTATCATGTAATAAAGGGCAGGGACAAAGAAATATGTGTGGCTTCCTAAAAAGCATATACTAACAATACAGATGACTCAAGTACATTTAGGTCTTTTTCTCTCCATGACTCTACAGTTCTGAAACTTCTGAGCCTGGAATTTTTTTTTTTTTTTTTATTAACCTTCCTTTTTAATTGTGGTAAAATATACATAACATAAAATTTACTATCTTATCCATTAATTGTACATCTCAGAAAGTGTTAAGTACATTTACATTGTCATGTTACTAATCTAAAAAGCTCTGTACATAACTTCAGAGTAATAAATTAATATTCAAGAAAACTAGTAAGATCTATGTTTACAATTACCCACATAAAGACTTGAAACAGTTTTTAAAAGTTCTATGACAGTACTGTTATTTTGGTTTAATGTCAATTTATGGTATACTGTTCATGATCGAAGAATATTACTTATTCTTTTGTTTTTTAATTGTGATAAAATATATGACTCTAGAACTAGCCTCAGGTGAGGCCAAAGGATGTACATAAAGTGGAGAGGATGCAGAGAGCTCCATAATTAAATCGATGTCTGATACAACACTTGAATAAATTCTTCCCTGACTTTCCATAGTTTTGTTTCATAACATGATAAACCCTTTGAATTGAAAGGGTGTCTGCAAAGACCACTGTGGTGGTTTCTCTCACACTGCCTTGAAATCAAGTCTATATACAATCCTCTACTGGGCTGCACCAGCCTGTGGGTACAGTGAAACTATTCTCACTGCAAGGATCTGAACTAATGGCTCTTTTGTCCCATGTTTCAGCTCACCTCCAAGTGTCACCCAACAGGGAGTCAGCCAACAGTGCCTCATGAAGGTTCGCTGTTCTCCTGCTATAGACCTCCTTCAGGTGGGCTCTTCTGAAGTTCTCACCACTGCCTCCACTGTTGCTACCCAGTCCCATGGACAATGCTAAGATCCATGACCTGGGGGCCATCACCTAGGAAATGTTCCCCAGGCTGTGACTCTTCCTAATGGAGAGGCTGCTCTTCCCAGGGATCAAAGCCTGACTGTGAACTGGGCATAAATGCAGAAAAGGGCTCCCTTCCATATTTCCTAGAAGCTAGAGAGCCTTCTCTCCATAGGACAAATACCCATCACATGTGGTGAGCCTGGAAAACAGACACTGGCTTGATCTTTTTATAACTCCTTCACTCCCAGCAACCCCTAAGTACTGAGCACAAACCTTACCCTTGTTGGCTCTCTTCCCCCAAAGCAAAGAAGCTCAGCGAGAAAGTTCCCTATGCTTCCAGCCCCATCAGTCCTTCATGTAGCCTCTGACATGTCTGAGCCTCAAGTTCATGTGCTTTTTGTTTTTGACCTTTTCTGGACATCATAAGCTCTCTGAGGACACATGAGCTTGTGTCTTCTGTGTGCTTAGCACAGAAAGTACCACAGCTATTAACTGCCTGACAGTGAATGAATAAAGGAACAAAGATGCACTCGATAATTTCCTTGGTGACCTAACCATCCAAGACAGGTAGTAGAAGGCTGTGATATTGTTTCCAAAACAGTTGTTTTTATACATATAGAGGTTTTATTTATACAACTTACTATGTTTCTGATCTCTCCAAATCTGACTTTTCCACTTAATCACTAGAGGTTAATATTCATCAGAACTGTAGGATGAAAAACATTATCAGATTCCACCAGAATGACTAGTTATGTTTTCTACTCAAATAATAATAATACATATATTTTTTTAACTCCAACCAAGATTGCTCCTTCCGTGTGCTGTGGCCCAAGCAACAATGGAGAGCATGGTAATCAGACACCTGAGCTCTTCACAGTGTTGCAATGAATGATTCTTTTCTTTCTCTGTTTGCTGGTCTTTCCTAGTCTTGCCTTTCATTTCACAGCTTTGTTAAAGATTCAGGTCAAGGTCAGAGCAAGGGACTATTTCAGAGTGGGAGGAACTGAATTTGGCCATACAGGGCCTCTCCCCATTGAAAACACTTAGCACCCAGTCAAAGAGTCTGTCTCTAGATTCCAGGACAGAAAAACAAACAAACAAACAAAACAAAAAAACCTTCCTCAAGAAGATGTCAATTTTGCTTTGTTTTGCCCCAAGCTAATCCAGTTTCAGGTTTCCAGGTAGCAGTGCCCTGCAAAAGAGAAAGAACTAAAACCTAAATTCTATTTCTAACACTCACTCCAGTGCTCTGCAACCATATCCTGGCCACTTCAGCTTTGTGCCACCCCAGCCCCATCCTGGCTCTAAACTGCCACCCTCCACCGTTCTCTCCTTACTGCAGTGTTATGTGTTAACACTCAGGAAGATCCTCTAAAACTTAAAACCCAAGTGGTTTATTACAAGGAGCCAGTAGTATTAACTAGCCTAAAGGGGTTTATGGGAATGAGCTCAAAAGTCTGGCTTCCAGCACTTGTGTCATTAAAACCTAAAACTGATTGCTTAGGAGTTGGGGACATGGGAATACATAATCATCCAAGGGAGTAGAATTCACCCCTTACCTGGGAGGCACAAAAATACCCACAAAATTTCCTCCTACAGGAAGCCATGGCAAACCACTCTGTACCCAGCCCCCCCATTTTAGGGGTTTACTCTGGTCTTGTGGGAGTCATGTGTAGCAATGGCATCCAAAAATTGTTGAAGCAAATAAGCCTGATCCTACTAGTGAGGGGAGGAAAAAACATTCCCTTTTGAAGATGCTAGTTCCGGTTTATTAGGTGAAAAGAAAAACAATCATGAGAAACTGTAGAAGCCATTTTTCCAATACTTTGTACAAACCATGATTACACATGGTGCTGCAGCTATGATTCTGGAGGCAGTGTGGCTTTCCTGGAGAAGACACACTTTGGAGGAGAACAGCTGAATCAAATAGTGACTTTACCTCTTAGGCACTGTGTGACCTTGAGCACACATATCATATCCCACTCTAAGTTGCTTCTATAAAATGGAGTTTCTAAACAAACCTAATTGATCATATTTTAAGACAAATGATAAAATGCCCATAAAATGCTTTTAGCTCTTCTCTCTGAACGTGTCAATTACTTTATGTTACCTACTAACAATAATAATAATACTAAAGCTCATGAAGGAAAAAAAAATGTCATATCCAGGGAACTCATGAGTGATGAGTAAATAGAATTGATCCTATGAACTCTTTTGGCCCTAAAGCATCTTAACAGATAGTTCTATCTTAGTATCTATAACATGTCATTGTACTCTTTGTTCACTTGTTTATATCCCCACTATTCTGAACCTCCTTTCTTTCATTGTTGTATCACAGTATCTCTCTAGTACATGTCTTATGGAATCATTGTTGAGTGAATGAAAATTAAAATCATGAACTAATGAATGAAGAAGTAAGCAAATGAAAGAATACTCTTTGGAAGGGAATATTTGTTTCATTTAGCCAAAACAATTGTTTCTTACACAAATGATTTCTTTTTAAAAAAATAGCACTTTGCTTATTTATTATGAGCTGTTTTCACTTTCTCTCTTCTGTCAGGAATGCCAAGTCCCAGATTCAGAGTAATTTCCCAAGAGTTGTTTAGGTGCTAAAGGTGTTAAACACAGTCTCCAAATCCATGAAAGATTTTTGATGGAATGAGCCCATTTTCAACCCTGCTGTGACTTACAGATGTGGAAGCTAGGAATTTCAAATGCATGAGAGAAAAGAAAGGTGATACCTGCACAAATGAGCATCTTACTATGGAAATCTCTAGATCTTTTAGGAGTGAACATCCTAAGCTTTCTAAAGGAAGGACTATGTACAGAGTGAAGCAAGTTTTGTCTGGATGCTCGTTCTTGTTCTGGCAATAGGCTGCTGGAGCTCACTACAGATGTGATGCCAGGGTGCCCAGTTTAGTTTGTAGAACATTGTCTAATCCATCAGAAAAAATGCAGTAGATATTTTGAAAAGTAAGAGAAGCAACCTCAGCAGTTTATCAACTAATGGCAGGCCATTCCCTCAAATCGGAATTTATGAACTTATTCAAACCAGGTGCAAAATGAAAATGCAGAATCCTCTCATTATTAAACATGTCAAGATGGGAGCAGCAGAACAGTAACCCAAGCACGGGTCCCCTTCTGAGCAAGGGTCCTGTGCAACTGCACAGGTCATAGGCTCTAAAACCAGCGCTGCCTTCTAATGGCTACTTTAGCAAGTCAAGCACCAGCTATGCACAACTCCTCCACAGTAGGCCAGCCGCTGCAGCAGAAAAACAAAAACCAGACAACATTAATACCTCAAAGTCATCCCTCCCCAGAACCATCACACTGCCTCCTGGCCTCCATCAGATGGTCAGTTTCCGCTAGTGTTTTCCCCTTGCAAGTCTTCAGTGTTCATAAAGCAGTTAAAAGATTAAACACACACACACACACACACACACACACACACACACACACAACCACACCGTATCTAAAGCCCCACAGAATTACCTCCCTGATATTTGCTGTCCGTGTTGACTGATGTTCCTGAGTGGGAGTGTCAAGTAGAAACATCACACATCAAAACCAAAGAGGCCAAATTCAAGATTGGAAACCAAAATCCTAGGGGAAGCACTGTTAGGAGACAAGCCCCCGAAGTCTGCTCACACTGTAAGCTGCACAAATAAATCGCTTTCTGAATATTCCCTTCAAAATTGGGGAGGGGGGAGGGGGAGGGACCTGAAATGGCTGTAATTGCAGAGTGAAAAGAGAAGCTGAGATAACAGGCAGCAGGGGCGGAATTTCTTTCTCGCTGCTGGATAATTTGATAAGAAACCTGGATTCTGAGCGGCCTCACAATGGCCTATTTATCTGGCTCTCACGCACCACCCGCAGCCCAGGCTGGGAATCACGGGGGTGGCAGCCGTCCCCGGAAAACGGCGGCGCTCCGGCACAGGAAAGCCAGCTGATAAACTGATCTGCAGACAACGCTTCTTCCTTCCTGGGAAGCAGCCACAAAGGCAGCCAGCTGACCTCGGCCAAAGCTGTCCCTTGGCCGAGGAGGGAGAGGGGTGGGAGGAGGGAGAGCGGCGGGGTGGGGGTGGGGATGGGGATGGGAGGAAGCGGGGAATCGCCGACCTCCTGCTTCCCAAAGTTTCCTTTGGCAAAAGCAGTCACACGGCGTGATTCGGCAGAGCCCACGCTAGCCCCGCTCGGCTCCGAGTATCCTCAAGCCGGGCGGTAGGAACGGCGTCCGCGTCCCCACCCCCACCCCTGTACCCGGCCCCTCCGCCGCCAGGCTGCGGCCCGTAGGCCCTTCCGGCCGGGGCTGGTTTGGCCCCGGCTGGGAACGAGTTCGGTGAGGGGGACGGGAACCAACTGGCAGAGCCCTCTCCAACTGTAGGATGGCCCCTCCCTACAGCTTTTGGTTAAAAGCAAAAAGAAACACAGACATTTGTGTCACTCTATTAAGCACACAGGGCTTTGAATGGTGCACCAGGCGCAAAGAGTTCTCATCCTCCCCTTGGCAGCGTGGTCGGGTAAATACAATAAAAAGCAGACGTACAGTTCTTAAAATTTCCCCCTGAACTTCCTTGGAGACGGAGAACCTTAGTAATTAATTTCTTTCCTTTTTCTCTCTCCCCTTCTTTCAAGTGAAAATATTTTTTTGTGTGTGTTATTTTTTAAAAGACAATTGCTTTAAAAGACAATGCTCCTCCAGGCACTCCCAGGAAGTTCTGTTTTGGGGAGAGTTGACCCAGCAGCTGGTCCCTGCTGCTCTAAGATGTGTCCTTTCACTTTTTCACTCTCCAAACAATTTGGTTTGGAGTCTTGAGAGCCTTGGAAAGAGCTGCCTACAGAGGAAAAGTTCTGGAAAGGGCAGTCCCCCAGAGAGCAGAAACCCAGGGGAAGTGGAACTAGCCCTGTGAACTTGGGGACCTCTGCTTGCTGGCCTATGGTGGGGGGTCTCCAGGCCTCCAGACGTCCAGGCTGCAAGTGGGGTGGTCAGCTGGGAGCCAGGATGCCCTTGATCTACTTTCCAAATTGTACACAACTCCCACAGGGAAATAAAGGCATGAGGGGGTCAGATCTTTAGCTGTTTGTATGCCCTGCAGCAGGAGGCACTATTTATCATCAGTTCACTGGGGCCCTACTCCAGAGGGCCCTTCAGGGAGGATCCTGGACCCCCACATTCCATCTCCTAAACTTTTCTTTGTCAATATACTACCATTAACAGTATTGTCAGCCTTCTGGGCTTGAGCTCTGGAAGGAATTTCCTCCAATTTAGTGCTTGTAGGGAAGTGCTTTGGAGAGGATAAGGTATTCCACGCCTAAGGGCACAAGGTCTCTGAGTTGACTCTTCAATAAACATTGTTCTTCAAGGGACAGAGCTGTCTCTTGATTTAGAAGAACAAAGAAGTTGCAGTAAAGATCCCTGATGTTCTATGACATTTTGGAGACCTAAATTCATTAGCCCTGGCTAAGTAAGGCTTTCCTGACCTACCAGGAACTACTTTCTAGTGAACCTAAAGTTCCTAAAGTGAGCCTAAAGGGACCCTCCCTACCTGCCCCCCCCCCCCAATCTCCCACATCTTGGGGTTTTGGTAGAGTTCACAGCAGAGAAAGATGTGAGGGAAGCAAGCAGTGGTCACCTTTGGCCTGAAATGAACTTCTTGGGGTTTTTATATCCACCTATCCACTATGAGGCATTGTTTGCTATAGTGCTTCAGGTAAATGAAAAGGACCTCTTACCTAGGAATAAATTGAGAATCCTGCGTGAGATCCGGTTATTCATATTATAGTTTTAGACAATATAGAAAAGAATATGAACTGTGGTGACTATTTTCAGATGAAGGAGACTCTGCATTTGCCAGGTCACAAGTTTTATGATCTATTCTTGATATCGATATCTTTGCAAAGACAGATGTCTTTTTGTAAAATTAAATCATTCCCTGAACACTTGTTTAATAAGCTCTCACTGGAACCTATTGAGAAAGGCTTGTTTTTCTCTCCCAGACTCTATCTTTGACTGTGGCTGTCCCCACACCCCCAATGGGACAATCCCTGAAAAGAATGAGCTCTAAGCCTTCCAACCCCATCCATGGCTAATGCCTCATCCAGAACCCTTGTCTCTGCCTTTATTGGACTGCAGACCTGGCCCTTTACTCCAAATGGCTCTCTCTGTCTCCTGCTTCCAGTCTGCCCTCAGCCCTGAGATCTAATGACAGACATGTGACTTCCCTGGCTTTGACTCTCCATAGCCTCCCTCAAGTCCTGCTCTTCTCAGTAACTCCCATGCTATACCCATTGGCCTCTATGACAGATGCTCCTGGAAGGCCTGATTTTCTCCTGCTCCCCACAATGGGATTCTGACACGTACTGCCCTTCAAGTTGCTTATAACACAACATCAGACAGCAAATACCTAAGAGACCTCAAGATTGTGGTGAATTACTACCATGAATAAATGCACAAGAATACCATGGTTCTCTTACAAGGAAGTGATTAGGATTCAAAACAGTCTACATTAAATATGTCCCAGAATGGTCTCTTGTTTAGACTTGGTCATGTTCACTCTGGAATACAGTACTCTCCTCTTCTCCCTCCCATTTCTCCACTGACTTTGGTAGAATGAGCTTTGCAAAGAGCAGAGTTAGTGCTTTCCTACAACTAAGGATTAAAAAGGTTGCAGAGAGGTCCAGTCCCAATCTACTGTCACTCTAACCCACTGGTCAGTCTCTTCACCCCACTGGCCAATCTGCATCAGAAAGAACAGAATTCTAGCCACCAAGACTATTTTTCAACATCAAAGTCCTCCTACTAAATAAAAGTAGTACAGCAGCATAGAAAACATTCTGATAGCTCCTCAGAAAGATAAACACAGAATTACCATATGACCCAACAATTCCACTGAAAGCAGGTATTCATATACTTGTACATCAATGTTCATAGCAGTGCTAATCATAGTAACAAACAACCCAATGTCTGTCAATGGATGAATGGATAAACAAAATGTAGAATATTATTCAGCCTTAAAAAGGAATGAAGTACATGCTAACAACATAAGAAAATCTCCAAAATATTCTAGGTGAAGGAATACAGAAACAAAAGGCTATATATTATATGATACCATTTATATGAAATATTCAGGTAAATCCATAGAAATGGAAAGCAGATTAATGGTTGCCAGGAGGTGAGGGGAAGGAAGGAATGGGTAGTGACTGCTTAATGGGTATGGGTCTCCTTTGGAGGGGATGAAAATGTTTTGGAACTATATAGAGGAGATGTCGGACAGCATGTGAATGTACGAAATGGCACTGAATTGATCACTTTAAAATGGTTAATTTTATGTTTTGTGACTTTTACCTCAATTAAAAAAAACCCTTCACCTTTGAAGGCTCAGTTTATTCAAGTTGTTCTCTTCCAGGTGGTCATTCTTTGGGTAATGGAAAAATGAATGGGGGGGGGGTTAGGAGGATGAAAATGACAGGTGTCCACTTTACCCTATTTAGTTGATCACAGTGATGATGAGGACAGTGATGATAATGGTAACTTAGGATGAAAATGAAGAAAGGAGGCTTAAAGGGGTCCTGCAGGTCAGGGCAATACAGTATTCACAGCTTACCTGGATCAGGACCATATTCCTCAGCAGTCCTAAACCTTGAGCCACTGTGCCCTTACTGCAGCCTTGCCCAGAGTCAAGGCTGGTAAGTGATGAAACCAGGATCCACATCTGTTTTTGTCCAGTAGAAGAGCCAACACTACTTTGACTATATACTACAGCATCTCCCTAAAGTGATGGTAGATAATTATAATGACAGTTATGGGATCTTTAGAAGACCTTCTCCCTAGACCTGAATGTAATAAGAATATTAGCTAACAGTAAGTATTTAGCACATACTAACACAATTCTATATGATTTGCATATATTAAGTTGTTAATTCCCATTGTAGCATTGTGAGCTAGGCACTTTTACTACGTCCATCTCATGGATGAAGAAACTGAAGAACAGAGAGATTACAGTCGTGCCTGACCAAGATCCAAGAATTATCAGGCAGTGGTGTATGGACTGATACTCAAAGAAAAGGCTGTTTACTACGTGGCCTCTATAAGAGCTTGCTGCATGGGCACTGAATGATTACTCCTGGCTCTCCCACTCCCTACTGGAATTCCAACATATTTCTCCTTTGTTCTTTCAGGAGGATCATGTCCTCTAACATCTGGCCATGCTGCCTTTGGCACCAAAACTATATACATACCCTTGGAGCAGAGACTAACTGAGTTTCCTTAACAATATTTTCATGCTGTTTCCTACATTTGGGATATAAATATAAATGTTTCCTACATTTGTCTTTCGTTTGCCTTTGCTATTGTTTGTGTGATGAGCTCTCGGTGAAAGGACATTGAGACAGTAAACAAATAGCTTTGGTTCTGAAATTAAAGGCTTTTCTTTGCTGCTGCAGGAATCTCTCTATTAAAAAAGATTCATTCTTTTTCTTAAGGAGTGGATTCAGGAGACTGATTCATTATTTTCTTTTATTAGTGAGTTCACAGAAGCCTGGGAATCTCATCTTAGTGTGCCATTTTGCTTTTCTCTTCCTCCCTCTACATTGCCTCACAAAAACAGTAATACTGTGCCACAGAGCCATGAATCTCCCCAGTGAATTCAGGGTATTTGGAACCTAGTTAGGGAAAGAGGCTACCAGTCTGAGGAAGAGCTGGATGCGGCCTCAGTAATATCTGCTCTAATACATTCCCTTTCCTAGTAGATAGATAAGAAACTTGAGCCCCAAATGGCAAAAAGATGGTCACATTCCTAGCTCATGGTAGACAAAGAACTTACACATTGGCCAGCCTTCTAGTTCCATATCCAGAGTTCTTCCTGCCATGCCACCTTCCTCTCTAAACTGTCCCTGAAAGCAGCAGAGCACTGTTAAAGGAATCCATGGATGCCGGGTCTGCCTGGCAGAAGTTAGGTTAGCAGCAGATATCAGAGGTGGTAGAAGTCAGAAGGGCCAGGAACAAGGTTCAAGGCAGGGGTGAAAAAGCAAAGTATCTGGTCTTCAATCCAGTAGGTAATCAGTTTCAAAGCCAGATGGCTCAAAATTCTTGGTGGTTTCTTAAGAAAATAATTGCTCTAGACATTGTGCAAGATGACTGAAGGTACAAAGTATGATATTTTTTCAGTGAGTACCCAGAGTATTTCTGAAACTGGACTGGGAGCTTTCTGTGTATCATCATCTTTAATTCCCAGAACAATGCTAAGATGTATGTTTTAGTAATCTCCTTTCACAGAGAGGTCACACAGCCCCCAAATATATACCCATAGAGTTCGTTTGACCCTAAGATTAGGAGACTTTCCATTAAGCTATATGGCCTTCCCCAAATGAGCCTGGGGGTTCTTATCTCAGAATCCTGAACTTCTTCAGTAGACTCTGCCTCCCAGAAGGAATTTTTAAATTTTTATTGGTATAGTATCCATTTTGCTAGATTTAGTCCCAATAGGACCCACCAGAAACCCTTACGAGAAGGCATGGCTTTTCCTCTGACCTCATTTAAGACACCCTGGGGGAATGTCTATGTTCTTAAGCCACTCAGCAGATCTTCTGGAGGGGACAGTGGTGGGCTTATCCTCTCTTCCATCACTGAAAGGGTCATCCAAAAGAGATACCCTGGTAGAATGTCTAGGAGCAGGAATTCTGGCATCATACTAGCAGAGATGAATACCAGTTGTCATTTACCAGATATGGAATCTTGGACAAGACACTTAGTCTTTCTATACCTCATTTCCCTCATCTGTAAAGTGGGATAATAATGTCACCTGCCTCATAGGATTATTGAGAGAACTAAACTAGTTAATATATATAAAAGACACAGAGCATTTCCTCGCACACCATATGTAAGTGTTAGGTATTATACTTTGGGGAGCTATTTACCCTAAGTCTTGGGTAGAAGTGAATAACAACCAGAATCCAGGAACCAGCTACCACTTTTATTGAGTACTTAATCTCTTTACTAGGTATGCTTTATATATACTCTTTCTCTTATGGAAACCTTGTTAGATAAGCATCATTATATCCACTTTTCAAATGAGAAAATCAAGTTGTAGACGGTCAAATGATTTGCACCAGGTCACGCAACCAGAAAGTGGCCCAGGTGGTGTCCCAGTCTATGTCATTTAAGCTACTGGGTCCTTCTACCAGCTCAGCTGTTTTCTTAAGATTGGGTTGGTAGTTTCAAGAAAAAGCCATCTTTAAACATAGTATCTTTTATTATTTTTCCTTTCCTTTTTTATTTTTTAGTAATGGGAGCGTTAGCTTGGTAGTAAAAATTAAACAGAGTATGAGAAAATGTACCTTCACAAGCCCCTTTGAAAACAAAATTAAAGAAGAAAAACATTGTCATTTGCTAGCTGCTGAGCCCAAAGAGTGGCCATGCCGGGCTGCACACCCTCTTGTTGTGAGATTATCCTTGACTGACCTAACCTCAACCCACATCTATGGTAATTAAGGGGAATGAGGTCCATAAACAAGTAAATCCATTTTCATGGATTCAGGACCCACTCTCTCAGAAAAGAGGTTCAAATGACCTTACTCAAACCTCTTTGTTCTACAATGTTGTGGTATAGGGAGCTGGTGATGGCAATAATAACAAATAGTTACAATAATAATAATAATAATAATAAAAAATAGTTATAAGAGCTTGTGAAGTGCTCAGCACTGTGTTAAGTGCTTTAAATATATTATCCCATTTAACCCTCACAACAGTCTTTTATAGCCCTCCTTCGTGGGTGAGGAAATTAAGATTTAGAAAAGCAGAATAAGGGAAAAAAAAAGTAAGAAAACCAGAATCCGTTGTTCAAGATAACATAGTAAGACATGGAATCAGAATTCAATTCCTGCCTTACTCTCATTCTAAAATCCTAACAATAGGCTATATGACCTCTGTGCTCTTTTGGAAGGGCTTGACCATTTACCACTGCAGGACCTATTTGCCAGAAGCTGGGTGTGAGAGGGATCTCTCATCTAGATCAAAAGGGACAAGACAGACTCTAGTTCTTCCAAAAGGAGATGGAGCTATCTATTCCCTCGAATTCTACCTTGAATTCTTGAACTGTGGTGGAGATGGCAGGTTCTCTCTGAATCTCCCAAACCCCTTTGAGAGTGGAAGAATAAGACTTCAATCGGTGGGGTGCCTGGCTAGTTCACTTGGTAGAGCATGCAATTGTCAATCTCAGGATCATAAGCTTGAGCCCCACGTTGAGCAAAGAGATTACTTAAAACAAAAAGACTTCAATTATAGGTAGCTGTTTTAGTTGTACTTGAATGCTCTTCAAACAATAAATTAAAAAGTCATACCTAACTAACCCCCATCCACCTTAATAAATCCTGGGTTAAGTGTTAAGTATTCTAACCGGCTTTTTTGTCTGAATTAGTTTGAAATATTGCTACCAGTCTTAGAAACAAGAATAATAATATGCAAGGAAGCACTTTTACCACCCAAAATTTTTACCACCCAAAATAGTACCAGAGTACTATGAAAATGAGATTGCAAATTAATCTGTCCATTTACTCATTCTATTATATGACAAACATTTATGCACCTAGTATTTTCCTAGTATTGTCCTAGGGGGTGCTGAGAAGGAAGAGAGAAAAATAAATGACACTGTCCTGTCTTCAAATTGCTTGAAACTTTGCATGCACTGTTCATAGATTGGATTCTGTCAAATCCAAAGAAAAAAACTCTTCAACTGGATCCCAAAACCAAGATCAGGAGAAAGCCAGTGGCATAGTTCTATTATCTGTATACTTTACAGGTATGAAAAACAGGAAGAGTAATTGCTACAAGTCTAGGGTTCTTTTAAGGCATGAATTATAAACCAGATCAACAGGTATAGTGAAGGACTTGTCAGTTGAACAGTTGTTTTTATACAAAAAGACAATTGGTTGGTTAGAAAGAAATGTGAATCATCTTCCCCACCTCAACCTCTCTCCACATGAAGCCCAACCTCTCTGAGCATGGCTGAAATGTTCTCCAGTTTGTTTTTATTCTAGCTCCCTCCCTTCCCAGCTGACCCTTGCAGGGAGAATGAAGCCTGCCATTTTGCACACAGTTTTGCCTTTTCTACTGTTTATTTTGCTAAGACTCTTAAACCTGTCAGCGAAGCGGTTTCCAGCATAGTCTGTGTGGTAATAATCTCCCTTTCTAAGAGATAAGCACCCTGAGTAAGGCATATTGCAAGACAAACTAACACACCAAAGTTGCTGAGTACACACGACTCTTTGAAGATACCTCACCACTCAGGCTTTATTAGCTTCAGAGAAAAAGAAAAAGAAAAGTAGAAGGAGGAAGAGGAGGAAGAGGAGGAGGAGGGGGAGGAGGAAGAGGAGGTTTGGCTTGAAGGTTTCAGAAACTCACTTAGAAATTACCAGAAACTGCTTGAGAAAAATGCCAATGCACATGCGTGTGCCCAAACATACACTTCTTGCTTTAGAGGGGCAGATGGAGAAAGACAAACAGGGAGAGCCTACTGGAGACTTCCAGAGGAAAGGAACTTTCTGGCAAACCTTGATTCAATCAGATGTCCCAATTTCTAACATGCATACCTAATTTATACCTCTAGGACAGGAATATATGAATTTTATTACCAGAAAATAAACAAAACATTCATCACATTTTTATTTTCTGAAATCCAATTAACTCCTTTGCTCTGACAGGACATTTAATTTTGCCATTTGGAAGGAATTCCCTACCAAAGATAATGTACAATCCCTGTGGTAGGGATCTTGTCATCAGTCTGTGGCCTGTTCAGCAGCTATTTCATGCTTCCTTTTTGCTTATAGAACCCTAATTTTATTCAAAGGTGGGGCAGTGATGTACTCAGGGAAGTTGGATCCTTCCCCAAACCCAGGTGCATCAAAATGATTAGTCTAAGTCTATTCTAGCAAACCTACCCTTCCTGCCTACTTATAGCATAGGATGGGCAGGTGACAATGAATTCTAGGATCTTTAGGGGAACAGTTTCGGCCTTGATCAGAATAAAGGCATGTGAAGCAAAGCTCCATTCCTTCCTCCCTTTGAACCTGTCCATGTGAGGCGTGAGGCATGATGCATGGGTCTAGAGCAATCTTATTCTGAGAGAGGAGTAAAGACTATCACCAAGCCACTTGGCCCTCTGAATCACTATGTCATTGAGCTTCCCTACCTTGAAACCTCTTGGCATGTGCAACAATAAACCTCTATTTCCCAAAACTCTTTTATTTGAGTATTCTATTACTAGCTGAAATCATAATATATTATACAGTTCTTGAGTTCAGAACATTGAGGAGAGCCTTCTGTTACTTCATCCACACTGGTCACCACTGTTACTGTCTGAGCCTCCATGGTTCCTTATAATGAGATAGCTTAGTGTTTTAGTGCCAAAAGTACACTTCATTATGTGTGTGCATGGGGGAAAACCGGGGCTCTGCTGAAGATTGCCTCCTCAAAGCCTAATGTTCAGTGTCCTTGGGGCACCACATGGCCACAGGCTTGTCACCATCCCCAGCTGCCTCCAAGAGCCTACAGGAAGCTCCTGAAGAGCAGTAATGCTGCAGTGACCTTGATTCTAAGACTGGATCTGATGAAGTACATTTTAATGTTGCCAGACCCTTCCCAAGGTCTTTAGTAAAAGGCAACTCTGACTTGTAACTGGATTCTGTTGCCCCAATTCATTCACTCAGGGAGAGAAACTGGGTCCTGAGACAATGGGCAGGACAGGCCTTAAAATGATTTCTGGTAATACAAAGTAATTGTTTGGTTGAGTAAATGTCCAGAAGACTCAGTTCACCTCTCCAGTTCCCACACCAACCCTACTCCTTTCAGGATCTACACAAAATGTTCCATCGAAGCATTTGCTGTGCTCTCTTGTCTTAGCACAAGACACTTGCCCTCCAAGGCTCTCTGAGTGGCCCAGAATTTTTTTAGAAATTGAATAAAGTGCATTAATTTTATCTTGAAAAACTAGCCAGCAGGTTAACTGAAAGAGGCCAAAAGACCTGTAAAGGTGGCTCACAGGGTGAAGATTGTGTCCCTTCTAGAAGTTTTTTCATGTTACAGCATTGTTGTCCATGGCCCAATAGGGCCATTTTTAGTTCTTCAAAATGCTGTTTTTAGAAGCAGAGTTTTCACATGGCAATAAGCATAACATTCCCCTGAAGAGTGTTGTGTGTGTGTGTGTGGTTGTTGTTGTTGTAGTTTTGTTTTGTTTTGTTTTTTGTTTTTAGCATATTTCTGGAGCCCAATTTCTTGCAATTCCAGTTCCTCAGGCCTGGACCACCTCCTTTGGACTAAGCCTGGGTAATTATGACATGGAGAGCCACAGGTCCACTCTGAGGTGCACTGTTCTGAACTCAGAGCCAGGCATTTCATCTTATCAAAAGCAGCCTCCACCTTCTTCTTCTTCTAAATAGCCTGTCTCTTTTTCTCTGTCTTCCTTCCTTTTTAAAATAATCAGATTTAAAATAGCTCAATCAGTGGTTTTGCCAACGCACTCAGCGAAAAATGTTTATTTGGATTAGCATTCTGTTGATTCCAGAATGTGAAACATAAAATGAAGGTCCAAACCCTAATCCAACATTACTTTTGAGAGGAGACTTTCTATAGCTACTCCACATTGTGTAGAAACTAAACAGGGCTGGTGTTCTCTAAAAGATGTTTTTTGGCAGTTTCATAAACGCTGTCTCACATTTCACAGTTCTCCCAGCCTCCCAGGGAATGACCCAGTGGAGTGCCTCTATGCAAATGAATAGCTTGCCTTATCTGGTCCTCAGAAATTCCCTTTTCAGTGAAAACCACTCTGAAGTTGGTTACAGACCAGGGTCTGCATTAGAGGCCCAGCTGGGCAAGCACCTCTAAGTAAACAGAATGGGTCACATGATTTATCGGGTGATGAGTGTTTGCTGGAAGGCATGTGGTGTGAGGTTATTGTCCAGTCAGAAGGAGAGAAGAGGAAAAACAAAACAAAATAAAACAAAACAGAAAACTCCTACTTGCTTTTGTTTTTAAGGGAAACTCCCCTCCTGTGAGGTTCTTTCTGAACCAGCGCCTCCACGCCAAGAGTGATGCTGTTGATGTGGTGGCTGCACTGAATGGGACAAGGGACTCTGGGAACCCATTGGTCAGGTCATCATCCATAGTGGGCAATTCTGTCTTGGAAGAGGCTTCTTTCAAATGTTTCCCAAGAGTCTTCTCAGATATTCCTGTTTGACAGGTCTTTCCCTTGACCAGGTAGGGTTTTCAACTGGTGACCTGAAAAACATTTCCTTGATGTTTAAGAATAAAACACCCACTTGATAGAAGAACCTATGTGACCAAGGCTTTTTTTTTTGAGGATGAGATGGGAACCACCAAGCTTGCAAGTTAAACAAAAGACAAGGCAATGGGCTACTCAGGCTGTGCTCCCTGGGTTGAGTATACCAGTTACTGAATTGCTTTCTTCATTACTAGTTTTCTAGAGTTCCAAATGCTGAATATCCACTCTTAGAGGTCAGTAAGAGTTGATAAATTCCAGCATACTGCACATATCTTTTCTACACTGGACTGAAATTTCCTTATCACTTCTACAAATCAAGGAAAAATCATCAACAGTTTAACCTAAAAATGGGCAATAAATATGAACATATAGTTCAAAGAAATATACATGACTTTTAAGCACATGAAATGATGCTTAACTTCTGTTAACCCAATTCAAAATTATTTCAAACTAAAAAGGCATGGTTTTAAAAAGCTGGTTACTTTTCATATAGTAAGATAAAAGCAGAAAAGTAAAAACTGCACAAAATGGAAGGAAGTATAAAAGGGACTCCTGGGCTATAGGTTCTGTGTTTTTTCTTGAAATGGATGTTCATTATACAATGTGTTTAGTTTGTGAAGATCTATTGAGCTATACACTGATGACAAATATACTTTTATGAGTATATCATATTTCAATTAAAGTTTTTAAAAATTACACTGAGATTTCAGTTTGTACATAATAGAGTAAGCAAAGATAAAAAATGTTCAATAACCTACTGTGTTGACAAGATATAGAGAAACAGACATTCTCACATATTGATAACAGAAATATAAAATGATAAGAATCTATGGAGGGCAAATACCATTAAATATACAAATGCACATACCCTTTTACATAGCAATTCCATTTATCCTGCTCACACTGCACACGATGATATTGGTACAATGTCTTTATAGTAGTGTTTATAATAGCAAAAGATTAGTAAATAACCTAGATGTTCACTTTAGGAGACATGTTAAATAAATCATTGTACACCTATAAAATACCATACTAGCCAATCATAAAACATATGTTGGAAAGGCTTTTTTTTTTTATCTTTTTATATGTTTATTTATTTTTTGAGAAAGAGACAGAGCCCAAGCAGGGGAGGGTCATAAAGAGAGGGAGACAGAGAATCTGAAGCAGGCTCCAAGCTGTCAGCACAAAGCCCAGTGTGGGTCTCAAACCCACATACTGCGAGATCATGACCTGAGCCGAAGCTGGATGCTTAACTGACTGAGCCACCTGTGTGCCCCTTAGAAATTTTTAATGTACTACAACAGAATAATCTCGTAAGCATATTGTTGACTAAAAAGAAAAGCAAAGTATGGGAAAGTGTGGGTAGTAATTCTATCATTTGAATAAATAAGGGGGTAATAACATTCATCCATGCTGACACATAAATAAGCCATCTCTGTCAGAATATGAAAGAAAATGGTAATACAACTTCCAGGTAGGAGAACTTGGAAGATGGGGGACAGAATCCAGAATGAGACTTATGATGTATTCTTTTTGTACCTTTTGAATTTTGTATTATATGAAAGTATGATCTAGAAAAAAATAAATAACATTTAAAATCCTAAGCCTGTGTTTTCTGCTGTATGTAATATATTGACTTAAATTATTACTTGTATTCCACTTCCACAGTTTCTCTCTCTTACACCCTTTCAGTTGTAAGCTAACCCATCAAGTCAATGACTTCTCCATGGGGAATACGGTCAATTCTACCACAGTGGATCTATACATCATTATTATAAGACCCACCCTGACTTTCAGAAATGTTCTCATGAGAAAAGTGCATGCCTTCTAGGATGGAAGAAGACAATTAACCTGCTTTGCTAACTACTCACTTATCAGGCCCCAGACCATGAACTATGATCAAAATACAATCATTGACATTTTTTTTACATTAAAAAAGTACGGCCATTTTCAAAGGCATTAGGAAGTACCAAGTATGGCTTATGAGTTCCAGCAAGGGCAGTCTACTTGAGAGATGTTGAACAACCAAGGGAGGATGAGAGTTGGCTCCAGAGAGGAGTAGCTACCAGAAAGGTAGATAAAGAGGGAACCCCAAATGTCCCACTGTGGCTGAAGGCTAAGGAAGCCACTCCCTAAAATAGGACTAAAGGAACCATTATAGGGCCTTGAAAGTTTAGAGGAGCTCTTTTCTCTCAGTTTAGAGTTAACCCTGCAGAGGCATTTCAAAGGGCAACTTCCCAGCCCAACTCCACCCTTGGCTGCACATTATTTTCTAATCAGCACTTTACTTGTTGAAATATGGCAGCAACAAGGGATTCTCCTCTCCTGTTGCTTTTTTAAAAAAAATTAATTGCTGCAGAGTAAGATACCTACAAGCTACTCCTAATTGGATACATTCCTGTCCGATATGTAGAACAGGGCTTGCACCATCTTCCAAGAGAGGTCAGAAAAGTCTTACTTGGAGAAAAATAAAACCTGGGCTGTTCTTGGGTCCCTGCTGATGCTGGCAGCAATACATGCTAGCTGAGGTGCCTCCTCTGCTGGCCAGCCTCTGATTACCAAGGCTTAGCTGTGAGACAAGAGGACCAGAGATACTGGCCATACCTTCACAAGTTCTTGTAAGACATGACCATGCCTTGCAAAGGGACAACACGGCACTGCTCAACCTTAGAGACTTTTTTTTGCTGGATTTCTCTTTGTCCTGTGAAAGGATTTCAATCCAAAATGGAACTGAAGAATAGTAAATGGAGAATCTCATGCATGTGCCCTCAGAAGAACAGAACTTAAGATGTGAGAAACTGATATCATATAAATGCCTGATTTACAGAAGACCAAGATTCCTTACCAATGAACATATGCCATGAATATTTCCGTATTTTACTGCTTGAACTCTGACTGGACCTCCCTCTTTTTTCCCTCCTTGTCCATAAATATAGCCTGCCCCAAACCCTCAGCAGACTCACCCGCAGCTAGCTACAGCATATTTTCCAAATTGAAATTCCACTGATACTCCCAAATAATTTCAATTTCTGGTCATGTGAGCTTGCTTCAGGTAACCTCTTTATTTAGGGTTGACAGTACCCTTTCCCTTTTGTTACAGGGCCAATAAATCAACAATTTTGGGTTTGGATTTGGTTTCCTTCCTATGAGGGGGGTGGTCATTGGGAAAGTCTCCTCTAAAAGACAATAAC
Source organism: Lynx canadensis (assembly GCF_007474595.2). Classification (NCBI taxonomy): domain Eukaryota; kingdom Metazoa; phylum Chordata; class Mammalia; order Carnivora; family Felidae; genus Lynx; species Lynx canadensis. Next base: position 124,806,904 of record NC_044303.2, read on the forward strand.
CATGTTTATATTGTTGATGGCTAGAAGAAACCTCAAACATGTTTCCTGGCCTAGCTCTTAAATGTCAAAGAGATGGGCTCTATCTGAACTTTAAAAACCTCCACGGATGCGGTTTCCAAAATTTCATAAATTCCACTAGAAGTTTATTTAAGTAAATAATTAATCATCCTTATGTTAATCAAGATGCTTTTCAGGTACTAGAACTTTCTGGATTTTGAAGATGTAGAGTCACGAAACAACATTTTCCCAGATCTAACTTCTAGAGCTGGCTAAGACTTTAACAGTTTTCTTAATCTGAACTGCTCAGAGCAGAAGTGAGGCTCAGAGCAGGAGGACAAAGAAGACCTAGGTCTAGAACCTGGCTTTCCTGACTCCCCCTCATCCAGCACTCTCACAACTATGCTAGGGGGTTCTTACACATAAAAAGTTGTTAAATCCCTACTCTCTTTTCCAGGCTAAAAACCTTTATCCCCTAAACTCTCCTCACACTTTTTTTTTCTTGGCAGTATCACTTACTAAGTAGCAGTACCATATAGCTATAGCACTAGCTTATGGTCTACTATAACTACTGTATCATTTTCTACTATCCCCCCTTGCTTCCTGAATAGACTCTTGTTTCCTTATTTCTGGTAGTCTGTTTATTCTCTCCTCCATTGTACTATCTCCTGTGTCTCACTAATGAGCTTCATCCTGTTTTTGACAGACCATTCTGTTTTGACAAGGTAAAACTGATCACTGAATTAAACACATGTGAAACATCTCTAAATACAAACCCACTGTAGGGAAAGATTTGAATGCTGTCCATTTCCTTGAGATAATAACTTGCAAAGCAATTTTCATAGCCAGATGAGTTCTGAATGGAGAGCTCTGTTTAAACTCTGCATTCCATAAATAGAAACAAAGTGCAGACATCCTGCCTCTTGACTTCTTTAGTCATTTGAAGCTTTCAGATGTATGTTTCTTATTTGTTTTCTTGATTCTTTTCTTCTGTACATTAGACTGTAGCCAAGGAGTGTCCACAGCACACTGAGGGCTGGAGTAATCTCTTACTTCCCTCCTGCAGGCAGATGCCCTGTGAGACTACAGTCAACTTTTCACTGCCTTTTGAAACTGGGCCTGGTGAGCCTTTCATTTCATCACACACAGTCATGGATTTTATAACTGAACCCCAAAACGAAATACTCTATTGGCCCAAATGGGTATTCTCTATGAACCAGGATAGGAATTCATGTGATTCAGGATTCATTAATTGTATTAGTAAGTTCACCTCAGAGACTCAGGAATTTTCAGAAATGGAAAGATTTTAATATTTTCACATTTGGGACTGATGATCTGGCATCCACAGAAAGCTTGGTCATCCATGGATGGATTCAGGGGTTGTATCAATCAGAATGTGCTAAATAATGCTGTGGCAACAAACAATTCCAAGAATCTCAGTGGCTGGAAGCAACAAAGGTTTAATTTTCTCTCATGTCACATGATAATCCAAGGTTGGCTGGAGACTTAACTCCTGCACCATTACTATTGTCAATCCTGGACCCAATGGAGAAGACACTATCAGGATCATTGCTGGCTTTAGTGCACAAAGAAAAGAAACACCACTCAAATCTTAGCCCAGAAATATCACCCAGAACTTCTATTCACATTTGATTGATCTGTGACTGAGTTAATTGGGGTGAAGAAGTGTAATCCTCCTGCAAGGAGTAAAACTACCTTGGAGAACTATTTACTGATGTGTCCATGAACCTTTGAAATTATACATGTAATTATAGGTGAACAGGCACATGTGCCTACTTCTGGAGGGTGGTTCTTTAGCTTTCATCCTATTCTGACAAGGCACTTTGACCACCAAGCCCTCACCAGCGCCCACCACCCCCATCACCACCAAAGTTAAGGACCAATGATTCTAGTCCAAACTCTTTGTTTTACAGATGGAAGAACTTGAAAGCCAATCTTTAAACAACCTGCCAAAAACCAAAACAACTTCCTTGAACTTGCCAAAGTAACAATTAATTGGGAGCACAACCAGCCCCTAAGACTGCATGAGGGAAAGGCCACACTTCTAGGCACAGTAAAAGGCTCCACCCTTTGCTTCACTAGCTGTCTGCATCCAAATTTAATTTAGGGAGGAAGAAAGAGGTCATGGGAAGGGACCCAGTTTCCTGTAGGTTTCAAATCCCAAATGGAGGTTGGAAACTGGTAGAGGATCCTCCTTGGAAACTTTTGAAAAATAACTCATTTGACATTTCAATGCCAAGAAAAACGTGACCCCCGGTCCTTCTCCCACACTGTTGCCTTTCCCTTCTGCCCTCTTTCCTCTTGTCAGGTAACCTGGGCACCCATTGTATCCTTCCAGCTTCCTCAAATGAGCTTCCCACTAAGGCCCAACAAAAGGCATTATCCTGGAAGAACTGGTTTTCCCATCTCTTTTCATAACTCCATTTCCTTTTCGGAAGACCATGTGTTTTCCTTAATTCATTTCAATTCACCATCCTGTCACCTCCCTTTACTTTACCCCACTTTCCTCTCAGGATGGAACATCACTTAGCTTCCCAACCAGCATGGCAATGCTTTATTTCAGCTGTTAAAACAAACAAATTAGGGATCTGCTCCTGTGAGCCCCTAGGCATGAAGACCAGTACTAAGATGCATGAGATAACTTGGCAATTTATCTACCTTCTCAATCTCTTTTCTCTTCCTGTTCACTTAATTGATTATTTTATCATTTTCCCCATTTCCCATTCCTTTTCAGGATTGGATTTGTGTCAGGCTGTGATGAAGCACCAGGAAAACTAGGTTTTTGTATGAAACCTAGAAATTGCTGAAAATCTGGATAGAAGGGAAATTTTAAATGAGATTAAGAATTATGTGAGAAGTAATTTTAGGAGGCCTAGAATCCAGGGATATCTGCCCAGGTTTTGCAGGGCCTGATGAATATGGTGGCTTCCAATGAGAAAAATAATTTCGAACTGCAAATATATAGCTAGGTACCAAAGTAAATATGTATTTAGAAGTCAATTCAATTACAAGTGAATATTTATTTAAAGCTCCCTATCCTCATTCCTACCTTAACTTCTATCAGAGGACAATTATAAGAGAGGGAATATTGGAGTGGACGTAGAAGCCGTATCAGCCAATTGAAGTAGAAATGTCTCACATAAGATATCTTGTAAAGCACACAAACATGGGAACACACTAGCAGGGGAACCTTTGGGGCCTGTGGAAAGGGCCCTAGCAAGTGAGGGGCATTAAAGTATAAGCTTCATTGCCTCTGAGAATCAAGATGCATTAGAGACCCTCGTAGCCAGAATATCTGAAAGGTGAATCAGGTCAAGGAACCAGCAATCAGTAGCTCAAGTCTGAAGCAAGGTCTATACATATACATTTTAAGAAAGGCCCCACTACTTTTTCTAGATCTTATCACCTTGTCATCTAAAAAAAAAAGTTTACTGCTTATGACTCAACGCTCTGGACTTCTAAGAGGTTACTTTTTGACAATAGACAACCCAACTGAATGGAATCCTCCCCAAAGAAGTGATTGTAGGTATCACCAATACTGAAGGGGGGCAAATTTGTGGAGACTGGACAAGGAGTCTTTTCCAGAGTTCTTCCAGTTACACTATGGTGTCCTGGAGGTTTAGGAAGAGGAGGGTTAACAAGGCTCTCACTACAGAGCCTTGGACAGTCATTAGGTAAATTAAGAGCATGGAGGCCTCAGTTGGGGGTGAGGTGGTGGGTGGGGAACAAAAGAAAGGACAAATTCCATTCTTTGCCTGCTGGCTAATGAATGGCCCTGAAAACATTTTATAGATGCTTCTTCCCTATCCTATATTTTGCTTTATTCTACTCTGAATCATTACACGGACCTTCCCATTCATAAGGTTAGACAAAGAGATGTCCTTTTCCTTCTACATAAGACTGGGTGAGACTGGAAGGATCTTGGAGGAATCTTACTCAGTGAAAATGGTAGACAGAGGAAAAAAATGAATTCCTTAAAGCCAGAAAGGAAAAAACATAAAAAATAACACATTTTGGTTAGGTATCTATTAGAATCCATGATTTTTCCTAATTCATGGACTTTTCTTTTTCTATATCTGATATCAGACTTCGATTTTTATCTAGAAGAGATAATTCTTTAGCACCTGCTCTTTAGAACTACGTTTATCACCACTCTTCCTGACTAAAATGGACCTGTGTTCCTAATAGCACACAACAGTGGTGCCTGCTCCCACATACAAGCACCCAAGCACCTGTTCCTGCCCCACTCCTACAGCCTGACCTAATACATAGAAGAGTATGTAAGTGTTCATATGCCTGTGACCTGACCATCAAAGGCATGGTCATTCTGTCAGCTAACAACTTTCATACTTCCTAAGCTCTAACACGTTTTCCTTAATAGCAACAAGACATCAACTACATTTGGTATTTCCCTGTAAGAGGTTCATTAACTCACTTAAAAACAGTCTCTTTCCTGGGCAATGGAAAGAGGTTTTCCCCTCCAATCTAAATATAGACACAAATGAGAAATGAAACTATGGGACTGATAACAATAGTGTGGCCGATTCTTTTAAAGATGCTATCAGCAGGAAGAACCAATGGGAGTGCCTAGCGGGGTGGGGGTGAGGTGGGGGGAGTATGTCAGAGAATCAAGGAAGTAGCCAGGTCTCAAAGTTAGAGGCATTATTTGATATGAATCCTGTTCTGGAAACTGGCTGATTTCTAAATAAGGTCCATTTTTATTTTGGATCAAAATCACTCTTGTTCTTTTGGGAAAATATTTTTATAAATTAGTTAAGTAGACAATCAGTCCCCGAATAATCTTTAGATTTGAAATGCTTTGATGGTTTATGAGAACACACAGGTGGAGAGTGTATTAAAACAGATCTAATCCTAGGCTAAAAGTTACTCAGTATTCTGCCAGTGGATGAAGGATGGTATCGCTTTTTCCTCACACCAATTCATTCCTTACGTCTTAAGCCAACCTTTCATGGATGGCTGAGTCCTATTCATTTCCAAGACTGCCAGGTGAGGGGCCTTTATAGTATCAGGGGACTGGGAACAAAGTCATGAAACAAACTACTTCCTGCATTAATAAGAGGACCAAAGATTATGAACTAGACACACTTTCTACCACTTATACTGGGGTGTCTTTGAGCAAATGGGCTAGTTCAGGCTGTTCAATATGGCTGCAAATACAAGATCTGAGAAAACCAGATGAGAATGTGTGGATGCAACCTGTGGGTAATGAGGGGCTGGCTGACCTGACCAAGTAGAAGCCTACACAGGTCCCTAGGGTGAATGTCAGGTGATGGGAGCTTAGATACAAACTCTGCTACTCACTAGTTGTGACACCTGATGCAACAAATGCATTGTTCTAGACCACAGTTTCTCACTTTCAGAGTAGCACCAATGGGCTGGATAATTTTGGAAAGACCCTCCAGGTCTAAAGTTCTGACTCTAATCAGAGAGGTCCAGATGGAAGGAGATTTAATGCTGAGGTGTTTGTTTAGACTATAAGACCACTGGACTGGGAGATATTGTAGAGAATTAAATAGTAGATCATGAATTTGGAGCTATTGTTAATGTGATTACAGCCACCCTTAATCTTTACTGAACCCTCAGTGAGTATAAATACCCTATTATCAATAGAACCCCAGTAAATGTTATGGGCAATGAATTGAATGGATGGTTGGATCAGGTCATCTTTGAGGCTCTTTCTAACCAAAATTCTCTATGACCCCAGTATTCTCCTAGGGAAAATGTAAATAAGGTAAGGTTAAAGGTCTTTAGGAAAACTGTCTTTGTTTCTCTTTCTTTTTCCCCCCTCATTTTTAAAACTTATATTCTCTGGGGAATTAGCATTCTCTTGGGGATCACAGTCCCATTGGATTAGGGTCCTATCCTTAGGAACTCATTTAACCTAATTACCTCTTTAAGGCCTTATCTCAAAATACAGTCACATTGGAAATTAGGGCTTCAACATAGAGATTTGGACACAATTCAGTCCATGAGATACTCTAACTCTCAGTCTAAGATTCCTTCCATAACAACGCACTGCATGCCAACAACAAAAACAATGCAAGAGTGGTGTGAGTGTAGGGAAGAGAAAACTAATTTCATTATTAAATTGTGAAAAATGGTGCATCATTCTTTTTGTAGAGATTTCAAATAATTATGAAAGTCTTGAGTATTCAGAAGCATTTAACAAAAGGTAATAAGTGAAAAGATGAAAACATTCTCCCTTGTTCTGGTTTTAAGTCCATCTTAAGGATGCCTCAGGGCCCCATCTTTTGGCAGTTTAGAGAATTAATAGATTTCAATGTTTCTATGAGTTACTTTAGCCTGGAAGAGAGGAGGCTAAGATAGAAAAACCCCTATTTCATTAAATATTTTAAGCACTGTCATGAGAAATCAAAATTGGATTGCAAATCACAAATATTTGGCATGTGATATTATTTCCCCTTCTTCTACCCTTGGCAGACATTACTTATCAATCATGGCACTCACCAAACAAAGCCTCAGAATACACTCAGTACAAACAGCACTTGTTTTTTTCCAATGTTTATTTATTTATATATACATATACAGAGAGAGAGAGAGGCAGAGAGAGATCCCAAGTAGGCTCCATGCCTTCCATGCAGAGCCCAATGCAGGGCTCAATCCCACGAAATGTGAGATCATGACCTAGCTGAAATCAAGAGTCGGAAACTTAACCAACTGAGCCACTCAGGCGCCCCCAATCAACACTTTCAAAAACAAAAAAGAATTTGTATAGGGGTGCCTGGGTGGCTCAGTGAGTTAAGCATCTGACATTGGCTCTGGTCATGATCTCACGCCCTGCATCAGCACACGGCCTGGAGCCTGCTTCAGATTCGGTGCCTCCCCTTCTCTGCCCCTCCCCTCCTCATTTGTTCTCTCTCTCCCTCTCTCAAAAATAAATGAACATTAAAAAAATAGGTAAATAAAAATAAAAAGAATTGGTATGTAAGGTGAAATAGTAAAAATAACATTGCCAGCAGCTAACATTCATTGAGTGCCTATCAAATACCAGACATTGCTCTAAATTTTTTCACATATAAACCCATTTCTTCCTGATAACCACCCTATGAGATAGGCACTGACAGAATTCACATTTTTTAGATGAGGACACTGAAGCACAGGCATTCAGTGAAGATGGTGAGGAACTGGCATTTGAACCCAGGCCATGTGGTTCCAGACCCATGATCATTGATCTCCTAAAGTGTTCATCTACCTTGGGTTGAATTGATCATATATAATAAACAGGCAGAACAAGAGCCAGTGGGGGAGGTGTTGCAGAGTCAAGTTGCATCAACATAAAACATAACTGTTTTTAACAATTACATTAGTCTAATAATGACATCATAGTCACCTGCAATATTGAGTGCCTTATAATTGGAGACATCTGAGCAAAGTTATGTAGCTAACTGTTATAATTGCTGTACAATGGATTGCATAAAGGAGAGGGTGGGTTGGATGACGGCATCTCAACTTCCCATCTGGTTCTGAAATTCAAGAATTCCTTGACTTAAGCAGTGCCAGCAAAACTAGAAGGAATCCAAAAGTGATATCCTTCCTCATTCTTTCTTTTTTACCATCTCCCTTAGCCTCCAGCATTGTCAAGCACAAAGAATGTCCAGGATTTGAATAAATCACACTGAATTTTAAAAATAGACACTCAATAGATGGCATATAAAGCTCCAAAATATAAACAGTAGTCTTGAAAAGACTACTGAGTTCTATAAAACCATTGTTCTTTAATTGTCTGAGCAGACTTATTCTACTTCTTATTATCACTTTCTGGGAAAAGGAAAAAAGTTACAGCAATAGTAAAAGATAGGTAAGTTTGTTAGCTGTTAATGACGTTGACAATATCTTCAAACATTAACTCTCTCTTTGTCTCTCCCAGGAATGGTATGCTTTGCAAGGCAAGCATCTTTTTCTGGAATGTGACCTTGGCCATTCCTAGCAGCAGCAGAGAAAAATGCCATCCCTATGAGGTTACCATTTACTAATGGGAAACAGAATAAATGGCAGGTGCCAAATAATTTCAGATGAAAACTCACATATGCCAAATGCTAAGGAATCTTCTAATATACTGTCATTCTGTCCAAGATTTTTACCTAAAAAATTTTTCTATGCTTCTGAAAGTCTGTGTATTACACTCTAAGCCAGGTATGAATGGCCTGTGTCATTTTTGCATAGGTCTAAAGACCTCCTGTTTTAAGGCAAAGCATGACTCTCCCCCTTGGACTAGCCTCAATGCAGACTATAGATTTACCTCCTGAAACGTAAGAGGACAAAACTCAAAGAGGAGTCCCTTCGTGTTGACTGTCCAGTGTACTTGAGAGAACTGGTCACTAGAATCGGCTTTAGTCCAAACTCCACGACTGAACCAAAATGTATGACCTTAGACAAATCATTTATGACCTTACCATCTTTGTCTCTTATTTTTTGATATCTGAAGTGGAACAAGTAATCTTTGATCCTGGCAAAATCACCAAAAATAAGGATAAAAGATAGTTCAGTAATATATGAAGGCTGATTAGCACTATAGCCATTACAGAAAAGCAAGGGCAACAGAGCATTCTTTCAAAGGTGCCTCTAGTGAGTCCACAGTAGGTGTAGTTACAATCAATACTTGCTATTGCTTACACAGGAAAGGACAAGACCCATCCTTGGATTTCAATATACTACACTATTTACACACTTAATATCCATGTTTGGGTGACTATGAGAAATATATGTATAATTCCATTGGGGGGGGGAGTTTATGCTTTCTTCTAATATTTTTCCAAATATATGCCCCAGGAAAGATTTAACAAATGGGTATAGAAGGAGGTAGCAATCTTCTATTTAATCAATATGTAAACCTAAACAATTTTAAATGTAATACTGTTCTGAATGTTGAATTATGGATCTTAAAAAAATTTGGAGGGATTACCAGAACGATGCTGGAGAAACATGTATCCTGATCAAAAAAAAAAAAAATTATGAGTTAATACATGATAATAATAGGGGTGCGTGGGTGGCTCGGTCAGTTGGGCATCTGACTTCAGCTCAGATCATGATCTCGTGGTCCATGGGTTCTGGCTCCGCATTGGGCTCTGTGCTGACAGCTCAGAGCCTGGAGCCTGCTTCAGATTCTGTGTTTCCCTCTCTCTTTCTGTCCCTCCCCCGCTTGTGCTCTGTCTCTCTCTCTCTCAAAAATAAATAAACAAAAGAAAATTTTTTTAAATACATGGTAATAATAATAAGAAGAAGAATGAAGCTAACATTTCTGAGTACTTATGTGTGCCTTTTACTATTCTAAGCACTTTATTCACTCATTTATTTCTCATACTAACCTTCAAAGGTAGGTAACATTATTACCACCATTTTATAATTAGTAAACGAAGGCCACAATCATCCTCGTCTTGCTCTTGTCAACAATCATCCCTCATACGATCATCCCTCATAAGATCAGCCTGTGAGATATGCATTATACATCCTCTATGTGGTTGGTTAAGGAAAATGAGGTTCAGCAAAGTTAGAGTTGCAGGATTGACAAAATCAGAACATGACTATAATGTTCTAACTTGGAGAACTGTTCTTCTGCATTCAGATGCCTCACATTTAAGCCACAATTATATGCTAGAAATCCTTGTCTAAAACCTTGCTGACTAATTAGATATTCTCTAATGCATCACTTAGTGCCTTGATCACACTCTCATCTTGATAGGTCAGTCACATCTGTCAGTCACTGGGCCAAGATTAGGTACTTTTTGAGACACCCTGTCACTTTCCCCCTTTCTTTTCAAGTATCCAGGCACTATTGAGCCCTGAATTGTCCAAGATTAATGTCCAGTTATTCTTCTGAAATAAGAATAGACATTTTCTTATTTGAGCCATCTAAAATAAATTTCAAAGAAGTGACTAAAGTGTTATACTGACAAACTGCTACTGTAATGTGTTTCTTTCTGTTCTTTCTTTCTTTCTTTCTTTCTTTCTTTCTTTCTTTCTTTCTTTTATAGATTTTGTTAACTGATCAAAGGTTGACACCCTTCTCAGGCCCTCTGATCCAATCTATTCATGTTCCTTGGTTTTCTACTGGACTAATAAGAAAACAAGTTATGTCAACAGATTTGATAACCTAGATGAAATTGAACAATTCCTTGAAAGACACAATTTGCCAAAACTCACATAAGAAGGAGACAATCCATATAAACTTATATCTATTAAAGAAATTGAATCAATAATTAATCAACTCCCAACACAGAAAGCACTAGGACAAGATGGATTCACTAGTAAATTCTACCACATATTTAAGGAAAAGATTATACCAATTCTCTACAATCTCTTTCAGAGGATAAAAGCAGAAAGAATACTTCTGAACTCATTCTATAAGGCCACAATTACCCTAATACCAGAATCAGACAAAGGCATTATAAGAAAAAAAATTACAGAACATTATCTCTCATGAACAAAGATGTAAAAATACTTAACAAATTGTTAGTTAATCAAATACAAAAAATATATAAAGGAATTATATACCACAACCAAGTAGGACATAGCCCAAGTATTCAGGACTGATTCAACATTACAAAATCAATTAATATCATCCATAATATCAACAGACTAAAAAAGAAAAATCATATGATAATATCAATAGATAAAGAAAAAGCACTTGACAATACCCAATATCCATTCATGATAAAAACTCTCAGTAAACTAGGAATAGTGAGTAACTTTCTCAACTTGATAAAGAATATTCACAGAAAACCCTTCAACTAATATTATACTTAATGGTGAGAAACTCCAAGCTTTCTCACTAACATTAGGATGAAGATAAGAATGTCCCCTTTCACCACTGCTTTTCAATATTGAACTAGAAGTCCTAGCTAATGCAATAACACAATAAAAGGAAATAAAAGGTACAGATTGGGAAGGCAGAAAAAAATTATACACAGGTGACACAATAGTCTATATAGAAAATCTGAAAGAACTGACAAAAAAAACCCCCACAAAAACATAAAATAAAACCCTGCTGGAACTAAAAGAAATGATAGCAAGGTTGCAGGATACAAGGTTAATATACAAAAGTCGAATGCTTTCTTATAGACCACCAATGAAAAAGTGGATATTAAAATTAAAAACATGATACCATTTACATTAGCATCCCCCAAAATGAAATACTTAGGTATAAACCTAATAAAAATAAAATAAGTAACTAAATCTAGATATATTCCATGTTCATGGACAGGAAGATTCAATATTGTCAAGATATCATTTGTTCATAACTTGATCTATAAATTCAATACAACCACAATCAAAATCCCAGAAAATTCTTTTATAAATATTGAAAAAGTGAATCTAAGATTTCTATGGAGAGGCAAAAGACCCATAATAGACAACACAATATTGAAAAAGAGGAACAAAACTGGAAGATTGGTACTACCTGACTTCAACACAAATTATAAAGGAACAGCAGTCGAGATACTGTGGTACTGGTAAAAGATTAGACAAATAGATCACTGGAATATAATAGAGAGCCTAAAAATAGACCTACATAAATATAGTCAACTAATCTTTGACAAAGGAGAAAAGATAGGTCTTTTCAACAAACGATGCTGGCACAAGTGAATATGCACATGTTAAAAACAATTAATGTAGAGACAGAACTTAAAAAATTAATTCAAGTCTCATTCATTGCTGGTGGGAATGTCAAATGATATAGCTACTTTGGAAGACAGTTTGCCAGTTTCTAAGAAAACTGAACAGACCCTTCCCATACAATCCAGCAATTGCACTCCTTGGTATTTACCTAAAGGAAGTTGAAAATTTATGTTCACACAAAATCTGCACACAGATTTTTATGGCAGATTTATTAGTAATGGTCAAAAGTTGAAAGCAACCAAGATGTCATTCAGGAAGGAAATGGATAAATAACTGTGGTACATCCAGAAAATGGAGAATTATTCAGCGTAAAAAGAAATTATCCATCAACCCTGAAGACATGGAGAAAACTTAAGTGCATATTACTAAATAGAAGCCAATTAGAAAAGGCAAATATATGATTCCAATTATATGATATTCTGGAAAAGGCAAAACTATGGAGATGGTAAAAAGATCAGGGGATAGGAATGAGGGAAGAGAAGAACAGAGCACAAAGAATTTTTAGCACTGTGGAAATAATCTATTTGATACTATAAAGATGTATACATGTCATTAAACATCCAATTCCATAGAATGACAATGGCAAAAGGGAAATACAATATAAACTACAGACTTTGGTTGATTACGATGTACCAGTGTAGGTTCATCAATTGTAACAAATATACCACTCTGGCAAGGGATGTCCATAATAGGGTAGATTATGCATCCTGGGGGACAGGGATATATGGCAATCTCTGTACATTTCTCAATCTTACAAACCTAAAAACTGACCAAAAAATAAACCTTTAAAAATATATATAATTAATACTCAGAGCCTTGCCAAGTTTCTTCCTTTATTAAAGCTATTAGCTGACCACTATAAATCCCTAAGATAGTCACTGTAATAGGATGTCAGCCTTAAGGTCATACAGTGCTTGGGAACACTTACATAAAAGCAAAAGAGGAACTCAGCATGAGGCCAGAATGTGGCCACAAAGAGCAGCAATAATCAGGACTTATACAGTTTTATCCATTCAGCTCAAATGTTCTTCATCTGGACTTACTAAAAGTTCATTCAAATAAGTGATTTGATCCAGAATGGAAACCAGGCCTCTTTCCTTCCAACATTTTTAGTTGGGTGAAATTTATATCCAGTAAGTTTGAGAAGTGCTGCTTACTGAATACCACCTCTTAGAAATTCATCCTGTTAAGAGAGTAAAGAAACCTTTTGAATTTCAATTGACCTACTAGTTACCAAACATATATGATTATAGATCCTTTATTCTTTGTTAACATTCTGTATATGCAGGTTCTATACATCATATTTTGGGAATATTATACTAAAGGCACTTTTGAGTAACTGACAGCCACAATTCCAACTTCTCTAATTTTGCACACATACACCCAATCCTGGAGTCTAATTCCAAACCCCTTAGTCTGGCTTTTTAAGATTCTCCACAATATTTTCCCATCTAGTTTTGCAACCGCATTTCCCATTATTCCTCTACATGAATTTTCCGCTCTAACAAAACTCTCTTATTCTTTGTTCCTTAAATAGTCTGTGTCCAATTCTGCCTCCCTATTTATATACATATTCTTTAGGAGGGTCTTGAATTTCATTAGAACTGGAGGAGATGTCAGACGTTCTTAATTAGTCATTTAACAAATATTTATTGACTGTTTGCTTTAACATTGTATCTCCTGGGATGCTTTGTTGCAAGCAACAGAAATAGGCCCTAGCTAATTTAAGAAGAAGAATTTATTGAAAGGACATTGGGTAACTCAAAGAATTCCTAGGGGGTCTAGGGAATAAGGCTTGGAAACTGTGTAGCCAGGAACACTCCTGTAAATCCACTGCACAATACATCCAGGGAAGATAGCATACTTGCTACCCTGTGCCCAGACACCATAGCTTGCACTACCAGCACCAGCAGCACTGGTTGATGGATGTCAATGCTAGAGTCAATGACTCTGCCACCTCTGGGGACTGGAGTAGCTGCTTCTGTGTCCAACACCCATTGCCAGCATGGGTTTTGCATGTTCTCTTCTTCTGACCAACAGCAGATTCAAGGACCATCTGATGAATGGAACCTGGACATTTGTCCATGTCCTAACCGCAAAGAAGACTGGAAAATCTGATGTCTGGAATTTTCATCTTCAATAGGAGGACCTGAGCTCTGCCTTATAAGATAAGGGATTCCCCAAAGAGAGGAAGAATCTGTAGATGCTGGGTGGTCAAAAAGAATGACAATTTAGCTATTGTTATATGATGGATTACTGGGAAACACCAAAGAAAGAGTTTCTTCCCATATGCTCTAAAGGAGTTTACCTAAGTGGACAAGAAAAATATGAGATGATCAGAAAATCACATGATTTAAAAAAACATAATAAATTGGACTGCTTAATTAAGAAATACTAAGATGATACTGAACATTAACCAATAGAATTCGAGAAACGTGTATTTGTACTTTATAGCTCCAAGCCCTTGTTTTCCCAACAGATATTTTTCTAGAGCAAAATTTATGTAAACAAGCTCTGTTTCCACCTGGAATATTTCCACACATCCTCCCAGCTCCATTTTCCAAGTGTATCTGCACAAAGACGAGCTCCTTGGTCACCAACAGGATGCATGATTCTCATAACTGAACCCTTTATAAATATATATATTGGGTTAAGCAGAAATACCAACTCTATTTCCCTCCCCTGAGAAGACAGACCTTAAGCTGATGAATCAGAAAACAGTGGCAGAGGAGCACCTGGGTGGCTCAATCGGTTAAGCATCCAACTCTTTATTTCAGCTCAGGTCATGATCTCACAAACCATAACATTGAGCCCTGTATCAGGGTCTGCATTGAAAGTACAGAGTCTGCTTGGGATTCTCTCTCTCTCCTTCTCTCTCTCTCTCTCTCTCTCTATCTCTCTCTCAAAATAAATAAATAAACATTAAAAAGAAGGAGAAGAAGAAGAAGAAGAAGAAGAAGAAGAAGAAGAAGAAGAAGAAACAGCAAGAGGAGGAGGAGAAGGAGGAGGACGAGGAGGGGGAGGAGAAGAAGAAGGAGAAGAAGAAGAAAACAGTGGCATAAACTTGGAAATGGATGTAGGTTCTTGACCTGTAGTTAGACAGGATGAAAATGTGCCTAGAGTCCTGAGAAATCCAACAGCACTCTTCTGCATTGTACTTTTACCTCCTTTCCTAAGGAAGGGCAGTGCTAAGCTGCACTGGGGAAAAACTGCCATGCAGAGCCCAGAGTTGAGTGTTTTTCCAGTGCTGGGTCAAGGTCACTGCTGTACAGAGCATTTGGAGCTCTGTTCTAGCAGTTAGCCAATGGCCACTCCGAATTAACAATGGAAGCCATGTGGGCAGAACTGGGGGGTGAGGGGGAATGGGCCATTTAACTGCTTATGGGACATCCAAAAGCAGTAGTCAGGGCCTCCACCCACGGCAGCTACCCAGTCCCCAGGGCTTGCTGCTCTTCCACTTTTCTTTTTGATGCCATGCAGCCCTCTCTACCTCACATCCTTCACTTTCCTAGGAGTCAGTCTGGCTTTCAGAAAGAGGGTGAAAGTGAAAACAAAAACAGAGATAAGGAATTAGGTGACACCTTCACTCCTTCGAAAGGGGAAGGCTTGTGCAATATGACAGAAAGAAAATTGACTCAACAGCTTTCTCCAGTTACTAGCTGGGTAACATATGGCAAGTTGCTCTTTCTCCATTGCAACATCAGGAAAACAGGATTATGTGAGACAACTAGTATAATATTACAACCAAATGTAAAGAGCACTAGTTATCCCTCTACCTACAACTAGGTTAGTTCAAATACTATTTATGTTCTTCTGTACTAAATGACACTTGGGAGTGATTGCAGCTTAAGCTGCTGGTGTTGCACAGTTGATGGCCTTTTGCTCTGGCTCTTGGCTTTATTTGTACCCTTGACAGTTCTTAAGGACAAGTTCTTCTATGCTCAGGTTAGAGGTTGTGGCCAGAGCACAGCCAGAGCACAGGCAGCAAAAGGAGCCATCTTATAGTCTCCACTTCTACCCCACATGTTTGGATTCCCTCTTTTCCACATCACACACACACACACACACACACACACACACACTCCCACCCACTCATCCCTGAGAGATATATGCTGATAAAGTAATACCTAATAGGGGTGCCTGGGTGGCTCAATCGGTTAAGTGACCAACTTCGGCTCAGGTCATGATCTTGTGGTTTGTGAGTTCAAGCCCCTCATTGGGCTCTGTGCTGAAAGCTCAGAGCCTGGAGCCTGCTTCCAATTCTGTGTCTCCCACTCTCTCTGCTCCTCCCTTATTCATGCTCTGTCTTTCAATAATAAATAAACATTAAAAAATTTTTTTTAAGTAATACCTAATATTCTAACATGCATTACTTGAACTTTCAGTGCCTCAGTTGTGCCAACATCTACAGAATAGAATCATAATAGATCTAACATATAGGGCTATTGTGGGAATAAATAAATTAACACACATAAAGCACATAGAACAGGACCCAGCACAAAGCTTTTATTTTACATCATTACCTAATATTATTATGTTCATATATTTAAATGAACATAGTTTTAGGTATGAACATAGTTGTATATAGGGGCACCTGGTGGCTCAGTAGGTTAAGAGTCTGACTTCACCTCAGGTCATGATCTCATGGTTCGTGAGTTTGAGCCCCACATCAGGCTCTCTGCTGTCAGCACACAGCCTGCTTCAAATCCTCTGTCTCTCTCTGCCCCTCCCCTGATCGTTCTCTCTCTCTCTCTCTCTCTCTCTCTCTCTCTCACACACACACACACACACACACACACGCACACAAATAAAATAAACATCAAAAAAACAAAAGGAAAAGTTACTGTGTACATGTGTGCCAGGAGCTACATAAACATGGTTTTACTGAGTCCTTAAATTTCAAGTTTGGTACTATTACTCTGACTGATAGTCAGAAAGGTTAAGTAAGATGTCCAAGAGCTAGAAAGTGGGGAGTTGAGATTCAAACC
Organism: Lynx canadensis; assembly: GCF_007474595.2. NCBI lineage: Eukaryota > Metazoa > Chordata > Mammalia > Carnivora > Felidae > Lynx > Lynx canadensis. The sequence goes on from NC_044303.2 coordinate 124,823,565, forward strand.
CAGGTCTTCTGGTCCCTAAACCCCAACATTGCATGTTTTCTCTCCCCTGGGGAGCTGCCACCATTACTGAAAATACTCAGAATTCCTCTTTGGGAATTTCCTTCAGAGATCAATGACCTTGTTTCAAATTTCCTTAGCACTGGAAAAACTTCTTCTTTTGAAAAATAAGTTATCAGAATCTTTCAAAAGTCATTTATTGTTAAGGTGAATGGCCCAACTGGGTCATAATGTTTTGAACTAAAAATAAGGTGTGGTTAATGCTCTTAGGTGTCTGGTAAATTGACCCTGGAGACAGTCCCCACAGAAAAGTTCTAAAATGTTTCTTAAAAATTCAGTATCACAGGAAAACTGCATTTCCCAACCCTCATTTGGTTATTCTGGTTCTGACAAGCTTCTGCAGATGGTTTTTCTTTAACAACTTAGTTGTAACTTCCTGTATGCAGAAGAACATAGAGTAAGACTGTCATAGCATAATTATGAATAAGGTTTGAGGTCTGTGTTTCCATAGTGATGACCTCCTCTGTGGTCCCTGAAATATTCTTATGTGCCCAGGCTCCACACGGCCCAGGACCACCATGGAGGTCAGCATGACAGGGGAAGAGGTACAACATTAAGTATGGCACTTTCTCAAACAACATTTGAGTGAGGTGTTATCCCACTTAGTCCTTGTAACAGCCCATTTCACTGGGAGGAAATAGAGGCTCAAAATGGGTCCATAACCTCCTGCATGTCCCACAACTAGTTCAATGGAACAGAGGCAGGGGCAGCCCTTATCTCCAGATTCCCCTCCACCGCTACCTGTGGCTGAAGCAGTGTCATATCCAGCTCCACCTCAAGTGCCTCAGTGCTGGGGCCCTTTAAAGCAGACTAGATTCATGGGCAGAACAGTGTAGGCAAGAATATAATTAAGTAATTATTAAAGCTGTTCAAGGCAGGGCCAGGCCTCCTCACCCACTTGTTCCTGGCTCCAGCAACATGTAAGATACCAAGAGATCATCCCCTTTCTGGAAGTGGTTTACTCACAGGCCTGTACTCCAATTAGATGGCGCCCTTTGCCACCTCCTCCAGCTTCTAGGGTTTATGCTTCGGAGACTCTGTCCCCACATGCCACTCCTCCAGAAGTAGGCTGCTATGGAGAAGCTGCTGGTTGCATTTATGCCCTTGATATAGTAGTACATATTAACTTCAAGCCCAGACAAATTGGTAGATTAGATAGGGAATAGTCCCCTACTTCGATTCCATTTGACTCTGTATCTTATTTACCACAGATGCACTAATATAGAGAAATGAGGAAAGAGAGGTGTGGGGGAGAAAGATGGAGAAAAAGGGTAGCCAAGTTTGTATTTAATTAAGAAAAAAAATCACCATTACTCCAAGAAAGAAAATACTGGTAGACAAGAGCACAGCTTCAAAAAGTAAGACGGTCCAAACCATGTTAACAATTAAATTTGTTATCTGTCCACATAACCTCTAGATTTTTTACTTGTTCCATTCTACTGGATCTTTTCACATTATACTTGTTATAATTTACCTGTTAAAAGAAGAACTTTTAAGTCCTGTTAATATGTGACTCTAGGAAACTCTACCAGTAGAGAGAAAACTTCCAACTCCTCAACCACTCTGGGGAACTTGGCTCTCTAAGGAAACATTGTTTTAAAATCAAGAACAAGCCAGAGATCATCAAGATTACGTTTCACTCTTTGCTTCCCAAATCCTGATCCCTAATCCATTAGAGCTAATTTTGCTTAATCCCTTTTCTGTAAACTCTGGGGCTAGAGGCGGGTTTCTCTTAGATGGAAGGAGAATCAGGAAAGGGGTCATGAGGAAGGAAAAAAGGACCCATTTCATGAAGCTGCCACAAGTATGTTCATGCCAGTGATAGCACGTATGATACAAACATGCTCCTGCATGCAGAATCATCATCTGTATGGGAAGTTGCTTATAAAGATGATGACATTTAAAGTTTGGCATCTCAGCAGTTTTTACTTTTGATCTTGGAAAACTGCCCAAAGTAAGTAAGTCATCCACAGTCTGGCTTGCTTGCCATTTTCATACTTAAGGGTTGGGGGAGCACTTTGCCTCTTAAGCATGTGGTACCAGCAGCTTACTTTTTCATCTAAGAATCAGCAAAATAGATAGAACCTCAAAATCTGTGATTTTGCCCAACAAGAGGGCAAACTTTGCTACACAGTGACCTTTTTTGATACTTCAAATCCAAGCCTGTAGCAGATTCAGTTTGACAAATTTTAAACCTCTTAAAATGAAGTCTGAAGCAGAAATTCAATAGGCTCTTAATTACATTTGCCCCGGAGGTAAAATGAACATTGCTCTGTTGCTCATATATCTCCAGTTAAAGCTGGATTCTCACTGTGTCAGCCATTCAGACTAAGTGGAGGCTGGCTGGCAGCTCAGGTCTCTCTCATTTCCCCTCAGAGGCTCTGAGGGTGGCTGAGGGCAGAAGGAAAGGGGCCTGGAGTTCTAGAAGAGCAGTTCCAGTGGGAGAATAGGACCCTTTTGTTCTGGGTGGTTGAGGTAGATGACCCTAAGCAGGGGAGGGAAGCCTAGCAGGCTGGGATCCGTGGACATAGGGAAGTTAGGAGGACTGGAAGGAGACAGAATGAGAACAACTAAGTGTATCCTCTGCTCTGGAGGAGAGAACACAGAAGTGGAAGTAAAGGACATCGCTCCTTGAGGGCAGACAGGCACTGCACATTCGAGCTTGGGGAGTAACACTGCCACTGAGAAGAGAAGCTTAGTCTAGATGCAGAGTTTGACCTATGGCTTCAACAATCATGAGGCCAAATAGAGACATTTTAGTGAAAGATAGTATCTTGCTGATACAAAAAGAAGATTTTAACTTTTTGATGAAACTTAAAGAGAAATTTCCTAAAATTGCCAGACAGCCTTGGCACCAAAAGTATGAAAAACATAGCTTTGGTTTTCCCTCTCAGCCAGCAGATGTTTGAGAAACCACTCAGTTTTCCCAGATTGAGGTCACCCTATGCCTGCGAAGGGACTTGAACCCAAGATTGGTTGCCTTGTTGATACTATACACTCACCACCTAGGGTGAACTGACCATGTGGGAGTAAGGATTCAGACAGAGCTGGCTCCCAGGTGGTTGGGAGCGGGATTGATTTCTGCAGTATGTAATTTTCTCACTTCAGCAATTGTTCATGGCTGGTATCTGTTCTCATTGGTTAGGATTAGAGCAACACGTGTGGCTGAATACTGTGAATATCATCCCTCATTGAGATGTAAAAATCAGGATATGTTATTTATATTTTGGTCATTTCATGTATAAATGGTGATTGTCACATATTTGAAAGTCAGTGCTTAGTTACAGAAACACCAAATTCAAAGAAACACCAAAACAAATTAGTAAGTCCCACTAAACTACACTTATGTGTGTAAGAGAAATTAAATTATATTTACTCAAAGAATGTGGTAATTGCAGGGGACTTTAATATTCCACTTAAAGCAATGGATAGATCATCTAGACACACGGTGAATAAAGAAACAAGGGCCCTGAATGATACACTGGATCAGATGGACTTGACAGATATATTTAGAACTCTGCATCCCAAAGCAACAGAATATACTTTCTTCTCAAGTGAACATGGAACATTCTCCAAGATAGATCACATACTGGGTCACAAAACAGCCCTTCATAAGTATACAAGAATTGAGATCATACCATGCACACTTTCAGACCACAATGCTATGAAGCTTGAAATCAACCACAGGAAAAAGTCTGGAAAACCTCCAAAAGAATGGAGGTTAAAGAACACCCTACTAAAGAATGAATGGGACAACCAGGAAATTAGAGAAGAAATTTAAAAATATATGGAAACAAATGAAAATGAAAATACAACAATCCAAACGCTTTGGGATGCAGCGAAGGCACATTGCAATCCAGGCCTATCTCAAGAAACAAGAAAAATCCCAAATACAAAATCTGACAGCACACCTAAAGGAAATAGAAGCAGAACAGCAAACACAGCCTAAACCCATCAGAAGAAGAGAAATAATAAAGGTCAGAGCAGAAATAAACGATATAGAATCTAAAAAAAACTGTAGAGCAGATCAATGAAACCAAGAGTTGGTTTTTTGAAAAAATAAACAAAGTTGATAAACCTCTAGCCAGGCTTCTCAAAAAGAAAAGGGAGATGACCCAAATAGATAAAATCATGAGTGAAAATGAAATTATTACAACCAATCCCTCAGAAATACAAGCAATTATCAGGGAATACTATGAAAAATTATATGCCAACAAACTGGACAACCTGGAAGAAATGGAAAAATTCCTAAGCACCCACACGCTTCCAAAACTCAATCAGGAGGAAATAGAAAACTTGAACTAACCCATAATCAGCAAAGAAATTGAATCAGTTATCAAAAATCTCCCAACAAATAAGAGTCCAGGATCAGATGGCTTCCCAGGGGAATTCTACCAGAAATTTGAAGCAGAGATAATACCTATCGTTCTCAAGCTGTTCCAAAAAAATAGAAAGGGAAGGAAAACTTCCAGACTCATTCTATGAAGCCAGCATTACTTTGATTCCTAAACCAGACAAAGACCCAGCTAAAAAAGAGAACTACAGACCAATATCCCTGACGAATATGGATGCAAAAATTCTCAATAAGATACTAGCAAATTGAATTCAATAGCATATAAAAAGAATTACTCACCACGATCAAGTGGGATTCATTCCCGGGATGCAGGGCTGGTTCAACATTCGCAAATCAATCAATGTGATACATCACATTAATAAAAGAAAAGATAAGAACCATAGGATCCTATCAATCGATGCAGAAAAAGCATTTGACAAAATTCAGCATTCTTTCTTAATAAAAACCCTCAAGAAAGTTCAAGTACACTTGAACATCAAAAAAGCCATTTATGAAAAGCCCACAGCTAATATCATCCTCAATGGGGAAAAACTGAGAGCTTTTTCCCTGAGATCAGGAACATGACAGGGATGTCCACTCTCACCGCTGTTTAACATGGTGTTGGAAGTGCTAGCATCAGCAATCAGACAACAAAAGGAAATCAAAGGCATAAAAATGGCAAAGATGAAGTCAAGCTTTCACTTTTTGCAGATGACATGATATTATACATGGAAAACCCGATAGACTCCACCAAAAGTCTGCTAGAACTGATACATGAATTCAGCAAAGTTGCAGGATACAAAATCAATGTACGGAAATCAGTTTCATTCTTATACACTAATAATGAAGCAACAGAAAGACAAATAAAGAAACTGATCCCATTCACAATTGCAGCAAGAAGCATAAAATACCTAGGAATAAACCTAACCAAAGATGTAAAAGATCTGTATGCTGAAAACTATAGAAAGCTTATGAAGGAAATTGAAGAAGATATAAAGAAATGGAAAAACATTCCGTGCTCATGGATTGGAAGAATAAATACTGTCAAAATGTCAATAGTACCCAAAGCTATCTACACATTCAATGCAATCCCAATCAAAATTGCACCAGCATTCTTCTCGAAGCTAGGACAAGCAATCCTAAAATTTGTATGGAACCACAAAAGACCCCGAATAGCCAAAGTAATATTGAAGAAGAAGAGCAAAGCAGGAGGCATCACAATCCCAGACTTTTGCCTCTACTACAAAGCTGTAATCATCAAGACAGCATGATATTGGCACAAAAACAGACACATAGACCAATGCAATAGAAAATAGAAACCCCAGAATTAGACCCACAAAAGTATGGCCAACTAATCTTTGACAAAGCAGGAAAGAATATCCAATGGAAAAAAGACAGTCTCTTTAACAAATGGTGCTGGGAGAACTGGACAGCAACATGCAGAAGGATGAAACTAGACCACTTTCTTACACGACTCACAAAAATAAACTCAAAATGGATAAAGGACCTGAATGTGAGACAGGAAACCATCAAAACCCTAGAGGAGAAAGCAGGAAAAAACCTCTCTGACCTCAGCCGCAGCAATTTCTTACTTGACACATCCCCAAAAGCAAGGGAATTAAAAGCAAAACTGAACTATTGGGACCTCATGAAGATAAAAAGCTTCTGCACAGCAAAGGAAACAACCAACAAAACTAAAAGGCAACCAATGGAATGGGAAAAGATATTTGCAAATGACATATCAGACAAAGGGCTAGTGTATCCAAAATCTATAAAGAGCTCACCAAACTCCACACCCGAAAAATAAATAATCCAGTGAAGAAATGGGCAGAAAACATGAATAGACACTTCTCTCAAGAAGACATCCAGATGGCCAACAGGCACATGAAAAGATGCTCAACATCGCTTCTCATCAGGGAAATATAAATCAAAACCACACTCAGATACCACCTCACTCCAGCCAGAGTGGCTAAAATGAACAAATCAGGAGACTATACATGCTGGTGAGGATGTGGAGAAACGGGAACCCTCTTGCACTGTTGGTGGGAATGCAAACTGGTGCAGCCACTCTGGAAAACAGTGTAGAGGTTCCTCAAAAAATTAAAAATAGACCTACCCTATGACCCAGCAATAGCACTGCTAGGAATTTACCCAAGGGATACAGGAGTACTGATGCATAGGGGCACTTGTACCCCAATGTTTATAGCAGCACTTTCAACAATAGCCAAATTATGGAAAGAGCCTAAATGTCCATCAACTGATGAATGGATAAAGAAATTGTGGTTTGTACACACAATGGAATACTATGTGGCAGTGAGAAAGAATGAAATATGGCCTTTTGTAGCAACGTGGATGGAACTGGAGAGTGTTATGCTAAGTGAAATAAGTCATACAGAGAAAGACAGATACCATATGTTTTCACTCTTATGTGGATCCTGAGAAACTTAACAGAAGACCAAGGGGGAGAGGAAGAAAATTAAAACAAGAGGTTAGAGAGGGAGGGAGCCAAAACATAAGAGACTCTTAAAAACTGAGAACAAACTGAGGGTTTATGGGGGATGGGAGGGAGAGGAGAGTGGGTGATGGGTATTGAGGAGGGCACCTGTTGGGATGGGCACTGGGTGTTGTATGGAAACCAATTTGACAATAAATTTCATATTTAAAAAATTATATTTACTCACTTCTGCCTTTGGGAACTGTAGCAAATACTTTAATGGTGTGATGGTCTTTTAATATGTCAACTTGACCAGCCTGTTATCCCCAGTTATTTAATCAAACAGCAATATCAGTGTCACTGTGAAGGTGTTCTATAGATGTGATTAAAGCCCAGAATCAGTTTATTTTAAGTAAGGGTGATTAATCTAGATAATCTAGTGGTCTTGACCCAATCACTTGAAAGGCTTTAAGAGATGAACTAAGGCTTCCCCAAAGAAGAAATTCTGCCTGTAGACTGCTGTTTCAGCCCTAAGATTTCCAGCCTGTCCTTCCTGATGGCCTGCTCTATGTATTTCGGACTCACCTAGCCAGTGGTCATAATTGTGTAAGCCAACTGCTTGCAATAAATCTCTGAATTTATATCTCCTACTGGTTCTGCTTCTCTCGCTGAACCCTGACTGATATATGTATGCAGCCTAGATGCCCGTTCAAGACTGAAGGATTTGTTGTTTCAGCTATTGGGAGAGCTGCTAGTAGAAGCCCTTGGCTGTCAGCCATCTTCAGGGATTCTTTGACTGAAAACAGCCACCTTGCCCTAGGTTACATTCCCTTCCCAAGGAATGGTGCATCTAATGATAGGTTGATGTCAGGTATAAAAACCTAGTTCCCCTGCTCTGACTCTGGATAACCCTGAAGGGCTGCCCAAGTTTACAGCTACCCATGCGCTTAGTTGAGGCTTTCAGGGCAGCTGCATCACAGACAACTTCTTCCTCCACCCCAGCCCCCTTACTTAGGTACCAACTCCAAGAGCATTGCCTAATAACCTCCAGCCTGTCAATCCCTGTCTACTTCCCACTTGTACAGGGACCTTTTTCATGGAGTTCCCTTTTATTTCTTACATCTTTGAATTTTCATTTCTCTCCTTCCCCTCATCACATACATATTCTGGGCTCTCCCATGTTTAAAGGAAACACAACCAATAAACATAATAACCATTCCTAAATTCTGTGTCATCCTCAAGTTATGGCTGTTTTTTTTTTTCCTATATCCAAACTTCTTGAAGAACTAAACTGACATGTTTCCACTTTGCTTTCTATACAACACAATGTGCTTCATTCTTCCTCTAAAATATATTTTACTAAGGTCACCAGTGACTTCCTATTTATTAAAATACCATGGACACTCTTCAGCCTTCCCATACTTGACTTGACTGTTGAAAATGTGACCCTCTCCATCCTTTTTTGAAACTATTGCCCAGCTCCAATAGCCTCCATGACTCCCTCTGCCCTGGACATCTGTGTATCTCTTTGGCTTTTCCCTTTCAGTCTTCTTCATGGACTTCCTCTGTCAGTGACTGAAGTCTCTTCTCAGTCTGTACTCTCTCCTGTGGCAATCTGGTCATACTCATAGTTCCAGCTACCATGTGCTGATGATTCCCAAATCCATATTTCCAAACTCTACCTATGTCTTGTGCTCTAAACTCCATATTTCCAGCTACTGTATATTTCTCCATGAATTTCTTGCCTTTTCTGACATGAACTCACTCTTACACATGTTCTTCCTTCCTGAGCTAATAGCACAATACCATTCTTCTCACCAACAGAGACTGTAATGATCCTCCACTCTTCTTTCTATTCCATGCTGCCACTGCTCATCACTGGTTTCTTTTTCTTAGTGAATTCTTAAAAGCAGTTTCTCCCATTTTGTTATTTTATTTCAAACCTTTACTATCTCACATATTTCACAAAATGATGAACCTATGTGGAAGCTTCAAAGCCCAGGCTCCACACTTTAAATGGCTCTGCTTTATCCTTTCTCTGGTCACATCCCTAGCCACATGCAAGGAGTATATAGGGACAAAGAGACATTGCCACCATGGGTCCACATACCCTAATTCTAGGCCATGTTTCTGTACCAAGGACTGTAGATTCCCTGTGCAAACGACCCAAGCCTGCCTATGAAGGATTCTTCTGTAGACCCATCTTCCCAAGAATATATTGTATCACTATAGCACACATATGAAGACTTGAAGGTGGTTAAGACATAGCTGCCTACAGTGGGGTGGAGGAGTAGATAGAGACTGTACATAGAGGCTGGACTGTCTACATACACATATGTGCAAAATTCCTTGTGGTTAAGGAAGGAACTTCCTTCCTTAGGCTTCCTTCTTAGGTTAAGGGAGAATAGTGGTGGGATAGGACCCTGAGGGCTCTAATTATACTTTCACCTCAGTCCCACAAATGTTGGGAGGAGGGTACTGGTTATGAAGCATGTTTTACATACCAAATATCAAGCTAAATGATGAGAATCTAAGATGAACCAAATATAATCACTGCCTTCAAGAAGCTCAGAAACATAAAAGAAGGGGGATATTATAAAACTAGATGAAGTCCATTTTACTAAAAGCATATTTAAAGAGTTGTGTGAGGAGAGATAGTCAAACCCTGTCAGATAATGTGGGAAGCCTTCCCACTTGGGATAACATTTGAATGGGAAATCAAAGCTTGAGAATAAATTTTCCAAGCTTGAGGAAGCCACTACAGCAAAGAAAACAGCAAGTATTCAAGAAATAATGTGTACTGAGTGAGCTGGGAACAAGGGTGGGGAGATGCCTGGAAAGGTAGCAAGGAGTGTCATGAAAGGTATTTACCAAGGAGCTTTTTACATTATCCAGAAGGTACAAGGGAATCTAAGGATTTCAGGCAGGGAACTGATATGGTCCTGTCCTCACATTTGAAAGATTTATTCTCTAGACCAGCCTCTTAATGGTGTTTCCTTTTCTCCCCCTCCTCTACTCTTGCTTGAGAATTCATCTACCACTCTGCTGCCAAAATGATCCTTCTAAAATACTTTTTGGAAGGGTGCCTGCGTGACTCAGTTGGTTGAGTATCCAACTCTTGATTTCGGTTCAGGTCATGATCCTAGGGTCGTGGGATTGAGCCCCACTTTGGGCTCTGCCCTGAGCGTGGAGCCTACTTGAGATTCTCTCTCTCACTCTCCCTCTGCCCCTCACCTCTACTCACACTCTCTCTCCAAAAACAAAACAAAACAAAACAAAACAATAACAACAACAACGACAACACACACACACACACACACACACACACACACACACACACCAAAAACAAAAACAAAAAGGAAAAAGTACATTTTGGATGCTGTCACTCTTCTGCTTCTTCCTATTGAATATAGGTTACAGTCCTAACTCTTTTTTTTTTTTTTATGAAATTTATTGACAAATTGGTTTCCATACAACACCCAGTGCTCATCCCAAAAGGTGCCCTCCTCAATACCCATCACCCACCCTCCCCTCCCTCCCACCCCCCATCAACCCTCAGTTTGTTCTCAGTTTTTAACAGTCTCTTATGCTTTGGCTCTCTCCCACTCTAACCTCTTTTTTTTTTTTTTTTTCCTTCCCCTCCCCCATGGGTTCCTGTTAAGTTTCTCAGGATCCACATAAGAGTGAAACCATATGGTATCTGTCTTTCTCTGTATGGCTTATTTCACTTAGCATTACACTCTCCAGTTCCATCCACGTTGCTACAAAGGGCCATATTTCATTCTTTCTCATTGCCACATAGTATTCCATCGTGTATATAAACCACAATTTCTTTATCCATTCATCAGTGGATGGACATTTAGGCTCTTTCCATAATTTGGCTATTGTTGAGAGTGCTGCTATGAACATTGGGGTACAAGTGCCCCTATGCATCAGTACTCCTGTATCCCTTGGATAAATTCCTAGCAGTGCTATTGCTGGGTCATAGGGTAGGTCTATTTTTAATTTTCTGAGGAACCTCCACACTGCTTTCCAGAGCGGCTGCACCAATTTGCATTCCCACCAACAGTGCAAGAGGGTTCCCGTTTCTCCACATCCTCTCCAGCATCTATAGTCTCCTGATTTGTTCATTTTGGCCACTCTGACTGGCGTGAGGTGATACCTGAGTGTGGTTTTGATTTGTATTTCCATGATAAGGAGCGACGCTGAACATCTTTTCATGTGCCTGTTGGCCATCTGGATGTCTTCTTTAGAGAAGTGTCTATTCATGTTTTCTGCCCATTTCTTCACTGGGTTATTTGTTTTTCGGGTGTGGAGTTTGGTGAGCTCTTTATAGATTTTAGATACTAGCCCTTTGTCCGATATGTCATTTGCAAATATCTTTTCCCATTCCATTGGTTGCCTTTTAGTTTTGTTGGTTGTTTCCTTTGCTGTGCAGAAGCTTTTTATCTTCATAAGGTCCCAGTAATTCACTTTTGCTTTTAATTCCCTTGCCTTTGGAGATGTGTCGCGTAAGAGATTGCTACGGCTGAGGTCAGAGAGGTCTTTTCCTGCTTTCTCCTCTAAGGTTTTGATGGTTTCCTGTCTCACATTTAGGTCCTTTATCCATTTTGAGTTTATTTTTGTAAATGGTGTGAGAAAGTGGTCTAGTTTCAACCTTCTGCATGTTGCTGTCCAGTTCTCCCAGCACCATTTGTTAAAGAGGCTGTCTTTTTTCCATTGGATGTTCTTTCCTGCTTTGTCAAAGATGAGTTGGCCATACGTTTGTGGGTCTAGTTCTGGGGTTTCTATTCTATTCCATTGGTCTGTGTGTCTGTTTTTGTGCCAATACCATGCTGTCTTGATGATGACAGCTTTGTAGTAGAGGCTAAAGTCTGGGATTGTGATGCCTCCTGCTTTGGTCTTCTTCTTCAAAATTCCTTTGGCTATTCGGGGCCTTTTGTGGTTCCATACGAATTTTAGGATTGCTTGTTCTAATTTCGAGAAGAATGCTGGTGCAATTTTGATTGGGATTGCATTGAATGTGTAGATAGCTTTGGGTAGTATTGACATTTTGACAATATTTATTTTTCCAATCCATGAGCAGGGAATGTCTTTCCATTTCTTTAAGTCTTCTTCAATTACCTTCATAAGCTTTCTATAGTTTTCAGCATACAGATCCTTTACATCTTTGGTGAGATTTATTCCTAGGTATTTTATGCTTCTTGGTGCAATTGTGAATGGGATCATTTTCTTTATTTGTCTTTCTGTTGCTTCATTGTTAGTGTATAAGAATGCAACTGATTTCTGGACATTGATTTTGTATCCTGCAACTTTGCTGAATTCATGTATCAGTTCTAGCAGACTTTTGGTGGAGTCTATCGGATTTTCCATGTATAATATCATGTCATCTGCAAAAAGCGAAAGCTTGACTTCATCTTTGCCAATTTGGATGCCTTTGATTTCCTTTTGTTGTCTGATTGCTGATGCTAGAACTTCCAGCACTATGTTAAACAACAGCGGTGAGAGTGGGCATCCCTGTCGTGTTCCTGATCTCAGGGAAAAAGCTCTCAGTTTTTCCCCGTTGAGGATGATGTTAGCTGTGGGCTTTTCATAAATGGCTTTTATGATCTTTAAGTATGTTCCTTCTATCCCGACTTTCTCAAGGGTTTTTATTAAGAAAGGGTGCTGGATTTTGTCAAAGGCCTTTTCTGCATCGATTGACAGGATCATATGGTTCTTCTCTTTTTTTTTGTTAATGTGATGGATCACGTTGATTGATTTGCGAATGTTGAACCAGCCCTGCATCCCAGGAATGAATCCCACTTGATCATGGTGAATAATTCTTTTTATATGCTGTTGAATTCGATTTGCTAGTATCTTATTGAGAATTTTTGCATCCATATTCATCAGGGATATTGGCCTGTAGTTCTCTTTTTTTACTGGGTCTCTGTCTGGTTTAGGAATCAAAGTAATGCTGGCTTCATAGAATGAGTCTGGAAGTTTTCCTTCCCTTTCTATTTCTTGGAATAGCTTGAGAAGGATAGGTATTATCTCTGCTTTAAATGTCTGGTAGAACTCCCCTGGGAAGCCATCTGGTCCTGGACTCTTATTTGTTGGGAGATTTTTGATAACCGATTCAATTTCTTCGCTGGTTATGGGTCTGTTCAAGCTTTCTATTTCCTCCTGATTGAGTTTTGGAAGAGTGTGGGTGTTCAGGAATGTGTCCATTTCTTCCAGGTTGTCCAATTTGTTGGCATATAATTTTTCATAGTATTCCCTGATAATTGTTTGTATCTCTGAGGGATTGGTTGTAATAATTCCATTTTCATTCATGATTTTATCTATTTGGGTCATCTCCCTTTTCTTTTTGAGAAGCCTGGCTAGAGGTTTGTCAATTTTGTTTATTTTTTCAAAAAACCAACTCTTGGTTTCGTTGATCTGCTCTACAGTTTTTTTAGATTCTATATTGTTTATTTCTGCTCTGATCTTTATTATTTCTCTTCTTCTGCTGGGTTTAGGCTGCCTTTGCTGTTCTGCTTCTATTTCCTTTAGGTGTGCTGTTAGATTTTGTATTTGGGATTTTTCTTGTTTCTTGAGATAGGCCTGGATTGCAATGTATTTTCCTCTCAGGACTGCCTTCGCTGCGTCCCAAAGCGTTTGGATTGTTGTATTTTCATCTTCGTTTGTTTCCATATATTTTTTGATTTCTTCTCTAATTGCCTGGTTGACCCACTCATTTGTTAGTAGGGTGTTCTTTAACCTCCACGCTTTTGGAGGTTTTCCAGACTTTTTCCTGTGGTTGATTTCAAGCTTCATAGCATTGTGGTCTGAAAGTATGCATGGTGTAATTTCAATTCTTGTAAACTTATGAAGGGCTGTTTTGTGACCCAGTATATGATCTATCTTGGAGAATGTTCCATGTGCACTTGAGAAGAAAGTATATTCTGTTGCTTTGGGATGCAGAGTTCTAAATATATCTGTCAAGTCCATCTGATCCAATGTCTCATTCAGGGCCCTTGTTTCTTTATTGACTGTGTGTCTAGATGATCTATCCATTTCTGTAAGTGGGGTGTTAAAGTCCCCTGCAATTACCACATTCTTATCAATAAGGTTGCTTCTGTTTATGAGTAATTGTTTTATATACTTGGGGGCTCCGGTATTCGGCGCATAGACATTTATAATTGTTAGCTCTTCCTGATGGATAGACCCTGTAACTATTATATAATGTCCTTCTTCATCTCTTGTTACAGCCTTTAATTTAAAGTCTAGTTTGTCTGATATAAGTATGGCTACTCCAGCTTTCTTTTGGCTTCCAGTAGCATGATAAATAGTTCTCCATCCCCTCACTCTGAATCTAAAGGTGTCCTCAGGTCTAAAATGAGTCTCTTGTAGACAGCAAATAGATGGGTCTTGTTTTTTTATCCATTCTGATACCCTATGTCTTTTGGTTGGCGCATTTAATCCATTTACATTCAGTGTTATTATAGAAAGATACGGGTTTAGAGTCATTGTGATGTCTGTATGTTTTATGCTTGTAGTGATGTCTCTGGTACTTTGTCTCACAGGGTCCCCCTTAGGATCTCTTGTAGGGCTGGTTTAGTGGTGACAAATTCCTTCAGTTTTTGTTTGTTTGGGAAGACCTTTATCTCTCCTTCTATTCTAAATGACAGACTTGCTGGATAAAGGATTCTCGGCTGCATATTTTTGCTGTCTAGCACCCTGAAAATCTCGTGCCAATTCTTTCTGGCCTGCCAAGTTTCAAAAGAGAGATCAGTCACGAGTCTTATAGGTCTCCCTTTATATGTGAGGGCACGTTTACCCCTTGCTGCTTTCAGAATTTTCTCTTTATCCTTGTATTTTGCCAGTTTCACTATGATATGTCATGCAGAAGATCGATTCAAGTTACGTCTGAAGGGAGTTCTCTGTGCCTCTTGGATTTCAATGCCTTTTTCCTTCCCCAGTTCAGGGAAGTTCTCAGCTATTATTTCGTCAAGTACCCCTTCAGCACCTTTCCCTCTCTCTTCCTCCTCTGGAATACCAATTATGCGTATATTATTTCTTTTTAGTGTATCACTTAGTTCTCTAATTTTCCCCTCATACTCCTGGATTTTTTTATCTCTCTTTTTCTCAGCTTCCTCTTTTTCCATAACTTTATCTTCTAGTTCACCTATTCTCTCTTCTGCCTCTTCCATCCGAGCTGTGGTGGTTTGCATTTTGTTTTGCATTTCCTTTAAAGCGTTTTTCAGCTCCTCGTGACTGTTCCTTAGTCCCTTGATCTCTGTAGCAAGAGATTCTCTGCTGTCCTGTATACTGTTTTCCAGCCCAGCGATTAATTTTATGACTATTATTCTAAATTCACTTTCTGTTATATTATTTAAATCCTTTTTGATCAGCTCATTAGCTGTTGTTATTTCCTGGAGATTCTTCTGAGGGGAATTCTTCCGCTTGGTCATTTTGGATAGTCCCTGGTGTGGTGAGGACCTGCAGGGCACTTCCCCTGTGCTGTGGTGTATAACTGGAGTTGGTGGGCGGGGCCGCAGTCAGTCCTGATGTCTGCCCCCAGCCCACCGCTGGGGCCACAGTCAGACTGGTGTGTGCCTTCTCTTCCCCTCTCCTAGGGGCGGGATTCACTGTGGGGTGGCGTGGCCCGTCTGGGCTACTTGCACACTGCCAGGCTTGTGATGCTGGGGATCTGGCGTATTAGCTGGGGTGGGAAGGCAAGGTGCACGGCGGGAGGGGGGGCAGGCTTAGCTCGCTTCTCCTTAGGTGATCCACTTCAGGAGGGGCCCTGTGGCAGCCGGAGGGAGTCAGATCCGCTGCCGGAGGTTTGGCTCCGCAGAAGCACAGAGTTGGGTGTTTGCGCGGAGCGAGCAATTTCCCTGGCCGGAACCGGTTCCCTTTGGGATTTTGGCTGGGGGATGGGCGGGGAAGATGGCGCTGGCGAGCGCCTTTGTTCCCCGCCAAACTGAGCTCTGTCGTCCGGGGGCTCCGCAGCTCACCCTCCCTTTGTCCTCCAGCCTTCCCGCTTTCCGAGCAGAGCTGTTAACTTATGACCTCCCAGACGCTAAGTCGCGCTTGCTGTCGGAACACAGTCCGTCAGGCCCCTCCGCTTTTGCAAGCCAGACTCGGGGGCTCTGCTTGGCTGGCGAGCCGCCCCTCTGCCCCGGCTCCCTCCCGCCAGTCCGTGGAGCGCGCACCGCCTCGCCGCCCTTCCTACCCTCTTCCGTGGGCCTCTCGTCTGCACTTGGGTCCGGTGACTCCGTTCTGCTAATCCTCTGGCGGTTTTCTGGGTTATTTAGGCAGGTGTAGGTGGAATCTAAGTGATCAGCAGGACGCGCGGTGAGCCCAGCGTCCTCCTACGCCGCCATCTTCGAGATTCTCCAGTCCTAACTCTTCAGGGCAGTTTCCAAGGCCCTTTATGTCCTACCCCTGCCTGCCCTCTCAATCTAATCTCACATCACTTTCCCACATGCTCCTTCTATCATAGATATACCCAATGACTTGCCCTATCCAGAAGGCACCAAGATCTCTGATTACTTTGCATCCAAGCCCTTCCCCAACTTGTTGGCCTGAACAACTGCTCATCTTTCCAATGGCAAAGTGTCGAGAAAAGAACACAGACTTTATATCCAGATTGATCAGGGTAGAAAGCCACTCCCTGACTCCACAATATTGGGCGGGTCATTTAAATTCTCTGAGCCTTGGCTGCCTTGCCTCTTTTATGGACATAACACTCATTTTCCAAGACTACTGTGAATATTAAATGCAGTAACATAGGAAAGTGTCTGCATAAATACAGCAGGCTCCTCTTGGACTAAGCCCTCTGGACTCCTATGTCCATTCAACTACAGCCTTTCCTATAATTAATGCCAGTTGAGCTTGCCCATTTTACATACTTGAAGTGTACTTTACTCCTTTGCTCTGACCACAGTCTGGTTCTTGTTGATATTCTTCATTCCAAGGGAGATCCTGTTCCCTCAAGCCCCAGCCACTGTCCTACACCAAACTCAGGGGATCCCCTGAAAACACAATGCTGCCAATGACCAGCTGTACCCTGCCACCGGAGGATCTACCATCTCCACCATCACACCAGCCCCTGCTTGGAGGCAGATGTTAACACTACTACCATAGGTGAGCTTATTGCATCCTTTGAGTATACTTTTGACTTGGTTACTACTCACCTAAGCTGTTGTCTTAGCTCTTAATCTCAGGTTCTGCCCACTTCCACCTTATTCCATCTCCCCACCAGCCAGCAGAGGATATACTTCACGTTTTATGACCCATAAATAATGTATAATTTATTATTCAAATAAAAATGTTTTTGAGACTAAAAAGGCACAAAAGGAGTTAACTGGATGTGTGTTTACCAATACATACACCAAACAGCATCAGTCATTTCTTTGGGAGATGCAATAGTGAGACCAAGAAAGAAACTTAGTTCTTTATTCTAATTCCTCCATGGACTGTGGTTATAATGCCTTTAGCTATAGAGATGTCTATCCTAATTTTAGTGTGTTTTACTCATCTCAGTCTGTTGTTGTGGTTCACCCAGAGGAGCATCTAGCCACTAAGAGAGAGAAAGAAGAACAGTGTTCTGCTGCCTGAAGTGCCCAAGGCAAAGAACTGCTCCTGGCTGCTTCTGCCAGGGAGCTCTGCTGTGACATGGTACCAACGCTAGATGTGGGTGGAAGGTGAGACAGCTGCATTTTGTGGTGCTTGTCATTTTTATTTGACAACTGTTTGGGTTTTAGAAACTCTTGGCGTTGGGTTACAACACCCCACCCACTCCATCTTGGTAACCGCCACTTGTCCTTCCTATAAGAGGTCATGCCAACTCTGAGATGAGGCAAGGCCATGCTTAGCAGCCCTGGATGGCTACTGCTCTGGTATTTGAAGGGCTTTCTCTTGCATCTGGTCAGATCCACAGCTCTCTGTGGCTCTCAGAATCAAGCATTTATGATGGGGTTCAAGTGTCGGAATGCTGACTCTCCAGAGACTGGCAACAGAAATAAAAACTTCTTTCTGCTTTTAATAAGCATATTGAATGCTAAAGGATCTTTAGTCACATGCATTGCTGTGACAGTCTACGGATATGCGCTAGAGAGTGTGAACATACTTCTGGCATTTGACAATGCATCACCATTTAAAGGAAATTCCCCTCAGCCCTTTTATTTCACCATCACACACAGCCTTGAGCCAGCCCACCACATGAATCTCTTATGAGTAGGGTGAAAGAGAAAAAAGGAACCAGGCCCACTTTGCCCTAGAAGCATGACAACGATCAGAGGGGAAGAGTAAAAAATACACTGAGGAGCTCAAATATAACCATTAATGCATCACCCTGTTTTTTGCCTCCACCTCAGCTTTGAGATTTATCCCTATTACCTGCTTAACTTCTAAAAATATAGTAATCACCAAGCAATTGCTGTGTGCCAACAGTTTCTAATGTACACAGTCACCCTATAAACAGGCACTACTGCCCTAACTCTAAGCTATGGACACTAAGGCCCAGAGATGAGTAAGTGATGAGACTGTCAGCTTTGAAACCTGTACCTTGTACACTGTACAATATTTCTCCCAATTTTGTTCTGCAGACCTCTGGAACAACAGAGAGATTCAGTCCTCCATACAATCCCTTCATTATAATGACTGTCATTATAGGCAGAACAGGCAAGGACAAAATCTCTCCCCCCCCCCCACCTTAAAAAAAAAAAAAAAAAGGTAATTATTTGTCCTGGGAGGTGAAATGGTGGAAAGAGTGGGAGCGTTCAAATGAAATTATGGGGACATAACAGACTAAGGAAAAGATACCCTAAATCTTTGGGTGTTTGCTATTTAGATTACTATTAATTGCTGGGACCCAAAAACATGCTTAGAATTAATCCCAAAAAATTTTCATTGAGGAAAATGGCCTTTGAATGCAATTAATGAAATGAAAAATTCTAACTCATTATTAAAAATTCTCCATTTGTTTCAAAGACATATTTGGGGCCAATTTGATATATAGGAGTTTGAGATTACAGAATTCATAACACAAGGCATTAAGTCATGAATCTAAACTCTTCCTGAAAGAATATACCTGTATTGGACAATTATACCCACATTAAAGTGTAATGTTGTAGCCCTAGATCTTGTGCAAAGGAAATCATAGAAATAAGTGCCAAGAGCTACTATCATCAGAGACCCTTATAAATTTAATGAAAGGCAAGGGACAGGGAAAGAGAAGGAAGGGGGCTCAGCCTGCAACAGAGATTCCAGGATCAAGAGAGGACTGTGTAACTTTCTGAGCCATGCCCTGCCTGGCCAGGTCTGGTCAGTTCTTGCCAAATGTTTTCAACCCAATGAATCAAGGACTGGCCTTTTCCGTTCCAGCCTGGCAATGCGACTCTGATTTTATAACAGAAGTCAGTAGAACAATGGGATTTGCTTTTTGAAAATCTGCTTTTTAGAGACCAGTGCTGCAAAAACGCCTGCCTCCCAAAACATTTCAGTGGAGCTCTTAAAATATTGTTTAAAAACAAAAACAAAAACAAAAACAAAAACTACTGGGTTCTTGGTAAATAAATACACCTAACCTCCCCTCCATAACCAGAACCAAGGCACCTTACATATTTGGAGCTCAAAGCCCTGGCTGAAGACTGCTCTGATTCATTCATGGATAAGGGCCACATTGATAGAAGGCATAGAGGCAAGCACACAGACAAGCAGAAACCATGGAAGTCAAGTTTGCCTTTGGGTACCTGGTCTAGAGCAGGAAATATAGTTACTAAAATATTGGGCTCTGGGGGGAGACAGGTCAGTGTTCAGATCCCAAATAGAACACATAAGCAAATTACTTGAACTCTGTAAAATTCATTGTCCTCACCTGAAAAATGGGGATGTCAACTGCATTAATATTTGATTTGTTGTGAGGATTAAATGGAAAAAATGCATGGAAAGTACCTGCCACAAGGAAAGTAATAAAACCATATTGCATACACAAAGAACACTACTCAACAGAGAACTGCTGTGTCCACCAAATGAATGTGGTACTTACTATGTGAGGCTAACTCCAAAGGGCTCTGACTGGCTTTGTTGCTGCCTTTCTCCACCTTCTCAGAGAAAAGCAGTGTGAGTCTTATAGAAAGCTGTCAAAGAGGACCTCTAGACATAACCAACCAAGAAGCTGGAAACAGTGATCCTTGTACATTCTCTAGACTCTGCTTTGAGGCAAGTTTGGTGGTGCACTCTGGCCTTGACTAGGGCAAAGCAAGCTGACCACGATAATGGCTCCAGCTACTAATTGTCACCTCCTCAGAAGAATATACTTTTTCTAAGTAATTGGCCAATTAAATTTTAAACCAGGGAGTCTTTTTATTAAAACATATAGATTTTATTACACTTTCAAAAACATCCCAGATGTATAAATACAATTATTTATAGTCTTGTAAAAACGTGTGCCAGATGAATGGAAAAGACTGCTGGTTTAGTTTTACTCTCACTGTGGTAACTTGTGTGGTTTAGAGCTTTTGCTTACTTTCTATTGTTAGCAGCTAAGTATTTTCCAAATAACCAATTATTGGAATTGAACCTGTTTGGTTTGATACACATGCACACAGAGTCATGTATACAAATACAATCTGAATGTCCCTCCATGGATTAGAATTGAACCTGTCTGGTTTACTACACATGCACATAGAGTTGTGTATACAAATATAATCTGAATGTCCCTCCATGAGTAAACAGGAGAAGCTGTCACAGTTCGAGTATCTGTTTTAATGCTCAAGTTATAGGTATGTGATCTTAGGCAGAAAATTTAGCTTTTCTGGATATCAGGTTTCCGAAATATAAATAAATAGACCAACTTAGATCCACAGATGTGTTTTATTTGGCCAACATTATTTTAGACATGTGAATGACTTTTCTAAGCATTCACTCTCCCGTTCCCACAGCTTAAACCACCCCTAACATGGTCCAGCTGACTGCCTTTTCACATTTGCTTCACTTGATCGGCTCTTGAAAGCATGTGGACTGCAGACCCTGGATGAGATGATCCAGAGGGCTTCCTCTAGCTATGAGACTCTACTATGCTTATTCTATCAAGTTGCTGAATTGTTTAATCTCTTTGTCTAAAGAGTAAATAAAATCCTCATTCTTTTATAGTTATGCTTGTGAATTTATCAGAAACAATTGAAGCATGGCTCAGACAAAAAGAAAAATCATAATTTTCTGATAGGAAATTGAAGTTAAATCTCTTTGCAAATATTTTTGAAGATGCTTTCTCTATAAGAACTCTATATTCTTATCTGCAAGGTATCTTATATTTCGGCCAGGCAACAACTACCTCTCCTTTTAAATATTTTGTATCTAAGTCTCTGTTTGTCTTTCTACCTTTGTCTTTGGCTGTCTCATTAAGGCTATTGGACAAATATCCCTGACAAGTTAAGCTCTGACTTTGACAAGTAGAGATTTAAATTGTATGATTAACCATCCTCATTCCACAAAGGGGTAACCTGAGCTTCTAGTTGCTTTGGCCTTACAGCCAACAGAAAGTGAGCTAGACCCTCCTTTCAAATAAAAGCTTGAGTGCCCAAGCTAGAACTAAGAAGGTCAGAAAGGTCTTCACTAGTGTTTTCTCTCAAATAATTCAATACCCTTCTTGCCAAACCAAGTTTAATGGCTCTGCCATCCAGAAGTCACAGATTTTACTGACGCAACTGGAATTCTACCTTAACGGCACAATCTGCCCCATCTTAATCTCAAAAATAATACTCTTGAAGCAATGATTTCAATTTTGTGTTCATCACCAAACTGCTGGAAATTGGGGACAGTTATCTCAACTTTCTTTGCCTGAATTTCATTTATCATTAATAGCAGAGTTGCCACTCTAGAAGTGACAATGGCTTGGAACAGTGCACATAATCACCTAGAGATCATATTGAAATGCTCATTCTTATTAATTGGGTCTGGAAGGAGGCCTGAGATTTTTGCATTCTAACTGCTCCCAGCTGATGTCTACATTCCTGGTCTATAACTACTTTTAGAGTAGAAAGGACCTAGAGAGCTCTGTTCATTTCAATTAGATGTTTATTTGCTTCTTAGTGCCAAATTCTGTGCTCTGTACTGGGAACACAAAGATGTGTGGGACACAATCACCTTTCTCAAAGAACTCACGATTTAGTGGAGGAGACAAATACTTAAATATCTAGCTATGATATATGTTATAGTTAAAATATGAATAAAGTACTCCAGAAGTCAAAGAGAGTGAGAAATAAACTTATGACTACAATCAATGCATAAATAGCTCCTATCTCCATGGATCTCCCTTTATTTTTTGCCTCTTCACGATTCAACAGGAGAAACAGGTCTGTAACATAAAACCCAGATAAGACCCTTGGGAATGATATTCCCAAGTGGCCAAGCTTTTAACAAACTGAATATAAGCAGACACTTTCAAACCTGTAATTTTCAAGAAGGCAAAATCTTAAGTCTCGCAGATACAAAATTCGTATTTTTCAAATATCTTAGCAAATTAACATTGCTCAAAAAGCATTTGAGAAGCTATGCACTTATAAGCAATGTTAGGATAAGATTTCTGGGTCAGATAAAAAATTGGTCAATGTCCAACAGAGCCAATAACTGTAAGATTTTAGGTTACTTGTTCTATTATACAGAAATTACTTGTATCTACAGCAGATAAAAACCTGCTACTTAGCATCTACTCTAAAGATGTAAAATAGCTCAGAAAATATAAAGCCAAGCCCAGCTCTGAAAGAATCCTTGGTATTCTCTTTTGCTTATTTTCAAGTTTCAGATAAAATTTCTGATTGCATACTCAGCCTTTCAAAAATTAACAAGGGAGAGAAGCTCTCCCTTCACCTCAACCACTTCTAATTGCTCCAGGATCTGAAACTTCCTCCAGTTTACCTGATTGGATCTCATTCCCAGATAAAATGATCTACATTAATACCAGTATCTACAATTTACTGAGGTCACAGTCTGCGTGTTTTGGGTACATTATCTCTCTCAATTTTCACACCAGCCCTTGAGGTAAGAAGAACTATCCCTACTTGACATTGAAGAAATCATCTCAGGGAGGTTAGATGATTTGTCCAGAGACACTCAACTGGTGGCAGAACTAGGGTTCAAATACAATAATATTATTAGCAAAACAATAAGTATTTAGAAAACAAATGTGAAGCTATCTTGCTAGATAAGAGTAGGTTGGCTTTGGGAGCAATGTGATTTGAAAGATTTTTTCCACAGTGCATAAAATTGCTAGCATTAAACCTGACCCTTTAGGTAAGGGCATTGGACTTAGAACTCATGTCAAAAATAAAATAACACTTGACAGAAAATGAGTAAGCATGGAGAGAGCAATGCTTAGGGAACAGACATTGGGGCATACTGCCACAAAGGGAACTGGCATATCAGACTCAAGAAGCCTTAATAGGGCTGGGTAAGGCAAGGTATGCTCACACAATCTCCATCTCTAGCTGCCTCCTTGCTCCTGGTTGTGTCCCTGGTTCAGCTCCTCTGCCACCACCCCTATTTCTAAGGACCTGAGATGAATACTCTAATTGAGATCGATCCTAACTCCTGGAGGAGTACTTCCTGCCTGATAGCCAACCACTTCCTCAGGAAGAGGTCCCCAAGGGCCCATAATATAGTTTTTCTGCTTAGAGTGAGTAAAGGAACACTTAAGCAATGAACAAAAGCTGGATGAGACAGAGGGAAAAGGCAGTTTCTATCACACAAGAACTACATGGGTCCAGGCAGACACTGGGCTGGCAAATTCTTCTGGATGGTCACTTGTATTTTTAGAGTTCCTTTAGACACTTGTTAGAATGCATTCTCCTGGGCCCCATCCAGACTTACTAATCAGAAACTCTGGGATGGAGCTCAAGACTCCTCAATTTTTAACAACCCCTCCTGCTCACTCAGTCTGAAAACATTTTGCCTCAAATCGCTAGTTCTTACCTGCCTTCACATTCAAATTACCTGGGCACTTTTCAAAATAGCATGCCCTGGCCAGGGATCTGCATTTTTTTAAGTTTCCCAGGAGATTCTAAAGTAAAACTAGGATGGAAAAAAAAAACAACACTGTTTTAAAATTTGACACTTCTCAAATTTGAGTGTGCATTCAAAGCATCTGGGAATCTTGTTAAAATGCAGCTTTTGCTGCAGCAGGTCTGGAGGGGTCCTGAGACTCTGCATTTCTAATAAAGTCCCTGGTGATGCAGATGCTGCTAGTCCTCGACACCCAAAATTCTCCGTTACTGGCTCTTCACTTTGGCTGATCATTAGCATCACTTTTGCAGATTGTATTAAGTTCCATGACTGCTGTAACAAATTGTCACAAACTTGCTGGCTTACAACAACACAAATTTATTCTCTTATAGTCCTGGAGGTCAGAAGTCCAAAATCAGTTTCACTTGGTCAAATGAATATCTGCAGGGCTGTTTTCCACCTGGAGGCTGTAGGGAAAAATATGTTTCCTTGCCTTTTCCAGCCTCTAGAGGCTGCCTGTTTTCTTCAGCTTGTGGCCCTTTCCTCCATTTTCAATCTGTTTTCATTGTCATTCCCTCTGCCTCTGATATTTCCTCCTATAAGGAATTTTGTTATTGTATCAGATAATCCAGGGCAATCTCCTGATCTCAAGATTCTTGATCACAAATGCAAGGTCTCTTCTGTCATATAAAACAACATTCACATACCTATCCTCTCAGACTATGCCAAAACTAGAAAAGGAAGGAAACTTCCAAACTCATTCTAGAGGCCACCATAACTTTGATACGAAAACCTGATGAAGACTCCACTAAAAAAGAGAACGTGGATCCCTGATGAACATGGATGCAAAAATCCCCAATAAAATACTAGCAAATTGAAGCCAACAATACATTAAAAAAAACATTCACCAAGATCAAATGGGATTTATTACTCTGTCATAAAACTGGTTTGATATTCACAAATCACTCAACATGATATACCACATTAATAATAATAACAATAATAAAGGATAAGAACCATATGGTCATGTCAGTAGATGTAGAAAAAGCATTGACAAGGTACAACATCCATTCATAACAAAAACTTTCCAACAAAGTAGATTTAGATGGAACATACCTCAACATAATAAAGGCCATCTATGAAAAACCCACAGCTAATATCATCCTCAATGGGAAAAAACTGAGAGCTCTTCCTCTATGTTCAAGAACAAGACAGGGATGTCCACTCTCACCACTGTTATGTAACCTAGTACTGGAAGTCCTATCCACAGCAATCAGACAACAAAAATAAATTTAAAAAAGATATCCAAATCAGCAAGGAATAAATAAAACTTTCACTATTTGCAGATGACATGATACTCTATATAGAAAGCCTGAAAGACTCCACAAAAAAGTTTGCTAGAACTGATACACAAATTCAGTAAAGTTTCAGGATACAAAATCAACATACAGAAATCTGTTGCATTTCTAAACACCAAAAATGACATAGTAAAAATAGAAATTAAGAAATCAATCGCGGGGCGCCTGGGTGGCGCAGTCGGTTAAGCGTCCGACTTCAGCCAGGTCACGATCTCGCGGTCCGTGAGTTCGAGCCCCGCGTCGGGCTCTGGGCTGATGGCTCAGAGCCTGGAGCCTGTTTCCGATTCTGTGTCTCCCTCTCTCTCTGCCCCTCCCCCATTCATGCTCTGTCTCTCTCTGTCCCCAAAATAAATAAACGTTGAAAAAAAATTTAAAAAAAAAAAAAAAAAAAAGAAATCAATCCCATTTACAATTGCACCAAAAATCATAAGATACCTAAGAATAAACCTAATCAAAGAGGTGAAAGACCTGTACTCTGAAAACTATAAAACACTGGTGAAAGAAATTGAAGATGACACACACAAATGGAAAGACATTCCATGCTTGTGGATTGGAAGAACAAATATTGTTAAAATGTCTATATTACCCAAAGTCATCTACAGATTTAATGCAATCCCTATCAAAATACCGATACCATTTTTCACAGAGCTAGAACAGACAATCCGAAAATTTGTATGGAACCACAAAAGACCCTCAGTAACCCAAAGCAAACTTGAAAAAGAAAAGCAAAGCTGGAGGCAACACAATTCTGGATTTCAAGTTATATTACAAAGCTGAAGTGATCAAAACAGTATGGTAGTACAAAAATAGACACATAGAACAGAACAGAAAATCCAGAAAGGAACCCACAACTATATGGTCAACTAATCTTTGACAAAGCAGTAAAGAATATCCAATAGGAAAAAGACAGTCTCTTCAACAAACAGTGTTGGGGAAACTGAACAGCCACAGGCAAAAGATGAAACAGGACCACTTTTTCTACACCATATGCAAAAATAAATTCAAAATGGATTAAAGACCTAAATGTAAGACATGAAACAATAAAGATCCTAGAAGAGAACACAGGTAGTAATGACTTTAACATTAGTCATAGCAACTTCTTTCCAGATATGTCTCCTGAGGCAAGGGAAATAAAAGCAAAAATGAACTATTGGGACTTCATCAAAATAATAATCTTCTGCATACTGAAGTAAACAATAAAACTAAAAGGTCATATATGAAATGGGAGAAAATATTTGCACACGACACATCTGGTAAAGGGTTAGTATCCAAATATATAAAGAACTTATAAAACTCAACACCCAAAAAACTGAATAATCCAATTCAAAAATGGGCAGAAGACGTGAAGAGACATTTTTGCAAAGAAGACATCCAGGTGACCAAAAGACACATGAAAAGGTGTTCAACATCACTGATCATCAGGGAAATACAAATCAAAACTACAATGAGGTACCACCTCACACCTGTCAGAATGGTTAAAATTAATAGCACAAGAAACAAGAGGTGTTGGTGAGGATGTGGAGAAAGAAGAACCCTTTTACACTATTGGTGGGACTGCAAACTGGTGCAGCCACTGTGGAAAACAGTATGGAGGTTCCTCAAAAAGTTAAAAATAGAACTACCCTCAATCCAGCAATTACACTACTAGGTATTCACTCAATGCATTCAAAAATACTACTTTGAAGGGATATATGCCCCCTAATGTTTATAGTAGCATTATCTACAATAGAAAAATTCTGGGAAGAGCATAAGTGTCCATCAACTGATGAATGGGTGGAAAATGGAATATTACTCAGCCATAAAAAAGAATGAAATCTTGCCATTTGCAACAACATGGATGAAGCTAGAGAATACTATGCTAAGTGAAATAAGTCAGAGAAATACAAATACCATATGATTTCACTCATATATGGAATTTAAGAAACAAAACAAATGAGCAAAGTGAAAAAAAGAGAGGCAAACCAAGAAACAGACTAACTATAGAGAACAAACTTGTAGTTACCAGGGGGGAAGGTGGATGGGGGATGGGTTACATGGGGGATGGGGATTAAGGAGAGCACTTTTGTGAAGAGCACCAGGTGATGTATAGAATTGTTGAATCACTATATTGTACACATGAAACTAACATTACATTGTATATTAACTAACTGGAATTTAAAGAAAAACTAAACTAAACTTTAAATTATATTAAATTAAAAACAAATTCACAGATTCCAGGGATTAGTAGTGGTCATCTTTTGGGGGTGGAGAGCATTATTCAGCCTATCACAAAATTTTTTTTTTAATTTTGAAGTGTGGATCCCATAGTAAAGATTCTCATGTTTCTGGTGTAGGGATGAGGCCAGGGCATAAGCCCTTAAAGTTCCAAGGTGAAGGTGATGCACAGGTGTCTTGATAAACACTGTTCGAGGTAGACGAGGTTGCACTGGTGCTGGGTCTCCCATCACCCTTTGTCACTGATTTCTCCCTGGATTTCCACTCAAAGACCCTGGCACCCAAACTGGGGCCTGGAAGGAAGGGCAAGGAAGGCAAATTTTCATTATTCTTCTTTCTTAGGGGGCCTTCTCAACTAGAAACCAGATTCCTGTCCTTTGTCCCAGGAAATAAGGACCCAGGACCACATGCATGGGCCTTGTTGATTCAGTGCTTTACCCTAAACAGGTCTTGTGTCTTGGTGAGGTTTTATTTTTTTAATTTGGCATTTACAGTATTCCCAGCCACTTCTCAACCCTTATAATTATAACCCAGATCTCACTCAGTCTCTTCAGCTAGGGCTTAAAAGCTAAGAACTCTCTTAAAGTAGCTAACTATTAAAACTTCATAGCCTTTTACAAAATATCAGTTGACAGAGGTATTATGAAATACTGCCTCATGTAATTAAAATTACACTGCAATTGTCAACACCCATGAGTCAAGCACACTATGTGAAGTGATAGTCAGGATCGCACAGTCTGTTCCTTAGCTAGCTAACCAGGCTCAGGGCTTTCCTAATCCATCTCTAAAGCCCAAGGGCCTTGCCATCAACTACAAGCTGCTAAGGCCAGCCTCTCTATCAGAAATTGGGCTGGCTCTGCTTGTGACTTCTGCTCTAGTCTTCATATCCGACAGGAATGCTGGCTGTCTACTATGCCTTCCTGGCAGACTTCAGGTATAGCTTTGAACAGTGGCCAGGTGTTCCATTTCTCCTTTATGACTTCAGCTACAGTGATAAAAACAAGCCTTTGTTTGTGATTCTCAGCATGACTACCTAAGAGTCTGGGATGAATATGGTCTTGGCGGACATCCTTAGAATATCTCATCTCTGAGCCCCCTATTACCACCAAACCTCTTTAAGATAGGGTCTCCAGATGCTTCAAATCCCACAACACTGTAGACTAACTTTAGCCACCATCCTCTTCTCTACTCCGTTGAAAATCACCAATCCCATCCTTGTTGCTGACACCCATTATCTATTTTGCAGAATCTGTCTGCATTCTCTTTCTGTTTTCAGTTTCATGCTATTGACTTTTGCTTCTACAATAAAGTCCAAATTTCATTCCCAGGGCCTATATTATCTGGTCTCTGTCTACCCTTCTGGTTTTATCTCACAGTCCCCAGTCTCCAGTCTCCCTGGCCATCTGCCAACACCTCCAGTCTGAAATGCTCTTCCCTCTGCTGGGAAGCTTATCCCACCCTTTCTAACATGGTCAGGTTCTTCTCACTGCTCATCTCAGCTGAAATGACACATGGTGAAAGAGGTCTTCCCTAACCACCCCTCTAAATGGACATGTCATCCAGTCTTAATATCCTCTATCACAGCATCCAGCTTATTTTCTTCATCACTTGTATTACTTGAAATTACTGATCAGGGGCGCCTGGGTGGCTCAGTCGGTTAAGCGTCTGACTTCAGCTCAGGTCACGATCTCACGGTCCGTGAGTTTGAGCCCCACATCGGGCTCTGGGCTGATGGCTCAGAGCCTGGAGCCTGCTTCCGATTCTGTGTCTCCCTCTCTCTCTGCCCCTCCCTCGTTCATGCTCTGTCTCTCTCTGTCTCAAAAATAAACATTTAAAAAAAAAAAAAGAAATTACTGATTAGTTTATTTGCCTACTTGCTTCATCCATTTTTTCCAGTGGATACTGAGCTCCATGAGGGTAAGAAACATATCTGTCTTGTTCATCAAAGAAGATCTATCAATAGGAGCTGAATATATAGACTTATTGACTAGCCCACTCTATCACTTTTCCCTTCGCTCTGAGGTGTTTTGTCTTTCTGCTCTTCCCCTAAATTTCCTTCCCTTCATTTATCTCCTTCACAATTTCTTAAGAGTTATTATCAGCCCCCACTCTTCTCAGGAACTTGGTTCATTCATAAAAAACCTCCTCTTTAGCTCTGAGAACTACTTCTCCATCTCACTACTCCCTAGTGGCTGACATCCAGCTCTCAAGGTCTCTATGTTGTTGTGCTGAACATTTCTATCAGGGTGGTCAGCTTTTTCCCTAAGCCAGTTTTTCTCCTGACTTCCTTATTTCCCTTCATGCTATCTCTATCTTTTTGGTCATTAGGCTTGGAATCTCAGCATCGTTTCTGACTCTAACCCTCTCCTTTCATTCAATCAGATAAAGAGCTACACAATAGATACCCATTTATCTCTGCCACTGCTACTATTCAGACCCATATCACCTATTCCTTGGACTACAGAAATCACCACTGAATTGATTCCCAACATCAGCTTCTCCCCACTATGATTAATCCCTCTGTCACTGGACTAATCAACATGAACTCAGCTTCACTGTATGACTCTGAGGCTCAAACACTTTCAATGGCTCCCTACTGACTACAGTGAAGTCCAAACTCTTTAGGCTGACAATTAGGCCCCAGGTTCCCTTTCTCACTAGCTATGACTGCCTTATCTGCAGTTTCCTTATACTAATTAAATAGTGTAGCTTCCCATTTCTATTTCTCATTCCGTCCCTGAACTCTCCCACCTCTGATTCTTTGCTTCTCCCATTTTCTTCATCTGAATTGCCCTCTTCCACCTTCCTCTGACAGACTATTTCAGAGGCCATATCCAAGGCTACCTTGTCAGTAACAACTTTTTTCCTGCTTCTGTCCAGCAGGAGTGACTGCTTCCTCCTCCTGACTAGCATGGCTACCTTTTATGCCACTTTTATGTACATTTTAGTTATTTGTATACCTGTCTCTCTTTCAGGCTGTATTCAAATTTTATGATCACTAAAAAAAAAAAACTATGTCTTAACCACCATCACTCCCCTAATGCACATGTGCACACACACACACACACACACACACACACACACCCATGGAGGCATGTTAAGCATCCTTAATAAGAACTGTAAATAATAACTGTCCTTAAAATAGTCTATAGAGAACTTTTTGTCACACAAAAAAGGCTGGTGCAAGTTTACATTATACAGATGTCATAGTAATGCTGTGGCTTATTCTCTATAGAATTTAGACCTCTAATACTAAACTAAAACTAAAAAGCCCATGTAGTCACCCTCCAAACCATGATTTTACTACATCCTCCTGGGATGAAATTTTATGGAAATAAACCAGTCTAGATCTAGAAGAAATCACACTGTTTACTTACGAGGTTAGACACAAAGCCTGAGTGAGCATAGGCTTCATCAGTACTGAGCCAGTGAGGTTGAATAGGCAGGTGTTTCTGCAACATGACATGGAGTGTTTGCCAAAGGAAGCTGGGGACTTTCACCAGCAACAATTGGTTCTCTCACCTCTGAACTCATGTGGCTCTTTTTACCATTCATCTTTAGGAAACTTAACCAAAGTACATGTCAAGTAAGCCACTGTAGTCCCTAGTGGCTAGCACTCACCTGACAAATAGTGGACACTCAATATTTCCTTGAAGAAGGAATGAATGAATGATCTTCTCTATTCACCTCCCACCTGGGGAAGTCCATATATTCTAATAATAGAAAGATATCTATTGTTTCCCCATTAGTGACACTCTACCTGCAGTCACTACAGCTCACTCAGAAGCTTTGTCCAGGGACCTGACATTATAAGGCTCCTGCTCCAAGAAAAAGTCTACCTCAACCTAGAGTTCTGTATGGGGGTAATGAAAAAAGAAAAAGATTTAAAATAAAAACAACCTAGTGTTGCATTCCAGTTCTGTGATCTTAGACCTATAATTGCCCAATATGGCAGCCACCAGCTACATGTAATTATTCAAATCTGAATTAATTAAAGTTAGAGAAAATTAAAAATTTACTTCCTCAGAAGCACTAGTCACATTTAGGTGCTCAATAGCCACATGAGGTTAGTGGTTTCCATAATGGACAGACCAATGAGAATGTTTCCAACGTTGCTGAAGATTGTATTGGACAATACTGCCACAGACAAGTCATGTAACCTCTCTGGTGCCTCAATTTGCTCATTTGTGAGTAGTAAATCAGTGAGACTAGATGGCACCTGGAGTTCTTTCTTCTGAAATTTTTGGAAAGTCTAGAATCTATGCCTGTTTCCTTTAAAGCTCTGGAATACAACTGGCTTACTACTGAATAAAACAGAAAAATGGCCTGAGAATAAGGACAAAAGAAGTTTAACCATCCAACAACCTCAGGGTAAGATTTGGGGAAAGTGGGGAAGTTGGCTTTGGCACAGTGCCTTGCAGCTATGCATCTCTCTCAAACCCATCCTCAGCTTCAAAAATTAGTGCAGCTCTTTGGGTCTGCTCTCTGCTAACAGACAGCTGGCTAATCTGATCAACTAAATACCACTGCATTTTAGCATTGATGCCTAAAGAGTCCAAAGTCACTGCTCACATGCTGCAGGGCCTGAGCAAAAGGCAGTATTTAGCAGAGCTCAGAGCTAACCCTTGATCTGTCACTGCCTGTCTATGTATCTTTTGGCAAGTCATGCGACAGGACACAATTTTCTTATGTATAACATTATGTAAGTCTATGGATTCCAAGGACATTCCTGACTCCAAGATTCTAGACTATAGCATTAGATTTTCCAAACAAGAACAACAGGTCTGTGTGGAAGGTCCATTTTGAAGGCAAGAGGAAAAGTTCGCATTGGCCTTTGGAAGGATTAGCTAGGGGATTTCTCCCCATGGAGAAATAGGGAGAGGTAAAAGAGGGGTATTCTCCTTCCT
This sequence comes from Lynx canadensis, assembly GCF_007474595.2. Lineage (NCBI taxonomy): Eukaryota > Metazoa > Chordata > Mammalia > Carnivora > Felidae > Lynx > Lynx canadensis. The sequence goes on from NC_044303.2 coordinate 124,855,839, forward strand.
GAGCCTTAGGCTAAGTAGAACAGAACAATCTGCCCTTGTTTCTGGTTGAGCTCCCTACTGGTGATGAGTCACATGGCGGAAAAGGTGTGTTGGGTGCCTGCCTGCCGTGTCTGGTTAATGCAATTCCTTATATGGTACTTGTTTTTCTGACAGGTGACATGTTCCTGGACATGGAGCTTATTTTAAGTCAGTTCTTCAGGTGACATTCAGAAAATTTTTGTCTTTTTTTTTTATTTTTTTATTTTTTTTAATTTTTTTTTTCAACGTTTATTTATTTTTGGGACAGAGAGAGACAGAGCATGAACGGGGGAGGGGCAGAGAGAGAGGGAGACACAGAATCGGAAACAGGCTCCAGGCTCTGAGCCATCAGCCCAGAGCCTGACGCGGGGCTCGAACTCACGGACCGCGAGATCGTGACCTGGCTGAAGTCGGACGCTTAACCGACTGCGCCACCCAGGCGCCCCAAGTCTTGTTTTATTTTGTTTCACAAATAGCCTTTTCACTGGAAGTTTCTTTCTGGACAGGTCCAGCTGCCACAACTCCTAATACCAAAAAAGTCAACTCAGATTCAGGGACCAAAGCTAGGGTCCCCTTCCCTCCCATAAATAGGCTCATGTTCTCTGAGAAGAGACCATTATGAAGGTGATAGTGTTTCTCCGTATCAGGTGTAAGGGCCAGTTATGTGTGAGGGTCATGTTAGGTTTCTTACCACACTGTCTCTAAGCCTATAAACTGCCCCGCAAGGTAGGTATTATTACCTTCCCTACTTTACAGATGAGATGAGGGTCAATAACTGGCCCAAGGCTACTCAAGCAGACAATGGCTGAGCTTAGACTAGAGCCAGTTCTGAGGCTTCAATACCCATGATCTGGTTCCCAAAAGACTGGAGCCCTGCTAAGAACAAATGAGTGTAATATCTAGCCTTTGGAAGGTTTGAGGAAAAGCCTAGGAAAGGAATATAATAGTTTCTTGTGGCTATTTTAATGAATTATACAAATTTAGTGACTTAATACAAATTTATTCCCTTAGAGTTTTTTTTTTTAATTTTTTTTAACGTTTATTTATTTTTAAGACAGAGAGAGACAGAGAATGAACGGGGGAAGGTCAGAGAGAGAGGGAGACACAGAATCCAAAATAGGCTCCAGGCTCTGAGCAGTCAGCACAGAGCCTGACGCGGGGCTCGAACTCACGGACCGTGAGATCGTGACCTGAGCCGAAGTCGGATGCTCAACCGACTGAGCCACCCAGGCACCCCTCCCTTAGAGTTTTAGAAGCTAGAAGCCTGAAATCACTTTTGCTGTATTAAAGTCAAGGTATCAACAGAGTTGTTTCTTCTGGAGGCTGGAGAGGAGAATCCATTTCTCTGCCTTTTCTAACTTCTAAAGACCACCCGCATTCCTTCCTTATGTCACTCTAACCTGATGCTTCAGTCCTCAACATCTCCTACTTACTTGTTTGACCATGTTGCTGCCCTCTTATAAGGACCCCTGTGGTTACATTTAAGGGTCACTCAGATAATCTGAGATAATCTCTTTGTATCAAAGTCCTTAATTTAATCATATCTCCAAAGTCTCTTTTGTCAGATAAGGGAACATATTCACAGGTTCTAGGGATTAAGATGTGCACATGTTCGGTGGGGGGGATTTATTCACTACCACAGAGGATTCTTCATTTACGTTGAGAACTGGAAATAGTTGCTGGAAGAACTTTTGGGTTTCCTCCTTCAACTCCGCTCAGCCCTTTTCTCCTTCCCTTGGGTGGGAAGCAAGTGAACAGAGATCCAAAGGGCCATGAGGGGATAAGAGGAAAAGACCCTCGTATAGTGGCTGTGAGTACTGCACCCAGGCCTCTTATTGCCCCTGTGTACCACATTCCCCCTAGGAAGGAGGTGGCCAGAGAGTGCAAGGTCAGTATCATCAAGCAGCTGGTGGCCTGAGGATTGATATATTATCTTTGTCAACCTGGTAACACTTCTCACAAGGAGAAGGCCCCATTCCCTCCAAACTGCCCTCCACTCTCATACTCTGACCAGGAAAAAGAGCACCTATTTGCTTTATCTGCTTAGTGTCCCATTGCACTGGGACAGTGTCCAGTTTCCTTCCATGAGCTACATAAAGCCCTGAAAGATGAAACTTCTGCCCACATTTCCCACCTCAATTCATGCCACTCCCCTCTCATCCACTGTGTCCCAGCCACAGTGACATGGTTGACAAAAGGGAATGTTCATGATTTCAGCAGAACCAGCCACTGTTTTTTCTGGTACTGCTTGCTGATAACACGTGTCTGCAAGTGGCTCAATTAGTCAATTCACATTACAGTTGTGGTTTCTATAATGCATAGGCTTTCCTTGAAAACAGAAATCTTATCTTAACAACCAGCCCCCTAACAGAATTAAAAAAATATATGTATATAAACTAATACCTTTAAGCCACTCAAGTTGTAGCTAGAGACCAATAGAATGTCTTTGTCCTTCAAACACTAATATGTATCTTGCAAAATTGCTTTTGCATCATTATCCAACACACTGTGTGTGGTCAGAAAGTGGTTAATATTATCTTCTCATTATAGATGGGGAGAAATCTAAAAAAAAGAAAGTCAAACCACTTTTAAATGACAGTCCCAAGACAGAACCCAGTCTTTCTCACTCAAACTGTTCTTCCCTCTATGTGTTGAGCTTAGAGGCTTGAAGATAAGTTGATAGGGCATACTGTAAAGGACACAAGCAAATATAAAGGTCCATAAAAAGATGATCAGCACAAACTTGCTGTTGTTAATTGGGTGGTAATTAAATACAACTAAACACAACGAATTATATATATATGTGTACATGTATACACACACATATATACATACATTTATCATTGTAGGCTGAAGGAGGCATAAATAAGAAGGTGAGAACTTCCCAGAGAATCCCAGCCTACTTGACCTACTGCTTTCTGCCCATATGTGCCCTGCTCCCTTCCTGTCAGTTTACCTACTTCCTCTCTGATTCCCCACTCTGACCCTGAGGTCAGAAGGCAGCAGCTGTGGCCACTGGGAAATGGGAAGGGCAAAATTGTTCTTGAAACCACCTTTTTTCCATGCTCACCCAGTTCTGATAGCCCTTCTGAGGGCCTTTGATTAATCTTGCCCAGGTAGTCCCTGGAATGCCAAAGGGTGGAAGGCAAGAACAGAGGCTCTTCTTCCAAGGTTTTCAATGGAACAGGCCTTCCTAAAACATTTTAAAGGGTGCCTGAATGTAAACTTTAAAACTTGTGCCAGTAGCCAAATGCTATGTTTTCTGTTTCCAATGCCCAGATCATAGAGGGGAGCATGAACTCTGCTCTCTGACCAACAGGCTCCAACCCCTACACCATCTTGGGCAGGTCAAAAACTTTCCAAGGCCTTATTTTTTTTCATCTGCGTGATTGGAATAATAAAAATATTCACCTTCAGGGATCATAAGGAAGATTAGTTAAGATATTGTGTAATTCAGAGCAGTTTCTCAAAAAGCTGAGTTATTACTGAGTTCATCATCCCCACGATTCTTGAATATAGTAATGCTCACTAGATATTTGTTCAATAATTAAATGAATGATACGTAAAGTCAGGATAAGTCATGTAATCTACATTGCACACACGAACCAGAGGTTTGGAACTCAAGTCCTGGCATTCTTCCCTCCCTTCTCAGGGATAACTTTGAGCTTCAGGACCCAGGTATAATGCTAACTGTGGGGATAATGTGGATTAGCAATCAGACTCACAAAGCCTCCAGGAGGATCCAGGAGGCCTTTTCCTGACCAGGCTACAACCATTAATAGATACAAATCAGTATTTAAAAAAATGGTTTTGGGGCACCTGGGTCGCTCAGTAGGTTAAGCATCTAACTTTGGCTCAGGTCATGATCTCACGGTTCGTGGGTTAAAGCCCCACATCAGGCTCTGTGCTGACAGCTCAGAGCTTGGAGCCTGCTTTAGATTCTGTGTCTCCTTCTCTCTCTCCCTCCCCCACTCAGGCTCGCTCTCGCTCTCTCTTTCTCTCTCTAAGGTAAATAAACATTAAAAAAATTTTTTTAAAGTTTTGAATAAAAGATACCAGTAGTAATAATATTACATTATGAAAATTTTGTTTCCTTCTAATGTACTTTTGTATATTTATGTGTGTTCATATACATGCATGCATATAGCATACTGAACATACTGAATTTAATGCCACTTAGTTCCTACTGTGGGTTGTAATCTAAAAACTTTGAGAGACTATTTTTGGTATGGTCATACCTTGGTGCAATCTTCATAGAGAAATAGTTACTACTGATTGTCTGTTTTCCTGACTTTTTAATTGTGTACTTTGACAAGAGGAAACAGCAACAGTGAGTGTGAGTGAATATGAGAACCTAGAGTTTGGGGAAGATTCATGTTTTCAAGCTACCTGTCAAGGTTAGTTACCACATCTGTTCTTCAGGGAGCAGAGTTAATGGTACATTTTAACTAGGGGAACCACTGAGTGACTGATGCCTGGGAAATTAAAGTCAGTGGAGATATGTCAATGACTGCTTGTTAGCACTGCCATTGCCCATATGTATGGCACAGGTTGACCTTCAGAGAAAGATCACAGAACACAATGTTCTCTTACATTTCTTACCCTGTAAATCATATCTCTAACTCAGCTCCTGGCATTTCCTGTGCTATGTAGGAGTGCTCACTGTGCACAAGGAAAGGCTCAGAGCAGGAAGAGGAACCTTGTGGCTGAGCTAGGAAGCATGCAAGCATCGGGTGATTACCCATCCCCTTGAGGGAATTAATTACCTCTCCTGGTAATGTCCATAACTCTTCCATGCAGTACCCTAGCTCACAGATAAGTATTCATGCTGGTTTTCATTAGACAGAACCTAAGGAAATAATAATACCCACCTTTCTGGGATCATAAAGAAGACTAATTAAGTTGATGTGAAATTCAGGGTAGTTTGATGAGGAGAAAAGATGAAAGTAGCTTTCTTAGGGTAACGCAGTAGGGGTCAGTGGAAATAGCAATGGCCCAGAAGTCAGAAGGCCTACCATGCAGTCCCAACTCCACCACTAACCAACGTGGTCTCTCTGACACACCATAACCCCTCTGAGCTTCAGTGTCCTCATGTGTAAAATGAAGGAATTAATATAGGTCATGGGCCAGAGTGAAGAGAGGGCGCAGCCAAATCATTATTTAACCCAAATTAACTGTTTATTCACTGAAAAATTTACATGAAGGCACAGAACAGAAAACCCATTAAAATGAGGCAACTCTGACTAAAACAAAAATGGGAGTCTAACCTTACCTAGATTAATTCTATGTTGCGCAAAATTCTAAGTTGGCCCCCAAGATTCCCAGCCCCCGTGTACATATACTTTCTCCTAGTTATTCAGTCAAACACTAATCTGACTACTGCTGTAAAGGAATTTTGGAGATGTATTTAAGATTCTAAATCCACTGAACTCAAGATAGGGAGATTCTTTGGGTAGGCCTGACCTCTAATGATATGAGCTCTTCAAGTGTGAGTTTGTTCTGGCTGATGCCCAAAGAGGAAGACAGAGACCTGAAGCACAAGAAAAATTCAACACATCTCTGATGGCTTGAAGATAGAGGGGACCACATGGCAAGAAATACTGGTGCCTCTAGGAGCAAAGACCAGCCCTACCCTGCAAGCAAAGGAACAGGGAGCTCAGCCTATGACTATAACCAGAGAGAATTTGGAAGTAGACTTTTTCCCAGAGCCTCTACAGAACTCAGCCCAGTCAACACCTTCATTTAGCCTCTGATACCCTAAACAGAGAACTCACTCATGCTATGCCAGACTTGTGACCTACAGAACTGTGAGCTAATATAAAGGACATTATTTTAGCTGCTAAATGTACGGTAATGTGTCACATGACAAGAGAATTCTATACACTACCCTTAGCCTATGGTGGCTAGCTTCTCCACAGAAGGCCATCTTTTTAGGAGTCTTAGAGACCTCTGAACTGGACTGTCCCTGCCATCTCTCCTGACTCCAAGTTCCTACAATACCTCATTCTACTTCACTCTGAGGGCAGTTTTATGGAAATCACATCTGAAGCTGTGAACTTTGGGAAGTCTTAGTATTTTTTGGTCTGGTGACTTAGGAGCCATTAGAAAATGTGAATTGCTAAGCAGTAACTGTATAAACATGGAGCAGGGAAATAAACATTTTTCAGGATTTGTATAGTCTGATGATATTGAAAACATTGATACTCCACACAAGCAAGTTACATATCACACCTGAGCAGGCAGCTGACTGGATGAGATAGTTTACCTTCTACTTAAATCTCTAATCTTAGAATGCCAGAGGAGTTTTTCCTTTGTTATCCTGGTCACCTCATGAAGGTATTACATTCAGAGAGAAGAGTTGGCCCACCTAGGCGACTCACAACAAGAATGAGGAAAAACTTGGCCTAGGAAGCTGGTGGAGTCCATCTGTATCCGTTGGGTTGTTCCCTTTGAATGTTCTCTGACGCAAAGGAGGAAATTCATGAGTGACTTTAAATCTCATCGGTGTTCCAATGAAAACAGGAATATTGCCTGTGGAAACACTTCCTGACTTGGAAAAATAGTTATGACCTCTAAGACCTTAGTTATCCCCATCATGTCTCAGTACTCTGTTGGTGGAACTCCCCTTTATCCATATGGACAGTGTAATAGACAGGGACAGAAACTTGGGTTTCAATCTTAGCTCTGCATTTAACTAGCTGTATGTCCTACATAATTTACACAACATCTTTGAGCCTCATTTTCCTCATCCACAGGAATGAATAAGAGTGCCTCACTAAATAATAATGCTCACTTCATAGAGTTCTATTGAAAATTGCACAATATAACATACACAAAATATCTCATAAAGTAGTCAATAAATATCAATATAGTTAGTACTGGTAGTTATATTTTTATTATAAATTTTCCCTTGACAGTTTCTATATGTAAAATCTACTGGAATCACTTCTTCCCTTTTAGGAAAAACTTGATCATTCTGCCTCTGGCCTTGTACTCATTCATGCAGAATTTACAGAATACCTACAATATGGCCAGGACTCTCCTAGTAACCAATGTCAATGACATATAAAAAATATCTCTTATTCTCTAGCAATAATTCTCTGGCAAGTCAAGAACTTAAAGGCTTTGTTGGAGCATTGGGGTTGAGAAGCTTTTATAGGTAAAGAGAGGCTGCTTTAGAAAGTCTTGAGCATCACAGTTGAGTGAAAGGAACTCAGCACATAAAACAGTTAACAGGAAGCCACTTATATTGTAGAAGAAATAGAGCATGGCAGGTGAGGATTCTTGTTTGATGACTAATCTTAGGACTAGTCAGCAGCATGCTGGGTGCTCTGGTGGGGAGGCTGGAGGCAAGGAGATAGTGGGAGGCTGCTCTTAAATGTCTTTCAACATAAGTGAAGAACTTTTCTAGAGCAGAGCTCCTCAAACTGCAACATGCACTCAAACTCCCTGGGGATCTGGTAAAAATGAAGATCCTGATTGAATGTTTGCATTGAGTATCTCCCAGGAGATGCTGATACGACTGGTTAGGGACTACATTTGGAGTAACCAGGACCTAAACTAGAAAAGTCACAGCAGAAATGGAGAGAAAGAGATGCACACATCAAAGGAAGTTTTGACAGATGTTAGCATTTGACACAGGCTACAAAATGGATGAACCTCCCAAAAATTGTGTTCAAAAAGAAGCCAGAAACAAAAGAACACATATTATATGATTCCACTTATATGAAATGTCCAGTAAAAGCAAATACATAGAGACAGAGAGTAAATTAGTAATTGCCTAGGACAAAGAGTGGAAGAGAAACGACTGCACATGGGCATGAGGTTTATTAGCAGCTGATAAAAATGTTCCAAAATTAGATAGTGGTGATAGTTGTACAACTTAGTAAAAATACTAAAAATAATTGAATTGTGTCTTAAAATAGGTGAATTTTATGGTATGCAAATAAAGCTATTAATTTAAAAAATTTTAATAGAGAAATTTGTGTTTGAAGCATAGAAGATAACAGACAAGAAACAATACAAGAAAAAACTAATATGATAAGCCTGTGTCCACAGATAGGCTGGCCTCTGCTCTGTCTTGTAGCAAGTATGGAGGGACTTGAACCTGAGCTCACAGGTAACCTTGGTATTTTAGACACACACATAGCTAAATAAAGTCCTTTTAATGACCCCAAATCATACCTTGTTTATAACTACCTTCACTGAAGGGTTGGTCAAAGTAGTCATCTGGAAATGCATCAAGGAAAAAGAAAACACTGGAAAATAATTAATGTAATAATATAAATCAATGGCTTATCCATTATTTTTAAATACTTATCCTCTATTCATATCCCAGTAACATTTCTCAGATTGAAAACCTATGTATCTTCAGGTTTCCAAGCAGAAAATTGCACACAGAAATTGCATTGCTTTTACCACAATCTGTATACAGCACCAAAACCTGAAGATTCTAGGTCACTATGGTCCTAGGACTAGAAGCATTAGTATCACCTGAGAACTTGTTAGAAATACAAAATCTTAGGCTTCACTCTAGATTTACAGAATCAGAAACCAAGGGTGGGGCCCAGAAATTGTGTTTTAACAAGTCTTCCAAGTGATTATTTACATGTTAATGTTTGAGAACTACTGCCCTAGATCATGTCCTATGCATATTTACCGGCCTCACTTGGTAAACATGTCATTTCAAAGACAAGAGCTGCAGAGTTATGAATACAGAAGTTATGGCAAATACGGAGCATGTGGGAACCATTTCTGTCTTCCCCATCTATGCCGGTCACCGTTGATCAATGACTGCACTCTCACAATGAGTCAGGGTAGTAGGGACCTTGGGTTTGTCTTCCTATTTAGAAATCTGGGAGGAGACGGTTTCACCAGATACCCTCTACTAATATGAGACTGGGTGAGAAAGGCTAAAGTAGATTAGAAATTGTAACATGGAAGAATTTGGCAGAGAACAAGAACCCAACCGAGTGTCACTGATTCCCCAGGTCTTAGGTGGCATGTAGAAGATTCAAAATTTCCTACTGCTTCAAGGGGGGACATGCACTGAAAAACTGGTGGACCAAACAAAGCCTGGAGTTCAAAGAAATAAATTCACAAATTTCCAGTACCTGGAATTCACAAAAATCCAGAATTAATGACAAAGAGACAGATATTAACTTTTGAGGTCTCAAAAGTCCAAGTGGAATGAACCACATCTGGTAGAAACCAATGCAGTTGCCAGGTGACTAGGAAGGACAAAGCACATCTAAGTAGAGGTCAGAAAGGACCCAGAGGACTGCTCAAACCAAGGACCCATCTCCCAAGGGCCATGTTCAAGAAAAGTAAGCTTCCTTCTACCAGAGGCTGTTCAGGGGAAGGAGAGCTAAAAGGGGGTTTCCTTGAGAAAAGAGATATTGTCCTGATAGGGAGTTTAAGCTCTGACACAATCCAACATTTACCCAAAAGAGACAGTTGTAAACTGGTGGAAGAGATTGGGTTATCTGTGAGGCTGTAACCTAGACAGCAATTTTAGATCAATTATAAGAAAGAATGTTAAAATTTTTTGGCAAGCATCTGATTTATAGCTGTCCATATAAGGCTACTTACTGAAAGTTATTGATTCAAATATTTTTACTTTTAGATGAGTGCCTCCTGGTCCAACTAAAACAAGTAGGGGTGGGAGGCAGAAGCAAAGGTTGGTCCGCACCATGGAGAGTTAACCAGCTCCAGGTTTCAACACGAGGTGCCCTTGTCCCATTTCAGAATGCTTTCCCTTCAGCCTGAAACGTTTCGACAGTTAGTGCCATTTGGTCCAGTCACACACTCACAGCTGGTAACTGGAGAAGGTGAACATGTGCTTCCAACATTCACTTTTCATAGAATCATTAGGTCAAAGATCATCTGGCCAAATGCTCTTATTTTACAGATGAGGAAACCAAGGTCAAAGAAGCTAAACTAAGTGTAGAAAGGCTGTAGACAAGGCCAGACCTAGAATCCAAATTTCTCTGACTCCAATATATTGCTTGAAATTTCTCCCATATCAAACTGTTCATAAACCAAAAATGATCAATTCCACACACTGTAGCTATATATTAAAATCCAAAGATTCAAAGCAATATCTTCCTTTAAAGTACCTATTTATGTTTGCTTCCTTTCTTCCTGGATTTGTTTTGAGAGATGTTAAGAGTCTCCTGATGAAAAGCTATTCTGAGAGAAACTGAGACAAAGCGTCCATGATCTATGGCTGCCAAAGTTAGCTCCTTCACAGCTGTACCAGCACATCGGAGGCTATGAGGCAGCCAAGCTGTCTTTGGTGTTGTATTAAGAGGTGTGAGTGCCTGGAATTCTACAATTCAAAAGGGCCTTCTGGGTGGCAGCTGCCTTCTCAGAGTCTTTGAAGGACCACCCTGGTATGACTGAAGGAAGACTTTGCATGTGTCATGGGACATGACTTTCAAAGAGGGCCAAAATTCAAAGTCTTGACCAGTCCATGGGAACATGGACAAATCTGAGACAGGATTTGGTGACAATGTGGTGCATATCTTATTTCTTCCATCACCTACAGAACTTTGTCTTTAATTTTATGGGGAAGAAAAATGGAAATCAAAGCACTACCTGGATAACTTAATCCAAAAGCACATGCTTGCTTTAGTCTCCTGGAATAACTATTCAGTAATCAATTCAGTAATTGTGAAATGAATCTCATGGGAGTTGTGCTTGCCTCAGGGTACCAGTTTGGAAGCCTACCTGCAACTCTCACCCAATGTAACCAGAACCTTCTCAGTTGCCTAGAGTAAAGAATCCCCCAACCCCTTCTTTGTCAGAGACAGTGAGAGAACCATCTCCCTAAATTGAATTTTCAATACTTATTTTATTGCTGGCTGCTACTGTTTATATATTTTTAAAAATCTTCTCTCCATACACAGGGTTTCTTCCTCCACAATAATAATTGGCATAATGAACAAACATGGATGATTTTCTTCTTTAATTCTGCAATATGTCTCTGACTCCTGTTGGTTCTAACAGGAGGGAGGCAAATAAATTCAATTAAAATAACACTAAGTCTTGCATGTTCTCTGCTATTAACTTCAATTTTATGATTAATTTTGGGATAGAGGCAATGTGTATCTAGGTCTGCAATTAATGGCAATTCTGAAAATATCTCTGCTATCAATTAATGTGCTTCAGATTTTCCACATTTTGAGGCGAGAGATTGAACACTATTGTTTGTTTAATGGTAAAGTCTGCAGATATTTCAACATCAAAAGTTCCTTAGCAAATCCTACTATTGCTTTGGTGATGCCCAGCATTTCAATTTTGAATTCTCATATCGGTCTGAATAAAACTGTAAAATCTTTCTCTCCTCTTACATAAATATTCCTCCTTGTTTTCTACAAAAGAGAAAAAAATAAAACACACACATGCACATATCTCAACCCTCTTCCTTTTTCTCTCCTACTTTCTGTGTCCATTACTCTACCCATTAATGCCAGGTGGGCAAGCTGTCTTTACTCTCATCTTAATCCAAGTCCCTAGAAAGCAGTTTGGGAAAGCTGATGCCAGCTGGAAGTCTCAGGGAGGGCAAGCAGTATACATTTGCTCGATAGGACAGATTTCCTAGATACAAGTACCCTTGTCTGCTCACTTGGGCTGTCTGCCCTTCCTTATGCAGTCTGGAAACCAAGGTTTCTGGTAGGTATTGTGGAGCAGCTGTCAGCTCACAGCCACCAGCAGATGGGCTTTCTGGCATATTCATGCCTGAGGAGCAGAATCCTTGGAAGAGATGGTACCATGATAAAGAAGAGAGGAAAGAAAAACCACCCCAGGATATCAGGGCTAAACCCCTAGTGGTAAAGGGTTACATACCACCATCTGCACTGGTGGCAAATAAGCAGGTGCATTTTACAGAAAGAGTGACATTTGTTTCTAAAAATTCTACTGGTTTTTTCAAGGACAACATTATTTGTACAAGTGAAGCTTTTTTTTTTTTTTCTTAAATCTCTACTCTCAATGACTTTCATGTGAGAACCATGTACTGACAGAATTTAGGGCTACTAAAGATGTTAGCTCTCATCCAGCTGAGCACTTGCATTTTAACAATATGGGAAACTAAATCCAAAAAGCTTAAATGGTTTTCCCAAGTTCCCAGACTAGAGGAGCTGTAGTTACAATTAACTACAACTAACTTACAAAGCACAACTTAAAAAAAATTATTTTAATTATTAATAAGGCAACACATATTGAAAGAGAGGTAATAAATGATAGTATACAATGAAGGCAGAATATCATAGCAGTGTTAAAAACAAGACAGCAAGCCCAAAATGGAGTCCTTCATACTCAATCCCTTGTGTTTATGCTAAGTCACCAAGCCAAGACTTAAACAGTTTCCACTGTCCCACACATGGAATTTTAAACCAGTCAGTCAATGAGGAATCTCCTGATCACCACTAATTAAGTAATCTGACTGGTAGACCGCTACCATCCTCTAAATGGAAGTAACTTTGCAATAACCAACCCATTTTGTACCTAATACAACTTCCTTGTTCCTGCTCCCTTCTACCAATGAAAGTCTTCCATTTTGTGTAGCTTCTCTTTCTATCTGCTATATTGGATCCTGCCCAATTCATGAATCACTGAATAAATCCGGTAAGATCTTTAAAATTTACCCAGTTGAATTTCATTTTTTAACCGTGGTTAAAGCATAGATAGGCTTTGGGGGTAAGCAGATATAATTTTGAGGCTTAGCTCTACTATGTACTAACCACATCTCCTTAGAGGAATTTACCAAACCTCTTTTACCTTGTTTCCTCATCTGTAAACATTTGGATAACAGTAGAGCACACAATTAGTAATATAACCCATCCCTTCATTATTTGTAACAGAACTCTGATCCTGCTGCTGAGAAAAGGGGGACAATTCCCCACCTATGTCCTTAATGGGGGATGAGGCAATTTTGACGTGTATCCATGCATATTCCTCATAAATACTCTCAGTCAGTAGCTGTGTCTGGGTACATGTTGTTTTTGAAAATGTTTTTCCTCTGGCTCAAAACTGTTCTCATAACACTAAATGATTTTTTTTTCCAGTTTTTTACCTTCTTCCTCCATAAGCTTCAGGGAAACAATGAAGCTTGACTGGCCTGGAAGCCAACCATGGTGGTCCCTTTCTACTTGCAATGGATGGTTGGTTTAGGCATGGGCATGTAAAGCAACTATGTGTACTATCTTGGGAAGTGAGGGGCTTCAGGGAAAGATTTATAACAAGATGCCCATTCTTCCCATTAGGGAAGAAACCAGTTTTTGCCGCGTGTCGATCTGATGCAGCAACCATCTCAGGACCATGAGGGGAGCTTACTTGAGGATCACCTGCCACGTTAACAATGACAGAGCAAAAAAAAGAAATATCAGATCCTGATGTCTCTGTATTTATCACCCTATGACCATTCTACAATGAAAGTTCTTGCAACATAAAGTAATAAATTTCTTTGTTGTTTAAGCAGTTTTGTGTTATAGTTGAATGCATCCAAATTAGCACAGTAGTACTTATGATATATGTTACTGTGAATAGTAAATGATAAATGCAGTGAGAGAAATAGTATACACAATCAAGCACCAAAAAAATAATAAATACTACTTTCAATATTGTTGTATTTTTATTATTATTATTATTATTATTGGCATTATCATTGAACATAAAGTGAAAATAAATATCTCCAATATTTCCACATTTTTTTCTGTAGTGACAAAAAATGGTTAATACTTTCTAGTATATCCTTAGGTCACTTTTTAAAAAAACAAAAATAGGGGCACCTGGGTGGCTCAGTAGGTTAAGCATCTATCTGACTTTGGCTCAGGTCATGATCTAGTGGTTCATGGGTTTGAGCACCACATTAGGCTCTGTGCTGACAGCTCAGAGCTTGGAGCCTGCTTTGGATTCTGTCTCTCCTTGTCTCTCTGCTCCTCCCTTCACTCACTCTCTCTCTCTGTCTCTCTCAAAAATAAATAAACACTAAAAAGAAATTTAAAAAATAAATAAACAAAAATAAAATACTATACTTTTTTTTTCAATTCCAAGAGATTTCCTAATGGATAAGTCAGTGCCCATAGTAATTTACCAACTCAGATGAAAATTACCTCTAATCCCAAAAAGTGTGCTTCACTTAATACTCTCCCAAAGATTTGGAAATATTGCCTTAGTGCAAAAAACACTTGGCTTTTCAAAATCCTCCTTTTAAATGCAGAAGAAAAAAAACCATACTTAGACATGTCAAAGGACATAAATAACCAGCATAGCCTGCCCTCATGCACATTAAGAGCCAGAGCCTGATTGCCCTGACAGGGGGTTTTTGATAGGGGATTACTGAGTTCTACAGTATTTGTGGAAGCAGAGTGGCGCTTACTATATGGGACTGTAGCAATTTTATGGATCTGTTTCGAAAAGAATGTCACACTAAGTCAAATGATCATCGGGACACAGGCTGTAGCTCTTTTTTTTTTTTTTAATTTTTTTTTTCAACGTTTATTTATTTTTGGGACAGAGAGAGACAGAGCACGAACGGGGGAGGGGCAGAGAGAGAGGGAGACACAGAATCGGAAATAGGCTCCAGGCTCTGAGCCATCAGCCCAGAGCCTAACGCGGGGCTCGAACTCCCGGACCACGAGATCGTGACCTGGCTGAAGTCGGACGCTTAACCGACTGCGCCACCCAGGCGCCCCTACAGGTTGTAGTCTTATCCGCTAAGGGTCCTGTGGTAAGCAAGTGGGGCACAGAAATTAACCAAAGTTCAGGGACCCAAAAAGAAATCACTAAGCAGCGTGAGTAAGAAGAGGCTAACCGCCAGGCAAAATTTCCTCCAGAAGTGACAGGCAGTCAGGGAACATTTCTGACTGACTGAGATTCAGAAAAGTGAGAGCTCAGGAAGTTCTTTTCTCTTTCTTCCCTTAGAATTTGTAATAACAACTATTCCCTCTGAGCTTGATGGACCACAGAAGCATAAAAATGCTTGTCCCCTGAAAGGAGTAAGGAAGTGATTAAAAATTTCCCCAAAGTTCAAACCTGTCCAAAAACTTTGTTTTTAAAATGTGATTTGGGAAGTACTTCCTGACTCTTCAATAAGAGAAAATCTACCACTTGGGTAGATATGTGGTATAGTATGACTTTAGAGTTAAGACCAAGTTCTTATCCCAGCTGAACTTTGGGATCATACAAGAAGTTTTGCCTAAAATGCAAAGGTAGGGACCCTACCCGAGGTAACAGTTAAATCAGAATCTCTGGGACTGGGATTAAGCATATGAAAGTAGATAGGTATTTATTCGTGTGTATATGAGTTTTCTAAGCTTTTCTAACTAAGTTCAGGGGTGAGAATTCACTGAAGTAGGCCCAGAGTTAAATCCTGAATTCCCAAATCTTAATTATGTGACCATGGACACATTATTTTCTCTCTAGGCCTCAGTCTCCTTTTCTGTAAAGAGGGGGTTACAACAGTATAATAGACTAAATGATGCATGTAAAGAACTTAGCCTAAAACTTGATAGGTCATGTCAGGTCCATCCTCCCTAACATGGGACTGTCACTTTATTCCTCTGCAGAGGGAGGTTGCACTGGCAGAAAAAAACAGTAGGTACAGCAGAGTTCTGGGGAAATTCATTGGGAAGAGAAAGTGCCACGTTCTACTATCTTGCCCATCAAACGAGTTTGTGAATTCCTGGAAGAAAGCAAGTGTCCTGAAATAGCCACTTTAAATGACTGCATTAGAAACAATTACACATTGAGGCAAAAAAATTTCTTCTCCTTTTCTTCTCCCTACTGGCAGTTATACAAGATGATGAAAGTTCTACCACATTCCGCTCTGGACCTTGGCCAGCCTGTCACAAATTTTTACAGGCAGTAAACAACCATGGAGGTGACTCCTGACATGAAAGATACAGAAAAGCAAGAAGGACCAATATTCACCTGGCACCAAGCACCAGTGAGGTGCCACTGACAACAGGCTAGGATTTCCATGATATTATACCTTTGTGTGTCTATCTCCACCATACTTAGGATCCCTGGGAACCAGGGAGGGACAGTATTTTTTAAATAACAGCTACCCCTGGCACACCTGGGTGGCTCAGTAGGTCGAGCATCCGACTTTGGCTCAGGTCATGATCTCACAGCTTGTGAGTTCAAGCCCCACATTGGGCTCTCAGGGTATGGAAACTGCTTTGGATTCTGTGTCTCCCTCTCTCTATGCCCCTCCCCTGCTTGCACTCAGTCTCTCTCTCAAAAATAAATAAACATTTAAAAAATTTTTAAATAATAGCTACCCCTTACTGAAAGCCTTCCAAGTACAAGGCATATATATACAGACATACATATAATTTATTATATTTAGTATTCACAACATTTAACAGAGGCACTGCTGCCCCCCACTATGAAAAGGAGAAACCTAAGGCTTAAGAAGATGAGTAACTTGCCCATGTTCACATAAATCTTGAAAACAGACAACTTTTTTTTTTTTTAATTTTTTTTTTCAACGTTTATTTATTTTTGGGACAGAGAGAGACAGAGCATGAACAGGCGAGGGGCAGAGAGAGAGGGAGACACAGAATCGGAAACAGGCTCCAGGCTCTGAGCCATCAGCCCAGAGCCCGACGCGGGGCTCGAACTCACGGACCGCGAGATCGTGACCTGGCTGAAGTCAGACGCTTAACCGACTGCGCCACCCAGGCGCCCCAAAAAACAGACAACTTTAATATGAGTCTGTGTCTGGCTCTAAAGATATTATACCTCAGGCTTTAAAAAGTACTGGGCATAGGGGCATCTGGGTCGCTCACTTGGTTGAGCGTCTGACTTTGGCTCAGGTCATGATCCCACAGTTCATGAATTCGAGCCCTGCACTGGGCTCTGGGCTGACAACTCAGAGCCTGGAGCCTGCTTTGAGTTCTGTGTCTCCCTCTCTCTCTGCCCCTCCCCTGCTTGTACTCTCTCTCTCAAAAATAAACAAACATTAAAAAAAAAATTTTTAAGTGTTGGGCATATGGTACACCCTAATGTCTTATGAACGAAGTTGTTTCCTCTAGAAGAAAAGCAGAAGAGCTGGAAGTTAGCATCCATATCACCCCTATAATTCCTAACAGATCTTACTGATTTCTTCCAAACCATAGTAAGGAATAAATCCACCTAGGGAAGAGCAGCCTTCTCCCCAAATTGCTATGGATTTTTTTAATCAACCTGAAAAAACTAGACTTATTGATTCATAAATTTTTTGAAACCTGAAGGGAAAACTAACACATATGTACCTATCTTATCTCCCCAACTCGATTGTATGCCCCTGAAAATAGAACTATGCATTATACATCTTGCATTAATCAACAAGCTTAAGCAGAAATATGTGTCATTCTTGAGAAGGGTTCCAGGGCTGAGTAAACTCCTGCTGTTAACTTGGCCTCTTAGCAACATTTTTTTTTTTAACGTTTATTTATTTTTGAGACAGAGAGAGACAGAGCACGAATGGGGGAGGGTCAGAGAGAGGGAGACACAGAATCTCAAACGGGCTCCAGGCTCTGAGCTGTCAGCACAGAGCCCGACGCGGGGCTCGAACTCACGGACTGTGAGATCATGACCTGAGCCGAAGTCGGCCACTTAACTGACTCAGCCACCCAGGCGCCCCTTAGCAACATTTTTTTTATCCATGTGGAATCAAATTAGAATGACCATTGAGGACAGTTTATAAGGGGAGAAGTTACAAATGGAAGCATACACCATGGATGTGAAAGGGCAGAGCATCCCTGTCAGCCTCTGAGCTGTGTAATGGCAGAAATTTTAATCAATTTTACATCTAAATGTCCAGTCATCTCTGGCACACCTCACTGGCTTCGCACCTTTTCCTTTCCTGCCTCCAAAATCCCATCTTTGAAGTTAAGTCAGTTCTACAATAGGGAGAGGGACAGGAAGAAGAAGCAGGCTAGACTCCATGAACATAGACAAATTTGGAAGCGTTAGATCAGAGAAATTTTGCACTTGAAGCTCCTTAGAAAGTATAGTGTTAGCTCTTCTGGTTTCACATACAAGAGAAATAAGCCTCCAAGTCAAGAACTGATTTGCTCAGAGTCATATAATCAAGCCAGTGTTGGCTGAAACTTGAGCCCTGGTTCCTCTGCTCTTTTGATTCCCCTAGACTACCTCTTTACAAAGAGGTAAGAAAAGAGCCTATACACTCGCTGAGAATAGACAAGAGGCTGCCCAGGGATGGGCAGGGGCAGTCCGGACAAGGAACCTAAGTGCAGACTTGCCTGAGATGCTCCACACATCGGTCCGGTCTTGCTCTTCTGGGGTCATGATTTACTGTGCACACAGTCAGGTCATGGGCCATTGAACTGGTCACTGAGATGTCAGGAAGAAGCGGTTCTGACCATGTGACCTTGGCTTCATTAGCTACTACATGGATGAAGTTGATCAACTATTGTCAAGAAAACCTACAGGGCGCCTGGGTGGCTCATTCATTTCAGTGTCCGACTTTGGCTCAGGTCATGAGCTCGCAGTTCATGGGTTCAAGCCCCACATCAGGCTCTGTGCTGACAGCGTGGAGCCTGCTTTGGATTGTCTGTCCCTCTCTCACTGTCTCACGTAAATAAACATTAAAATTTAAAAATTAAAAAAAAACTATAGTCAAGAAAACCCAAGAACCCAAGTTTTCAGAAATTAGAGCCCTCCTATTTCCATATAATCAAATCTAGAGAAAAAATAATGGTTTTCAAATTCTGACTTCTCAAACTAATCAGAAAAAGACATTTATGACACCAACACACACATATAATTACTCTTCTTTACAGCCTGATAGCAACAAAAGAAAAAAGAGAACCAAATTACTCATGTGTAAATGTGAAATTAATAGCTTCATAAACCTGAAAAAGCAATAGCTGCACAGATTATCCAGAAGAAAAGAAAGATTTTTTTCTCAAGCTTCAAATATTTAAATCTTTTTTTATGAAATTCTGTCCAATTTAAACCTTTCTTAGGTTGACCCAGAATAGCCTTTCTTGGTAACTGTGCCAACGTTGGATGAGTCTTACTTTAACAAATTTCCTCCTATTAGCAAACATATTTCTCAATCTAGTTCACTGCCAACACTCCCCTCTCTCAAAGAGTAGACCAAGAATAGGTCTCACTACCCTCAGTGGCATCTGTTTCTCATGAGTATGCTGTCTTGCTGATGAGCCATCAGCTTTCTGAAGAGCTAGCCCTGAAAGGCACCCAGAAATCAAGCATACAGACATCTGCTGCTGTGATTGTACCTGACTACTATTTTGGAGGGGCATGAACATCCAAGATGAAGCCATTGTCAGTACGTGCCTGATCTTGAAAGATCTTGGCCAGCCACACGTTCTTCTCCTGTTTTTCCAGCAAGACCAACTTTCATAAATGATCTTGTAGTTTTGTTTTTATCTTCTGGCGCCACAGCTGTCAAACTTTGTAGCGTGAATCCATTTCTGTTACCAGATCCACAACGCACTCAGTGAAGTTGGCACTGACACCTGAACCAAGTCATCGCATGTGAACTCTATGCCTTGCCTCCAGTTACAGCACATTCACTCAAGTCAAAGCCTTTTGGGATCTATTCAGAGCCATCCAGTGAAAAGTCAGCTCGTGCAGTGGTCTCTAAGACTCTAAAGTGGCCCTGCTCCTAGTCCACTCAAATCATTTCTATTGGAGTGTGAACGTTGGGGTGTTTCTCTCAAATCGTGTTCAAAGAGGTGTTCTCTGGGAGACAAGGAAGAGGCACATCAGGAAGGAGGGGAGCTGGTTCTTTTAGCTAATGGAATTTTCATAACCTAAAGAGAAGGCATATCATTTTGGATCTGAAACCAAACTCTTTAAATACCAGACTTTAAGTTCTTGTAGGTATTTTTACTAATGTTCATTTATTTTAAATAAATTTTTTAATGTTTATTTATTTTTGAGAGAGAGAGACAGAGCATGAGTGGTATAGGGATAGAATGAGAGTTGAGACACAGAATCAGAAGCAGGGTCCAGGCTCTGAGCTGTCAGCACAGAGCCCGACACGGGGCTTGAACCCACAGACCATGAGAGCCGAAGTCCTATGCTTAAATGACTGAGCCACCAAGGTGCCTCCTGATGTTCATTTTTGATAGGCAATTTTGTTGTGTTTTGTTGTGTTTTGAGTTTAAGCCATGATAAATGACCTTCCTTGTGTTTTCCTTCCCCAGATTACATCAATATTAGGCACCTAGTATGTGTGAGACCTTTGCTTAGAGTTTTAAAACGAAATTTTATCTTTTGGGATAAAAGTCTTTCTAATAAGCAAGTTCTCTGTCTCTAATGGTACCACCAAAGGGACAAAGGGTGTTGGGTGAAGAGTGGGGCTGAGGGATGTGCAGGGATGACCTTAGAGATGTTATTCTCAGAGAAAGAACAAAAACTCAGTTTCCTCATTTCTCTTTAGAGTACCGTATGTTTTTATCATCCTATTTTGAATCTATTAATTTTGCCCTGTTACACCTCAACAATTGGCGGTTCATATATGAAACAGCACTTTCTTTAACTGTCCAGAGTCAATTCTCTTTCAAGCTTCAAGAGAATATTGATGAAGCTGTCCATGTACACACTATTTGAACCTGTCAGATGATACAGACTATTCTTTCACTATGTATTCAGAGTATGCTCTTTTACTGACACTTTGAGTATCAAAGGCCAATTTTTACCTAATAAGACTAATAAGACATTATTCAACAGTCTTGATAATGCCATTGATACTGAGCTCCTATGTTCTGCCCTCATCTGCCTCTTTGCTGTGCATAGATATAAATGTTATAGATTTTACAGTCCTGTTCAAAACACCACAGACCTCATAATGCCTTGTAGTGTCATTTGTCTTTTGCATGGATGTCCTCCATCTCCAACCAGACTGGAGAGATAAATCAACCTTCCCAACTTTAGAGAAAACAGTCCAGTTCTTCTACCACTTTGAATGCTTGGTCCCTAGCACAGAGCCCAGATGCTCCTGTTCTTGATGGTCAAAATGCTAGTTAAACCAAGTGTTTTCCAGATTTGAACTGCACTGTCCTCTTAGATATCATATGGCTAAATCTCAAATCTGAAATCTCCAGAAACATCTCCTTCAGAAAAGTGATCAAAAATCTAGAATATTGTTAAGTTGGGAGGAACCCAAAGATTCATCTTGTCCATCAACTTCATCTTAGAGATGATGATACTGAAGTCTTCCTGAAAGGAACTTGAGTAAAATCTCCGGTGAGAATGTTTGGAATTGGCTATTCATGTTTAATGGACTTAACCACTTTGGCAAAAATGTGGAGATTAAAAAAATTCTAGGCCTTTTCTCATGCTCTGAGGGAAAGTTTCAACACTTAAATTGATCACAACAAGAGTAAATAAAAACCATTATTTGTGTGAATGCATTGTTCTTCCAAGGATCTCAAAGTGGAATGTTATTAAGGGGAGAATTTTTTTCTAGACTTTTAATTTTAGGGGCTAATTGCATCTCCATAATGATTAAAGGGGGAGAAACAAATAGGCCTGCAACATGCCTAGTACTGTATAGTGTAAGAAACAGCTTCGTTAAAAGAGTATTTTTTCTTTTAAAACTTAAGTATTTCATAAACCTTTATACAATATGGGAAACTCCTTCCTTTCAAATTCAATACAATGTATGAAAAAAACATTGATGGATTATTTACTAAATAGCTAACTAGGGGCGCCTGGATGGCTCAGTCGGTTAAGCGTCCGACTTCGGCTAAGGTCACGATCTCACAGTTCATGAGTTCGAGCCCCGCATTGGGCTCTGTGCTGACAGCTCAGAGCCTGGAGCCTGCTTCACATTCTGTGTCTCCCTCTCTCTCTGCCCCTTCCCTGCTCATGCTGTGTCTCTCTCTGTTTCAAAAATAAATAAACATTTAAAAAAATTCAAAAAAAAAGCTAACTAAAAAGCTCCATTACAGGATCCTTATTTGAAGGATTCAGGACAGAGTTCCTGCATATGAAATTGCACTGTATAATTCCATAATAAAAGTCTAACATGATTTTTTAAAAACCTCTAAGTATTATGGGAGTTTTACAATACAATCTAGTTAGCAGCAACAAAACTGGTACAAACATTTTTGAAAGTATTTTGGAAATTAAGTATCAAGTGCCCTAAAAATATTCATGTAACCTGACTCAGCAATTCTACTTCTGAGAAACTATCCTTAGGAAATTAAGCAAAATATAAGTAGTTTTAAGCACAAAGCTTTTCAAGACAGCATTATTTATAATAGACAAAGATTATAAATAATCTCAATGTTACACTAATAGGGAAATGCTAGTAAATTATGGTAAAAACACTCAATGGTCTTCATTAAACATGTTTACAAGATTTGTAATGACATGTAAAAATGTTTTTGCTAAAACATTAAGTAAAAAGAGCAGAGTGCAAAAAATCTATGGCATGAGCATATCAAGAGACTTGAAGAAAATACAACAGAGAAAATACAAACAAAAATATTTATAGGTAGGATTCCTTTAATCTTTATTTTCTTTATAAATTTCTATATTTTCTAAATATTCTACCATTAGAGTGTTATATTCCTATAAATAAAAATAATTTTCAGTTTAAAATGAAAGAAAAGAGTAAACCCAAATGAATGATAAAAGTATGCAATGTTGGGTCAGAGCTATTGCTTCTTGATTCTACATTTATTTTATTGAATTCATGAAAAATGTATGAGTGAAGGGAACATCTGTTCTTCAGAATCAACATGGCTGGAATAACAAGTCTGATTATTTGGCATCAGGAGCAGACTACACTGTCCACCTGAGTCAGCCACAGTATTATTGCAGAAGTTATTGCTTTAGTTTAGTAAACTTCGACAAGCATCTACTGTACCTAAATTGGACTGGACTAGCAGCCACTGAGACTATAGAAGTAAGTAGACATGATTCTAGCCCTCAATATTATGTGGGTGAGACATGAGTGATCATAATTCAACACAGGTATGCTAATGGCTCTAGTGGAGGTAACTGGGAAAATGATGTGAGAATGTAGAGAAGTAAGAAACTAATTCAGACACCCTTTAGATGGCAATGTTTTTTGTCAATGCCTAGATATCTGCATAAAAACAACCCACTTTGTTCAGGGAAACATTTTTGTCTAGTACCTGGGAACTACAATAATCTGTAGCCATGAGAATATTTTGCTTTTACAGTGTTTTGTAATACTTTTAGAATACCTTTTGAGATTCTAAAAGGACTTACTTTACCTACATATTCATATATATCCTCAACAGACTCCTCTTAATAAGGGTGGGAACCTGTACCATCATCACCAATGGAGGGACAAAGACAAGGAGGTTTTTACTGAATCATCTTCCTTCTCACTGGTGTATGTTTTATCTGGAAAGTGGTGATAGGAACAATCTGAGCCAGGATGGGACAAAAGTGTTTGAACAAACACTTTTCATTGAAGAAATGCAGAGGGAATTATTAGTCTCCAAATCTATACAGCAACTCTTCAGTCTTGATTTAAAAAATAATAATAAAGCTAGAGTTGGGATAGTGGGGGAGGAACCAGAAGGCTCTTCTAACCAACTCATACCCCCATCTTGAAACTCTGACTCCCTCTGTTCCCTGACAATCTCCAACCTTGGAAAGCATGGAAGGAGAAGAATCATGGGAAAGTTGATCTTTATCTGTCTAGGGAGCAGAAGAGCAATAAAAGCTGTCAAAAACCTGGAGTATCATACTCAACTGCCTTTTTCTTTTTCCATTTCCCCCTCCTTTCTCATTAAGATAACTTTTGGTAGACACACACAAAAAAGGAAGGACTCCAGTCCTCTACAGAGTGACATTCTAACAAAACAAATCTCAGTTTGTGCAATGATGCCTTAAAAGCCTGTATCCACAAATACAACAGGACACAGCTTTCTGAGATACCCACATGTTCAATATTTGTGGATAAGGTTAATGAGAGTTAGTCCACGAAGACTTTTAAAAAGGAGAAAAGGTCTGGGTTTGAGTAGAGGCTAAACGTCATGTTTATATTAAGTGGAAGTTAAAAATGCTTTATTCAACTTTGATTCAAAATCAAAGATTCTAAAGGTCTAGCCTTGGTTTCAAGCTAAGCCAAGTTCTGTCATTTTAATGATGCATTTTAGAAAATAAGGGGAAAATGAAATAAAAAAGAGGTCTTTGGTCAGTATAAAAACACAAGTAAGACTGTGATACTTAAATGTGGTTTACTATGTCAAAATCTGCCTTAAATATTTTAATTCTCTGTGTGCTTGAGTGTCTGGGTGGTCTAAGTTCATAAAGTGTCCTCAGTGAAGACACAGTCCCTCTCCCATTTCTCAGGATTCTGAGCATTTGCACATGAGCCATATTGTATGAATGACATAATGGTCAGATGAACCTTAGTGATATTGCAGAGTAATTACTTTAAAACGGTCCAATTAGCTTTAGTCTCATGTTTAGTTAAAATTATGCCCTTGGAAAGGTCATGTGAAAGACTCAGAAGCAATTAGTGGAATATTTGATGAAGCCCCAGTTCTCAGAAAGCCATCAAGCCAAAGGAGCTGAAACCACTCCTTTCTCCCTCAAAACCATGGGTGGACCTTCATTCACTAAAGCACTTCTACCAGGTCAGCCCAGGAACTAATAAAGTATTGTGGAAAGAGGTTTAATAAACAGAAAATCCCATGAACAAACATCAAGCCTGTACTGTGCCTACAAAAACGTCATCCTTAATTAACACTGCAAAACAGAGAGGGCCAAGGATTTTCACATCCTGCCAAGGCACCAGCATTAGCATCAGCTTCTGCAACTGCTTTACTTCTGGGCTTCATTTTCAGCTCAGGAGCCCATATAGTGCCTTCTTTTCTTCACCTACATTTCTGCTGCTTTTCCTCATCACACCCTCCATCTGAGCAAGGAAAACATGTCCATTCCTCCTTCAGGCCTATTTCATCTTTCCCCTTCAGTTTCTCCCACTCTCACTCCAGTTAAGGCTGCTCTTTTCTGTAATGGGTCAACCTTGCAAGCCTGAAGGCTTGTATTCCATTCTCTTAAGATAAGTGCTTTCCTTGTGGTTCTCTCTTCCAGAAGAATTCCATTATTCCAATCAAAGACTGGAAGTTAAAACATGAATCTTTAACATCCCTATAGGTTACCTCTTTAATAATATATGAGATAAGATGATAAGCAAATAGAGGCACCCAGTTTGCTAAACAATATGGCTGGTAGAAGACTAACAGCAGAGGGCCAGAATCATCTGTAGAGATGGGTCTTCAAATTTTTAATTATATTTTTAATGGATAAGTCCTAAAGCAAGTTTTTCAGATTTTCCATGTCCTCAGAAAAATCATGAGAACTCCTTAACAACCAAGGCAAAAAACAGTTGATAAAATAATAAATAACTTTGTTTGTACTTGTATTGAAAAAGCTAATCATTGACTTAAATTATGCTTTTTTACAGGTGTCAGTAGAGAAATAGCATTTTTTGAACCTGGGTCTCCAGGTTTACTTGAGAAACTTTATTTACTTGAGAAACTAATGATTTTGATAAAGCTTGATTATCTAATGCTTAATGTTAGCTAGAGAAGTACAAATGAGAATGACCAATGACTTTGATAGTGGGTGAAGTGCAGAAGTGGATCAGAAGAAGATACTGAACACATATTGGTGCCTCTGCTTTCTCACTGGGGAGGCTAAGAAGAGGGGAATGTCCTTGGGCTGAATTCCATCTGGCCTCTACTTAATGCTCTTTCCAAAGGCACTGCTGGCTTTCTTATCTCTCTGGAGACTTATCTATGGGATTTTAACTCAAGTCTTTTCAAGACCCTTGGACAGATTTTCTTTCTGGAACAATTTCTCCATTATGTGTGTGCTTCCTGATTTATTAGTAAATCCAAACCTTATCAAAGGTGAAGAACAAAACTTTGGTTCTTTTATCTCTACATAATCATTTTTCCCTGCCCTCTATTTCCTTCCCTGGAAACAATGACTCCTGTACTCCATGTTCTTGAAGATTCTGTCTCTTCTGAACATTTGTAGTGCGAACACTATATGCACCTTCACCATGGTACTTCCTTTTTTTAAAAATAATTTTGTTAATGTTTATTTATTTTTGAAAGAGAGAGAGACAAAGTCAAAGTGGGGGGTGGGGGGAAAGAGAGAGGAAGATACAGATTCCACAAGAGGCTCCAGCCTCAGAGCTGTCAGCACAGACCTGGATATGGGGCTTGAACTCACAAACCATGAGATCATGACCTGAGCCAAAGTTGGACACTTAACCGACTGAGCCACCCACACGCCCCACCATGGTACTCTCTATGGCCCAACTCCAAAAACAGTGGACACACCCCAAACCATAAGCCTGTTAGAGACATTCCAACCAGCACAGCCTAAATGACAGCCTAACATGGGTTCTTGAGGTCAATGTGCTAGCTTACACTGCTCAGTCTTTTCCATGTGGAGCAGTCCCCACAAAGAGCATTCCAACTTAGACACTTCAGTTATAAGCTTAGTTCCAAATCACTTGCCTTAAGCCAACTTTAGTTCTCCATTCTATTTTCTCTGGATTTTTGCAACCACCATCCTTTCTACACATGTTCTTATTTGTATCCTCCATCTAGCCTTTAGAATTAATGCACAGTACCACCTTCTTAACTACAACACTGGCTCAACCCAACAATTAGGTTGGTTTTTCCTCAGCCACACAGTTTGGCTTGCTTCTCCGGGCAGCTTGGTACCTTCCTAGGTTAGACCCACTTTCTAGGTCCAACATATTTCTCCCTGATATAGCAAATGAAACAGAGGAAGAAAATTAAGGGATTATGAAGTTACAAAGGAACAGTTGGGGCTCTGTTATTTAGCACAATCAGGATCAGGTAATTTGTCAATTAAAACTCATAGGAAACAAGTACAGAGCATCTGGCTGCTAGAAAGTAAGAGATAGTATCACATAGAGGGAATGACAAGTAGCAGGTATACTAGTGAGCTGATTAAATGGAGGTCAGTTGATAAAGCCACCACTTTAATCCTCAATTTCTCTATTATACCCACCAAAATTTACCTCCTAACCTAAAACAAACAAACAAACAAACAAAAAACCCACAAACAATTTAATCTTATTATAACATTTCCTGAAGCTGCAGGTCCAAGTAAGTGGCCTCTTCACAATCTCTGTTCCCCTTACTTGTGACCCAGAACATCTTCTAAAAATTATCAGTCACTCTGATTGAGAATTTCTGCCAAATGTAGAAGACAGTAAGTACAAACAATTCAAATCTCAACACAGATGGAATATGAATAATAAAAATCATGTTTCACTAGGAACCCAATAATAGCATCATTTGATTAGGCCAATTCACAGTAGTAATTGCAACTTGGTATGTTATTCGTACATCTATTTGAAATTTTGGAAGACTCTGCACAGCACAGTCAGGAGGCTTTGAAAGCCTGGAGCCCTTTCTGTTGTTTCAATAGTGCCAGCCACAGCATGTTTAAACACTGCTGTTGCTAGCTGGGTGCCAATGTGGTTTCACTAGCAAGTATGGGCAAGGATATTTTTTAGAAACTGAAAATGATTTCTGCCAAACCATGAAACAACTGCTAAATCTATCAACTCTTAGAACAAACAAATAAACAAAAATAACACCTCTATTCATATATAGTGATTTTGTGTAAAAATCATTCTTGTCACAAATACACTAAACTCCAGGGCCTTACTGAGAAATCTCATGGTGGGAAGCTTAGAACTATAATCAAAACAATAAGTAATCTCTCCACTCCCCTTCCTTCATTCACCTACAGCCCTGGCAAGCCAACAAGACACATTCTGAGGAGCACATTCAGATGAATCTGAGACCCTGAAAGGAGACCTAAGTAAAGGTAGACTGCCTGGGAAACAGCTGTCAGTTACATTTATCATTAAAGATGTTTGCACTGGGGGGTTGTTTGCTCATAAAAATAAAGAAAAGGAAGAGAGTGGATTTAGAGATCCAGAAAGCCAAATGTGTAGTATTTGCATGATTATAAATACTAAAATCTATACATAAATCAAGTACATAGATATGCTACTCTTCATCCACTCCCAGCCCATTACTAGATTATTAATTTGAGAGCTAGGACATTGCTTCTCATTCTTTGCCATCATGCTCACTTTTCACTGAGATTTTACTGATATAATACTTTACACAGGGCAGCTGCTTAGTAAATGCAGTATAGTGTAGAAGGTAAGAGCAAGCCAGATTGCCCACGGTTCAAATCCCAAGCCTAACACTTGATAGCTCTGAGCTGGGCATACCAAATAACTTCTCTGTGTCTTACATTCTTTAATTAAATGTAAAGCACTTAGAGGAAATGATTGGTGATAGTAAATGCTCAGTAAATACTGGAAATTATCATTAACTAACTACAACTGGTTAACCTCTGTTAATCCATGACCCACTGATTAGTTCCTAGAAGAAGAAACTCTAGAATAGAAATGCAGTTTTCAATCAGTAATAGAGACACAGCCTTTCTTCAAACTCAGGACATTGTATCTGAGCATGGATAATCTAGAACCATCAAAGTTGTGTCCTCAGAAATAATCAATAGATATGTTATATCTCCTGCAATCTAACCACTAGAAGGGATGCCCTGTGGATCTGCAGGTCTTGGTGACCAAATGGAAAATATGTTGATGTATAAATAAAGAAACTCAAATTGTAGAATAGTTCTGTCCTTAACTACCTGTGTGACTTTGGTATAATCATGTTACCTCTCTGTATTTCAATGTTTTCATACATATAATGAGAAATCTGATCTAGCAGTGCTATCCAGTTGAACTTTCTGCTGTGATGAAAATGTTCTGTAATTGCACTTTCAGGTATGGAAGCCACTAGCCACATGTGGCTACTGAACACGTAAAGTGTAGTGGATGCAACTGAGGAGCTGCATTTTTAATCTTCATTTTATTTATTTCCAATTAATTTATATTTAGTTTTACACAGCCATATATGGCTAGTGGCTACCATATTAGACAGTACAGGTAGTGTATTTTCTAAGATCTTTTCTGGTTCTACCATTCTGTGATTCATAGAACTTCTTTAGGTAAAAACAAAAAAAGGTGGGGGGGGGTAAGTATTATTATAGTGGATCTTAAAACTTATTCAGTCTCTAGGGTCTGCATACTTTGGAAGGTGGCTAAAAGCAAATATATAAAAAGGGAACTTTTTTAAAAATTTTGTTAATGTTTACTTATTTTTGAGAGAAAGAGAGAGTGCAAGCAGGGGAAGAGCAGAGAGAGACACACACAGAATCAGCACAGAGCCCTGATTAGAGCCCTGATTAGAGACGCAGATCTCTAATCCACGAGCCATGAGATCATGACCTGAGCCAAAGTTGGACGCTTAACTGACTGAACCACCCAGGCGCCCCTAAAAAGGGACGTTTAAGAATACAGATTTTGACAAAGTAAGAGTAGTTCTGCCTGGGGAGAGTGGAGTACTCTCATGACCCTCCAGGATATTTTCCAAGTCTTTGTACCCAGCTTGAAAGTCTTACTTACTGAAAAATAATTTGCTACAAGCCTGTGAAACAGATATATTATTACCATTATTATTATTATTATTATTATTATTATTGACTTACAGATGAAGAAAGTGATGCAAAGAAACATTAAGGGACTTGTCCCAAGCTATCCAGCTAGAAATAAATGGGTGCACCAGGAAATGAACCCAATTAACTCCAGAGCCTGTCTTTGTAAAAATGAAAACAAACTTCCTTTTTTTTAAAGTTTATTTATTTAATTTGAGAGAGAGAGAGAGCACAAGTGGTGGAGAGGCCAAGAGAGAGAATCCCAAGCAAGCTCCACAATGCCAGCTCAGAGCCCAGTATGGGGGTTGAACCCACGAACCGTGAGATCATGACCTGAGTCAAAGTCAAGAGCTGGACACTCAACCAAATGAACCACCCAGGTGCCCCATGAAAACAAACTTCTTAATGGAGAATAGCATAGCATGCAGAACAATGTTCAAATCAAAAGTTCACACCTGAATGAAAATTTTTAAAAAGTGCACACTTGATAAATTTCCTCAAAGCAAGCATACCCAGATCATTTTCAGAACACTTTCAGCATCACGGTCCCATTCAGTCACTGCTCACCCTACCCCAGCTAAGGATACCCACTATGCTGATTTCTAACACTAGTTAAGTGGAACTTATACTTCAACTAGGACTTTGTTTATCCCTGAATACAGTATTAAAAGATCAAACCAAAGAAAAAACCACACACACACACACACATAGAGCAAAAGCAATAGCTATTTGGTGATCTCAGATCCATCAGTAGTAAAATGGACAATTCACAGATAGGAAAGCTACTCATTCCTTCAGTATGGGGGTTTTTTGGTTTTGGTTTTTGGTTTTTTGTTTGTTGGTTGGTTTGTTTTTTTGTTTTTGAGCACCTACTATACGGCAAGCACTGGGCTAAGTCAGCACTAAGTATTCAACACTGATCAAAACAGATAGGGTCCTGCCTCATACAGCATTTAGTCCTTGGTCCAACTCATCAACTAACAGTCAATTTAGAACAGAACGGCTTACTCAGTGGCCTTAGTAGTAGCTGACAGGCTCAGTGGCAGTGCCAATGGTAGTGCCAGCACCTCAGAGAAGAGTTTCCCTGGCTTTAGTCCCTAGAATTCAAGCAGAATGTCCTTCGAGCCTCCTGGAATTTTGGAAAGGTGACAACTAGAGCTCATTGCATGGCTTCCCACTAAAAATAACTTTATAAACAATTTCTAAATACTGTCTTTATAGGAAAAAAACCTAAGAAAAGTCTGCAGGCTTAATGTAACCAGAGAGATTACAACATGAGATGAGAAATGTGGGAATATTGTGTGAACAGAAAAAAAAAAAAAAAAGGCACCAGGGAATTCCACTCCAGCTGATGAGGCATGATTGCTCTACAATGACAAGAAACTGAGCAACTCTCAATAATATTTTCCAGACCAAGAAAGGGGCTGATGCAAGACAATGAAGAGGGGTATTTCCAACAAACATATCCTAGGATATCCACAAGCAAAAGGACCAGTGATAGTTAAAACAAAATAAAACGAAACGAAACAAAAAACCAGTTTCCATGTGTTACTAAGAGTCGAGCTGTGACTTGGGCATGTGTAAGTATGCCTGGGGACACTTCAGCCACTGTTCTCCTCTGGCTCAGGGAGAATGTACATGGAAGTCGGCTCTTAAACACATCCGTCTTCCTTTTTCCAAAGTCAATTTGATCTCCCCCTTGAAATGTATATGCTAATATGACTCTGGGGAATTGTGCAAACCTACCAACACACCACAAGGTCAGCTGTTTAGACACTGTTGGGTTTTCTTAATGCTGAGAAAATAGCATGGGAGCCCTGCAGGAACTGTGCCATCACTGTGTTGTTGTTTTTTTTTTTTTAATCCAAGCTCCGTTCTCACACTAGCTGGAGCTCTTGCATCTACTGTACAATGAAAACATACTGTGGGAACAACTGAAATTGCATCTCGGGGGAGGAGAAGGGGTGCATTATCTCCTGTTATCCAACTCCATGCTATCCAACCAATCTTACCCATCCTTGCATCAAATCCACATAGCTAATGGAATATGACTGGCCCTGAGGGCCCCAGTCTATTTATTATAAACAGTGAGTGGGAGTAAGCGGTAAACAGGACATCCCACCACTAAAAGCTGATTGGGGATGTGCAGAGAGCTTGCAGTGAAACCTAAGTCCAGAGAGAGAAGCTAGTGTGCAATGAACTGAAAGAATGGCCCCAGGTTCTTTCCTATAAATGAGCAACAGGCAGACTCCCAGGAGCTTTGTGGTACCAATGAGGAGCAGACAGGATTAAGAAAAGAATTCTACACTGCATGGCTCAGGAAGTTCTGATTCAAAGAAAAGTCTGAACAAGAGAAAAGTCACACTTCCAAACAGAAAATGTTTGGACTTCTAAATCCATAACTTGTAATCTCTCCTTGCATTGATTTTAGCTTGAATACAATGGGACCTGGCAATCTTCCCACTTGAGTCTTGTGCCTTGACAAACCATAATGCAAAAACTAATGCTTCATCTTTAGCCTATGTGGAGCACACCCAAGGCTACTTTGTAAAGTAGCAATTGAATACTGGTTGGGAAGTTCCAGGGCCTGCAAATGATAATTTCTCCCTCTTTGGCTGAGAGATGGTGTTCTAAAGGAGTGTCCTCTTGGTTTTCTCTTCCCATGGCCAAAATCTCTTTACTCTTCACCCTGTTCTTTTCTTCAAGGGGTTGGGAGCTTGATGCTTCTATTCATTAATTCATTCCTCAAGTATTTGTTGAGCACCTACTCTGTGTTAGGCACCTTTCTATGTGCTGAGGATACACCACATCTAAGACATGCTCCCTTAAAGGAAATTATATTCTAATGAGAGAAAAGATGAAAGACAAAAAAGTAAGTAAATACATCATTTAATATTAGGCAGTGATAAGCAGCATGCAGGGAAAAAAAGCAAGCCAAAGAGACATAGAGTTATTGTAGATAGGGTGGTCAGGAGATGGCATTTGAGTAGAAACCTAAGGATGTAAGCAAGCCATGTGGACTCCTGGAAGAAACATGGTCGAGGAATAGCATGGTAACAGGAATAGAAAGTACAAAGGTGGAAACATGCTTGGCATGCAGGAGCTACAGCAAGCAGACAAGTATGGCTAGAATACAAGAAGCAAGGGGGAAATAACAAAAGATGGTATCAGTATCACAGAGGAAGGCAAGTGCGTAATCACATGAAGACTCAGGTAAAGACTTTGCATTTCATTCTAGGGGAAAGGGAAGTCATCTGAGCATGGCTGTGATATGATCTTTATTGCTAAACTTTGTGACTCTCAGTGGCCCCACTCAATCACAGAGTAAGACTGAGGACCAAAGTTCTAGCTGGAGAATATACATCCAGTGAGGAAAATAAAAAGACATAATGCCACAGCCGTTCCAATGATCAAAACTCAGATATGACAGCAAGACCATGAGGATTCTTTGATACAATCTCCTATCCTCTGCCCTTCTCTTTAGAATGACCCACTTGCTACTGTTGGGATCTGGAGAAATTCTGGGTTCATCAAATCAGTACCCTGACTAGGCACAGGTCCCTCTCTTGCATGCACATGTGGCCTGTGCCCAAATTCCCACTTCCATCAACTGCTATTTCCACATGCACCCCAATCTCCTGTCATAGCGAATTATGTGTCCTCCTCAACTATGTTACGCCTCTATGTTTAGAATGTGCCCATTATTCTGCCACAAGTGACATTCTCTACCTCATATGCCTGAGGAAACACCCACTCACCCTTTAAGAGTCAGCTTAGATAGTATTTCTTCTGTGAAGGATACATTGTGTTTCTGTTAACATGGATTACACTGTATTTGAATATAAACAGGTGGCCATGGATAAGAATTAAGTATCCAGATTTGATGGGGGAAAACACACCAACTTCAAAAGATGACATTCTTACTTGCTTGGGTGGCAGAGGTACCACACCACTGTGGTAGAAGAGACAGGCCACCCTGAAGGGAAGATGTGCTCCTATTGTCCTTTATCAGAGAGGAAGTCACATCTGGGGTAGGAAGAGACAAATCAGAGGGGAAAGCGTTTCTTAAGGACTGGGGAAATTGGGCTAGTCCACTCTAGTGTGGAACATGGTCCAAGGTGCATCTGAGTTTGTATGCAAGTTCTGTCCTGCTAGAGTGAATTGGTGAAAAGAACAAAGTTTCTGCTCCCCTAGGTGAGGATTGTAGGGAGGGCTATTACTCTATCAATGAGCAAAACAGAGAAAGCAGAACTGGATGCCTGTTTGTTCCAGCTGTTTTTCCCCCCCAACAGCAGTAATAAAGCACATAAAGTGGCCTTTTTCTTGGGTGTGTAACTTCTATTCCAACATTCACAAATTTTTTTTTTCGTATGTAGGGAAACTAAGCACTAGATTCATTAGAAAGACTTGAGAGTATCCAGTATGTTCTAACCCTTTTGATAGAATAAATACCTTGGAGATTCTTGGGCATCTATGGAGGAGGAAAACTAGGGAAGATTGGAGTTCCTACTGTGAGGGACAAATAGAGGTTTAGGATTGTTTAACTTTAGGCCACTGATGTGGATAACATCAATAGCACCCAAAACCTGCAAGACTAGCTCACAGGTTATGTTATTTTTAGCTTCTCTGCCTCATTCTTTTGGAACAGAGAAGACATGTTATCCATCTATTTTCTCCTGCAACTATCAAGGTACCTGGGACTTAGTGGATGCTCAATAGATGTACACTGAACATACAGATGAGTGGGTAAATATGGAAGCAGAAAGGAGATGAAGGAGGGGAGGGGAAAGAGGGAGAAAGACAGGCAAAATTGGCTATATGGGAAAGCATGTGTTCAGACCAGAGTTGTGTGCTTTCTACACTTTCTTGAGTCTATAAAGGCAAGTGCTTCACCTGTGAAACCATATACAACTTTGATCTTGACAAGAGGTCTTCCTATATCATTTATACAAGAAATGCTGTTCCACTCCTATAGAAACAACTCAATTCACCAGTAGACAGTCATCCACTAAAGAATATGTATTTCCATTGAATGAGTTATGTTAAATAAAGTAGCTGTGACCTGCATTATGGACAGGGGCAACCCAGGAAGAAGACACCAATTACAGCCTAACAAATGGTAATCCACTGCTTCTCATGATTAAATTGAGGTTAAAACCCAAGAAGTTTCTTGTGTAAGACCAAAGTTGCTGAAATTCCAGAAAGGCAACTAAATTTTTAACTTCCCACTGACTCTGATTCAGCAGTTAAAAAGATCACAACTGCTATTTTAATAGCTGGGGAAAACATTGGGGTTGTTTAAAAGACATGAGTTTGAGTCCTGACTCTGCCCTCATTCATCTGTGTGACACTGGCCGAATCCTTTAACCATTCTGAAATTTGGTATCCTCACAGGTAAAGGGAAGATAATAATAGTTAACTTGTAGTGTTGCTGTGAAGACTAAACAAAATGATGCATATGAAATAACTTTGTAAAGTACTGAACTCAATATGAATATGTCATTTTGGAATATATTTCTGTTATTACAATTATAATTGGGATGAACCAGTATATATACAACCTATTTACTTTATTGTTATAACTAAATAATATAGCTAAGGAATGACAACAAATTTTAGGCAGGTATGTATATTCTAATCAACATATATGAAAATTCTTGAGATATTTTCTTTAATGTCATTAATCACAGTTTTGGGAAATAAAGGAGCCCCCGGGAGAGGGGGGGATAAAATAAATAAAATAAATAAAGGAACCCTGGGAGTAACAGGAAGCCTCTAAGAGTAAAGAGTATTTTTGTAATTCACTGTCTTTCATATTCTGCTTTCCAAATCCACCTCAAAATATTTGTTCCTTATGGCCATTCACACACTGTAAAATTTTATCTGGCCAGAAAATTAAGGTCCTTCTAGGCATAACAAGGTCAGAAACTATAAACACAAAGATTGATAGAATTGATGACATAAAAATTCTAAATGTCAAAAGAGCAAGAAACCAAACAAATAAATTAAAGCACAGTTGACAGAAAGTCTACAGAGTGGGGTAAAACATAGCATACAGAAAATAGAAAGTGTTAAATTCGTGTATTTATAAATTTTTAATACAAAAATTACAAGCAATACAATGGGAAAAAATGGCCAAATGGCATAGAAAGATAATTCATAAGGGAAGAAACACAAATGACCAATAAGAAGAATACCTGATCTCCCTAGGAATTAAAGGAGTATAAAGTAAAACAACAAGATACTATTTTTCACTTATCAGATGGGCAAAGGTTTAAAAGAATGGTAATATCCATTGTTGGCAAGGGTGTAGGATGTGGGCACTCTCATCAACTGTCGGTGGGAATTAATTTCAGTATAACTTTACTGAAGGGCAATTTGGCAAGGCCTATAAAAATCTAAAATATGTAAACCCTTTGACCTAACTCTTCCATATCTAAATATTTATTCTAAAGAAATCATAAGACAAATGCACAAGATGTCTGTACAAAGTTATCTTTCATACAATTGTTTATGACATAAAACTGGAAGCAACTTAAATATCTAGGCAATTATTTTGAATAAATGATGAAACATACATATAGTGGAATATTACAAACAATAATGTCAATCTAGTTATTGATGTGAAAAAGATATCTGTAATCAAGAGACAAAACAGTAAAAAATATCAATCTGGTTATTGTCTTTGGGTGTAATTAGGGAACTATCAATCTGGTTATTGTCACTGAGTGAAATCAGGGTTCATATTTACCTTCTATAATTTTCTCAATTGTTTCATTCATGTTTTTATTATATCAAGCATGTAATTACAACTACTGTTATATTAAAAGAGATAAAAGCTATTTCCAAAACGTTTTGTTTTTTTACAAAGCAATAAACCTATTTTCACAATAATTGTTTTACATCACAATATTTTAAGTATGACTTCCTTTCGTCTTGGAGGTCCCAACTGAGACATATTTGAGACCATTCCAACACAATAGTCTCTCTAGGAGAGCATGATTTGTTTTCATCCTCACAGTTTGATATGCTGACATAAAAGCTAAAATAATGAATCAGGCTCTTTCTCCCCAATCCCCACGAGTAATTGTTTCCTCCTTTCCTACTTTTCTACTGCTAGGACAAATCAAGGAACCCAACTGCATGGAATAGCCTATTCACACAAGGCTGTTGGTCCCTTCTCTGGCTTTTGCTTGCCTATCTCTGAAGTGACCAAGGGCTCAGGCCTGGATTACTTTATTCAAGAATAGCAGTGTAGTTCTTTTTTTTAATTAATTAATTAATTTTTTAATATGAAATTTATTGCCAAATTGGTTTCCATACAACACCCAGTGCTCATCCCAACAGGTGCCCTCCTCAATACCCATCACCCACTTTCCCCTCCCTCCTACCCCTCATCAACCCTCAGTTTATAGTTGTATTAAAAGATCAGCTAGTTCAGTGAAAAAAAAATGTATTCAGGACTAGAGATAAGTTGATATAGCACAGCAAATGGGGTATACTGTGGTTCTAGAACAAGGTTTCACAGATTTAAATTTTCATTTTACTTACTATCTCTGTAACTTTGACAAATTATGCTAAATCTCAGAATCCCCACCTGTACAATGAATTTATGAATATCTTCTTCATAGGATGGTCATGAAGATGAAAAGAGAAATCACATGCGTAACACTCAGCACAGTACCTGACAAGTAGTTAACACTCATGGATGCTGGTCATTAATATCATCATTTGTCCTAATTCTCTGTTGTTGTGTACTTAATCCAGTTTCTGTGGGTGAGGCATCTGAAGGAGACTTGGCTGGGTGTCAGGCTCTGGATCTTGCCTAAGGCTGCAGTCAAGTGTCAGCTGGAACTGCAGTCATCTTACTGATAAACGGGGGTTAGGATTCACTTCCAAACTCACTCAAGGTACTGAATTGGCAAGATTTAGCTCCTTGTGGGCTGCTGGACTGAGGTCCTATTTCTCTGTGAGGTGGCCCTCAATTCTTTGCCACATAAGCCTCTCAGTTGGCCACCTAAGAA
This sequence comes from Lynx canadensis, assembly GCF_007474595.2. Lineage (NCBI taxonomy): Eukaryota > Metazoa > Chordata > Mammalia > Carnivora > Felidae > Lynx > Lynx canadensis. The sequence continues at coordinate 124,893,434 of NC_044303.2, forward strand.
CAGGATGCTTCATCAGAGAGAATCAGTGAAAGGGAAACAGGGAGTGCCAGTATGAGGGAAAGTGCAAGCAAGATGGAATTCACAGCCTTTGATAACCCAATATTGGATGTGACAGCCCATCACTTTTGTCATTTTCTATTCCTTATAAGTAAGTCACTAGTCCCAGCCTACAAACAAGGGGGAGGAGTTATACAAGGTAGTGAAAACAAGGAGGTGGGGATCATTGGGAATCATTTTAGAAATAGCCTACCACATCATTTTTCAAGTTTTTCCAAGAAAATACTAACTTCTGAGGAGTATATTGCATATTAGTAGACTTCTACAAACCCAGACATATTTCAAAGTATCCAATTAGAGTTAATGAATCATTCTGTCTGAGCTTTTATCTATGTTAACATAGCAATAGGGTAGTTCACAGACAGCTCCTATGATAAGAGAAAGAGTAGGTATATCCATTACAAAAACAAAACAGCTTTTTTCTGTTTGTTTTCCAAATATAACCCAGCTCTCTTCCCTCTAAGATACTCCTTGACAACTTTTAAAGAGATTAGACACCACCTCAGCTCTTGAGGTCACTTTCCTCTTACAGCAAAGAAAGGTACTCCCACACTCAGAGTCCATCTAAGTCACAGCCCACCTCTTATGCCTTCTGGTACCTAATGGTCCTGGAGCTGAAGTTTTATCTTCACAATTCACCCCAGGTTGGGAGTACCCATTTTCTTCAGTCCTGAATGCACCAAAGAGACTTTGTTACTTGACTTAAAAGAGCACTGCAGTTCTTCTTGGGTCTTTCAATTCTCTTTCCAGATCATACTGTATATTACAAAATTGAAAACAAAGCAATCCTTTCCTTAAATGGAATTCTATTCTCTGAGAAACACAGCTAGCTTTTGAAATTGTGTGATGCTCTTTCTCATCATACAAATTATATTTTTATATTAGTTTTCTTCCTTTTACAATGACCTAAAAAAAATGATATATATGTGTGTGTGTGTGTGTGTCTGTGTGTGTGTGTGTGTGTGTGTGTGTATATATATATATATATATATATATATATATATATATAATATTTATGGGTTAGGAACAGTTAATTTCTCTTTCATTTGATTTATTAGATTCAATGCAATGTCAATTAAATACTTAGGAAGCTCTTCTAAAAGAGATAATGACAAGATAATTCTAAATATATGGAGAGAAATACAAAAACTAGAATAATCAAGATAATCTTTAAAGAAGAAAGAGAAAGTTGGAGAATTTGAACATCCAGATTTCAGGACTTACTATAAGTTAATAAGTAGTAATTAGGATGATGTAGTGTTAAGGCCCCTGGGTGGCTCATTTGGTTAAGCACCCAACTTTGGCTCAGGTCATGGTTCATGGGTTAAAGCCCCACATGGGGCTCTGTGCTGACAGCTGAGAGCCTGGAGCCTGCTTCAGATTCTGTGCCTGCCTCTCTTCTCTGTCCTTTCCCTGCCTGCACTCTGTCTCTCTCTCTATAAAAAATAATAAATATACATTTAAGAAAATTAAGATGATGTAGTATTGCCACTAAGATAGACTAAAGAATATGTGTAAAAGAATAGAGACCAGAAACAGAACCACATATTTGTAGACACCTGATTTTCAACAAAGGCATCAATGAATATCAGTAAGAAATAGGAGGATCTTACAAATGATGTTAAGAACAACTGGATATCAAATGAAAAACTATAAACCTTGACCTCTACCTCACACAATAACAAAAATTAATTTGAGATGGACATTAGCATGGAAGCTAAAAATGATGAATGATAAAGCTTCTAAATAAAAAAACATGAAAATATCTCAACGACTTGAAATAGGCAAAAAGTTCTTAGATGCTAAAAGCATTAGTTATAAAATAAAAATTGATAAATTGTATTTCATACAAATAAAATTTCTACTTATCAAAAGATACTGTTAAGTGACAAGATAAACCATAGTGTAAGAAAGTATGTGCAATATAATATCTAACAAAGTACTCATATCTGGAATATATAAACAATCAATAATAAAAAGACAGACAACACAAATTAAAAATGTGCAAAATACCTGAACAAGCACAGCATTTCACAAAAAATAGCATCTAAATGGCCAATAAGCATAAAAAAACATTCTCAAAATCATTAGTCATGAGTGAAATACAAATTAAAATTACAATAATATACCACAATATACTCATCATAATGGTGAGAGGGGGAAAAAAGACCTACAATACCAAATGTTGTCAAAAATGTAGAGTAACTGGAAATCTCATACATGGCTAGTGGAAATGAAAATGTTACAACTACTTTAGAAAAGTGGTAATTTCTAACCAAAATAAACATTAACTACCCCATGAAAATTCTACTATTAGGTTTATACAGATAAGAAATGACTACATATGCTCACAAATTGCAGAAAAAATGCTCATGGAGGTAAAAAGCTATAAATAATACAAATGTTTTTCAAGAGAAGAATGGATAAATAAATTGTACTATTACAATGGGATGGCCTTCCATATGTGGAATACTATATACAGCAGTGAAAAGAAACTCAATGGACTGCAACATGGATATGTTTTCAAAAAAATTATGTTGAGTGAAAGAAGACAGCCACTAAAGAGTACAACTTTAGAATTTTATATGACTTTCAAGAATAGGCAAAAGTTGGAGTACCTGGATGGCTCAGTTGGTTAAATGTCTAACTCTTGATTTCGGCTCAGGTCATGGTCCATGAGATGGAGCCCCATGTCAGGCTTTGTGCTGACAGTATGAATCCTGCTTGGGATTCTCTCTTCCTCTCTCTCTGTCCCTCCCCTGCTCACATTCTCTCTCTCTCTCTCTCTCTCTCTCTCTCTCTCTCTCTCTCTCAAAATAAATAAACATTAAAAAAAAAGAATAGGCAAAACTAGTTCATGGAGATAGAATAACTGATACCGTGGGAGGGGATGTGGGATACTAAAGAGTGGAAATGGGCATGAGGTAACTTTCTGGAGTGATGGAAATGTTTTAGATCTTGATCTAGATGATAGCCACATTAGTATATAAATATGCAAAAAAATATTTGACCTATACACTTAAGATGCGTGAATTTTATAATGTGGAAATTAGACCTCAATAGACACTGAAAAAATTAAAATATTGAAAATGCTTTTTCTTTTTTTTTATGTTTATTTATTTTCAGAGAGAGAGAGAGACAGAATACGAGCAGGGGAGGAGCAGAGAGAGAGAGGGAGACACAGAATCTGAAGCAGGCTCCAGGCTCTGTGCTGTCAGAACAGAGCCCAACACGGGACTCAAACACACAAACCATGAGATCATGACCAGAGCTGAAGTCGGATGCTTAACCAACTGAGCCACCCAGGCACCCCTGAAAATGTGTTTTTCTAATTAGGCACCACCTTCTACTGCACTTACATAGAACACCCAGAAAATTTTTAATATTCTACCATGTCCTGTTTGGAGAAGTATATCCTCCCATCTTTCCCTGCTTGGAATTACTAAGTAATTCCTTTAGTGAAATCCTATTTATGCAGTATTCACTGTATCTTCTTAAAGAGCAGAACTGGATTTGTGGAGCCACAGATGAGGGAACAACTACTTTATCCTAGAGTACATTTTCCCCAGTGATTGGCTCAGGGCAGGCAGCCTGGGCTCCTGAGTGGAACAGGATGGCAGCCAACTCCTAACCAAACACACAAATTTCTGGCTCAACTAGAAATTCAGGGGTAGGAGCCTCACATACAGACAGGTGACTGAGTACAGAGATGGGAGCTCCTTGCCTCCATTTAATCCCTTGTCCTTTTTCTCAGGAGCCTGCTTGACAAAACATATGATGGCGGATTAAGAGAGACGGCTCATCTTGACAAATAAAAGGTTGCTAAACCACCTTCAAAAGAGCTGAGATAATTCAATAGGAATTGTTTCTTCCCTGAGGAGTACCAAGGAACTGATGGCATCTAAGGTGGTTGTCTAGTTAAGGGTGGAGTCAGAGCTAGCATTGTAGATAAAGCGAAGGAGGTTAGTAAGACAGGCTTTCCAAACACATGGGAACATGGGGTGGGGAGGTGGCTTGATATGTTTCCAGAGTCCATGCCAGCTGAGGGTATCTGGTACCATATTCTTCAGGGAAATTCTCCTAAATATCTTGCAAGTTCCTATTTTTTGAGACAGAATTAGACCAGGCTCTGTTGCTAAAGGCACAATCAGCATTTCATAGGTGTTCAACATGGATTATACTCATTTTTTCTAAATGAGCCAACAACTAAGGTTTTTTTTCAGGAATTACAAGCTTTAATGCAGAGAAGCAATGTTATGTACAAAAGGTGTTCTATTGTTCCTTGTTCACTGTCTCATTGTCCTCAACTTCTAAGGATGTTGATACCTGCTCTTACCTTAAACATTTATAACCTTACACCAGAAATACCAATGACTTTTATTTTTGTAATGCTTATTTACTTATTTTGAGAGAGAGATCATGCATATGCAAGCAGAGGAGGGGCAGAGAGAGAGGGAGGGATAAAGAATCCCAAGCACCTTCCACACTGTCAGCACAGAGCCCAACTCACAGAGCCCAAACCCATGAATCGCAAGATCATGACCTGAGCCAAAATCAAGAGTTGGATGCTTAACCAACTGAGCCACCCAGGTGCCCCTGACTTCTAAACTATTACATGTTTGTGGCATTTTATAATAATGCACTTTGCTGTTTAAGACTTTTAGGAGCAAACACACACACACACACACACACACACACACAATTGTTCTGATCAGCTTACAACACAAACTGTTAGAAGTCTGCACGTAGACAGAACACCCTAGAGTATGTAAAAGTATGAGATTAAATAAACTCATATAAATTTTAGATAAACATTGACTCCTTTAAAATAATACCTAGGAAGATACTTATTCTGACAAAAACTCCTCTTTGTTCCTAGAACTAGTTTGTCAGTGGCACATAACACAGTGACAGATAAAATGAAACTCATTATTTTATAATTACAATTTTCTTCAACTAGGAAAGATGTTGGCCCAGCTTACAATCAAAATCAAAACCACACTTAAATAAGATGATACACCATAACTGAGGCAATTTTAAAATATCCATAATTCAAAAGCATAATTTTTTTAAAAAGTATGGTACGCAATGGCAGTATTATAGAAATATGTGACAAGCCTCCCAAGTCATTCTTTAAAAGACGGAATTGCCATTTTTGATAATAAGACCTTTTGTGAATTTTTTTAAAAAGAGAGAAACCCACCCAATCTCATTCTAGTGTTACCATTCCTCTATCAATGAGAACATTTACACCATGTATCTCACCATCACTCTATGAATAAACCTCTTTAGTTTTTTTAAATAAAATTCATATAAAATTTTCCTATTAATAAATTAATATAAATTAGCAAAGAGTTCGGGAAAGAGAGAAAAGTATAAAGAAAATATAATCACCTATTATTCCACCATGAGAGATTGATCATTTTAAAGGTGAGTTTTCTATATTACCTTAAAAAGAATTATGATGAAGCTGAGATGACCCAGCTGTTTGAGAAATAATATTCAGGAAAATTTGCATTTATCTTGTAAAAAATGAACACTGGGGGAGAAAATCAAGTTACAACATTCTCTCTAGAAGTCAGACCTCAACTAATCAATGCGAAGCATATAAGTGCCTTAGGTGTTAGAGATTCTTAGCCTTTTATCTGAAGCAGTAGTGCCTTTTCCACCTCAGAGAGTTTTGTGCCACAGAATGCAGCAAACCAAGGGGGGTTTGTCTTTCCAAGCAAATTGGGTTCAGTAAGACAGAATAGGAAGTACTATTAGCTTTTCCAATACAATTAGAGCCACTGAAACCTTTGATTCACTGGCCATGGTCAAATCCAAACAATCCTGCCAACACCTGGACTCCAGAAACAAAAGGCTCTACTCTTCCCAAGGGCCCCAAAGTTTACCTATGAGGACCAAGGTAAGGAAGAAAGCATTCTTAACAAATAATTTCCACAGCCCTCAAGTCTAAACCTAAGTTTACTATTAATTATTGTAATTATAAGCCAACAAAGGTATATGGCACCTGAATTCCTCCATCTATATTACTATAAGTCCACATAAAACCAACTGAATGAGCATTTCCTCTTTATCATATTTCTGTATTCCTTTGGCCATGGTGATGCTCTTTCCCTGTGTCTCAGTCACTGGGCTGAGGGCTGACACTATGAATCTGGAACAAAGTGAGGACCAGTATGGGTTGGAGAGGCAGACCTCAGAGATACCAGCATACAGTGAAGGCTGAAGTAATAGGACTAGATCACAATCCAATGAAGAGTATGTAGAGTAAAAAGAGGAAAAGACCAAGATGGAGATCTGAGGAACTCTTAAAGTCTGGCAGGACACAGTGACTGACAAAAAGTAGGGGACAAGGAACAGGGGCATGCACAATGGTATCTGCATTTTGAATGCATACTATATTATCATTATTTTTTATAAAAATCTCCTTTATTTTTAATATCTCAATGGCAAGAACTTAATCTTTTTTATCTTTGGGTCTTCTTTAGCACCCAGCAGATGTTTAACTGATACCTACAGAAGAGAGAAAAGAAGAAAACTATAAAAGTAGAGATGAAGGAAAAAATGGAATGGAGGAAGTGGAACTAGGAAGACAGGAAGGAGATAACCAGCCAGAGGTAATATTTCCCCAAGGATTCCCTGCCCAGCCTGCTTGTTATAAACTTAGAACTATGGTGACCAGGTCAGGCTCTGAACCAGAAGAAACATGGCAAGAAGCTTGGATATGGAGCATTTGAATGCATTTGAATTCACTGATGAGGAAACTCAAGTCAACTCTAGGGGATCAGCCTCAGAGCAGAGATGAGGAGCCCTACTCCCATTCAGAGTACACAACGCTTCTAGATATACAACAAAAAAAAAATAATGGAAACTTAGTAAAGTCAAGGCTTCTGAAGTGAAGACCATCTTCCTTGGTTCTTTAGGCTGCTGAACGGAAAAGCAATAAAATACACCTTAGGAATTCAGCTGGCCCAATACTAAAAAGAATGTACAAAAGACTTGGTAGCAGCCAAATAATTACGTGTTTACAATTTTCCACTTATCCTGGTACACTGGCTTGCAGGAGATAGGACTGTGAGGTAACAAAGGGAGGGCAGAATGGAGCTGGTTCACAAGGCATTCATACTGCCCTGATGGTGAATTCTCCACAAAGGTGGTAAATGCTAGCTCCCCAACTGGCTGTGGTCTGCATCATCTAAAAACTCTTACTTATTTTCTCCCAACCAAAGTTTATCTCCATTTGATTTTGTAGGTCCTTGAAGCTAATAAATTATAGAACTACTTTCCCAGAAAAATATTTTTTTTATGGAAAGAATCAAGTGTAATCTAGAGGAAACACTCATTGTCTGAATTCCAACAAACCTATTCCATGATATGGCTGAGTTCTCACACTCTGCCCAAAACCAAAAGATGTACTATGAATTAGAAATAATTTAAGACCCTTGATCCAACACTCACACTGTGTTACAAATTCGATTCTCTAATTGGAAGGTGGGGTGAGGGATAGGGAAGTTCAGAAAAAAATCTTTTTATCTAGCCATACCTGGAACAGTTCTTAAGATTCTGTACTTTATCATTTTGGCTTTGTTTGTGTATGTTACGTACACCAAAACTGTCAAAGTACAAAACTCATTTCTAGAGCACCTAAAGTCAGCCCATACAAAACAATCAATTAAAATAGTGTGTATGTTACGTACACCAAAAACTCTCAAAGTACAAAACTCATTTCTAGAGCAACCTAAAGTCAGCCCATACAAAAACAATCAATTAAAATAGTTGTTTATGTGGGGCGCCTGGGTGGCGCAGTCGGTTGAGCGTCCGACTTCAGCCAGGTCACGATCTCGCGGTCCGTGAGTTCGAGCCCCGCGTCAGGCTCTGGGCTGATGGCTCAGAGCCTGGAGCCTGTTTCCGATTCTGTGTCTCCCTCTCTCTCTGCCCCTCCCCGTTCATGCTCTGTCTCTCTCTGTCCCACAAATAAATAAACGTTGAAAAAAAAAAATTTAAAATAGTGTGTATGTTACGTACACCAAAAACTCTCAAAGTACAAAACTCATTTCTAGAGCAACCTAAAGTCAGCCCATACAAAACAATCAATCAAAATAGTGTGTTGCTTTTCTGCAGTTCCTTCTGAACACAACATTAATTTTCTGGGTACTTATTTTCATAAATGGCATAGCATAGCCTATTCTTTTTTATGGAGTCCTCATTACCTGTCCAATTTTCCCTCCACTTACCTTCCTGGCCCTCCCCTCCAAGAAACGCATTAAAAACCAACCCTTTTCTTTACAGCATTCATACATACACACACACAAGCACAGATACCCACTGTTCTGACTACACTTTCTTATGTTCCATATTCTTGAAACTCCGGCATTTGGAGTGTTGATCCTAGAAAGACTGCCCCTCCCAGGGCTAACTAATTTCTAGAGATAACAAATTACTTCCCTGGGAGTAAGCCTTTAATAAATAAGCCAACCAATCCAGGGTCCTTTATCAAATTCTTCTTTATCAAATTCTCAAACACCAAGCCAATATTCCCCTTGCCTTAAATCACCTCAGGCTCAGACACCAAACAACTAGGGATCATCCCTATATTCCTGAGCCCACCCAAATTATACAAAGTATTTAATCCTAAACTTACTCAGTGTATCTTCCCTGCCTCACCCATTTCTTCCCACAAAAATCCCAGTAAAGGCTATGGTAAGCCATGCTCTGCCCTCCCCTCTTCAGCCTCCTGATTCATCCTGTTATTTCCCTGTATGGCTCTGCACATCCTGGTATGCTATGCCATGTGTTTCCAGGTATCTGTAAGTGTAAAATTCTTCCTCTGTGACAATTCATTTCTGTGTTTGTGTGTCTTACCATACCTGATAAGAACAAATCTTGGGTACATTTTTAACATATCCATATTCTGAAAAAAACCAATAACCTAAGTGCTTTAGAAATCATTCACTGTTACTAGGCCACATAAAAATAGAGGGACATGGATGAAAAATTCTAGTTCAGTGCTCTAATTCCTAAGGAAGAAAGCAACCTCTAAGTACTATCTCCAAATCTCATTCTATCTAACTGAGAATGAGGGTCCTTACTTTAAACACTAGGCCTGTGAACACAATTGTGTTTTTATGAATCTGTTTATATAATATGTATATACATATGTGCTGTGAGCTTCTTAAGGCCAAGCATGATAACTCACACTTTTTTGCTGCTCCAAGCAAAGGGAAGGATCACATTGCATAAATAATATTTTTTAGTGATTAATACATGCCCACTGAAGTTAGAGTTTGGACAAAATTGTGGATTTGCCTCTTACTACCTTAAGCAAGAAGTACTCATGGCTCAATTTCCTCAACTATAAAATGGATATAATGATATGGCATACCCCAAACAATTAAATGAGTATTAAATTTAATAACTTTAGCAAAATTCCTAGAATATAGAAAATCTTCAATAAATATTTTCTAATACGATTATTGTGGTGAGTGCTTCAGAGTCACAGTTAGGTGAAACAGCATTGAAAACAAAGTCTTTTCTTGCTATGGCAAAATTGCTTACATCTACCCATCAGTTTTAATTAGGAAAAATAAAACAGAAGGGAAAATGTATTAAGCACATTCTGTAAGCCATCCATGGAGCTAGACCCTTTGCTTTATGTATTTCATCTAATTCACACAAACACAATGAAGTGACATCATAATTGCTTCACAAATGAGGTGACTAAAGCTCAGAGAGACCAATCTCTTTAAGATAACCCATCTTTTAAGTAGCAGAGTCAGGATTTGAATAAAAACCTTTAGGGGCGCCTGGGTGGCTCAGTCGGTTGAGCGTCCGACTTTGGCTCAAGTCATGATCTCACGGTTCGTGAGTTCGAGCCCTGCATCAGGCTCTGGGCTGACAGCTTGGGGCCTGGAGCCTTCTTCAGATTCTGTGTCGCCCTCTCTCTCTGCTCCTCCGCTGCTCACACTCTGTCTCTCTCTCAAAAATAAATAAAGATTAGGGGTGCCTGGGTGGCGCAGTCGGTTGAGCGTCCGACTTCAGCCAGGTCACGATCTCGCGGTCCGGGAGTTCGAGCCCCGCGTCGGGCTCTGGGCTGATGGCTCAGAGCCTGGAGCCTGTTTCCGATTCTGTGTCTCCCTCTCTCTCTGCCCCTCCCCCGTTCATGCTCTGTCTCTCTCTGTCCCAAAAATAAATAAACGTTGAAAATAAATAAATAAATAAATAAATAAATAAATAAAGATTAAAAAAAATTTTTTTTTAACTATCTAATTCCCCAAGCCCACTGGTCTTTGTTGTCTCCCAAGTACAAATGTACTCCAATATCCTGGGAAAGTTCAATTATTATGGGAGTTCCTGGGAACTGGCAGAGAGCAGAAATGATACAGTGATGTGCTCCTTAGCAGAGAAAATGTCCAAAGTTGCCCCTGTAAACAAAAGACGTGGAGGGCACCTGAGTGTTGCAGTCAGTTAACTGTCTGACTCTTGATCTTGGCTTAGGTCATAATCTCACAGTACATGAGTTTGAGCCCCATATCAGGTTCTGTGCTGACAGTGCAGAGCCTGCTTGGGATTCTGTCTCTCCTTCTCTCTGCCCCTCCCGTGCTTATGCTCGTGCTCTCTCTCTCTCTCAAAATAAATAAATAAACTCAAAAACAACATGGAGTACAGATAAAAGGACTGAGGAAAGTGCTTGTATGAAACATGAAATATAAAAAGGAAATATGAACAGACAGAAGTAGATGAAACAAGACACTGCAAGAATTAGAAAAGAAGTGGGGGGGAAAAAGTACTGGCACCACAAAAATGAAGTTTACATTCGATGAGGAGTAAGGAGAGTAAACCCTGACACAAATAAAAAAAATCAGAGAAACAAGATGACAAATACAGAAAAACTAAGTAAGACAACATGAGTCAAAGTGACATTTCATGAAGAAAACCCAAATAAAGAAACAGTAAAATATTTCAAGATATAATTCAAAATGACTTCTGCTTGCTATCTCAGGTAGCCGCTCTCCAGGACAAGTTAGTTCTGCAGGGGGCATTCTGACATTCTCTACAGAGTTACATACATCAAATCAGGCTCGTCAACCCAGCTCTATCAGCCAATCAATCCAGGAGTGCAATGTTTTGAATAATAAAATTGAGTTCTCAGGTATAAAAGCTATACTTTTTTTCCAAAAAGAAAGACTGATCTACAAATTAAAATTAAAAGATACATCTCATCCCTAGGAAAACAAAATCACAGAATAATTGTCCAACTTCAAAGATAAAAAAGAATCCTTTTAGGGGCTCCTGGGTGGCTCAGCTGGTTAAATGTCCAGCTCTTGATTTTGGCTGAGGTCATGATCTCACGGTTCATGAGTTTGAGATCGGGCTCCAAAATGGCAGTACAGAGCCTGCTTGGGATTCTGTCTCCCTCTCCCTCTCTCTCTCTCTCTCTCTCTCTCTCTCTCTCTGCCCTTCCCCTGATGGCTCTCTATCACTCTCTCTCTCTCTCTCAAAATAAATAAATAAACATTAAAAAAAAAAAGAATCCTTTTAGTATACTGAAAAAAAATATCAGGTCACTTACAGAGGGTGAAAAAAGTCATGCAGTAAAGCATGCTAACAAAGTCCACAAAAAATGAAAAAAAATAAACAGTAAAGCAATGCTAACAAAGTCCACAAAAAATGAAAACTGTAACCCAAGAATTTTATTATCTACCAACAGAAGTGTAAAAACAATAGGTACATAATTCTGAAAATGCAAGAGTTCAGTGACTATAGTTTTTCACTTGTGGAAGCTACTAAAATTATTACCTAAACAAAACAACTGAAAGGCCTCCTTAAAATAATCGCTGGTTATTTTGTGTATTTCATCCACTCAATCAAAGGAGAGTAACTAGAACAACTATAGGTATTTATTTTTTTTTAATTTTTTTTTCAACGTTTATTTATTTTTGGGACAGAGAGAGACAGAGCATGAACGGGGGAGGGGCAGAGAGAGAGGGAGACACAGAATCGGAAACAGGCTCCAGGCTCTGAGCCATCAGCCCAGAGCCCGACGCGGGGCTCGAACTCACGGACCGCGAGATCGTGACCTGGCTGAAGTCGGATGCTTAACCGACTGCGCCACCCAGGCGCCCCTCTATAGGTATTTATTTATACAACAGAAGGTAAATGTTATAAATCCTGGGGATGTATATATAATTAATAACATTTTTAAAGTGAAAGAGAGGGAAGCTGTGTGGTGACTTAAGTACAACTGAGTTTGACTACTGTACAGTTAGAATTAAAGACTCCAATCCTGAGTCTAAAGGGTGGACCCTGGAAGCCAGGACACAAGAGGAGAGTTGTAGGGGCGCCTGGGTGGCTCAGTCATTTGAGCGACCGACTTCAGCTCAGGTCATAATCTCACGGTTTGTGAATTTGAGCCCCACATCGGGCTCTCTGCTGACAGCTCAGAGCCTGGAGCCTACGTCAGATTCTGTGTCTCCCTCTCTCTCTCTCTCTGCCCCTCGCCTGCTCATGCTCTGTCTCTGTCTGTCTCAGAAATAAATAAACATTAAAAAAATAAAAATAAATAAATAAAAAAAAAAAACAAGAGGAGAGTTGTAAATAGCCCTTTCCTCGGCAGACCCCAGCCATGACAAGAAAACTGTGGTTAGAGGGCCTCAGTGAAGGAACTCTAAGGAACCTTCAGCAGTATCCCAGGAGAGTGTCAGTATTTGGATATCTGCTGTCTTAGGTTGGGTTACTAAGAAGCAAACTCTGAAATGAGGGTTAATGTGTAATAAGTGACTTATTAAGGAAGTATGTTCAGAGAATCTGGTAAGAAGGTGGGAGACAGGACAAGGAAGGAGAAGAAGCCAAGGAAAGATGAGATTTCCAGCATAGTTCCAGCCTCAGGCTGATCTCAAAGGGAGCTCTGGGGCATAAATTACACCTCAAGAGTTCGTCCCTTTTTGTGGCAAAGGCATAAGGCTTTCATTTTCCTGTTCCAGTCAGTCATTGCTTCGAATGAAGGAATGAAGGAAGACATAAACTCCCAGACTACCAGGCACACTTAGATCTCTACACTTATAAGTGAAGAGGCTGCAGTAGCCTAAGGGAGTTCCTCTAAAGAAAGTGGCAGGTGCAAGTTCCCGCAGCCCACCAAACCTGGAAGAGCCAGAGAAAACAAAGTGAGTGGAGAGGAGCAGCAAACGAGCAAGGATGGGAAACATCAGAAGGCAGGCTAAGCCCCAAAGCACATCTGAGCCAGAGCCAGGTCCCAGGTAGCTAAGTAAGGGGAGATATTTCCACTGGGAAGAGAGATTGATATTTTGATTCTATATTAATTCACACTCTTTAAATGAAAATGAGACTCTCCATAAATAACTGAAAGTGACTAGAAAAACTAAGGGAAGTACCAGAGAATTCATCCATGGGTGGGCAAGGAAACAAGAGAGGTAAATTTTAAGTAAATTTGGTCATAAGCAGAAATAAAGTTACTTGTTTGTAAACTCCAACTCATTTAACAAACTGCTTACAAATATGTGCTACATACCCCATTAATTTGATTATATTCACATAGGTTAGATCTGGATGGGGGGCAGGGGAGGCAACAAACTGGTAACAGCAGTTGCCCCTGGGGAAGGGGACCAGGTGACTTTGAAGCAGTCAAAAATTTATTTAAAGGGCACCCGAGTGGCTTAGTCGCTTGAGCATCCAACTTCAGCTCAAGTTATGACCTCATGGTTCATGAGTTTGAACCCCACATCGGGCTCTCTGCTGTCAGCACAGAGCCTGCTTCAGATCCTCTGTCTCCCTCTACCCCTTCCCTGCTCACACTTGCTCTTTCTCTCAAAAATAAACACTTTTAAAAATTTATTTAAAAAATAAAATCATTTAGGGGCAACTGGGTGGCTCAGTCGACTAAGCATCCGACTTCAGCTTGGTTCATGATCTCATCGTTTGTGGGTCTGAACCCCACTTTGGGCTCTATGCTGACAGCTCAGAGTCTGGAGCCTGCTTCAGATTCTGTGTCTCCCTCTCTCTCTGTCTCTTCTCCACTCACACTCTGTCTCTCTCTCAAAAATAAAACATTAAAAAATTAACAATTAAATCATTTAAAGTTAAAATCCTTTAACTAATAGAAAAAATAAAGCAAACAAAAATCAAATAGGAAAGTAAGCTGAAGTCAGGTATGAGTTAGTTTGTAAGTGTATCGCCACAGTTTCATCAACTTGCTATGAAGGCAAATTTGGCTCTAAGTTCTTGGCTACCAGTATGAAGAAAGGAACACCATAGTTCCCAGTATCCATCAGGGGAAAACAACCATTTATTTAGGAAAAGCAATGCTTATCCTACAACTAAGATTAGAACTAAATTTTCTCCTATGGGTCCTGTCTTTTGGATCCTAAAAAGGAGTCAACATTTTCACTAACCTCATTATTATAAACGGGGAAACTTCATAGAGTTGCCAATCTTATGGTATTAGTTATTATTAGTAATAAGAACTAAAGGTGATATGAACCAGGGATCATTACTGGCTTCATAGGTGAAGTAATGAAATCATAGCAATTATCTGGCTTTAGTAGGAGCAACAGGAAGAAAACTAAGGAGTCTACAGCACTGAATCATTAGGCCGTTGCTTGAAATTCACTTACTCTTTTGACTTGGATGCAGCCAACCGTGTGCCAAAGATTGAATTTCACAATGGGGGCACCTGGGGTGGTTCAGTCGATTGAGTGTCCAACTTTTGGCTCAGGTCACAATCTTGCAGTTTATGAGTTCAAGGGCCGTACTGGGCTCTGTGCTGACACTTCAGAGCCTGGAGCCTGCTTCCGATTCTGTGTCTCCCTCTCTCTCTTCCCCTCCCCCACTCATGCTCTGTCTGTCTCTCTGTTTCTCAATAAATAAATAAACACTTAAAAAAGTAATTTCATGAGTATTTGTCTTCAGATAATATTTGAACTTTGAGTCCTATGCACTACATAACAAATGAATAGTACAGTTGCACAAAATATTCACCTAAGTACCCTCACTGCAACCCAAAGCAAATGTGAATCACCTACCACTACACCTCTATTAGAATGGATAAAATTACAAAGACTGGACCATACCAAGTACTGGTAAGGGTGTGGAGGAATTGGAACTCTCATACATTCCTGGTAAGACCATAAAATGATGCAATCACTTCAGAAAACAATTTGACAGTTTCTTTAAAAATTATACATATACCTACCATATGATCTATCCATTCTACTCCTAAGTATTCACTCAACAGCAAAGGGAAACTATATCCATAAAGACTGATGCACAAACAGTAGCAGTTTTATTTGTAATGGCTGAAAACTGGGAGCAACCCAGACATCAAATCAACAATTGAATGGATAAACCAATTGCAGTAGAGTCATACCATGGAGTACTCCTCAACACTAAATAGAAAGGAACTATCAATACACGCAGTATCAGTGGTTAGTGGTTATTATAGGCCAGGCACTTTACATTGTTTCATTTTAGCTTCATGCGGACCCTATAGCTAAGTACTACTCTCTTTTTAGAGTTGAGAAAACTAAAGCTAAGGGAAGTGAACAACTTGTCTGGGCTCATACAGGTGGGCACAGACCAAGCAAGCCAGTCTGACTTGGCCAGAGACTGTTCACACACACTTTACTCAGAAGAGTGCTTTGGGTTCCTTCGACCCACCAACCTCTTCAAGGTAAAGCTGTACCATCCAGGAGATGACTTCCAAAAATTAGAAGGGGTTCAGAGTTTGTGGGGAGAGGGTAACTGTGAAGGAGGAAGAAACTTTTTCTTTTTACAGATAATGTCCCCAGAGGACTCACCCTTTCCTATCACTCAGCTCCAAATCCTCAAATCTTAATATTGATGTGTCAGATCTGGGGACCCATTGGAGTGCTCCCCAGAGAGTCTGCCCTCTGTGTCAAGGCACAGGTCCATACAAGCAGCAGCTCCACCTGGGTACCTATTACTGAAGCAAGCTGCAATTTGATATTCTCTTACTGTTTACTTGTGCCTTAATTACAGGGTGGGGGGAAAGAGCGTCTAAAGTTTGCCAAAAACTTCGGTGATTTTTTTTAAAGTTCCTTACTTTCTTTCCAGTTGTTCAACTCTGTTGGGAAAGGCAAAAGGAATGCTTTCAGAACTGAGCTTGCTGCTAAGTTGGCAGGGTTTAGAGATCTCTGCAAAGGTCATTGTTTTCTGTAAAGGTCATTGTCTTTTCATGAAAACCCCGGTAAAGCATGCCAATGCAGGAAAACCACCAGCTTGCCAAATGTCCAGTGTCCCAGTCACCTGCTCTTCCTGCCCTAGGAAGGATGTGGATGATCTCTGGAGTAAAGACATCGGATTGGTTTTGTTCCTTTCTTGCTCTTAAATCAGCTGCAAAATGCATGAACAAAGCACACACAGTATGATTCTCAAAGCCCCTGTACAGCCTCCTCGTTAAACACCAGCAGCTGCTGGGTGTTGCACAGACCAAGATAAGCAATATGACATTTGTGGCCATTTACACTGCATCCTGAGTGTACATCACTGTGCTCTCAACTGAATATCTGGAGTTTCAAGCTTTAAAGAATACCCCACCAGTGAAAACACAGAGCAAGGCTGAGCTCTGGGCCAGGGGTCCCGGTTGGGGTGGGGGGTGTACAGCAGGAGTGGCAGACAGAATCAAGAAACCTAATCACGAGTTACTTGCTCTTTAGAAAAGCAGTTCTGTTAACAAGAGAATTAGGGCAGGATGATTTTGGCAAGCCTCGTGTTATGTTAGCTGCACAAACTTTTCCTTTCCTCTTATGCAGCCTCTTAATAATTGGGTGGGAGCTTCTTTTCACATTTGACAAAGAGGCGATTCCTGTCAGATGTTTTTCAGAGGGGTTCCACCCTAGGTTTGCCAAGCACACACAATTCCAGATGCAACCCTGAGTCTATTTAGTTTGAGAAGATTAAAGTTTGTAGCCTCCTTGCCATTGGCAGGATTTTCACTCTCCTCCTTTCCTCACAGTTTTCTCATATTACTTTAAGGAAATCTTACCCTTATCTTACACCAGGTCTTCACAAAAAATATAAGGCAGTGGAGAAAAGACTCAGAGAGTTACCAGGGGCAGCTGGCATCTAGGTGGAAGCTGCCAAACCACACGAGTGTTTCCTAATTGGAAACATGTCCCTTCCCCACTGGGTGCCTCTAATTTACCTCTCTATAGGCAGATATTAATTTTCATAACCATGGTGGGGCTTGATGGAGGAAATTACTTCAACTACTTCCCTTCCATCTTCCTGCCTATTTCCACAGCCTCTATGTCTCCTTCCCTTCCTCCCACAGCTCTGCCTCAGCCACCCATCAGCAACAAATACAAATATAGCTCTCAGTGGTGTTCCTGCATCTAAAAGACAGGTCTCCATAAACAGTCTGCACGAACCACACTCCAATCCCTGCAGCTAGGCCACTGCCCTGAGAGTGTTCTCATCATCACCTGAGGCTAGGACCAAGGTGGGGGTACCTTAAATATTACAAGGATGTACAGACGCTCCCACACTGATCATGCAAAAAGAAAAAAAAAAGGTAAAGAAAAAAAATCCCCTGCAAAGAAATTATCTCTAGAGAAAGTTTGTTAAAAAGACGACTAAACATATAAATCTTCCACTTAAGGCAGACTACTTAAATATATGTGTACATATCCTTTCCTTCAACCCATTAATTCATTCATTTAATTTTATATCCATTTAGAGCATACTATATGCCAAGCACTATTCCAGGCACTGGAGATTTAGCAGGAAAGAAACTAAATTCCCTGCCCTGTGGAGCAGACATTGTGGTAGAGTGAAACACACACACACACACACCACACACAACACACACACCACATGCACACATATATATATTTCAGGTTATGATAGGGATATGAAGAATAAGTAAGTAAGGAGGAGGAAATAAAGAGATGGGGACTGGGAATAATGTGTTTTAGATAAGCAGTCATGGAGGCCCACTTGAGAAGGTGACAGCTGAGCAGAGACCTCAAGGAAGTGAGACATGAGCCATAAAGATATCTGAGAGAAAACCACACTAGGCAGAGGAGAAATCAAGTACAAATGTCCTGGGGTGGGAGTGAGCTTGGTACTTTCACAGAACAGTAAGGGGGCCCTTATGGCTGGAGTAGAAGGAACAAGG
Source organism: Lynx canadensis (assembly GCF_007474595.2). Taxonomy (NCBI): domain Eukaryota; kingdom Metazoa; phylum Chordata; class Mammalia; order Carnivora; family Felidae; genus Lynx; species Lynx canadensis. The sequence continues at coordinate 124,911,648 of NC_044303.2, forward strand.
AGAGATGAATAGGAAACAAGGTCACAGATGAGGGAACCACGATGGCATAGGCTCAGAACGAGACTGGCAGACTCTGGCAAGTCCTGAGCAGAGTATAGATACCATATAATTAATGGTCTAGAAAGATCTCTTTGTGTGGGGAGAGACTGAGTGTTCAGGGACAGAAACAGTGAGCCAAGTTCAGAGGCAACTGCAGTAATCCAGACAAAAGGTGATGGTGCTGGGAAAAGGTGGTAACAGTGGAGATGGCAAAAGAGGAGAGTTTCTGGATATATTGAGAAGACAGAGCTACAGGATTTACTGATGTACTGGGTTGGCTGCATGTTTTTGATACTGAAACATCAGAAATGGGGGCCTCTTGAATTCTGGTGCTTAGGCTAGGGGCAAAAAAGGCTCCATTTACTGAGCACCTGCTATGTGCCAAATGCAGTCTTAGTTATTTTCACAGAGACTTCCTCCTTCTAAGTTACAGTAGGTTTAACTATTTCCATTTCACAGATCAGGAAAGGGATAGAGATCTGAGCCACTGTAAGCCAGAACCCAGAGCCCATCACCCTGAGCTCCTTATAGAGAGACAACCCCTGAGGGTGTGCAGAGCAGAGGGCTTGGTGAGTGTCCGTGAGCTCAGCAGGGGTAGGCACTGACATCCTCCATGGCTGCTGCAACTTCTCATCAGAACTCCAGGGTGGAGATACAGGTCCAGGGTCTGACCCAGCCCTGACCTTCCTCAAGAGGATCCAGGATGCGATTGTTAAGGCTGCAGTTGCCAGAAGCAGGAAAGCCTACTGGGCAAAGGAAAGAGATCTTGGTGACCCTTCTAAACCTAAGCACAGCTTTCTTGTGCAGCCTAGGACGGCACCACCCGGCTGCTGCCAGCAGCCCCTGTAGGCAAACTGACCTGAAATTCAGATTTTCCACATTTCTGTCTCCACACCCCAAAAACTTTCAGCTAACTATCCTGGGAGGAACCCAGAGGCTGTCTAAAGGCCAGCCAGGGCTGTTTGGAGGAAATGGGCCCACTCAATCTGAGTGCACCTGCACTGGGCGTAGTGTATTTCTCCTCTGGTTGCCAGAGTGACAGAAACAACAGTGGCTACTGAAACCCCCTTAACACCACAGCTCAGGCTGACCCTGACCAACGGAAGCCAACTCTGCATCCTGGTCCCTTCCTTGTTCTTCCACCCACCGATAAGTATCTGCTCTGACACCAAGAACTTACCCAATTCTTACACTGAGCTGAAACTGTTCTTAAAGCTTGATCAGCTGTGCTCTTCCTGGCACTCTTGGTTTTCTCTGATTCCCAGACCCCAGGGAGAGGGTGGAAGCCTGGATCCAGGCATGGAGCAGAATGTCCATCTGGGGGAGGGCTCCCTGGAGGCTCCTCTTTGGAACCGTTGCACAGGCTACTTTATTCTAAACCCAAGCAGAATGTGTAGTCCCCTTAGGTATGGTCATGGCTGCAGACCCCAGAGTTTGTACCCCAATATACATGGGTCTGGCTACTTTCCTTATTAACAAATCCCATATCATGAGAGGCACTGAGGCTGTAGGTCCACCCCTTTATTGAGGGAATTAGTGCCTTCATCCCATACAAAAAAGGTCCTACTTTGAGAGGACAAGTGATTTATGGTAATTTATGATACCAACCCATTGCTTTGAAAGTGCCTAGGAAATGAACAACTTGTCCTGCCCATTAATTCACAAATGGGCATCATAAGCCAGAGACATACTTGCCCTGAAGCAAAGTATACAGCCCCAGCCTCAAAATCATAGTGTACAGTGTGCTTGAATTTCCTCTCTCAGGCTGCAGCAGAGCATCTCATGCTGCATCAAAAGACTGAATACCAGAGTTCTTCCCTCCATTCTATTACGATCCACCACAGGAATTATCCTTGAGGGTGAGGGAGAAGGGTACCTCTGTGCTATTTCTTTAGTTCTCTTTGAAATCCTACAAGTTAGAGATATCATTTCCTTCATATTACAAATGAGAAAAACAAAGTTCAGAGAGATTAAGCGACTTGCCTGAGATCACAGCAAGCAAGTAGCAGGACCATGACTTAAATCTAGATTTCCTAATCCACATTATACTCCAGAGGTTTGCTGAAGGGCTTAAATAAGCTCTTTTTCTTGATTATCCTACACAATAAACTAAGGCATATTTGCTAAGCCCTACCTTCTAAATTCTTTTTTCAGCTCTCTATATAATGTGCTCTTCACTTTAATAGGCATTTACATGCGTGACAAAATAAAAGACAGCTTTTACTGAAAATCAACTTTCAGTTTCCATTCTTCTTGCAAATTTTTGCAGAGAGCATCTATTACATACAGAACACTTTGGCCATTACAATGCCATGATACATAGCTCCTCTTCTCATCAAACTTGCAATGAGGCTGGGAAGATAAGAAATGGACCCAAAGAAGACTATACCAAGCAGATATGGTTTGAGCCCTGAGAGAACGGTGCCCTCTAGGGTACTGAGAGGTCCAAGGAGTGAGACATCAATTCTGTCTGACATAATCAAGGAAGGATTCCTGGAGGGGTGACTTTGAAGCTGAGCTTTAACTGTCACATGGAATTTTCATTGAGATGGAGGATTTTCACTTAAAAAAAACATCAAATTGGACCTTACATTCAGATTTTTACACCCCTCCCCAAATTTTGATATAAATAATAATAGTATTTCCAATATCATTCTGCAACATGTCCCCTGACAAGGAGCATCTCCCAGAAGAAACAGTTATCAGTACCCAGAAAAACACAACCCAGTAGCCCATTTCATCTGACTCTATCCATTTTTGCATGGGTGACAAGCTTCCCCTCATGTTGTACCATCCTCTCTTCCTTCACTGTCTGGTGTCTGCCTGCCTACAGCAGCCAGTAAAAAGCTTAGAACTGCTGAAGAGGGCTATATTCAACACTGTTTCTCATTCTCCATTTAGAAACCAGCAGAGTGCTCATTTCTTAAGATAGAGTAAGACAGGCCTTGTACAGACAGGTGATTGATTCCAGGACCATTTACCCAAAGAGAAAGGTTTTTGTCTCATCTTCTACTGTGACTTTGCAGCTCTGATTCTTTTTCTTTCATTGTTCTGTATCTGTCATTAACAGAGCAGATGACCATTTAATCCAGAAAACCAGTTTGCTACACTTGAGGAAATCTCAGGGTAGCAACTGAGCATGGGATGTGTCTGGTTTGTATTTAGTTCTCCCTAAGAAAGCCCTTCTCCCTTTCTCCATTCAACCTAATTACCTCCTACCCAGCCATTGAACTCCAGCTGAAAGAGTACCCTTTCAGGAAAACCATTTCCCCTCCACACATCTATGTCTAGGTCAGGTTTCCCTGTTACATATTCTCATTTTAGCCCTCTTTCCTACTTTGTAATTATAGGTTAGTGTGTGTCTCTTACATTAAATCTTAATCTCCATGAAGGCAAGTATTACCTAAGATTATCATCGTGTCGGACAGATGGAAGGAACTCTTCTAATAATTGTGGACCAAACCACTGAGTGGCAACCTGACATAGTGATAAATGAAGTCAGACAGACCTTTGCTGGAATGCCACCTCCAACACTTACTATTTAGACAATTAATTATGCTCCACATGTCTCAGCTTCCCCTTCTACAAAATGAGGATAACAACATATATTTCACATGATTATTATGAGAAAGATATATATGAGATCTAGTTAGAACCTTGTGAGTGCTCACCCAATGATACTAATTTCTTCACCTGCTTTATCACAACTGAACCGGAACACCATGGCTCCTAGGGTATATCTGACCTTGACCCTTGGGTCACACACACCTTCCTTCATAAACCCCAAAGCCCACCCTATAATTAAAGATTAGAAATTCTCTCTGGGGCTATATGAAGCTGAGTCAAGAGGTTCCATTCACCCTCTATGTCTGTCAGGATTCTAAGCTACAAGCAACAGAAACCAACTCTTACTCATTTAAGCAGAAAAGGTGGTTATAAAAAGCATAGAAACTCAAGAGTTCCTAGGATAGTGAGGAACCAGGCTCAGAGTCTGTCCACCAAGAACAATGCCCCAAATTAGGCCATGAGGCTGTCCCAGTGAGCCACTGCTATCATCACTACTGAGCACAGACCCTGTAACAGGTACTATGTGCATAGCTGGCACTGGGCATTGGATGTTGGCTATGAAACCACAGCCCCTGTAGCCTCTAGAAACTAAATGTAGTGTCACTGCTACCCACCCTCACCAGAACGGTAACCACAGGGTGTCTGTTTTTGCTCTGACTCAAAATTGAGGAAAGACAATTCTGACTGATGGACCCTGGATCAATATGCTCAGAACCTAGGTGCAAAATAATCTGAGAAAACACAAATGTGCCATGTTCAGCTTCTCCATGAGAGGAGGCTTTGCCTAATCAGGTAGGGAATTCCCCTAAAAAGGAGAAGGACTCAGTCACTGTGATCCAAAAGGAATGATAATTGCCTGAATTTGCCCAGGCAAATTCCTATCTCCTGGGTTTCTCCACACCATACCCTTGCTAGCCTTGTGGACTAAGCCCCCTAACTACCTCTCCCCACATACAAGCATTTTCTAGGTGACTCGTTCCTGCCCCATATTCCAGTTGATCTAAAATATCTCTAAAATAAATATGAAATTGTTTTCATTCTCTAAATTTTATGTTTACATAGTATTTTAGAGAAAAGTTCTTTCTCTCGTGTGGTCACCTCTGTCAATGTCTGAAATGGCCAGTTTTGGTGAACATTATGTTCTTAATATGGTCCTCAAAAAAAAGTATTCTTTGGTCAAATTTGAGAAAAATTCCTTTATAAGAGACACAATGCACATTAGCCAATGAAGATTCTGAGAAGTCAATGAAATAAAGAAACTTGAACTTTCCAACCCAAAAACCCCTAAGCAGCTTTTTTTTTATTTGACTACAACACTACCACATTTTTATGATTGTCTTCGTAACACTGACACCTTTTCAGAACTAAAATATGCTACAAAAGAGATTCCACAAGATCTACTCAAAAGATTTTTCATACTCTCTTCTTCTTCTCTGTCCTGCATCCCTAAATAAAATTATCCCAAAATAAGGGAATCTTGACTGGGCTTGGAGAAGGGGAACAAGAACAATGCAGGGGAGGCAGAACGCAAGATCCTTGCTATTCAAAGTGTGTTCCATCACGCAGGAACTTAGGAAAAATGGAGGATCTCAGGCCCTACCCCAGGTTTTCTGGTTCTCGGAAAACCAAAATCTGCATTTTACCAAGATCCCCAAGTGATTCCTAGACACAATGGAGTTTGACCCACACTGGCATAGATAATTTCTATGCCTACATACTACAATTCCCGGTTAATAAACATTTAAGGAATTCAATTCACACCCAAATTCCCTCAACCAGATAAATTTGTCTATACTCCCAGGGGATTTGGTCTCTTTCCCCTTAAGATTTTACAGAGCTCAGCATTCCTTCACGGGGAGGGCCTCTGGGATTCTGGAACATTAAGGAAACCTAAGCATTTTGTGGTTTGGCCACAGAGAAGCTGAGCTGAATTCTATGATCTTCTTTAAAACATCCTGTGGAAGCCCCTGACCCCCTGCACTGAAGGATGTGCTGTCTATACCTCTGTCTCCTTGTACACCCAAGAGATACTACTATAACTGGTTAGACAGGATGCAACTAAGGAAGTTACTCAAATCAGAGAGCTAAAAGCTATCAGTTAGAAGGGAAGAAGGGAAGAGACAAAAGCAGGGAAGAAATGTGTTTTGTTTTGCGGAAACAATAGTTTTAGCCAACTAGGTGTTTCACCTGATAGCCCCTTACATGAGCCAATTTGAGCCACACTGGAGCTGAAGAGCTGTACAGAAGCCCCCCTGAGTTGCCCAGAGGTTACCTTTAGCTCACTATAATACTAAGATCTCCTCTTATTGGCAGGGTTTTCCACCATTTTTGAACATGCGATCTATGCACTAGCATATTGACATGCTAGGCATGCACAATAGAACTCAGTGCCTAAGAAAGAGAATAGATATAAGTTCCTTAATGTATATGTGAGCTCTCTGCCTCCACCCCCAATACACTAAATAAACACTTTTTGTACTAACACCATAGGGAAGAAGTGCTTCCGATCTCCTTACTTGTCACAAGTAATAATGTCTTTTGCTTTCAACACTTGCTTGGATTGTATTCAAATTTAATTACTCTAGCAGCGAGCTCCTGGAGTTTGGTTACCTAACTACCTTTAAGCTTGGTAGCATTTAGAAACCCAATTCTGCCAAGTACAAAAGGAATTCTAAAGAGGAACTTAAGTAGTTTTCTGCAAAAACTAGAATCTCTCAAACACCAACATGTGTGTTAAAATATGGCAGAGTTTTGGGGTGCCTGGGTGGCTCAGTTGGTTGGGCATCCAACTTCGGCACAGGTCATGATCTCACAGTCCGTGGGTTCAAGCCCCATGTCAGGTTCGGTGCTGACAGTTTGGAGCCTGGAGCCTGCTTCGGATTCTGTGTCTCCCTCTCCACTCCTCCCTTGCTCGCGCTCTGTCTCTCTCACTCTCAAAAGTGAATAAATGGTAAAAATAATTTTTTTTTAATATGACAGAGTTTTAAAAAATGTAAACTGTAAACAAACCAATTTTAGCATCTGGACCTCAGTCTGTCTGCCATCTCATTCACGTGCCTTAGGTTACAAAAGGTCTTACTAATTCCCATAATACCCTGCTTTGCACCATAGGCTTTCAAGGGATTTGGAGTGAGAGAAACCTAGGTTCAAATACTGGCTCTACTACTTACTAACTTAGTGGCACCAACCATTTTACTTTACCTCCCTTAGTTGTGGATTCATCCATGTCAAATGGAGTGTGAGGACAAACTTCCCAAAGCTGTTCTAATGAGGATTCCATCAGGTAGGTGTGAGAAGCACCAGCACAGTGGTTTGCTTCAGTAAGAGCTCCAACCCCATTAGACCCTCACATGCCCTCCAAGCCCAGGCCAAGCATCAGCTCAGAACTTCCCAGCCCACAGGCCTCCAGCCTCCAGTCAGATGACTACCCTCCCAGCCCTGCAAGGTAAGGAAATGACCACCTACATCCTCCCTCACTCCCCTAACACCCCACCTTTACCTTCCCACTTGCCACAGACCACAAGCTCCACAGAATGCAATTTCTTTTTATCTCCTCAGCAACCTTGAGGGTCTCTCCTAACCTTGGAAAGGTCTGGGGAGGGAGGCAAAGGAAGGGAGCAGGGAAGGAAATGGGAGAGGAAGCACTGAGGGATTCCTTCCTCCAGGACCTACAATCTGGGGTTCATCCCTCCTGTTTCTGAGAAATAAAGAAGAAAAAGGAAAATTTGGCATGCTTTCTTCTTAAGCCACAGGAATAAAGTAAATAATGAGCCTACTTTCTTCTGTTTAAACTTGGAGCTAGTACAAGTCAATTCTATTAACCAATTTCCACACATGGATACAGATTCAATCTTTGCAGGGTATATTGTGATCTATAATAAGAAAAATACATTTGTTCTTCTTCCACTGTTACTGGTTCAGAGCTCTTAAAACCTTTAAATTTTCTAGGTGGTAAGAGCCTCAAGGGTATCTTTTGTTAACAAACATAGGCTAGGCAGAAAGCCTCCCTCGGTAACCTAAGGATGGGAGCTGGTTTCTAGGAGAGCCAATTACATGATAGAGGGTTACAACTTTCAGTCCCCCTACCACCAGGGCTCTAGGGAGGGGAGAGGGGCTAGAGACTGAATCAATCTCCCAAGGGCCAATGATTTAATCAATCTTGCCTTGTAATGAAGCCTTTATAAAAACCCAAAAGGACATTGTTCAGAGACCTTCTGGGTTGACCAACAGGTGGAGATACGGGGAGAGTGGCACTCTGAGAGGGAACAGAAACCCTGTGCCTTTCCCTCATTCCTTGACCTATGCATCTCTTCCATTTAGCTGTTTCTCTGAGTTCTGTGAGCCACTCTACCAAATTAATTGAACCCAAGGCAGGGTCATTGGAATCTCCAATCTATAGTCAATTAGAAGCACAGGGATTATGCTGGGATTGTGACTGGAGTGAAGAACAATCTTGCAGGACTGAGCCCTTAATCTGACGGATCTGATGCTATTTCCAATTACAATCTGTTAGAATTGAGTTGAATGGCAGAACACCCAGCTGGTGTCTAAGAATTGCTTGGTAGTATGGGGAATCCCCCCCCCCACACACACATGCACACATACACACACATGCACACACAACAGAAAGTGCAATCCTTTTAGGGAGGAAAAAGGAAAATTATTTGTAAGTTACCCATCCCTTATAAGGAAGAGACAGAGATATGACCATTAGATAACCAGATTCCAAGTGACATATGCACTGAGGTCAAAAAAGACCACAGGTCACTGACTGATGCTTTTTCCAGATCCACTTGTGGGCTCACTGTCACTACCAAAGGAATATTATTGTTAATCATCACAGATATGAGTGTTTCCCAGATGACATAACTTTTTCTATGGACACAGAACACACAAATTAGCAATACTAACAAGCTGAAGATAATTGGTATTTCTAAAGACCAAATCATGCTTAAATGCATTAAGTGGCAAAATGTACAGTAAGATCTTTTCTGAAATATGCCCTAAAAATAACTATACTTTAAATAGCCAACAAATGATTTTTAAAATTTAGCAACAATTCTCAGTTTCCTAAAGTACTTGGAGGAAGCCCAATTTCTACATCCAGGACTAAGGATGGGCTACCAAAGGATTTAATGGAGGTCCCAGAAAGAGGACCTCTCATAGCTGCATCTCATAGAGCTACTCAAAGTATGGCCCATGGAGTGGAAAGGTTGATATCATGGAGAGCTTGTCATAAATACAGAATCTCAGGCCCCACCCCAGAGCTACAGAATCAGAATCTGCATTTTAATAAGATTTGCATAGGATCCAAGTGCTCATTACAGTTTGAGAAGGGATGTTTTAAAATACCAAAAATGTAAGGGGTAATTCCATTAGGTTACTCTCTGCAGGTACTCAAGGGAAGGCAGATTCATTCTGTCACAGCCATGACACAACTATAAAGGGACACTATTTTTTTGTGGCATTACTCACCAGGGCAGGAGAATTGCACTTCTGTTTAGAGATCCCCTGACACACTCCTACTCAGATAAATTAATGGTCCCAACTCAGTGGTGGATTCCTGAGACAGGAGCAATCAATTCACATGTCAATATACCTAAGGATCCACATGGCCCCTACAAGAAGTCTACAATTGTGTTCAAGGGCTTACAAGGCCTAGGTGCTGGGCTGGTCTTATTCTTCTCCTTGTTATTTACGGCTACACTCATTAACCTTCAACCAGCAGCCATATCATAACACAGACACGCTAGAAAACACAATGAACGATAACGGATTATCCTCATGGAATGAAGCATGGGGTAAAGAATGAGGAGGGAATTAGGAGGAGTATTTTATAATTTCTGTAAGAACTGTGCCATGACCAGTATGATGTGTGGTTTTGGGCTTGGAGTGGGGATGGAGAAAAGTAGAGAGGGGTTCACAACAAAAACTGGTTTCTGGTTTTTATTTAATAAATTTAAGTGTGTTCTTAAGGCCCCTTGACTTTCTGAAAATGTCTCACAATTTGTGATCAGAATGTTTGATAAAATAGTTTAAACTGAGCAAAAAATTGTCTATACCAGAACATTATCATATTTTTTAAGCGCACCCAAGTTCTATATGTAACAAATAAAAATAGGCATATTTACTCATGTGATAGCAAACTAACTCAGTGTGTGTTACCAACAGCCCACCTCCAACTGTGCTTGTTTGCCACCATTTTTTCCTGTCTCTCTGAGAACAGCCAGAAAAATTACAATAGTCAACAGCATTAACATCATTCTACTTCCAAACCCTACAATAATAAAGATAACTAAACTTCACAGAAAACTGGGAAAGAACTGAAAACTACCTTTTAGAAAGGCTGATGGTGGTTTCTTACTTTTGGAGGAGTCCATGTACATGGGAAAAATGACGTTAAGGTTTAAGATTGCTTTTCAGTGGTACTTATCCAAATTTTATTGTCCATATATACTCACATATCTTTCACTTCAAAATCTTGTCCCAAAATTTCCCAAAGAAAATTAATTTCTCCAAGTCTGCCTCATCCCCACAGGAAGAAAAGCCAGACTCCTAGGGCAACAGCCCCCAAAGGTTCCTGACTTGATAAAAGGAACTGAACAATGTATAATAATATACACGATTTCTATGGCCTTTCCCCTTTATAAAGCTCTTTTAATAGGCATCATCCCAATATTCTGAAGAATTATGAATTGTGTTTAATTAAAGCCTGGGTGAAAGAAGTGGAAAGAAAGTTATTTTGAGGTTGTTCACATATCTTCAGCCCCTCTTATCAAGGTTTCAGAGCTCTACTTTAAAAGGTTAGGCGGTGGTAGGAGGCAATTATGTCTCTTCGCTAGCAGCTGCCAGAGATTACTGCCATCAGAGTAATTATCACCAAATAATTGTCCCCTTTCTTCCCTGCTGACAGGGCAGAAAGGGAACAGAGACTCATCTAAAATAGATTCTGTACTTGGCTGACTACAAGTTGGATAGCTCAGGTCAGTGGGCATCCACTGAAGGATTTCAACTCATGCCTGTAGACCTTACAGAAAAATTAAAATTCATCTTATACAAAAGGGAAAAGCATTAAATGTCACCTGCTTGAGGTTAACCAGATTTCTTGAAGTTGAGAAACTGTGGTTTCAGACTAGAATAAGTGCTTATCTTAGCCTAAAATTATTCTTTTCTGCTGACAATGTTTTTAGAAGATGGAAACAAGAAGAGCATTTTCTGGAGCCTTGAACTTTGACACAAGTACTTGGCTTATCTCTAGGGCAGTTATGAAAGAGACAGCACTAACAACTCCTACCCTCCTGCTCTCTGCCTTTACGACATTCACAGGTTGGTTTTTAAAATCGTTTACTTGGCTGGTCTCTGGAGCAGCCACAAAGTCCAAATTCTCCAAGGGAGTCCTCAAAGTTATCATAAAACTGAAGACAAGACAGGGTAGAATGCTACAAATTTAATAGTGTCACTTTCAGGATACTGTCTACCCAGGAATTCCCTACACTGCTAAGAAATGAGATGTTGCATACAAACAAATATTTATGGACAATTAATCCTATACAGGTTAGTGGGCAAGAACAAGGCAGAATAGACTATACGAATCTTTACAATCTGTTAATGTGAAGGTGGGAAGGTGGCCATTTCTTTATCTTCTCACATTGAAAGCCTTTAATTTCACCCAATAAACATGCATTAAGGCTTGATGGTGTACCAGACATTGTGCTAGGGGCTGTGTGGGTAGGAAGGAACCTGAGGTAACCAAGATAAACTCTCTGCTCTCAATGAGTTCTGAGTGTAATTCTTTTCTAAAGGAGACAAATTGCAACAAGACTTCTGAATTAGAAGCGTCACAGGATCAGAGCACCTGGGTGGCTCAGCCCGTTAAGCATTTGACTCTTGATTTCAGCTCAGGTCATGATCTCATGGTTTGTGAGATTGAGCCCCGCATTGGGGCCCAATGCAGAGCCTGTCAACGCAAAGCCTGTTTGGGATTCTTTGTCTCCCTCTTTCTCTGCCCTTCCCACACACTTGATCTCATTCTCTCTCTCCTGCTCACTAAATACATACATACATACATACATACATACATACATACATAGTCACAGGATCAGAGTTTGAGATTTGGTTGTACAACTTGCTAGCTATTGACCTTGGGCAGGTCACTGACTTTTCTATGCCTCAGTTTCTTCCTCTATAAATTGAGGGTAATGATATTCTGACAATCTATCTCACAGGACTGTTATGAAATTAAGCATGAAAAATCTCTTTATAAAGCGCAATAATTATGCAAATATGAGTATTATTATAATTATGGATTACAGCGAAAGAGCTATTAGAATCCTAAAAACAATGGCACCAGCTGCATAAACAATAACCCTATCCAGAAACTCCCATTTTCTAAATCCCCTAAAAAACAGCACATGAGAAAGGCAGGTCTGCTTTCCTTCAAAGGCAAGGATTTATTATAGACATTTGTGTCATCCTGGTGCCAAGAACACAATAAGTGCTCAAAAATGTTGAAAAAACAGAATTGCTATTGCTATGTGGCTCCACAGTCAGATTAAAGAAAAGGAAACCAAAGGGGCTAATGTGGCTACTGTTAATGGGAAAACTGGGCTCAAGAACCATACATCTTAATGGTCCCAATTCATCAACTTCTCTTCTTATGTAATCATGCAAATATGTCAGTAGTAATAGTTTACCATACACCAACCATAAGAGATTCCTCCCCTCCTTTCTCACCACCACAAGACTTCTTGTGTGGAGCTTTGATTGTTGCTTGAATTTCAGGAAGACTGTAAAATCACAGTAGTTAGCCTAGAGAAAATGTTTGACAAAGCTATGGAACCATGAATTATGGAATCATTGGAAGCCAACTTCAAAGGTATGAAGTGTGAGTAGGAAGGGTATTCAGTGTCAGAGTCTAGATGGTATAGGATCTAGCAAAAGGCTTGAGACAGACACCAAATGGTGGGGCACTGATTTCTGAAGAAGATAATGATAAGTGGAGTTGTAGTTAATATACTTCCACTTTTGATCATTGGGCAAATAGCTTAAATCTTTTCATCTACATTTTCTAAATCTGTAAAATGCACATACCACCTTTCTCAATATACCACAAACAAAACAACAGCAAACATCCTTAGAGGCCATTAAAAAAGAGGGGGTGAGGGTTAAAAAAGAGATCATGTAGGTTGATACTGAAATTGACAAGGAGGAAGGGTAAGTTACTGACCTGGAGAAATAGTACTGTGAAACAGTTCTCCATGTAACTGTGAAACATATACCTGTAATTAGGGGATTGAGCTCTGAACAGACAAAGTGCTCCTTATAATAAATGTTCCCACACTACTACCGCCAAAGAGAAACCCAGTTACTTGTGTGAACAGATCAACCTTGAACCCCTTTTTCTCTGCCCTGCCATCTTAGCACTAAAATTGATGACAGTGTCTGAGAAGAACTCTCAAAGTGCAGAAAACTGGGACATTGGTAATAAAACACTTGGCCCACATAGGCCCCTGACTGTCCTTACACAAAACAGCTTTTACTTTTCTCCTCTGCCACTGTCCACAGGACAGAGTATTGGAAAACTGCTTTAAAAGAGGGAAATTATTTAAAAAGGGGGGATTATCTTGAAACCAAACACATTCATTTAGACTTGAACAAAGATGATCATGGGGTTGGGGGATGAAGAAAAACAGTTTAAGAGAAGGGAAAGGAAAAGAGAAATAAATTCAGACCTCCAAAGTTTCAATCAAATGTATTTACAGAAAAGTTCTCACATCCTCACCTCTATGGAGGCCAAGACAACCAAATGTGCTGAATCCAAGCTCTGCCTTCTAGAATATGATCATATAGGCAGGCCCTACTTGACTAGCTCCTGAATCCAGCCTTCCACACCCAAACCCAATCATCTCACCTTAAATGACAGAATTCCAGGACTATTTGAAATGGCTTCAGACCTTGTTTTATAGGTGAGGATAGAGGTGAGTGGTTAAATGACTTGCCCAAGGTCTCAGAGCTAGTGAGTTAGAGCTGAGATCTTCCAATACCTTCTACCTACTCCTACAGACAAAAGTCAGTGGACAATGTTTTATTTTATTTTTGTCTGCTGAGGGAGCTGGCTTCATCTTCAAAAGAAATTTCTCCAATAACCAAGTTATCAAACCCAGAAAAGGGATTTGCCATTATTTTTCATATCTGTATACCAAAAATATTTCTGTTACAGCACCTATCAGAATACCTTAAAATTCATCCCAGGAATAGATTGTATAACCAAATTCAGAAACGGACACGTGTGCAAATAGCAGATCCCTTCTATCTGCCTTCTCTCCTCTCTTTATCACCAGCCCTCGGGCTCTGGGAGACTGTCACACTCAGTCATAAGACTAAGGATGTGTTTAGACTTTGTGTTGACAGATACGTAGAAAAGCACTAGTTTCATCTAGTATTTTTGCACTGCGTTTGTTGTGACAACTAACACACATGAGTGCACATGTGCATGCGCACACATGCGCGCGCGCACACACACACTTCAAATAAGAAATGAATATAAAGCAGCTAAAACCAGACAAGTTCTAGATCACTAGGGCTTGAGATTCAAACCTAAGATTGTATTCCTCAGGCTACATTGGCCTGAGGCCTCAAGCTCCTCTCCTATACTCTGCCCCTCAACTCTTTTGGATCCTTCCCAGATATGGCCCACATGCCCCAATAGATCCAGGCTTTAGACCCTCCTGTACCAGGTGATCAATGCCTCTTCCTCATCCCTCTCCTGAAGGTTTCTGTGGATGTAAATCTGGAAGGCCTTTCTTCTACAACACCACATTCCTGCTCTGGTAATTTGGCCTGTCTGAAACATGGCAATTTCTAGTGCTCAATGAGTTCCATTACCTATGGGTCTAAGCTTGCATTTCTACTTCTCTACTTTGAGCCTTTCTATAAGGTATCAGCTCCATTTCCTAGCCAGAAGTAGAATCTCACCCTCTCCCAATTCAAAACTCCATAGAGCCTCTGGATCACCCACAGAATCCTGTTTCATTTCTTATGTACCTCTCCAGATTATTCATTTGAAGAGGAGAGGTGACAGGTTTTGTTAACTGATCCTCATTCTCACTGGTGGCTTAGTCATCATCTCCTACACTTTTGAATGTTTCAGAGTCATTGTTTGTGTTCCCCTGTAGCACTTCTCTAAGGGAAGGATATGGGTGAAGTAGTTTATTTGGCTGTTGATCCCAAGAAAGCATACAGAGGGAATATGAAACAGGGAAGGGAGTAAACCCAATAAAGAGAGTGTTAAGAAACTGTAGATACTCCCCAAAAGCCAAAGAAATCTTGAGAAAAAGGAGCTAAGCTAGAAGAATCATGCTCCCTGATTTTAAACTATATTACAAAGCTACAGTAATCAAAATGGTATGGTATTGACACAAAAACAGACATACAGATCAATGGAACAGAACAGAGAGCCCAGTAAAAAACAAACAAAAAAAATGTATATATGGTCAATTTATGACAAAGGAACCAAGAATATACAATGAGGAAAGGTGTCTCTTCAATAAATGGTGGTGCAAGAATGGGAAAGCAACGTGCAAAAGAATGAAACTGAATAACTATCTTATACCATAAATATACATGAACTCAAAATGGATTAAAGACTTGAACATAAGACTGAAACCATAAAACTCCTATTAGAAAATATAGGCAGTAAGTCCCTTTATATCTTGGCAATGATTTTTTGGATCTAACCCCAGAAGCAAAAGCAACAAAAGTAAAAATAAACAAGTGAAATGACATCAAACTAAAACACTACTATACAACAAAGGAACAATCAACAAGATAAAAAGGCACCCTCCTGAATGGAAGAAAAATATGAAATCACTCTTCTGATAAGGAGTTAATACCTAAAATATATAAAGAACTCCTATAACTCAATAGCAAAAATAAATCTGATAAAAAATTGTGCAGAATATATGGATAGACATTTTTCCAAAGAAGAAGGCAGATGGCCAACAGGTACATGAAAAATGGTCATCATCACTAAGCAGGGAAATGCAAATCAAAACCACAATGAAATGCCACCTCACACATGTTAGAATGGCTATTCTCAAAAAGAGAAGACATAAATGTTGGCAAGGATGTGGAGAAAATGGAACCCCCAGTGCACTGTTGGTGGAAATGTAAATTAGTGCAGCCATTATGGAAAACAGTACAGAGTTTCCTTTAAAAAAATAAAAACTGAACTACTATACAATCTAGCAGTTCCACTTCTAGATACTTAAGCCAAAAAAAAAGTAAACACCAACTCAAAAATATATATGTACTTCTATGTTTGCTGCAGCATTATTTATATTATCTAAGATATGGAAACAATTTAAGTGTCCACAGATGGATGAGTGGATAAAGAAACATGGTATATATATACAGTGGAATATTATTTGGCCCTAAAAAAGAATGAAATATTGCCATTTGCATTTACATGGATAGCCCTTAAGAGTACTATGCTAAGTGAGATAAATCAGACAGAGAAAAACAAAAACTATATGATTTCACTTATTTGTGTGATCTAAAACTAAAACAAAATTCCAAGCTCACACAT
Source organism: Lynx canadensis (assembly GCF_007474595.2). NCBI lineage: Eukaryota > Metazoa > Chordata > Mammalia > Carnivora > Felidae > Lynx > Lynx canadensis. Next base: position 124,927,840 of record NC_044303.2, read on the forward strand.
AAAGGGAACAAATTGGTGATTGTCACTGGCAGGAGGTCAGTGGGTAGGCAAAATGAGTGAAGGGAGTCAAATACAAACTTCCAATTATAAAATAAATAAGTCATGGGGAGGTAATGTATAGCACAGCAATTATACTTACTACTATATTGCATATGGGAAAGTTGCTAAGAGAATAAATCTTAAAAGTTCTAATCACAGAAAAAAGTTCTGTAACTATGTATGGTGATGGATTTTTTTTTACATGAAATTTATTGTCAAATTGGTTTCCATACAACACTCAGTGCTCATCCCAACAGGTGCCCTCCTCAATACCCATCACTCACCCTCCTCTCCCTCCCACCCCCCAACAACCCTCAGTCTGTTCTCAGTTTTTAAGAGTCTATGGTGATGGATGTTAACTAGACTTATTATGGTGATCATTTCACAATATATACAGACATCACATCATTATGTTGTATACCTCAAACAAATACAATGTTGTATGTCTGTTATGTACCAATTAAAAGAAAAAAAAAAAAGAAGCTGCAGGGGACTAGAACTTACCGCTATAGGAACCCTCTAAGAAACTGTGTAGAACAGAGTAAGGGCAAAGAGGCTGAGTTATTTGTCCAGCCAAGCCTGTCCCTCCTTGGCCAAAAAGTTGCTCCTCAGATAATAACTCTCTGGCACTTGAAGTCTAACCTGTGTGCTTCCAAGCTCATGTGCATGGCCAGAGAATGCTCTCAGAAGCAAGAGGGTGTCAGTTTATATCTACAGTTGAACCCTGAATGAGGCACCTTTTGCAAAGGTGGTGGCTGCTTATCACTCAGAGTCCACCCACCCCAGTGTAATCTTTCTGATTTCAATCTAATTTAACATGTATTGAATGCTTACAATATATAACATACTAGACTAAACTCAGGTAAATAAAAACACATATAAGACATAGTTCTTCCCCATGTAGAACTTGAGATCTGATATAGAAGACAACCATAAATAAAAGTCACAACAGAATAAAGCAGAACATGCTAAGCACTGTATTAGAGGCACATGACATGAGAGCTGGAAGAAGAGGAGATTAATTGTGACTAAAAGGAAAAGGCTAGCAAAGAAGTTTTCCAAAGCCAAAATATTTTAAGCATATGTTGAATCGACAAACATCTAATTCTCACCAAAAGCAGAAGGAGAAACATTCTTTCACACAGCTTTAAAGCCAGAAAACAGCAAGAAAATTAGGACCACTTTATCTCAACTCATAGAGGGAAATAAGTCACATATTTCAGTATCCCCCATTCTTCCAGATGTAACATTTGAAATCAAATCAGAAGAGCAATGTTTAATTGTTAATTTTTAGTCTGTTCTCAAATGAGTTATTAACAGTCTTTGTGAGACTCCCAAACTCAACCAGTATGCTCTTCTCCTGTTTCCTGGGCAACAAGCAGTTACTTTCCATGTCCTTGCTTTTGATGGACAACTTTGGAATGAGGCTAAACAAAATTCAGCAGTTTTCCAAACCCAGGTGAAGAAAGTGGATGACTTCAGCATGGAAAACAAGGGCTCTGGAGAAGAGGTAGGGGTGGGGAGTAGAAGACAGATGGATGAGTCAGCCCACATTCATGGAAAGCCGGGATTTTATTGGGAGAATCTCAAGCTTTCATTTTGTGGTTATGGTGAGCTTAATTCCCAGCTTCTAATTAAATGTATAAACTGTCATCATGATGGTATTTCACAATTCCTTAGACCTGGAAGGGGTTCTATGAACAACTTTTAAATGGAAAGAAGGGGAGAACTGTGGAGAAGGAATAGGAGAAGTGAGCATCTTGGGCCTGAGAAAGCTGCCAGCTGATTTGGTTCCAGGGGTTTCACAGCCTAGTTCCAATACTGGAGGACTACAGACAGAAAAGAATGGAAATGGAGGGGCAGGGTAGGGCCTTCTTGTTCTTTTTGCCCACGTCCTGCTTCCCTGACTCTTCTGGCACCCGGCTCCAAACTACAGATTTGGACATGCAGCTGGAGGTTTGGGGACAGAGCTAAAAGCAGCAACTATACCTCCAAGTCACAACTCAAGTTCTAAGTGACATGCCCTTGCCACTAGCCCAGAACGGAGATGCCAGTGGACAACAGGTAGGATAGAGTTGTGTGGGTCTATGGGAAAATGGCAGACTTAAACCGCCATCACTTACTGTTACTCCTTCAGCTCTCAGCTGCGAACATTCAGAGGGATACTTGAGCTTCTCTCCTTTGATCCCCTGCAGAGTGACTTAATAGCATTATCATGTCCAAACCAGCCACAACCAAGCACTCTACTGCCAAAAGGAGATTTTGCCAAATACCATCATGTATTGTCCAGGGGTTCTGAGGTCCTGGGAAGGAATGTATGTATTCTGGAGGGAAAAAGAAGGCCATATATGGGAAATCCAAGTCAGAAAGAAATGTGGGGTCTTGAGCACTTCCCCAAGGTTGTTGTGTGACTTAAATGCCCACTGTTATTAACAACCACAACAGAATCATCTACACTGGAGACAAGTTCTAGGACATCGGAGCTTGATTCCCAAAACAGAAAAGTTCTAGATTACTGAAATTTATGATCCAAGCCTGACCCGTCTCCTTTTCTGCACTTACAAAACATTTTGTGGTAAAGAGTAGGAATGACAACAATAATATGTATGATTTTTGAGGACCTCTAATGTGCCAGCTTCTTCGAAGTCATTACCTGGGATCACAACAGACTCTGAAAAGTAAATATTACCATCCTCTATCTTACAGGTGGGCTCAAGAGATCAAGAATAATGAATTTGCCCCAAACCACACAGCTAATAAATAGTAGAGCCAGCTCTGAAGCAAGTTCTGACTGACTGCAAAGCCTGTGCTCTTCCTGCTCCAACACACCAGCTCTTCCCTGACTTGGAGCACACACTACCAGATATTTGGACATTTATGACTGAGAAGAAGAGCCAAGGCTAGTTGTCAGGCAGACTGGCATCTCTTTCCATAGTCTGCAATGGGAATTTGGGCCCTCAGACCTCAGTATTCTCATCTCTAAATAGGAAATAACATATGACTTCTTACCTCATATGTTAAAAGGTTTAAAGAATTTACTCTTTTATAAAATACTTAGCCTAATATTTAAGCCGTACTTAATAAATGTCATTTGATGGGGTTTTTGGAGCCCTGGTGGGATCTGGAGCCAACAGCCAAGAAAGAATTCTTGAGATGTCATCGGCACGAAAAAGGTGATTTTATTAAAGTGCAGGGACAGGACCTATGGGCAGAAAGACCTACCTGGAACCCGTGAGAAGAGACTGGTTATATAATAGGGAGTTGAGAGAGGTAAAGTCAAGGGGAAGTTTCCAAAGGGATTTTCATATACTCAAGAAGACTCACAGGATACTGGAAGCCTAGTTATTGTCAGGGTAATGTTGTTTTCCTTTCTAGCAAAGCATTAACATTAAGACAGTAGGGAGTTCTGGAGAAATGTTCTACTCTGCCTGCCTCAAATATTTGTCAATGGGCTGCAGGTTATAAGAAAATTTAATTTTATCTGCTATTTCCTTCTGCCTTTGTTTCCCACATCATCAGTAATTATTGTTTTTAGGTCTGGACTCAGAGGACCCCCAAGAGCACTTTTACTTATTTTCAACTTGGATGCACAAAATGAGATTAATTATAATCTTTGGTTTATGGTACATTAAAACCATTAATCCATGCACGGCCCTCTTCATTAATTAAGGTATTTATTTTATACTAAATACCCACAAAGCTACTACTCAACATGAGAACTATACCATTCACAATAACATACATTTTATATATACAAAGAATTTCATATTTATACAATATGTATCCTTACAGACACCCCATACGATCTTCTAAACATAATAGCATATTGAAAGTATTTGACGTTCACTGAATAGATGAAGGAATCAATACATGCAATATTGCTTCACTTATCTTTTGTACAAGGTAACCAAATATTTTAATTTTATTTATTTATTATTTATTTATTTTTATTTATTTATTTATTTATTTTTAAGTAGGCTCCACGCCAAACATGGGGCTCAAACTCGTGACCCTGGGATTAAGAGTTGTGTTCTCCAGGCACCTGGGTAGCTCAGTCGGTTGAGCATCTGACTTTGGCTCAGGTCATGATCTCACAGTTTGTGGGTTCGAGCCCTGTGTCAGGGTCAATGCTGACAGTTCAGATCCTGGAGCCTGCTTGGGATTCTGTATCTCCCTCTCTCTCTCTGCCCCTCCCTTGCTCACACTCTGTATCTCTCTCTCTTAAAAATAAACATAAAAAGAGAGTTGTGTTCTCTACCAATTGAGCCACACAGCCGCCCCATTATTTATTTATTTATTTATTTATTTATTTATTTATTTAGTGACCAAGTATTAATGATGAGGTTTTGGGGTGATAGTGGGGTTCGTGGGGTCCGGAGCCAAGAAAGAATTCTTGAAGACATCTTTGGTGCAAAAAGGTGATTTTATTAAAGCATGAGGACAGGATCCATGGCCAGGAAGAGCTGCCCAGGACCTGAAGAGACACTGGTTATATAGTATGGAGTTGTGGGAGGTAAAGTCCAGGGGAAGTTTCCATTGAGATTTTCATATGCTAAAGAAGACTCACAGGATACTGGAGGCCTAGCTATTATCAAGCTAAGGTTGTTTTTCCCTCTGGCAAAGCATGAGGTAAGACAGGAGGGAGTTCCTGGAGAAAAGTTTCACTCTGCCTGCCTCAAGTATTTGCCAATGGGCTGCAGGTTATAAGGAAATTTAATTCTGCCATTTCCTTCTGCCTTTGTTTCCCACATCAGTTAAGACAGAAATCTTTCAGTCTCATTTGGGCTGAGCAACCAGACAATTGACACCACACTTCAAAAGAGGTGTGAGACTACAATACCTGGTTTGCAAAGGCATTTTCTACAAACCACCTTTTAAAAAGCATTAGCCTTCGCCCCAAAATAAAAATAAAAATAAATAAAAGTATTAGCCCCTTACCACATTAAGAGCACACTCTACCAAATTAAAAGGTGAATTGGGCATTTCAGAGAGGAGGGTTTTTGGAGGGAACTACAGGTGTGCCATTCCTGCCCCAAGGAGGAGAGGTTGTGGTTGCTTCTCCCTTACCTGAAGTCAAGTTAAGGGGGTATAAACTGTCCACTCTAAGAGACTGATATACATGGCCTGAATATAGAAGCCACAGTGGACTGGTATTTCTTCTGGTTGAGATATGTAAAAGGGGAGTACTAAGGTGGCTACTATCACAATAGAATAAAAGAGGGATGGTTACATCATGACCAGATAATGCTTGCAGACAGATTAGAAGAAGCCTGAGTATTTCCAGGGGGTCAGGTGTCAGCCACATAGGACATCTGGCCCGAGATTATCTTACATCTTAAACAAGAGGACCGTCTGGTAGGACAAAATGATGCCATAGGAAGGTGGGTCACCAGAGTCCCAAGGAGAGAAACTCTAAGCTACCAGCAAGAGAACTGCATGAGCCATCATCAGCATGTGTAGACTATCCCTGCAAAACTCAAAACGATCCCTCCAGAAGAGCTGGCTTTAACCACCCACAGGTTCTGATACACCTGGCAATATTAGTTAAGTAAGAACTTTGCTACTTCCTTCCCTCTTCTCCTTCCCCTTGCTTCAACACAGAAGGAGCCAGAGGCAGTCTAGAGAGTAGATGAGACGGGATGAGAAACCTAAGGCAGCACCACGAAGAAGCCAGATGTCCCCCTTCTCCACTGTATGTCTCAGTTTGCAGTGGGGTGGCAGTGATAAGGAAAAATTTTAACTTTGAAGTAAACATATATTTTTCATTATTACATTGAACTAGGCATGACCATTATTAAACTCAGACTGATTTTCTAACTAGGAGTGACCACAGTACTTGTATGAGAGGGACCAGCCTCCAGAATGGGCTTGAAGAAACAGTAGGAAAAAATGAAATTAGCTATGTTCTGTGTAAACTCTGTGAGTCTCACTTGCTGAGAGGAAATGGTAATAGTTGTAGGGGTTCAACTGAGATTCTCTAAGACATATCCTGAGCTCATCAAAAATTCTCAGATCTAGAAACAGACCAGGAGCCCTCTTTTGGATCTCTCCCTCTCCATCTATAGTCTCTATCCAGGTCAATCAAGGGTTTGAATTGTTCACAGAAAATGTTGGAAGATCCTCTAGTTTTTCCTCATTGTGGTCAGTTCTGAGATACTCATTAGCCACTGAAAACAAGTGGCTATCCTGCTTCCATGCCAAGGCTGGAAGCCTTGATGAAAGCAAGTAGCCATTTCCCTTAGTGGTCTTACCACTCTCTGAGCTGCCAGGAATCACCAGAGCACAGGTCCTCCTACTTCGGAGATGCTTCCCAAATTGTGTTGCCTTTATGGTTTGAGGAAACTTTTACCTACTTTCTTGCTTCCAAGCACACTTGCCTATTCTTCCCCTTCCAGAACTCTCTCACTGATGTCCACTCCATGAGCTCTTAGGGACAAACCTACCCTCTTCTCCCAGGTTCTGCGCTTGGAGGAATAAGGTGTGTAACAAATTCTGCTCTGCTCTACCCAGATCTATGTGCTCCTCCTCAGCTCTGCATGCTACACTCCTAAATGCCCTCATTCGCACTCTTCTCAAGAGGCCTACTTTGAGCTGTCAGTGTCACATAGCCTGGAGCAGCCAGAGCCAGAATTGGCTGAGCAGGTTTACATTCCCACCACACATGGCTAATGACTACATGGTACAAGAGGGTGAAGGCCTAGCTCTCTTGCCCCAAACTAGGACAAACCGTAGTATAATTTACACTTCAGGGCTCCTCTAGGGATCAGCCTAAGGATGGGACCTAACCTGAAGTCCTAGATTTGCTTTTTTTCCCCTCCCTGTCCCGCCTCCTGCCCTTCTTTCCTGGTTTCTCCTCAGAACATTTTATTACTAAACCATTTGCACTTCAATCCACTTCTCAGGATCTACTTCAACAACTGACATAAGACAAGGGGCTAGACCCACTCAGTTTAATCAGATTGACACACCCACTAACTTAATACTGCAAACAAACTGATCTCCAAACAGTGCTGGAAGAGGACAAAAAAGTAGGTCCCAGGTAGGAGTAGGTTGGTGAGCTGGAGCACCATTTTACCTGCAAACAGCAAACCTCAACCTCAAACAGCAAACCTCTTAAGAAGTCAGAATGACTTCTTCACAAGGCCTAAACTCAAAGACGTTAGTCACAAACAAATATTTATCCGAATTTGTTTTGACTCTACCTCTTTGTTTTTAATTCTGTTTTGATTGCCAATCTTTCCTTTAATACCTGAGGAGACTGAGTAAACATTTCACTTAAAAGCATTTTATTGGTGAATTCAAAGTTAAGAGACCATACAGATAAAGTTCAAGATGAGCCTAAAATGGAACTCACAGTGAAATTCAAAACCTGTTTCTTTATATGGAATGGTGCAAAGCTAAATTGATTGAACTGGATGTTAGAGTAATCCTCAACAGAAAAATCAATAGATGAACACAGTGTACCCACTTAAATAACATTAACCCACTGTACCCACTTAAAGAACATTAAAGAACATAGGTCTTTTTAAAGACCTATGAAGCAAAGCAAAGGGGTCCTAAAACAAAGGGGAAAGGGCAGCTTCTTAGAAATCTAGAAGTGGAGGGCTCTGATTCCTAGGTAGGCCTCACCAATTTGAATGCACCTGCTACTTCCTGATGCCCCACTTAAAGAACAGTGATGAGTCAAAAAGACTTCAACAGGCCCCTCCTTGACCATCTGGGACAAGTCAGCCATGACTATCTTCTGACTTTGCAGAAGGGCAATGCGACCCTCACCACCCCAAGCAACTTTGTAAGAAGAAGAACATCAATTAGAGATTGATGACCTGTGTGTCTGGGTGGCTCAGTTGGTTAAGCATCACACTTCAGCTCATGGTTCATGAGTTCGAGCCCCACATCTGGCTCTGTGCTGACAGTGTGAAGCCTGGAGCCTGCCTCGGAATCTGTATCTCTCTTCTCTCTGCCCCTCCCCTGCTTGTGCTCTGTCTCTCTCTCTGCCTCAAAAATAAATAAACATTTTAAAAAATTAAAAAAGAAATAAAAAGAAAAAATGATAACCACAACTCACAGCTCTCCATTTAGCCCTGGCCTTTTTCTCCCAAGTTGCTTGGGAGAGTATACGACCAGAGTCCATACCAGGAAATACCCAAATTTACTTTTTTCACTCCTTCCCTGCACCATCTGAGTTAAAAGTAGTGGTGGGGACAAGTGCTGATGAAGACTTCAGATCTAACAGTCAAAGCCACAGGAAAATGTCTTTTAAATGTATTCATCTATTGGGAAAAGCATCATTGGAAGAACATTTATTGGGAGGCAAAATAATTCAGTTAAAAGGTTAGATTCTGGAGCCAGACAGACAGCCAGTTCAAGTCCAACACCAGTGCACACCATGTCTGCCCCATTGAGTGAAGTTCTTCAACTACATCTATTTCCTCATTTGTCAAATTAGGAGGATGTCAATAAGAGTACCTACCTCATAAGGTTACTGTGAGCATTAAAGGAGTTAATTCTTGAAAACTACTTAGACAAGTATCTAACACATGGTAAATACCCACCAAATATACCATGACTGTTGCTGCAATTGCTGCTGTTATTTATATCATCACCCATCGTCACTGTCATTGTCATCAGCCAACCCTTTCCTGACAAAGTTACAAATTTGAAGCAATGTCTATCAACTGAACATAAAGAAACATCTGCCCTACCCTCTACTTCTCCAATATGTGAATATATCTCACAGATTTTCTCTATATGTATGTATACATGTATATATATTGGTCTGTAAGTCTATTCTATAAAACTCTGAAGCCAAATATCTCCTACATGCCATACTATGCAACTCCTCTAATGCCCCAGAAATTCAAGAGATTCAGGGTAAGAAAGTTTATATTGGATACTGAACACACAATAAGGATAGTATATGTCAAATAAATCATTTCGGTGCTTCTCTCCCTATACAGAGACTCACTGCTTCTGCATCTTAGCTTTAAACAAACCTCAAATTAGAGTGTTTTTATTGTTTTTTCCCTCCTCTTGTTCCACCAAGCTAAGGTTATTTTATGTCAACTGACATGTAAGAAAAATACATCTCTCTTCTTTCAGCCCTTGGCTGCTTCAGTCAACCCAACATGCAGCTTCAAGAGTATCAGAGGTCTAATGCTAATTTTCAACACTGATCCAATCAATACTTAAACTGGTTGAACACCCAATAATACTAATACTTAATACTATTCTCTATTACTAATACTCAATACTAATACTAATACTCAAATACTGAAGCAGCATAAACAACAACATAAAATATCTGGTCAGGACAGGCTACATAATTTTCAGGGCTCAGTGTAAAATAAAAACGTGGGTGCCCTTCTTCAAACATTAATAATTTCAAAACGGTGACAGCAGATCATTAAACCAGGTGCTGGCTGCACAGGCTGCATGCTCATGAAGCCAGTTCTGCTCCTGGTCACAGAGCTGTCACCACCACCATGACCATCCTGGACCAATACTCCTAAAACTGCTCCCATCTCTCACTACAGTGCTGCTTGCTCAAGCCAAGAAAATTATTTTGTCATCATCCTCTGCTAAAGTCTCACATGCCATTCACTTTATCTCCAGTGTCCTGGTCACCTAAACCTCACTCTTTTCAAAGTTCTGCTCAATGCAGCTTAGATGGAGCATGCCAACGGCAGAAGGGGCTACTCTTCCTGCTTATGAGAGGATATTAGAAGTGTGAAGTGAGATAAGGATGTAGCAGAGGCATGGAATGTGCTTATGGGTGAAGCTTTCAGGTCCTGTCCTGAGGGACTCCCATCATCCAAGTGTTCTATTTATTTGCACTTCCCACTGCCCAAAAGATCTAGCTCTGGTGTGTATAGCTCTGAACAGGTAGGTGAACTGTGACTATGGCTGCCATTTTGTTTTTCCAAGCTCATTTGTGTTTGCCCCATTTCCCCACCATTGAGACCTCAAGATGTAAGGAAGAAAGATTAAGCTTAGAGTCTTGATTCCTCACCCTGGCTCTCACTGCTACGTGACCCAGAGCAATCATTTCTCCAAGCTTCAGTTTCCTCACTTGTTAAATGGGATAATGAACAACTGCCCTGCCTGCTGCACAAGATTACAATAGTCTCAAATAAGGTAAGGTATATAAAACTCTTACAGCAGGACCTGTGCCCCCTTCACTCTTCTTCATTCTTGTCTCTCTAAATGCAGCACATGGTAAGTATCCAATAAATGTTGGATGAATGAAGAGAAACCAAAAACTACTATAACATCAACACATCAACTTTGTGAGGGCAAAGCCCATTTACTTCCATTTTCTATTCCAAAATGAAAAGGTTACAAAGTACCTTCCAAAGAGCATAAGAGTTTTTCCATTATTAACACAAATAATGGTTCCTCTTTTCTTCCTTTGGGTTTCAGAATTGTAATATGAGTACACAGTCACTTTAAAACTCTTTCCCATTTCCACTCTCTCTAATTACATGGTATCATGAGCCAAAAGATAGACCATGAGATCCTGATGTTGCTACAACTTGCAAGTGACGCAAATTATCATTAGCAAACTGCATCTGAAACTGAGAGCACTTCACCCAAAAAGATCCCAGGAGAAACCGCCTACTCGAATGACAATAAAGGCTGAGTTCACAGATTAAGGAACACATCATGACCAACCTGTAGATGTTTTAAAAGCATTCATTATTGCTACAGCAGGTCATAGGGAGACTAAACCAACTGCACTTATCTGTTATGATTTAAAAAAAAAAAAAAAGCCACCAACACACTTCACAAGTGCTAAAGCTCCAGGCTAAATTGGTTGCAAGGCATAAAGCCATCAGTGCATTCAAAGAAATAGTCTCTGCAATTATCACTAATTAACCAGCCCTAACAACCTGGAGCCACTTGGAGAGGTTTATGCTTGAATGTAAATGAGAAGGGAACTGCTGGATAGAGATGGTATGGTATATTTGTTTTGTTTTTACTTCTTTCCGGATATATTTGAGTTTACATAAACATTTGAAGGTTGGATCAGACAGGTTATATAGCACAATGGTAATAGGAATGTCTTTATAAAAACTTTGATACGGTCTAAATTAGGTTTCAAGAAGGAGGGCAGCCATGGGAGTCTTTTTCAATTTTTAATTTCATGCCCTGACCAGCACCTCATACCACTTAATAAATCACAGGTACCTCTGACTTACAACAAGTGAGCAGTGTTTCCCTGGCTTCAGTTCTTGCTATAGATTTCAGAAGGAACAGACACTGCTTGGAGAGAGAACCTGTCAATCTTCTGGTTTAGGCACAGCATGTGTGACCTTTGGTTGACCTCGGGTTCTGGGATTTGAGGGTTAAAGTTGTCTTTTGGCATTTGAGTCTGATTTTTTTTTCTCCAAAGTCTTTAGAGAAATAAAAGATGGCAAAATTGTTTCCTATAGAAGAGTTTAGTGACTACCTCAGTTTTACTGCCTTATGAAAAACACTTCTTCAGGAAAGCACCTCTTTCTCATCTGTTTTTGTTTCTCTTTTAGCATCTAAATTGCAAAGAGCTTGTTTAAAATTAGCACATTCTTCTGCATAAGGGAAGGTAAAGTGAAGGTAATGTATGAAATGTTAAAGTCTACGTGTTTTCAAGGTGGAGCCAGACTGAAACAACCTGACAGGTTGAACGAAACAAAGCCCTCACCTCCCTGAACATGAATTTTCTTAGCACAAATTCTTCCCTCCTGAAGGCAGACAGTTGAGGGGCAGGTGGGAACCTTAAGCTACATAATCATCTCTTTAATAAATGCATTTTTATTGAGCCTGATGTTTGATTACGGGTAAACCATGAAATATATTACCCTACTCCTAAGTGAAGCAGGAAAGCTTTCATAGAGAGGTTTTATTGTTTACATTCAGTGAAAGGAAGAGTCTGACTTGAAGTACTCAGATTTAATCTCTCTCTGAATTAAAATGGTTCTATTGTACTATAGCTGCTAGTACTGTTAGGAAAAGGGAATCCAAGATTTTTGCCCAGCCATAGAATCCCTTCCTACAAGGGAGCTATACATGTGGCCACAAATAAACAAACATGCCTGGTTTATTGGCAGCTGTGCTCAGTGCAAGAAGAGTTTATTTTCCTTTAGGAACCCACAGTTGAATAATGTTCTGGTGCCCTGGCTGTTTCATAACTCTCCATGTAATTAAGCAGTTGGCATGACCTTCTGTAGCAAGATAATAATAGGAGTTAAGCAAAGGTAGGGCGTGTACACAAGGGCACTTTGGACTGCTCAAACTCACAAATACAAGCTTTCAAATAAATGCAAAACTGTCAAATTTGAGGAGTTTTTCCCACCACAGTATCAAACCCTACATACATATACACACACCATGCAAGTTCCTGTAATTGAAGAACTGAAAGGTTCAAAGGGGGTTGGGGGTGGGGGCACAAGCTGTCATTTCTCACACACCACCTCCACTATCCAGATAAGTTTAAGGATGAATACCAAAACCAGTCATTTGCAAAAGGCAAATCAGTATAGATTTCCAAAAGTAAGCTGGTTTTAAGAAAGGAATTATGATCTAAAAAATGATCAGGAGCACAAATTACATGGCCACAAAACACCAAGTAGTTTAAAACCAAGATCCAGTAGAACAGATGGGCACCTTTCACAATCTGAAATCTGAGCCCTGCTGTCCCTGGAGAAGCTCAGTAAACAGGCAACAGGTAGGTATTCTCCAAAGATGGCTACCATCAATGCCTTCCTTTTCTACACACTCATGCTGCTTCTTCCATCAAGATATGCAGTCTAATTCCATCTTTGAATTTGAGCTGGCCTTAGTGACTAGCTAAATAATAAACATGGCAGAAATAAAGCTGCATGATTTTGAAGCCACTTCATTAGAGCCTTGCAGCATCTCCTGGGTATTTTGGGACACTCACTGGTGGGATGCTTCCTCTTGAATGCAGCCTCCATGCTAGCAGAAGTTCAAAGATCATGAGAAGCCATTAGTGGACACCCTGGTGGACAGATGCAGCTGTAATGCCAACCAATAGTCAGTTGCACCTGCTGCCCATGAGAGTGAGCCATCTTGGAGGTGCAGCTGTAGCCAACATCTGCCTACAACTGTATGAAGGACCCTAAGCAAGAATTGCCTAGTTGAGCCCAGTTAACCCACAGACTGGTGAAAGAGAACAATAAATTGTGTGTGTGGGTGTGCGTGTGTGTACCAAGTGTGAAATTCCTTTGTTCATCTTTTGCTTATCAATGTATAAGAGATTTCGTAAATTAGGGATATGTTTCTATTTGTGGATGATGTAGAATTTTGTTTTCTTTTTTGATGTTATTAACTTCACCAAAATGGATCTCGGTGTGAGATGTTATTTATTAAATTTTCCTGGGCCACCATAAACCCCTTCAATCTGAGTATTCAGATCTTTTTTCATTTTAGTTAAGTTTTCTTCTATTACATCTCTGAACGGTTTTTTTTTCTATTTTCTTGTCCGTGAATTGGTATTTCCTGTGTCTCAGATCTCCAATGGCTATTCCTTGTATCCATAATTTCCTTTCTAATCTCTTGTCAGTCCTTTTCCTTAGCCATTTTTGTGATTTTTCTCAACTCTATCCTTTATTTCACTGATTTTGGTGCTTCACAGTGTCAATATTGTTCTTTTACTGCTTCTAATGTAATTTAAATTTCTGTAACAAAATGGCAGTGCTCATCAAACTACAGTCATGAATACTCTACAGTATTTCAAATTTAAAATGCCCTAAAATCTTACAATTTTTAAAAACTTCTTTGAGGAGTGAAAAGAAGAAGCATAACTGGCTTTATTGTAAAAGTGGGAGGGGAAGTGTAAATATAAAAGGATAATTTGGAATGTGTAATGTCTTTACATGCTTTTATTTTGTTTCTTTTCTCCAAATACACATTCCATTTTGACAAAGAATTTAGGAAAATAGCCAAACATGAGTAAGTTTGGCCACACCCAGAGTGAGCTGACAAACTCCCTTCCCTTTCTACAATTCTGTAACATACACGGTTCAGATTGTTAAGAAGTCTCATCAATTCCTCTGATATATCAAGGTTATTTGTAAATAATTTTTTTTCTTTTTTAATGAAATAACCACTGTTTTCTATTAAAGTCAAGAGCACCTCCCAATTGGATCCTGTCCAAAATATCAAAAGAAAGATACGGCAGTCTTTCTATCCCAGAAATAAGTACCTTCTACATAGGCTCAAACAACCAGACCAGATCACTTTTCCCATTCCTTTGGAATAGAATAGCATTTCAGATATGAAATAATTTCACAGATTCTAATTTCAATTATTATGTTCTTTTTTATGAATTTGGAAGCTAAAGTGCAATGGAGGCAGTGCTCTAAAAATAGCTAGCAAACTGTCAGTTGAATAAAGACCAGACTTCTTATTTGTCAATGTATTTTTAAAGTGCATATGGAAATGTGCATGCAAGGATACTCCTGCACCTTAAGAGTAGGTGGAACTACTATTGCAACATTGTCATTTTCTAGGGAAAATTTAGTGGGCAGCTTCCTTTATGTATGGACAAATTAGAGCTGTGCAGAAATTTTCTAATTAGTATGTGGTGATGACTCTGTTCAGTAGCCCTGGCAAAAGGCTCCAATGAGGATAACACAAGAATTTTTTAAAGTCATTTCTCCAAGTATAAAAAAAGTGAACAGAATTAGAATTCTTTGACTTAATAAGGAAGAATTATTCAACTTCAGAAGTGAGAATGCTAAGGGCTAAATTTATTATTTTCAAGTACCTCAGAAGAAGTACAACTCTCTATAGCCCATAAAGAGGAAAATTAGATAACTGTGGCAGAAAGTTGGCTTACATCAAAACAACAACAACAACAACAACAACACCCTCCCAATTACAATGATTGAAGAAAAAATCACCAATGACAAAATAATAACACTAATAATACTTATCAATTATTTAGTATATTATGTCAGTTTATACGTTAAGCACTTTGTAGACTTTATCTTATTTAACCCTCATAATAATATCCTATGATAAGTATTGTTACCTCCATTGAACATTTATTTATTAAACAATTCTTTCTAGTGCCCTCTAGGCCACTGTCCTTAGGCTGCAGGATTAAAAGTTCATAAGTCTAGACAAAGTCCCTGGATTTATGAAGCTTTTATTCTAATGCGGAGGAGAATGACAATAAATAAATAAATTAAATTAATAAATAAGAAAAGTAACTTAGGGTGGAAAGTTATTACACAGAGAATTAAAACTAGAGGGGTAAGACAGTCACTGGGCAAATTAGGCAATCAGAGAAGGTATCTCTGAGATGGTAAGATCTGATTGACAGGAAGGAGCCAGATAGGAAAAGGAAAGTGGCAAGAACACTGGTGACAGAGAGAGCAAGTAGAGACAAGGACCAAAGGCAGAAACAAATTTAACCACTTGTGGAAGATAAAAGGCCACTATGACTGGAGCACAACAGAAACAGGAAAACAGCACAAGAAGACAGTCAAGGGAAGGTTAGAGAACAGGTCGTGGGGCTTACTGAGGGTTAAGGTAAAGATTCTGGATTTTATTCCAAGTATTTTGGGATGTCCTGGGAGAGTCTTATATATCAGAGTGAAATAATCAGATATCTTTTTTAAGCATCATTCTGGCTTCTGTACAGAGATGGACTGTGGAAAGACAAGAATGGAAGCAGAGAGATCATTAAGCCTTTCCTTGGAAGTAGAGAAAAGCTTCTCCCAGGAAAATGGATGCAGGAGGGGACCTGGTCACTTATCTGCTCTATAATTTGGTCATAGCTAGAGTCTGTTAAATTCTCCCACTCCAGGGTTGTCTGGGTGGCTCAGTTGGTTAAGCGTCCAACTTCAGCTCAGGTCATGATCTCATGGTTTGTGACCTGGAGCCCCATATCAGGCTCACTTCTGTCAGCACAGAGCCCACTGCAGATCCTCTGTCTCCCTCTCTCTCTGCCCCTTCTCTGCTGGTTCTATCTCTCTCTATCTCAAAATAAATAAACTTTAAATTCTCCCACTCTACAGTGGTTAGACAGTGTCATAAGAGCACCAATCTGCTATAAAACTTTCCAGCTGATACTGTCTTCCTTGTTTTTAAGTCTTTGCAGCAGTTGACTTACCTACCAACATAATTCCTACCACCCCCAAAAGGCAAACAAAGTGAAAAAAATTCCTTTTTTTTTTTTTTTTTTTTTTTTTTTTACTGTCTTTAGTCAGGTGGAAGTGTCCTAAAATGTGTCTGACTTTAATGGAATATAACTGACTGGGGCCAACTCTTATCTGTAATGCAGGGCTGACCCTACCCAGAAAATCTTTTTCCGTCTTTAATAGTATATCCAAGAAGAATTGATGTACAGGAATTCTTAAGAGATTCCTCATGATACTGGGGGAAATCCAGCCTGCCAAAGTATTGTTAAAAAAAAAAAAAGGTAGGGGCACATGGGGGCTCAGTTAGTTGAGGCATCTGACTCTTGATTTTGGTCCAGATCATCATCCCAGGGTTGTAGGATTGAGCCCTGCATCAGGCTCTGCACTGAGCACGGAGCCTGCTTAAGATTCTCACTCTCCTCTAAAAACAAACAAACAGCAAATAAACACACACCACACACACACACAACACACCTTTTTAAAAGATATTTTAAAAAGGTTTTGATTAGGTTATTCCTCAAATTTCATCACATAATGGGAAATTAACAATGTGGCATATATGATTAGTCCTTTGATGAAGGGTAAAGATCAAAGGAATCATGAACATTGATGTGTCCATCAGGAAATCATCTACATGCATCTCTCATCTTCCTTCTACAATATGCTCAAGTCAATCATGATGTTTAATATCTATGGCCAACATGTGAAACAGATATTAGAAAAACAGATTCTAGTTCAAGAGGGTGATGTAAGAGGATCTGGGCTCACTTTCTCCCATAGACATACCCCATTCTACAGCTACATATGGAACAACTTCCTCTGAAAAGAAAAACGAAAAAACTATCTGAGCAAACAAGGAGAAACCCACATTAAAGCAGGTAGTAGAGACTGGGACACAGTTCTTGCCATAACAGCACCCCTAGTGCAGTGACCCACAGTCAAAAGGGAACTCAAAACCTGGAGCTGCTCCCTGAGGAGCAAAGGACTTCAGCCTCACATCAGGCAGCCCAATTTTTAAGACAAGCACATGAGGGACAAGCTCCCAGAACATCTAGCTTTATAAACCAATGGGGCGCATGTCCACCAGACCCACAAAGCTATAATAATCTGCTTGACTCTCTTGTTAGAGAGACAACAACTCTCTTGTTCTCTCTGAGAACCACCTCCTAAAGGGCTCACACTGGAACCCACATGTCCCAGGGCCCACCATAGAGACAGCCAATAGAGAGATACCCAGATTTATTTGAAAGAGGCTCATTTTCTAATCTTAAAAGTGCTGGCCTGAGAGGGAGGTATCTAAATTAGCACACAGCTAAGTACCTGCTGGCTGGCAGATACCACCTTCATACTCTTCCTCTCCCTCACTCTAACCAATGTGTGCCATCTTTTTTTCTAGAGTAGAAGGGAGGTTTTACATGTTATGGTGCTTTGTTCTTGTGACTTGCCACCCAGGAGATGCCCCTTTGATTGTCTGGCTGGGGCTGGGGCCAGGGAGTGGGGATTGGGGAGACAGCACTTGCATTCTTGGGTCACACATAATTGTAACAACTGGAGAAAGAGTTCTTGGCAATCTACCACCCCCAGGGAACTACAAAGACAGAAAGCTCAAATATACCCCATATTTCTGTGAAAGAGACCTATTCACTTCTGCTGGAGCTTCAGCTTGAAGGGCAGGCTTCAGATTTGGCACACACTGAGGTGCATGTGGAGGTACTCACAGGGAACACAGGCCGAGGGATGCCATATTCATGCTCTCCCTCTGCCTCACTACAGCTCACCAATATCTCCCAGGAAGGAGCTTATACACTTGTCTGAAGCCCCAGTTTGTGGGAATGCTGCCCAGGGTACACCCTCTAGATAACCTGATTGGTGGCTAGTGGGGCTCATCCTTGTGAGGCTTACACTTGTGGTCCCACAGGACTGTATATATTTGCATACTTTAAAAGCTGCTGCCGGGGGGGGGGGGGGTGGTCTGGCTTCCAATCAGCCTGCACCCAGGTGCTGACCAAGATCCTTCCCTCAAGGACACTGAGGACACACCCTCAACTATTGGGAGCTATTAAAAATAAAATATGCTGTATAGAAAATCCAAAGGTTTGAGAGACAACCAAGAGCTAGGGCAGGATTAAACAATAAGGTTCATCTATAGGAGGCCACACCTTCAAGACTGGGACAGGTGGCTGTTTTACCTAATGCATAAAACTAACAAGAGAGTCAAGCAAAAGGAAGAAACAGAGGAATATGTTCCAAATGATAGAACAAGATGAAACCTCAGGGCGGGGAACCATAATGAACTGGAGATAAGTAATTTGCAAGATGCTAGAAAAACACAAGTAAATAAATCCTGAACTTCAATGACTTAAAAAGAAAAAAAGGAATATGGAAATACTTAATCTGTTTCTTGCAACAAATAGGCTGCCCAAATCACATCTACTACAGGACATCGTTATGGTCTGCAGACACAGTGATTTGTCAGTAATAAAAAATAAAAATATCAACAATAATAACAATATTTGTTGAAGGCATCCTACAGATCAGGCACGCATATCAATTGCTTCCAGATCTTTTCCTAAAGATAAAGATGCTTCTAGATCTACTGGTGACATGTGTCCCCAGAACTGAAAGAAATTTCTGCAATATTCTTTGGAACTCACTAGAAATATTTTCCCATTTGGGAAACTTGTTAAACAAAAATTGTTCTTAAGATTTTTTTCTACTTCTCAGGGCGCCTGGGTGGCTCAGTCAGTTAAGCTTCCAACTTCAGCTCAGGTCATGATCTCACGGTCCGTGAGTTCGAGCCCCGTGTCAGGCTCTGTGCTGACAGCTCAGAGCCTGGAGTATGCTTTGGATTCTGTCTCCCTCTGTCTCTGCCCCTCCCCTGCTCACACTCTCTCTCAGAAATAAATAAACATTAAAATTTTTTTAAATATTTAAACAAAAAAAGATTTTTTCTACTTCTCTACCCAACAAAAAGTTGAAGACATTTAGTCTGGATAGAAAGAAGACAGATACCGTATGTTTTCACTCTTATGTGGATCCTGAGAAACTTGACAAAAGACCATGGGGGAGGGGATGGGGAAAAAATAGAGAGGGAGGGAGACAAACCATAAGAGACTCTTAAAGACTAAGAATAAACTGAGGGTTGATAGGGGGTGAGAGGGAGGGGAAAGTGGGTGATGAGCATTGAGGAGGGCACCTGTTGGGTCCAGGAAAAAAATTATAAATATTAAAAAAAAAAGACTTTTTTCTACTTCTCTACCCAAAAAAAGGTGGAGACATTTAGTCTGGATAGAAAGAAGAACTTCCTAATGCCAAAAGTATTAAAAAATAAAACACATATATCATTTAAGTCACGTAGATTTGGCCTCTAATCAAAAAAGAGAAGGAAAAAAAAAATATATATATATATATTAATACAGAAAGCATTTAATTCCTTCTATGCATATGTAAATGGGATTAATGGTGTACTTTGAACATAGCAAGGATCCAGAATTGATGAATCATGTGGCCAAAGCTATTATGTAAGGAAGCTATGAATACATTCAAAGCAACAACAGTATGTTTTCTCTCAATTTTATACAAAAATTAAGGGTTTTCACATGAAGGTAATCACTAAAAAAAATAATGCCACTTGTTCTAGTCCTTAGTAACTGTTAAATGTCACGTTTACATTATTACCTTTTCTCTTTTCTGATTTTAAAAGTAGAATTTGTTCATTAAAGAAAACCTGGGAAATTAAGGTTAAGAAGATAAAAAGAGAAATTACCCATTATCCCACTATCCAGAATTAATGGCCTTAATATTTTTTTTGGAGATTCCATTCCAGCTTTTTTCCTCAAACTTTACATTTTACATAGTTAAGAAACAATGATATGTATACTTTTTAAACTTGCTTTTGTTCACATAGACTTATACTACTAAGTACTTCCTATGTCATTAAAAATTCTTCATAAATATTAAGAGTTATAAAATATTACATTTCTAACTAAGCTCTGTTTGGAATAGTCTGCTTCCTTTTCCTATTATAAAAAAAAAGCACTGAAAATGTAATATTAATAATATCACAACAGAGCTTAAAAAAAAAAAAAGTACAATAGCTCCTATGCCATAAATAAGCAAGCAGAAGTGGTATTCTTCTCCCAATCTTTTATCCCCCAATCTGGGTCTAAAGCAACTGAAAGGATAAACCAGAGAAATCTCCCTAGGTACAGCATATTGATTAACAGGGTAGAAGAACTCAGAGCAACATGAAAGTTGTCAAGTACTTCTTTTTGCCCATTTCACTATCAACTACCATTTCCCACCTCTCTAAGAAAATCCAAAGTCTACTAGCCAGAAAGGTCTGTTGAATATACAGAAATATTTCTGTGTACTAGAACCCCCAATCAACTTCCCCTGAAGTCCCAACACAGAGAATATGTGCTTGCCCAGGACTTACTGGGTTGAACAACCCCAGAGGTACAATTTGTATTATTTTCTGTGTAAAGTTCTCCCCTCAAGTTTTTCAGCATTGCCCCAGACTGTTTCTTCACATTTATACAAGAGCAAAATGAAAAACAGAAGGACAGAAGTATTCTCTGGTGCTTTTCTTAAGTCTTTTGTTGATCTCACTCCAATGCTGTTAGAGTATCCTTTAGCTTTAGTGCCCAAGGCTCCACTTGTCCAGTCAGTTTGGACATATTTTCCACACAGAAAGTCTTTTTAAAAGACTCTCTCTTGGGGCGCCTGGGTGGCGCAGTCAGTTAAGCGTCCGACTTCAGCCAGGTCACGATCTCGCGGTCTGTGAGTTTGAGCCCCGCGTCGGGCTCTGGGCTGATGGCTCAGAGCCTGGAGCCTGTTTCCGATTCTGTGTCTCCCTCTCTCTCTGCCCCTCCCCCGTTCATGCTCTGTCTCTCTCTGTCCCAAAAATAAATAAACGTTGAAAAAAAATTTAAAAAAATAAATAAATAAATAAAAGACTCTCGCATGAGGCACCTAGGGGGCCCACTCAGTTGAGTGTCTGACTTCGACTCAAGTCATGATCTCCAAGTTTGCGGGTTGAAGCCTCACCTTGGGCTCTGTGCTGACAGCTCAGAGCCTGGAGCCTGCTTCAGAGTCTGTGTTTCCCTCTCTCTCTGCACCTCCCCCACTTGTTATTCTCCCCCCCAAAAAAAAATTAATTAAAATTTTTTAAAAATTAAAAATACTCTTCCAGATATAAGGACATAGGGCCTCTCTATAACAAAAATTGAACCAGGACAACAGAGAAACCCCCTGCTCCCACTACCACGCTGGCAAGCACCAAGTAACAAGAAGCAGGAGTCTACTGTTGATTGAGGGTCAGGAGCTCAGAGAGAAACCATATTTGTGGCACAGGAGCACAAGAAAGATATGAAGTTGAAGATGGAGCAAAAACATTGAAAAAACCCTCCAGTAATTCAACCTCCACTCTATGCACAAGGTAATATTGGAGGAATTTGAAGCCAGTGATATACTGAAGGTGACTATAGCAAAAATAAAAAACAAACACAATTTTACTTTTGATTAGACTGACTCAACACTACCACCCTCTTTCCCCCACTACTGGCCTAGGAAAAGAAGGAACATGTCTTTTTGTAGGCATAAAGATTATTTACTATAGTCTCTACTGTTTTACACATTAGATTAGGCACTCAATCAAAAATTAGAAGATACATAAAAAGTCAAGGGAAAACAATTCATTTTCAAAAGACAGAGAAATGAACAAAAAGACTCGGAGATAAACCAGATGTATAACTATCAGAAAATTTAAAATTAATGATTAGCTATCTTACAGAGAAGATGGTAGAGTAGGAGGACCCGAGTTGTATCTCATCCCACAGATACAACTAGGCAACACCCACATCAGTGTAAGTAACCCAGAAAATGACTCAAAGACTGTCAGGACAGACTTTCCACTGCTAAATGGAGAGAAGAGGCCACACTGAAGAGGGCAGAGATGTAGTCAGGAGTTTAAAGGACCTGTGAGACTGACTGAGGGAGGGAAGGATGCTGCAGGTGTGGAGAAGGGAGAGCATATCCTTATACCAACCATTCCAAGCATGGGAAACCTGCATGAAAACTGAAGGGACATAATTCCTCTTGTTCTTACAATCAGCAGGACTTAACACCTCGAACTTTGAAGGTCAGCAGGGTGGCCTGGAGTCCAACAGGAAACTGAGACCCTGACCTTAAAGAAATAGCTTAACAAATAGCCCTGTGGAGATAAAGTATAGAAACAGCAGTTTGAGGAATGCCTGGGGTATACAGGAAGCAGATTTGTTTACCAATGCCAGAGCATGTGCTGGAGGGGCAGGGATTGTAGGGAAACTTCTCCAGGAACAAAGGAGCTGGTGGCTGCCATTTCTCTCCACTGTCCTCTACTCTAGACACATGGACACATCCTGAACTAGCACCACACCAACACTCCTTACACAACCTGCCACAGCATATCCCACTCCCGAATTCTCCTGTGGACACACCCCCTCCAGCCAGGCCTCCCACAGCAGACCTAGCAAATCTTGCTAACACCATGTACTCCCTCCTTGGACTCTCCCCGTAATTCTCCAGTGGCTCTATCCCCTCGAATACATCCATGACTGGAGTCCATCCAAAGCAGTGCCACAAACCTGGCAGAGTGTGAGCAGTCCACAACCAGGGTAGAGCATCTCTCCAATTTAATTCCTACCCAGGGAAACAGATGTAGAAAACCACACATACTAGTCCAAATGTAGCCCTTACAATGGGCTGGGGTCAGACATCTGGTCTAACTTCAGGACCTGCCTACCAAAGAAAGCTTCTCAGGGGACAATGCAGGGAAAGCACCAAGCAGTTTGGTGCTACTGCATCTCTACTGCATCTCTAATAAGCAATTGGTCTAACTCAACTTGAGCCCAAGGCAGCCCCAGACTGGCCCACTAATAATACGGGGACTAAATGTTGCCTACAACAGGCAAAGAGAGCCATGGCAGATGACTAGACTGACAAACACAGCTCAGCCACAACAGCAGGGCTTATGCAACACACCTAGGAGACACCTGTCAAGTGCGAGGTTCTGGTGAACAGGGGACATTGCACTGCTGAGTACTATAGGACCTCTTATTTATAAGGCCACTATTTTCAACAACAGGAGACATACATGACTTTCCCAACACAAAGAAACAGCCACAGAGAGTTAGACAAAATGAGAAGACAGAGGAATATGTCCCAAATGAAAGCACAGGACAAAATCACAACAAGAGAGCTAAATGAAACAGAGATAAGAAATATGCCTGATAGAGAATTTAAAGTAATCATCATAAAAATACCCACTAGACTTGAGAAAAGAGCAGAGGATATCAGCTATTTTTATCTATTTTAAGGGTAAAATAGATAAAAAATAATAGATAAAATAGATAAAAAATAATAATAATAAAAGAACCAATCAGAGATGAAGAACTCAATAACTGAAATTAAAAATACACTGGATGGTGGGGCACCTGGGTCACTCAGTTAGTCAGGCGACTCTAGATCTCAGCTCAGGTCTTCATCTTGGGGTCATGAGTTTGAGTCCCGCATTGGGATCTGCACTGGGAGCAAAGCCTACTTAAAAAAAAACACTAGATAAAATAGATAGTGGACTAGAGGAAGCAGAAAACAGATTAGCAACCTGGAAAGCATTACTCCTGACAGAGTAATGGAAAGCAATCAAGCTGAACAGGAGAGAGAAATAACAATAAACGAAAACTAAGGGAACTCAGCAATACCATCAAGCATAATAACATGTGCCTTATAGGGATCCCTGCAGGAGAGGAGAGAGAAAAAGGGGCAGAAAAATTTTTTGAAAAAAAATATTCCCTAGAAACTTCCCAGATCTGGGGAAGGAAACAGAAATCCAGATCTAAAAGACATAGGGAATTCCTAACAAAATCAACACAGAGGGTCCACACCAAGACACAAAGTAATTAAGATGGCAAAAAGTAGTGCTAAAGAATTTTTAAAATTCAAGAGAAAACAATTATATATAAAGAAAACCCCATAAAGTTATCAGCTGTTTTCCCAGTAAAAAGTTGCAGGCCATAAAGGAGTGGAATAATATATTCAAAGTGCTGGGCAGGGGTGGGGGGGGTGGGGAGAGGGGACCCTATAGCCAAGAATACTCTATGTAGCAATACTATCATTCAGAAAAGAAGGAGAGATGAAGAGTTTCCTAGGTAAACAAAAGCTAAAAGAATTCATCACCATCTAACCAGCCCAATATGAAATGTTAAAGGGGACCCTTTGAGTGGAAAGGAAAGACCGTAAGAGTAAGAAAAATAGGAATCATAAAAGCAGTAAAATTAAGTATATCTACAAAATCATTCAAAGGATTCACAAAATGAAAAGATGTAAAGTATGACACCATATATCTAAAACATGGGGATAGAGGGGAGAAGAGTAAAGAATGGGTTCAAACTTCATTGACCATCAACTTAACACAAACTGCTATATGCTTAAGATGTTATATATAAACCTAATGAGGGGTGCCTAGGTGGCTCAGTCACTTAAGCACCCAACTCTTGATTTTGGCTCAGGTCATGATCTCATGATTTGTGAATTCGAGTACCAAATCAGGCTCTGTGCTGACTGCTTAAAGCCTGCTTGGGATTCTCTCTCTTCTTCCTCTCTCTCTCAAAATAAGTAAACATTTAAAAATAAATATATAAATAAAAATAAATGGTAACCATAAATCAAAAACCAGTAATAGATATGCAAAGATTAAAGAGAAAGGAATCCAAGTATATTACTAAAGAAAGCCAAGAACAAGAGAAGAAAAAAACAGAGAACTACAAAAACAACCATAAAACAAGTAACAAAATGTCAGTAAGTAAATACCTATAAATAATTATTTTGAATGTAAATGGACTAAACGCTCCAATCAAAAGACACGTGATAGAATGGATTAAAAAAAAAAAAAAAAAAGCAAGACCCAACTATATGCTCCCTACAAGAGACTCATTTCAGACCTAAATACACATGGAAACTAAAAGTGAAGGGATGGAAAAGCATTTATCATGCACATGGAAGTGAAACAAAGATGGGGTAGCAATACTTACATTGGGCAAAATATACTTTAAAACAAAGACTGTAACAAGAGACAAAGAAAAATGCCATACAATCATAGAGAGAATAATCCAACCAAATGATATAACAATTATAAATATGTATGCACCCAACAAGAAAGCACCCAAATAAATAAGGCAAGTAATAACAAACATAAAGGAAGTAATCAATAGTAATATAATACAGTAGGAGGCTTTAATACCACACTTACATCAATGGATAGATTATCCAAACAGAAAATCAACAAGGAAACAGTGGCTTTGAATGACACATTGAACCAGATAAATCTAACAGATCCCTTCAGAACATTCCATCCTAAAACAGCAGAATATACATTCTTTTCAAGTGCACATGGAACATTCTCCAGAATACATTACATATTAGGCCACAAAACAAGTCTCAACAATTTCAAAAGATGGAAGTCATACCGTGCATCTTTTCTGACCACAATACTATGAAACTAGAAAGCAATCACAGAAGAAAATGTTGGAAGAACACAAATACATGGAGGTTAAAAAATATGCTACTAAACAATGAGTGATCCAACTAAGAAATCAAAGAGGAAATAAAAAAAAAAAATACATAGTGACAAACGAAAATGAAAACACATACCTCAAGAAGAAAGAAAATCTCAAACAAACAACCTAACACTAGATCTATAGGAGCTAGGAAAAGAACAAACAAAACCCAAAACCAATGAAAGGAAGTAAACAATAAAAATATAAGCAGAAATAAACAAAATTGAAACACCCCCCAAAAACACCACAACAGAACACAGCAATCAAACTAGGAGCTAGTTCTTTGAATAGATCAACAAAATTGATAAATCTTTAGCCAGAATCATCAAAGAGAGAGAGAAAGAGAGAATGGAGACTCAAAATCAGAAGTGAAGAGGAGCAATAACAACCAATACCACAGAAATACAAAGGACTATAAGAGAATATTATGAAAAATTATATACCAACAAACTAGACAACCTGGAAGAAATGAATAAATTCCTACAAACATATAATCCAAAACTGAGTAAGGAAGAAATAGAAAACTTGAACAGACTGATTACCAAAAATTAAATTGAATCAGTAATCAAAGAACTCCCAACAAACAAAAGTTGAGGACCAGATGGCTTTACAGGTTAATTATAACAAACATTTAAAGAAATATTAATACCTGTTCTTCTCAAACTCTTCCAAATTCATTCATGAGGCATTACTCTGAAAAACTGAAAGCTTTTCCCCTAAGATCAGGAACAAGACAAGGAGTCCACTCACCACTTTTATTCAACATAATACTGGAGTCCTAGCCACAGCAATCAGACAACAAATAGAAATAAAAGACATCCAAATTGGTAAGGAAGAAGTAAAACTTGCACTATTTGCAGGTGACATGATACTACATATAGAAAACCCAAAAGACTCCACAAAAAAAAACTAGAACTGATAAATGAATTCAGTAAGGCTATAGGATACAAAATCAATATACAGAACTCTGTTACATTTCTCTACACTAATAATGAAGTACAGAAGGAGAAATTAAGAAAACAATCCCATTTACAATTGCACCAAAAATAATGAAATACCTATGAATAAATTTAAACAAGAAGGTGAAAGACCTGTATTCTAAAAAATATAAAACACTAATGAAAAAACTGAAGATGACACAAATAAATAAAAAGATATTCCATGTTCATGAACTGGAAGAACTAATACTATTGAAATATCCATTTCTACCAAAAACAATCTACAGATTTAATGCAATTCCTATCATGACACCAACAGCATTTTCATAGAGCTTGAACAAACAATCCTAAAATCTGTTTGGAACCACAAAAGATCCTGAATAGCCAAAACAATCTTGAAAAAGAAGAACAAAACTGAAGGTATCACAATCCCAGGTTTCAAGGTATACTACAAAGCTGTTGTAATCAAAACAGTATGATACTTGCACAAAACAGACACACAGATTAACAGAACAGAATAGAGAGCCCAGAAATGAACCCACAATTATATGGCCAATGAATCATCAACAAGAATATACAAGAAAAAGATAGTCTCTTCAGCAAATAGTGTTGGGAAAACTGGACAGCTATGTGCAAAAAAAGGAAACTGGACCACATTTACACTGGACCACTTCTTACACCACACATAAAAATTAACTCAAAATGAATTAAGGACTTAAATTCAAGACCTGAAACCATAAAAGTCCTAGAAGATAGCACAAGCAGTAATTTTTCTGACATTAGCCTTAGCAACATTTTCCTAGATATGTCTCCTGAGACAAAGGACATAAAAGCAAAAATGAACTATTGGGATTACATCAAAATAAAAAGCTTCTGCATGGCAAAGGAAACAATTAATAAAGCTAAAAGCCTACTGAATGGGAGAAGATATTTGCAAATGACATATCAGATAAAGGGTTAGTATCCAAAACATATAAAGACCTCACACAACCGAACATGGAAAAAAAAAAAAAAAAAAAAAAGATGGGCAGAAGATATAAACAGACATTTCTCTAAAGATGACATAAAGATGGCCAAGAGATACATGAAAAGATGCTCAACATTACTCATCATCAGAAAAATGCAAATTAAAACCACAATGAGATATCACCTCATACCCATCAGAATGGCTAAAATCTAAAACACAAGAAACAACAGGTGCTAGCGAGAATATGGAGAAAAAGGAAACTGCATGCACTATTGGTGGGATTGCAAAATGGTGCAGCCACTGTGGAAAACAGAACAGAGATTCTTAAAAAAGTTAAAAATAGAACTGCCCTATGATCCAGCAATCACACTGGGGGATATATATGCACCCCTATGTTTATAACAGCATTATTTACAATAGCCAAACTAAGGAAGAAATTCAAGGGTCCATCAATAAATGAATAGATAAAGAAGATGTGATATACATATGCACAATGGAATATTACTCATCCATTAAAATAGAGTGACATCTTGCCATTTTCAACAACATGGATGGACCTAGAGAGTACAATGCTTAGTGAAATAAGTCAGTCAGAGAAAGACAAATACTATATGATTTCACTCATACGTGTAATTTAAGAAACAAAACAAATGAACAAAGAAAAAAAGAGACAAACCAAAAAAAAGACTATTATGGCTACCAGAGGGGAGGTGGGCGGTAAATGGGTGAAATAGGAGAGGGAATTAAGAGTAAATTTATCATGATGAGCACTGAATAATGTATAGAACTGTTGAGTCACTATATTGCATACCTGAAAGCAATACAACACTGTATGTTAACTCTACTGGAATTAAAATAAAATTTAAAAAATATTTAATAAAATAAAATGACCAAGTAAAAAAAATAGATAAAATAACATATCTTAAACACTCTAGTGGAAAAGGTGAACAGCATACAAACCCAGATGGAAAATTTCACCAAAGAAATAAACATTTTAGGGAAAAAAAACAAAAATGCTATATAAATTTTTTAAAAATCATAACAAATAAAGAACGTCTTCAACTGACTGATCAAAAGATTCAACAAGCCAACAGGAAAAAAATAAGTGAGAAAAAATTAGTGAACTTGAAACTAGGTCAATAGAAATTATGCAAACTGAAACAGAGAAAAACAAGTGAAGAAAAGCAAATACTAAATAGAACCATTAGAACTATGGGTATAACATATGTGTAGGGTGGAATAAATATTTGAAGATATAAAAGCTGAGTATTTCCCCACAAAAATAATGAAATATATTAAGCCACAGGTCCAAGAAGTTCAGAGGACCCCCAAACAGATAACAGTAAAAGAGGAGAAGGGAGAGAAACAAAACTCACACCACAAACATATATCTAGACCCATAATACTTAAGTGGCTTAAAACTTAAAGAGAAAATCTTTAAGACACTCAAATAAAAAGGAAATATTACATACAGAGAAACAAAGCTAAGACTGACAGTAAGCTTCTCATGTGAAACCATATCAAACAAGATAGAATGATACCTTTAAAATGCTGGGGGTGGGGTGGGAACTATTAACCCAGAATTTATGCCCGGTGAAAATACATATCAAAAAAGAAAGAAAAGACTTTTTCAGACAAGTAGAAACTGAGAAAATTTGTTACTAGCAGACTTACACTACAAAAAAAAAAAAAAAAGAAATGTTAGAGGAGGCTCCACAGGTAGAAGGGAAATGATACCAGATCAAAACTTGGAATGTGAACCAGTCAGAGCCCCAGAAATGATCAAAATAAAGATTTTCCTAGCTTTGGGTGAATGAAATTCTTTTTAATATAAAAAACTCAATCTAGTCGACTCTATTGGTGCCCCGCCCAGCCCTCCTTTATTGTACTGGTGCAAGGATTCTCCTGGTTGCCCAAGAGGGAAGGGGTGTGGGGAGGGCTTCTATCAGCTCACAGATGCATTCCACCCTTCAGAATTGCCCTTGGCCAGTGGCAGCCACTTGGAGATAGAATATATGGGACGTTGTGCCCTGCCCCTGAGGAAGGCCTCCAGCCAATAACTAACAGATATGGGGTACCATAAAGACCCACTGCCTTGCCTCAATGGGGAGTAACTCTGTAGTACTATTCATGTTTTAGAGTTCCCTGAATCTACATCTTTGCCTTACCTTTTCTCCTGTCCTAGCCTGCTTCCTTCCCTTTATTACAGATTTCACCTGAGAGCTCTCCCTCAAGATTCAATTTCTCAATCTCTGAGGACTCTGATAAAGACACTCAACATTTTACCACAAACAGTGATCTTAGCCATAGGTTTTTCTACATGTTGTTTTTCAAATTAAGAAATTTCCTCTATACCTTGTTTCCTAGGAGTTTATATCAAGCAAGAATGGATGCGATTTTCTGTAAAAAAAAAAAAAAAAATAATAATAATAATAATAATCTACATTTATTTATATGATCACGTGATTTTTCTCCTTTATTTGGTTAATATAATAGCTTTTGTATAGTAATTCAGAATTCTTAGAATAAATGTAACTTGGTCATAATTTTTTAAAATAACTTCTTAATCTATTAAAACTTTTCAAATTGTAAAAAGCAAGATTTTCTTTTTCTTTTTTTTCTCTTTTACAAGAGTTCTTCCATAAAGATTAAAGGGAGAAAAACTCATTGAGACTAAGCAGGGAGCAGCAAGAGAAAACCCAAATATATTTAAATCTTCCAAAGCTGCTAACAGAAAGAGGAATACTGGCACATTTCTTATTCAAGGAGTCTGTACCAGCTCTGCAAAAGGAACAGTCCTGCCTGCAGGCAAGGGTGGAATGAGAGGGTCTGCAAGTACCCATCAATCTTCAGGCTTCTAAAACCAGCTTTTGCTTGAAGAGCCAATAAAACTCTATGCTGCAACCCATAGGCAGAGCCTTTCTGAGGATCAAAACACATGGCTCATCAATCCCATAGGATTATGAGAGTAGGGAATATAAAAGGAATCCACAAACTGGCATAAAGCCTTTAATATTGACAGATTCACAGATTTTTATCAATTTGTGTCACAGAACATCTTCCTCATCTTTCCTTGTTCCTTTAAAAGTTGGAGGAGCTTGACCCCAATTGCCAGTCATTCCATCACTAAATACAGTACTTGTATTTATTAATGAGAAAATAAATAGCCATCAACATTGTAACTAGAAAATACATTAATCTTCACGTATGGAATAAAGACACCAAAACCCCCCAAATACACAAGCTCTGGAATGATGAGTTTACCCTGCTCCAAATAACTCATTCAGTTCCTCTTGTGACCCCCATTCTTGAGATGGCTTGAAAGACTGGTGACATAGTCTTTATCTGCAAGACTGAAAGATTTCCAAGTTTGTCAACTAATGTAAAATGTTTTTGCATTCTCTGCTAAACTCTACATTCCTCCAGGTCTATGAATATGTCTTGTCTTTTGTTCTGTCTTTCCTGGCAAAGTACCAAGGACACAAGAGATCTGGTCAATTATTATTGAATTAGATATGACTGGCCCATGTGTCTCAACACTGGACCTTGACTTCACTAACACCATTATTTAACCAGGTGTGCTACTGAAGAAAGTACCCACAATGGCACTGAAGACAAATACTCTGCCAAAATAGAAATCCTAAAAATCTCTGAAATTATCACCTTTCTTTAAATTTTCTATTGTCCTTCCATTTATATACGAGGCCCAGTGCTTACTGGATGCCTTTAACCTGAAGATCTGGGCTGCTAAGAGTACTTTTGAAACAGTCAGTCAATTGTGAAATAAATACTCTTGATCATCTGATAGCTGACTTGTGACTTGGTTTTTCAGGGAACTCTCCTATGGCTCAGTTTAATCATTATATCAAAGAAGAGGCTGTGCCATTTGTAAGCTCAAAACACGATCATTAGGAGAAACTGGCCTCTCCCTTTACTCTTCAAGACCCAGTCTGTTCCTTCCCACCTTTTATAAGCATATTTCCCTGAACAATCTTATTGGGGATGCAGTTAGTATTGACCTTAAAATTGTTCCAATTTGGGAGGCAACGATCCTTGGAAAATGGCCACCATTCCTTACATTCTTGGTTTTTACCTTTTACCAGTGCTCTGATTCAAAGCATTTTGGCTTAAATGGCATTATATCAAGTTGCACCAACTAATTTTACTTCATAGATCTCAGAGATCATCAGAATTTTGGAGCTAGAAGGAACCTCAATGACTGACTAGTCAATTCCATTGTACTAAAATTGGGCTCCAGAATAAATGCATTAGCCTATATCTATAGACAGATTCAAGATGAAAATTCAAAGCATTTTGGCTTAAATGGCATTATATCAAGTTGCACCAACTAATTTTACTTCATAGATCTCAGAGATCATCAGAATTTTGGAGCTAGAAGGAACCTCAATGACTGACTAGTCAATTCCATTGTACTAAAATTGGGCTCCAGAATAAATGCATTAGCCTATATCTATAGACAGATTCAAGATGAAAAATCAAGTCTGCAGTCTTTCTAGTGAAGACACTGTACTACCCTCTATGCATAAACCAAATCTGAGAAAATGATCTCATGAGTTCATGCCCAGCAACATGAAAATATTCCCAAGTCTCTAGAAGCAATGTGATAATTTAAGCAAGCAAGACCTCACTCCAGATTTCCCCCAAAATGAAATACCAGGGCTGCCCTGAACATTGATGCCTCCTGGGTAATTTCTGCTAAATTACAAGAAAGGACAGGGTCATTGCCTTATTTTGACAGATCCTTTTCACACTTCTGATCCACATATCCTCTTATTCCTACTTTTATTAGGATTAACTGGAATAGGTCTCAAACATCTTATCAAGCAATATTAAGAAATCTCTCTCTGCTATTTTTCCTACCCATTCCAGCCTAATACCCTCTCCTCTAAGGATGGCTCCACAAAAAAAAGAGAGAGTAGAGACCAGTTACTTCTAGAGTCTAGGAAAGGAGCCTGCTAAAAAATGCCTTCCCTTCCAATAATAAATTGTTTTTTCTGACCTCTATGTGAATAGAACTTGAAAACTTGAGCTTTGAGTTGTGATTTGATAC
Organism: Lynx canadensis; assembly: GCF_007474595.2. Classification (NCBI taxonomy): domain Eukaryota; kingdom Metazoa; phylum Chordata; class Mammalia; order Carnivora; family Felidae; genus Lynx; species Lynx canadensis. The sequence continues at coordinate 124,960,602 of NC_044303.2, forward strand.
CTGAAATTCCTTTCATTCCACAATTAAAGATAAGGCTTTCAGGGTAAACATAGCAGAACTAAGCATTCCCTGGATTCACTTAAGCACATAAAGGGATAGAGACTGACTTGGCTCAATTCTTAGATCTAGTTTTGGAAAACAAGAGGAAAAGGAGAGGTCAAGGGCACTGAAGGGAGAGTGAACACAGGAAAAAAGAAAGGCTGGAGGCATTGAAGAGAAAGTCTGCCCACTTCACCATCTGCCCTGAAAAATGCTATGTGTAATTGCTTCCAGGTCTACTCCTCATTTTATTTATTTATTTATTTATTTATTTATTTATTTATTTATTTATTTTTTAAATATTTATTTATATTTGAGAGAGAGAGCGAGCAGAAAGACAGAAAGTATGACAGCTGTGCTGACAGCTCAGAGCCTGATGCAGGGCTCAAACCCACGAGCCGTGAGATTGTGACCTGAGCCCCCTCATTTTTTTTTTTTTAAATCAACTTTGACCACAAAGGCAACTGTTACTGGTCTTCAAATGGACAAGAATATCTTTGGGTGGCATCTATCTAGATGAAGATGAGTGGGAAATAGAGTCTTATAGGTGTACTAGAAAGAGATTTTAAAACATATAATATCCTTTTATACCTAATTGTATTACTTAATCAGGATGATATTTTCTATTATCATGGTCGTTTCAAATAAGGAACTCAAAGTGGAAAAGGAATCACAGATTTATAGAAAGCAGAAAAATCAGCTCCCTGTATTCCCATTAAAGTGTTGTCTGTATTAGAAGTCACAAAAAAAATGAAAGATAAACATTCATGTTAAAGAAATTTCCAAATTGATATGATTGCTTCCACAAATGAAATACTGGAAGCAGTGATGATGTTGAGAAAGTGGTAGAACGCAGTCTGTTTTTATTTTCTAGGGGAAAACAAGGCAGAGAAAGAGAAGGAAAAAATAGTGGATAGTGCTCCCATTTACACACTGCCTGGGTTAATATGTAATTGACAAGCTTAATGACTGCATAATAATTGCCTCTATTGTTTACTGTCTGGATGGTGGCCAGTCATCACTCTGCCCACCAGAGGCTTTGAGTTTGTAAGGAATGCAGTGAGTAGCTGCATGCCAGGGTCTACATGCCAGGTGTAACCTAGCTGAAGAAGACGTTCAGGAGGAAGTGCATGGGGAGACCTGGTGATGTTCCCAGTGGTGGGGTGTGTCTCTCTGCTCTTGGTAAATAGTCTCACTTCAAAACTGCTATGTGAGTTGTGGCAGAACAGAGCTATGCTGGGCTCCACTTGAAAAAGACAAAGAAAGGAAAACTCTCATGATCCAGAAAAAGTTCTCATTTCTGTCCTATCCAAGCTGTAAAAAAGAAGAAGGAGGAGGAGGAGGAGGAGGAGGAGGAGGAGGAGGAGGAGGAGGAGGAGAAGAAGAAGAAGAAGAAGAAGAAGAAGAAGAAGAAGAAGAAGAAGAAGAAGAAGAAGAAGAAGAGGAGTGTTCCCTTGGCTGTTCTTGCACTGACCTGGGATGTGCTGGGAAGTACTCATCTTTCATGTTTGTTTCATGTCTCAGATTTGCAGGGATGTGAGAAGACATTCCTCCTTACTGTTTCCTGATCCACTTTCTAAGTTCTTGCCTCTTGCTCTTCATAATGTGACATAGGCAAACAGACCAAGACTTTCAGTCATGAACTATAGAAAGGATTTCCGTGGAAACGTACGATGAATCCACTGCTATGGTGCTGATCTTGTCTCATCTTGCCTCTTGCAAGGACCAAGATGGTTTGATGTACAAAAACAAGTGTAATTTATTCTCATGTGGTCTTGTTCTGATCTGGGTTACAAGTGTTCTCCCTGATTACCTTAACTTTCATTGGTTTCTTCATTGTCCAATAAATCAAGTTCAGATTCCTCACACCTGAGAAGGCTCTCCTACTACTTTCCCTACCTTCCCTTCCACTTCAACTTAACACTGCTTTATTGTGTTGCTCCATCCTTTCTTCTGCCTAACTAGATGTCTCCTTCTACTCACTCCCTCTCCATTTAAATCATGTTCCTCTGCTGCAAACCTTGTAGTATCTCCCTATTATACATTCTCACACACCTTGTCCTTTTCCTTCATAACACTTATCCCTATACATGTATGGCTTATACATATAAGCCATAAAATGCTTATATGTATAGTCATCAGTGGAGCTACTTTCTTCCTCACTACACAATGAGATCTCTAAAGATAGGGACAACATGTATTATGTTCTGTGACACATATCTAACAGCAAACTGGTAATAGGTGCTTAGATTGTCAAGTTAATAACTATATTAATGGTGATGAACACCAGTTCAAATTTCCACTTCCTTCATAAGATGGACCTTCAACTTTTCCAGCTGAGTATATTCTTGTTAGTCATCATCTGAAGTAGCAGGTGAACTTTGTGCTTCATGCTGGCACTATCATTCTCCATGTTTTGTCAGCATTATCAGGATCTTAGTCTTATCTCCTCTGTTATTCTAAGGCTCCTTGACAGAAGGGACTCTCATTCATTCTTTATATCATTCACAACTTTAATCACAAAAGTTACCTAAATGGTACTCAAAACCTGTTGTCTGAATGATGGATAAATCTTTTATGTATTACCTTGTTTGCTTAATGTCTATAGTCTCACATTAGGCAAACACATCACCCTTCCTACAACAGAATTTAAATAAATAAATAACCAGTTGACATATCTTTTCAGCATTTCAGAGTTTTAACTATGTATGTAGCATATGCTCCTTCCAGGGGCATTCCATTGTGTTCTGAGAAGTCTTGAGTTTAAAGCTGTGAAGGCAGGGCATGAAGAAGTTCTAAGTTTTGGGCCAGAGACAACAGAGGAGGTTAAGAGCCTGAAGCAGCAGGAAAATGAAGAGAGCAGGAATAAGTATTTGCAACAGATGATTTAGGTGGAAAAAACTGTATGCTTTAAGAAACTCAAAAGAGTGACGGGCTTTGAGCTTAAGCCTTTATTGTTTATAAACTTGAGCTAAGGTCTTCATCCTGAATATACTGTGTCACCTTGCTAAAATCACTTTTCTCCCTGAATCTGTTTCCCCATGAGTGAAATGACACAAATTATGCTTATATTTCAGATTGTTTATGTAATTCGTACAATAAAAAGTGAGAAATTGTTCTTATCAGCCCAAAAGGGTTATGTAACTGGGATCACCTAAATGGTGGTTAGGACTGAGAACTGGAGTGAGACAGCTCAGATGGTCTAGGAGACCACAAAGCAGAAGCTTATGTTTCATCAGGAGAGTAAAAGGACCATCATCCTTAAGGCCCTAGAGTAAATGGGGATTAAAAAGTTAAATAAGGAGGAGGTAGTCAGAATTTGAGGAAGGAATGTGGGGGGATGGGGCAGATAGAGCAACTACACAGAATATGAATGAGGCATAAAGTACACAGGGGGTAAGACTAAAAGAGTCTTAGGAGAAGGTAAAAGGGGGACACCCAAGGAAAGAGGAGAGCTGGGCAGGACAGGGACCTCAGTATTTCTTCTATGAGATATAAGATAACATACAATGAGAAGAGATTGAAGAGAGGGAATCCAGGATCCCATAGATTTGGCATCATGGAAAAAGGCTGGGAGCCAAGGGGCTCCCACAAAAAGTAGACCCCTACATCTTAATCTTTCACAATGTGATATGTCAATTACATCTCAATAAAGCTTGGGAGGAAAAAAAAAAAAAGGACTACCTACTTCCTGCTTACCAGATCCAATCAACATAACATGGCAAGCCAGTGTGATGTTTTGTGGAATAAGATAAAAAAGATTAATTCATAGAGGTGGAAAGGAAAATGGTGGTTGCTGAGGGCTGGGAGAAGGGAGGGAATAGGAAGTAAGTATTTAATAGATATGGAGAGTTTGGGTTTTTGCAAGATGAAAAAAGTTCTGGATATGGATGGTGGTGACAGCAGTACAACAATGTGAATGTGCTTAATGCCACTGAACTGTATACTTAAAAATGGTTAAAATGGGAAGTTTTATGTTACGTATATCTTACTACAATTTTTGAAGGAAGGAAGGAAGGAAGGAAGGAAGGAAGGAAGGAAGGAAGGAAGGAAGGAAAGAAAGAGGAAGAAAGAAAGAAAGAAACTTAAAAAGAGTCAGTTGTACTCTCTACTAAGAGAATATAAGAACAGGAGCAGTAAAGGAATCCCTGAAGAACTGATGAAAGGAAAAGGGACCACAGAAACCAAAAGTGGAGAAAATGTCCAAGCCAGGCTGTCTTCTTCCTAGAAATGCAACCCACTACATTTTCCAGATTCCTCTGCAGTTGGGTGTGGCCAGGTGGCCAAGTTTTAGCCAAACTAACATTAACAGAATGTTGTAGGCCACTTCCACAAACCAGGTACACAAAAATCTTCCACCTGTGTTTCTCCATGCTGTTTTCCTTCTGAAGTGTGGGTGCTCATGGCCAGGGCAACTTTGGAAGCCACATGTTGAAGACAATGAAGCCGCAAGACAAAAGGAGTTCAGACTCCTGCATCACTGCTTGAAGGATAGAACTGTATCGATCAGGACATCTATTTTAACTATCAAGACATCTATTTTAGACATAACATCAGCAAGAAAAAACAAGTCTATTGTGTCCAAGCCAATATACAGTTGGAGGTGAATTCATTATAAGAGTTATCATTACCTTAACTGGGGAGGCTGGGGAGGTGACTAAGGAGCCCACTGGCTGCATTTTTGAACAATCAAGTGAGAATTATAAGAAGAGAAAATGGAAAAGGCTGGGAGAAAGAAAATAAAGGCAGAGGGTATCTATGGATAGTCTTTGAAACCAAGATACAAGAAAAAAAAGAATAACAAAATGTGGCTTTTAACAAATGTGGTTAATAAAGCATGTGCTATTACACATCATGATCCAGTCAGTCCATATCCGTCCCTATTTATTGGCTCTCCTCTACTCTATGACCTTGGCCATGGCACATACCCTGTCCTAAGCTTTCTATTTATAGCCACAAGAAAAAATATCAACCAAGTTTCCAATACAGGTTTTTAAAAAACTCCAAGTTCCTTCTCTTGCTTTCCCTCTCTCTCTTTTTCCTCCAAATAATTTTTAATTGTTTAATGTGGGAAAATGTTTTATGGGAATTGCATTCCTTTCTGAGCCACTGCCTGGGTCATTTAAAACTAAACAATAGACAAAACAAAGGGAAACATTAACTTGCGGGGAGGGTGGGGGGGACTTTATAATAACAACCTTCAGGGCTGATCTAGGATTGGCTAAGATGATAAAAGGAGTTAAAAATTTGTGGCCATCCAGGCTACATAAAAATAATATTCAGCTTTCGCCTCTCCTCCTCCCCAACAGGTATGCTCCAGAGAGATGCCTAATTAATTCTGTAGTCCTATCAGTTCCTATTATTGCTAAAATGTTCTCAGATTCTCAGATAAGTCACAGGCCAGTGAATTAATATAGTTGCTAACGGCTAAAGTTTGCAGAGACTCTAAAGCCATTCAAGCAAAAACAAGGTATAAACAGAATTCATTTTAATGACTACTATTATTTTTATTATTTTAAGCAGATAGGTTTATCCAGGACATGCAAACTTAGCTTTTGAGTCTTGGTCGTAAACCTTTAGGCACTTTTCTAGCTCTTGTAATAACACCAATGAGAGATTAAACTAGAAAGTAAATCTACAAATGAGTAGCCATCTTATAATTAGCAAGCACTCTCCTTTATATAAAATTCCATGACAGCCTTTAATAGCCATACTTTATACTCACCTAGAGCCTTTCATCTGAAAAGCTCAAAGCACTTCTTGCTAATACCAGTGCCAATTATCTCAAACTTTTTGTAAGTCAGGGAGCTAGAATTTCCATCCACAAGGCATTTTGGTCATTGCTGGGATCTGAGCCCTTCTGTCTCCATCCCATGTTGTTGTGGGTAACACTCTTTCCCCAGATCACAGCCCCACTCCCAGCCCAATTAAGGGGAGAAGGGATCCTATCAGGGCAAGAAATACTGGTTTTAGCCACATTAGAGGCAATGGGAGGAAAAGAAGAGGTCAGCCTTTGGAATTAGACCTGACTACACAACATAGCTTTAAACAAATCATCTTAACCTCTCTGAGCTTCAATTTGCTCATCTATAACCAAGAATATAAAATAATACTACAGTTCTTGGCACACCGTAGGCACTCAATAAATACCTGCTTGAGACTATAAAACCATATCATCCTTCCTATCACTAATTTCACTGGATTTTTTTTTCCCACTAGATTTTTTAAACCAAGCAATGTTTTATCTGTTTAATATTGGCTGAGAGTCTGCATGGGAATACTGACCGTGGTAGGGACTAAATAAATGTTAGTGAAGTTGCACTGGTATAGAAGAAGTGTATATCCAATGCCCACGAAAACCAAACTATCTTGGGTTACCCATAAAAATAAGTCCCATATTTTTTCAATAAGTGCTAACCCGTGGATATGAATGATTTATACTAGTACAATTGTAACCCTTTTTAGTATACTTGAGGTGATTTTCCAAATCCCTTATGTCCTGTATTTATAAACAAAGGTGAATATTGTTAGGAATTTTACCACTTTTTAAAATACCAAATAATAAGTTATTAGTTACAGAGATCTGTTGAAGAAAATCTTATGTTATATAAACTTAAATGTATTACTATGGTTTATGGATTCATTTGGGTTATTTTTAGAAGGCAAAAACTTAGTCCTTTCAGCTATCTGAAGACAAAATTGTATACTTCCCATTATAAATATCACATTTTCATTAGATTTTTCATAGTTCACCAAAAATGCAGCCAAATCATTTATTAGTCAAGAACTATAGAGTCAAAAGGAGTCCCTATTCCCTGGATTTGAAAACGTTAAAAAAAATTCTAGAGGGTATAATGCTAAGTGAAATAAATCAGAGAAAGACAAATACCATATGATTTCACTCATATGTGGAATTTAAGAAACAAAATAAATAAGGGAAAAAAAGAGATAAACAACAACAACAACAACAAAAAACAGATTCTTAAATACAGAGTACAGACTGTCACCAGAGGGGAGAGGGACAGAGGATAGGTGAAATAGGTGAAGGGGATTAAGAGTATACTATCATATGAGCACTAAGTAATGTACAGAATTGTTGAACCATTATATTGCATACCTGAAACTAACATAACACTGTATGCTAATTATACTTGAATTTTAAAAATTAATTTAAAAATGTTTTAATTATTAACTTACTTGTTAGGCCATGACAGTGACATCACTTACCCAGAACTGTTTTACCAACCTCAATCAATTCAAAACATGGTAATGATCAAACAGTAAGGACAAGAGTTAGGAGGAGCTTCTGGGTAGGCAAAATAGGTATTAGGAACATTTATGTCTAACAGTCATGAATTTCATTCATAAGAGATACTTTAGCATATCACTCAGAGCTAAGTTACCCTTACTTTGTCCACAATTCTAACAAGTTTTCATTTGATTTCTCCCACTGTCAGTAGTTTAAAAGCAGCAAATCAGAAGTATGTAGACATTAGAAGGAAGAAGACTTCTTACAGCTGTCATCCAATAAGCCAGCAAATTAACAAGCTCTTTTTGAATGGTAACTATTTTCTAGCACTTTAGTAGGTACTAAGGGACAGAAAAGTGTAAGTTACTATCCTTGCCCTCCATAGCTTAATACTTCTGTTGAGGATACAAAAGAGCTCCACACAGGAAACAAATAGAAACAAATAAATTACATACCACTGACCATAGCTTTAAAAACTTCAGAGAAAAGAGAAATCACCATAGAAGAGAATACAAAATATTTCATTGAGGCCAAATCTTTTTTTTTTAATTTTTTAAAAAAGGATACAAACAAAATATTAGAGCAAGCCCTGTGTCTGAAGACTTAAAAAAAAAAAAAAAATATGTGTGAAGGGTGATGCCTTATAATCATTGTGGGAGACCCTTAAAAGTTTAAAAAAAAGTTTTTCTCAGAAGAGAAAATGAACAGGGACAATTAGGTAGCGTCAAGTATCAAATACAGTGATTTCTTTGTGTATATCTGGAAAACCAAATAAGGATAAATCAGCTTACAGTGCAGAAGCAAAGACTGCACTAAGGCATTGAAATGTATTTTTAAATATAATCATTTTTTTTTTAAGTTTTCCTTTTATATACTGCACTTTCAATGGTTTTAGTGAGGGGCTCCTGGCTGGCTCGGTCGGAAGAGCACACAACTCTTGATCTCAGGGCCATGAGTTCGAGCCCCATGTTGGGTGTGGAGATGGCTTAAATAAATTTAAAAAAATTTTTTTAATTAATTAATTAATTTTTTTTTAATTTTTATTTATTTATTTTTGAGAGAGAAAGAGCACAAGCCGGGGAGGAGCAGAGAGAGACAGGGAGACACAGAACCCGAAGCAAGCTACAGGCTCTGAGCTATTAGTGCAGAGCTCAACATGGGACTTGAACTCATGAATTGCGAGAGCATGACCTGAGCTGAAATCGGATGCTTAACCAACTGAGCCACCCAGGTACCCCTTAAATTTTTTTTTTTAAACAAATAAATAAACGGTTTCAGTGCAACTGCATGGAGGCAGAGTAATGGGTGCAATGACCATTCAGTAGTACTGGTTGCATGACCTATGTAAGGTCATCCTCCCCTGCCCCACTCTACCAGCTCTGCCAATCCATAGGATCACTGACACCTTCCCAGCAGAAATGGCTCTCCTTCACGAGTTTCAAAGAGATTTTAATCTGTAATCAGGATTCTGAATAAGAACTTCATGAACTGCTCTACTCATGACCCAAGTTGGCAAAAAGGGCCAAGTCTATCTGCCAGCATCAGTGGACAACAATGATGATAAAGACCATGGGCCAAAGAATCTGAAGGAGAACAAATGTGCACACACCAAACTTGCCGCCTGATTACTTGGTGACAGATGCTGGCCTGGATTTAAAGGGCACCAAGATAACCCCCAATTAAATCTCTTTCCCATCCACAAGAAAAGCAATGCAGTAGGGTGAATAGAGGATAATGGTTATTTCTCCCCCAAGTAAAACACAGGCAATAAAAACAATAAAGTTCCTACCAGCCAGATACAACTAGTGACATATATTCCAGGTAAGTGCCATTTGCAAATCTGTCCTAGATCAAAGATAGCAGAGAACAGTCCTCCAAAAAATGAAAGAATATTTTCTCATTTTCTTTGATGCCATTCACAATGTAACATTCACAAATATGACATACTTTCCATTCGATTGGCATTATCAATGTTTTCTCCATCACTTTTTAAGTCTAGACTCTAGACAATCAACATTGGATCAAGCCGCAATGTGCAACATTTGTGAGTGTCTATGGTTTAAATACTTCCACCATGGTCAGTTTCAAGCTTCCAATATAACATTACTGAAAACAGAGTTGGAAAGGGATGAACAACAGCCCACCATTATACAGTGTTTCTAACACACAGATACAATAGATGTAAGCAATCTCAAGAGCACAGAAATATCTAAATGCAGTAAAATAATTAGGAAGTGGTGAGTTTTTAGGACGCTATTATCTTCATGTTTAATATAATTTTTTAGTCATGAGTTTATACAACTTAACTTTTAATAATGGCTGTATGTATATAACAGGGCTCACATAACTCCTAAAAACTGAACTATCAGTTCTCAAGAACCAGTATGAGCCAGATCTAACACAACATGGATTCCATTCATTCCTAAGACCTACCTATATTCCCATCCTGATTTCAGGAGCTGACAAATGCCCTCATTTGTCCAGTCTATATAGATCCAGTTGCTTTCTGGTCACCTTCAACCAAAAGAATCTTGGCTTATTAAAGAGATCCCTGCCAGCTAAAGCAGATGAAGATGGCTTCATCTAAGAGGCAAGGTTACAGCTAACACCTATGAAGGAGAATCTTCCAGCCAACTTAGATTTTTTTTTTTAACTGGACTTCCCACCTTGTTAAATAAAATTTCCAACAATGAAAAGCCTGGGCATGCCATGCAATGGTCACTTTAAATGTCTTCCCCACATGAAGAATGTTTAATCAGCTGAGCAGAGCCTGCAGGCCCCACAGGAGTCGGGAGGATGTTAACAGCTCACAACCACTCCTGCATTCCCAGGAGCCCCAGCATCACTTTGTGAAACTGTACAGGGTGGAGTCCTGGCTTTTCCCTGGGGAGGAAGTGGCTGCTGAAATGCCAGATGTGCCATTCCCACAGCAGCTGGTGGAGGGCCCATCTCTCCCAGGGTAAGGAGCAGCCTCCGCAGAGACCAAGCCCCGGAAGTCTACAAAATTTCCACAGACTTGCCAGGAGAACCCAAAGCTGTGCAGGGCCTGAGGCAACACTGGATGATAAATAGAACATTATTCAGGGCCGATGCTCCCACCCACCTCCTTTGTTTCCGGCCACCAGTGTTTGGAAAACCTGTTTAAAGAGTTATTCCAAGTGTTTTCAAGCCTCTGATCTGTCTTCAAAAATATCCTTGAAGAGGAAACAAAGGTTGTTTGCGAACAGTGGACTGGGTAGAAATGACCAGGAAAAGTCTTTCCAGCACACCTAGATGAAAGCCACAAATTAGGTTTGGGGAGGGCTTGGACAGAAACCAGCTGTCTACCAGTCTGCTGTGCTCTGCTTGTCCTGCATTTTAAAAAGGGGCGGGGGGGGGGCAGCTGAAGTCCACTCCTCTGTGTGAAAGCTGGGGAGTGGAAAGATGAGGGCAGAAGAGAAATGGGGGGGCAGAGGTGGGGAAGTTACAGATGATTGGAAAGAGGGAGACGGCGAGACATGGAAAAACAGCAGGGAAATCAAGTGAAATCTTGTTTAATATACATTTTCTCAAGGGGGTTGAGCTGAACTCTACAGTCATGCATCCAGAGTTGATTAAAAACCTGAAATTTCCTGTAATTGGACCTCATTAATAAATTCCTCAGGGTTCCAGGAGGCTCTGAAGAGGTAAAACAAGGGTTTGGAGAGATGAGAGCAACGGGAGGTTGTACAATCCCAGACCATGGAGTTAATTCCATTTAATCAGCCTGGAGAAAGTCTGTATTCACAACAATCCCTGGAACCTGCTGAGCACTCCTTCAGCAGGGCAGGATTTTCTCTCATTCACTGCATCCTTACTTTTTAACCCCTACTTCCAACATGGATAACGGACTGCCCCCAAAGTTCTCTGCAAGTCAAGTGCAAGTCAACTTAAGGAACCTCACTGCTGCTGTGGTGGGTGTAAATTACAGTGATTGAAACAAGAGAGGCTGCCACCTCCCAACCTCCTCTGTTCATTTTCATCCACCACGTTCACCACAGCTTTCCCACACCCATCTCCTCCCCTTCTGCCTTTATTCCCCCCTCTATCCTCAGTTGTTAGTTTGACCTCACATTAGCACAATCCCAAACCTCAGTTGAGACATTAGCATTGGTTAGTTGCCATACATTGGCTTGCTGAGTGATTAGTAAAGTGGCAAGTGTGCTTGGTGTAAAATGTACCTTCTCTCTTTCCTCTAGTAGAGTGAGCCGGAGATACAAAATGCCCAAAGATCAGAAATCTAGGAAAAAACAAGCAGCAAAGGGGGATGTCCAATTTAGGAAGTCAATTTCTAAATAGGAAAGGACAAGGGTCAAATTGTCAGGGTTCCAAATGGCTCCTTCTCACAGTATTGATACCTTACAAATTTCTCCTTCCCTTTTTGGGCATTTCAGTGAGAAGTGTCATCTGGTAAGACCAGAATGGAAGAGCCACAGCAATATCAACCTCCATCCTCAAGGATCATTAACCTCCATCCCCAAGGACCCCAAGGCCACTGGTCCTCAGAATAAGATTCACCCCAGGACATAGGCAATGTGTCTTCTGTGGGATGTGATTATTTTCGTTGTCCGGACTAGAGTTAAGCTGCAGAGAAAAGGGGATGGAGATGGAGAAGAGAGGAAAGGTCAACTTACCAGAGATAGTGGAACCAGAAGAGGTGGTTAAGCCAGACCTGCAGTTACCTTCTTATTGCACCCACCCACCCACAGTTATCTTCACACCCTAAATAAGCCTCAGAACATAAGAACAGGCTACCTTTTTCACTTGTAACTTAGCCTCTATTTTCCTGTTCCCTTACCAGGCTGCATTTGGAGATGTTCTTCCTCTCAACTCTTCACCTTCCTTAATTCTAACATACCCTCACTCTCACCCCAATACAGAAAAAAGAAGTTTCTTTGCACTGCTTTTCCTAATGACTATAGAGAAATCTCAGATGACCCAGTGTTTCCATTAGAATGAATGGTGTCTCAGCTGTAGTTCTCCCTCTTCTTGAAGGCTGTCTTTGTGTTCTTTCTCCTAGCATGGGCCATTATACTCAGGCCATCAAGAAGGAAAAGACTGATGAATGTATCTACCAAAAATAAAAATTAGATTAAGAAATAAACTTCCAGTGGCATCTGGGTGGCTCAGTAGTTTAACCATTTGCCTCTTAATTTCAGTTCAGGTCACAATCTCACAGTGGTGGGTTCAAGCACTAAGTTGGGTGCCTTGCTGGGCATGAAGCCTGCTTAAGATTCTCTCTCTCCCCTCTCTCTGCCCCTCCTCAGCTTACTCTCTCTCTCTCTCTCTCAGTAATAATAATAATAATAATTAACCTCCATATGGCAAATACGGTGGACATCATAAACGAAGTCCAAAGACAAAAACTGAAGAAAATTTCTTGAAATATATCTGAGAAAGGTATGGTTTCTTAATAAACAAAGAATCTTTATAATTCAGTAAGACAAAAGAACAAAGGAAATTAACTGCTCAGTAAAAAAAAAAAAAAGAGAGATAATAGGTGTACAACATTACTCAACATTAAAAAGGTAGAAAAAATCAAAACAAGTCACTGTTTTTCCCTATCAGGTTGGAAAATACTAAAGGTTTGGTAATCCTCCATATTGGTGACAATGTGGAGAAACAGTCACTTACTGTTGGTAGAAGTCTCCGTAAGTATAGTTTTGCAAAAGTAAATTTGGCAACATCTAGCAAAGTTAAAAAAATGTACATACATTTTGACTCAGAAATTACATTATGAGAAATGTATTCTATAGATATAAAAGTACCCAAAAATAGGGGTACCTGGGTGGCTCTATCAGTTAAGCATCCAACTTGGCTCAGGTCATGATCTTGCAGTTCGTGGGTTTGAGCCCCACATCAGGCTCTGTGCCTGGAGCCTGCTTCACATTCTGTCTCCCTCTCACTTTCTGCCCCTCCCCTGCTCATACTATGTCTCTGTCTCTCAAAAATAAATAAATATTTTTTAAAGTACCCAAAAATACATGTACAAAGGTGGTCAATGCAACTTTATTTGAAATTTTTAAAATTTTCCACAAATAGGCCATTAGTACATTTTTTTTTTTTTAATTCTAGGAAAGAAAATGGTAAAGGTAGGTGTCTTAGTCCATTCAAACTGCTATGACAAAATACTACAGACTGGATGCTTAAAACAAAAGAAATTTATTGCTCACAGTTCTGAAGGCTGGAAAATCCAAGGTGAAGGTACCAGTATAATCACCTTCTGGTGAGAGCCCCTTTTCTGGTTCATAGGACAGCAACTTCTCACTGTGTCCTCACATGGTGAAAGACCGGGGTCTCTCTGGAGCCTCTTTTACAAAGCACTAATCCCATTCATGAGGCCTCTGCCCTCATGATCTAATCAGCACTCAAAGGTCATCATCTAATACTATCATCTTTGGGAGTTATGACCTCAAAATATAAGTTTTGAGGTGGCGAGAAATATTCAGACCATACCATTAGGAATGAAGGTAAGAAGAGAGGCTTTTTATTTTTTATCTAAAATTTTTCTGTTTGTCTTAATTTTTTACCAAATGTATTAAAAAAAATTCCTTTTCAAATCAATAAAAAACAAACAAAAAAACCCTCCAGCTATACATGCTGTTTCTGGTCGCTAACTCCTTGCTGGTGCCCAATAATTCCCCAAGACAAACATATGATTCACCTACTCAGTCCCAATTAACCAACACTTCAAATTGAGCAAAACCTTTGATTGAAATGCTCTGCATCAGGATAGTTGACAAAAGACAAAAAAAATTAATTTCTTGATGGTCTCTTTCTCAATGACTGGTTCAGAAACAGTTGACAAAGGCTATATAGCACAGGCAATCAAGTGAGATTTTGGAGCAAGCAACTCTAGCTTCATCCTGCTTCTTCATGATGGGGACTGGGAACAGATCAGGGAGGTGGGTAGTCCCATGGGCACCTACCACTTTGACACCAACTGGCCCGGCTCTGTCTACTGTACCCACTGTCAGAAACATTCAGGAAGGCTTAGAATCATGCCCCAGGGTATGATTCCAACTATATGACATTCTGGACAGTAAAAAGATCAGTGGTTGCCAGAAGAGGGAGTAGGGGGGGGATGAATAGGTAGAACACAAAGGGTTTTTAGGACAATTTTGTATGACCCTATAATGGTAGCTACTTGTCATTATACATTCACAAACCCACAGAATCAACAGTACCAAGAGTACTGTAATGTAAACTATGGACTATTAACTATTAATGTAAACTATGGACTATGGCTAATTATGAAGTACGGATGTAGGTTCATGGAATGTAACAAAGGTACCGCTCTGGTGGGGGGTGTTGACAACAGAGATGGCTATGGAGGTATGGACACAATTGGCATATAGGAAACCTCTGTACCTTCCTCTCGAAAAACAAAACAAAAAATTACAGAACAGATATTGTTTAATGTATGCTTGTTATAGGCTAAATAAAAGCAAATCCTGCCCCAGGCATTGTTACCACATCCACTAGGATGAAGGACAGTGCTGTGCTCTCATCTCTCACCTACTTCCTACATAGTCCAGGACCCTTTTCACCCTTGACTGTACTCTTCAGGGCTTGGCCAGGTTTCACCCATAATTTCACTTGTAAATATTTGGGGATAAAGTGGGGACTTTACATACTCCACGTACATGTATAACTTGGAATTTTACAAGAAGATCATCACGCACTGCTTCTATAAAAATAAAATAAATAGAACTTTGTAGTATTATATAAATTAAGCCTCTGGTGTCAGTTGTAAGGCAGATGTGTGCTCAAACCTTTCTACTCTCTTGGATTTGTTAAATTTGGCCTGAATCCCCCTTCTGAGGCTTGATATAGTTCTATCCCCTTCCCACAATTTTCCTGCCTTCATTTATCTTCCTCTTTGCCTTTGCCCTGCTGCCTTCTCATGTGTTGTCTCAATAGAATCCACATGAGGATGTCCTCAGAGTCCATCCCCTTCTCTGTTCCCACAAGAAACCCAGGCTCACTCAGCACTTTGTCAGTTTAGTAATTCTCTGGGGAGTTATGAGAAGCATAGCATGGTTCCATTTCCCAATACCTGATCCCCACCATTTTCAGCACATTGGGGAGTGGAGTTCACATTATCTCACTGCCTGCCTTCCTCAGTCCCCCTTAGGAACACTGATGAATCCATTTCTTTCCATTTTAACACAAATGAATTCTAGCTAATTTAAACCAAAAGAACTATGTGATAAGGATATAGGAAATCTCAGGAAATTCAGATGGACTGTAAGAAGAACCAAAAAGCCCTGGGCAGGACTGTCTTTGTATCTCTCCTCTCTGCTTATCTATGTGCTGCTTTCTTCTCTCCCTATAATGCCTTTTCTCTGCTTCTCCATCCACATAGGGGTATGTGGCTGCACCCTAGTTACCAAGTGTCCAGCTACATAGAAAAATAAACTGGCTGCTTTAGAACACCAATCCCAAATTCCTGGGAAAAAGTGTCAGAAAGGTCCTTGCCTATTATCTCCAGCCAGGAGGAAAAGGGTCTTATAGCATTAGGTCACATGAAAGATGGATTAGGGCTAGGCACCTCTTGGGTCCTTAATTGTCTTGTCTATGAAATTAAGATAATTATCCATCCAGAGAGAGTGGTTGTGAGTGTGGGGCACTCTCATTTTTTAAAATAAATGTTTATTTATTTATTTTGAGACAAAGAGATAGACAGCAAGTAGGAGAGGGGCAGAGAGAGAGGGACACAGAGAATCTCAAGCAGGCTCCACACTGTCAGCACAGAGCCCGATGTAGGGTTCAAACCCACAAACCATGGGATCGTGACCTGAGCCAAAACCAAGAGTTGAACACTTAACCAACTGAGCTACCCAGGCATCCCAGGATGCTCTCATTTACCTGAAGCATCCACTTCACAGTGGGTTCTCAGAAAATGCTGACTCTCTTCTTCCTTTATTCAATTCTTGATGGAGTGACGGTAATCCTTCTATAATAACATCTGGCCATGTTACTCCCCTGCTTAAAGCCTTTCTGTGGCTCCTCCATAAACCCTTAGAATAAAATCCTGTCTCCTAAGGATAATACAAAAGGCCCTTAAAATCTCTCTGTTCTCCAAACTACTCACTTCCCATCACACCTATGCTCCTGCCATACCAAACCACTTTCAGTTCTCAGCACCCATCAAATTCTATCTTTCCCTGTTCCTCTTCTCCCCATTCATTCTTCCAATCTTGTCTACTTCTTCCTCAGGAAAATCTTCCTTGGCCATCACTTCTCCCCCACAAGGCTGAACTCTCTCCCAAATACTCCTGCACAGAAACCTTCCTCAGCCTTGCACAGAAATCTTCCCAACCTATCTAGCTTAACAGCTCTAGAGACTGTGCATTGCAAGGCAGCCCATTCCACTAATTTCTAAAAGGTTCTACCATCTTCATCCCAACTTCATCCCCACTCATCCTTTCAGCAAGAGAACTGAAAATGCCTCCCCAGAATTCCCACCCACCCATCACAGCTTTTACCGTGGAACAATGTTCAAATTACTGGAAACTTGAGTCAGTCACCCTCACCCCCACTTCCCCAAATTTATCTCTCCAGCCCCTTCACTTGACTTCAGGAGGTGTGGTTCAGAAAACATTCATCATCCCATAACATCCTCTAGTTTATCCCTATTTTTCTCAAAGCCTAGTGCTCAAATGTGAGTCTAACAACCACCACCTTCCTGATTATGGATCCTACAAACTTATACAGTCTCAGACTGAGTCACTCAAGTGAGACACTTACCTAGGTCCTATGAGCTTCTGGGCAACCACACCCCCTCCAAGTCCTTTTTTTTTTAACGTTTATTTATTATTGAGAAACAGAGAGACACAGAGTGTGAGAAGGGGAGGGGCAGAGAGAGGGGGAGACACAGAATCTGAAATAGGTTCCAGGCTCTGAGCTGTCAGCACAGAGCCCGATGCGGGGCTTGAACTCACAAACTGTGAGATCATGACCTAAGCCAAAGTCAGTCGCCCAACCAACTGAGCCACCCAGGTGCCCCCCTCCAAGTCCTTATCATAGGACCTGATATCATGCTAAGTCCCATCTCTCTCCACCGCAGACTTAATGCAAGTCACTGAAGCTACCCAACAAGCCAAGGGCAGAGACCAGGAGACATCTCAAGATTTATTATTTCTAACACAGCATGGTTCAACAATTAATCTGTCCACAATCTTTGAATTGATGGCCTTATATACGCTGAAAATAACAGTTAGTGTGGCTACTGAGGTCTACTTTGTGTCAGGCTCTGGGCTAAAGAGTATACATGCATTTTATCATTTAACCCTCACAACAAGTACTTTACAGATGAGGAAACGGAAGTTTAGAGAGATTAATAAATTTACTCAATAGCTCTATAGAACAGGAGGTCAGGTTAAATAAAAAACAATAACGTCTCAGAGCATATCAAATACGGAAGCTTTAGAGGCCCCTATTCCTCTATCATCATTAGGAGTCTCCTAATTTTAAATTCCTAATACCCAAAGTATTTCATTTAAACATATGAGAAAGAGGACTCACATCAATCAGGTGAAGTCTGAAGGTCCAGAGCAACAGCCCAGCTTTCAGGTATTCATCTTTGCAGGTGTTCACTTACCTTCTTACACAATATATATGGACACCACACAGCTTTTGTCTTACCCATCCACCCCCTTTTATTAACCTGAATGCAGTGTGAGAAGAGATTTTGCAGGCTTGCAAAGGTTCTGTAGACATTTGCTCTCTTTCTTACAATACATAACACCAGCATTGGCTGGGTTGGTTCCCATGTAAAGAAGGGCTCATAAGCCTATTGCCCTCTGCTGATACTGATCAACTTGACTGGCAGGTAGAGAAGTCTTCAATCACACTACTTCCCTTGTAATCACAGTATAATGAAGAGAGATTTGTCCACCAAACCTTTCACCCAGTCCTGGAGATCAGGAGGACCAGAGGCTGTCAGCCTGGACAAAGGCTCCCCATGGAAATTTCTGCTGCTCTAACTTAGAACTTGCCTTGCTTGTTCTGAAGCTGGATCAAACATCTGACTCCTCATTGTGTGGCTTCCCAGAAGATTCAGAAACATGCTTGATGTGGGTATGAGATGGGGACAGGGGAATTCTTGTGGCCTACAGGGCAGAGAAGGGTTCCAAACACAACATTAGGGTTTGGCAAAACCCAAGAACATCATGCCAAGACCTTTTCCCTTCACTTTTGAGCCCATATGCATTTCAAAGGGAATTCAGTCCTTATTTCAGGAATGAGTGCACATGTATCATTAGTGTGCAGTAATATTAGCACTAAGCACTAATGTCTGAAATGTCCCTCTCTTTTTTTTCTTATCCAACTTCTGCTAATCTGTCAGAATCCAGTTCCTTCCCACCAAGACTCTTCTAGTAAGTCTTCTATGAACACTCTACTTCCATGGTAACCACTAGCCTATGACAACATTACACTTATTGCTAGTAAGGTGGCTTTTGACCATGTGAAGCCTTACATCATCGTTTGAGTTGCTTTATTTGCATATACATACACATGTGTATACATACACATAAGACAACTTTTAATGCACTTATTCAAAATTGGTTTACTGAGGACCTACTATTGCCAAACCCAAGCTGTGACTGGGGATGCAATGGAGAACAAGATAATCAGGTCTTGGCTCTTCCAGACCTCACAGTGGGGAATCATCAGTCAGAATTCAGTGCAGACAACAGAACTCACTCTAGTTATTTCCAACTGCAAGGCAGTTAGCATAGGGATTGGAGTGCTTACAAAATCACTGGACGGGCTAAAGAGGAAGTTAAGGGGCTACTGCTGGACAACTTATTTTGAAGGCATAGAGTTCTATGACCTTGAAGTAGGACAGATTCTGCAGCTACTGACACTGCTATCTCCCCACAAGTGATTTGCCCATAAAGCTGGAGGCTAGACATGGAATGCTTAGTCTACCCACCACAATCAACTCTAATGTCTACAGAGCCTTGGTTACCAGGAAAAGAACTTTATAGATATCTTCCAAATTTTAGAAAGAGAAGAAGGGAAAGACAAGTGTGGCCACAGACTGATGTATTATGGACAGTACAGCACACCAGTCAGTACTAAACACACAAGACTGAACTGCCTACTCCATTCTGCAGATGATAGATTTTTAACTCAGACAATACTTCACATTTCTCTCTTGGGATAAAATGGTTCCTACACTTCTTTTTAGCTGAAAAACCTCTACTCATCTTTGAAGATACAGCTCAAGCACCACCTCTTCCATGAGGTCTTTCTTCATGCTGCTAAGATAAGAACTGGCTACTCTCTCCTTGGGCTACTCTCTCTTTCCCATGGAAGCAGACACAGACTTTCATCATGGTGCCTGCTAAACTTATTTCCACTCATACCAGTTTTTCTGCTTAACTGTCAGCTCTTTAAAGCAATTCTGTGGCACGTAACAGATACAGAATTAATGACTGCTGAATGAATAGCCAAGGCTGGGGTCCTTACCACAAACTGAAAATGTAGGTGGTGATTCCACCTGTTCCCCTATTGGGTCAGAGAACTGAGTGAGTGAGTCCCCTGTTTTCACAGATGCTAAAATTTTGAACAAAGTTAGTACATCTTAGCTCTGGTACAGTTTGGGGCAATTGCAAGGCACTGGGATGGCCTGAGCAGAGACTAGGAAACAGAAAAATACTTAGTATCTGTTAGGATTCTTTTCATTGCAATTAAAAGAGTTAAGCTAACAGAAACTGGTTTAACTAGCAGAAACTCAGCTCAAATTAGATTTAAAAAGGGGGAGGGGGAATGTACTCACCAGCATAACTGAAAGGTCAGTGTGCTGGCTTCAGGCATAGTTGGATCCAGTCTACATCCTATATCATCAGTGTCACTCTGGCTCAGTTTTCCTCTGTGACTTATATTCTAACATTGACTCTTCCCATGTGATAGCAAAGCTCCCAACTTATACAGTACCCAGCAGGCAGCCTCAGTGAAAACAGAGAGTCTCTTACACAATACTTCCACAAAATCTTTCATGTAGCCCAGTCCGGGTCCCAACTATCCTGGACCGAAAGCTAGGAAGACAGAAGATGTAGGTAGGCCAGGGTGCTGTGCCCAACCTGAAATGAGGGGGCTTCTATGGTCTGGTTAACCCCATAAAAGCCTATAGGCTGAGCTTGGAATGTGGTGGCCTATAAAAAAAGTTGAGGTGGTGTTATGAGAAAAAAAAGAGTATGAACGGCGGGTAGGAAAAATAACACATTTCCTGCAGTGGGCATCTAGTACTTTGCAATCTCCAAAGCCCCACTCTTCATTTTAAAAAAGACTTTGAACTATTCAGGGTATCAAGAGCAACAGCAAAACTGCAGCCTTTCTCAGAGTGCTTCTGTGATGGGCTGCCCGAGGAGACTGGTACAAAACAGAAAAATCTGACATCATTTCTAAGTTTCAGTTGAGACTGGGGAGAGAAAGGAAAAACCCATCAGTTTCGGGTCTTGAGTAATAAAACCAGAGTGAGAAGGAAGAGGAAAAATGCTTGGGATGTAAATGTAATGAACAACAGAAAATAATTGAAAAGGAAGTGGCTTCCTCTCGTGTGTCAGTTGGGCCTTGTGAAGAACAAGAGAAGTACCTTTTCTGGAGCCTCAGCTGCTCTGCTGCCTTTCCAGCCGTCTCCTTGGGAAGAATGAGGCTTTAACAACTAGCATGGTGTCAGGGCTGGCTTCCACCCAAGCCTGAACAGTGCCCCCATTGAGGTACCCCAGGGACAGCCCTGGATGCCTCTCCCTTCTCCTGCTCCCCTCAATGGGCTATTTGTGGGACTAACAAGGACCGGGAGACACACTGCCCATCTCCTACAAGACCCCAGCAGCTGCAGGAATCCTCAGGAACTCCACAGGGTCCCTGAACATGTCTGTAAAGAGACTAACAGGAGGAATGCCAGATTCAGAAAGGGGTCCCCAAAAGCCTCCTGGATGAGAGAGAAAAATACTCCCTAGTTCTCTTCTCCTTTCCGGGCTTTTCTCTTATCTTCTGAGATGGCAGTTCTGCACCCCAAAAATATTTGCTATCTTGCCTTCTTCATGGCACAGATACCTTCTCTGTTCTACCTTCCTTGCTAGCTGGGAGACAGAATACAGAGAAGAAATAAGCAGAGAGTTTATGACTGCAGCCATGTTCAAATACTACATCTTTACTGCCCACTTCCAAAGCTGAGACAAAGTGACCTCAAGTAGAATAGGAAGTGGTAGCTAAAAATTCTTATCAAATACCAAGATCAAGCTTCTGTTCTTATTGATTTAATCCCACAACAATGCCAAAGGACAGCAGACAGATTCTAATTTTTCTGTGCCCATTCTGACTTCATACTTTCAGAGGATATAGAAGCATGCCTATATGTTTTCATGCCTATATGTTTAAGGGGTACATGTTGAGCCCTACAAAAATCTCTCCCTCTAGAAGCTTGTTATTGCACATGAAAATTTCCCATCCTTATAACATTCCTATTGTTTGTAGGTTGATGTAAGTGGTGGTCTGCATGAATAGAAGCATGCCTATTTGTTGGAAATTTACCAAAGCATAGGGGCCCTTGGGTGGCTCAGTTGGTTGAGCATCCAACTTCGGCTTGCGTCATGATCTCACAGTTCATGGGTTCAAGCCCTGTATCAGGCTCTGTGCTGACAGCTCAGAGCCTAGAGTCTGCTTTGGATTCTGTGTCCCATCCCCCTCTCTGCTCCTTCCCCACTTGTGCGCTCACTCACACACTCTTTCTCTCTCTCTCAAAAATACATAAACATCAAAAAAAAAAAAAAAAAGAAATTTACCAAAGCATAAATTTCTCTGGGCTCTAGACATTAAGCCCTATAAGTGATAAATACCATGATGGCATGTAGGTGATCGTGCCTCTCCCAGAGTAATAGCTGGGATAAAAGGAAGAGAGTCAGCTCCAGAGACAAATTTTGACTACTTATCAATGAACAGAATCTGAAGAGTGATCTAGTACAGCTTTACTCTTCAATCCCTCCACAACCTCCCAGCCAGAAGGCTGATATCTGGCCTCATTTTTCAGGGTCAGGGGACTCCTCTCTTCCCATGCCAGTCCATTCCACTTTTGAACAAATCTTACTCATCAGATAATTTCCAATATCACACAATTTCCTTACAATGTCCAGACATTGACCCAGGTCTTGCCCCAATGCTACATTCTCTAATCCGTGAAATCCCCAACCCTTCAAATAACTATTTCTACACAGCAATCACTCATGCCTCCTCCTGAGCTATTCTGCAGGCTAAATCGTAGCTTCTGGGAATCCTGCAAGTTTCCTATGTGATCCACTGCCTAATTTTTACCACCTGGTTGACTGTGTCTAGATAAACTCCCTGAACCCTTTAAGATAAGGAACTTATCTGATATTTGGCCGAAATTAAAATACAGGACCATTACCAATCCTTGATAGGAGGATCCTACCTACACGAATGCACTCTTGGGTCGATGCTTGTCATGGGACACAGAACTCTCATTGAACTTCCTAGTGATAAAACTCATGAGACTTTCAACATGAACTTCTATTAAGCCAGTCATCTCCAGTCAATTCATTTTTTTAATCTAAGATCTAATCTTAATTTCTCATTAAACTTTATCCCCTTCATTTCAACCCATCAATTTAACATATAGAGATCTTTTAAGAATATGAACTCAGTTATTAGAACCTCTCAAATTTATAAAAATACTCAAATATATCTTCTATATTTTCATTCAGAATAAATAAAAGTGAAGGCAAAACTGAGAAGCTCAGATAAAGAGCCCTGAAACCTAATGTTAGAGATCTTTCAATGCCATGTTCAAAACCATGTCTATATAACAAAAACAGATGCCAGAACCCTGAGAGCTCAGTCTTTCTTTCTAGCCCAGAGACACCTCACATAAAATAATATCTTACTGTTGGACATAAGGTAATATTTTTATGTTTTCTTTAAATTGATTTTGGATAGGGGTGGTCAGTATTGCTTTTCATACTACACAAATACAAAATTCTATGGAGATAGCAGAAGCAGTGGCCTTTTAACCTACCTTATGCATTAGGTAATGGGTCTCTGATCTTTTAAAAAGATTATTTGTTATTAAAACAGCCTTCTTGCCAAAATCCTATGTCTTCTTTTCTAAGATTTCTATACCAAAGCTAATCTAATCAATATGACAATAAAAGCAACACCAAAATCTTACCCCTTATTGTCCTGGGGTTCTCCAAAGCCTCCCCAAAGAGGCACTATATTTTCATTACCCAGGGAAAAATAGAATCATTCTATAAATTATTTGCAGATAATTGCATGAATATCATATCCAAACTCTTGCAAAGCAGGTTTGAATACTCAGCTAAGGCAGCTGTAGGGTGGGAAACCTCAGTTTTAATGCAGACACCCCATCTGGCAAAGTCATGTGAAAAATGCAATCATGTTTCAAATCAGATATTTTCCCTAAGCCCTTCCCTAGCTTCATGTCTCACAGAGGTAGAGCATGAGCTGAAAAATGAACGGGGTAACAACATGAGGATAAATAAGTCACTTATTTCAGGGTTCTAATGGAAAAAAAAATTTCACTGAAAAAAAAAGTCACAGCTAAGTTCAGGTTTTGAACTTGTCTCATCATAGGATGAACAATCAGAAGGAAAACCCAGGTAATTCTGTTACTTTTTGAGGTCATAGCAATCCCTTTCCTACAAGGTCCTATTACAAATACTAAGTTGAATCATAGCTTACCTTGCCACATTTCAGCCCTACAAAAGAAGTTTACTTCTCTCCAGAAATTTACCTCTCTCCAGGTCCAAAAACATTGTGCAAATTATCTTTTACTCTTCTCAATCATTTTGCAGTTCTGTTGTGATGAAATATCACTTCCATTACCCAGTGCTAATACCTAGCACCTTCCCACACAATGTCACCAAATCCTTCCTTCATAATGCCGCTTCATTCATTTCCTCCTTTGTTTTCCCTTATTTCTTCCCACTAGAAGGAACTATAACCTGAGTCCTTCAAGCTTCAGGATTACCTCTGCCATTAATACCCAAATAGCAGTCTTAGAACCACAAGAAGTCTAATACCCATCTCAGTATTTCAGAGGATCAGCACAGGATGCTTCTCCTGGGAGATTGCCAGTCATCTCTCTCCCCAAATCCCTGCTCCTGGTCCCTCTGAATCCATGTGCCCCTCTTGTCCACTCCTCACAGCCCTTTGTCCTTCACACATACTCTATTCTTGCCCCTCCCTTACACAAGGCACTACCAACATAAGGCCCTATTTCTCAGGCTTACATTGAAGGACTGGAAACTTTGGAAAGTAATTCCAGAACAGGATAAAATTTAATTCAGCTATCACTGTTGCTAATGTCCATCCACAAAGAGTCCCTTCCTGGCCAAGTTACCAGGCCAGCCCTCAGAATGGAGTCCCAGGCACCATTTCCTTTTTCTCACCCAGCAAGGGAAAACTCAATCTTCCTTAACATTAAAAAATACAAACAAAACAAAACAACAAAAACTCTACAATAATTCAGCAATCCTGAAGCACAAATACATCTGTACTCAGGTTTTTTAGTAGCAATTTTTTAAATTCAGCAAGCACAAAATTATAGTACCTCTACATGATGTAATAGCACCTGGTTCTTTTTTGGGAGGGAGGAGGGGCAAAGGGAGAGGGAGAGAGAGAACCTTAAGCAGGCTCCATGCCCATAGCGTAGGTGATGTGGGGTTGAATCCCATGACGATGAGATCATGACCTGAGTGGATATCAGGAGTCAGATGCTCAACCGACTGAGCCACCCAGGTGCCCCAGCACTTGGTTCCTTAAAGTTATTCTGCTACCTCTAAAAGGAGCAGATATTTGTAGCTTCTTTCAGTTATGGGAAAATCACTTATTATGTAATGTTAAAGAAAAAAAAGGATCCCAAATTATAGGCAGAGTATGATCTCAACTGTAAAAACTCTGGAGGAAAGTATGCCAGATTATCGACAGGGGTTACAGGAGTATGGGTGATTGCTATTTTATTGTTTAAGCTTTCCTGTGCTTCTTAAAGCCCACTGGATAATCACTGTCTTTTATGACCATTTAGGTATGACCATGTAGGTAAGCAGACCATTGAGCTTACCTACATGAGTACCTACCTGGCTGTTCTCATGCTGCAGCTCACCCTACTCCCAGAGAAATATCTTATTCTACAAGATTCAGCCCAAATATCAACCATGAAGCCCTATATATCCACCCATCTTCCCATCCCATTGGGCAATTGGCTGCTTCCCCTACTGTCAACCTATAACAATCTGAACAATCTTTCTTAGTATTTCTCATGTCTGTATCAATAGGGTCTTAATAGTGACAAATAGCACTCTGACACTGGAGAGAGTTTATTACAGAGACCCTTTACAAAGAAGCAAAGTACAAGGAAATCACAAAAGACAGTGCATACCCCAGAGAAAATAACAGGGGGCTCTGTTACCACCCTTAGCCTGAAAATGGTAACATGAGAAAATGGTTCCCTGAGCCTGGATAAGGAATGAGACAAAGCTGCAACCATCAATAAAGGGATACCATTGGCCTAAAGCAAACCCCCAGGAAAAGAGTCAATGCTTTCTCCTCCCTCCTTCCAATTACCTACTGGTGCTCAATACTGGCCATTCCAGCTGGAGCCAGGGGACAAGAGAGTCCTTTGATATGACCCATAGAGGCAGCTTCCCAAGAGGAAAGCAGGGAGCATGGTGAATGGAGGAGCAAACCAAAGATCCACTAAAGAACATAATTATTGATTTACAGGTGTGGCTTCAATGTCTGTTGCCTGAGCTCATGGTTACATCCTATGCCTTGCAAACTCCAGACCCACCACCCTTTCCATCTTCTTTCCAAAGGATTTCAGAGAGTGAGGCTTCTCTTG
This sequence comes from Lynx canadensis, assembly GCF_007474595.2. Lineage (NCBI taxonomy): Eukaryota > Metazoa > Chordata > Mammalia > Carnivora > Felidae > Lynx > Lynx canadensis. Next base: position 124,986,803 of record NC_044303.2, read on the forward strand.
AGCTAGGCCTTGCTACATCGTGCGTGGTTCCTCTCACTAGACCACTTCCTCCCATGCTGGACACCACCCTTCTTCCTTCCTTTTTCTCACATCAGCACAAATTCAAGGATTATTGTATGTATCTTACTTTTAACTGAAGGGTGGAGAGTAGAGGGGGTAACTGCAGCATAGCATAACTTTTATTAGTCATCTCTCTTATAAATATTTATTAACCATTCTCTGCCATGAAGAATTTCTTGACTGTGCTCACCATCATCTTCCAGGGACTCCATCTCCCTCAAGGTTTTTCTCCAATGACAACCCTCCAAACCCTAAACTCAGTTATACAATTTTTGGTCTAAACCTTTAGATATTTTAGTGCATTAGTATTTAAAACAATCAAAATTGGCAAATTTTATTGTTTTATTGGAACCAGGCCAGAATTAGGGTGAGGAAAGTGAGGCAAGATCACACACATGCACCCAAGGCATGTGCTTCACACCCCCCTAGTCCTGACCCTGCCAATGGGGGCAGGAGGGATTAGAGGGGAGGAGGCAGAGGCTCATCTCTCTACATTAAATATGCCCATTGAGGTGCTTTTCCAAACCAAAAGATAACTTCTTTTTTTCAAGCAGAATTTTGCCTTTAAACTCTTGCCAATTTTGAGAATTTTTTCTTGCCAACCATCCTCCATTGGACCATGAGATCCTTCAGAATAGAAAATGATGCTTAATCTATTTCTATATCCCCAAGTGCCTAGACTTAGAGGATGAATTATAAACCTTTGCTGAATATAAGGGTCTAGTGTAAAAATTCATAAGGTCATTTTGTAAATATTGAATCTATTTAGAGCTTTCTTTTTTTGAATTCAAATCTAAAGTCCTAGAAAACTAGCTAGCAAGGAAATGAAGAATTCGTCTAATCTACAATCTTTTCATTTTACACATTAGGAGACTAAGGACTATTTCCATGGTATTATTTGCAAGCAAGTTGCTCAGCATTTATCCAGTATAATTAATATTTCCCATGGTTAGGGTGCTATCCCATCTGAATAATTTTGATAGCATCCCAGTGGACAAAACGGAGTAAAATTCCCCATATTGTTACAATGCTATTATTTCTCCTAACAGAAATCTCAGACTCACCATGTAAACATACACAAGAGATGCAAAATAGGGGAAAAAATACTGACACCCAACCAACGACTTGAGTCAGAACAGCTTTTATCACAGCCAGATACAGTAACACTAACACCAAAGAGAAACTACAGTTTTAAATCAAAGCCAGAAAAAATGTATTGCTCAAGTAAAGGCATGAGTGCAAGATTTACAGAGAGGACAACAATGATTAGGAAAGCTTGCTTCTTAACAATGAACTCATTGTGTCAAACTTGTAAGGCACGCAGCAAGCTGACAAGGGTCTCTCACCCCTGTGCCCAGGACAGTTTGGCCAAAGGACATCTAGGGTGACATGCCTCAAACAGTCAGCACTAATCTCTTATCCCGGAATAGCCCAACAAACCTGTCTAACCTGACTGACTGCCTTTTAGAAACACCTTTGGAATTCTTTGTTCAGTTCTCCTCGGTTTACACTGGATCTTCTCATTTCTGGGACTTCTCTGATGACCTGATCTTCATCAACGACGACTTCCCCAACAAGTCTACCAACCCCAGATTTGTCCAACAGATGACATTAATAAGAACCAATTAAGAGTTATGCATTCAAAACAGGCGAGGTACACATTCACACACAAGTCAGAACTGTCACAGAATCACTTCTTACAATATTCCCCTGGCAGAAAAGAGGTCAAACTGACCTTGAAGAAGAAATGTCCTTTTCTAACTAGTTACCAAGACAACGCCAACCCTCTCTCTGCAGGGTACCTGCCCTTGGGGTTTGCACCTGCCAGCTGGTAGCAAAAGTGGCCCAGCAGCCTTAGTTCCCTGTCACTGGGCTCATTTCACCAACAAAGGTGCCAGCAGTGCCAGTTGGCTTCATGAAATGGATACCTGCCCACTAAGCATTGGCCCAGAGATCAGGGACTTTCACAAAGGCCAGCCAACAGCTGGCAAGCAGGCACCGCCAGGTCATTGTCATCCTGGACTGAATCGGAGACAAAGGCTCTGTCTGTTCCCTCCATATTTTATTTTCAGCTCCAGGTCTCTTCCTATGGGAGGGCCGTGTTGAAGGTGCCTTTCTTGACTTTTTTTGTTCCTTTAATGTTATCCTGTCTATGCATGCTGGTGTATAAAAGCCTTCCCCGACCCATGTCTTGTTTTACTGCAAATCAGAAAGCTCACCATAAGTCACACAGGGGCAGTGAGTTCTGATTTGGAGCTGTAACCAGAAGCTGCATCAAACTTTTTCCCCTGGCTTCACACCAAGGCCTCCGAGGATTCCTTGTCACATGAGGTTAGTGTAGTTTCACATCCTCTAAAGCAAAGCTCTGTCGAAACTCTCTAGTCTCACATGGCTTCGGCTCAAAAAACCACCCCACTCAGCTGCCTTTCAAACTGTTTTGAGCAGTGAGTCAGGAGATCTAGATTCCAGTTTTAGCTTAGTCTACATGAACCTGACCAATCACTGGTCCTCAACCACTACTTAGGGAAAATTAGGGGCCAACCTAGCTGTCACTAGAACCCATTTCAACCTGCATTTTTTATTTTTATTTTTTTAACATTTATTTACTTTTGAGAGGGGGGGTGATGCACAGAGAGAGGGAAACACAGAATCTGAAGCAGGCTCCAGGCTCTGAGCTGTCAGCACAGAGCTCCACACGGGGCTGGAACCCATGAGCCGTGAAATCATGACCTGAACCGAAGTCGGACACTTAACCGACTGAGCCACCCAGGTGCCCCTCAACTAGCATTTTTTAAATATCAAAGAGACAAACCAAAAAACAAAACCCTTTATTTCTGCTACCACTTTACAAAGAAGCTGCTAACCTGAGAATTTCTAGATACTAACAGATATTATTTTGGTTTAAAAATAAATGGATACACACAACAACATGGATAATCTCAAAAATATTATTCGAGCAAAAGAAACCTCATACAAAGTTCTAAAATAGGCAAAGCTAATCTACAATAAAAGAAATAAGAAAGTGGCTGTCTCTGGGGGTGGGGGGAGCAGGGATTATTTGGAAAGGAGCATAAAGGAACTTGAGGGGATAAATATTATATTTTGTATCTAGATAGGAGTTTGGATCACACAGGTGAAAGCCCCTGTCAAAACTCATAAAATGCTACTCTTTAGATGGATCGATAGAAGCCTGGAGAAATAGGTAATAAAATAATTACAGCAAAATATTCATTGTAGAAACTAAGTGGGTATATATGTGTTCTCTGTGTAACTCTTTCTACTTTCCTCTATGCTTAAATACCTTCATAATAAAGTATTGGAGGAAAAATACACTGTAATAATACTCCCTCCCTCTTTCTAGACATGTAACCTTTTTTCCCACTAAGTAAGTCAGTGCCAATGGGAATATTCATTGATTCGAGCAGAGAAGTCAATGATGCTCTGTGGTGACTAATTACTTTATCACTGCCTGAGGCCTTCAAGGGAAGAGGACACAAGTTCTGCACGTCCAGAACCCACCCTTTGACCTCATCGTCCTCCACAAAGTTATCAGAAACAAGTTTCTTGGGAGGCTGGCTACCTGCCCACTTCGAGGGTTGGTCTCTCATCACACTGTGTACACCTCTGCTCTCTGATTGTTAATATTCTTAATAGCCTTACAATGAGAAGGTTCCAATTAAGACAAGTATTCCAATCCCAAATATAATCGGAAATCCATTTTTGGACCCCCTCTGGGAGTAAATCAATTACTCAGGGACAGATTACAAGTGAATCTTTCACTGGACTCACTACCCTGTTACCCATGACAAATATAAATATCATAAATATGTCCCTACAATATTGATTTTCTTAACCACTTTCCTTTCAGACTCTAAAAACATATTCTTCTTTGTTCCTCTCCAAGTTGATTTCTTCTCCCTAAAAATCTTCAAGCCATACACACACACAAAAAAGCACATGTTACTATGGTCTACACTGAACTAGCAGACACCTAATTCACAGCTAACGTCTTTTGGAGGAAAAATTAAAAGGGAAGAAGCAATTACTAAGAAGGCAGAGTAAAGTGATTTCCTACGGGGTAGAATTCATGACTCTTGTCCATTTTTCTCATGGTAAGTTAATCAAATCTAATAGAAACACTCATTTACTGAGTTCCAAATATCTTCAAAGCCTTGAGTTATTCAAAGAATTAGATTAGTTTCTTTAAACTAGTACGTAATCTAATCTAGTGAAGGAGATAAAATATAAGCTTATGCAAAGTTAAACAATAAAATATCCAGATAATTGTTTCATACGTCAGTGGAAGAGGTGTCCAAGCTCCATGAACAATGGACTGACAGATGAATGGGGGGAGCTCTAAGCACTTAAGAAAGGACATATAACCTCTAAAAGGAGTGGGGGTAGAGACCTCACAAGGTAGGATTTCAGCTATGTCTGGAAGAATATACAGAATTTGAGGAATGCAAGAAGGGGAGAGACCACGTTGGGCAGGTAAAACCAGGTGGTTAAATAAGTACTTTTGTTCACAATGTTTCAACAGCAAAGCAGCACTACATTTGTAAAAGGCCTCTGTAACTCTGATTTCTTTGAAGGAACTGGTGCACAAATTCTCTTCTATTCTTTAAAAACTCAACCTCGGTCTGCCTTAATGTCTCAAAGCAAATGAAGACAGATCACTTCAACAAACTGGACCACTGAGACATTAGCAGGATCTCACCACTCAGAAGGGTCATCTCAATTGCAAGAGTACTCCCAAAAAACACACATGTGCCCTTATCCAGCGCTGACAAGAGGCCTATGAGCCATTTTTCATTTAGCCAGGTCATATCCAGGAAAGATGAGGCCTAGGACTGTTCACAGTCATGGTCAATTCTTTTACATTAATGCTTATCTTCAGAATAATACTAGACTTCCATAAGCCACACCACAAAAAATTAAATTATAAAACCATTCTAAGCAATCACAAAGTGTCCACTACTTTGATTTCTCACAATTTTTGTTGTGACAGCAGATGATTTATACTTGGATAAAAAGCCAAATTAAATCTGCATAGGTAGAAGTCAATATATATTCAAATAAATATAATAATTTTTCCAGCTTTATTGAGATACAATTAAAATTTAACATTGTATAAGTTTAGGGCATACAAAATGATGATTAAAATGTTATTATTGGGTTATTTTTTAATTCATATCTTCCCCCCCATATCCCCACTGCACTATACAACTCTCATATTGGGGAATGAGCAAAGGAGATGGAGACATAACACAGGGGTTTCATTTCCAATTTTGTTCTCAGTGACTTTGGGACAGTCTCACAACATTTCTGAGCCTCTATTTCTTTTTAGGGGGAGGGGAAGACAGAGAGAGAGAGAGAGAAAGGGCACAAGTGAGAGAGGAGCAGAGAGAGAGAAAGAGAGAAAGAGAGAGAGAAGCAGGGCTCACCCAAAGCGGGACTTGTATTTTTACCCAAAGCTGGGCTCATGCTCACCCGAAGCGGGACTTGAGTTCACCCACTGTGGGGCTCAACCTCACCTGCTGTGGGTCTCGAACTCACAGTGAGATCATGACCTGAAGCCAAAGTCAGATGCTAAACTACTGAGCCACTCAGGTGCCCTCTGAGCCTCTATTTCTTCAGACATAGGTTGGGGAAAAAAATAGCTACGTCAAAGGGTTGATGTGAGAATGAAAGAGAACAGTGGGTGTAAAGGACACAGGGAGAGGATGTTGACCCACAGCAGATGCTCTATATATATTCTGTTAAAATGAATTTAGAAGAACCTGTTCTGTGAAGAGAGAATCAAGATAAATCGGTAAAAAAATGGATTTGAACCCATAATTAATCAGCTATGCCATTGTTTTTCCCATTCCAGTAATTCCTCTTGGAGTTTCCACCTATAGATGCTTGTTAGAAAGGATTACAGATTTGATAAGCAATCTTTCAAAAGCCCTCTCCCAACCCCAACACACACGTTTGTTAAAAATTAACACTCAGCCCCTTTTGTGAAACTTTTATTAGGAAATCTCAAACATGGTGCTGAATGCAGGTAGTAGTTTTTATTTCCTCCATTTCTCTGTACTTGTAGAAACTGAGGCACAAAGTTAAGATACAGGTGTGACCAGGCCTTTTGAGAAGTTCAGCTGACTGAACTGCTTCTGGGCCAGAACCATTCACCTAGATACCTTAAAAACAAGCCACAGGAATGAGAAGTAAGAGAAGTGTAAATGCAGTTTAAAAATACTGCACTTTCAGGACACCTGAGTGACACAGTCGGTTGACCATCTGACTTTGGCTCAGGTCATGGTTTCGCAACTCACGAGTTCAAGTCCCACATCAGGCTCTCTGCCGTCAGCATGGAGCCCACCTCAGATCTTCTGTCCCTCAATCTCTCTCTGCCCCTCCCCCGCTCTCTGTCTTTCTCAAAATATAGATAGATAGATAGATAGATAGATAGATAGATAGATAGATAAATACAAATACTTCAGTTTCCAATGTGAAGTGACCAGAAATGAGGTTAAAGACAGATTTCAGTATGTTATGTCACAAAAAATGGGTCATTTCCTGTCCTCTCACTGTCAAGTTTAGAGCATAAAACAAGCCACAAGGATACATTTCTGCTCCATACTCTGTCTCTAGGCAGTGAGTACATAAACAGCAAAATACATACACTACATATATAAATGTATATGACACAGCTCCACATTGTGTGTGTGTGTGTGTGACCACAATCTCAAAAAAATAAAAAAATTCCCCCCAAAAAATGTTTTAAAGTAAAAGAAAGTAAAAATGAGGAATAAAATCCAAAAGCACAATGGGAGCAAAGAATGCTAGACTTGGGAAAAATCTGACAGTCTGTTTTAACCAAACTTCTTTATTTTATAGAAAATAAACTGGACCTCAGAAAGATTTCCAATTTAAATGGAAATTACATCTGAGAGTCTGAATCTGAAACTTCCATGGTACCACCCAAAGACAGGGTTGGAATTAACTTGATAAATAATGTATGCTAAGTTCCTCACTTCTCTGGTGAGGAAACTGAGGCCCAAAGAAATGAAATGACTACTTTGAGGTCATACGGTTACTTAGTAGGACCAAATCCCCTATGTTTATGCTTCTCAGAGAGAGAGGTTTGATACCTTCCCTTCCCTTCCCTATCCCAAACCTCATTCAACAGCCTTCACCCACTCTTTCATTCTATGAGATGGACAACTGATATTTTTCACACAATAAGGTTTAAAGACCCACATCTCCTTCCCAACGAGGTTAGCACTCCCTTGTAGAAATTCAAGAGTCACTAGTTAAGCCCAGCCCAGGGTAAACATGGTCAGGTGGCATCCAGGCAATTTTAAATATGTTTTACAGCCACCCAAAGTTGGTCAGCCTCAAGGAGATCAACTATGAGATCAACACTTTCCCATGTTGTATTCCATCTCTATTTACCAAAATAAACAAATTAGGGTACTAAAAAATTACAGTAAACAAATTAGGGTACTAAAAAATTACAGTAAACAAATATATTTTTATCCTCAGTTACAGTGGTTGTGTTGATTTTCTTCTCTCAGTATTAAATATACTGAGACAATAAGATTACTAAAACTTAATCAAATGTAGCAAGTTGTATAAATTCTACGTGGCCCTGTAGACAACTATTTTATTCATACTGCAGAAAAACTCATGCTTTAGATCCATTTGTTTCATTCATTTAATAGATTAAAAAAAAAAAAAAAAAAAAAAAACTGCTTATCATGTACCTAGAATTTTTCAGGTGCCGGAGATACAACAGAGAACAAAGTTCCTGCCCTCTTAAATCTTACATTCTAATAAACAAACAAGTAAAGCCATAATATGTTAGATGTTGATACGTGCCATGGAGGAAATAGAAAGCAAGGGAGGTAGGAGAATGGGTGCCAGGCAGAAGAGGTAGGGAGGGTTGGGTGCTATGTATTATATTTAAGATGGCCTTGCTGATAAACAGAAACAAAAGAAATGAGAAAGCAAGCTTTGTGTACACCTGGAGGAAGTGCTTTCTAAAGAAAGCCAACAAGGGTAAAGGCCTGAATCAGGAATAGCATATTCTTGGAATGGCAAGAAGGCCAGTGTGGCTAGAGCAGAACAAGTCAAGGAGACAGTGGAAGGAAAAAGAAAATGATGTCTCAAAGGTGGCTGAAGTCAACTGTGTGGAGTCTTACAATGCATTGTAGGGGCTGTGACTTCTACTCAAGGTGAAATGGAAAGGCAATGGGCGGTATGGAACAGAGGAGTAACATGTTCTCATTTCCACATAAGGAATCACACTGCCTGTGTGCTGAAAAACAATTTTAGCCTATTACTGGCTATTTCAATAATACAGATGAGAGATGATGGTGGCTTGGATTATGATAGCAGTGGTAGAAGTGGTAAGAAGTAGTAATATTCTTGTAGGCAGAAACCAAAGGATTTTTTGGTGAATTGGACATGGGGTGTGAAGAAAAGAGAAGAATTGATGACATCTAGGTTTTCCACTTGAGCGACTATGGGGTGGAATTGCCATTTGCAAGAATGAAGAAGAATATGGGAGGAGCAGATTTGGGTTGCAGGTGAAGAGGTTATAAATCAGGGGTTTAACCCTTAATGGTTGAGCTGAAGATGCCTATGTTAGATATCCAATTAATAGACACATTCTGTTACAGACACATGGTATTAGAGATGTATCCCAAGAATGCAACTGAATATACAACAAGATTCAGAACAGAGATCCAGTCTGGAGATATGAATGTTGGTATTGTTAGCATATGGATGGTATTAAAAGCGATGAGACCAAATAAGGTCACCTAGTAAAGGTAAGTTAGAAAATAAAATAAAAGAACCCTCAAACACTCCAATGTTTGGAGGTCAGTGAGAGGAGAAGGAACCAACAAAGAAAGTGGAGTAAGGGACCATAGAGATGCACGAAGATGAGAGACCAGTATTCTCAAGTCAGGCAAGTGATCAGCTATATCCACTGCTGCACATAAGCTTTAAAATTCTAGATACAAACTGAATTATAATGGCAAAAGCAAAAAACAGCTTCCTGTGTCTCTTGTTATTCTATCTACAGCTTCCTGTTAATACTAGCAAGAATAGTAATAATTAAGAACTACCACCTACTGAGTGTCTTTCAAGTTCCAAGGATTGTGATTTGACAAATCTCACATGCTAACTCTTATAGGTTGAAAGTGGCTACCTGGAGCATTATGTTGAGAAGGAGTCTGTAGCTTAAGGAAAGCTTGAGTTGTGTGTGATTTCTGTTAAGGACACAGAATGAGAACTGGCCTCATATTTGCTGGGTATTCATCATCCCTGTAATAGGACATACATTTTCTGTAGGGTTCATAGCACCTCAGTGTTCATTTAATTAGCCTCATTTTACAAATGGAGAAACCTAGTTCAGGGATGTTTACTAATCACCCTAAAGCGGCATTAGCTAGATGTGGTGAAGGGGAGACTCGGCACAGGCCCACTGGACTGTGCCCCATACTGTACAGTTTCTCTCCCCATCCCATCAAAAAAGTGCACAGAATTTCAGATCCCCAGGGTATACCGCTTCTAATTTCAACCTGTGACAGAGAAAGCATATAATTAAAGTATAAACTTTAAAAGTAATTGTTCCTTTATGCTCAAAGAAAATATGATATAACTGATTCACAAACTGATTTAGAGAGGTATGTTTGCAAACTTAAATATAAGAGAAAAAGAAACAGAACATGAGACAAGAGTAGTCAAATGATTCAAACAAAAGTTTTTTCAACCTAGGGCAGTTGAAGATGACACAGTAAGAACAACCATTAAAAATATGACTACTATTTTGTCTTCATCATTCCCATGGCAACCAAGTATTAATCCCTGCCAAAAAATAACTCTGTAGGCACCAAGAATTCTCAGTCTCTCTTTTAGCACCAAGCCCTTCCCAGAGTCATTTGTATTAACATTTGCAAAAGATTTATTTCCCTTTGATTCAAATAATTCCACATTCCCAAGAATATCTAGACTGGAGCATAGCCAGCTGCCTGCAGGGCCTGCAGCCGTCTCCCTGGTCCTGGGTAGCTCCCTGGGTGCCCATGAATGGCTCATTGTTAAAGACAAACCCACTGCAGAGAACAGAGAAAACACAGAAGAGCAATCAGTGTCATGTCCTGAGGACTGGTCTGGATTTTGAGCAATGAAACTGAGTGGGAGTGGCAAGCACCTAAGGCTGTTATGAATCAGTGATTGATGCCCAGAGCAAGTCTCCTCTGAGATGCTGGCTGGGTCACCATCACTAGTCAACTCACTTCAGGAGATTCTGAACCCAAGTCCTTTATGTGACAAAGCAGAGCAGGCCCTAAACTGAAAATCAATTTCATTATCCAAGCATCTGTTAAGCACTAATTGTATGTAGGAGTAAAACACTGGATTTCAGTGATAAGTCTAAGGTCACCTTCAAATCATGTGGATGGCTTTAGCAACTAGCCAAACATCCAAAAAGAAAAAGTGTGTTCTCTAGATTTGTATATAATGAAGAATGGGAACCCAAATCTTGCTCTGATTTTTGCTACTGAGTTTCTGCATACTAACAGGTCACTTTGGAGAGAAGTCCAGGTGTATACTTCAAAGTCTGCTGAAATCAAAAATAAAAAGGTCTATAATTTTAGCATTTCTTGGGATGAATCAACCTGTCACTAAATTCAAATTGCATAGTGAATTAAATGTTTTCCTGATGTAAATGTTCAAAATTTAGACCACATTTATTATTTCAGAGATGTACTGATAAATCCCACAATTAATACTTGATGAGTATAATTTAGTACCTGTAAGCCTATAGCTCAGAATATGTCTATTTTAAAAAATTACACTTTCTGGTACTTATTTGTGTCTTTTATTGTCCTTATTTGAGCTTTTTCTTTTTAATAGTCAGAAAACTAACATATTTCAAGATAAAGTTCTCATGCTGCTTTACTTCTCCCAGCTCCCAAACCCCCCCCCCCAAAAAATCAGAGAAAAGCAGTGAAGTGATCCAGAAACAATAGAATAACTCAGTTATGGTCACAATTAACCTCTCTGCAAAAAAAAAAAAAAAATAGGTATATCTGCTCAAGTGAAAATATATGTGACTTTATGCCACAAGAAAAATAAACCCAACTTGCTAAGACATGCTTCTATTCTTCAACTGCCCTACTTACCATTCTGCAAATGAGGCAAAAAGGGTACATAGAGTCTGAGCTTCTACCTTATGGACACATCTTGGTCTTCATTGAGGCCATTAATATATTAAAAACACTGATGAAAGGCTATTTGTTGGGTACAGTCATTTTTCCCTTGACATTTATTATCAGTAGAAAAGTTTTCTGTTTTAATACCCACATTCTGGCATATAATTACTGTAATAAAGTCTACTTCTTCACTCTGGGTGACTGCTGCCAGTATTATGAAATCATGGCAATGGTTGTAAAAATAAGGGAGGTCACAACCTTTCCACACACACACACACACCCACTCTGCAGCTGATATTAAATAGCTTTGGTGGGAAAATGCAGACCTTTAAACTTTTTCTACCAAACTCAATGCATTCTGTATTTAACTTCTTCTTTAAAACAGTTTGTGTTGTAAGAATTCAAAAACTGCATATGGCCATGGGAATAAAAAAGGAGCTTATACTTAATTAGCTACTAAGTCCGACTTGGACGAAGCACAATAACAACCATTTCTTTGTGCTAACTATTTTTAATGATATGCATTACATGCATTGGCCTGTCTACTGCCCAGACTGCTCCAGCATCAATCCTGCTTTACTGTTATGCTTTTTGGCAAAGGACAACATGGGGAAAGTCTCCATTTCGACATTTTGTCATTTTGATTGGAATAATAATTCTTAACAGCATGAATTCCCTCTAAACCTTAAACCACCACCACAGTTTCATGACAACAAGACAAGTGACATCCAAGTATACCAGATGCTGTACAAATATTCTCTTTATACCTCCAGCAATACTCAATAGTTTGATTCATCCTCTCTCACTTTAAACTGTTTGAATATTTTCATCCAATTGCTTTCAGCTATTTTTTAAACATAACTATTGGATATAATTTTTCTACTTCTAGCCAAGATTCAAGTCAAGCTAATTCAGAATCATAATGAGGATAGATAGGCCCAAGAGGGAGTGTGCATTTTTAAAAATTTTTTCTAGCTCTTCATGGAATAGGAATTTCCTTAGGGAGGGTCTAAGGAAATACCTACTTTAAAAGTAGAATCTTGGGTTTCCTAATGAAAGTAATCCTAAGTAGAGATGCTATTTGGGGGTCGGAAGGTCAAGATCTCTTTTTGCCCTTGAAATGGAAAATTACTGGAACCCATTATCTTCCAAAGCAACATAGAGAAGAGAGAAGCTAACAGAATGTTGGAGAACAGGTGTGTTAGACCCACCAAAAAGCACCAAGAGAGCATACAAAGCAAGTCAACACTAGGAATACCACCTCTGTTTCAAACAGAGCAGCTCTGTCATCTACTTTATTTCCTGGTATCAGGTTTTGTTTATGGAGGAAAAGAATTACTATAACTACAGTGGACAACAGTTTGAGGTGTGCATGCACTGCAACCAGCAATTCTGCTCCTAGATATGTATCCTGGAGTAATTTGTACATATGTGCCCAAGATTGATTGTATATGAATCACAGCACTGTTGTCCATAACGATTCCAAACCAGAAGCAACCCAATGCCCATCCTTAATACAATGGATCTATACATTGTGGTGAATTCATACAATGGGAAACTGTATCACAGTAGAAATTAATAAACCAGAGGTTTGTGTCACAACATAGATGAATATTGCAAACATAATATCTTATGTAAAAAGAAAGACACAAAAGAAACCAGAATTATTCTATTTATATAAACCTAAAAATAGGCAACATTAAACTATATTATTTAGAGATGCACATATAGGCAACAAAACTAGGAAGGAAAGCAAGTATATGATTTTCACAAAAGCCTGAAGAATGTTTCCTTTGCGGGGTGAGAGAAGGTTGTAATCAATAATCAAGATGGAAACTAGACGAAACTTCTGGGGTACTGTTAATGTTCTGTTTTTCCAACCTTTAAATTAATATTTTATATTTTATTTAAAAATTACAAACATGGAACAGAATAGAGAACCCAGAAATGGACCTACAAACATATGGCCAACTAACCTTTGACAAAGCAGGAAAGAATATCCAATGGAATAGACAGTCTCTTCAGCAAGTGGTGCTGGGAAAACTGGACAGCAACATGCAGAAGAATGAACCTGGACCACTTTCTTACACCATACACAAAAATAAACTCAAAATGGATGAAAGACCTCAATGTAAGACAGGAAGCCATCAAAATCCTCAAGGAGAAAGCAGGCAAAAAACTTTTTGATCTTGGCTGCAGCAACTTCTTACTCAACACACCTCTGGAGGCAAGGGAAACAAAAGCAAAAATGAACTATTGGTACCTCATCAAAATAAAAATCTTCTGCTCAGTGAAGGAAAAAATTGGCAAAACTAAAAGGCAACCGACAGAACGGGAGAAGATATTTGCAAATGACGTATCAGATAAAGGGTTAGTATCCAAAATCTATAAAGAACTCATCAAACTCAACACCCAAAAAGCAAATAATCCACTGAAGAAATGGGCAAAAGACATGAATAGACACTTCTCCAAAGAAGACATCCAGATGGCCAACTGACACATGAAAAAATGCTCCACATCATTCATCACCAGGAAAATACAAATCTAAACCACCATGAGATACCACCTTACACCTGTCAGAATGGCTAACATTAACAACTCAGGCAATAGATGTTGAGGAGGATGCGGAGAAAGAGGATCTCTTTTGCATTGCTGGTGGGAAGGCAAGCTGGTGCAGCCACTCTGGAAAACAGTATGGAGGTTCCTCAAAAAACTAAAACTAGAACTACCCTACAACCCACCAATTGCACTACTAGGCACTTATCCACGGGATACAGGTGTGCTGTTTCGAAGGGACACATGCACCCCCAGGTTTATAGTAGCACTATTGGTCCTGGAGGAAGATGGCAGCATAGGAGGACTCTGGGCTCACCGCATCCTGCTGATCACTTAGATTCCACCTACACCTGCCTAAATAACCCAGAAAACCACCAGAGGATTAGCAGAACGGAGTCTCCGGAGCCAAGCGCAGATGAGAGGCCCATGGAAGAGGGTAGGAAGGGCAGCGAGGCGGTGCGCACTCCACGGACTGGCGGGAGGGAGCCGGGCCGGAGGGGCAGCCCACCGGCCAAGCAGAGCCCCCGAGTCTGGCTTGCAAAAGCGGAGGGGCCGACGGAGTGTGTTCTGACAGCAAGCGGGACTTAACATCTGGAAGGTTATAAGTACAGCTCTGCTTGGAGAGCGGGAGGGCTGGAGGACAACAGGAGGGAGAGTTGTTGAGCCCCGGACAACAGAGCTCAGCTTGGCAGGGAACAAAGGCGCTCGCCAGTGCCATCTCCCTTGCTCATCTTCCAGCCAAAATCCCAAAGGGAACCAGTTCCTGCCAGGGAACTTGCTTGCACCGCGCAAACACCCAACACTGTGCTTCTGCGGATCCATCCCTCCGGCAGCGGGTCTGACTCCCTCCCGGTGCCACAGGGCCCCTCCCGAAGCAGATCACCGAAGGATTAGCAAGCTGAGCCTGCCCATGCTGCCCCTGTGCACCTTGCCGATCCACCCAGCTAATACGCCAGATCCCCAGCACCACAAACCTGGCAGTGTGCAAGTAGCCCAGATGGGCCACACCACCCCACAGTGAATCCCGCCCCTAGGAGAGGGGAAGTGAAGGTACACACCAGTCTGCTGTGGCCCCAGCGGTGGACTGGGGACAGACATCAGGTCTGACTGCGGCCCCACCAACCAGCGCAAGTTATTCAAGACAGCACAGGGGAAGTGCCCTGCAGTTCTATACAAAATGATGAAATGGAAGAATTCCCCTCAAAAGAATCTCCAGGAAATAACAAGATCAAAAAGGATTTAAACAATATAACAAAGTGAATTTAGAATAATAGTCATAAAATTAATTGCTGGGCTCGAAAACAGTATAGAGGACAGCAGAGAATCTATTCCTACAGAGATCAAGGGACTAAGGAACAGTCAGGAGGAGCTAAAAAAATGCTATAAATGAACTGCAAAATAAAATGGAGATGACCATGGCTCGGATTGAAGAAGCAGAGGAGAGAATAGGTGAACTAGAAGATAAAATTATGGAAAAAGAGGAAGCTGAGAAAAAGAGAGATAAAAATATCCAGAAGTATGAGGGAAAAATTAGAGAACTAAGTGATGCACTAAAGAGAAATAATCTACGCATAATTGGTATTCCAGAGGAGGAAGAGAGAGGGAAAGGTGCTGAAGGGGTACTTGAAGAAATCATAGCTGAGAACTTCCCTGATCTGGGGAAGGAAAAAGGCACTGAAATCCAAGAGGCACAGAGAACTCCCTTCAGACGTAATTTGAATCGACCTTCTGCACGCCATATCATAAGGAAACTGGCAAAATACAAGGATAAAGAGAAAATTCTGAAAGCAGCTAGGGATAAACGTGCCCTCACATATAAAGGGAGACCTATAAGACTCGTGACCGATCTCTCTACTGAAACTTGGCAGGCCAGAAAGGAATGGCAGGAGATCTTCAATGTGATGAACAGAAAAATATGCAGCCGAGAATCCTTTATCCAGCAAGTCTGTCATTTAGAATAGAAGGAGAGATAAAGGTCTTCCAAAACAAACAAAAACTGAAGGAATTTGTCACCACTAAACCAGCCCTACAAGAGATCCTAAGGGGGATCCTGTGAGACAAAGTACCAGAGACATCACTACAAGCATGAAACCTACAGACATCACAATGACTCTAAACCCATATCTTTCTATAATAACACTGAACGTAAATGGACTAAATGTGCCAACCAAAAGACATAGGGTATCAAAATGGATAAACAAACAAGACCCATCTATGTGCTGTCTACAAGAGACTCATTTTAAACCAGAGGACACCTTCAGATTGAAAGTGAGGGCATGGAGAACTATTTATCATGCCATTGGAAGTCAAAAGAAAGCTGGAGTAGCCATACTTCTATCAGACAAACTAGACTTTAAATTAAAGGCTGTAACAAGAGATGAAGAAGGGCATTATAGAATAATTACAGGGTCTATCCATCAAGAAGAACTAACAATTATAAATGTCTATGTGCCGAATACGGGAGCCCCCAAATATATAAAACAATTACTCACAAACACAGCAACCTTATTGACAAGAATGTGGTAATTGCAGGGGACTTTAACACTCCACTTACAGAAATGGATAGATCATCTAGACACACGTTCAATAGAGAAGCAAGGGCCCTGAATGATACATTGGATCAGATGGACTTGACAGATATATTTAGAACCCTGCATCCCAAAGCAACAGAATACACTTTCTTCTTGAGTGCACATGGAACATTCTCCAAGATAGATCACATACTGGGTCACAAAACAGCCCTTCATAAGTATACAAGAATTGAGATCATACCATGCATACTTTCGGACCACAATGCTATGAAGCTTGAAATCAACCACAGGAAAAAGTCTGGAAAACCTCCAAAAGCATGGAGGTTAAAGAACACCCTACTAAAGAATGAATGGGTCAACCAGGCAATTAGAGCAGAAATTAAAAAATATATGGAAACAAACGAAAAGGAAAATACAATCCAAACACTTTGGGATGCAGCAAAGGCAGTCCTGAGAGGAAAATACATTGCAATCCAGGCCTATCTCAAGAAACAAGAAAAATTCCAAATACAAAATCTAACAGCACACCTAAAGGAAATAGAAGCAGAACAGCAAAGACAGCCTAAACCCAGCAGAAGAAGAGAAATAATAAAGATCAGAGCAGAAATAAACGATATAGAATCTAAAAAAACTGTAGAGCAGATCAATGAAACCAAGAGTTGGTTTTTTGACAAAATAAACAAAATTGATAAACCTCTAGCCAGGCTTCTCAAAAAGAAAAGGGAGATGACTCAAATAGATAAAATCATGAATGAAAATGGAATTATTACAACCAATCCCTCAGAGATACAAGCAATTATCAGGGAATACTATGAAAAATTATATGCCAACAAACTGGACAACCTGGAACAAATGGACAAATTCCTAAACACCCACACACTTCCAAAACTCAATCAGGAGGAAATAGAAAGCTTGAACAGACCCATAACCAGTGAAGAAATTGAATCAGTTATTAAAAATCTCCCAACAAACAAGAGTCCAGGACCAGATGGCTTCCCAGGGGAGTTCTACCAGACGTTCAAAGCAGAGATAATACCTAACCTTCTCAAGCTATTCCAAAAAAAAGAAAGGGAAGGAAAACTTTCAGACTCATTCTATGAAGCCAGTATTACTTTGATTCCTAAACCAAACAGAGACCCAGTAAAAAAAGAGAACTACAGGCCAATACTCCTGATGAATATGGATGCAAAAATTCTCAATAAGATACTAGCAAATCGAATTTAACAGTATATAAAAAGAATTATTCACCATGATCAAGTGGGATTCATTCCTGGGATGCAGGGCTGGTTCAACATTCGCAAATCAATCAACGTGATACATCACATTAATAAAAGAAAAGATAAGAACCATATGATCCTGTCCATCGATGCAGAAAAGGCATCTGACAAAATCCAGCACCCTTTCTTAATAAAACCCTCGAGAAAGTCGGGATAGAAGGAACATACTTAAAGATCATAAAAGCCATTTATGAAAAGCCCACAGCTAACATCATCCTCAATGGGGAAAAACTGAGAGCTATTTCCCTGAGATCAGGAACACGACAGGGATGTCCACTCTCACCTCTGTTGTTTAACATAGTGTTGGAAGTTCTAGCATCAGCAGTCAGACAACAAAAGGAAATCAAAGGCATCAAAATTGGCAAAGATGAAGTCAAGCTTTCACTTTTTGCAGATGACATGATATTATACATGGAAAACCCGATAGACTCCACCAAAAGTCTGCTAGAACTGATACATGAATTCAGCAAAGTTGCAGGATACAAAATCAATGTACAGAAATCAGTTGCATTCTTATACACCAATAATGAAGCAACAGAAAGACAAATAAAGAAACTGATCCCCTTCACAACTGCACCAAGAATCATAAAATACCTAGGAATAAACCTAACCAAAGATGTACAAGATCTGTATGCTGAAAACTATAGAAAGCTTATGAAGGAAATTGAAGAAGATATAAAGAAATGGAAAAACATTCCGTGCTCATTGATTGGAAGAATAAATATTGCTAAAATGTCAATAGTACCCAAAGCTATCTACACATTCAGTGCAATCCCAATCAAAATTGCACCAGCATTCTTCTCAAAACGAGAACAAGCAATCCTAAAATTCTTATGGAACCACAAAAGGCCCCGAATAGCCAAAGTAGTTTCGAAGAAGAAGACCAAAGCAGGAGGCATCACAATCCCAGACTTTTGCCTCTACTACAAAGCTGTCATCATCAAGACAGCATGGTATTGGGACAAAAACAGACACATAGACAAATGGAATAGAATATGTATGGCCAATGGAATACGTATGGCCAACTAAATCTTTGACAAAGCAGGAAAGAACATCCAATGGAAAAAAGACAGTCTCTTTAACAAATGGTGCTGGGAGAACTGGACAGCAACGTGCAGAAGATTGAAACTAGACCACTTTCTCACACCATTCACAAAAACAAACTCAAAATGGATAAAGGACCTGAATGTGAGACAGGAAACCATCAAAACCCTAGAGGAGAAAGCAGGAAAAGACCTCTCTGACCTCAGTCGTAGCAATTTCTTACTTGACACATCCCTAAAGGCAAGGGAATTAAAAGCAAAAATGAACTATTGGGACCTCATGAAGATAAAAAGCTTCTGCACAGCAAAGGAAACAACCAACAAAACTAAAAGGCAACCAACGGAATGGAAAACGGTATTTGCAAATGACATATCAGACAAAGGGCTAGTATCCAAAATCTATAAAGAGCTCACCAAACTCCACACCTGAAAAACAATCCAGTGAAGAAATGGGCAGAGAACATGAATAGACACTTCTCTCAAGAAGACATCCAGATGGCCAACAGGCACATGAAAAGATGCTCAACGTCGCTCCTCATCAGGCAAATACAAATCAAAACCACACTCAGATATCACCTCACACCAGTCAGAGTGGCGAAAATGAACAAATCAGGAGACTATACATGCTGGAGAGGATGTGGAGAAACAGGAACCCTCTTGCACTGTTGGTGGGAATGCAAATTGGTGCAGCCACTCTGGAAAACAGTGTGGAGGTTCCTCAAAAAATAAAAATAGACCTACCCAATGACCCAACAATAGCACTGCTAGGAATTTACCCAAGGGATACAGGAGCACTGATGCATAGGGGCACTTGTACCCCAATGTTTATAGCAGCACTCTCAACAATAGCCAAATTATGGAAAGAGCCTAAATGTCCATCAACTGATGAATGGATAAAGAAATTCTGGTTTATATACACAATGGAGTACTATGTGGCAATGAGAAAAATGAAATATGGCCCTTTGTAGCAACGTGGATGCAACAGGAGAGTGTGATGCTAAGTGAAATAAGTCATACAGAGAAAGACAGATACCATATGTTTTCACTCTTATGTGGATCCTGAGAAACTTAACAGAAACCCATGGGGGAGGGGAAGGAAAAAAAAAAAAAAAAAAGAAAAGAGGTTAGAGTGGGAGAGAGCCAGAGCATAAGAGACTCTTAAAAATTGAGAACAAACTGAGGGTTGATGGGGAGTGTGAGGGAGGGGAGGGTGGGTGATGGGTATTGAGGAGGGCACCTTTTGGTATGAGCACTCGGTGTTGTCTGGAAACCAATTTGACAATAAATTTCATATATTGAAAAAAAAACAAGAAATAAAAAATAGCAGCACTATCAACAACAGCCAAAGTATGGAAAGAGTCCAAATGTCCATCAGATGAATGGATAAAGAAGATGTGGCATATATATACAATTCAGTATTACTTGGCAATCAAAAAGAATGAAATCTTGCCATTTGCAACTACACGGATGGAACTGGAGGGTATTCTGCTAAGTGAAATTAATCAGTCAGAGAAAGACAAAAATCATATGACTTCACTCATATGAGGATTTTATGAGACAAAACAGATGAACATAAGAGAAGGGAAACAAAAATAATACAAAAACCGGGAGGGGGCAAAACAGAAGAGACACATAAATATGGAGAACAAACTGAAGGTTACTGGAGGGGTTGTGGGAGGGGGGATGGGCTAAATGGGTAAGGGGCACTAAGGAATCTACTCCTGAAATCATTGTTGCACTATATGCTAACTAATTTGGATGTAATTTTTAAAAATAAAAAATTTTTAAAAATTGCAAACAAAAAAAATTCCTAAAAAAAGAAAAGTTTGAAAACTCACTGCTTCAATTCAACTTCTTCATGGTAAAGGCAAGGAACTGGAGGGCAGGGAGACTACATCAATTGCCCATTTCTCCTATCACCCTAATGTGCAGTTTCTGGGTCTGGGGTTATCACAGAGCTTCTTCTAAGGGGTCTAAGTCTGGAGGCTCAGAATGCCTGTCATTGTCCCCACAAAGCTCTTCAGTCCAACTTGCAAACTGACCCATTCCTCTCCCTCCTTCACCCACCATCCCCACCCACAGGCCAGCCCCCAGTATGTCCCCCTGCGGGTTCGCAGCCAAGGTCCTCCTTTGAGGACCCTTGGACAGATGCACATACTGCACATGCACACTTGCACCCTGTACCCTCTCTTGATCACATGTCTATCTGGCTTGCCAATCCTAGGTAAACAATATCTAATATTTAATCTATACCCTAAAACCTACTACATTTTGCATTTTACAGATGTTAAAAACCAAAATTAAGTTTATTAACTGCAAATATTAAATCCAATGCTCTACAGACACTTTTCAACCATCCTTCCAATAAAAAGTACAGGTAGCAGTGTGAATTATAGACTTGTCACTCGTGAGGGGACAGGGTGTCTCTTCCTGAACTACTACTACTCTTTGAGCTGCACAGAATATATTGCTTTTATAATGGAGTTTTTAAAAAATATCTTTACTATCCCCTTCCTTTAAAAACAAAATCAGGAGCACCTGGGTAAAGCATCCCTGGGTAAAGATAGTAAAGCATCCGACTCTTGATCTCAGCTCAGGCCATGATCTCTCGGTTCATGAGTTTGAGCCCCACTTCAAACTCTGTGCTGAGTGCAGAGCCTCCTTGGGATTCTCTCTTCCCTCTCTCTCTGCCCCTATTCCACCCACACTCTCTGTCTCCTGGATTAAATAAATAACTTAAAATAAATGAAATAAAATAAAATAAATTTTAAAAAATCAGTTGCTGAGACAATATCTAGCCAGAACTTTGTTTAGAAAGTAAAAGTATGATTTAAGAAATTCCATGAGACATTTGGGAAAGGCATCACAGGCAGATATGAATAACAGCATGATTTTCAAAGTTTATAAAGCAGTCTATTTACTAGATTTCTCCAATTCAGGGGCATTCTTGGATTTTTTCCTATTTAAAAACTTTATTTGGGGCAGCAACTTTAGGCTTTCAGCAAAATGGAGACAAAGTCACCATTCCCACCTCCCCCCTATGCCCACATATCCACAGCTTTCCATATTACGGACATCCCCCTCCAAAATGGTACACATCTGTTACAACTGATGAACCTCTGTTGATACATCATTATCATCCAAAATCCATGATTTACATTGTGGTCCACTCTTGGTGTTGTACATTCTATGGATCCAGAAAATGTGTAATGACACGTATCATCATTTTATCATTCAGAGTGTTTTCACTGCTCTAAAAATCCTCTGTGCTCTGCCTATTCATTTCTTCCCCCTTCTTCAGTGCCTGGAAATTACTGATCTTTTCACTGTCTTTATATTTTTGCCTTTTCCAGAATTCCATACAGTTGGAATCATACAGTATGTAGCCTTCTCAGATTGGCTTCTTTCGCTTAGTTATATTAATTTCAGTTTCCTCCATGTCTTTTCATGGCTTGATACTTAATTCTTTTTAATGCTGAATTATATTCTATTGTCTAGATGTGCCATGGTTTATTTATCCATTCACTTACTAAAGGATACCTTAGTTGCTTCCAACTTTGGGAAATTATGAATAAAGCTGCTTATAAATGTCCACATGCAGATTTTTGTGTGGACGTAAGTCAACTCCGTTGGGTAAACACCAAGGAGCATGACTGCTGAATTGTATGTTAAGAATATATTCAGTTCTTAACAAAACCACCAAATTATCTTCCAGAGTGGCTGTACCTTTTTGCATTGGACCAGAAATTTCAGACTTGACAAGGGAAAGGTAGAAAAGTGTATCTATGTCCCATTTGTAAGCAATTCTGAGATAATTCTCATAAAAATAAAATTATAAAAGAAGCCAAAAATCTAAGATAGCCTATACTACCAAGCAGAGCAAGAGAAAAAAAGGGAAGAATAAGTAAAAATGTAGGAAACAAAAGAAAAATATTACATAAGGAAATCCAAATAAAAGGACAGAGTTCTTAACTCACAAACAACTTCCCTCCAAATAACCTTGCTGTCATTCTCAAAGAAGCCCATATCCGTGTAGGAGTTTTCCAGCCATGGAAAAATAAGAAAGAAGTATCATTTCAAGAAGAACTAGCCATGGGGGAAAATGCTTTTGTCAGAAAAACAGCAATATGCCCAAACTCCCACCTTATCTGTAGGAGGCCAATGTAACCAAAACACCTGAAGAAGTAAAAACCCTCTGTGTCATACTGATATTATGCCAGTAGCCTATAAAAGAAAGAAGGGTGATTATTTTTTTCTTTGAAACAATCCCATGCACAAAGATTTGTTTTGCCTTCTGGTGTGCATCATCAGTGGCATGAACTCATTTAGCTAAAATTCCAGACCACATCACTTCTTTCCAACTCATTCCCCAAAATTTGCTTTCTAGTCTTCTATCTGTGTTTAGGTGTACTCTACCCTTCATGGTGCTGCTCAAGCACAGCAGCCCACAGCAAGAGTCTCTGGTCTTTGAATTCCGAGGGCACCAGCCATGCATCGCTCATTCAGACTAAATTTCATAGAGCACTGCATAGGGGCTTAAACTGCATGGTTCCTTTCCCCACTCAGATTCTAAGGTCATGGAAGACAGATCTCTAGTACTTTCTTATCCATCCTCTATCACAGTGCTATACTCATAGGAGGTGCTCAAACCTTCCCGAGGGGTTCATTCAATCCATGCTGCCTTCCTCTCCAGAGCTCAAGATCGTCACCAGAAATAAACTCCCTTACACCACTACGCATCATGGCAGCCAAAGCTTCCCCTACCTCTGTGACTTCAGTGCCTTTTCTTTATTTTTCTTTAAGCAGATGATGGACATAAACTAAAAACAAATCCAGGTCAGCGAGTGTGTATTTATGGAAAACAATGGCTCTCTCCACTCCAGAATACAGTTCAGGTTACCACTGAATTTTAATATGCCATGATGGTAACCAAGTTCATAAATGGGTGATAAACATTGGCAGGATCACTGTGAATAACATACAAATGCAGGGAACAGATTGAAGCTTTCATAGTAATTTGGAATTGGACTCTCAAAGATTTTAACAATACTGTTTGTTCTGCTATAATGGGGTATGTAGATTCTTAAAAAGTAACCTGGTTTGTCAATAATTGTGATATTAAAAAAGTTGTTTCAGTGAAAGGGGAACATTTTGGGATTATTATGAGAGCATTTCAGACATGATAACCAACAATAGAGGAATTTCAGTTATAAGTATATATTATCATAATATAAAATGTATAAATTCACCGATCAAAGTGGACAAAGCAAACCCAAATGTTTCATTCCATTAACTCAGGAATTTTGTAGTCTTTTCCAAATCCTTTGGCTTTTATTTTATGATTCAGTTTTCTGAGCCACTAATCTTAAAACAAAGAATAAAAAAATAAAAACCAATCTTCAGAACAGCTCACCAAGAATACACACAGCAGCATATTCACAGGCTTTTCAAAGCTGTGACTTTTCTCCTCCTTCTTGGAGTCCTAGTCCTTCAGAAACTTATTGTGATCAAAAGGAGTTGCATAATGCAAAGGTGTTCCTTAATAGAACATCTCATATTTCTTCTCCATTATGAAAACTCCCAATGCAGGAAAAATGGTTGAACTCCAGGCTTCAAACTAAATTTGAGTTTTCATATCAATCACTGACTTCCTAGGGCCATATTTGTGATGTTTCTGCAAGGGGTTTACGGCCACAGAGACATTAACTTTGCTCATTCCCAACCAGCCCCTGAGACTGACTTTTCCCCACCAATACAGAACAATGGTTACCACCCAACAAACAAAACCAAAAACTCAGTAGAGAAATTCAGGTGCATCTTCTTAAGGTACAGTCTCCTCTCCATAGGGACAATGATTTTGGAGATGAGAAGAGGCCTGTAGCCATATCTTCAAGACAACTCTTCATGTCATATTTCTCACTGAGGTATCATCAACAGTGAAAATCAACAGATTCTTGAGGAAACTGAGAATGAAAATACGATAAAAAACAAATCATCTGGTTCTTCTACAGAATCAACCAAATCCATCCTGGATGGGTGGGTGAAAAGTCTTACTTCTATATCACCAATTAAGACCATTAATCCCTTCCAGAACTGACATCAGTATGAGTTCACTGGGGACTTTGACTACAAAGCTTATACAAGTTTTCTGATAAACTCATTCAAAGTTTTTCTGAGGCTCTAATAAAGTCAAACTTGGATTCTAAGGGCTCTACCTAATGATACAGTCCATCCTTAAAACATTTCAAGAAAGACTTCAAAAGCCTCATTTCACAGATGAGGAAACTAAGGCTTAAGAACATAAAGTTCCATTAATCTCAGGTAGATTTTTTGTTTTCCTGCCTCAGGATCTCTTCTGAAAGTGCAAGAGCCCATTCAGCCCATATTCAAGATGGCTTCAAAGTCTTCAACCATTGGGGCATGGGAAATAGGAAAAATGTCTCAGCTTTCCAGCCTTCCAAAAAACAATTCCAGAGACATCCCAGATGCTTCTCAGAAAACCAGTATAATTGGGCTCCTGTTGCCCACAGCAATACACCCTTGTACTGGCTTTTTTCCCTTTCCCGTTACTCTCTCTCCATTACTTCACTCATACTTCTTAGGTTCATTTCCCAAATAAACTACTTACACCCAAGGTTTTCTCTCAGGCTTGTTTTTGGGGGAACTAAACTAAAACATCCCACCTTTGTGGCATGATTAACTGGACAGTTTCTTACAGCTCCTTCCTAATCTATTACTCGGTGGCTTTAAATCATACACAAAATTTCGAAAATCTTACACTCAGCCCTGAATGAAGTCCATCAAGGCAAACATTCCAGAAGAAGCTACTAATATTGTAGGAATGTTGAGACACAATCATGGGACAGTTCCCTCTTGTTACAATTTACCAGGATGTGAACAGCTGGATGTACATTTCCACCTAGATTTGGACAGAAGTGGCTGTTTATCTAGAAAGGCTCATTCTACTCACTAGTCTGTACAGAAGGCATGGCATAATTCTGTATTAAGTTATCCAGAAAGGCAGTTCTGGGGCTCATATTTTAATTGACATGTATCCAATACAGACAGATCTTAAAGCACAATTAACAGGTTCTCCTCATCCAAGTATAATTTTCTAAGGCCAAACCTGTTCTAATTATCTGAGCCTGAGGGTATAACTCTGGCCCTAGGGACAGTCTCCAGAAACCCCTAGGAGTATAAAGAAGGAGTAGGGACAGGATGAGAAGAGACACAAGATTCGACTAGTCCAGTCCTATCTTTTCACAGATGAGAAAAGGTAATTGCTCAGAAAATTGCTGACGTGTGCACAATGCCCCACAATTCAGTAAGAACTGGAAGGACAGCCTAGGCCTCCCCACCTTGTGCTGCCTCCTCCATGGAAAGCCAAATGTGGAAAATGCAGCCTAAAAAATTCTTCATAGTCCCTGTCTCCAGTTGCTCTAGTATCAAAATGGTATACCACCTTTTGCAAACATCATAAAGATGTGTGAATAGTAATGAAAAAGCTGGAGTTCCTCAGAAATATTCCACGCTGTCAGTGGTAGAGATAACAGTTGTACAATAATCAAAGATTTGCAGAGCTTTAGAACTAAAAGAAGTCTAGTTGATGGTTGTTCACAGTGAGGTGTCATTAATTTGGAAAAAAACCATGTATTTCTAACAACTGGCAAATGGCTTTTTTTTTTTTTTAGTTTCTCCAATACTTTCTTTTTCCAGAGAGCAATAACAATAATAATTAAGATTGTGTGATTACTATACTAACTGCTTTATGTGTATCATATATTCCTTATATTGTAGGTACAATTATCATCCCCTTTAGCTTCTATAAATGTGCCATAAACTCAGAGTAATGACAACATTAAAAAAAATAACAATTTCTAGGTTTGCAATCCCCTACATAAAAAGACAATGTAAATATTCCTTTAGAGTTCTGTAACAATGTTGTTTTGGCTTACATTTTCAGTGAATTGATCATTGTTGGGGAATGTTACTTATCTACTTGTTTGTTGTGGTAAAATATACATAATATAAAATTTACCATCTTAACCATTTCTAAGAGTACAGTTAAGTAGTGTTAAGTATATTTACATTGTTGTGCAAACCAATTCTAGAACTGCATCTTGGAAAAACTGAAACTCTGTATCCATTAAACACCTCCCTTCTTTCCCCTCCCCCAGCCCTTGGCAACAACTATTCTACTTTCTGTTCCTATGACTCTAACTACTTTAGATATCTCTTATAAACAGAGTCACACAGTACTTGTGTTTTTGTGACTGGCTTATTTCATGTAGCATAATGTCCTCAGGTTTATTCATGTTGTAGCCCAAGTCAGAATTTCTTTCCTGTTTAAGGTTGAACAATATTCCATTTTGTGTATATACCATATTTTGTTAATCCATTCACCCATCAATAGACACTTGGGTTCCTTCTATCACTTGGCTACTGTGAATAATACCACTGTGAACATGGGTGTACTATCAAATTGCTATTTAAAATAAATTGATTATATTCAGTAGTGTTCCTTCCACCTCATAGTCTTAGATTCCTGTTCTTAAGAAAAGCTAACCTCAGTCCCTTTTATTCAGTTATTCAAATTTGGGAATAAGCTTAGCCTATTGGCCAAAGAGTCATGGCCAAGTGTAGTCATTTATCTCAGCACAGAGGAAAAGGCAATATGCCTAGGAGGATAGGCTCACCAAAAGCTGGCCTTGGAAAACTCATTTCATGAAGTAGTGACAAAGTGACAAATTAGGGAAACCATATAAGCTTAGTAATTATAAACATGGGTCTGGGATCAGAATTTAGTTCTAGCAGTTACTAGCTGTGTGATCTTGAGAAAGTTACTTAACCCTCTAAGCCTCAACTCTTAATCTCTAAAAAAAGAGGTGATAATAATAGTTCTTACATCCTAAAGTCATAGTAAGGAACAAATGAAATAATCCATGTAAAGAATTTAGCATAGTGCCTGGCAGAGAGTTAAGTGTCCAATGGTTGTTAGCTTTTATTCTATGGTTATAGGTCACCAGTTCCAACTACCTCAATTACAAATCAGACCCAACAAGATGAATGAGCACACACTCCTGCCATTATAGGCAAAGAGCTCTGGATATCCAGGCAGAGACCCCTTGTTTAACATGAAAACCACAGTGATAAGGGATTTACCATCTTTTAATCATAAAAGTCTTGTTTATTTCAAACTTTGATTAAAAAATTATATCACTTAACCTAAGGTTGACCCTTTTCAGCCTTACATGCTTAAAAACAAGAGTTAACAAATGGGAAGTGAAAATGTTAAAACATAAAATCTGAGCAAAATCAAGTAAACATCACAGATGTGTTTCTGCTAAGAAAATTCCTGACCCTGTAAGTATCTTAAATCATCAAAAATAATTTGATTTTCTACTGCTTTGCGATTAAATGTGGGCCATCACAGCCATCACACAAAGACCACTACATTTTAAATAAGGATCCGTCAATGTTGGCCTCTTAACAGGCTATTTATCTCTTACCTCAGCATTTCTGCTTTTGCAATACTGATTTACTTAGAGTTTAACACCTTTGGGCAGTTCAAAGCTTCAAGGCAACTTGGGGGCTGGGCACATTCAGATAGAATGCAGAACTGTCAGCCTGCCCACCAAACACTTGCCCTTCAAACACCCTGCCACTGAACAACTTCCAGTCCCAGAAAAAGGCCTCCTAGCTCGAGTGTCCTCTCTAAGCCTCTGGACCATAGCACTGGTCAAGTACACCGTACGTTTCCTCTAGCAGTCTTGGACAATTTAAAGAACCTACATGGCCCTCCTCCTTTGATCAGACATAGTCCACAATATCTAGGGTTCACAATGCAAAGCAGAATTAACAATTTTCCTTTCATATCATGCCACCCTGCTTTGCTCCTGCTCACTGTTGATACACTCAACCCAAGAACCACCCTGCACATGAGTGGGAAGCAATGCTGGCTATGCATCATAATCACCAGATCACTTTTTATAAAACTGTAGATGCCTACACGTCACTTCAGAGCACCTGAAACTGAAGTTCTGAGGATAGAGTACAGAGTTCAGCAGTTCTTGGGAGCTCTGCAGGTGACTCTGATGTATAGTGAAGTTGAGAACCTCTGCTGTAACCAAAACAGGAAGTCGGAAGTCAGAGCACATTGTCAGGCACTGAACTCCAAGTAGGCCTTGCTCAAGATGAAGGATGAAGGTTGGCAGAATCCTTCAGCCACACCAAAGATTCCAATTAGTAACCCCAATTCACTACTAAAAAGGAAAGAGGTCCTTCCTCAGCACACCTAGAAATCAAACCTGCAAAACCATTTCTACCTGGGGCTACTGAGTGTCGGCTCCCCCACTCTAGCCAACATCACACCCTGAGTGCTCATCTTATCTGGCTGAACTGTGCTCCTAGCCTTTCTGCAGAGACTATACCTGCACAACTCAACTACACTGCAGAGTAAGCAAAGTTGGACAGAACCCTATACAGTCAGGGCTCCACAGGAGATCTCAGGGGCCACCAGCAGCATTCCCTCTAAGCAGCAGGATCAGTAAATGTGAAACTGTCAAGACCCAGAAAGCAGGCAGACCACGAGCTATGTGTCATCAACAACAGATAGAGGCACACGTGCTGAGGGTATTCAATAGCAGGACTGAAAACAGAAGAACATGCAAGTGGCCTGTCCCTGTACAGTCAGAGCTTCAGACAGAGAACCAAGGCAGAGACTGAATATAGAAGCAGGGCAGAGAAGCAGTGTGGCATAATACAAATGAACCCTGGCTCTGATTATGATTTGGAGCAAGGGAAAACAAAACAAAACAAAACAAAACGGCAGCCTCAGTACAAATAGCTGGTGCTCAATCAAATGTTAGCCATATTATTATGAGATAAAGAAGTAGTTCCCAGGATCTAAACAGAGGTTTAGTCAAAAGGAAATAAGGCAAAAAGGCCAGTTACACATCAGAGCAGGCCCAACAGAACTGAGAAACCAGTTCACCATGCAACAATGAACCAGAACTCTTGGTTCTAGTTTCTTTATAACAACAGGCTTACCTCCAGAGTCTTGGGCAAACTGGGCAGCTGTGGCCTTAGCTGCAAAGGTTAGAGGCCTGGAGGCTGAGGGCACCAAGCCAACTACTACACTGATTGGCCTGGCACAGGTTCAAAGTCAAGTTCATCCCTGGGATTCAAAGGGTCCACTTTCCTTGCACTCAACAGGTTCTTCCCAGTGTGGCACTTACTTCAAAAATTACTTTTTTTTTTTTTTTTAATAACTCCTAGTATTTTTTTACCTCCAGTTTCAGGTCCCCATTCTTCCTCTGGCCAGTGGCTTCCCACCTGTTCTCTACCCTCAGTCACTTTGTTTTCTCTCATACTTCCCCTGTTTTATTTAGTCTCCCCTCCAGCCTTCACTCTAGGCCAAGTCCCCAGAGTCCAAAAGAAGTGTTTCTTCCCCACTCTTTCTCCCCTACCCCATCAGGTCTCCACACTCTGCCCACCACCAATCAGCAAGGGTCTTATTAGCCTCTAATCCATCCCATAAAGCCTTCATTTAAGAATTCTCATACATATTTTCATGTTAATATCACCCACCATCTTCCCTGGAAAGTTCCCATTAGCTTTTCCTCAAACACTGAAAATACAGTAAGACTTCACATTAACATCTTACCACGGAAACCTCTGTCCTGTTGGCATTTCAGCTCACTCTCAATAGGGGGAAGGGAAGCATCTGACCATACCCTGAAAAGAAACCAAATGGAGAAGCAGATAAAGAGGGACATTTCTCTAAATGTGTTTGTTTCTGATCTTCCCTCCCCAACCCCACCCCCATAAAGCTGATAAACTCATCAGATTGGACCAACACTCATGAAATTCTGTTGCTGTTTCTCACTGCTGCAAAGAGATATTTGGAATCTGTTTCCAGCACAGAAAACATTATTTGTTGCCTTCCAGGGCCAAAGTTTAAACTTTAACCCTATCCAGACATTTTATAAACTCAGTTATAGATTAGTTACAGATCTATCATAAGAGGAATCAAGGGCATGAAGCCATCCACAGGCATCAGTGTGGCTAAAGATCAACATGCCCAAGTGGCAGGGCCTGGTAGAAGAAGGCCAAGATGTAATTATCCATTTGGCAGAAAGTAATCCTATCTGTGCCTACAGGGTACTATCTTCTGCTTATTTGCTGCACTTGTGCAGAGGAACTGAGGGAGAAAATTGAATGATGATATTGTGGTTAGCTGCACTGTCAGGTTAGCCAGTACTGGAAAAACATTCCTATTTTATAAAGATACCAACTCTTCGACTATTTTCAGGGATGTCAGGAATAATCTCTTTAACTGCTTCATTCTAGAGATGAAGAGATTGAGATCTTGAGAAGTAAATGGACCCACCAACAGTCACCAGAACAGAACAGGAAGTGGCTTCCCCCTTCCTGTACTGTATCCATTGCACCACACTATTCCATCAACATCTCCATCTCGGCTATTTACAAAATGCATTTTTTAAATGTAAACATATGACAGGAACTGAAACATAAGAATGGATTTTTCCTTTGAAAAGTATTTGTATTGTCATAATATTTTTACAACATACATACCTGAATTATTCTTAGAGAATGATAAAGTACTAAGGATAAAACAAGTCATTTCGTTGCAGAAAAGAAAAAAAGAAGAAAGTCAAGTGGGATGGAAAAAATCAAGATGAGAAGTTTAAATAGTACTGAGATTGAGTACAAGATCGAGGAGGGAAGAATTGGGCTGAAAAAGGACATCCATGGAAGGATATGAGAGATCAGGACAGAAGAAACACCCCAGAGAATCCTGAGAAAGTACTGTGAATGGCAAACCGTGAGAATTCTTAAAGTCAGAGATGGAAAGGACAATGGGGAAATGACTTCTGTTAAGCAGGTGGTTTACATATTCTCCATTCAATCCTCACAAAAATCCCATGAGAGGTTATTATTACACCCATCTTACAGATGAGAAACTATGTCTCAAAGAAGTTAACCTGCCTATAGTCAAAAAACTAAAATGTAATAAAGCTAAGATCCTTTTCAGGATTGACACCAAAATCCATCTAACAACTAGGTCATGGCTTCCTTTCCATTGGAAACAGTCACACAGGTTACGGTGCAGAGATAAAACCTTTTCTTACAGCTACATATGAAAAATAACATTGGCACATCAGAGTATGCTTCTAACATCATAGCCTGGACATGCCCTATTCTACTAACCTTTACTTTGGGCCACAACAATTATTTGCAAGCATTATACGACCTTGAACTTGGGTTTCAGTCAATCAAAGAGTGATCAAGGTGGGAATTTCTTTAATTTGTTGAAGTGATACAAAGAAGATCGTATCAAGAGTTTATGTCCCCAATTCAAAGTAAGGCAATGTGAGTTTCACCTAGTAACAATAATTT
Organism: Lynx canadensis; assembly: GCF_007474595.2. Classification (NCBI taxonomy): domain Eukaryota; kingdom Metazoa; phylum Chordata; class Mammalia; order Carnivora; family Felidae; genus Lynx; species Lynx canadensis. The sequence goes on from NC_044303.2 coordinate 125,018,899, forward strand.
ATTTTTCTTCCTCATTTCAACTCCGATTAGGTTTCAGAAGTCTTAGTACATATTCAGTTTCAATTCCCTTACTGTTATGTACTTAAGTTTGATCATATTTTCAGTACAACGTAGCTCCAAAAATTCTCATAACTTCTCTATTAAGAATATACCACTAGACAGCTACATTGGGGAAATGCTCAAGAACTGATTAAAAGTTCTGATTCCTTTCCTAGTTTATTCTATTCCAAGGAAACTGGCTGGACATATCACAATAACTTCTTCAGGAGACACACTTTGCTTTCATTTATGATTATAATACAGATGGAAATTAAGCGATCTCTTATAAAGTTTCTTTTTGTCTACAAGTCACTTCCAAATCCTTCCTTCCCAAAAAATACTATAATATCAAAATAACTGAGTGATATCATTTTTTAAACTCCTGACAAGAACATCAAATTGCCAGAAAAGAGTTTCCTCATCAAGACAAGTCTTGTGAAACCTTTTTTTAAATCCAGACTGAATTCACTTTTTACTGGTGTCCACATTGAATTATAAACAACACATTCTGAGGTGTTATTTTTAGATGTTTTTAATTTGTCTGGTCTAATACGCAACCTAAAATTTTCCATTTAGGGTGTAACAATACTTAAAAACAAAACCAAACAAAACCTTTTTCCTGTTCTGTTTAAGGTGGGTGGATCAAAGAATGTCTAGGCAGATAAGAGAGCTTCAGATACTGAGCAGTCCCAGTTACTGAGAAGAATAAAAAAGAGGGTTCTTGCAACTATGGCTGTGAGTACTTTCTTACTCAAGACAAGAGAACTTTCCAAACAACTCTTGGTAAATGTTCAATTTAATTTGCTACATTTCATATCTTCTCAGTCTTCAAAGGCTATAAATTTGGAACTTTAGTAAAGTTTTGAAATTTAAGTTCCATTTATTCTTGGCCAAGCCCAGCAGTCTGGTTCCTGGGATGGGAGAGGGGAAGGTCAAACTGTCGAAATAGCATCTGATGATTTCCCCATCACTAAATCTCCCCAGAGAAAGAGTTAAAAATGTTTGCTGTCATTTTTAAAGTATGGGCCTAAAATACAACTTAAAAAGGTGTTTTGTTTTTTAGATGCCAAGGAACAAGAAATTCTGATTCTGTAGATTGAGTCCCACCTTTCTTCTTAAGTAACTTTTCATTGAAGTTGAGTGCCTTCCCCACAGCGGTGGTAAAGAAATGTGTTCATTGCCATCTGGAATCAAGATATGAAAAAAATTCTTAAAGGGCCAGTCACATCTTCAGTACGATATGAGGGCTTAAGGGTTCATTAATGATTTTTTGTGCGTGTGCTTTTATTATGGTTCTATCTCACAAATATGAACTTAATTTGACTTTCACAAAGTAAGTAAGAGAGCCATTCTGGAATCTCCAGTTTGACTTCTAGGTAAGCCACATCGTTACACACAGCATCCACCAACACACCAGTCCTCAGACTGCCATCACATTTGAGATAGAGCAGGAAAAAAATTGTCAGGGGAGAAATGTTAATTCTAGAGACAGAATTGATCAATCTTTCCTCTTGTCCCCTACAGTGCTATATACAACACAAGGTTGGAAGTTGACATCTCAACGATTAATAGTCTTATCTCAGTTTACAAATCCTCTGGAAGGAAGCTCCTTTATGAGACGTGCATTGTGGATAAACAAACAGAAAATTCATAAATCACTGTCACTGCATAACAATGCTGTTCCATACCTGCTGTCCATCTGCCCTTGCCCCAAATAAGATCCTCTTTAGATAAATCCAAGCCATCTTCCATGTTTGTTTTTCATCCCATCTTCAGTTTTAGGGCCCATTTCCTTCTATACTCCCTTCAGGGCCTGAAGTTCTCTTTCTTTACATCACCCTCAATCGTATTAAATAACGTGTATGAAACATCTAGTGCAGGGGCGCCCAGCGTGGTTCAGTTGGTTAAGCACCCAGCTCTTGATTTCAGCTCAGGTCATGATCTCACAGTTTGTGAGATTGAACCCTGTGTCAGGCTCTGCGCTGTGTACTCACCCACCGAATCAGTCCTCAGTTAGTGTTAAACCTCAGGCTAATCTATCAGTTAGAAGGTGCACTTGGCTACTCATGATAGAGAATCCAAAAATAGTGACCTAAAGACACAAAGGTATTTTCTGTCATGTGAAAAAGAAATCTGGAGGAGGCAAGTCAGGGTCGGTGTGATGATTCAGCAAAGTCTCCAAGGACCAAGAGTCCTTCTACCTGCTTCATATCTCAACAAACAGCTCTGTTTTCAAGGTCACCTCCACATCCAGGATGGCTAACTGGCGTACTAGCTCATATCAGCTTTCCAGCTAGCAAGGAGACAGGAAGGACTAAGGGTACAAGTGTCCTCCCTCCTTTTTAAAAATCCTTTCTAGGGGTACCTGGCTGGCTCAGTCAGTGGAGCAGGAAAGTCTTGATCTTGGGGTTGTGGGTTCAAGCCCCATGTTGGATATGAAGATTACTTAAAAATAAAATCTTAAAGAAGAAGAAGAAGGAGAAAGAGAAGGAGAAGAAGAAGAAGAAGAAGAAGAAGAAGAAGAAGAAGAAGAAGAAGAAGAAGAAGAAGAAGAGGGGGAAAGAAGAAAGAAGGGGAAGCCACCTTTCTGGAAGTCCCATAGAATACTGCCCACGTCTAGTCAGCCAAAGCCTAGTCACATGGCCACACCTATCTTAAGAGAAACCCCATCTTTGCTGAGCACATTGTTGCCCAGGGAAAACCAAGCATCTGTTGGTTAAGGAGAGAGGAAGAGCATTATCTATGTCTGCCAACAAGGGACTACACGTGCAAACACACACACACACACACACACACACACACACACACACTCCCCATCCCCTACACCCCCTTTTTCTTGACTCCCACTGAACAACAAAGCACACGTTTGGAATACATTTCAATATGTGTTAAGTAAGCTACTTTGAGTAGACTTTATTCACACATTTTTGCTATCACATTTTTGATGAGGCAAAACATGAAACTTAACCATATCTCAGCCTTGGTTGGAGAAAGCAGCTGGCCAGACAGCAGGGCCACATGGTGTGTATATGCAGAGTGTAAATCTGGATCACACACACTGTGATGATGCTGGCAGTTGGGATAAAAATAAATACCTCCCAAAACTCTCCACATTGTGATTATAGTATTCAAACCTTAAGTGCAAGGGTGGTGAAAGCAAACAGCAGGAAAATGAACTCACTGTAACACCTCCCTGAAGGAAAGCTGATAGGGTCTGAAAAAAACTAGAGACAACATTTAATAGAAAACTCTCTCAGCCTCTCTCTCTCTCTCTCTCTCTCTCTCTCAGTCTCTTCACAACCACCCCCCCGTTGGGGGGGGTGGCTATCTGTGTGTCTCTGTCTCTCTTTGACTCCCTCCCCCTTCCCGTACCTAAGATGTATCAGAGCTGCAGTTTTACTTAACTTTTGTGAGCTAACTGTAAAGCACCTATATGCAAATCTCTAAAGAGCTTCTCCCTCCATTAAAACACTCCAAGTCATTGGCTAACCTGGATTTGGAGTTCCTCCGTATTTAGAGCCTTGCAAGGCAGACAAAAACTCCTTTATAAAGAAGCTCGGAAAGAACTGAACTCTGAAACGATAGGGTCTTCGTGTTCTTTGTGTAGGTAGGCAATTTCCCAGCAAGGTTTCGGGTTTTGCGGTTAGCTTTTGTGAATACAATAAAAGAGAGATAGTAACCTTTACAGCAAGTAGCAGCAGCACCCCAACACTAGGCTATGTGAAAACAGATCACATTACCAAGAGCCTCACACTGCAGCACAAAGTTATTGTGCAAAACTGGGTTCTGTTGTAGGCATCCAGGTAGCCTTTCTTCATTGAGGCAGGTCATTGTAACTATGTAAACTGATTATTTTTCAGTACGGGAAAACTTCCTTCCCCCCAATTTAATTGATATTGAAAGTCACAGCTAAATGCATTTGTGTGGGAAGCTGTGGAGGGAAAGGCAGAAAACGAGGAAATCTTGTTAAGGGCAGAGGAAGTGTCCACAAGCTAAGTAAACTACTGGGTGAATCACCTCACATGCACAACTGTTCTGTGGCTCCTCCAGGTGCTGTGTATGACCTGCTACCGTAGATGGTAACTCAGGAGTATGACTACCTCAATCAAGCCATCACACCAACAAAGTTTGGGAACTGCTGATGCTTTCCTGTCATGAGAATGGATGGTATTTTTTTTTTCGGGAATGGAATTTACTGATTCATCACTTACATATAACATCCAGTGCTCATACCAACAAGTGTCCTTACTGCCCCATGCCCATTTAGCCCATCCTCCCACCCAACACCCCTCCAGCAACCCTCAGTTTATTTTTTGTATTTAAGAGTCTCTGACAGTTTGTCTCCCTGTTTTTATATTATTTTTGCTTCCCTTCCCTTATGTTCATCTGTTTTGTATCTTAAATTCCACATATGAGTGAAATCATATACTTGTCTTTCTCTGAATGACTTATTTCACTTAACATAATACACTCTAGTTCCATCCATGTTGTTGCAAATGGCAAGATTCCATTCTTTTTCATCACTGAATAATATTCCATTGTATATATATACCATATCTTCTTTATCCATTCATCAGTTGATGTATATTTGGACTCTTTCCATACTTTGGCTATTGTTGACAGTGCTGCTATAAACATCGGGGTGCATGTGCCCCTTTGAAACAGCACTCCTGTAACCTTTCAACAGAGTGGTTGTACCAGTTTGCATTCCCACCAGCAATGCTAAAGAGATCCTCTTTCTCCGCATCCGGGCCAGCATCTGTTGTTGCCTGAGTTGTTAATGTTAGCCATTCTAACAGGTGTGAGGTGGTATCTCATTGTGGTTTTGATTTGTATTTCCCTGATGATGAGTGATGTTGAGCATCTTTTCATATGTCTGTTAGCCATCTGGATGTCTTCTTGGAAAAATGTCTTTTCATGTCTTGCCCATTTCTTCATTGGATTATTCGTTTTTTGGGTGTTGAGTTTGATAAGTTCTTTATGGATTTTGGATACTAACCCTTTATCTGATATGTCATTTGCAAATATCTTCTCCCATTCCATCAGTTGCCTTTTAGTTTTGCTGACTATTTTCTTTGCTGTACAGAAGTTTTTTATCATTATGGGGTCCCAATTGCTCATTTTTGCTTTTTTTTTTCCCTTGCCTCCAGAGATGTGTCATTTAAGAAGTTGCTGTGGCCAAGGTCAAAGAAGTTGTTGTCTGTTTTCTCCTCTAGGATTTTGATGGCTTCCTGTCTTATATTTAGGTCTTTCATCCGTTTTGAGTTTATTTTATGTATGGTCTAAGAAAGTGATCCAGGTTAATTCTTCTGCATGTCACTGTCCAGTTTTCCCAACACCATTTGTTGAAGAGACAGTCTTTTTTCCATTGGATACTCTTTCCTGCTTTGTCAAAGATTAGTTGGCCATACATTTGTGGGTCCATTGATGGCTCCTTTATTCTATTCCATTGATCTATGTGTCTGTTTTTGTGTGACTACATACTGTCTTGATGATGACAGCTTTGTAATACATCTTGAAGTCTGGGATTATGATGCCTCCACTTTTGGTTTTTTTTTTCAACATTATTCAACATTACTTTGGCTATTCGAGGTCTTTCTGGTTCCATACAAATTTTAGAATTGTTTGTTCTAGCTCTGTGAATAATTCTGGTGTTTTGATAGGGATTGCATTGGATATGTAGATTGCTTTGCATAGCATCGACATTTTAACAATATTTGCTCTTCCAATCCATGAGTATGGAATTTTTTCCTTTTTTTTTTATTGGTGTCTTCTTCAATTTCTTTAATAAGCTTTTTATAGTTTTCAGTGTACAGATTTTTCACCTCTTCAGTTAGGTTTATTCCTAGGTATTTTATGGGTTTTGGTACAATTGTAAATGGGATCAATTCCTTGATTTTCTTTCTGATGCTTCGTTATTGGTGTAAAGAAAAGCAACAGATTTCTGGACTTTGATTTTATATCCTGTGACTTTGCTGAATTCATGGATCAGTTTTAGCAGTTTTGTGGTGGAGTCTTTCAGGTTTTCCACATAGAGTATCATGTTGTCTGTGAAAAGTGAAAGTTTGACTTCCTCCTTGCCAATTTGAATGCGTTTTATTTCTTTCTATTGTCTGATTGCTGAGGCTAGGACTTCCAACACTATGTTAAATGACAGTGGTGAGAGTGAAAATCCTTATGGTGTTCCTGACATAAGGGGGAAAGTTCTCATTTTCTCTCCATTGAGGATGATATTAGCTATGGATCTTTCATATATAGCCTTTATGATCTTGAGGTATGATCCCCCTATCCCTACTTTCTTGAGAGTTTTTATCAAGAAAGGATGCTGTATTTTGTCAAATGCTTTCTCTGCATCTAATGAGAGGATCATGTGGTTCTTATCCTTTTTTTTATTAATGTTCCTGTCATATCAGGTCAGATCCCTGTCATAACCTACAAATTCCTGTTGGATGTATCACACTGATTGATTTGCAGGTATTGAACCAGCATCGCATCCCAGGAATAAATCCCACTTGATCGTGGTGAATAATTCTTTTAATGTATTGTTGAATCTGGTTTGCTAGTATCTTATTGAGAATTTTTATATCCATGTCCATCAGGTAAACTGGTCTGTAGTTCTCCTTTTTAGTGGGGTCTTTGTCTGGTTTTGGAATCAAGGTAATGCAGCCCTTATAGAATAAGTTTGGAAGTTTTCCTTCCATTTCTATTTTTTGGAACAGCTTCAAAAGAATAGGCATTAATTCTTCTTTAATGTTGGGTCGAATCCCCCTGGAGATAATGGATGGTATTAAATTAAGACATGTCATCTTCTCTGAAGACTTTCTTCTAACTTGGTTCATAAGACATCAGCATTGCATAAAATTATATACTATCTAATAAATATCAATATTAAAAACCATATCCTAATAGAAACTGGTCCTTTGAGCTGAACTTCTACTGGAAGAATTTCAAGGCATTGTTCTTATCTATCACTGTTAACTGGTGTCCTCCACATTACTATGGACAAGTTGATACTGTGTGGAAGAGGCAACGGGTGGTGGAAATTCAGTGCCAATAAATGCTGTTCAGTTGACAGAAGACCTAGAAAATGTGAGTGAGGAAAGCAGTCATTCAATCAAAACTATCAACCAAGAGCTATTTATTGAATGCCATCTATATGCCACTATAAGACACTATTCTAGTGTTAGACATTGTTCTAGGAATTAAACAAACCAGATCCTTGCCCTGGTAGAGCTCACATTCAAGTGACATTTCTTACACTGGCCATACAGGCAAAGTTCCTCACTAGGCATTGTTGGGGCACAAGGATCAATAATTCACAGCCACTAATAATCCTCACTTCTCTCACATCTAGTGAGGGAGATACCAATGCCACATTAAGAGCTTTACAAGGATACTCTCAGGGCTCAAAGGAAGTATGTATCCATGTGAAGTGGTATGAGACTAATAAACTTGCATGACTAAAACCAAACTAGCCCAAACTAGGAAGTCTAAGGAGTTACAGAAGGGAGTATGGTAAGGTGAGGCCATCTCAGGAAGATTAAACTACTTTTGAATCAGGAATTTAGGGCTCTTAGTACCAGATCCCTGTCATAACCTACAAATTCCTGTTGGACCCAATCAGAGCATTGACTGAAGGCCATAACCCATCAAGTCCGGAGTCCAAGTGGCTAAAAGTAGGGTGTAAAGGCTATCAGGACATTTTAGACATGTGTTTGTGACTCACTCTGTATTTCAGGCTTTCTTAAGGACTGAAAAGTATGTACCTCAGAGGTCACAAAGTAACCCAAAGAAGTATTTTGTTTGGCCTGCAAGTTACTTGAAAAAAATAATTTTTTGACCCAACATTTAAATATCAAAACACATCCCATGTTAAAATGGTGATCTGCAGCTTCTTTAAAAGAAAAAAGAAGATATGGCAACACTTGGCCTACACTACTGAAATGTAGTAAGAGGCCAGAGCTGGAGAGCTTTTTGACCCCCACCCCACCCTTCTCAGTAGATGGGCCTTACACTTACACACGCACAGTCCTCACCACTTCCTGTGGCCTACCCTAATATAAACATACCCGCCAGTTGACGTTTTTATGACAATTACAATGTTGATATTTTATAGTCAAGAAATAACTTCTTCCCATGTCATTTTTAAATATGGGGACATGAAAGACCTGAGGGACTATATGCCTTTCAAGAAAAAAATCATTCTTTCCTTTATTCTATGTGTTTTAATTGACAGCTTACTAGGAGCCACATACTATTTTAAACATTACAGGGGCGCCTGGGTGGCGCAGCCGGTTAAGCGTCCGACTTCAGCCAGGTCACGATCTCGCGGTCCGTGAGTTCGAGCCCCGCGTCGGGCTCTGGGCTGATGGCTCAGAGCCTGGAGCCTGTTTCCGATTCTGTGTCTCCCTCTCTCTGCCCCTCCCCTGTTCATGCTCTGTCTCTCTCTGTCCCAAAAATAAATAAACGTTGAAAAAAAAAATTAAACATTACAGATACAGCAGGGGTGGGAGGAGGGGAAAGCATGTTCCCACCCGTGTGAAGCTCTTTCCTGTTTCTTAGAGATAGATAATAAACAAATACACAATATACCTTCAAGGAATTATATGTAATATGAGAATAAAAAAAAGCAGGGTAGGGTTAAGGGTAGAGTGTGTAGAGATGGGGTAAAGAGGCACATAAATTGGTCAGGGAAGGCCACTCTGATGAGGCAGCATTTGAACAGAAACCTGAATGATCTGAAGGAGTGAGCACTGAGAAGGTATATGTCTTTGTGGGAGGAAAAAACATATTTTTTCCTTCCAACATATTTAGTATGCAAGGGGAATTTGTGTCAAAAGAACCTAAGACACCAATATGAAATAAATCAAGGTAAAAATTATGGAACAGCACACAGACAAATTGAGGTCCAGTCTTGAAGAAGCTTTTAAATATCTATATTTTATATTTGTATAATCATTTCACTGGAGAGAAGACCAAAATCCAGTTTAATATTAGCAATCTAATTATATTTCTTTTTTTTTCAATTTGGTTTCTTATTTATTTTTTTAATATGAAATTTATTGTCAAGTTGGTTTCCATACAACACCCAGCACTCATCCCAAAAGGTGCCCTCCTCAATACCCATCACCCACCCTCCCCTCCCTCCCACCCCCCATCAACCCTCAGTTTGTTCTCAGTTTTTAAGAGTCTCTTATGCTTTGGCTCTCACCCTCTCTAACCTCTTTTTTTTTTTCTTCCCCTCCCCCATGGATTTCTGTTAAGCTTCTCAGGATCCACATAAGAGTGAAAACATATGGTATCTGTCTTTCTCTGTATGACTTATTTCACTTAGCATAACACTCTCCAGTTCCATCCACATTGCTACAAAAGGCCATATTTCATTCTTTCTCATTGCCACATATTCCATTGTGTATATAAACCACAATTTCTTTATCCATTCATCAGTTGATGGACATTTAGGCTCTTTCCATAATTTGGCTATTATTGAGAGTGCTGCTATAAACATTGGGGTACAAGTGTCCCTATGCACCAGCATTCCTGTATCCCTTGGGTAAATTCCTAGCAGTGCTATTGTTGGGTCATAGGGTAGATCTATTCTTAATTTTTTGAGGAACCTCCACACTGTTTTCCAGAGTAGCTGCACCAGTTTGCATTCCCACCAACAGTGCAAGAGGGTTCCTGTTTCTCCACATCCTCACCAGCATCTATAGTCTCCTGATTTGTTCATTTTAGCCACTCTGGCGTGAGGTTATATCTGAGTGTGGTTTTGATTTGTATTTCCCTGATGAGGAGCAACGTTGAGCATCTTTTCATGTGCCTGTTGGCCATCTGGATGTCTTCTTGAGAGAAGTGTCTATTCACGTTTTCTGCCCATTATTTGTTTTTCGGGTGTGGAGTTTGGTGAGCTCTTTATAGATTTTGGATACTAGCCCTTTGTCCGATATGTCATTTGCAAATATCTTTTCCCATTCTGTTGGTTGCCTTTTAGTTTTATTGATTGTTTCCTTTGCTGTGCAGAAGCTTTTTATCTTCATGAGGTCCCAATAGTTCATTTTTGCTTTTAATTCCCTTGTCTTTGGAGATGTGTCAAGTAAGAAATTGCTGCGGCTGAGGTCAGAGAGGTCTTTTCCTGCTTTCTCCTCTAGGGTTTTGATGGTGTCCTGTCTCACATTCAGGTCCTTTATCCATTTTGAGTTTGTTTTTGTGAATGGTGTGAGAAAGTGGTCTAGTTTCAACCTTCTGCATGTTGCTGTCCAGTTGTCCCAGCACCATTTGTTAAAGAGACTGTCTTTTTTTCCATTGGATATTCTTTCCTGCTTTGTCAAAGATTAGTTGGCCATACTTTTGTGGGTCTAATTCTGGGGTTTCTATTTTCTATTCCATTGGTCTATGTGTCTGTTTCTGTGCCAATACCATGCTGTCTTGATGATTACAGCTTTGTAGTAGAGGCTAAAGTCTGGGATTGTGATGTCTCCCGCTTTGGTATTCTTCTTCAATATTACTTTGGCTATTTGGGGTCTTTTGTGGTTCCATACAAATTTTAGGATTGCTTGTTCTAGCTTCAAGAAGAATGCTGGTGCAATTTTGATTGGGATTGCACTGAATGTGTAGATAGCTTTGGGTACTATTGACATTTTAGCAATATTTATTCTTCCAATCAATGAGCACGGAATGTTTTTCCATTTCTTTGTATCTTCTTCAATTTCCTTCATAAGCTTTCTATAGTTTTCAGCATACAGATCTTTTACATCTTTGGTTAGGTTTATTCCTAGGTATTTTATGATTCTTGGTGCAGTTGTGAAGGGGATCAGTTTCTTTATTTGTCTTTCTGTTGCTTCATTTTGGTGTATAAGAATGCAACTGATTTCTGTACATTGATTTTGTATCCTGTGACTTTGCTGAATTCATGTATCAGTTCTAGCAGACTTTTGGTGGAGTCTATCGGATTTTCCATGTATAATATCATGTCATCTGCAAGAAGTGAAAGTCGGGATAGAAGGAACATACTTAAACATCATAAAAGCCATTTATGAAAAGCCCACAGCTAATATCATCCTCAATGGGGAAAAACTGAGAGCTTTCTCCCTGAGATCAGGAACATGACAGGGATGTCCACTCTCACTGCTGTTGTTTAACATAGTGTTGGAAGTTCTAGCATCAGCAATCAGACAACAAAAGGATATCAAAGGCATCAAAATTGACAAAGATGAAGTTAATCTAATTATATTTCAATATTAGTGACCTCAAGGGATAGGTAAGAAAATTTCCATTCTACAGATAGACGAGTAGAGCTCAGAATGGCTATGTCCTTGTTTACAATAATATGGCTATCAAGTAGCAAAGATGAGACAAAGCTATCCTGACTCCAGTCCTAGGGTCTTTCCAAGGTAGTCCTTTAATAACTTCCTCTGAAGCACCTGCAACAAGAAAAGGTGAAAGCAAACCTGGGAGAAGGAAGTGAGGGAGTACTGAAATTTAGAAGTCCAGAAATATTCCCAAGCAATCAGCTGTCGATAAAAAAAAAATTCATGATTTTATGTTATATTGAATTGCATACATTTATTCCATAATATATCTGTATTTTTTCAATTTTGATCAAAGAAACACACTAAAGGAAGATGTGCTACATCTATTGCCCAAGTTTTCTTGCTATCCCTCCAAATGCAGTGAGTACCCTAGTTTTGAAAAAAATGCTAGAGGTCTGCAGAATTTCACTAGCAAACTACCAGAACCAGAGCCAGTATGGAATTAAAGACACAGCAGTGTGACAGACCACAATATTCTACATCAAATGCATAATTACTGAGATATATAAAAGTGATTAAAATACTTTCTATATTTCAAACACATGCCAGCATGTATTACAAAATGATGTTCAAATGTCATTCATTTTATTTACTTTAGTGTAATTTGAAACATGTTGTGCTCATCTGTAGATAAAATAGCACAATCCAAGAAAACTAAGGATGGTAAGATCCAAAATTAAAGTTATAATCATTAGGCACAAATCAGTGAATTGCTAAGACAAGTTTTCCTTCACTGCATAATAATTCATTATTTCATTAAGGATAAAAAATAACATTAATGTTACAGGAATGCATCACATAGATGTTTCCAAGGGTTGGTATCTCTGTACTCTTCTAATCATAAGCTGTTACAGATGCGTTTCTGGGTTATCTACAGGGTGAATTTACTCTACCTTGCCTTGTCTTTCAGTCTTTATATAATTGCAAGTGTTGGCTACTTATGAGTTTTTGGCTCATCTATAATGGAGAGATTCTCTTCCATGACTTTTCCCTAAGGAACTATATTTATATTGCACATGGTATTTTACCCAATCTCTAAGGATAAGGATGAACTTGGCAAGCAGCTTTGCTCAAATCATTCCTCACTCTTGCAAATGGCTGGCATGAGTCCACATTATTCCCCTCACATTCCAATGCATGTTGTCCCAAGACATCTTTTCATGTATCATGTAGGAAAAAAGCTCCACAACAAAAAAGAAGAGACACCCAAGGAATCTAATAATCTCCAAAGTTCTGTGGAAATAATGAACCAAAGATACTAGATACTTATTTCTAGATACTTCTAGAAATAAATCTGGGTGTGAGTTGGCAAGAGACTTTGAAAAAGAATACAGACTGTCTTTCCAGGGCCCATGTCAAGGGAGAGGGGAAAAGTCTCATTTCATGTACAAGCCATTTGAGGAAGCATCTGACAGGGTAGTTCTCCTTTAAACACTCTGTTGTGGTCTATGAGAGGAAAAGCCACCATTTCCCTCCCTTCTCTTCTGTCCTCCTTAATTCTGTCTCTTAGAAGTACTGATTACGCGAATCACTCTGCAAGTGCCCACTTGTTCAAATGCCTAGGTCAGGCTGTCATTATTTCTCCTCCATTTCTGGAATAGCCTCCTAATTCATCTGCCTACCTCTGGCATCTCCTCCCTCTATCCTTCCCACTGCCATCAGAGCAAATTTAGTAAAGCACAGATGTGGTCCCATCCCTCACCTGACTAACAAGTCTTGGAGACTCTCAGCCTCCCTCTCTCTCCCTGGTAATTCACTGCCCCTTGTACTCTAGGCCTTGCTTTTCTTCACCATGCCTGTGTACCTGCTGGCATCTACAAATGGAAAAGCTTTCCCTTCTCTCTGCATGACTTCTATTTTTCCTTCATGATTAAGCTGTCCTCTCTCAAACATTTAGCAAGTATATTTCAATTATTTGGCTTTTTTTGAATATGAAATTTATTGTCAAATTGGTTTCCATACAACACCCAGTGCTCATCCCAAAAGGTGCCTTCCTCAATACCCATCACCTACCCACCCCTCCCTCTCCCACCTCCCATCAACCCTCAGTTTATTCTCAGTTTTTAAGAGTCTCTTATGCTTTGGCTCTCTCCCTCTCTAACTCTTTTTTTCCTTCGCCTCCCCCATGGTCTTCTGTTAAGTTTCTCAGGATCCACATAAGAGTGAAAACATATGGTATCTTTCTCGGTATGACTTATTTCACTTAGCATAACACTCTCCAGGTCCATCTATGTTGCTACAAAAGGCCATGTTTCATTCTTTCTCATTGCCAAGTAGTATTCCATTGTGTATATAAACCACAATTTCTTTATCCAGTTGTCAGTTGATGGACATTTAGGCTCTTTCCATAATTTGGCTATTGTTGAGAGTGCTGCTATAAACATTGGGGTACAAGTGCCCCTATGCATCAGTAGTCCTGTATCCCTTGGATAAACTCCTAGCAGTGCTATTGCTGGGTCATAGGGTAGATCTATTCTTAATTTTTTGAGGAACCTCCACCCTGTTTTCCAGAGTGGCTGCACCAGTTTGCATTCCCACCAACAGTGCAAGAGGGTTCCTGTTTCTCCACATCCTCACCAGCATCTATAGTCTCCAGATTTGTTCATTTTAGCCACTCTGACTGGTGGTATTTCAGTGTGTGTGTGTTTTTTTTTTTAACTCCTCACAGGCCCCACTAACACTTAGAGAATAAGAACTAGGTCTTCACTCTCTTTAATATACCTTTAATATATCTTTAATATACCATACTGGGGAGCATTAACTCCACTACACACCCAGTCAGCCTTTCCTTGGAAAAAAAATAAAAACCCGAAGAATAAAGCTGAAAGATGTTGTAACAGGTGCTTGAGATGCACCTCCAGCAGCAACACCAAGACCTGTCAACCAAAGTGGTAGCAGAAATTAGGTGGGCTCAGGGGATGCAGCTTAGGGCACAAAATGTGTCTGCTATAGGCTCACAGATTTGAATAACCCTGGGAATTCAGAGTAGGGAAGCACCTCAGAGGCCCTTTGGTCCAACTTCCTACTCAATGCAAGGATGCTTTTACAGATCACTGACAGATCCCCCACCCACCCACCCCTTGACATGGGCAAATGATATCACTACATAGTTCGCTGCTTGGCATTTCGGTCAAAGATAAATTGATCTGATTTTAATAATATTATTTAAACTTAAATAATATTATCAAGTGCTTATTATATGCCAAGTACTATATTAAGAGCTCAGCACATACCATTCAATCTTCATAAGTGATTTATACGGTAAATACAATCATCATCACCTCCAGTTTCTAGGTAAAGACTATAGCAAATGCTGCCAGTTCCCTGACCTTCCGTGCCCCCCCAACGCCCCTTAGGTCCCCCATATTAGTGCATGCTGGCAGGACTCTCCAATGCCTGTACCTGCTTCTCTGGGCCAGAGACCATTCTCTGGTACCAGAGCACAACTTTCTGCAGTACAGTTAGCCAGAAGAGCCAGAGAATTAATACTCCTTAGAAACATACCTCTACAGGGGCGCCTGGGTGGCGCAGTCGGTTAAGCGTCCGACTTCAGCCAGGTCACGATCTCGCGGTCCGGGAGTTCGAGCCCCGCGTCGGGCTCTGGGCTGATGGCTCAGAGCCTGGAGCCTGTTTCCGATTCTGTGTCTCCCTCTCTCTCTGCCCCTCCCCCGTTCATGCTCTGTCTCTCTCTGTCCGAAAAATAAATAAACGTTGAAAAAAAAAATTTTTTAAAAAAAAAAAGAAACATACCTCTACCAATGACTGAGAGAGCTTCCCCTCAAGTAGGTTGGATCTGTGGTATATGGCCTACACTAAGTGCCAGAGGTCCCCAGTGAGGTGGAGCTTCCATTGCCCACAATTATAACACGCTTGATAACTCACACTTTATTGGCTGCTCCTTCATCAGCTCACTTCCTCACTCCCCACTAATGTTTCCTGGCATCACCTCCCAATATCTGCACTTAAAACCTGGTCTCTGGATTTCTGTCTAGAGAAAACTAACAAAGACAAGGAAGCAAAGGCACAGAAATACAGGGACATACCCAGGGTGGTATCTCCACCCCAGAGCCCATATTTATCTCCACTACCCTGTAGTATATCCTTATCCAGCTTTCCCACTAGAGTAAGAAATACCATCTTCTCCTTCCTCTACACACAAATACATGAAGACAGCCAAAGCATCTCCTACTCCTTCTACCATGACAGCTTCCATACCCATCACCCCCTCTTGAGGAACTCTATCTAGCTTCTAATTTTCCACTTAAAACTAAACATATGAAATTGTTCTGCTTTAAACCTTTCATAATTCCATCCGTTTCTTAATCTTGTGTCATTATACAAGCAGAGAATTCAGAATACAGTATACTAAGCTATTCAATTTTAACCCTATTTTAATGAAAAAAATTCCTAGAATTATTTCTCTGTTCAAAATAGCATCCATACACAAAATTAAAAATTTTACTGAATTGGTTACAATGAATCTTATTAAATATTACAATATAAGTAATAATTGTTAGTAAGTGCTTATTAATTTAGCAAAATATAAATATTAAACATCCACTATGTATTCATTAACAAAATAACAAACTCTAATAGACTCGTCTTACATCCCTCAATTACACCCTCATCCAGAGGTATCTCTAACATACTTCTTTCTCTAGAATCTTCTATGTCAGCTATAAAATAAAACTTCAAGGATCATAAATTGTCTAAAGAAAACATTCCCAGAAGTAAGTCACTCCACAATGAGATATGCAAAACATATTGTTGATGAGTTTAAGGTTCTTGATTGGTGTATACAATCAATTGGGGTACAACATATCCAAAGTAAAATGACTGATAACCTCAGGAACTGCAACTTATTATAAATAGATTATGAAATGAAACTTTTTAAAATTTTAGGGCAAGAGGCATCTTAGAGAAGAATTCATCTTTCAATTTCATCTTTTTTTAATGTTTATTATTTTTCTATTTTTGAGAGAAAGAAAGCACAACCAGGGGAGGGGCAGAGAGAGGGACACAGAGGACCCAACGCAGGCTCTGCATTGACAGCAGAGAGTCCAAAGTGGGGCTTGAACTCAAAAATCATGATATCATGACCTGAACTGAAATCAAGAGTTGGACACTTAACCAACTGAGCCACCCAGGTGTCCCCATCTCTCAATTTCATCTTTTGCATAAAACTTTATAACTAAGCAGCGATATAATGAGAAATACAACCAGGTGTCTTAACTCTCAGTTCAGAGCTTAGTTGGTTTACCATAATCTGTAACATATTCTGAATAATTCACATTCCACCCCAATCACAATAAAGTATCCTTCTACATTGAGTCACTGGTTCATCCCCATGATAAACAACACCTGGTTTGAAACAGATAAGTGAAACTAATCAAATTTATGTCTCAGGATTTTAGAATTAGGATAATGGGAGACTAAGTCAGGGAAGAGTACTTGAACTGAGAGATCATGCTAAATAGTACAAAATTAACATCGGGTGCCACGTTAGGTATATGCAATAACATAAGGTAAATCACCACAGAACCCCCAAGAGAGAGTAGCCTGAGTCTCACTCTCCCAGAACAGTTCTTCTAAGGCCTGGCAGTATTTAAGGCCTCATGAAGCTTATTTATATTTTTAAGCAATAACCCTCAACCAATCCACTTGAATTACTTTAAGTAGATTTCTCTTCCCTATAACCAAAGTGTCTAGGGAGAAGACTCTTGCCTCTTCTTGTTATTAACTAAGCAACTGTAAAAAGAAAATGGGTGTTGAATAATGGGATAATAAAAATAGCCATTGGAATCAGCATGAAGAACTGGAATAAAGCAAGAGAACAAGTTTAGTCAAATGCCAGCTGTGATTAAAGAATGTCATTGTAAGGGGAAAAGAGGCCGAGATCCCCCTCTCTAATTTCTTAAGCCAATTTAGGAGCAGTCCCTTGATATTATAAATGTATGGGTTTTGAATCAGAAGTTTCCTGTCCCCTCTCCTATTTTGGACTTGCCATGGTGGGTCTAGACCAGAGAAACAAAGGAACCTAATTTTGGAACATGAAAGGGCATATTCCCTTTCCCACAAGCTACTCTTCTGATCACAAACTTACAGTCCTTCTGAGCTCTCTGCTACTTCTACCTTTTGGGGATAGGTCAAAACCTTAATTCAATAGGGACTCTTCCAATTTACTACTGGTTTTATTGGTTTCCTATAGACCCAAGACAATCACTATACCTAAATCAATAAAACATTTTCAAAGGACTTCTCCCAATAGCATTAAACACAATTGTATTACCATTATTTTCAACCAGCAGCCATTCTCTTAACTCTTTGTTGACAGAACCCTGATTATCCATTTCTCAGGAAAAGTGACCCTATCCTCAGCTCATTAGCTCAGAAGAAAACCCAGATTAATTTAGGATAATCATGACAACGTCATTCCCTTTGTCAATGATTGGTAGAGGCATGAGCATGTGACATAAATCTAGCCAATGCCATCATGGTAGCTAATTACTGAAAGCTAACCACGTACCATGTTCTCAGGATTTTACAAGAACTCATCCTTTTTTTCCTTCACTACAACTCTGCAAGGTACAATCAATGTTGTCCCTACATCATGTCTTCTTGAAGTATAAGATAATTCATCTGTTTCATGCTTTAAGTCGTTTTGATTTGGATTTTCTACAAACATCTGAACTACAAACTGTCACTACAAACATCTGAACCAATACTCCAATTAATCTGTCCTCTTCTCTTTAGAACCACATTTGAGCATGAATGCAAAGACAGCAAAAGAGTATATAAATGCCATACATACTATTGCAGTTCTTCCCTTCCTAGTTCCTGTGAGTTTTTCTTATCCTTTACTATGAATTAAAAAAAGGAAGCAGAAGGGGAAACTCCTCATTCTCATCTATTAGGTTTATTATTAAAATACCTTACTATAATCTTGTTTGATTCATGAAAAATCAACCTTGTAAATAAGTGTAACAAATGAAGATAAGTTTTCAGTATATGCCCTATCAGAAAGATGGATAAATAGTCTTTTCCAAGCCTGTATAATTTCACTTAGGACTATTATTTGCTGAAGCAATCTTAGATCCTCCATTTCTCATCCCAGGACTTGCGACTGCATGGTTATCAAATTAAATCCAATCTTTAGTTCCATCATAATTTATATTTATATGATTTTAACTTTTGGACCATTTGAAATTATTGCTCACTATTCAACCATGCTTCCTGGTACCTTGGTTTTATGCCTACATAGTTTTGGAAATGTAGGGAAAATTTTTTAATTCCCTTAGTAAACATTTGAAATAGCCATTACATAGGCTCTTGGCCATTACAGTTTTAATATTATATTAAATTACTATTCAGGTATTTTCTTAGTGCTCTCTGGCCAAAAATAAAGCAAATTAATTTAACAATTTTACATATTATTATAAATAATTCAGTTATAGTGAGGTAGTTTAATACAGTTGCAGAACCAGATGTCAATATGTAAATGCTACCACTGTAATTTATCATCTTTGTAACATTGGGCAAGTTAGCATTTGTGCCTCCGTTTCCTCACATGTAAATTAGGGATTATACTAATAACTATCTTTTATAGCTATTGTGAGGATTAAATAAACCAAGACATATGAAGCACCGGAAAAGATCTCAGGACTCAGTAAGAAGTCTGAATATTATTATTCTTATTGTTATTACCAAGGTTAGCTGGTAATTAACTTGATTAACAGTGGCTTAGACCATGAGAACATATGTTGCTTACTTAATACAACATTTGTTGGCCCTAGGGTTGGTTCATAGCTCAAAGATGTCATAAAGGTCGAGCCTGGGTGGTTCAGTCAGTTAACCATATGACTTTGGCTCAGGTCAAGATCTCACGGTTTGTGAGTTCAAGCCCCATATTGGGCTCTGCACTGATACTGCAGAGCCTACTTGGGATTCTCTCTCTCTCTCTCTCCCTCTCTCTCTGCCCCTCCCCCACTCCTCTCTCTATCTCAAAATAAAGAAAGCTTAAAAAAATTAAAATCAAAGGGGCACCTGGGTGGCTCAGTCGGTATAGCGTCCAATTTCAGCTCAGGTCATGAACTTGTGGTTCGTGAGTTTGAGCCCCACATCTGGCTCTGTGCTGACAGGTCAGAGCCTGGAACCTGCTTCGGATTCTGTGTCTCCCTCTCCCTCTGCTCCTCCCCCACTCACACTCTGTCTCTCTGTCTCTCAAAAATAAGTAAAGATTTAAAACAAAAATTAAAATCAAAGATGTCATAAAAGACTCAGGCTCCTCCCACCCTCTGCTTTGCCATTCCCATTGTATTGGCAAAGTTTCTCATGAGTTACAGGATGGCCACTTAACTACAAGTTCTTCTGACAACAGTAAGGTAAGGGGATGAGGGCAAAACTAAAAAGGGATGGGGGGGAAGACCTTCCTTTGGATAAATATTCATCTTTTCAGAAGAAAAATATTTCCTAGAAATGGTCAAGAAATATCTTACGTCTTAATGTCCAGAACTGGATCACATGACCACTTCTAGACCAATCACTGAGAAAGAACAGAATTACTATGATTGACTTAGACCAAGCATGAGCCATTTTCTGAGGCTGGGACTTTAGTTGCATGAACAAAACCAGGTTTCTATCCCCAAGGAAAAGAAGAGAAGAGTCACTTGGGTATGCAAACAATACTATGTGTCATCAACAAGCATTCATTTTTTGCCTACAATATGCTCAACTAGTGCTCCCAATAAAACTATAGGAACCATCAGAGGGTGCCTGGGTGGCTTAGTCAGTTAAGCATCTGACTTTCAATCTCAGTTCAGGTCTTGATCTCAGAGTCTTGAGTTCAACCCCTGTGTTGGGCTCCATGCTGGGTGTGAAGGAAGGAAGGAAGGAAGGAAGGAAGGAAGGAAGGAAGGAAGGAAGGAAGGAAGGAAGGAAGGAAAGCAGGAAGGAAAGAAAAAGAAAGAAAGAAAGAAAGAAAGAAAGAAAGAAAGAAAGAAAGAAAGAAAGAAAGAAAGAAAGAAAAAGAAAGAAAGATCTATCAAAAGAACAAATGATATTTTCTTTGCCCTTGAAGTCCTGTTTACTTGACATCTTTAGAGTGAAGGCTACTTTTGTTAGGCCCTGCCAAGTAACTAAACCAGAGGCTTTAAGGCCTCCTTCCTGATCTACTCACTCTAAATGGTTTCACCTATTCTCTTCAAATACGTTTGATCTTCCTTTTCCTGGTCACATCCTTGTGTTGCATCTTAAAGTGTTTCATGCTGTGCATTGTCCATTTTCAAGTAGTGACAACTGAAGGACTGCACAAAGAGTAATTCAAAATTCCATGATTAGAATCTCTGAGCACCCCAGACACCCAAGGGCAGATTCCATTTCTCTCTCTCTTTTTTTTTTTTTCTGTATTGAGGGGTTACTGTGAGACAGGCACTTTCATAAAATTTTTTCCACTCATTCTCACCAAAAAATCCATGAAATATAGGATTCAGATACAAAAAAAAGAGGTAAAGACAGAACAGGTGGTTTGTACAAAACCAGTGGCTACAAACAGGAAAAATAACTAACCTTTTGAACAATGTCCTAAATGCTACATGTGAATTCATTCCTTTAATTCTCTTAACCAGGTAAGCATTCACTCACAAAAAATACTTTCCAAATATTCTCTACCTGCCATTCTATAAGTAAGAAATCTGCAGTTTCAAAAGCTAAGTAACTTCAAGTTTACGCAGGTGAAAGTAACAAGTATTAGTTAAAGCCAGATCTAATTCTAAAAGCTTTGTGTTGAAGCCTTACCCACCCTCATACTGCAGGAATTTGAACCCAGGCCTCCTAACTCCTGGGCCCCTTCCATACTTGCTAAATTATAGATGGAATATTCTGATGTTTTATTCTATCTGCTGTTCTATGAGATGTTCTCTAAATAGTTCATGATTGGCCTAGCTGCAAAACGAAGTTGGGAATCTCTCAGAAAATATTTAGTAAATTAGCATTTCCCCTTTTTGCTTTTGAAAGTATAGAGGCAAAGCTAGCTGGTCTCTGTTGAGCTTAAATAAAGAGGCTCCTGGGGAGGTAAATTATCAATATTTATCACATTTCTGCACTGTCATTAAGCCACAAATTAAACATTAACACTTAAATTAAGCAAAATCATGATGTTGCCTATTTTACCTTGTCTAAATTTTGTTAACTGGTCTGTGTTTTAAAAACAATATGGCCAATGGCTCTGCTGTAAAACATTAAAGCCTTTTATTCCCCCTGTCAGCCCCAGATTAAAGCTTGCCAGAAAAGAGATTTCACAATTGGTAACTGCTCCAACTTTGCCACTAATGGAAGCCTTCTGTCCCTCTCTAGTGTAAATTTATTCAGGTAGCTTCCTAGTCAGAAATCACCTGGGGGCTCTATCTGTAGAAATAAGCAGTTCAAAAGACTTTTCCTGGCCTGTTTCTAGACTTATAAGAAATGGGAAGTGTAGACATTTCTTTCTTTTGTTCATTCTGTTTGTTTGTTTTTGTTATTTTGCTTTTGGTACTTAGGTTTGAAACATGACACAGGTCAAGGTATTACCAAATCCTTTCTCTAAATGCGTTTATTTTCATTAAGGATTGAAGATTCAGAAAGTGAAATCTGACATCTAAACTCTGACACTAACTCCATAGCTCTACAGAGCTGGTCCCCAGTAGCTGGAAAATCATGTTTTAGGGAAACATGTGTGTGCTGACCAACACAAGTATATAAACAATCCAAGTTAAAACAAGATGGATATGACAATCCCAGTGACCACGATATTTTGGAAGGTCCAAAGGACTATGTAAGATAAATGATTAAGGAAAACAATGTATTAAAGTGATATTTACAGTTTTCTTTCATGGGGATACAAAACAGACACACACACCCTAGAGTATCATTTATGGAGTCCATGTACATGGGACAGAAAGCATGATGTAAACTCTGAAGGCCTTTCATGAAATGAACATTTCATGAGTCCCAATTTTCTAATTTTCTAATTTTCTAATTCTGAGTCCCAATTTTCTCCTTGTGAAAGAAGTTTTTGATGAAGAATTATCTCTAAAACTAGCTTCTTCATCTTGCTTCCCATGCTCTTTACAAATTCATCTATTATAGAGCTAGTTACATCCCATTGCTAATTAGCAGGGACGTTTTCTTTCCGTCTCCTACTACCAGACATGACGGTATTATGTCCTGGACCAGGTATTAACCTGGATACTGGCCCAGGACATGGTGAAAATGTAGTAAATGTTCATTAAAGCGAGATAGGGGTCTCTCTACAGATCTATTCATTTCAAACCCTCCAAGCAAATTTTGAATGCTATTGCTGTAACAAAGTTTTCAGAGTCATCACTATTCTAGAAATTCCCAGGAAGCAATCAGCCAACCATTACTAAAAACTATTTCAATAATAATTAGGATAAGACCCTTGGGGACTTATCTAACATTTGTTGAATACAATGATAAGATGTGTATAATCTTGCTTTAGTGAGATGATAAATCAGCGAATTAATTTTTAAGTGATTTTTTCTATGGGATTATGGCAACCCATTCCAACCCCTTCCCAGTTGTTCCTCATATATTTCTTCCCCCATCAAAACTACATGGATCCCAAGCACCACTAAATCATCATTTCTCAAAATTCATTCTATGGATCCCTGAATCTGGACTAACCAGAGGGTTTGTCATAAATACAACTTCCTGGGCCTTCGTCCAGCCCTGCTGAAGTAAGACTCCAAAGGTGGAGCCCCTGAAGCTGCATGTTTCATAAACCCCACAGGCAATTCTTACACATACTCAAGTACAAGAACCACCACTCAGGACCCACGAATTAAGACTAAATGGCAAATAGGATTGGACTGTGAGGATCTGCAGAAGCAATGAAGTAGGCTCAGGCTCCACCAAGTTACAAGATTACTTTGAATCTACCGCCCAAAAGAAGCATCTTGATTCCTGAGCCTGCTACCTTGTGCTCTGACTCAGAAGTCTATTACCACCTATAACTACCTGATCCTCTGGTTTCACTATGCTTTTCTTTGTGAACACAATCATCTCTTTCTATGTCCCGGGCAGTTAATATACATTTTATATTTAGAAAACAATATCCCTTCACCCCTCACCTCCTTTCCACATTTCCCACTACTTTTACCAAACCTCAAATTTCTGCCTTTCCTATAAAGAAGGGAGACACCATAAAGACTGCCTCTCTTATAGCCATGGGACCCAGGGTTCTGCTCAATGGAAAAATGCTCTCCTCTGAACTAGAAATAACAAAACCACCTTATTTAATGGAGAACAAAAAGTTCATGTCAAGGAGAACATGTTTACTGAAAAGATGGGCGTTCTAAAAAAAATGTAAGTGATCACACAAATACTGTTATGGGCAAATATAAGCTTTTTTGGTGAAAATAAAAATACTTTGATAATTATAATAATAGTGACATTTAGGTGGATTTTCCTCCTGGATGGTATGCTATTCCAAAGACT
Organism: Lynx canadensis; assembly: GCF_007474595.2. Lineage (NCBI taxonomy): Eukaryota > Metazoa > Chordata > Mammalia > Carnivora > Felidae > Lynx > Lynx canadensis. Next base: position 125,042,739 of record NC_044303.2, read on the forward strand.
TTGCAGAGAATTTGATGGGAAGACCTTCCCAAAAGAAACTTTATACTGTGGAATGTTCACTGGCCTCTTGCACATGCCTTTTCCAGCAATAGGTGAGCTTATTCTAAGATACAAGACTAAAGGGGTTTAAAGGAGATAGAATGCTTTTGTTCTATAAGAAATAAAGTACTATCACAGAATGGATATTCAAAAAAAAGGGGGGGCAATGAATAAATGAAAAGTGTTTTCCTTCAAAAGAAAATAGAAAACAAAGTATAGAAGAAAGAAACAGAAGGAAGGAGGTTGAAGAAAAGAGTAACAAGGAAGTCTCTACTTCCATTCACTGGAGAACAGCATTGTAAGAGGAAAGGATGAAAGAGGATTGATTTCAAGAAACAGCATGATATAATAATGGGAGACCTAAAAAGGGAGAGTCTCTCGTTCTCTACTTCTAATGGGTTGGAAGAGGCTCCCTGAGCAGATTCCTCATGCTCTGAAGGAGAGGCTCTGAGAAGCAGCTTTGCCAAGGATATATGGTTCTTTGAGTTTTGCTTTTCAATTGCTAGATAACAACCACAATAATGAAGGAATTTACCAAACTTAATCATGTTAATCCCCCACCCACCCAACACAGAATGGAATGAATGTCTTTTTTCCAAAAGAGATAGGCATCCTCCAAATCTTCCCAGTGCTCAGATCCTGTCTACAGTGGATCACAGCCAAGTCTCCAGATATAAAAAAAAAAAAGTTGAATAAATAACCCACTGAGTGGGAAAGAGGATTGTTGTTGAAATAAAACACCCATCTCACCAGGTCATTTGCCACACCCCTCTCCATCCAGAAGAGATCTGAATTAAGCCTATCTCTTAATAGAGAGGTAGGTGCATAGCTGAGTCATTCCATAATGGTGGCGGGGGAAAGGGGTAGGAGGACAGCATAAAAAGTAGGCTATAATGATGAGACATGTAATGCATCACCATCCTTTCCCCATTCCCCATTCCTCGAAGAGAAAATGTGCTTTGTAAGGACCTAAAAATGTGAATAACATTTGGAGTTGACACAGATTTTTAATCTAGAAACAAAAACACCACTGCTTGTAATTAAATTGTTTTTTTAACACAGAGGAAACATGGTCCTGTGCTGCCAACTTACAGCCTAAGTGCTACAGCTAACCATAAGGAGTTAACATTTATTGAGTGTTCACTACACAGGCTGAGCGTTATCTCTTTCGAAAATCGTATTTGCAACAATTTTTGCTGATATCTCTTTCGAAAATCGTATTTGCAACAAAATTTGTTACTTTCACACCTAGAGCACAGAATCTATGGTTATAATTATTTCAGCAAAATAATTATAGCCACTTTATCAGTTACTTTGTAAGCCCCGGTTTTTTTTTTTTAATCTTGGCTCAGAAACAAGCCAAAATAACAAACACAGTACCCTAAACCCAACCTTGAAGTTGTCCTTGTCTCAATCTCATGCTCTTTTTTGCAAACTCTGCCTTTACATAAAAGGCCAACTTCAGCGGGTGTGGCTGGCATGCCCACACAGGAGACGTGCACATTTCTCTTTGGGGATCAGCATTTGGGGCAACCTCAGAGCAGTGTCACTACTTGGCTATCATCCAAATCTCAGGATGAAAGCTGAGGTGCTGAATAAGCTGAATAAGAGAACATCTCAGAACAACAAAAAAGGGAACACGACCACAGGTTAGTGGGAAACAACTGTCAATTCTGCAGGCCAGTTCAGGCTGCAGGGAGGCAAGAGCATCATAGCGTTACAGCATGGATCATGACGGAATCAGACCAGGGTTTTCTAACATGCCCACTGGTGTACTGGGAAAACCTGGAAAGCCTATGGCAGCACCACACAACACCAGCTGCCCAAAAAGTGGCCCATAAAGCAACCTGTACAGTCAGCAACTCTGAAACAAATACTGTTTACAAATGCAATACCAGTCAGACCACTTCACCAAGAACAAATGTGATCTTTCCTGCAATTAGTTTAGAAACTTGCCTGAAGATTAGAAGAAATCAGCTCTGGAGAGTCATAGAGAGAGAATTACCTAAGCTTTGGAGAGAAAGTTGTACATGTACTTGACCCAGTTACAATCTTCCTTTTTCTTTTCCCCTACCCACTGTTCAGGAGGCTCTTTCCTTAATTCTAAGTATTTTTCTCCATTGCAATGTATTTTTTCCCTTAAAGTTAGATTATATTCATTTTAATTTCGTTTTCTCCTCCAATGTTTTCTTAAAAAAAAATTCTATGAAAGTAAGTTAAAAGTTGTCTACTATAGGATATACAGAAAAATACAAAGATACAAAAAAAAATCACATCTAAACCTATCACCTGGATGATCATAAACTTTTTCTTTATTAATTCCAAATCTTTTAATTTTTCTTCGTGTTTGTACATGTATGTATATACATATACATGTTTGTACATATATTCAGTTAATTTACAAAACTGGGATCATTCCAAAATACAGTTTGTATTTTTTTCAAAATATAATGGGCAGCCTATTCTCAAGCCATTAAATACTCTCTGAAAACATATTTTTTTTTAATGACTACATAATTATTATTCTTTTTCAGGCTTTGACATTCTGAATGCAGTACATTAAGTGGAATAATATATAGATTTCCCCCTTTTTAATGTAACTTTGAACCATTTGTATTTGATTGCACTCACTTTTAATGCACTTCTCCATTGTTTTTCAAGATCAGACACTTTAAGTGCAGCCAATTAAGTTGAAAACACTTAACAACATCAGGAAAGATTTATTGACAGTATAATACTAAAGATACCTAAGCCATCAGTATTTCTCACAACAGCTCTCTGTATTTTACAGTCAAATGAAGTTTATCTCCTATGAACTGTTTGTTTCTTCTGATTTTAAGTGTTACAATGGCTGGCTTAGTTGTGTTGTGACTTGTGATGGCACTGTATCCCCAGCTATCGGCTATTCATTTGCAAGTATCTGAAACCTTTTATCCCATTAGGTGGCATTTTATTAGCATCACACCATCTAGTTGTTCAGAAAAATTTGGATAACTGACTGTATTATCAGTAGAACTTAACTTTGTTTTAATAGCTATTCTTCCCAACATCTGGTTTCAAACTGGTTGTCTGGGGCTCTCAGAAAATATTCTCCCAAAAAGACAAGCTCTAAGTGGTAAATAGCTGACAAGGACCTGAGGCAGAGTAGGCCCTGCCAGGAGCACCAGGTAACACTATCACAGTGATACTGGGGGAGGATGAATTCAGGCTACAGTTGTGGGATCAGTGCCTTTTGTTCTCACCTTTCACCTCCGCTACCCAGACGCAGGAGTAAAGATTCCAAAGGGCAACTTTGGGGCACTCAAAGAAGCAGAGTGGTGACAGGAAGGCTCAAGGGCTCCAGGGAAAGAGGGCTCCACTCTTTCTCAGTGTGTGTCAGGTTTCAGACACTCTGCACTGTGCACCTGCTTCAACTTTCTACCATCACCACCTTTTGACACCCCTCAAGTTTTGCCCACTTCCCAAATTCTCTCAAGCCTTCCTTTTCCTATAGCAAGTTCAAAATCCTTTTTGAGGTTCTCTAAGAGTATGTGTTGCTAGGGCTACGAAGAAAGTTAAAAGCTCTCTCCTAAATTTACCCCATAATTTTTATATTCTATAGTGAAAGACAATATAGGGAAAAGGGTGGCATCAAAGTACACAGAAGCCTAATAGAAAAACAGACATCTACATTTCAGAGTAACATTCCATGCTAATGACTCCCTTGATCACTGCCCCTGCCTCTTCCCACCCCCACCCGCACCACCAGAGTGAGGAGGGAGATTTAGAGGATTAGGTAGAGGTAAGGATTCCTATATGTGAATAGCAAAGGGAGAACACCTACAAAAGAATCAGCTTCCAGTCTTCTTTTCCTCCTTTTTGCTATTTTCATTTCCACCACTTGTGTGGGAATAGGGTGTATTAAACAAGGAATGAGCATTTCTTAAATTCTTACCAGGGTTCAGGCACTGGACAATTTTACAAATGAGAAAACTGAGACTCAGGGAAGTTACTTGAGAAATAAGAACAAAGGGAAGCAGGAAGAGGGTGCAGTTTTTAGCAGAAGCAAAGCCAACAAAAGATAGGGAAGGCCAATGGAAGTCCCAAAGAGCGTCAACTGGGAGGGAAAAATAGCCCTCTGTACCCTGAGTGCCATTTCCTGATCCCTGACTGGAATGAGGCTGCCACTCTGAAGACTATTCCTACATATGGATGTAAGGCATGCATCTGTATTCTAATTTTCATTTAGATGTTCTGGCATCATGTACACACCACCATGGCATGTTCAGTTTCTACCAAAACAAAAGAGACTCAGAAGAAATTATTTACAGTTTTAATGTTTCCAACCAGAGAGCCATGCCTCCCTTTCCAGCCTGCACTGTCAAGCTCTGAATTTGGTTCCAAGACGCTATTCTAGTCTAACAGTCTTCAATGCTGAAAATAAATTGCAATTTAAGCATGAATTCTATCATTTCAAATAGGATGGTGCTTGGCTTACTTTCAACTGTTCTTACATGAACAGGATTTTATTTCCTTTTTGCAGATCATTCAATTCTAAATTTTTTCTTTCTTTTCTCTTTAGTCGGTTATATCAGTTTTTTCAATGTTTTAACCTATTTCAATGTTTTAACCTAAAGCTTTCCAATAAATCAAAGTTAGAGACACTTTCTATATGATCTGTGAAAAAGCAATCTTTCCCACAGTAATTTAGAAGTTAATCTTTTCATTTTACTAAATCTCTTAGCATTTGTTGTTATTGTCAGGGATGAATAATATTAGCAACAAAGACAGCAACCACAAAACTATTCCTAAGTAAAGGAGATGGATTAGAAAGTTCAGGCAAGAATTGATAATATCCTCTCATACTTAGCAAATTTCATGTGACTGCTCAGTTCAGAATGTGGCGTTACAAACTTGTGGAAACAAAAATATAAGCATTCCTGGGAGACTCTTGTTTAAAAAAATTTTTTTAATGTTTATTTATTTTTGCAGGAGAGAGAGACAGAACATGAGTGGGGAAGGGGCAGAGCGAGGGAGACACAGAATACATAAGCATTCCTGGGAGAATCTTGTTTAAAAAAAAATTCTTCTTAATGTTATTTATTTTTGCAGGAGAGAGAGAGAGAGAGAGACAGAGCATGAGCGGGGGAGGGGCACAGAGAGGGAGACACAGAATCTGAAACTGGCCTCAAGACTCTGAGCTGTCAGCACAAAGCTGTACCTGGGGCTTGAACTCACAAACTGTGAGATCATGTCCTGAGCCAAAGTCAGATGCTTAACCAACTGAGCCACCCCAGGGACTCCAGGAGAATTCTATTTTAAAAGACAAGAAAACATGTGACAACCAAGCAGGAGGAAGGTCTAGAGCCTTCAGCCGTGATACAGGAGGAGGGTGGAATTACCAGCAGCAAAGCCAACAACAAGGGATACCTCAGAAGATTCCTTGGACTATATAAAGCAAAATTTGGGGGCTTCTTCTTGTGCCTAACAGTCCGCTCGGTGTGGAATATAAGCAAGTACTTCATTAGCACCACCATCAGTTAGAGGTTCTTGGCAATCTAAGCGCAGTGGACGACTTTACTGCTGAAGAGAAGCGGGATCTAGTTCCCTGGTAATAGCCATGCCAAATCTCAGAAGCAAACAAGATTTTCTTCATTGTTCTGATGAGACACAAGATGTTCTGAGGTTAGAGTTCAACTTTCAGGCACTTCCCTTTTGCCTTCAGAACTAGTTTATATTTACCTGTCAAATACCCTATGATTTCATTTATATGTGGAATTAAAAAAAAATGAACAAGCAAACAGAAAGAGACATAAATATAGAGAACAAACCAGAGCACAGGGAGTGGGGGAATGGCAAAATAGGTGGAGGAGATTAAGAGGTACAAAATTCTAGTTATAAAATAAGTAAGTAGTGATGAAATGTACAGCATAGGAATATAGGCAATAATATTGTAATAACCTTGTATGGTGCCAGACGGTAACTATACTTAATGCAGTGAGCATTTCATAATGCGCATAATTGTTTAATCACTATGTTGTACACCCGAAACTAACAGAACACTGTATGTTAACTATACTTCAATAAAAAATACATAAATAATTAGCTGAACAGGAAATCTTACAACTATTTATAGCATACTAGTAATAGCCTAATATGGACCATTGCTTTAGTTTCACTATTTAATCACTAATAATTATATCTTAAAATAATAAATCTAACCTTACATCATGTATGTTATTTACAAAGCACAATTTCAATTTCAATAACTATAGTTTTCCCTTCTAAAGTTTTATGTGATATTTCTCAAAAGAACCTGCTCTCTATTAGCGTTCATTCCATTTTTATGATTTTCCCCTTATTTTATTTTTCATTATTTTATTTCTTTCTTACGCCATAGATTTTTTGATAACTTTTTTTTATTGAAATATATTGAAACACAATGTTACATTAGTTGCAGATGTATGAAATAGTGATTTGACAAGTCTATGCATATGCTATGTTCATCACAGTAAGTGTAGCTACCATCTGTTACCATACAATGGTATTACAATACCATTGACTATATTCCCTATGCTGTACATTTATCCCCATGACTTATTCATTCCATAACTGGAAGTCTGTATGTTCCACCGCCCTTCACCCATGTTACCCAGCCCCCACTTCCCATTTCTTTCATTCTTTTACATTTTTTTAATGTTTATTTATTTCTGACAGAGAGAGAGAGAGAGAACAAACAGGGGAAGGGCAGAGAGAGAGAGAGGGAGACATAGAATCAGAAGCAGGCTCCAAGCACTAAGCTGTCAGCACAGAGCCCAACCTGGGGCTCGAAATCACGAACTAAAAGATCATGACCTGAGCCAAAGTCACATGCTCAATCTTTCACTCTTTTAAACATACTTCTTTTATAGTATCCTAAATTTCATATTGCTTTAAGTTCCGGGGATATAAATCTTCACACGAGGCGGTCGGGGGGGGGGGTGTCTGTGTGTCTGTCTAAGTGTGTGTGAATTTTGTATGCTGTGAACTGAAGAAATGTACTTAGAGAATGAGTTCTTCTATAAAGGAAACCCCAGAGATTTCATTACTCCACAATCAGTTTCCATATTAATTCAGTTTGACATTCCTCAAGATGCAGGTAAAGTAAATTTGGATTCTATACCCATGCACAGCACACTCATGGTGATGTTATTTTTTCCACCAGAACCCAGGTACTCATGAGCTTTTTCAGAGCTTTGCTGGGCCAGTGGAGAGTTTTTAAAGTTCACCTTTTACTGAAAGAGCAGACATTGTCCTAGCCTTAAGCTAGGATCTCAGGAGCCTTGAGTAAGCCAAGGACAGATCTTTGGGCATTGAAACCCCACCATCTACCGAGGCATTTGAGGCATATATCAAAGTCTAATTCTCTTCTGGGCCATGGAGACATCTGTTCATTAGCTTACCATTCTGGGTTTGTGTTCCCTCTTTGTTTCTGGGACTTGGAGATTTCACTTTCTTCCTTTTGAGTACAACTTTCTATTTTTAATATTTTATGAGGTTTTTTAAAATTATTCTTATGTGTTTCTTGCATGTAGGGCTGCTACAATAGACTGTCATGATCCTGGGACCAAAAATCCAAAGAACTTTTATGTAATTTTCTCATTTGCTCATCATGACACTGAGGTAAACAGAATTTTTTTTCACAGTTTTACAGATGAGGGAATAAAAAGATACTCAGACCTATTAAGTCACATAGCCAGTGCATGAATCAAAATCTACTACAGCTAGACTTATATTCTTTCCACTCTGCTAGAGATTCCTCAACAGGGTCCTTCAATCCTTTTGGGTCTAGGCATTGTTTTTTCAGCCTGAAAACAATGCCTAACATATATATTCTACTACACTTCAAATATACCTAGATTTTGTGATTAATAAATATAACTTCATTTAAAAGGAAAACTCCCAGCAAGTCCATTTCTTGGTACCTACCCCCAAAGAACCGCGGACTACACAGTCCTAAGGTGGCATATATACACAAGGATTTTTTTTGCAACAGTTTTCATAGTAACAAAATATGAGGAAAGATAGAAATGATCAACAGCTGGGGAATGGATAAATAAACAACGGTATTGGGACGCCTGGGTGGCTCAGTCAGTTGAGCGTCCGACTTCAGCTCAGGTCATGATCTCACAGTTCATGAGTTCAAGCCCCGCGTCAGGTTCTGTGCTGCCAGCTCTGAGCCTGGAGCCTGCTTCCAATTCTGTGTCTCCCTCTCTCTGCCCCTTCCCCACTCATGTTCTGTCTCTCTCTGTCTCTCAAAGATGAATAAAGGTTTTAAAAAATTTAAAAAAAAAACAATGGTAGTACACATGGGTTAAAAAGAATAAGTGGGGTTCTTTATGAACTGACATGAAATAACTTCCAAGACATAGGGTTGAGTTGCAGCATAATACATACAGTAAGGTACAGTGTGTGTTAGAGAACACATGTACATACATAAAAGCAGCACCAAATATAGAGATTTTTATATATTAATAAGATAGCAGAGAAAAGGCATGGATGGATACAAACTATAGAGCTAATAGCAGTTTCCTCCAGGGAGAGGCCTGGAATTGGGGCTCAGGTCAAGAAACGAGAAAGAAGGTACAGTTTTGTGGGTTGTATCTAATTTATTCAATGAAAATATAGACATATGTTAATTATATAACTAAAAATTAATAAAGTTATATTTAAATGCATTTAAACAAATACCACGTACCTCAATTCTCAATAGCTTTTTTTTTATTTACATTTTGTAATTTCTCAATCAACAGACACTAAAAGATATATGTTAATGAAAACTGTTGAAGTATGATGGGCCTCACAATCACATAACTGGGGATATCTGTCCTTAGCCACATGCCTCTTTTAAGTAATAATGGCTATGCTGGTAGCATAGCATTATGCATTATTGTGAATATGGCATTATTGTGAACCGGTAAATCCTGGATGTGTCAAATCCATGACTAAGGCCAGTAGATGACAATGAGGTGTACATTAAGTAAGAAAGTGTCATATGCACCTGCCATTGCCACACATGCTAATGTAAGAAAGGTAATATATCAGAGGCCTTTGCTGTGAAAGCTGTGTTTACTTGCACATCAAGCGATAAAATGGACCAATTGCAAAGATCAAACAACCAAAAAAAATACATATATTTCTTATGTCTTTGGAGATTCTTGTTACCTGATGTGGGTTAGGCATGCTGGGTATTTCTCTTACTACTGAAAACACAGCACCTATCTGTTGTTCCCTTAGCTTCTTGAAGATTTGTTTAAAAAAGGGGTGGGTAGCCCAAACCTATTGAAAATCTGGCTCTCCTTCTGGGAAAAATTCTTACAAATACAGATTGAAAACCTTTAGTTTCAAATATTTGTAGCTACTAAAGATTCGGTGATACTCCAGGAGGGCTCATGGTAAAGAGGCCCAAGAAAGCACAACAGAAGAAATGCACAGCCTTAAACAATCAGACATTGCTGTGAAACAGCAATACATGAGCCTATGTATACTCACTGCTGACAAACGGGTTCAGCCTCCCTCATTCCAATAAAGTTTTTCAGACCACTATCAATGCACCTTTGTCACGAGCATAAAAGGAATCCTGGCCAACACATCCTTTTAAAATGGGAAATGCCAGAGTGTCTGGGTGGTTCAGTTGGTTAAGCCTCATCTCAGATCATGATCTCATGATTCATGAGTTCGAGCCCTACATGGAGCTCCTCGCTGACAGTGTGGAGCCTGCTTGGGATTCTCTCATGCTTTCTCTCTCCCACTCTGTCCCTCCCACACGTGCTCTCTCGCTCTCTCTCTCAAAAATAAATAAACTTAAAAAAATAAAATAAAATGGGAAATGTCTTTAAAATGGAAAGGTCAAATTCTCCCATAAATACAAATCCATTTATAGATCTGCAATTAGAAGGAAGTTATACAACATTAAGCTAAAGCACTAGGGTAAAATTTGACTCTTGGAATGATCTGCCAGCTCCTCTCCAGAGTATCAAGAGGACTCAGAAGCATACAAGAGTCTGGCCTATCTGACAAAGCCTCACAGAGAACCACTCTTCACTTTGAATCAAACCCGCTAAAAAACAAAACAAAACAGATCTATCATGTCAATGGGCAAATCAAAACATTCGTGGATATCAATGTCTTTCAGTGAGGTTTAGATCCATGTTTCTAAGCAAATCCCCAACGCACAGGATTTAGAGAAAGCAGTTCTTATCAAAAGAAAGAAACGCATTCAGAAATCATGGGAGCAATTCTCTTAAATGCTTGTTTTAGAAGATATTTCCCATCACTTAAAAAAAGAAAAAACATATTTCCTGGTACATGAAACATTTGCATACAGATTTAAGTACTTTATTCAATTTGCAAATGTAGTCAAAGTCATTTCTCAGACCTGTGTCTATGAACACAGACTTCAGAACCTTGCAGGACCATGGATATGCAAAATCCCTGTTTTTTAAGTAAGATGCATTAACTGTAGAAATGCCAACAAGGCAAAGCTCTTAGCTGTTTTTTACAGTTCTGCCATATTAAGTACCACTGTACTCAAACTTTAATGAGTTTTAATACTATCCCTTCAAGCAAGGGCAAGTCTTATATCCACAGAAATATCCTTATGAATCTGAACAGAAGTCTCTCATTTACTTTCGCCCGCCCACTAGAGAGCATCTTGGTTCAAAGGTGACAGTGAAAAGTTGTATTGCATAGGGATTTCAACCTTGAGTTCTCATCCCTTCAACATGGCTTAGCTGTTCTCAGTTGTGCATAAGATCTCCACCTGATGTCAAATGGGTTGGCAGTTTTGGCAGATATAGCTAAGTATAAACAGGAGTAAAAATTAGGTCCAGATTCCATCAAAAGCATGTGTCATTATACAAGTCAGACTGCTCATCACAGGAGTGTTATTCCTGCAGAGGTCCTTACAGATCGACCTAATTTTTTCCATTTGACAAAGAAGGAAACAAATTATAATAACTATAGCTATCATCAGTGGAGCATTTTGCTTTAGTGCATTCTCTCATTGGATTTTCAATGCTACCTTGTGAGATCTCATTATCTGAGACTAGCAGATACTATCATTACCCCTTTGTAGATGAGGAAAACTATGGCTGGGAAAAACTAAGGGGCTTCCTTTGGATTTCCACTCAAGTGTCATTTATCAGGAAGCGCTCCTTTTGTAAAACAGCAATCTTTCTGTGGCACTCCCTCTCCCCTCTCAGATTTATTTTTCTCCCTGTCACTTATTTCCAACCAATACATTTACATTTTCAATTGTCTATATGCCCTTCTAGAATTTAAGCCTCACTGGGAGTAGACTTTGCTTTGTTCACTGCTATATCCATAGCACATGAGAGTACCTGGAACATAGTTGGTAGTCAATAATATGGGGTGAGTAAAAGTTATTAAAGAAAACTGCCCAAGGCCACAGAACTAGTAACCAGTAGAGCCAGAATTTGGGCCCAAAACTGTAACTCTGAAGCACACACTTTTAACCATTTTGCTCTTACTCTAAGCAATCAGCTTACTTCACAGTAAGATATTTTGCAGGAGTTCCAGGCCATCTTAATTTTCTCTGGTTACCTCCTTCACCTCACTGTGGCTATGCTATTAGGATATTTATTTGAAGGAAAGAGGACACATGGGCTGAGGGTCCTAGAGGACAGTTTTTGCCCAGCTAACTGGTTACTGAACCTTTCTACATCTCATTTCTTCATCAACAAGGAGTATTCTTTCTGCTTGAGCTCTAACTCTATTATTCTAAATTCTTAGAATAAAATACTTACAATGTGCTAAAGAATCCCCAGTGACTCCAAATGATGGCAGAAGCCTCCTAATCCAAATTAATTTTATTGAATTAAATTTTTAAAATAACTGTGTGTATTATATCCACATTCTGCCTGCCCAAACCCCTCTGTGCCAAAAAATAAACAAATTTTTAAAAAAAATCTTGATAGAAAAGTCTACAAGAAAATGTAAAAAATATTAACAGCAGTTAATATACCTTATTTTAAAAATAAATCTAAAAACAAAATAAAGGTATATCCAGTATAACTTGTAAGACAAGTAGCTTATCAAGGATGTAACAATTCATTTATTCCATAATTATTAAGTACCATTATGGGATAGGCAATATATTATTCCTCCAAAAAAATGACTATCAGGCTTTATTTTATAAAGTTTAGTAACAGCAAGATTCCAGGATAAAAGATTTTGTTAGATTTTTTTTCACTTTACAAAAGATTTTGTTAGATTTTTTTTTTTCACTCTGTTAGATTTAATGAGAAGATAGGAAGAAGAGAGACTTGGCCACCTACTCTGATCCTTTAACATTTACCTTTGCATAGACACCCTAGAACTGCCTTGAGTTTCATTCTAATTCAGGTGAGTCAATGGAATCTAATTCATGTTAAGAATCAACTTAATATTGATTCAGTGCTAGAGAAAGTCATGGATCTTAATCAGAAGGTGGACATCTTTCTAATATCGGGTGGAATTCTCAGTTTGGAATCTTTCCCCTTTCTTTTTTCACATTTTGGTGGTCCCCCTGACCCTCTCATTCTCCTAGTCCCTGGAGTCCTCTGCTCACTCTGATATATATATTTTTTATCCACCAGTGTTCTCAGCCATATCAACAGCTGACTTCACAGTGCCCATCCTCTCAGATTTGGCCAAAGCAGAACAATGTGACTAACAAGAGAAGGAGCAAGAAGAAAGTAGTCAGGCTTTTCTGTAGCCCCAATTTATTGAGTCATTAATGGTCTTGGTGTCACCTAGTCTTCCACAAACAACAGGGCAGTAATTAGCTTGGCTTGGCCAGTTAGCAGCCCTCAATAAAAGGCAATAAAATGGAAAGACAAAAAATAATATAGGTTTACAAGCAACATACCTTTAGACATTTTATTATCATTTAAAATGAAAAGGTTTAGACTTTTAATTATATAATTAATAGCCCAAGAAGCTACTTGTCTGAACAGAAAGCATACCAACTTCAAGAACCAGAGTGAGGGTGCCTGGAGCAACCTGGGCACAGGAAGGTGCAAATTATAAATTCTTTTACAGACAGCAACAATTTCGAAAATCCTCTGATCTTCCTCATGAATCTTATTCCAGAGAGAAGCAAGTGATCTGCTGTTCCTGAAAGAGCCGCCAGGACTGGCAGCCTAGGAAACTCACAGGGCACTTAGCAGATAGTCTTTTACCTTCAGTAAAACAACATTTTATTTCTGGAGTTGGTGCCCACTTCACAAACACCCTGTTGTGTTTTTAGTAAACATATATAATTTACGTACATATGTATTTACTTATATATAATTTATATATGTATTATATACATGTTATATATATGCTCTATATACATACAATACACACAAATACAAATACATGAACCAATGAGCAAGCCAACATAAATGTCACTTCAGGTTAGCATCAGTGCTGAATTTCCATTTAGTTATTCAGATTTTTTTCTGTGGGTCATCTTGACTTGAAAAGTTATGATACAGCACTAAAGTCTTAGATGTTTCAAGCTGTAAGTGAGACAGTTAGGTCTTCTCACAACCACTGTCTAGTTCATCTCCAAATCCATTTCCTCATCATCAAAAAATAATGTTACTATTGTTATTGAGAATGGTGATGGTCCTGGCAACACTGTCTCCATAGTCATATTTGAGTGGGTACTGCTACTACAGTACCTTGAGCGAGGGTAGAAGTAGGGAGTTGTGCTGAGACCCTAATGCCAAACCAAAGGGAAAAGAAAGAAAACCAAAAAAGTGAGGGAGCCAATGCTTAGGGAACATGACCAAGTAAGATGTGAGCCCTTAAAGAGAGTGGCCAGCAGTCTAAACCACAGTGTGCAAAAGGACCAGGTGATCTCAAGCTCGGTGCAGAGCAATATGTACGGCAGTCTGAGACGCTGAGTGGACAGAGCACCAGGAAACCCCAGACAGACAAGTATCAACACACTAAATCTAGATACCTTAGTTCAAAGCAGGATCCAGTCCAGGGAAAAAAGTCACTAGAAAGCGTTAAGGAGCATGTGTACACTCCAGCTAAGTAGGCTGCACTTCAAACCTAGTTCTAAGAGGACAAAAAATCAGGAATGGGAAGAAAGGCTATGCTCATACAGCAGTGCTTAGGCTCATGGCCATAGCAAGGGCAGGGTAAGTCAGGTGCAAGGCAAGAAGAACCCTAGTTGCGAATACCCTCAAAGACTTGACCGAGATTGGCTCAAGACTGGAATCTGTTCATAGAAATTTCCTGGTATTATAGCAGAGTTGGAGGACTAAGGGAAATCAGAGACTATCTTGAGACTCACTTAAATTCATGGGTGAAGTTTCTCAGCACTCTGGTATTGACTTAAAAGGCCCTAATGGGGAAAAAAATGTGTTGAAATAACTATAAAATAGTTATCAAAATCCGACATCTACCCTAGCCTAGGATTGGTGGACACTGCTTTTAAAACCCTTTTGTCTTTCCTAAAAGTGAGCATTTGTGTGACAATCAATACTATGAATTCCTCAGTGAATTTCTGCTCTAAAATACAAGGAACATGACTCTTCAGGGTACAGGCCTGGGTACCTCTACTTGGACATCAAAAAGATTAGGGGCAAGGTCAACCATCTTCCCAGTTCTACCTGGAGCCACCCTCCAAAGCCAAAAAAAAATACTTACGACTAGGAATTTTAACAATCTGTCTTCTTAACACTTACAAGTGAATCCAATGGTTACATCTGGTCTTGGCCAGGATTTCTAACCAGCTTCTGGATAAATGCTTAATTAACATTATTTTAACTTTGTCTACATCTGTGGCTAAAGGTTAGTCATGTTTGTTTTACAACATGAGGGGAATTTGGTGCCTTGGAAACAGAATGGCTAACCCAGACCATAATCCAGTGGTTTTCAACTCAGGCAGCACACAGAATCATCTGGAAAACTTTTTTTTTTAATGTTATATATTTTTGAGAGAGGGAGAGACAGAGAGACAGAGGGTGAACAGGGGTGGGGCAGAAAGTGAAAGGGAGACACAGAATCAAAAGCAGGCTCCAAGCTCTGAGCTGTCAGCACAGAGCCCAATGTGGCACTTGAACTCACAACCACAAGATCATGACCTGACCCAAAGTCGGGACATTTAACTGAGCTACCAGGGTGCTCCTAGAAACTTACACAAAACAAAACCAAAACAGTGCTAGGGCTCCACCCCTAGAGATTCTGACTTAATTTATCTTGGCTATACAATATGCTAGGGAATGTTTTAAAAACTCCAAGGTGATCCTTCCATCCAGCAAGGTAAAAGCAGCTCTTCTCAAACTAATGGGCATATGAATCCCACAATATGTGGCAAAAACCAGCAGATCTTGATCCAGTAGGTCTGGTGTGGAGCTTTCCAAGGTGATACCTAAGGTGTTTGCAGGCCACACATTGAGATGTTAAAAAAACGGATGGAAAAGTATGAGGAAAGAGAGTCCACACTTGTGTCCTCCCAGGAGTGTCAGTAGGTGAGCCCTCCTTAACCAAGGCAAAACACACCCCCACTCTGCCTTAACCGTCAAGTTGAGCAGATGTTCCCAGAGCTCAGAGATGACCTTCTGAGTTATGAAAATAAGCAATTATCCAAGTGTCCAGAAAAGGCCTCAAATCAACCAGGACACCACTAATGGGAATCCCAGAGTGAGCAAATAGGAGTCAAAGCAGTGAACTTTAAAAAATGAATCTGCCTTTGTTTCACTTTGGCTCTGTGTTTGCAGGGAAACTCCATAGGCAGAAGCTTATGTGACCCTACTTTAGCCACATGGCAAGCAGGGGCTGTAAAGGAGGGAGAGAGACATCAAGGAAGGAGGGCTCTGTTTACACAGGGTGGCTTAACAGAACACACCACACAGTCCACTAAATTCCACAGACCTAAGCTTTGGTTACTGCGAGATCGTACCCTGTGAGGTCCTCTTGCAGTGACTGCCACTCTCTTCTGTCTTCACTTTCCTGATATACTGCTTTCCTCATCTCCCTTCCCTAATCAGAAATGTCCAGCAAGATGAACTCCAAACTCTGTGTGACCTCTAATCTGTGTAATTCCTCAGCCTTACCTGCCAAGACATTCTTCTTTTCTCTCCTCCCAAACACAGAGGCCATCTCTTCGTCAGGGCTATCAGCATGACATTTCCCCACCTGGAATACTCTCCTTTGCACATTTCCTGTTACTGAAATTCTCCTGCTCTTCTCAAGGCCCGTTCCAGCCCTATCTTTCTCGTCAAGGCTTCTCTCACCCTCCAGCACCACACCTTCGTGGGCACTTCTAGAGCTTTCCTTGTAGTCCATGAATTTTACTTACCCTGCTACTCCCAGACTTACTATTTTTTCACAAGAATATAGTGTGTCTTTCTAACCACATCATAAACTTTAGCTGGCAGTACTATACCTATACTTTCTGTACCTCCTGTACCCAGTATGGTTCTATGTAAATAATAGATGCTACAGCAAGAGTTGTCACACATTTACCAGAGAGCTCACCACAGCTGATGAAACTGAGATTCCCAGAGGCAAGATTCTCAAGAGTTTCCACTCACAGACAAGACTTCCCACAACTAACAAAAGTGTCAGTTGCTTCAATGCCTCAGATCCCTTTCTACTCCAGTTATGTTTGCCATTATGTGGCACCAAACAGTCCTGTTCTGGATTCCTGCAAAGCCCAATGCTTTATACTCCAAGAGCCCTCACACCCAGCCAACCCTTGTGCTAGGTGAGCATTCAATTCCATAACATAATCTTTAGGCCTGTCCAGTTTTCAGTCCTTGTATGGAAGTCAAAATTCCTTTCAGGATCAGGCTCTCAGTCTGTTCCTCTGAAGAGAAAAACAATAGGGTGTGGTCAGGAGAAAAGTAGAGACCTAGCCAAACTGTCTCCTGGAAAAACTACTCGTATAGCTACAACAAACAGGTATGGCCACTCCACTAGCTCTGAGCGGAACTATGCCAATGCAAGACAGCAGATACATATGAAGGATGCTATCCAATACCATCCATACAGAAACCATTAACTTTTCTAGTCTGGGTGTGGGGGGGGGGGTGGGAATCCTGTCCAAAAAATAAATAAAAACAATGAAAACTATGGATGTGATCATTACAATGGACCATGAGATTACTCCAAAAGTAGACTTTGCCTAGGGGTCTTAGAAATGTCCTAGGGTACTGGCAGCCCTTGACAAACAGCAAAAGAAAAATGAGATTCATTTGCTGCATATTATGGATTCTCCCCCAGGGCTCAGTGCACAAAGACCCTGCTCCTTTCTCCCCTAAGACACACAGCCGAAAATGCTAGTGTCAGTGGCACACCAGACTTGCTTTAGCTAGGTTTCTGTGTTGGCCATGGGCACTAAATGCTGCTCTGAATCCTCCCCCACTGCCCTCAGGCTCCTCTTTTGTTTCGATCATACTTCTCACAGGTCTCTGTCCTCCTACATTTCAGACAAGAGAGTTAAGTTCAGTCAATGTTGAGGAGGGAGAAGAAGACTTTGCAATTAAATTGCTAATTAAGGAAGTACCAACCTGAAGAAGCTAATTTGCACTGACCTATTTAAAATATCTAGCAGCAGATCAGGCATGAATTGAGGTACAGCCCTTTTATGCATCAGCCAACTGGCCTTCTTTCAGAGCAGCAGCTATCAATAATTCCATGCTGAGGACCATCTGATAGGAAATCAACCATGGGCCCCTGGAATGCCAGCATTCCCCACTGCTCTGTTTTCCCAGTTGTCAGATCTGTTTATAAATTGTCCATTTATAGCAAATCCAGCACCTGCTATGAACACCTCATCCTGCCAAGTGTTGGAGTGCATCTCAGAAAGAACCACTATAGACTTTTCCAGTTCCTTTTAACCTTTCCCAACCCAGGAGTTTGAATATTTGCCTAGGAATTCTGAGGGAGGACATATTCTATACGGAAAAAGCTAGTCTATTATAAGTTAGCATTCTGCTCCACTTTTAAAAAAAGAAAGAAAGAAAAGAAAAAGAAAGAAAATCATCATTCTCTTGGGAGACACAATGCTCTCTTTCTGAACAAGTCTGACATTGGGACACATTTAAAATAACCCCGAAAAAATTCAGCAGGGTACAAATGCTCTGGGGGAAAGTTAAGGGAGGCTTTCTTTTTAACTCTATTATGTAGCTTTTTAGCTCACTGTCAATACTTCCACTTAGCAGACAATGCTGTCTGCTGCTCAAAACCATTATGTAAAATGTATTTAAAGACACCTTCCCAGGGCTGAAAACCCTACATATGACCTAGATTTGGGTTTTTTCTTGCCAATTATCCATTTGCAAAGTGCCTAGAATTAATTCTCAAAATTCCATCTCTCCTCCAATCCCAGTACACTTCCGTTCATTTTATTCTTTGCAAAACAAAACAAAATCAATGGCATACATATAATATTTTTGAAGTGAGGGTTCATGGTCTCTAGAGAATTATGAAGTTCAAACTAGATGCTGTGGTAGACAGAAATGTGTGGGTAACCTCCAGGAGGTGTGGTGACCCCTTGATGCTTCAGTTTACACCTTCCCTCAATAATCCTTCTCAAGCATAAAACTGTCACTTTTTTTTTTAAGCCACAGAGGGAGACCCTAATTAAGAGCACGTGGCAGAGGCCGCTGGTGTGAGGGGGTGGCATTTCTCATCTCCAGCTCTGCATTCAGCCAAGGGGGTAGCCACATATTTTTACTGGAGGACTTGAGCGTTTAATATTTCTTTTTGAAAAATGTTGAGGTATTTGGAGACAGAAGACAGCCTTTGTAAGGTAATTGTTATTAGTGGGCCAGTAAAGTTAGGCAGTCACGAGATTGGGCAAAACAGAAGCGACTCAAGAAATAGAATCAGAGAGCATGGAATTAAACACCTATAAAATTAAAAATGCTTGCTCTCAGCTATGGGTTATCCTTTGCAGGGGCCAGGGCTTCAGCATTCCAGTCTGGGATAGTTTATAGCTTTTTGTTGGAGTTTATACAGATTAAGCTAATCTTAGATTACATACGCATCAATTATTTCTTTCCAAAATGGAACTGTGTTTAATCCGTTACATGTTACTCCAGTGCAAATCATCTTTGCTTACTTTTTGGTCATTTGATGGCCATCTGTTTTACCAACCTGGATTCTTTCACTCATCACAGAAGTCAGGCCCCATTACTTGAGATGATCTCTGAGATGCCCCTGCTGGAGAAAGGAATGTGCAAATTAGGAGACTACAAATCAGTTTGAAAACTCAATGACTCCTTCCCATAAATCTGTGTCCTTAATATTAAAAATCATTTGGAGGTGCTGAAAAGAGAACTGATAGCTAACAGAACACAGCAGCCCTACTCTCTTCAGGGCATGGATTAGCAGTTGAGAGGGACTATGCAGATCTAAATCCATATTCTGCTACCAAAAATAGAAAAGAGGAAACCTTTGAAGCCAAAGAAGGCCTAAGAATAACTGTCAGCAAAGAGTTAGAGCTCCATGGGCAGGAAGCAATGCTCAAGTGGCCGTTTTGTGCTTCTTTTTTTTCCCCCCTCCCCAGTGGCTTTCACATTTATCCTGTTAGAAAGATAGCTTTCAAAGACTTCCCTTTAACACAGACACATGGGCCTTCACAACCCGCCTTTCTACAGCGGCTCAGGGGCCTGGCGCTGCACATCACTTCCACACAGCCCCTGGGTTTGGTGTGATTTCCCCCCACGATCACTTCAATCTGTTTAAGGCTGAACAGAGAACTCTTCATAGACCACATTACACAGAGAGCCTCAGTAGGAAATGGCTGACCAAGAAACACTTGTTTCCTGTTTTGCTTTTGACAATTTTACATTTCAACTCAACCTGGGTTTCATCCTTTTAATTTTTTTATAGTCACAAAAATCAATGCACCAAACCAGTGAAATTTGTTTTATGACACTATAAAATATACACTTGAATCTATCTTATAAAAGGTTTTCGAGTTAGAAGAGGTTTTCTGGAAACAAGACAGTGAGGATGCTTTAAAGAGGCCTGTGGGACAACTGGAGAGGCACAGAGGCTGACAGGGTTACTAGAAGGAGATCTGGCAGATGTGTGGTGATAAGCAGCTTAAAGGCCAAGGGATAGAAAACACGATATGAAGGAGAACAGAGAGAAACAAGACACTGAGGAAGATGGCAGAGTTCGCATGCAAGCACACAGTCACAGTACAAGCTGCACTTGTGCGCAACAACAGTATGACCATAAGGAAAAGCACCCTTGTGAGCACACAAACTGATGCGAAGGTGCACGGCTTGATTTCAGCTCTCACTCTTCCCTTTGATCAGATGCCCTTCTGCAAGGCACAGCCTACACCATACCACACCTGGGTTTGTGAAAAATGCAGGCAAGAGACTGAAAGTCTCAAATGGGGAACTTTATTTTTTTTTAAATTTTTTTTTTCAGCGTTTATTTATTTTGGGACAGAGAGAGACAGAGCATGAATGGGGGAGGGGCAGAGAGAGAGGGAGACACAGAATCGGAAACAGGCTCCAGGCTCTGAGCCATCAGCCCAGAGCCCGATGCGGGGCTCGAACTCACGGACCGCGAGATCGTGACCTGGCTGAAGTCGGACGCTTAACCGACTGCGCCACCCAGGCGCCCCTCAAATGGGGAACTTTAGATAAACTGTCAAAAAAAAAAAAAGTCACAGATGCTTATGGTAGCATACAGGAAATCCTGTTTTGAATCAAAGAATTTTGCTGGTAACTGAGGTTGGGGGAGGATAGCTGGAAAAATTTGTTTCTCCAAACTAGCTATATCAAAACATCCCAATGGAACATTTTATCTTTTGTCATGTTTCATATGATGCATGTATTTGTTCATTTTTTAAAAAACATTTATTTATTTTTGAGAGAGAAAAAGAGTGCAAACAGGGGAAGGGCAGAGAGAGGGAGACACAGAATCCTAAGCAGGTTCCACACCATCAGCACGGAGCCTGACACGGGGCTCAAACCCATGAACCGCAAGATCATGACCTGAGCCAAAATTAAGAGTTGGACACTCAACTGACTGAGCCATCCAGGCACCCTGTATTGTTCATTTTATGAGAGCTTTTTGGGTTTTTTGGGGTTTAATTTTTTTTTAATGTTTATTTATTTTTGAGAGAGAGGAAGAGAGAGAGAGCAAGCAGAGGAGGGGCAGAGAGAAAGTAAGACACAGAATCCGAAGCAGGCCCCAGGATCTGACCTGTCACCACAGAGCCCAATGCAGGGCTGGAACCCACGAACCTTGACATCATGACCTGAGCCACCGAGGCGCCCCTAAGAGAGCTTTTTGTTCATCACATCACTATATTTGTCAGGATCACAATCTGTGCCTAGACACAAAATGCTAGAACTAGTTATAATCTGAGCACAGCTCATAGGATGAACCATCGGGGATTCTTAATTGCCTTTATCTCAAAGTTCTTGAATGTTTTATTGAAACAACTCATTAAACTTCAGCCAAAATAAAAAATAAAATAACCCCCACCACTCAGACAGATTGTTTTTTCAAGGTCATGGCCTTAGTTTGTAATATAATCTTTTATCAATCTGCTTGAGTTAGGTCCATGAGTTGCATCAGTCAGCAAAACTAAAATGGGCAAAAATCATAATCGCACAGAAAAGAGAGAATCAAGAGAAGAAAGAGTAAAACATGACATTACATACCTATTATTAAAACACAACCAGTATGTAAGAAATGGTACCACTCTTGCTTTTGCTCAGGACCTGGGCATTCAGTGACTATGAGGGAACAATTAACATTTATAACAATGTACAGGTTTTACAGTTCTTCAACAACTGTTACATGCATCATCTCATCAAATCCTCAGAATCCTTACAAGTAAGTATGGTTTTGTCATCACCTTTGGGTAGGTGAAAAATTGCAAATCAGACAGGCTGAGAGACTTACTCAAGACCAACCAAAATAGTAAGTGACAGAACCAAGACTCAATCCCAAGCCTTCTGGCTCAAAGCAAGGACCTTACTAGTATACTGGTTCTCTGGTTCAAATGGAGACATCTCCTGATAGCTTTTTGTATAATGGATAGGTCTACCTATTTCTAGGATGACAAACAGCCTGAGAGGTGATGAGATCAGCCATTATTTATTCTAGCAATCTGAATGACTTAGCTTTTTAATATCTATTTTACTTTCAAAAGATTTTTTCTTCATGCACTCCCTCTGCCAAACACATTTTTGGAGAAGTTAGAATGTTAACTGATTTCAGTTAGTAACAGCCTCTGCATTATCTGCTTTTATAACTCTCTCTCAATTCTAATGCAGATTCCTGATTAAAAATGAGAAACTATTTTTAAAAATTAAGGATGTCTTTGTACTTATAATTGTATGTTTCTGAAACCAACTTGATTAGCTTCAGAGTATCAGGGTTTCAAGTTGTCTAACAGTGACAAAATAATTTGGGAGGTTTTAAGGTCAAAGCTGGCAGTGATCCATTAGAAGATCTGCTTCCTAAAAGACTTCAGCCATGTGACCAAGTGATGACACCAGATGGTCAAACTCATCCATCATCACATTTTTACAATAAAAACAGCAACCCTTAGAATAAACTTATTGGAAATAACACATATAATCTAACCAATTAACTAGTGATAGTTAAAAAAATAGCCTCTAATGGCTTATATCCACCTAAGTCCTAAATGTTTAGGTTATACTGGTAAAAGTTATCATTTCCCAACATATTCTATAACACCAAAAATTCTACTTCTAGTTTTCTACCCTAGAAAAATTCTTTTTTTTTCAATATATGAAATTTATTGTCAAATTGGTTTCCATACAACACCCAGTGCTCATCCTAAAAGGTGCCCTCCTCACTACCCATCACCCACCCTCCCCTCCCTCCCACCCCCATCAACCCTCAGTTTGTTCTCAGTTTTTAAGAGTCTCTTATGCTTTGGCTCTCTGCCACTCTAACCTCTTCCTCCCCCCCCCCCCCTCCCCCATGGGTTTCTGTTAAGTTTCTCAGGATCCACATAAGAGTGAAAACATATGGTATCTGTCTTTCTCTGTATGGCTTATTTCACTTAGCATCACACTCTCCAGTTCCATCCACATTGCTACAAAAGGCCATATTTCATTCTTTCTCATTGCCACGTAGTACTCCATTGTGTATATAAACCACAATTTCTTTATCCATTCATCAGTTGATGGACATTTAGGCTCTTTCCATAATTTGGCTATTGTTGAGAGTGCTGCTATAAACATTGGGGTACAAGTGCCCCTATGCATCAGTACTCCTGTATCCCTTTACCCTAGAAAAATTCTTACACATGTACAAAAATGTTTGTGGCAATGCTGTTTGACATTTTTCAAAAGTTACAAATAACTGCCCCTCACCGGAGAAATGGGTTTAAGTACTTACAATCAATGTAAATACAGCAAAATGCTATACAACAAATAAAATGAATGAATTGAATGTACATATTTTAAGATGGATAAATCTCAAAATATATTGTTGAAAGAGAAAAGCAAACTGCAAAAGTTTATTTAGTACGCTAATTGTCTAAGTCTGTTTGGTCTGCTACCACAGACTGGGTAGCTTATAAACAGAAATTTCTTGCAGTTCTGGAAGCTGGAAAGCCCAACATCATGGTCAGGTTCTGGTGAAGGCATTCTTTCCAGTACAGACTACAAACCTCTTGCTGTGCTCTCACTTGGTAGAGGAGCAGGTGATCTCTCCGGGGTCTCTTCTAATCTCATTCATGAGAGCCCTCATGACTTAATTACCTCTAAAGGCCCCACTTCCTAATACAATCACCCTAGGGGTTAGAATTTAAACATATAGGGGCGCCTGGGTGGCGCAGTCGGTTGGGCGTCCGACTTCAGCCAGGTCACGATCTCACGGTCCGTGAGTTCGAGCCCCGCGTCAGGCTCTGGGCTGATGGCTCAGAGCCTGGAGCCTGTTTCCGATTCTGTGTCTCCCTCTCTCTCTGCCCCTCCCCCGTTCATGCTCTGTCTCTCTGTGTCCCCAAAAAATAAATAAACGTTGAAAAAAAAATTTTTAAAAAGAATTTAAACATATAAATGGAAGGGGGGGCACATACATTCTAATCATAGCACCAGTATTTAAGTAAAAACTTTAAACATACAAAATAAGTTATAAATGGGTCCATACAAAGATATAATAAATAAATGTATGAAAATATTCATGGAAATTACACATATCAACTTCACAAATGGTTACCTCTAGAGATGGAAAGAGACAGAAAAAAAGAGCTTTGCTCTACCTGTAATTCTTTTAAACCTTTAGAAAGATTTATGTTTTCTTTCAGTTATCAAAATAGTATAGCACTCACATTAAAACAGGCATACAGACCAGTAGAGTAGAACAGGGAGCCCAGAAACAAACCTTTGCATACATTGTCAAGTGATTTTTGACAAGGGTGACAAAACCACCCAACAGGGGAAAAGACAGTCTTTTCAGCAAATAATGCTGGGAAAACTGAATATCCACATGGAAAGGAATGACTCATAAAGTTGGATTCGTACCTTATACCACATATTAAAATTAGTTCAAAATGGACCAAAGACATAAACATAAAAACTAAAATCCTAAAACTCTCAGAAGAAAATATAAGGGAAAAGCTTCATGGCATTGGATTTGGTAAGGATTTCTTAAATATGACTCCAAAGACACAGGCAACAAAAGAAAAAATAGATAAATCAGATTAGAAAATTTAAATTTTGTGTATCAAACACTATTGACAGAGTAAAAAGACAACCCATAGAATGGAAGAAAATATTTGCAAGTCATATATCTGATAAGGGATTAATATCCAAAATATATACAGAACACCTACAACTCAATAACAAAAAACAAAAAAACAACCCAGGGCACCTGATTGGCTCAGTCAGTTAAGCATCCCACTCTGGATCTCCATTCTGGTCATGATCTCACAGTTTGTGGGATTGAGCCCCACATCAGGCTCTGTGCTAACAGTCAGAGACTGGTTAGGATTCTCTCTCTCCCTCTCTCTGCCCCTCCCCTGCTGGCATGTGTGCTCTCTCTCTCTCTTTCTTTCAAAAAATAAATAAACTTTAAAAATAAATATATTTAAAAAAAAAAAAACTTAAAAATGGGTAAAGGACTTGAACAGATAATTTCCCAAAGAAGATACACAAATGGGCAACAATCACATGAAAAGATGTTCAACATCACTAATTGTTAAAGAAATGCAAATCAAAACCACAATGAGACACCACATCCACCAGGATGGTTATTATATAAAACAAACAAACAAAAATATGTATTAAGTATGTGGAGAAACTGGAACTCTTGGGCAATGCTATTGGGAATATAAAATGGTGCAGCCACTGTGGAAGACAGTATGATGGTTTCTGAAAAAATTAAACATGAAGTTACTATCTGATCCAGCAATTCCACTTTTATGTATATACTCAAAAAAAGTTAAAGGAGGGACTTAAACAGATATTTGTAGACCAACAAATAGCAGCATTATTCACAATAGCCAAAAGACAAAAACAACCCCATGTCTGTTGACAGACAAATGAATAAACAAAATGTAATATATACATGCAATGTAAGTTTTAAAAAAGGAATGAAATTCTGATGCACGCTACAGTCATGGCTAAAGGCAGACTCTTGAAAACTTTATGCTAAGTGAAATAAGCCAGACACGAAATGACAAATATTGTATGGTTTCACTTATACAAGTTACCTAGAATAGCCAAATCATAAAGTAGAATAGTGGTTACCAAGGTCTGGTGAAAGGGGGAATTAAGAGTTATTGTTTGGGGCGCCTGGGTGGCGCAGTCGGTTAAGCGTCCGACTTCAGCCAGGTCACGATCTCGCGGTCCGTGAGTTCGAGCCCCGCGTCGGGCTCTGGGCTGATGGCTCAGAGCCTGGAGCCTGTTTCCGATTCTGTGTCTCCCTCTCTCTCTCTGCCCCTCCCCCGTTCATGCTCTGTCTCTCTCTGTCCCAAAAACAAATAAACGTTGAAAAAAAAAATTTAAAAAAAAAAATAAAATAAAATAAATAAATAAATAAATAAAGAGTTATTGTTTAATGGATACACGATCTCAGTTTGGAATGATGAAAAAGCTCTGCTGATGAATAGTGGTGGTGGTGTACAACATGGGTGTATTTAATCTTACTGAATTGTACACTCAAAAGGAGTTAAAATGCTAATTTTTACGTTATGTAGCTTCCATCTCAATAAAAATGTTTCTTCAGTAGGGGGAGAAGGAGGTGAATCAAAATTGGCAGAATGCCAAAATTGCTATCTCTTTAAACCCAGTGGTAGGTTTACAGATAGTCTATTCTTTTCTGCATTTTTTTGTGTTTTTGAAATACCTCAGCTTAATTTTGTTAATTTATGGTAAGTTTTGAAGAAAAGTTTTCATAAAATTATTCTGACCCTGTCAAGCAGAATGATGAGACTCTGGGATAAGATACTGAAGGCTGAAGCACCTTTCACATTATTTGATTAGTTTCTCCTGCTCTCTAACAGAGCTCCTCAAATATAAAGTGAATACAAATTACCCAGAGATCTTATTTAAAAAGCAGATTCTGATTCAGTTGGTCTAGAGAGAGCCTGAGAGTCTCCATTTCTAACAGGCTCCCAGGTGATGCCTATGCTGCCAGGCCACAGACACACTTTGAGTAACAAGGATCTGAAGAATGACAGCATATTCTACATATACAGTATTCTACATATACTATCTTTCATCTGAAATTGTCTTAAATGTGTATTTCTAGATGATAAAGGGCTAAAGCCAGTCTTGAGTACTCTTAAATGAAAAATTCATCATCTTATAATTTGTTTGATAAAAACTATCATAAAGCAAAATAACAATTAAAGCCTAACCATTATTGAAAATATTTCACAAAGACTATACCTCTTTTGAAAATCCTAAATTAGAAACTTTGACTCAGCTATCAAAAAATATAAAAAATGCCTACTTTAAGACATATTAATGCCTCTTCCCCAAATGAGTTGTGAAATAGGAATTGCTATAGCACAATTTTCCACTGATGGCAAGTTATTTCACTTAATTATACAGTCCTTAAATAGTCTCTTTTTACTTTGTAAATTCCAGGATAATCCTAGGTTGGGAGCTAATAATTTCACCTACTATAAAATCACTGATTAATTGCCTAAAATTAAAAAAGCCTCTAGGACAAGATTTCTTGCCAGAATGGTTTAGAATCTGGTCTGTCTGGTGGGCCTCAAGGGGCCATTCTAGTTAACTGAATTAAAGCTTCAGGAGATACAGGGGCATCTGGATGGCTCAGTCAGTTGTGCATCCAACTTTTGATTTCAGCTCAGGTCATGATTCCAGGGTCATGGGGTCGAGCCCCTCACTGAGCATGGAACCTGCCTGGGATCCACTCTCTGCCCCTCTCTCTGTCTCGAAATAAATAAATTAAAAAAAAAAAAGTTTCAGGAGATATAGTGCTCCCAGAATTGGTATAAATGTGATCCACCCCATTGCCAAAAAGTAAGAAATCCTCTATATCCCCCAGTTAACCACCAAATCATCAAATTCCTCCTTGGACTCAAACAGTATGGTTCCCTAAATAAGTATAGTTGATTAAGAATAAGCAGACTTCAGGCATAATTATCCCACTGCTGAGCTTGTTTTAAATAACATAATACTACAGAATTCACATGATTCACTAATCTTTCACCAGTCTATCATTTCAGAGGCATGAATTGTCTTCAGTCCAAACAGAAAATTTTGACATTTTCTAGGTCAATGGTTGTTTAGAATCTGTATCATACTCTTCCAGAGTAATAGTTACATCAATAATACATACACAGATAGCGCTAACTTTTATAGTGCCTTAACTCTGTGTCAAGGCCCATTCTACATGCTGTATTTACATGGATTATCTCCTTGAATCCTTGTAACAACCCTATGAGACACATATTATCATCTCCAACTCACAGTTAAGAAAACAGACTCAGAAAATTAACAGGTCCAAAGTCACAAAGTAAGTGGCAGTTTCTGACTCCAGAATACTGTTCTTCACCATGATGCTCACTTGCTAACTTTGTTACTACTACTCCCCATTGTAAATGGCATCAAACAGGGCTATTCCAAACTGCTTCGTAAAACTACAGTAAATTCAAAGAATGTCTCTTGCTTATAACAAGTATCCTCCTCTATGTCTTTACTCAATCTCATTTAGAGGAGTCATTAGAAACATATGGGCCTACTGGCTAATACTGTCAAGACAAAGGTATCATTATACTTGGCAGAATGTCTGCAATATTTAAGTGGAAGATCACTAATGCCTCTAATAAATCACTCAGTTCAGTTTGCCCACTTAGAGTAGTTAGCAGCAGAGCTAAAACCTAGGGGTGTCCTGAGATTTCATTCTGAAGGATGGCTAGTTGTAATACAAGCCTGAAAAATAAAAAGCTGCGTTTGGGAAAATATCAGCACATTTTCATTTCTAACACAATTGAATTCCCTCCCAAATGACTTATTTCCCTCCACAAAAACTAGGCTCTTAATTCCTAGGCTTGATATTTCATCAGGGATAGAAAGACTATATATACGTACAAAATATTAATAGCCCCAAAGGAGGTCACATTGATTCAAGAATTATCTATTTACTGTGCCAGTGTCAGAGAGCTCACACTCTGGGTGGGTCAGATGAAGGAAAGGCTGAGGATACTGACAATATCAGTCAGAAAACAGAAAGCCCAATCTATTTCAATCCCATTTGCAGTCTTAAATCACGACTTTTACTGACAAAGTCAGTATTTAAGACAGACATTTCTCAATAAAATATAATTCAAAGGTAATTTGTTTGCCAGAAGCCAAATGGCTATCTTTTTCTTCCAGATTGGCATAGCATATTTTCCTCAGGACCTGAAGGCATTTAAGATATATTTAACTTGAGAGAGGAAATCAAGAGACCACGAGGTTTCCTAAAGATACAGAAGAATGAGTGATGGTTCTTTCAAAATTAATAATTGCAAATCAAACTACCAAAGAATGGAAGAGAAGAAAAGCAATTATTACATCAATCAAGGCGATTACTTATAAAGGACCTAAAATACATTTCTTTTATTTATCTTCTTTCACCTCACAAACATAGGGAGTTATGGCAAAGCTAAAGGTTGCATCATGAGTGGGGTCAGAACTACAGGATGGCCAATTAAGTATGAAACATACTTCTTTCCCCCATAGATTGAACCCCCTCGATTACTTCTTTTGGGTTGTGCTAAAGGCACAGGTGTACTTAGTGAAAAGCAGAGTCACAAATCATTTGAGACTACTTATCTGAGATGCATGTGCAAAGATTTATGTAAGTATTTGGTTAATGCATAGGTTCTTTTTAATTTTGCACAGAGCACTAAACTATGTGTTGCTGACGAGAACACAAAGAACACATCACGTATCATAATATAATACAAATATCATTTATTATGTATACTTGACATATGTCCAACTTTATGATCACCCTACAGAATTCAACCAATTATTCTAACAGACTAGTGCCTTTGAAATATTTCAGTCTTGGGAGATTTTCACACTGTTAAAAACTAATGAAGACCTTAAATAACTTTTTTTTATGTAGGTTATATCTATCAACATTTACTGTATTGGAAACTTAAAAAGTGAGAAAATTTTAAAATATTTATTCATCAAAAACCATATGTTAATGTATTTTAACAAAAAGTAACTATATTTTCCAAAACAAACAAAAATTAGTGAGAAGAGTGGCACTGTTTAAATTTCGTCAATCTTTTTAATGTCTGCCTTAATAGAAGATAACTGAGTCTTCCTTTTGCATTCAATCTATTCTGATATGTTGTTTTGGTTAAAGTATATGAAAAAGATCCACTCTCAGACACATATGCAGTTGAAAAGAGAGGAGCATTTTAATAAACTTTGCGGATAATTGTGAATATTCTTTTTTGATGCTATACCAAAACACAATAAATAGGTTTTTAAAAATTAGTTGCAATGTGGAATCTAAAACAAAACCCTAACAACAAATTTTTCATAGTTACACTACAATCCATTGATTTTTTGCATTTTAATGGATCTTTTACCCATGTTATAATGTAAAACCATGCACTATCATTTGGAAACGGTTAGTTCACTAGTTATGAAAATCTTCCAAACAACAGAAGTTTGTTTGGAAGTTTGTTGATTATAATAATGCTAGCATAAAATATTTATTAAGGTAACACTAATCTCATAAAAAATCTCCAAAAAATCTCATAAAAAAATCCCATTAAACATTGGGAAACTATCAAACTCACAGTGATAGACACAAGTATTTTAGAATTTTAATTTTTGTTTGAAATCTCAGGTTTTAACACTGGCAAAGATACTGCCAGTTGTTTTTCCGAAAGTAGCAGTCCTCCTTTTTGTTAATTTTGTTAATTAACAAAGAAAGAAAATGTCTGCCAAATACCTAAACTTAAATATCTATTATTTGCCAGTCATTCCTTAGGTAAAAACAGGGTTCCAAATTTTAAAACTTATGTAACTTCCTCTTTTCAAGATGACATACTTCAATTTATAGCAGAAGGGCTTCATGAAGCAGACATCCATTTCATCACAAAGAATATTTAAAAATTGTGCCAACTGCAGAGTGGTGAAGAATAAATACCATTACAACTAGTCCAATTTGGTACTACTGCCTTTATTTCTGTTGAGGCACTAGCAGCTTTTGTGCCATCTGTGCAAATGTCAACACAGATAAAAAGTAAGCTCTTACTATAATAAACATTGTTTTCACCTTGCTGGCTGCAGAAAAAGTCTTAGAGACCCCAGTGGTCTGTGGCTCACACCTTGAGAACCAATGGAGGATACTACAGCTCACATAAAAACATCATCTGTAAACTGTGTTCTCTAGGAGACAATAGCTATGCAATTCTGTAGTGTGGTTACTGAGCAGAAGGCCTACCAGAATGAAGACTCTTGACTGAGGATCAAATGTTATGTGTTGAAATGCCATTTTCATTTGAAAATATTTCGCTTTGTACATCATCATATGGTGGTTGATAGTAGCCATGAGAATGGAGAGGGGGTAGTTGCAGAAGAAGGTTAGGAAAATGAGACTGGAAGAACCCAGGAATCCCAATGACTACCCTGACCTAGTTGATTCACAGCCGGTGCTTAATCACCCAATCACCCAATTACCACATCTGGCAGGCAGTGGAAATGCCAGAAGCCCCAACAAGAAAGAGAGGCCTGGTATCTTGCATTCCAGATAGCCTCAGGTGAAAGGGAACTTGGGCAAAATATTGCTGGCATCTGTGAGTTAGGTTTTTCCAATGAAGACACTGCAATGCCAGATATCACAGGGGGTCCCCTCCTTGTCCCTGTGGCTTACTTGGCAAGACTTCTTTGGAGCACATATTTCCATGCTCTAGTCCCATATTTACAAGGAAGTTTCAAGAGAGGAGCTGAGTAGCTCCTTACCTCCCCACATTCCAAAATTGGACCCCTAGATCTTGGGAAAAGTTTTCAATTAGCAATAATCGCGCCTCGGATAAACCTCATTGGCTACGATACTGCCACTGCGCAAAGCTGGACCCCTAGATCTTGAATAAATATCTCATGGTATGGCTCCAAGAATTCATGTTTGTAGTATATATAACTTTGCACTTTTCATTTTTGGTATGAATTTTTTTTGTTATCTTGTATTTTTAAAACCCTCGTTCTTATTACTCAGAAGTGGCATCTCTCATTCCACTGATGCTGATGAGATTATTGGTGCTGTTTGGGTAACAAGAAGGAACAATTGGGGTAAAGGGTATATACACAAGGTCTTTTCTTGTTGTGTACAGAAAATACTGAAGAGGCACTGTAATAGTTTCCCCACATACCCTACATGATTTATCTACCAGCAATTCCTGTGGTATTAGTAATACCTCTAAGTAATTCTACTTTACAGATGGAGAAATGGAGGTACCCAAGGTTTAGCTAATTTAGTTAAGTCAGTAGACAAATTTAAGATTTGAATACTCTTAACCTGATGTGTTTTCTAGGCCAGTGGTTCTGGGGGATTTCAGGATCCAGGCTCATATTCTATCTCTGTACCCACCACTAACCTTGCACTCTACCCCCACCAAAAAAAAATTTTTTTTTCATTCCAATTTGTTATCCATATTGTTGATATATCTGAAGAGTTAATTAGGAGAGTGATAATGACAGTGAATATTAAGTAAATACCAGCAGCTAGCAAGGAAGAAAAGTTTACTAGAAAAGCTTTTCCATGGTGGCTTTTACTTATAAAAATATGTTCTTAACATGTGTTTCATTGCTTTTTTACTTTTTTAAATTTTTTAATGTTTTTCTTTTTTTTTATTTTTGAGAGAGACAGAGACAAAGTATGAGCAGGGGAGGACCAGAGAGAGGGGGAGACACAGAATCTGAAGCAGGCTCCAAGCTCCGAGCTGTCAGCTCAGACCCCGATGCGGGGCTCAAACCCACAAACCATGAGATCATAACCTGAGCCAAAGTCGGACACTTAACCACCTGAGCCACCCAGGTGCCCCACTTGGTTAGTTTTTTAAAATAAATTTTGAATACTGATTCACTTGCCCATTTTACCCTACCCAGCAGTATACTCATTTCACCTATAATTAATGTCTGCAAGTAGAACTCTTAACTTCTTTCAATTTGATTGTTAGGTCTGTATTTATATTATAGAAAGTACTCTATAATTTAATACTTACTTTTTTAAATGTGCTACTTTGAATTGATTTGTAACCTCAGTTGCCTTGTTTTCCTTGTCTTTGTTCTATAAGAAAAACTTCTGTTGGATTTTGATTTATAGAACTAAATATACTCTGACAGAAGCATGGGGCAAGCCCCACTGTTATTAAGGCTTCATTCAATTATAGGTAGAAATGAAATTTAAAAACTTTCTGCAGTACAGAGAGCATTCACATTGAGTGAACCATTTTATTAGAACAGTGATAGTTTCTGCTATTGCTTATTTCTACTTTTGTCACTGGACCCTCCATCTCTGGCTCAGGCAATTAGCTCATTATGGATACTTGAATTATTGATAATATCTACTTGGCACTTAATTAGGGCACTGTGCTAATGAGGCCAAATTGCAGCTGCGTGTCTGTGGCTGTCATTGGTTTCACTCCATTCGCCCCAACCTCAGCTCACTATCTTGCATCATGCTTTCTACCAAGTTCACAAAGGAGACTTAGCAAGCAGTCAAGAGTTGAGTCAATAAAAAACCAACAATGCTGCCAAATAACGTTCAAAATGCTTATTCTACTGATAGGGAATAAAAAGCATGATTTAAATTAGTACGTACGTAATTCTTATTACATCCTGAATTTGTACAAGGCATTTTGACTAATGGAAACTGAAGTATTACTGAAGTTACTTTAAGTTATCTTAACAAAGATTCAGTGTCTATAATGTTCATGACATTATGCTAGCCATGGTGAGTGATTAAAAAAAGGCCTTGTCCCTACCTTATTATAGCCTAAAATAGAGGTGGGAAGATAATTATAATGTGTATGTCATTATTAAACGGTTATGTTGAAGATAATGTTCTAAGTACTGTATATATATTACCTTATTTTCTCCCCAACAATTTAGGTAGGTATTATTATCCCCATTTTGCTAACAAAGAAACTAGGCTCAGGAAGGGTAAATCATTTACCGAAAGACATTAAGTGCCTGAGCTATGATTCAACTCATGCCTCTTTGATTCCAAAATCTTAACAGTTAACTACAATACTATAAAGTACAAAGACTTAAAATGATAAAACAAGACACCAAAAAAAATTTAATATAGTTCAAATGTTACTACACTTAACCAAACCACTGATACAAAAAAAAGTCACAGAAAAGTCAAGAATAATACACAAATCCTGCTTTTGCTTCATCTGTTCCCATGGAGTATTTGGTTGCCTTTGTGAAATACACATCCCTCTCCAGTTATTTTGGGGAAACCACAAAGGAGGGCAGTCCTCATATGTTTTCACAAACAATTTTTTCAGCTACAGTCCTCGGAGGCACTAAGTGAGGATTTACGGAACATGAAGAGTTAGCACTAGATCTTGTAGACACAGAATCTTACCCTAAGTAGAATGGAGGAACAGTCTCAACTGGCTACCACAGTGGTGTTTAGAGAACACACAAATAATTCTTTTAATCTATACTTAGTTTGGGGATCCCTCAGAGATGGTCACCCACATATACACTCACAGATTGAACCTGGTCCCCCAAATCTCTCAGTCATCATTAAGGGCATTCAAAGGGTCATGTCTGGAGCTTGAATCAAAAACAAGCATATGCAAATGTGGACTTGAAGAAGTCGCTTTTGGGAGAGGGGGACAGGGAATTTGGGG
The DNA here is from genome assembly GCF_007474595.2 of Lynx canadensis. Classification (NCBI taxonomy): domain Eukaryota; kingdom Metazoa; phylum Chordata; class Mammalia; order Carnivora; family Felidae; genus Lynx; species Lynx canadensis. Next base: position 125,077,114 of record NC_044303.2, read on the forward strand.
TTTGATTTCTGTTACAAAACAGTATATATGCTCACTACACCATTTTTTGTGAGCACACAGAATATATGGCCCAGCTTTCTCTGCACATAGGTTGGGAATTAGTGGAACATAGATGAATGTACTGAAACCACTTGTTACAATGGTCATCAAAAATATCTCCCTCAATAGTCTAGCATTCTCTTCCCACTTCGTGGTAACCTGGGAAATCATGTATCCAGATAACATAGTTAGATGAGGAAAGTCCAACTGCATCCTTAAGTCATAGCTTTAAGATGAGCTGCTAAAAAAAAACTACCTGACCTGAGTCAGACTCTGATATGAGCAACAAATAAATCTATGTTCCATTAAGCAAGGAGATTTGGAGGGTTATGTTACCTAGGCATGACTTAATCTATCTTCACTGACATGACCCCTGAGTGGAAGCTCCAGGACTCTTAGTATATATCAGCAAATTTTCCTCCCCCCAGGGATATCACTGTGTTTGATATTTAGGATAACAAACAACAGGTTAGGGATTATGGGAAACAAGTAGTTGTGCCATCCAAATATTCCTTGGTGACAAACTAATAAAGGAGGAAAGGGACTATAGGAACCATACCACAAAAGACTGCCAAAAACTAGCTATATGTACCAGCAGGTCTGGGGGAAGATATGTAGGACTGGATTCTGAGGGTACTTGATCAAGAGCCTGAAACATAAAAATGGGTGGTAGATAGTGTGTGCACTTGGGGTTGTTTTTCTCAGATCTAGGATTTAACACCTTGGAGAAGATCCTAGGAAATGGTAAACTCACTACTCCAATAACTCCCAGAAGTTTGGAAAAAGGGATGGACATGCTGAGTGAAGTTGAAATGACAGAATTACCATGGTGGATAGTGGACAAAGGGATTAAGAGCTCAGGGAAGTGGCCATACTGGAATAGATATACTATTTATGGCCAGAAGACCATCAGAAGATAGTGCTCCATAGGAAACCCAAAGGACGCACCATTTGTAAAGCCATAAGGTATACACCAGTGAGAAGAGTAAATAAATAAATAAACAAACAAACAAACAACACAGTGTTGGCTCCCCTTGTAGGCCAGGGCAGACCAGGGTAAGAGATACCATTACAGAACTGGACTGACTGACAGCAAGGAAATAATAGGGCTCCAGAACACACGGTCCAAAACCCAGCAGTTTACAGTCATTACAGGGATCAGCAGAACTGATGTGGCAGTCTAGACTGCCTAACTCAAAGCACAGCATCCAAAGGATGCTGCCAAATAATAAATGGCAGACAAAATACTATTCAACTTGTACTAGTAGAAAGTTAAGGACAGATACCTGGCAGGTGAGAGCACTCCTCCCAATAAATTGTCATAGTTCTTGCCAATTTCTGGACCTGAGCCGGTTTTCGGCTCCAAACCCATTGCCTGAAGATGTAGACAAATTCCTAGGAGAAAGGACTATACTACACCATTAATAAGGAAGCACAAAACCTGGTGAGCCTCTTGAGTTCTAGAGACAACATATCCACATGCAAGGATACTTTGCCAGCCCACATACTGGTGATACAAAGGCTGCTAGAGCCACTCTGGAAAACAGTGTGGAGGTTCCTCAAAAAATTAAGAATAGATCTACCCTATGACCCAACAATAGCACTGCTAGGAATTTACCCAAGAGATACAGGAGCACTGATGCATAGGAGCACTTGTACCCCAATGTTTATAGCAGCACTCTCAACAATAGCCAAATGATGCAAAGAGCCTAAATGTCCATCAACTGATGAATGGATAAAGAAATTCTGGTTTATATACACAATGGAGTACTATGTAGCAATGAGAAAGAATGAAATATGGCCCTGTGTAGCAACGTGGATGCAACTGGAGAGTGTTATGCTAAGTGAAATAAGCCATACAGAGAAAGACAGATACCATATGTTTTCACTCTTATGTGGATCCTGAGAAACTTAACAGAAACCCATGGGGGAGGGGAAGGGAAAAAAAAAAGAAAAGAAAAGAGGTTAGAGTGGGAGAGAGCCAAAGCATAAGAGACTCTTAAAAACTGAGAACAAACTGAGGGTTGATGGGGGGTGGGAAGGAGGGGAGAGTGGGTGATGGGTAGTGAGGAGGGCACTTTTGGGATGAGCACTGGGTGTTGTATGGAAACCAATTTGACAATGAATTTCATATATTGAAAAAAATAAAAATTAAAATTAAAAAAAAAAAAGGCTGCTAGATTTCTGGATGGCCTAGAATAGAAAAGACTGTAAAGCAGGTCCAAGTTATGGTAAAAATAGCCCTGCCACTAAGGCCATATGATCTGCAGACACTATGGTTTTTAAACTATCAGTAATAAAAAAACATGCCATTTGGAATTGATTGCAAGTCTCAGTAAAAGAATTATATACTATGGAAAACTACAGGTTTTAGTACCTGTCTCAGTGTCTTCTTCCAGAGAACCAATCTATGATTGGGTAAATTGGATATTTCCAACTTTGCCACATGATGAGGATGCATTACAGAAGGAAATAAGGAAAAAATATGAACTTCATGGGAAGCATATACTGAGTGTATCTGTATGTTTCTATATTTTTACAAAGGGAAATTAGCCCCCCAAACAGGCAATTCATTATGTCCTCCATGAAAAATTTTCTGAAGAGTACTGCCAAGATCCACTCCATGTACCTTTCATAGGAGGAAGAGGCCACTGTCCTTCCAAAGTCATGCAAGACCCAACACTCAAGTAGCAGTGTCAGAGTCTGATCCTTGTATTCACTGAAGAATAACATCAAGAAATGTTGGAAATTGAAAGGATTTTTCAGGTCTTCACCCTCATTGATAGAGCCTGACATCATTCTATGGAGGCTTCAAATGTCTGACAGTCACTTTCCTACCTTCCTTTGGGACTATGGCATGGAACCTAAAGAGAAGTCTGCTGACGTCTTCTATGAAAGGCTTCCTACCTGATTTAAAAAAAAAAAACAAAACAAAAGAAACCAACCTCACAAGGAAGTAATGCTCTTGAGGCCTCAAACCATGGCACCCATATGCAACCATTAGGAGACACACCAAACTAAAGATGACAGCAGAGTAAGACAAAAGAGCTTGTGTCCTTGATAATAACATGGAGCTGTTGAACCAATTCATGAAATAATCTTAAGTCCAAAATTTTTATTTTGACATAATGCACCCCTTATTTTTAAGGTCATTTTTACTTGGATATTATGATTTTCAGCCAAAAGTACTGTGTTCAAGCATTTTCTAATCCAGTAACTTTGTTTCACAGATAAAGAAACTGAGATTCCAAGTAAGTAACTTGTTCAACACTTACAGTGATTAAGTGAAAGAGCTACAACTCAAATGCAGATGTCCTGATTATTGGACTAAAGCACTTTCTGCCAACCCTTGGAGAACATTCTAGTTGGAATCAAAAGGAAGTAGGAAGACCAGAGAGAGGCCTGGTAGGCTCTGAGGGGAAGCAATCTCAGGCACTCAGGGACAAGAGGATTTGTGATAGAGTACAGACCAAGGGGATAGGATTCCAGCCAATTGTGAGTGACTTCCCTGCCTTGTTCCTGACCTCATACCCCACCCTTGTGTCCCCAGAAAGCCAATTAAAAATAAGCACTGACCATGTCACTGTCCTAGATACATAAAAATAACATTACTGTACATGACCAAAAGTGAACCAGATTCTCTGAATTTTTTTCCAACTTCCAAAAATAGTTAGGACTTTCTGCCAAAGAGAGTGGGGTTTGAATTCCCATGAAAAAAAAAAAAAATCAGTTGATGGCATTTGCTCCAGTGTAGAGATAATTAAACACACACTCAAGAATGGAATTCTCCATGCTCTCTCACTGTATCAGCCTGTTTTCTGAAAATAAATAAGGGAAAAAAAGAAACAACCAAGATGTAGTGAAGAAAGCACTGGACTTGGAATCAGGAAAACTGGATTCTAGATTTTAGGAAACAGATGCCATTCTTTTTAGTGACCCAGCATCTAACCCTTCCTTTACAGGTTAGAGGAATCTCTCATTTTAAGACACAGAGCCCATCCTTCATTGTATCAGCTTATTTTCCATTTCATTATTCCAGGCTCCCTTGCAGCTAGAATTTGGGTACTTGATGGCTCACTGTAATGGCTTATTTGATGTGTTAACTTACCGAGTCACAGGCTGCCAGATATTTGGTTAAACAATATTCTGGGTATGTGTGTGATAGTGTGCCTGTGAGGATGTTTCTAGATGTAATTAACATTTCAATCTATGAACTGAGTAAAACAGATTGCCCTTTCCAATGTGGTGGCTCTTGTCCAATCCATGGAAGGACTAAATAAAAAAAAAAAAAAGGCAGAGTAGAAAAAATGTGTTCTTTGTGCCTAAACTTCCTCAAGCTGAGATCTGTCTTCTCCCACCTTTAGACTCAGACTGGAACTTATGCCATTGGCTTTCCTGGTTCTTAGGACTTTGACTTGGAATGAAACTATACCATCAGCATTCTTCGGTCTCCAGGCTTGCCAACTGCAGATCTTGAGACTTCTCAACTTCTACAACTATATGACACATTTCTCATAATAAATCTTATTGCTTATTATGTAATTCTTACAATAAATCCTATATATCCTACTAATTCTGTTTCTCTGGAGAATCCAGACTAAAACAGCCACCAATCAAAGGCACTATCTCCAGATTTTGAACAGGATGTCAAAAGAAGGATGTGGCAAAGAAGGATACAGAAATAGGGACTGATGAAGAGAAGGGGAAGGAAAAGAGAGTTGATTAGACCTTCTTAGTTGAGATATGACTTGGAATCACAGGAAATAACCCAGGGGCTTTACAAAAAATATTTAGGGTATGGGGCTTTTATTTTATCTCTTACTGTTGAGGCACTGAACATTATTGATTCAGGGTCAGTCTTTGACTCTTGGCCAGACTGCAAGCTCCGTGAAGAGAGAAATCTTCATTGGCCTGTTCAACACTATACCCTTGGACCTATCCTAGTGCCTAGAGACAGCAACTACTCAAAACTGTTTGTTGAATGAAGTCATTTTTGTAAAGGAACACATCGGTCATTATTTGCAAATAGGACCATTTTGTTTTGAGCTTTATCCTGACCAAATTAAGCATTGCTCAGTGTAGGAACTTAGAGGAAACCCCAGGCTAAGAGAAGCATTATAATAACCAAAGAGGACTTAACTTCAGGTTTGACTGCAATTGGAATAAGTCACAACACTGGACATTTCTCTAACAATGAAGGATCTAGTGACTGACATTTTGGCTATGAGAGTGATAACCTCCAATCATAGAAATTCTCATACACCATGCCAAGATAAGCTGGGATATAGGTTGATAAGACCTGCCTGGACCTTCTCTGACTAGACAATTTCAGCAATGGCTCAACTCACATTCTGGTTTTATTACATCTTGCTGTTGCCATTAAAGGGCAAAGGGGGGATCGAAGGAGCAATCTGTAACTCTAATAAAATAATTACACTTAACGTCTTTATTATATTTTAAGAGATTTAGTTCAAAAGGTAACAGAAGCCTACAGTTAAATTTGTATTAAAATGGAAAATGCAGCTTCGTTTGTCAGAAATGTACTTCCTGAGGCCACTGTATGCTGTGGCAGTGTGTAGGACAGGGCACAAAGGTATCCTTGACAGTGCTTAACTGGAAGAGAAACTTCTCTGGGATAATCCTGGGTACCCTAACAAGCTGTAGAGTTATCACTTACAAGCAGATATTACGAGCTGGTCACTGTCTAAGCGCTTAACATGCTCTAACTCAGATAATCCTCACAAATCCCAGTGAGTATGTTACCATCATTTCACCCATTTTACAGATGAGGCAAAGCAGGCACAGAGAAGTAAATAACTTGTTCAAATTCACAAGCTACGATGTGAGGAACTGAGATACAGACCTAAGCATTTGGGTCTGGGGTCTGTGCCCTTAACAATTATACAAGTGAATACTAAATAAAAACTCAGTACTTCCCGCCACAGATAACATGGTTGGTGCTCACTGCCAAAGATGAGTCAGGGCTAAGAATTAGTGAGGGGCCGATGAACAAAGAACAAATTTAAGGCCTTTAAGACACACACACACACACACACACACACACACACACACACACACACAAGTTACCTTTGGTGTTATTTACTAACTATAGGGGCGTCTGGGTGGCTCAGTTGGTTGAGCATCGGACTTCAGCTTAGGTCATGATCTCATGGGTCATGAGTTCAAGCCCTGCATTAGGCTCTGTGCTGACAGCTCAGAGCCTAGAGCCTGTTCCAGATTCTGTCTCCCTCTCTCTCTGCCCCTCCTCTGCTCATGCTCTTTCTTTCTCTCAAAAATAAAATAAACTTTAAAAAAATGTATTTACTGACTATAAAAATAATATGTTTGGGGCGCCTGGATGGCTTAGTTGGTTAAATGTCCAACTCTTGACCTCAGCTCAGGTCATGACCTCACGGTTCATGAGTTCAAGCCCCATGTAGGGCTCTGCGCTCACAGGGTGGAGCCTGCTTGGGATTCTCTCTCTCCGTCTTGCTCTCTGCCCCTCCCCCGATTGTGTGTGTGCACTCACACAGTCTTTTTCTCTCTCAAAATAAATAAACTTTGAAAAATAAATAAAAATAAAATTAATATGTTCACAGGAGAAAATGTGGGAAATATTAAGTATTTAAAAAATTAAAATCTCAGGGCTCCTGGGTGGCTCAATCGGTTAAGCATCCAACTTCGGTTCAGGTCATGATCTCATGCCTTGTTAGTTCAAGTCCCACGTCAGGCTCTATGCTGACAGCTTGGAGCCTGGAGTCTGCTTGGGATTCTATGTCTCCCTCTCTCTCTGCCCCTCCCCTGCTCATGCTCATGCTCATGCTCTCTCAGAAATAAATAAACATTAAAAAAAAATTTTTTAATTAAAATCTCATGTCAGTTTGAGTCTTTTATACCCATCCACAGATCTTGTTCATCTGCCCAAGTGTCCTATCAATTATTCAGTATACTTTTGCACTGTGCTGTACCTGGCTCTGTGAAGCAATTATACACATCATATAAACTAACTCAGCTTTGGTTTACAAGAAGAAACAAAACATACCTAAGAAATCTCCGTTATCTACAATTTTAGGCAAGTTGTTATTAAAAGTGATGGAGCACCAAGGGTTTTAAGGCAGCAAAACTAGGCTGCATGATACTATACTAGACATTTGTTAAAACCCTCAGAATGTTCAATACCAAGCATGAACCCTAATGTAAACTATGAACTCTGGGTGATAATGATATATCAATTGTAGATTCATCAATTATAACAAATGTGCCACTCCAGAGAGGGAGGGTGATAGTGAGGGAGGCCATACATACCTGGAAATCTCTGTACCTTCTGCTCAATTCTGTTGGAAACCTAAAATTGCTCTAAAACAATAAAGTCTATTTAAAATTTTAAAAAAAGTTAAGTTTGAAAAATTGGTACAAAGTTAAAATAACTAAGGCATGGTATTTATTGTGTGCCACACATAGTTCTAAGAAGCTACATGAATTACCTCGTTCAGTCCTCACTATAACTAAATTGATGAGACTATCCTTAAATAGCCTTCTTATAGATGAGGGAGACAAGGTGCAGAGAAACTACCCAAGTTACCAAAACTCATAGCTATTAAGTGGTAGAGGCAGACTCTGAATCTGAGCAGTGAGCTCCAGAAGCTCCTAATCACTATTGTCCCCTGTCTTCATGAAGGTTTGAGACAGCTAAGGACGGTAGGATTGCTTCGGTGAAGGGCAGGGGTGAAGGGAACAGGGGAGCTCTAGAGGGATACGAGCAGGGAAGAGGAACATTTGAGGCAGATGAAGGAGTCCTCATTTCTCCTGTTCCTGAAGTATTTCAGAGCCTCCGAACATCTTGTGGGTGCATTTCCACCAATGCAGAATGCTAGATTTCTGATCCTTCTGTGGAGGGTTCACACCAAGCAAAATGACCACCATTTCCAGAAAGACAGTCATAGTGGACATATGCCCAGCACTACTAAACACTGTAGATAAATTGTATATTCAGGCCAGAGTAAAGTATCTCTGTCTCTGTCACCCTGCCCTATACCTCCCTCCTCCCTCCCCTCACAGTCCTCTCTATCTCAAATTTCTTCCCGGTGACAGTTTGCCCTTGTCCCTCTAGGGCTGCCCCAGGACACTGCCCTGCCAGCATTACCCCACCCTCTCTCCTGGCAAATCTGCTCAGGTTGTGGTTTGGCCCTGGAGGTCTACACTGGCCAGGAACAGCCTGAAACAAACTTCAGATAATGAGAAAGTTCCATGTTTGCCTGAGGCATGACAAGTCATTCAAGACAATCTCATACTAGTTAGTACTCCATCCCAGCTGTGCCCTCACTGTCCTTTATATTTAGGCCTGCTGAGGAGAGCCAATCTTGATAGGCCTGTTTCTCTCCCTCATCCTTCCTGAAGGGGCATTACTAAGATTTCTTTCTGACAGAAATTTCTTTCTGTGGAATTTTGTAAGTATTCAAAGTATTCAACCATTTCACAAGTTTGCTTAAAACTGTATCAAACTAGAGAGCCTGGGTGGCTCAGTAGGTTAAGCGGTTAAACATACAACTTTGGCTCAGTCATGATCTCACGATTTGTGAATTTGGGCCCTGCACTGTGCTCTGTGCTGACAACAGCACTGACAGCACAGAGCCCACTTGGGATTCTCTCTCTCTCCCTCTCTCTCTCTCAATTTGCCATTGATGCTTGCTATAAAAGAGTATAAAAAGTATAATACAATGGTCAAGTAAACTATATATACAATTTATTATGTAGCCATTTAAATAATGCCTAAGAAGGGTTTTTAGTATCACAAAATGCTTAAAATATATTTATCCAAAAAAAAGGAAAGAAACTGAGTGCCCCAAATTATAAGTAGTATATATATATATATATATATATATATATATATATATATATTCACTTAATAGACATATAGAAAGATGACTGGCCAAAATGTTAGCATTTTTAGCTGAGTGGTAGCTATTGGATGATTGTTACTTTCTTCTTTTTTTTTTTTTTTTAATATTTTTATAGTGTTTATTTTGTTTTTGTTTTTTTTTTTTTATGAAATTTATTGACAAATTGGTTTCCATACAACACCCAGTGCTCATCCCAAAAGGTGCCCTCCTCAATACCCATCACCCACCCTCCCCTCCCTCCCACCCCCCATCAACCCTCAGTTTGTTCTCAGTTTTTAACAGTCTCTTATGCTTTGGCTCTCTCCCACTCTAACCTCTTTTTTTTTTTTTTTCCTTCCCCTCCCCCATGGGTTCCTGTTAAGTTTCTCAGGATCCACATAAGAGTGAAACCATATGGTATCTGTCTTTCTCTGTATGGCTTATTTCACTTAGCATTACACTCTCCAGTTCCATCCACGTTGCTACAAAGGGCCATATTTCATTTTTTCTCATTGCCACATAGTACTCCATTGTGTATATATACCACAATTTCTTTATCCATTCATCAGTTGATGGACATTTAGGCTCTTTCCATAATTTGGCTATTGTTGAGAGTGCTGCTATGAACATTGGGGTACAAGTGCCCCTATGCATCAGTACTCCTGTATCCCTTGGATAAATTCCTAGCAGTGCTATTGCTGGGTCATAGGGTAGGTCTATTTTTAATTTTCTGAGGAACCTCCACACTGCTTTCCAGAGCGGCTGCACCAATTTGCATTCCCACCAACAGTGCAAGAGGGTTCCCGTTTCTCCACATCCTCTCCAGCATCTATAGTCTCCTGATTTGTTCATTTTGGCCACTCTGACTGGCGTGAGGTGATACCTGAGTGTGGTTTTGATTTGTATTTCCCTGATAAGGAGCGACGCTGAACATCTTTTCATGTGCCTGTTGGCCATCTGGATGTCTTCTTTAGAGAAGTGTCTATTCATGTTTTCTGCCCATTTCTTCACTGGGTTATTTGTTTTTCGGGTGTGGAGTTTGGTGAGCTCTTTATAGATTTTAGATACTAGCCCTTTGTCCGATATGTCATTTGCAAATATCTTTTCCCATTCCGTTGGTTGCCTTTTAGTTTTGTTGGTTGTTTCCTTTGCTGTGCAGAAGCTTTTTATCTTCATAAGGTCCCAGTAATTCACTTTTGCTTTTAATTCCCTTGCCTTTGGGGATGTGTCGAGTAAGAGATTGCTACGGCTGAGGTCAGAGAGATCTTTTCCTGCTTTCTCCTCTAAGGTTTTGATGGTTTCCTGTCTCACATTTAGGTCCTTTATCCATTTTGAGTTTATTTTTGTAAATGGTGTGAGAAAGTGGTCTAGTTTCAACCTTCTGCATGTTGCTGTCCAGTTCTCCCAGCACCATTTGTTAAAGAGGCTGTCTTTTTTCCATTGGATGTTCTTTCCTGCTTTGTCAAAGATGAGTTGGCCATACGTTTGTGGGTCTAGTTCTGGGGTTTCTATTCTATTCCATTGGTCTGTGTGTCTGTTTTTGTGCCAATACCATGCTGTCTTGATGATGACAGCTTTGTAGTAGAGACTAAAGTCTGGGATTGTGATGCCTCCTGCTTTGGTCTTCTTCTTCAAAATTCCTTTGGCTATTCGGGGCCTTTTGTGGTTCCATATGAATTTTAGGATTGCTTGTTCTAATTTCGAGAAGAATGCTGGTGCAATTTTGATTGGGATTGCATTGAATGTGTAGATAGCTTTGGGTAGTATTGACATTTTGACAATATTTATTTTTCCAATCCATGAGCAGGGAATGTCTTTCCATTTCTTTAAGTCTTCTTCAATTACCTTCATAAGCTTTCTATAGTTTTCAGCATACAGATCCTTTACATCTTTGGTGAGATTTATTCCTAGGTATTTTATGCTTCTTGGTGCAATTGTGAATGGGATCATTTTCTTTATTTGTCTTTCTGTTGCTTCATTGTTAGTGTATAAGAATGCAACTGATTTCTGGACATTGATTTTGTATCCTGCAACTTTGCTGAATTCATGTATCAGTTCTAGCAGACTTTTGGTGGAGTCTATCGGATTTTCCATGTATAATATCATGTCATCTGCAAAAAGCGAAAGCTTGACTTCATCTTTGCCAATTTTGATGCCTTTGATTTCCTTTTGTTGTCTGATTGCTGATGCTAGAACTTCCAGCACTATGTTAAACAACAGCGGTGAGAGTGGGCATCCCTGTCGTGTTCCTGATCTCAGGGAAAAAGCTCTCAGTTTTTCCCCATTGAGGATGATGTTAGCTGTGGGCTTTTCATAAATGGCTTTTATGATCTTTAAGTATGTTCCTTCTATCCCGACTTTCTCAAGGGTTTTTATTAAGAAAGGGTGCTGGATTTTGTCAAAGGCCTTTTCTGCATCGATTGACAGGATCATATGGTTCTTCTCTTTTTTTTTGTTAATGTGATGGATCACGTTGATTGATTTGCGAATGTTGAACCAGCCCTGCATCCCAGGAATGAATCCCACTTGATCATGGTGAATAATTCTTTTTATATGCTGTTGAATTCGATTTGCTAGTATCTTATTGAGAATTTTTGCATCCATATTCATCAGGGATATTGGCCTGTAGTTCTCTTTTTTTACTGGGTCTCTGTCTGGTTTAGGAATCAAAGTAATACTGGCTTCATAGAATGAGTCTGGAAGTTTTCCTTCCCTTTCTATTTCTTGGAATAGCTTGAGAAGGATAGGTATTATCTCTGCTTTAAATGTCTGGTAGAACTCCCCTGGGAAGCCATCTGGTCCTGGACTCTTATTTGTTGGGAGATTTTTGATAACCGATTCAATTTCTTCTCTGGTTATGGGTCTGTTCAAGCTTTCTATTTCCTCCTGATTGAGTTTTGGAAGAGTGTGGGTGTTCAGGAATGTGTCCATTTCTTCCAGGTTGTCCAATTTGTTGGCATATAATTTTTCATAGTATTCCCTGAAAATTGTTTGTATCTCTGAGGGATTGGTTGTAATAATTCCATTTTCATTCATGATTTTATCTATTTGGGTCATCTCCCTTTTCTTTTTGAGAAGCCTGGCTAGAGGTTTGTCAATTTTGTTTATTTTTTCAAAAAACCAACTCTTGGTTTCGTTGATCTGCTCTACAGTTTTTTTAGATTCTATATTGTTTATTTCTGCTCTGATCTTTATTATTTCTCTTCTTCTGCTGGGTTTAGGCTGCCTTTGCTGTTCTGCTTCTATTTCCTTTAGGTGTGCTGTTAGATTTTGTATTTGGGATTTTTCTTGTTTCTTGAGATAGGCCTGGATGGCAATGTATTTTCCTCTCAGGACTGCCTTCGCTGCGTCCCAAAGCGTTTGGATTGTTGTATTTTCATTTTCGTTTGTTTCCATATATTTTTTGATTTCTTCTCTAATTGCCTGGTTGACCCACTCATTCGTTAGTAGGGTGTTCTTTAACCTCCACGCTTTTGGAGGTTTTCCAGACTTTTTCCTGTGGTTGATTTCAAGCTTCATAGCATTGTGGTCTGAAAGTATGCATGGTATAATTTCAATTCTTGTAAACTTATGAAGGGCTGTTTTGTGACCCAGTATATGATCTATCTTGGAGAATGTTCCATGTGCACTCGAGAAGAAAGTATATTCTGTTGCTTTGGGATGCAGAGTTCTAAATAGATCTGTCAAGTCCATCTGATCCAATGTCTCATTCAGGGCCCTTGTTTCTTTATTGACTGTGTGTCTAGATGATCTATCCATTTCTGTAAGTGGGGTGTTAAAGTCCCCTGCAATTACCACATTCTTATCAATAAGGTTGCTTCTGTTTATGAGTAATTGTTTTATATACTTGGGGGCTCCGGTATTCGGCGCATAGACATTTATAATTGTTAGCTCTACCTGATGGATAGACCCTGTAACTATTATATAATGTCCTTCTTCATCTCTTGTTACAGCCTTTAATTTAAAGTCTAGTTTGTCTGATATAAGTATGGCTACTCCAGCTTTCTTTTGGCTTCCAGTAGCATGATAAATAGTTCTCCATCCCCTCACTCTGAATCTAAAGGTGTCCTCAGGTCTAAAATGAGTCTCTTGTAGACAGCAAATAGATGGGTCTTGTTTTTTTATCCATTCTGATACCCTATGTCTTTTGGTTGGCGCATTTAATCCGTTTACATTCAGTGTTATTATAGAAAGATATGGGTTTAGAGTCATTGTGATGTCTGTATGTTTTATGCTTGTAGTGATGTCTCTGGTACTTTGTCTCACAGGGTCCCCCTTAGGATCTCTTGTAGGGCTGGTTTAGTGGTGACAAATTCCTTCAGTTTTTGTTTGTTTGGGAAGACCTTTATCTCTCCTTCTATTCTAAATGACAGACTTGCTGGATAAAGGATTCTCGGCTGCATATTTTTGCTGTCTAGCACCCTGAAAATCTCGTGCCAATTCTTTCTGGCCTGCCAAGTTTCAAAAGAGAGATCAGTCACGAGTCTTATAGGTCTCCCTTTATATGTGAGGGCACGTTTACCCCTTGCTGCTTTCAGAATTTTCTCTTTATCCTTGTATTTTGCCAGTTTCACTATGATATGTCGTGCAGAAGATCGATTCAAGTTACGTCTGAAGGGAGTTCTCTGTGCCTCTTGGATTTCAATGCCTTTTTCCTTCCCCAGTTCAGGGAAGTTCTCAGCTATTATTTCTTCAAGTACCCCTTCAGCACCTTTCCCTCTCTCTTCCTCCTCTGGGATACCCATTATGCGTATATTATTTCTTTTTAGTGTATCACTTAGTTCTCTAATTTTCCCCTCATACTCCTGGATTTTTTTATCTCTCTTTTTCTCAGCTTCCTCTTTTTCCATAACTTTATCTTCTAGTTCACCTATTCTCTCCTCTGCCTCTTCCATCCGAGCCGTGGTGGTTTGCATTTTGTTTTGCATTTCCTTTAAAGCGTTTTTCAGCTCCTCGTGACTGTTCCTTAGTCCCTTGATCTCTGTAGCAAGAGATTCTCTGCTGTCCTGTATACTGTTTTCCAGCCCAGCGATTAATTTTATGACTATTATTCTAAATTCACTTTCTGTTATATTATTTAAATCCTTTTTGATCAGCTCATTAGCTGTTGTTATTTCCTGGAGATTCTTCTGAGGGGAATTCTTCCGCTTGGTCATTTTGGATAGTCCCTGGTGTGGTGAGGACCTGCAGGGCACTTCCCCTGTGCTGTGGTGTATAACTGGAGTTGGTGGGCGGGGCCGCAGTCAGACCTGATGTCTGCCCCCAGCCCACCGCTGGGGCCACAGTCAGACTGGTGTGTGCCTTCTCTTCCCCTCTCCTAGGGGTGGGATTCACTGTGGGGTGGCGTGGCCCGTCTGGGCTACTTGCACACTGCCAGGCTTGTGATGCTGGGGATCTGGCGTATTAGCTGGGGTGGGAAGGCAAGGTGCACGGCGGGAGGGGGGGCAGGCTTAGCTCGCTTCTCCTTAGGTGATCCACTTCAGGAGGGGCCCTGTGGCAGCCGGAGGGAGTCAGATCCGCTGCCGGAGGTTTGGCTCCGCAGAAGCACAGAGTTGGGTGTTTGCGCGGAGCGAGCAATTTCCCTGGCCGGAACCGGTTCCCTTTGGGATTTTGGCTGGGGGATGGGCGGGGGAGATGGCGCTGGCGAGCGCCTTTGTTCCCCGCCAAACTGAGCTCTGTCGTCCGGGGGCTCCGCAGCTCACCCTCCCTTTGTCCTCCAGCCTTCCCGCTTTCCGAGCAGAGCTGTTAACTTATGACCTCCCAGATGCTAAGTCGCGCTTGCTGTCGGAACACAGTCCGTCAGGCCCCTCCGCTTTTGCAAGCCGGACTCGAGGGCTCTGCTTGGCTGGCCAGCCGCCCCTCCGCCCCGGCTCCCTCCCGCCAGTCCGTGGAGCGCGCACCGCCTCGCCGCCCTTCCTACCCTCTTCCGTGGGCCTCTCGTCTGCACTTGGGTCCGGTGACTCCGTTCTGCTAATCCTCTGGTGGTTTTCTGGGTTATTTAGGCAGGTGTAGGTGGAATCTAAGTGATCAGCAGGACGCGCGGTGAGCCCAGCGTCCTCCTACGCCGCCATCTTCCTGCGCCTCTGTTACTTTCTTCTTTATGCTTCTCTGGATTTTCCAAGTTTTCTATGTTGGACATGATTATGAGAGTAACTAATGCCTATTTTGTAAACAATACAAAGAAATCATCAAAGTAAAGTGATAGTCAATCCAAGCCCACTTTATAGAAGATAACCACTGTCAACCTTTTGGTGTTAACATTTAGGATTTGTTTTCCTCTGTACATTTCCATGTATAAATGTCCATTTTAAAATAGGCAATGATATTATACATAGTGTCTTATACTCTGATTTTTGTGCCGGTTTTATACTAAGAAAACAAATCTCAAAACATAAAGTTGATATTATTTTTCTCAGGACTTCTCACTGCCTTTTTATCCTTCTTCTTTCATACAGGTTTGCAGAAATGTGAAGATATACATAAATAATGTAGCCACAGGAACATAACATACCATGCCCAAAAATAACAGTGTAAAAAGTGTACCAATAATTAATGTATGAGGAAAATTTATATTTAGCAACTTGGAGAAAAGGGCTTCTTGGTACTCCCCCTTCCCTTAGAGTTGCCTTGGAGGACCTTGAACCTGACAGTGACCCATAGCAAGTGAGGCCTATTTAGCAAAGAGGTTACAGGCAGAGTTACGTCTGAGTTAGTTAAAATTCCTCCTCCTCCATCTCACGCGGGCTCTCTGACCTTGGGCAAATGACTTGACTTCTGTAAACCTTCATTTCCTTATCGAAAAAAAACAGAGGCAATTCTATTAATGACCTCAAAGGGATGCTGTAAAGATTGAATTGGGCAGTCCATGTGAGGTGCTTAGCATAGTCAGTTATTATCTAAGTGGTGGTGATGTCATTATTCTTTCTTCCCAGAAAGGGCTGTCACACTTCATCTGGCTTAAACCACACCCAGACAAACAGCATTTAGTCCTTACACTATTCTGTCCACATCAAGAAAAAGAAAAAAAATCAATAGGCAGCAGACAATATACCTTATATGCATATCACATATATGGATATCATAATAAAATAATGTTCCACAGTCTTTTACTATCCCATAATTAGCATTAACTAATAGAGTTTAGAAGTGGAAAGAAAGTTTAACATTTAGGTTTTTATACATTTTGTTAGGCATTAGATATAATAAGAGTAACAATAAGAGGTGGAGGGAAGGAAAAGAATAGCTACAATTTTTGCACGCTTTCCATATGTCAAGTAGCATGCTCAGGGTGGTTACAGAACTAAATGTTACCAACAAGTATTTTTTGTCCCCATTTTACAAATAGGGAAACTGAGGCTTAAGGAAATTAAACAATTTGCCTAAGAATACACACCTGGTAATTAGACTTGAATCCAGTGTATTTAATTACAAACTTCTGAGCTTAACCACAAGGATAATCTTCCCAACAATTCCACAAAGTAGGCATTACCTCAAGTGTTACCCAAGGTTAACACCTAAGAGTCTTTCCATGCTGGAATTTACAAAATCTTTTCTGGAATAGTCACTCCCTCAAACCCTACGTGTTATTTCCATGATCAGAAGCTGATTTCATGTTTGCACATTAAAATTACCAGGACAGGCTTTTAAATACAGCAAACCTCCCTACAGAGATTCTAATGTACTGCATCTGAGCAGCTTCAAGCCCACCTCAGTCCAATTCAACCAGCATGAGAAGCATTGCACTAAATGGTGCTGGGAGCACCCACTGCTTCTGAAAGGACTCTCAAGTGGTTTCTCCATCCTCTCAGTTCCCCAGAATTTCTACTCCATCCAGCAGCACCTATAGCTCTTTTCCTAGGTTTGCTCTTCTCCCTCTCTCATTCATTCTCTGCTCTGCCACGAAAGACCTTAAGTCACTCCTGGATGATCCACCTCCCCCGCCCTCACCCTTTCAAAGTTTCCTAGAAAGCTTTGGTGAAAGCATGATCTATTCCTTCCTTTCAGTGAGTTTGGGAAACCACTCTTTCTGTGGTTTCAACAAAAAAGGGAGGAGGGGGATAAACAACAACAACAACAAACAAAAAACAAAAACAACAAGTAAAAGGACGCTCACAAATTACCATTCATTGTTCCTGGGAACCAATCCTTTGACTTTTAAGAATTAAGAAATGAGGGGCACCTTGGTGGCTCAGTTGGTTAAGCGACTGACTTCAGCTTAGGTCATGATCTCATAGTCTGTGGGTCTGAGCCCCACATCAGGCTCCACACACTAGCGGTGTAGAGCCTGCTTGGGATTCTCTCTCTTTCCCTCTCTTGCTGCCCATCCCCAACTCACGTTTCCTCTCTCTCAAAAATAAATTAAAAAAAAAAAAAAGAATAAAGTAAGGAAGACTTGTCAGACCCCTCCTGCCCCAAAACTGCCTGAGAGGAATTTTGCTGAGTGTGTTCTTCTGAATACAGGGTCATCTGTATCTTGGGGACCAAATGACCACAAGAAGTTGCAGCTTCTGTTTTCTAAAAGTTACATTACATAGTCTGTGGAAGACTTTTATTACATGGATCTTACTGTTCAAAGAGTGCTCAGTTCTTAAAAATCTCAGACCTTCTAACTGCTAAAAGGAAAACCACACTGATTTTGTTCACCAGCAAAAACATATTAACATATGGCCCCAAACAGACATATCTAGGGTTTTTGCTTAAAATGATATACCACTGTTCTTTCTACTGACTACTCCCTTATTCTTGTTGTATACTCACATATGGAATACAATTCTGAAAATACTTCTTTTAAACTATTTAAATCTTTATCTTTCCATGTTAGTTGTTTATCTCCACTGCAAATAGTTCACAGAGACATGAGTCAATGTAAAACTTGCACTAGTTTTCACTGATAAATCCACAGAAAAGGACTTTTGAGATGAAATGACTGTTCTCTCTCCCCATATTTGAGTTGAACAATTATGTGGCCACAAGAAAAAGCTTTAAGTAGCTCAACCTTCACCTCTGTTTCTGGTGAGAATCAAGAATGAGACTAATGATCTTGTCTGAACTACCTGAAACCAATTCCAATGTCTACTTTTGCAGTTTTACACCCGAAAAGAATCTGAGACTTTAAGCAGAATGTAAGAACTGAAACCATGATATTGCTGTACAGTCTCCTCTTGAAAGGACTTTGGCTTGATTCATGAGCACCTCATTATTAATTTACCTTTTGCTGCAGAGATGGAAAGAAAAATGCACAAGAACCAAATCTAAAAAAAGAGGCCTTACTGAATGAAATGGACATGGTTTACCCTGCTGTTTCTCAAAAGGAATCCCAGAAGAGTACAGAATTAAGAACAAATTGTTTCAGCAACACAAGGCTGCTTCTTATCCAAAGTGGTCTTCAAAAAAAATCAATAAATATACACATAAAAATGAGTTAAACAGTTCACAAAGTTACTAAATTAAACAAAAGCATCTAAACTGGGATAAGTAGTCATTTAGGGATAACTTACTGACTGAGAATTCTGAAATCCTAATTTATAAGTTATATAAATTATTAATTATAAAAAGTCATCAAAATGATGATTAGAATTATTATCACCTTCTGGAAAAGATACAATAAAATGAGTGAGATGTACTCAGTTTTACAGATGAGGTGGAATAAAGTGAAATCAGAATCAGACAATAAAAAGGTAGACAAGGTCTGTTTCAGTATTTTAATACACTTGTTTAAAACTTCTCCATGGGTACAGATATATCTGCATGTGTGTAAGATACATATGCACAACTTTTTCCTGGACTGATTGATAATCATGAACAATTATGCTTAGTTTTAATTTCACGTTCAGTTTAAAGCTGTCCAATTGAGTTTCTAACCATATACTAGTGACAGTTTCTTTTTAAAAAATTTTTTTAATGTTTATTTTTGAGAGAGAGAGAGAGACAGAGAGAGAGAGTGTGAGCAGGGGAGAGGCAGAGAGAGAGGGAGACACAGAATCCAAAGCAGGCTCCAGGCTCTGAGCTGTCAGCACACAGCCCGACATGGGGTCCGAACCCACAGACTGTGAGATCATGGCCTGAGCCCAAGTCAGACTCTCAACCTACTGAGCGACCCAGGCACCCGACGACAGTTTATTTTTAATAAAACAAGTGTCACCTGGGCAGTGAGGATATAGCCCATTCTAATTTTTTTTCTGTTTTCTTATATTAAAAACTGAATATATGCTATTCTAAAATTAAATATCATTACCTGTTCTATTTTTAAAAATTGGGGGGCTCCTGGGCGGCTCAGTCAGTTAAGCATCTGACTTCAGCTCAGGTCATGATCTCGCAGTTCATGGGTTTGAGCCCCACATCAGGCTCTGTGCTGACAGTTCAGAGCCTGGAGCCTGCTTTGGATTCTGTGTCTCCCTTGCTCACTGCCCCTCCCCTGCTCATCCTCTCTCTCTTTCTCTCTCTCTCAACAATAAACATTTAAAAAAAATTTTTTTTAATTGGAGAAGGAGACAAAGTCATCACATATAAGTTAGAGCTGGTTTTAAAAAGCATTATGCAAGATATTCTCTAGGAATTCAAACAGATTTTTTCCTGTTCACATATTTATTTCACCACTCATTCATGACCAGATTTTAGTTTTGTATTATATTCTATTTAAAAAAATCTGAAAAAAGCACCCCAAGACCCACCAGAATACACAGTTTTTATCTTATTTTCTTTTGTTTCCAATGCTAACAAGTTATTATATGGTCTTATTTTAAGTAGAGCCATGAAAGTGTCAAGGGTTTGGGGGGGGGGGATCTACATTTTCATGAACTGTACTCAGATTTTGAGTATAGTATGCTGTTCCTCACAACTATGGGTACTTTTGTACTTCCTTATTCCTCACAAAGTGTAATTGTTTCATGTTTTCCATTGTCCAGTCCCCAAGAACCTTGACTGAAGAACCAGCATTCTGTGCTGGGTTTGAATTCATCATTAGCACCCAGGGTAACCTCAGTCCACAGAATGTAAGAAGACAAGTGAGGCAATGTTTGTGGAGTCCAGCGGCTGAACCCGCTCCACAACAGAAGAAATGCCCCAATTGTCCTTCCTAAGCAAAAATTGCCATGATTCCCCATAAATAAGCAGTTGTCCGTTGACTGTTATAAATAGACTTTAATATGCAACCAGCTGTCTCAGAAAGTTTATAACTGTTGACCAAAGACACAGTTGGGAAGAGAAATGGGATGTTTCCACATAGCAGGAGAATAGCCTGTCTGCAGTGAATGAGGTTGCACACAGATTCCCCATTTAAAACATGTTAGCATGCCTGAATTCAAACTAAAATTAGGGGATAGCACAATGGGCTTCATGTGGGAGTCTTTTCAATAGAGACTGTATTCTTTTCTGATGGGCACCCTTGAATTCAGGATTGTGAAATAAGTAGCAGTTACCAGCAGACATCCTACAAAGTGCTGGTCAGAGAAGATATTTTAGAAGATACAGAGCAAGATGCACCAGTTTGGCTGTGATAAGAACTAACCTCTGTCCCTGTCTCTTACCCATTTCCTGTACTGTTTTCTTTATCGTTTTCAAAATAATTCTCCTTCCTTGCCTTCTTTCTCAACCTCCCCAGATAACGACTCTATGAGCAAGCGTTTTGAACAGTTTATTTTAACCAGATCCAATCCCTGGGGCAAGATGCAGTCTCAAAAATCTGATGGGGTATGACAGAGAACAAGGCCCAGAGCAGCCAGCCAGGGCACATGCCTCTCTGTACTGCAGAAGGATCCCACCCACGGCTGCTGTGAGTTCTAACCAGCCAGCCAGAGATAATTGGATGTGGCTGAGACTAAAGGTAGATGTGCTACTGTTGCAAAGCTCAGTAAAACAACTCAGGGAAGGACAAACATGCCTCAGAGAAATATGGAAATAGAAGGGTGAGGACAAAAGACAGACAAAGGAAACCAGAATCTAGAAGGAAAGACATATCAGAATGTTTCTCCCTCTACTAAAATAAATAGGGATGAAAAAGAATAGGATATTTTAATACAAAATAGTATACTGTGTACTTTTTTAAATGTACATCTTCCCAAATATCTCTGAAATATGCTCTGAGGATGATTTTCCTTTCCAAATGGGTTCCTAGTTTGATCCCCACCCTCTAAAAAATTTTAAGAGGATTATAATTTTCTAAAATCACTTAGATTAAAAAAAATAATAATAAAGACTACCATGATTGCTTTTGAACTATCCAGAGCTAGCAGATAATCCTATGATCCCAACTCACCCTGAAATTTACATGAGTGAGAAAGTTTATGTTTAGTTTAAATTGGAGATTTTTTTTTCCTTCTGGTTGAGACACATGTAATTTAACACCGAGTCTTATTTAAGAATTACAAGTTCTATTTTAAAGACTGAAACACTTTAAACTGAGTAGGCAAGAAAATGTACCCTTAGAGATGTACACCCAGAAGATTTGAGATATTTGAGATCTCCTACTACAAACTTGTAAATGATTACTTTTTCCTTGGAAACTGCTGTTCCTCAATATCCTTTCATAAAGCAGCACCTCCCTCAGAGTGTTGTAATAGAGCTAAGTGAGTGGGAGTTGCCTTACACATGGCACTCAGTAGTTTACTCTAGCACAAATTAAAGCACTTCATAACTTGACGTTGCTTTCTTTTTCTTCCACGGTAACTTTGCACTGTAGTATACAGACACAAGTGCATGTCAGTATACAGCTTGATGAATTTTCATGAACTGAACATACCAATAGGACCACCACCCAAATTAAGAACATTCCGCACACCTAAAGGAGGTCCCTTCATGCTCCACTGTGGAAACTATTGACCAACCTGCCAGCTCACAGTAACTACTATCCTAACAGTATCAGTTTTGCTTTTTTGAAGATATATATTTTTATTTTTGCTAAGTAGACAAAGTAAATTTACCATCTTAACCATTTTTAAGTGTACAGTTCTGTGGCACAGAAGTATGTTCACATTATTGTGCTAATACTACCAGCTTCCATCTCCAGAACTCTTCATCATCCCAAACTGAAACTCGAATTCCAATTAAACAGTCTCTCCCCACTCCCTTCCTTGCCCAGGCCCTATCAATGACAATTATATTTTCCATGTCTATGAATCTGACTATTCTAGGTACCTCATATAAGTGGAATAATATATTATTTATGCCAGTTTTGCCTAGGAGATACATATCCAACATAAGGGACTACAACCTTGGTACTATGGTTAAAGAATGTTATTAATGATAATTAAAAATCTTAGTAAATGATGCTGACATGTTTTCCATACCTCATCAGTTTCATTCAACAAATAACATTAAAATAGCTAATATAAATAATATTAAATAATTACATAGCTAATAATAGAAGTTAAGCAGTCATTAGTCAGAAAGCTCCTTAAATGATGAGAAACTTAACCTTTCTGTGAGACCAAAGGTCCACCCCTCAACCAGTGGTCATTCTCTAGCAATGTCCTCCAAACCTGGGGATTCCCAGGCTCTCACCTGACACTGACCAGTAGCTAAGGCCTTAGTGTCCTATACCCAAGCTAGCCGGTGACAGAATATTCCAAAGAGGCTGGGAATGCTAAGGGTGACGAACTGACATCCCAACGTCCAGGTCAGCTTTGGAGCAGCCCTAAGGCAGATGATACAAAGAAGGTCAACAACAGGGGAATAGGTTGTATCCCAACCAGAGACCTGTTCAACAATACAAGTTTGCCCAAGGGCAAACATACGCCCATTCCAGCTCCCCCTTCCTCACCTAAGTGACCTCGAAGGTGGCACTAATCCTGGCCAACACACAGTCTAGGGCACAGCAGTATTCAGACATTCAGACAGAACAAGGCCCAGCTCCCCTCCGTGAGGAGGATGATGAGAATAGCGGTAGAGGGGCCGCCATCATGTGAGACAAGCATCACTCCCATAAACCCATCCTTCTGACTGCTTTGAGAAACAGAAACCAAATTTCACCCTCCCTCCAACGCTCTCTTGTCACTGTCAGAACTAATGCCAATCCCTCACTGGAGTCCTGAGACTTGAGTGGCTGCGGGGCCAGCAGGAGCCTCCAGAGTATTTCCAAAGTAGCCACACTTTTCTATCAGGGATGTGTTCACGTGTTACACACACATCTCGAGTTTATCATCCTGGACCATCAAGGAGAAAAGTCTGAGTTAAGGGATGACAGGCCTGGAGGAGCCAGGAGCAGGTAGAAGCAGCCCTTGAAGGAACACAGAACAGGAGGGCGGACACTGATAGCCACAGCCCATACTTACGGGCATCAGTAGACTTAGGTGCTTGTTTCCACGATTTCCCACCCCCATCCTCACGAAATGCTACCAGAAAGCTTCTGGAACATTCCTTCCCTGACAGGAACCAGAGCACCAGCTACTTACTTGTGCACCTGAGAGTAAAGCCATGTCACCTGACAGAAAAGATCTCATTCACGTGTGAAGGCAGACTCCAGCTGGGATCATCCAACGGCTCTACCCAGCAAAAATGCATAACCAAAAACCCAGAGCCAGTCGCTCACGGTCAACCTCCATTGCGTGGTGCTGCTTCAGACACGGTCAGCGCAGACGCGACACTGCGTGCTGCCTGAGAAGGCGGCTTACACATGCGCGGCTGCTGCAGCGCCCAACCTTGTGCTAGACCAGGACCTGCTGAGGAGAGCGACGATGTGGGCGTGCTGCACTCCTCACTTGTCACGTGGCTTCCCGTCGGCCCGCCGGTGTACCTCCTCCTTTTGGAGGCTTTCTTTCTTTTTTTTTTTTTTTTTAATTTTTTATTTATTTTTGAGAGACGGAGCATGAGTGGGAGAGGGGTAGAGAAAGAGAGGAAGACACTGAATCCAAAACATGCCCCAGGCTTTAAGCTGTCAGCCCACAGGCCGACATGGGGCTCGAACTCAAGAACTGTGAGATCGTGACCTGAGCCAAAGTCGGACGCTTAACCGACTGAGCCACCCAGGTGCCCCAGGATGGGAGGCTTTCTAATGGGAATATCCTGAGTGTTGCATAGGTGTAAAATTCATTTCACTACAGATGTTTGAAACCAAAAAAGCCCTCAAGAGCCAGTGTGGGAAATCAGTGCCAGCTTATGACCAGGACCAGAGCATCCCAGTTGAAATCCTTCAGCTGCTCCACCTTGGAAGTGCCTCCAAGTGGGAGTTCTTGGCCAATCTGTACATCACAGCTCTGCTAAATGCCTCACGGTGGACCTTGGAGTCCTGCATGACCCACCTGCAGTACAAATGGATCCCGTGTAAGACAGCCATGTGGCTGACCTTAGCTCTCACTTCAAGAAGCAAATGGGCTTCAATGACTATGTCAGGGAAAGGGGAGGCAAGGTCCTGGTCTACTGTGAGGCTGGGATCTGTCATTCACCCACCATCTGCATGGTTTACCTCATGAAAAGCAAGCAATTCTGCATGAAGGATGCCTTCAATTACATCAGGCAGAGGAGGAGTGTGGTGGTCACCCCCAGCTTTGGCTTCATGGGCTAGCAGCTCCTGCAATAAGAATCTGAGATCCTGCCTTCCACACACCCAGACTCCCTCCTTCCAATGAGAGGCAACCAGCTCTTCATTCATAGCCCATTTGCAGACACTGAGACCTGATACGTAGGGTTCCTACCGCACATTTCCTACCTCACTGCTGGCTCCAGTGCCCACCCATTCAACAGTCTCAGACCTCAGTAGAAGCCCCACGGCCATATCTACAGCCTACAAATATGGCTGGGAGAATCAGCCCAACCGCAAAAAAACTGTGATTTTAATTTTTTTTATTTTTTTAATCTTTATTTTTGAGAGAGAGAGAGAGACAGAGACACAGTGTGAGCAGGGAAGGGGCACAGGGAGAGGGAGACACAGAATCCAAAGTATGCTCCAGGCTCAGAGCTGTCAGCACAGAGTCCAACGTGGGGCTTGAACTCACGGACTGTGAGATCATGACCTGAGCTGAAGTTGGATGCCCAACTGACTGAGCCACCCAGGCGCCCCTGTGATTTTATTTTTTAAACTCAGATATTTCATACCTGTGCAAGACTAAAAACCTCACTCTTTCCCACTGTAGGTGATAGTAAATGGCCACCGGGATTGCAAATGAACTTCAGACCAACCTTAGGGATAGGTTTTTGGAACTAAAGGAAGTTCAAGCCATTAAGAAAATAGCATCTGACTACTGTACTTCCAGATCTGGTGACCTCTCAGGACTGCACAGTCTGTACACCTCCTAATTCGCCTTTTCCTTTCAAGCTTAAGGCAATAGATAACCTATAGCAAAATGGAAGAAAGTAGGTGCTAGATCAAGAGAAAAAGCAGTTAAGAAGCCAATTCATTTTGAAGGAAGCACAATTTCCACCTTATTTTAACATTGGCAATCTCAGAATCTCTCTCCGTTCCTTCAGGACATAAGCTTATCATCATCCAGTCAGAAAAATAACCCAACAGGGTTTGTAAGGACATAGTCTATATGCTGATTTGAAACCTCAATTTTTTTTTTTTTTTTGAGATTCTGTCATGAGTCCAATGGAGGCAATTAGTTGAAGTAGTGAGACATCAACCTTTCTGAGTGTCCTGTCCCCTGTGGATTCTTCCCTGACTTTTGACTTTGCGTGATTCTTATTCATACTTCAATTTTTCTTATTGCATCTCTCCACAAACTGTCTCTTATGTCATTTGAAAAGAGTTCTGCAGAACTTAGACCAAATCAGGCCTTTGAGGTGGTGGCAGGAGATGGGAGGAGAAAAAGAATACCTACTGTTTAGGTCAGGTGGCATTGAAACAGCCATTTGCCCCAGCTAGTTGTCCTTGTATGTGCTTGTCTCGTCTTTTACAACATGTGTTTTCTTCCCTGCCCCGGAGGTTGTCTTCAAGCTGTTGACTTCTGGAATTTTATAGATTTCTTCAAGAGAAAAAAACAGTAGTTCCCTAAAATCCATATGAATATGAAGAAGAGCAATAGGTTACTGGTTATTGTTGTTGTTATTGTTTATAGTGTAAAATCAAAAAAAGTAAAAAGAAAAAAAAAGAGAGCCAAAAGCACAAGAACAAACCAAGGGCCACTGCTTCCTATGGCCACCACTCCACATGAGGCTTGCGCTATGAAGCTGGGCTGCCTTCCTCACAGCCTTCAACTATCTTTCTGCACGGGTGTGGGCACCTGGGTGGCTCTGTCTGTTAAGCATCTGACTTTGGCTCAGGTCATGATCTCGAGGTCTGTGAGTTGGAGCCCCACATCGGGCTCTGCGCTGACAGCTCAGAGCCTGGAACCTGCTTCGAATTCTCTCTCTCTCTCTCCCTCTCTCTCTCTCTCTCTCCTCTCTTTCTGCCCCTCCCCCCCTCTCTCTCTCTAAAATAAATATTAAAAAAGAAGACAGTACAGTCCTTTTTATGCATCGCAACACTTTTATGAATATCATAAGAAAAGTCTGTCAATTAAACATTCATGGTAAGTCATACTTCATTAACAAATTAACCAGCAGTTCATAAAATTTGTTTTTCTTAAAAGACCAAATCACACTGGCACATCTATACAATCAAAAGAAGAGAAACTTGACGTTTGTTTACTCTCATCAAAAAAAAAAAAAAATTCAGACTATATATGCAAAATTATATAAATAAATATAACACAAGTAACGATAATAAGCACATTCCATCTTTAGAATGCTTCACCAACGTTAGCTAATGAACTCACACAACAAGCTTGTGAGGTAGGTGTTATTATCCTTGTTTTGCAGATGGAGAAACTGAGGAAGGAGGAGGTAATGACTGGCCCAAGGCAAGCATGAGTCAGCATCAAATGCAGAGTAGACTCTATGTTGAGACAATTGCTTTGGATTTTTGTCTCTTAAAAACCAAGAAAACAGAACAAAACCAAAGGAGAAAATAATTCAGTTTAGAAAAATGAGTTTTAGTAAGGGAATGGGTTTTTTTAAACTAAGAACAGAATTTCCAAAACTAATAATTTGTATGTCCCAAAGTTTCCCGCTAATTACCACCATCTCCTCTGTTTTATCTTTCTAGTGAGAAGTTGATGATAACTCTCTCTTTTGACCAGAGAAACTTTACCTTTTAATGAACAGGCTCTTATGGAACTGTAGTTAAATATGCAGTGAGCTTATGGAATTTCTATCAAATATAGTTTTTCTTTTTGTTTACATAAATTAATCTTCAAATTATCAGTGAAAGAAAAAGGGGTTAATCCAGTGTAATCCCTACACCTTCTCTAAATGCCTTCAAAAGCTATATCAAGTGTGAATATAGTAAGTGAAATCCTTCATGAATTTGTAAATTGCTTTAAATAAAGACCTTCAATAATAATTTTGTAGGAGAGGCTTGTTTTTGTAATTTATAGCTAAGCAGCTGTTGTTTTGGTGGCATCTTCAGTTTCTTTTACACACAAAAAAAATCTGAAAATGAGTCATGTGGACAGGAAGACCAGATTGCTTTACATGGTAAATGTTTTGGTATGCTTGCCTCTTAGAATTTTTAAAGTCTCAGGAAAGTAAATACCAGAAAAGATCATTCATTAACCATCACACAGGAGAAAATGTTAACCAATGATATGTTCAACTTATACTCCAATCGATTTTTATGTTTCATATAGATTGACATGCAGTAGCTGAGTGTGTGCGATAAGCAAATAGACTAGCAAATACAAGAGAGCTTCTCTGAGGCCCTGCAAAGCCTAGCACATGCCTCATCAAGGGTGTAAGAATTGACTTTTCAAGTGTTTTACTCTGGTATGCCTGTCCTTACCATTCACTTTTGTCCCCTTGGATGTGGCAAGAATCAGAAGCTGATGAAAAGCACGTAGTTACTGGGGTGCCAGGGTGGTTCAGTCAATTAAGCATCCAACTAAGGCTCAGGTCATGATCTCAGTTCGTGAGTGGGAGTCCCACATTGGGCTCTGTGCTGACAGCTCAGAGCCTGGAGCCTGCTTTGGATTCTGTGTCTCCATCTCTCTGCCCCTCCCCCCCACACACTGTTTCTCTCCCTCAAAAATAAATAAACATTAAGAAACTTAAAGTTTAAAAAAAAAAGAAAAAATACATAGTTACTAATATACTCAGTATATTCTTGACACTTGAGATGATGTATGTAAAGGTGCTTGGTAAATTACAAATTATAAGTCCCTTCTGTATACAAAAGTGTCATATATTTCGGTAATGTGATCATATCTAAGCTTTTGAATGAATATCAGTTAAAAGAAATTAACATTTACCCCAATATCTGTATATATATTTTATTCATTAATAAACTATATATGTGTACTTCTCTACTAATACAGTATACATATTATAAGACACACAAAAATAGAAATTGAAAATAGTTAAGAAAGATAAATAGAAAATAATTTCTAGTATTTTCTTCCTCCTACCAATAGATTACCTTTAGAGACTATTGCTGTAATGGAATGTAAATCTATTTTCAAAATAAGGAGTGACAATTATAATTAATTTTTAGAATATACGTAAATACTGCTAAATATTACTAATTCTAGTGCTTTACATTTATTAACTTGTTTTATCTTGGTATCAGCCTTATGCAAGAAGCAATAATTATTATCTGCACTTCACAAATGATGAAATCAAGTCACACACTAGTTACCTAACTTGTCTGTGGCCACACAATTACAAAGGAGAAGGGATGGGACTTAAATCCAGGCAACTTAGAGTTAGACTTTAGCTAATCTGAAACTCTGAATGCCTGGCACATTATTATTATACTATACCAGTAAGAAATAGGGGCTTCTATGCATTAGTTTCCATAACACCTTCATAATGGCATGTATCTTACCATATTATAACTGTTGTTTTGAATATTTGTCTCTCCCACAAGAATGAAAACTCCTTGAGCTCGAGGACTGAGTACTTTTATATTTGAATCACAGTGCCTGGTATCTGGAAAGCATCTGTTGAATAAATGGCTAGATGAAGGAGAAAACAGATTTTAAAAATGGGCATATGGATGGATTGACCCAGACTGTCTTCTTCTTTTTTTAATGTTTTTATTTATTTTTGATACAGAGAGAGACAGAGCATGAGCAGGGAAGGGGCAGACAGAGAGGGAGACACAGAATCTGAAGCAGGCTCCAGGTTCTGAGCTATGAGCACAAAGCCTAACGCAGGGCTCGAACTCATGGACCATGAGATCATGACCTGAGCTGAAGTCAGATGCCCAACCCCCTGAGCCACCCAAGCGCCCCTACCCAGACTTTCTTCTTAATGGGATATTGTTCCATTTCTAAGCAAACACATAGAAAAATAACTTGATGTTATCCGAGCTCTTTCAGGTAGGAATACTGTCCTACCCATGGGCCTTCCAATCTTTTGATCCTAGAGAAACCAAAAAGGTGAAAGTAGAAAGATAGGAATATTGTTTATAGAAATAATGTCTCTTGGGAACCTTATTCATATTTTATCTCATAAAAAAAGAAAAAAAAAAAACAGAGGTACCTGGTTGGCTCAGTCAGGTAAGACTCTTGATTTAGGCTCAGGTCATGATCTCACAGTTCGTGGGTTTGAGCCCCATGTCAGGCTCTCTACTGCCAGTGTGGAGCCTGCTTGGGATTCTATTTCTCTCTCTCTCTCTCTCTCTCTCTCTCTCTCCCTCTCTCTCTCTCTCTCTTGCTCTCTGCCCCTTCCCCACATATGTATACTTTCTCTCCTCCCTCTCTCTCACTCAAATAAGTAAATAAACATTTAAAAAATTTAAAACAAAACAAAAAGAGAATCTGCTCTCATGCTCTGGAGTCAACAGGAAATCTATTTCATTACAACCTTAGCCAGGATACCTACAGGAAAAAAAAAAAGATGGATGAATGAATGAATGGTGGACTTGCCTTCCATGAAGTGGAATCCAGATATCCAGGTCTCATTCCAGTCTTAATCAAGCATATGTGGTTACACTTCCATTAGCAATATGGTTCATTACAACACAATTTACCCAGACTGCAAGACTGATATCCCCAAAACATGACATTTCATGTTTCCTTTTCTTCATTTTGAGTGACAGAAACCAGCACCAGGATGTTATCCAAATCTTGAAATATTCCTTCCTGTATTTGAAGCTGGAAAAACTGCAAGGCACTCTGACCCAAACACACACTGTAATAAATGTGTGCTATTTTCACCCCAGTTACTACTGTATGTAGCTTAAAATACAAAAGCCTCTAATAAAACAATGACTGTTTAACAAATGTAATGATGTACTTAATGTAATGTAATGGGCCTCATCTAAATACTATATAATTGTGTCTGTTTTTCATTGCTTTATATTCTTTCAAATAAAAGATGATTTTATAGAAGTTGAATTCTGGACTTTCTTTGCTATAATTACATATGTAATAATATTAACTATATATAATTACATTATATATAATTTTTTTATTTGAGCTGATTAGTGTTGTTCTTTGGTGCTTCTTTTAGCAATCAAATGCAATTACCACTGTTCTGTAATACTGCCTCTCAAAGTTGTTATTTCACTCTGAGAGCTGTGACTGTCTTGTCTTTATATTTCCTCTTCAGGACAATGTCCACAACAGTGTTGCTAAATCTTTGCTGAATCGGATCACTATTAAACTACTTAGCAAAAGTAACATCTGTCAAAGATATGATTCGTTTTAATGAGTAGAAAGCAAGTAGAGTCCTACTTAAGTGTGGTTTGCTGGACCAGGAGAGCAGCCTCAACATCACCTAATAGCATTGTAAAAAATACCTTCACCAGGGTATCCTGAGTGGCTCAGTCAGTTAAGCATCTGACTTCAGCTCATGTCATGATTTCATGGTCCATGAGTTCAATCCTTATGACAGCTCAGAGCCTGGACTCTGCTTTGGATTCTGTGTCTCCCTCTCTCTCCGCCCCTCCCTCACATGCACTCTGTCTCTCAAAAATAAATAAACATTAAAAAAAAAAAAGCCTTCACTAATCTAAAGCAACATTCCCTGACCCATTTCACCTATAGTAAAGGTGATATTTTGATCACCATTTATATCTGCAATAGAGCAATTTGGGAGGGAAAAAGAATTATTTAATTATCTCCTAAAACCCCAGCACTTCAAAATAATTGTGAGTGCTTACTATGAGCTGCACACTATTCTAAGTTACACTTTGTGAATTAACACTCTCAACCCCCCCAAAAAAAACCTCTCAGGTAAGTATTATTAATCTTCATTTTGCATATGAGGAGAGTGAGTCAAACTAAGTAAATGAAAGGATACATCATCTCATGGATATAAAGACCCAATAAAATAGGTCAATCCTCCCCCAAAATTAATCTATAAATTCAGTGCAAACTCCAATCAAAATCCCCATTGAAAAATCATCGAACTCGTAGCAGATCCTAAAACACATATAGAAGAGGAAAAGCAAGAATCAAAACAAGAATATCTAAAATTTGGGGGGCACCTGGGTGGCTCAGTCGGTTGGGCATCCAACTTCAGCTCAGGTCATGATCTCGTGGTTTGTGAGTTGGAGCCCCGCATCCAGCTCTGTGCTGACAGCTCAGAGCCTGGAGCCTGCTTTGGATTCTGTGTCTCCCTCTCTCTCTGTCTCTCTGCCCCTACCCCACTCGCACTCTGTCTCTCTCTCTCTCAAAAATAAATAAGCATTAAAAAAAAAAGAATATCTAAGATTTTGAAGAAGCAAAAAGAGCAAGATGATCCTCTGTGATAATATAAACCACTACGGCAGATAAATACATTAATGGAGCAGATCAACAAGTCGTGTCTATGAGAACTTTATGTAGACAGAGAAAGATTACAAATCTGTGGAGGAAATAGTGTAGTATTCTAATTAGCTCTCCATATGGAACAGTAAATTAGGCCTCAATAAATTAGGAACAATAAATTAGGCCTCACCTCACAAAACCACATATTTAAATCTATGCTGATTAGAGGCACAAGTATGAAAAATAAGACTTTTAAAACTTCAAAAAAATTAAAATTAGGTGTTTAGGCAACAAGGATATCACACACCAAAATTAAATGACAAATCACACACTAAGAGAAGATACATACAATGTATTTAAAATCCAATATCCCTAGAGTAAATTTCTTAGAATCATACAAATCAACTTAAAAAGGGCTATCCAGTTTTTTCAAATGGGCAACGGATAGGAATAGAATTCACACAAGAATGATCAATAAATATGTAAAAAAAAATTATTTTTCTCAATCAGCAAACAGAAAAATATTTTATATACAAAAGATTAGCAGAACATTAAAAGTCTAATAATGTAAATAAGGAGCATGAGGGGACGCAAGCACCCTCAATGCACTCTATAAAATTTGCTACTAAATTTTAGTAAATATCTAGTGAAATTGAAAATGCACATATTATACAAACTAGCAATTCTACTTCTAAGAATTGATCTGGAGTCCCTCTTTCAAGACTTCACTGGAAATCTATATGAGGATATTTCAGCTAGCATCCTTTATCTCAAGAAAATATTCACTGAAAGATCAATAGGTTAAAAAATTGAAGTATATTTATACAGCAGAATGCTATAGAGTCTTAAAACCTATGAATATTTCCACATGCATCAACATATTTAAATCTCAAAAAAAAACCAAATCTCAAAACATTTCAAGACACATGTACGGAAATTTTTACAAACCATGAAACAATATTATATTTTGTTTATGGATACAAACACATGTATTAAGAGCATAAAAAAATAGACCAACTGCAGGATGGTGATTACCTTTGGGGTTCAGGGAAGGGAATAAGAAAAGCAGGCCTTTATCTTTATCTGTTAGGGTTTTTTAACACTTATTTATTTTGAGACAGACAGAGTGTGTGTGCATGCTCGCAAGCGGGGGAGGGACAGGGAGAGAGAGGGAGAGAGAGAGAGAATCCCAAGCAGGCTCCTGTGCTGTCAGTGCAGAGCCCAACTGGCATTCGAACTCACAAACTGTGAGATAATGACCTGAACCAAAATCAAGAGATGCTTAACTGACTGAGCCACCCAGGTGCCCCTATTTGTTAGGTTTTATTACTTCAAAAAGAAATTTTTGAAGCAAAAGTAACAAAATATTAGCACATATTACACAGTATCTAACTCTACTATTGCCACCAATTTTGTAGTCTTGTATGGTTTAATAATTTAAGAAATGAAATACTACAAGCTTCATTTATTTGTATTCCTAAAATTTTGTTCCAAATAGTAATCATCAACTAAATTTACAAGCATGTATGAGAAAAGTATTCTTCTCTAAAAAATAATGACAAAAAAGTAGCAAACTTTATTTTTCTCAATTGTCACTATGATATCAGGTATCTATAAAATTGTGAAGAAAAATATTTAAATGTGTAAATAAAATGTTTTTATTTTGTATAAATTTATTTATTATGTATAAATGTATTTATTATGTATAAATAAAATGTTTTTATTGAAGTGGGATGAATGGCAAAGAGAATTTTCTGTGTCCAGAATAAACATGAAGACTATAAGGAAGAAAAGAGGACTGTAATTTATCCTCATGAACCCATCTAGATAGAATGCACTGCTTAAATGAAGCTAGAAATGATTGTTCAGTGCTTCGGGGGGTTTTTTTAGAGGACTTGAGTGACTTACTTGGGTATATGAAGCAAGATAGCAAACTTGGAGGCACATTTAGACTTCATTCCAATAGATATTTCTTTGCTAGGTAAAGTTGCCATATGCCCAGCTGCTAAAACATTATCTCAATTTCACCTGCAAAAATTAGATTATCTGATTTACATATGAGGTGTTAGAGAATTTTTATTTGACTTTGTACATACAGTGTGTGACTTCTTACAGCCAGTGCCCTTTGGAGATTCTAAACATTGAAAAGATTATGGAGTCCTCCCATCCCACTCCGCTGGTAATTCAAAATTTCATTATGGCACAAAACTTCCATGCATGCCAAAATTACAAATTCTTTTCTGGTGAGCACAGCATAATGTATAAACTTGTCAAATCACTGTGTTGTATACCTGAAACTAATGTAACAGTGTGTGTAAACTATACTTCAATAAAAATTTTTTTAAAGATAAAAAATAAATTAAAAAAATTAAGAATTCTTTTCTACATTTTTGAATGTGAAGTTCTGGACAAAAATGTCGAAATTAACTTGGTTATTTTTAGAAGAGAAGGTGCCCTTGCATTGCTGGTGCCCTGAACACGTCATAATCTGTTGGTTAGTCCTGTACTGTCTCAGTTACCAATAAACTAAAGGGTTCTTTATGGCAACCCATTATTCCAAACCTCCTAAGTAACTAGGAAAACTACTATAGGTTTTAAGTTTTCTCACTGGTTTCAGGACTCAGATTCTAGTCTGACACAGCAAAAGCTCACATAATTGAATGAGTAGTACCATGCGACTGAAGCCTAAGATAGAAATTTCTATTTCTCATTCTCTCCCACAAAACTAGACTGTAAGACATCGGTGGAATTTGGACTTACAACCTTCTGGATATGCTACATGAACACTTTTTGAAGAGACCATGCTCTTCAGCTTCTGGACAGCTTTTGTTGTGTTTGCTACAGTGCAATTACTAAAACAAGATGGCTGAAATGCCTTTCCAGCCAGCGCTACAGATCTCTGGAAATAAAGGTCATTCAGGAATATGCACACCCAAGTTTCAAAAATAAGGTTAATTGTAAGAAGTGGGCATGGCTTTAACCCAATTAATTTTAAGCCCATGCAATCTTGCCAAAGGGCTTTACATTTTTATAAACTTATTTAGCAAACTCAATGAGGTCAGGAACTCCATGATTTTCTATACAATTCCCAATCAGGTGATGGAGGAAGTGTTCATTTGTTACATTGCAAATCATAGTAAGTCACTTGTTTTCCAGTTATCTAAAGACATAAAAAAGTATATATGTTAAAATTCACAAAAATTCTAAACAGGGGTGCTTGGGTGGCTCAGTTGGTTAAGCATCTGACTTTTGGTTTCAGCTCAGGTCATGATCTCAAGGTTTGTGAATTTGAGCCCCACATCAGGCTCTGTGCTGATGACAGTGTGGAGGCTGCTTGGGATTCTCTCTCTGTCCCTTTCTCTCTGCCCCTCCCCTTTCTTGCTCTCTCTCTCTCTCTCAAAATGAATAAATAAACTTTAAAAAATCTAAATAGTCAATATACTGATTTTTAGAAAGAAATTCACCAAAGGAATCATACACAATAGTATAGTAGGAAATACCACTTGGGACCTTTTTTGTCTTTTTCTTTTCTTTTCTTTTTTTTTTTTTTTTAAGACTATGGTTTGGTAAATCCAAGAACACTATCAATCTGTCAATTAATCAGTGTTATTGAGTACCTATTACATGAAAAGAATCATGATATTGTTGTATGAACTATAAAAGAGCATGACGTGTAAGTTTTGCCTTTAAGAGATTTATAATTTGGTCAGGAAGAAAAGATTTAAGTACATTGAAACATAAATTACAATATATGAAAATAACATGAAAGCAGACAGAGGCAGTTTATGGCCAGTGGTCCAATCAGTGGTATAAACTCCAAATAAAAGTAATGCTTTAGTAAATGGAAGAAATCATTATACAACAAAATTTTGTATGTGAACATGTTGTTATTTAGCCAAGAAACACTGAAGGACAGGCAAGTCACAGATCAGTTAGGCAAGAGGGTTGGTTCCCTTGCTCCAATGTTGAAACAAACCATCAGGTCAAAACTATTTGCAGATAAAGGGGAGGGCTAGTGGGTCAATCTCAGGAAGACCAAAAACATCTACCACTTGAAATATTGGAAATACAGTGCCATTAAACTCAATTCTTAAAATTCTCTTTTCTCTTTTTTAAACACAGTTGTAGAGGGCTGAGTTCATCACACACCTTGGTTCATGCCCAATATCGTGCACCAGGCAATGTCCCTTGCTCATTTTGTTTTAGTTTATTTATTTATTCCCTCTTGTCTCCATGTTTCACTCCCTTTTCCCTTTTCCCTTTTCCCTCATAGAAAATATTTGACATATTTGACCTGTTTAACGTGTATGGTCACATTTGCTGGTGTTCTTACAAAATGGATATTATTCTTTTGTCTGCATGTATTTGTTACAGCTTTATCAAGATATAATTCACATACCATAGAATTCACCCA
The DNA here is from genome assembly GCF_007474595.2 of Lynx canadensis. NCBI lineage: Eukaryota > Metazoa > Chordata > Mammalia > Carnivora > Felidae > Lynx > Lynx canadensis. Next base: position 125,113,110 of record NC_044303.2, read on the forward strand.
TTTAAAGTGTACAGCTATACGGTTTTTAGTATCCTCATAGAGTTGTGCAACCATCACTACAATCAATTTTACACCAGTTTTATCGTCCTCAAAAGAAACTCTGCACCCATTAAAGAAGTAATCCTCATCCCCTTCTGCCCAGCCCCTGGCATCCAGTCATCAGCTTTCTTTCTCTACAGATTTGCCTCTTCTAGACATTTCATATAAGTGGAATCATAAAAATGTGTAGACATTTCATATAAGTGGAATTAAAATGTGTGGCCGTTTGTGTCTGGCTTCTCTCACTAAGCATAATGTTTTCCAGGTTTATCCATGTTGTAACACAAATCAGTACTCCATTCCTTTTTATGGCTGGCTAATATTTCATTGTATGGTCATATTTTGTTTTAGCCATTCATCAGTTGAAGAACATTTGGGCTCTTACAAATAATACTGCTATGATCACCCATGTACAAGTCTTTCTGTAGACTATGTTTTTGGTTCTTTCAGATATACAACTGGGAGTGGAATTGCAGGGTTGTATGGTAACTCCATGTGTAACATACTGAGGAGTTGCCACACTTTCAGGGTGGCTGCTCCATTTTACATTTGTACAGCAATGTCTCCACAATCTCACCAACACTTGCCATTTTCTGTCATTTTTATTATAACCATCAGTAGGTAATAAGTGGTATTTCATTGTGCTTTTTAAAAAAAAAAAAAAAGATTTTATTTTTAAGTAATCTCTACACCCAGCATGGGGCACACACTCACAACCCCGAAGTCAAGAATCGCATGCCCTAATGTCTGAGCCAGACAAACATCTCCTCACTGTGCTTTTGATTTGTCTTTTCCTCATAGTTACTGTTAGGCATCTTTTCATGTGCTCAGTAACCACTTGTATATCTTCCTTGGAGAAATGTTTATTCCAATCCTTAGCCTCTTTCCAAATTGGGTTGTCTTTTTATTATTGTGCTGTAAAAATTCTTTACATATTTTAGATACAAGTTCCTTGTCGGGGCTGTCCCTTCAATTTCTTGATAGTATCCTGTGAAACAAAAAGGTTATTCATTTTTATAAAGTCTAATTTGTCTGTTTCTTCTTTTGCTGCTTGTGCTTTCGGTGTGATATCTAAGAAAACGATTATGAAATACAAGATCACAAAGATTTACTCCTACGGTATCTTCCAAAAGTTTTATAATTCTACCTTTTACACTTGGCCTTTGATCCATTTTGCGTAATTTTTGTATCTGCTGTGAGGTTTGGATCCAACTTCATTCTTTCACATGTGGCTGTCTGGATTATCTCCACTGACCTATATGTCTGTTCCATATACCAGTACCATAATATCTTGATTATTGTTGCTTTATGGTTAGTTTTGAAACCAGAAGGCAGGAGTCTTTCAATTTTGTTCTTTTTCAAGATTGTTTTGGTGCATATATTTTTAAATTTATAGCATGTTTCATTTTTATCCACATATCCTTTTTATAGCTGATTTTGAAACAAAGTCCTAATGATAATTCCATGTAAAACTGCTTTTTCCTCTTTATGGAGGTGCTCTGCCCTTCCCTTCTCTGGGTTGATTAAAAGTCAAGGCTCCTCTGGCTCAAACTGACTGAGACAGTTTCCAAACAAAGCCCTTCTGTGAGGTTGGCAATTCTTCCTTCTTCCTCAAAGTTCCTCAGACCAGGTCTCATCTCTTTGTATTGTTGTTGTTGTTTTTAACTCTTGAGACTTTTTGAACAACTGCTCTATCTCTGATGATTCCAGTTGAGCTGCTCAAATTGAAACCGAGTGAATGTCTTAATAATAGGCTTTGGGGGTATATTTTTTAAAGCACGTGTATATAAAGCATTCACATAGAGATAAGCATAAGTCATAATAGTACAGGAGTGTACATTTATTTTTAATTTATGCAAATGACATTGTGATAGATGTAGAAATATAGAGATATATCTTATTTTTTTCACATAAGTTTCTATACACAACCTTCATAATTGACAAAATGTAAACAAAATGGTTTCACTCCCTCACCAGAATAGAGTATAAATTTTAATTTAAAAGTTTTTTTAATGTTTTATTTATTTTTGAGAGAGAGAGAGAGAGAATGAGTGGGAGAAGGGCAGAGAGAGAAAGAGATAGGGGATCCAAAGCAGGCTTGGTGCTTGAACTCACAAACTGTGAGATCATGACTTGAACGAAAGTCGGAAGATCAACCAACTGTGCCACCCACATGCCCCATAAATTTTAATTTAAAAACAAACAAACAGGGGCACCTGGGTGGCTAAGTCAGTTAAGCATCAGACTCTTGATTTCAGTTCAGGTTATGATCACATGATTCCTGGGATCCAGCCCTGTGTAGGCAGAACCTGCTTGGGATTCTCTCTCTCCTCTCTCTCTGTCCCTCTCCCTGCTCACATTCTCTCTCTCTCTCTCTCTCTCTCTCAACATAAATAAACACTTTAAAAAAAAAATACCCTCCCTTACCAGGCATTAAGCCAGCTCTGTTGGCTTTTTTTTTTTTTTAACTTTTATTTACTTCTGAGAGAGAGAGACAAATCACGAGCAGGGGAGGGGCATAGAAAGAGGCAGACACAGAATCTGAAGCAGTCTCCAAGCTCCAGCACAAAGCCTGAAGCAGGGCTTGAACTCACAGACCATGAGACCATGACCTGAGCTGAAGTTGGATGCTTAACCAACTGAGCCCCACAAATGTGCTGAAATTTATCAGAAAATTCATCGCAGTTATGTCACCATATGAGCCACCCACATGTCCAGGGGCATAAGGGACAGAGGTATCTAAATTGTGAGATGTGTAATAACCAACATTGATAATTTGACAAGTCTAGCAAATCTCTAGCTGCAGGCCTATAGCAAAGCTTTAAGGACACTAGAATGTGGGAAAAGTCCCCAGTAAAGCAATGAAGTAATGGGTCAGTGAATAAATCACTTGTGGAATCGATTTTTGGTGAACTAGCTTGTGGCAAATTCACTCATTATCAATGAATTGACTTTTGCTGCATGGGCCTGATGCAACACGTAGAACTGGAATGTATAAATGTAGGTTAGGTCCTACAGTCTCCACCACAATGATCTTGAATCCTACTTTACTGCAACCTGTGGTAAGGAATACACTTTGCAGCAAGACTACATGCACACACATGCATACACACAACACACACAAAAGATTCACATTGCCTTCACTCCAGGCAATGCACTCTGATATTTTCTATCCTATTTATTTTATTTTTTTAAATAATAGTTACAACCCAATAACGTGATTTCTTAATCATTCAATTGGTTTTGACCTGCAGTTTAGAAAACCTTGTAACAGAAAACCTGTTGTAATTTTGAATCTATAGTACAAGGTTAACAGTCCCATAGCACCAAACTAACATGTTTAATACTGTTTTGGAGAAAATAATGGATATGGTTCCAACTGAGTGTTCCAGGATACAATTCCCCACTGCAAAGGAACATTCTATCTACTCTAAATCCTATCGTGGGACCATAGGGAGACCTTGAAGCTCCACATTGCTGTTGTGGCTGCTCTGGCCTGATGGGTCACCGAGGAGCTAATTAAAAGGCTGAGGGGAGAGAAATGCCTTGGTCACCAGATGCCTCACTAATGGAGCCCTTTCTTTTCCTCTACCAAACCTGTTTCACTTTGCACTGCCAAAACTGGCTGGCTATCTGCTGTCCATAGGAATTGCTCTTTCCCTTGCTCTGCTAAAACAAACACCATCTCAACCTTTTCACTTCTTCTGTCCTGCAATCAAGTCAGCAACCATATGAGGTTTCCTAAAGGGTAGAGTGCTGGCAATGAGAATGCACTTATTGGGTAGAAAAGCCTCATGCCTTTTCTTTCTCCCTTGTGCTGGGTAAGAAAAAACAGAATTGCACATAGATTCTTGTGGTGAGTTTTCAAGTGCAGCAGCGTTGATTTACCATCATTTTAAGAAAAAACAGACTTGGGTTGCTCTGATGGGGCCTTCATGTCATCTGCCTGAAACCAATATTTTATGATACTATTTCTAATTCGGTGACATATGAATATTAGAGGGGAAAATGATAAAAACATACGCCATGTGCTATTGTATAATGTCTCATCATTTAGCCCTGAATTTAAACAAATTACATGCTGATTATACTTCAAGTGTAAAATGCTGAGGGCCTCTTCTGCCCTTTTGAGTTCAATTAAATTTTTAATTACTTGGTAAAGGGAAGCACTTCAGGAAAGAGAGGTGACATTTCACCCAAAAGCTTTTGTAAAATTAAGAGTTGAAGAACAATGATATTTTTATCTGCTATTGTTCACTGATGACCAGCCAGTCTATTTGTTTGTCTGTTTTTGTATTTAACCATCTCCATATGTCCATCCCCAATGGACTTGTATCAGCCATACTGGATGCTGATAGGAAAGATTAGAATCAAAGATAAAGAATAAATAAAACCTCACCTATTTTCAGGTTTTTCAAATTTCTGGGACTCATCCTTTGTCGCTGGAGCTTTCCATATTGAAGTCAACCCAAAACTTAATTTAGGGAGAATGTTTGATTAGCATTCCTTCAGTTATGAGGCCTTTACAAAGCACAGTGTTTTCTTGGCATCTTTGTTAGATTTATTTTCTTCCTTATCCGTGTGAGCATCTTTAGAAGAAGATGATGAAAGAACTGAACTTTGAAATGGACTTACTGAGAAGGTAAATGTGAAGCACTCAATTTGAAAAACTGAGAAAATACAAAACTGAGAGTGTTATATGAGTATTTGAGGATTCTGAAAGCCTAGGGTGTGTGTTGGATAATTCTACCGAAATGCCTAAGAATCTGTTTTGGAATTCCAGGCCTACATTGGAGAGGCTGATAACTCAGTGAGTTAGAACATAATGCTAATGAGCTGAGATGACAATCATGGTCCTTGTTTGAGTTACTGGGAGTCATTAAAAGAAATTTTGTTACTTTTACCCCCCACTAAACTTCTAACCCCAGTGACCTGCTGGAAAATTTTCTGCTACTGCTCAAAATAGGACTGGTTGAGGACCATGAGTGATTATACTATCGTTACTCAGAAAACCTTCAAGTGCCTGGTACCTGATAGGCACTTGATAAACATTTGTTGACTGATTAGAGATGTCTGATTGTTACACAAAGAATACATTTATTCTTCCTGGAAGCAGTGATGTATAATGGGAAGAAGACCAAACTTAGAGTTAGCAGCCTATCCTGCCAATTTTCCAGCTAAGTGATTTGCAGCAGGATTAAAAAAACAAACAAAAAAACAAAAACAAAAAAACTCCCTATGGCTCCATTTCCAAGTCTGTAGAACGGGGAAACTTTGTCTCCAAAACGACCTGTGGAAGAATTACGTGGGTAACAGTATGCAAGAACACCTGACAGACTGGGGCCCTTATCAAATGTTGGATGAATCAAATCCTAAATTTTCTGTTGTTGTGAATGAGCTTGTCTTCAATTTTAGTCTTTCCACCAATAATTTTAATCTATTTATTTTGTTCTCTGGATTATGTAGTATTCTTCCTCCCTTAAAAATAATCAACTTATTTTTGGCAAAGTACAGATGGAAGCAAAAATAATAGGAATATTAAATATTACAATGCCAATAGAAGGGATTAAGACCAACTTTGAGGTATTAGTAAGACCACAGAGTGCCACCAGGCTCCTGAGTGTATGTGGGTAAAGGAGGCAGGGCATCCAATAGTAACTTCCCTGGGTAAGTACAACTGCAGCATTTCAGAGAGAACTCAGTCGATTATGATTTTATGCCATCCTCTGGTCAATGATGGCCTCTTGGCAGTTACCTAAGCTGATGTTATTGTTGTTGATTAGACTAATATGAAGAGTTATGACAGCTGCTGGGGTACTTTGCTTCAAATAAAATGAAAATAGAATCCAAGGAAAGAGAAAAAGATACAACTGAAGGAGCCAAAAATCACCTGAGTTAGAAGAGGCCATTTTGAACATATGCTCAGCTTCTAAGGAGGCTGACAACTCCAGTATGAGACAGGCCAGGCTGTTCGGGAGCTGCCCCTTGTCCTCTGCCAGACGTGATGATCAGTAACTGTCACATGAATAGGCAGAGCTGGGCCTGGCCCTGAAACTGCAGTGAGGAGCACTGGCCCAGCCAACAAGGCTGCAAAGCAGTTGCAGAATAGAAAAATGCTAATGTTCTGGGTTTCCTCAACCCTCAATACACAATCTAAGTTCCAACGTATGGTCAACTGTTTTAGAAAGGTAAAGAATTGCTTTTAGGAAAATCTGGCCATTTGAAAATCAGCTTAGAAAAGTTCTTATAGTTCAGAAGCTTTTTAAAGTTTATTTATTTATTTTGAGAGAGAGAGAGAGCTGGGGAGGAGCAGGGAGAGAGAGAGGGAGGGACAGAGAGGATCCCAAGAGGATCCACACTGTCAGCACAGAGTCCAACATACCGGGAGATCATGACCTGAGGGGAAATCAAGAGTTGGATGCTTAACTGACTGAGCCACCCAGGCACCCCTATTTCAAAAGCTTTTGATCTCAATGATATTTCTGTATAATTTTCATCACTGATCATTTTAATATTTGAAATTTTTTTTAAAAACCTAGCTCTTTGGATTTCTTCAATTCACGTTGCAATATCCTATTTCTAAAGAAGGACATGAATCTTAAAACGTAATTTTGAGACCCTCTGCAATATGAAAAGTGGTTTAAAATAAGATGAAAAAGGGGCACCTGGGTGTCTCAGTCAGTTAAGAATCCAATTCTTGATTTCGGCTCAGGTCATGATCTCACGGTTCATGAGTTCGAGGCCTGAGTCAAGCTCTGTGCTGACAGTGAGGAGCCTGCTTGGGATTCTTACTCTCTTGGGGCACCTGGGTGGCTCAGACAAGGATCTGACTTCGGATCAGGTCATGATCTCACGGCTTGTGAGTTTGAACCGCAGGTAGGGCTCTATACTGACAGCTCAGAGCCTGGAGCCTTCTTTGGATTCTGTGTGTCCCTCTCTATCTCTGCCCCTCCCCCACTCACACTCTCTATCTCTCTGTCTCTCTGTCTCTCTGTCTCTCTGTCTCTCTGTCTCAAAAGTGAATAAACCTTAAAAATTTTTTTAAAAAAAGATTCTCACTCTCTTTCTTTCTCTGCCCCTCCCTCGCTCTCTCTCTCAAAAATAAACATCTAAAAATTAATAAATAAAACAAAATGAAATGAAATGAAAAGTTTGTTTCCATGGTCTGACCCTGCCTAGTCCAGTGTTTTCTTATCTTAAGTTGGCATTCCAATGTTTTCATATATACTGGTAAGCTATAACAACAATGCCCACCCACTTTACACTGATAAAGAAGATAGTTCTGTGATTTTTGCCACCCTTTGGAGTACTTCTCAAAGAAAAGCCATTGTTAGTTTACCTTTGCCTCTCTCAGACTGGGATATGACCCGACTTGCTTTATAGTCTACAAGTTGAGGAGAGTAAATGCTTCTGCTTAGCTTCCTCATCTTGCCATGTTTTCCTACAGCTTGGCCCAGCAGATTCTCTGCCAAAAATCATCTGAAGCAACAGATGTATACTGCAATTGCCAATAAATATGTGTGAAGGGGAGGGCACTCTAGAGAGATGGGCTGTGTTTTAGAGTTGTTGATACAATGACACTTACTTTCTCATCTTAGAAATTATTTTTCTTTGTAATTTAATTAACGCTGGAAGTCAGTGATAGGTGTCCTCTTAAGAAATGCAGAGAGGTACAAAACTTAAGTCCAAAAGTGAAGATTGTTTCCCCCATCATGTGAGTTGTATTTCTTTTTTCCTTTTTTTTAAGCTAGCAAAAAACACTTTATTTAGTTACTTACTGTGCTGAAAAATATGCTGTGTCCACAGCATACACTGAATATATTGCGAGGATTACTCTTCAGTGTTGTAATTTCAGACTGGAGTGCAAAGGCTTCATAACCAACCAACTCAGTTTTAGCACTAAAGTTTGGGGAAAATAAGTCAATAAATTTTATGTTTCCAAAAGAAAACCTGGCATTCTAGCATTTAATTTCACCCTGACTATTCCTCTACCTAAAATTTAAACTTCATAATGTATATAAATTAGTGCCCTTGTTATAGAAACACCTTTATTTTCAAAAGTTAGGAAAGTTATAGGAGTCTAATGAAAACTTAGCCAAAGCAAAATCACTGGTAATAAGGCATACTTTTTTGGGAAAGATTTATTCCTTCATATTTGTATGTATTATTTAAATTTATTATTGAAGAAAGATCCATGTCTGTTATAAGGTGTATAAACAACATAGAAGTAAAAAGTGAAAATTCCTTCACCCAACTCCCAAGAGTTAGTATTAACTATCTTACATGTATTTGAAATATATAAAAATTTGTCACATTAGCATTATATATAACATATATAAAATAAGTATAGACTTTACAAAAATGTAATTGTATTATAATCTGCTGCTTGATTTTCCACTTTACTACACTTTAGACATCTTTCTTTGTCAGTACAAGAAATAAGTAGAACAAGCTATTTCACTCTTCCCTGTGACTAAATATTCATTTAAGTAGCATAATTTTTAACAATCTAACCACTACTAATGGGATCAAGTTTACTGTTACTCTTTCATGACTATCAACACTGCTCTGTAGAATAGAGATCAAAGCAAGGGCACCTGGTTGGCTCAGTTGGTTAAGCACCTGACTCTTGATTTTGACTCAGGTCATGATCTCACAGTGCATGAGTTCAAGCCCCACAACAGGCTCCGTGCACTGGCAGTGTGGAGCCTGCTTGGGATTCTCTCTCTCTCTCTCTCTCTCTCTCTCCCTTTCTCTCTCTCTGCCCCTCCCCTGCTCACTAGCTCTCTCTCAAAACAAATAAATAAACATTAAAAAAAAAGAAATCAAAGCATAGTTTTGTTTAAATTTTTAAAAGCAATTTCACATTGCCCTCTTTGGTTCTGTATTCGATACCTCTTGTGTCCACCTGCATCTTGCACATCTTTTATTTCCATTATTGTTGCAGCTTTGTGCTGCTGTCTGCAGCACGACAGCATCTCACTCCAGCCTGACCTCATTATCTCTCACTTCTCCTCAGGGTCTATCAGGCTGTCTGACTGATGCCTGGGGACACTAATCAGCTTTCACCAGTGTGTACACCTTGGAATACGAAAGGCTAACACTTCTTGGTGTGACTCTTATCCAATGAGGACAGGATCTGGTGGGTAAATGCTCCCCTCCCCTCTCCCATTCTTTAGGTGGGCAATTATGAGTCACAATTCACACAACCCTTCAGAAGGTCCCTGAGAGATCCAGCCCTTGACTGCCTACAAGGGTGGTGACCGACTGGAAAAAGCTCCCCGTGGATGGGCTTTACCGTTCCCTTTTCATTCCCCCACTCCTATTCCATGGTCTCAGGCTCTGCTTTTGGGGGGATCTCAGTTAAGACAGGTACAGATTAAACCTGACCAAAGGTGACTGTTTCTTCTCATCCTCAGCCACATCAGGCATTGTCCACCTTTTTAAATGTTGTCAGTCTTATAGGAAATAAATAAATCTCACTGTTTTAATTTGCAAGTCTGAATAATAGTAAGTTACATATTAAAAAAAAAAAACAAACTTTAAAACATCAGCAAGTAAACCATGATCAAGAGTCTCTCATTTCTTCCAACATTAAAACCCTAAGGAAAAATACTTTGTTGCCTTTTTCCCCCAGATGAAGGTAGTACTTTCTGATTTTCACACAGTAACTGACATGACAAAGATAATAACAAGGATACAACATGACCAGAAGTCTTTTCTTACTGTCTTACAGACCTTGACATATTAAGATAGGACTAGCAAATGATGGCTACATAATTTGAACTGGGTCCTTTGTCCACATGTGTCACACTCTGATAAAATGCTATTTGCTAATAATTCCTATGGTGTAAACACACCTATCCATCCATAAAATGTTAGAGCTGAAATAGACATTAAATTCCATCTTGTTCAGTGTCCTTACTTTGAAAATGGGGACACTAAAACCCAGGGAAAGGAAGTGACTGAATGACTCACCCAATATGACACAGACAGAGAGAGCAATAATCTGGGACTCCTGACGCTGGGTTTGGTGTTTTTCTTAATAAATTATGTTCTCCTTTCAGAAACTAATAATTTGGCTTCTCCAAAATGTCCTCAGCCCTTGTGTCTGGTAAGAGCCCATTTACTCTTGAAATATAATAAGGTAAATAATGCTATTCATAATTTCACCATAGAGACATTACAAAGGACTACAGGTTTCCCCTCTAAAAGTAGAGCTTTCCTATGAAAACTTTGTAAGCCAAAATGGCATAAAGCAAAGAAGCACTTAAAATTAATTTATATGGGTGGGAATGCAAGCTGGTGCAGCGTCTCTGGAAAACAGTATGGAGTTTCCTCAAAAAAACTAAAAATAGGGGCGCCTGGGTGGCTCAGTCGGTTGAGTGCCAACTTCGGCTCAGGTCACGATCTCGCGGTCCGTGAGTTCGAGCCCCGCATCGGGCCCCTGTGCTGACAGCTCAGAGCCTGGAGCCTGTTTCAGATTCTGTGTCTCCCTCTCTCTGACCCTCCCCCGTTCATGCTCTGTCTCTCTCTGTCTCAAAAATAACTGTTAAAAAAAAATTAAAACAAACAAACAAAAACTAAAAATAGAACTACCCTACGACCCAGCAATTGCACTACTAGGCATTTATCCAAGGGATACAGGTGTGCTGTTTTGAAGGGACACATGCACCCCAATGTTTATAGCAGCACTATCAACAATAGCCAAAGTATGGAAAAAGCCCAAATGTCCATTAATGGATGAATGGATAAAGAAGATGTGGTATATATATATCACACACACACACACACACACACACACACACACACACACAAACGGAGTATTACTTGGCAATCCAAAAGAATGAAATCTTGCCATTTGCAACTATGTGGATGGACCTGTAGGGTATTATGCTAAATGAAATTAGTCAGAGAAAGGCAAATATCATATGACTTCACTCATAAGAGAACTTTAAGAGACAAAACAGATGAACATGAGGGAAGGGAAACAAAAATAATATAAAAACAGGGAAGGAGACAAAACAGAAGAGACTCATAAATATGGAGAACAAACTGATGGTTACTGGAGGGGTTGTGGGAGTAGGGATGGGCTAAATGGGTAAGGGGCATTAAGGAATCTACTCCTGAAATCATTGTTGCACTATATGTTAAGTAATTTGGATGTAAATTACTAAAAAATTTTTAAATAAAAAAATTATTAAAAAATACAGGAAACAACAATGTTGGCAAGAATATGAAGAAAATGAAAAAAATATATTTATATAGAAAAGTTTTTGAGCATTCCCAGACCCCCTGCAAAACAAAACAAAACAAAACAAAACAAAACAAAACTCTCAGCCTTTTCTGATACCATAGGACATATCTTGCTAATGGATGCCAAAATAAATCGAGATAAAGCACAGATGCTCACAGACAGAGTTCAAAGCTATGGCAGCTTGATGCTGAGTGTGGTTCCTGAGTTCATATTTCTTTTGGTTAGCAAAAACAGGAACCAATGCAGGTCTTTCATAAAAGCAAAGAGGAAAACTTTCAAAAAGCTGGGGATACCAATGTTTTTAAAGAGAAATATCTAGGGAGGTTATAGCTTTTTAATGGTGACCTCATGAAAGAGCTTTCTAATGGCTCCACAATTACAACTGCAAATCCTAGAATATTCAGATCCTGGCATACATCACTATTCAAAGGTGACATACAATATGAGGTCAAGACAAGAATCTAAAATTAAAACCAAAATAAGACAAAACTGACAGTTGCTAGTGAAAAATCAGTATCAATGAATAAAGGCATTAGAGACTTTAAATTTATTAGAAGGCTACAGCTACTAGCAGTGTGAAGAGAGCCTGGAGATCTACATCTCACAAGACTACATTCCTGAATTAATTTTGTCTCTTTGGTTATGTTAGAGATTTACCTTAAGTTTTCATATGTATAGTTTGCATTTTTTATGATAAAAATTTATTTAAAATAATGAAAGTTTTAAAAAGTCCACAGAGGTGATTTATGTATTTAGGACAATTGAGTTTTAAATGCATACTTTTAATTCCTATTATGGCTAATTAACCCTTAAATTCTGCTGAGTTGGGTTTACCCATATATTATTTCAGTACAGGGAACTGCTAATATTTGTGGAGCACCTGCTAAGCTCTATGCACTTTACATAATTTCAACTTTATTTATCGCTAGTCCCTGTCCTAGTTTGAGTTGCCCTAAAACCAGACCTTTAGACAGGATTCTAACGCAAATAGTTGTTTGAGAGGGGAAGGCAGGGGAGTAGAGACCTGGGACAGGAAAGGCAGCTAATAAAGTTTGTATTTCCAAGCTAGCTACCACTATGGGTAACTGGAGATCAGTCCTGCTGGGGAAAAAATCTGGAAATTATTGCCAACCACACTCCTGAATGATCCCACCCTAAGGGTAAGACATTCTGGTATGTTGGTCAGTGTTTAACAAACAGCTCTGGTAGACGATGGGAGAGTTCTTTTTTTTTTTTTTTTTAAGTTTAAGAAAGAGAGCATGGTGGGGGTGGGGGGCAGGGAGAGAGGGAAAGTGAGAATTTCAAGCTGTCAGTACAGAACCCATGTGGGATCACGACCTGAGCCAAGATCAAGAGTCAGACGCCCAACCTACTGGACCACCCATGCCCCCCAAGTTCTGATTTGTAGCATTTGGGATGTGCACTATAGGTTCTTACAAATGTGTGCAAAGCATCTGTAGTACACCACTGTAACCCTTGTCATTGGTTAAAGACTGCTCTGAATCAGGGAGCAGGGTCCACTTCCAGCAGGCTATATAGTCAGCAAAGTGAGCGTTAGAGGCCAGAGAGATGTAGTTGGTGGCATGGAAATGTGGTAACGGTAGGAGGAGAAGGGGAGGCTCCAACAGAAAATCCCCATGTTAATGATGACTAAAGTATGTACAACTTGTCAAAGGTCATGTCACTAATAATGGAAGAACTGAGATTCCAACACCAACTTAGCTGATACCGAAGCCCTCTTGTATCTGTGTATTGCCGCTTCTCCTAAAGCAAGTGGTATCTACAATGCATTAGTGAACAAAGAAAATTATATTGTATTATTTATGGTAGATTAAATTACCATAGCAACTAAATCTAAATAAGTAATGGCATAAAACGATAAATTGTTATCCCTGGGAATGAATTCAGGTTTTCTAGAAGGGCTGTCCTCTACCTAGTCACTTAAAGACCCTTTTTATTCTGTGACTCTGACATCCCATGGGGGTATTGTAGTTATCAGTACCCAGCCAGGGCCATTTCTTTAAAGCCACGGTTCCCATTCTATTGGAGAAACAACTCACATGGCCATATGTAACTGCAGGGATGGCTGAGAAAGAGTCCCTCACTGGGCAGCTGTTTCCCAGCTACAGCTATACAGGGTGATGCGAGGAACAGTTATTTGTCGCTGGAGCTCAGGCCTCAGGATAGAGTAAATGGTGAGACCAAAATAATTAATGGTGGAAAGTATGAAGGAGGAGATAGATTGAGAGTTCCAGGAGGGTAGAAAGCATGTCTACTTTGATCCTATGATATTCTTGGGCCTTGCATGGTATCTAACACATAGGAGTTAATGCACTTAGGGGTGCCTAAGTAGCTCAGTCAGTTAAGCGTTGATCTTGGTTTCACCTCAGGTCATGATCTTGCAGTTTAGTGAACTGAGCCACGCCGTGGGCTCTGCACTGACAGTGTGGAGCCTGCTTGGCATTCTCTCTCTCCTTGTTTCTCTGCCCTCCCCCACTCACGATGTCTCTGTGTCTCTCAAAAATAAATAAAATAAATAAAACACTAAAACTACAAATCTTTTTTTTAAAAAGGAGTTAATGCATTTAACATTTGTTGAATGAATGAAAGAAGGAATTTGGATTCTATGCTCTATGTAATGTGGAACCATTAAAGAGTTTGAGGAGAAGGGACAGAATCAGAACTGTAGTTTAGTAAGATAACTGACAATAACACCTGAAATTTATTTGAGAGGTTAACTACTGGAAGTAGAAAATAATTTACTTAGTTATATGTTACTAATTTCCATCTGTTGTGACTTTTTCTTTACAGAACATATAAATGTGGATTTATTTTATTTTTTTATTTTTTAAAATTTACATCCAAATTAGTTAGCATATAGTGAAACAATGATTTCGGGAGTAGATTCCTTAATATCCCTTACCCATTTAGCCCATCCCCGCTCCCACAACCCCTCCAGTAACCCTCAGTTTGTTCTCCATATTTATGAGTCTCTTCTGTTTTCTCCCCCTCCCTGTTTTTATATCATTTTTGTTTCCCTTCCCTTATGTTCCTCTGTTTTGTCTCTTAAAGTCCTCATATGAGTGAAGTCATATGATATTTGTCTTTCTCTGACCAACTAATATCACTTAGCATAATTTTTTTTTATTATACACCAATCTGGCCTCACCAGGGATTTAATAATCCATAAAACTCATAAGTGTTAGGTACAATGGCACTGGGACTGTGCAGTGCAATGCACTAGCCGCTAGCTACACGGGCTTTTTGAGCACTTGAATTATAGCTAGTCCAAAATGATGTTTAAGATGCTCTGAAGTATAAAATACACAACAGATTTGAAAAATCTAGTACAAAAACAAATGGTAAAAGTTATCATTAGTAATATTCTACGTATTGGTTAAATATTGAAAGAGTAACACCTTATATATATTACGTAAAATAACACATTATTGTAATTAATTTCACTTGTTTCTTTTAATTTTTTTTTAATGTGGCTACTAGAAAATTTTAAATTACATATATGACTTGGCATTTGTGGCTTGCGTTATATTTTATTAGACCGCACTGTTCTAGTAGATATCAATTTTGTATACCTATTTAGCAGTTTTCGTCCCAAAATAAGGCAAATCAATTGCAAAGTGAAGGTGCAAATGTTGCAAAAGATGCAGAAGTTAACTAACCCATCGGAAGTGGCAGTGAACTTCTTAGCTCACATGTAAAGCCTTACCAGTGTAGGATTCAGCAGAGTTGAACCAGCAGACCACAAAGGAAGAGAAAAGGAACAGGGACAACAATTCAAAGAAAGCAACTGAATATTACAGGAGGACCTTGAGAAAATGTATGAAGTCTTCAAATATTTTTTGCAAAACTAATAGTCATAAATAAACCACAAAGGTCAAATGAAAAAAGAATATCTCATCATACATCAAAAACAATAACCAATAAAGCTCATTCAAAGAATTCAAAGAATCAGTGGTGTTGCAAATGTAGTATAATTTTCCTAACTGTGAGATAGATTAGTTTCATAAGTTGTAGTTTTATTTTTAAGTAGAAAAACCCAAATTATCTGTTTTTCATTATTTACTACAAAATTTAGGGTCTGATTTTAAGTACATGCAAATTTATGTAAAATATTTAGATGGCTGGTTAATAAAAAGGAATCATAAAAATGTATATGTTTATCTTTATAAGATACATATATCTTAATATCTTACTGTTTAAAGTTTATTTATTTATTTTGAGAGAGAGAGAGCTGGGGAGAGGCAGAGAGAGAGGGAGAAAGAGAATCCCAAGCAGGCTCCACCCTGCCGGCAGAGAGCTCAATGCCGAACTTGAACTCACAAACCATAAGATCATGACCTGAAGAGTCAAATGCTTAACTAAGCCACCCAGGCACCCCTTAAATATCTTATTTTAGCTTAAACATAAATAACAGTATTTTGTTTTGTATGATTTGGGATTTCTTAACCAGTACGTGGCTGTGGGGCCCTGGTTTGTTGAGTATGGGTTCACTATTTAGAGTTCCATGTATCTATGTCACTTATCTCACTGCCTACAATTTTCACTTTTACTTTTTTAAAGCCAAGTGAGAACTGATAGATACCTGCTTTTCCAATCTTTTACAGTTAACACATCCACTACTAATTTCATAAAGACTTTTTTCAGGGTCTTACCTTCTTGCATTTTCCAAAGCATTTAACTTAGTTTTCATTGGAACAACGTTCCTTTTGCATTTGCATACCCATGTTTTATTAACAATCAATTTGACAGTATTTAAATTTCATAAGGACACTTATAACAGTATAATCAGGTTTGGGAACAAGTATGACAGATTTTCTTCGGGCCCACAACTCACCTGGAAGGAGAAGCATACAGGCACCATGAGCATTCGTTGTGCTCTGGCATCCCTTTGAAAATGTCCTTTTAGGGGGCCAGTTATCCCATAAATGACAAGATTTCCTCACTTGGAACATCTGGAAACAAATGGGAAGTATGGTATCTGGAAAGAACATGGAGAAACCAAATTCTAGCCCAGCTCTCCTGAAAGTACTCTGTACTAAATATATAAATATATATAAACCTCATAGAACACAAGCTTTTCGTTCTATGCTGCACATTATATTCTTGCTCTTTATGTCTACATAAAAATAGATCTTACAAAAAAAGTATGGAAACACACACACAGATCTGAAAATTCTCTCAGAGTCAGCCTGAAAAATAACTAATAAAAATATTTGCAGATGGGAATTTTTTATTTAATTTTGTAAATAAGAAAAATAACAAACAATATCTCCAGAGAAGAGGAAAACTCCCTGCATATGCATAGTAGATGCTAGGTGCTCAATAAATATGTGATGAATGACATACAG
Organism: Lynx canadensis; assembly: GCF_007474595.2. NCBI lineage: Eukaryota > Metazoa > Chordata > Mammalia > Carnivora > Felidae > Lynx > Lynx canadensis. The sequence goes on from NC_044303.2 coordinate 125,129,775, forward strand.
GCTGAAATATTTCTGCCAGTGCATACTAAATCAGCTCATTCTGATGTCAGTGATATTTATGCACAATCAAGAAACACACCAATATTAAGCTAGATTCTCCAAATGAATGTGTGTAGCAACCAAAGCGTGATAAAGGTTACCAAAGTTGTCATGGGATGAGTGAAATCATTGCAATACTTCTATCTGGGAAAGCATAGAACTAAAGGACTTGGAAATAGTACCTGAAGTTTTCAATGCACAAGCAACCTTCGAAGAGACACAAGACTCCTTTATGTCATTAAAGTAATCAGATTAAGGCACTTCAACATCAGGATCCAACAGTACCAAAACCAGAGCTAGAGTCCTACCATGCTTAAGATTGAGAAACTACAGTGGCAATCCCATGGGTTAAATTGTCCTTAAAGAAGACTTTGTATTAACATATTGCAGACAAAGAACATCCTTTGCAGTCAAGCATGTCCTTTGCTTATTTCTCTCTCCTCCCCTCTCTAAAAAAAAAAAAAAAAAAAAAAAAAAATCCATTTGTCAGTGCATAATGACAACCCAAATATTTACATAAAAGATCAAGGGCAAAATTCCTCAAAGCACCAAAAACTAGGCAAAAGACCAGTACTTGGGTTTCTCGGTGGTGGTGTGTGGTGAATGGACGAGGTCAGAGAAGTGGGGCTAGTTGATAGTGTTGCATTTGCTACAAATAAAGAGTTTTACTGGAATCCTCTTCTACTTTGCTACTATGGCCTAACTTTAAAATTAGAACGATTTTGAAAGGCTAATTACGGGTAACTCTGTGTGTGTGTGTGTGTGTGTGTGTGTGTACACAATTTTAAGGTTTTTCTGTCTAAATAGGAAAGAGGACAGTTTATCCTTTCAATTTGGGATTTGGTGGGTGTGGCAATCTGGGAAGATCTGGGAAACAACTGGTGTTTAGTTTGGATGATACACCTGGCTACCATTAAAAGAGCATATAATTATAGCCTAAATGTAGACTTTAAATTTTAACAGATTTATCTAAACTTTCAAAATTTGTACCGTTGAATGTAACTATCTAAAACCATGCTATGGCAGATGTTGCAGTAGTATTCAAAACTGGGCTAATTTACACTGCCATTTTAAAAATCCCTCCAATATCACCACACTCCTAAGTTAACGTTTATACTCGGGAATGGGGCTTTCATTTTTTCTAGTTTGGAGAAGTCAAATGAATTGTTTTGTAGACAGTTCAGACTTCTAATTCTATGAAGACTGACAAGACAGCGCTCTACTTTGTATTAGTGAGGAACCCTCTCCCTTCCATCCCCCCACGCTATGTTTTAATTAACGTTTCACAAAAGAAATATAGAGGTGCAGGTCCCGGGTTGTGGGACGTTTCCCCTCACAAACATGCTCGAGGAAAAGAAGGGAGGGGAGAAATAAACGTCACACAGAAGATCTACTCGCCAGAAGAAAGGTAGAAAATCATTAACATGTAAATGGTACTTTTTCCATTCCAAGTCACCTTATCGCCGAGACTGCCCCAGGGACTGGAAGGGTTCGGAACGCCAAGTTAGGCAACTTGGGGACTGCAGGGGTCGGGGCGGAGGGAACCCAGACCGTGGCCAGACCCTCCTTGGAAGGACGTGCTGCTAGAGGCATCGGATTTAGAGGCGGGGCGGGGCGGGGCAGGGCCGGGGTGGGGGGGGGACGGGGGGGAGAAGGAGGGACTGGCCGAGGATGATATTATCGAGCACTTTCCTGCACAGCCTAGCTTCCTTCCCCAAACTCGCTCTATGTGGTCCCGTAAACCGCTGCCTTTCCCCAAAACAGCGGAAGAAAAAATAAAGATGTATAAGGGGACACCCGCCCTCCGTGTCTCTCTCTAGGTGAGAGGGGTATCCCAAATCGGTGATGTCAAGTCGTGAACAAGATATTCCAGGAAACGCTGAAGTTTTATTTGTAGTTCGTGTTGCGGGGGGTGGGGGAGGAGGACAAAGGAAGAGAAAAACGTTTAAAAAAAAAAAAAAAAACGTATTCTTTTTGGTCCGCGGCTGCACGTCTGCTGAAAATTGAGTTTCTTTCGCTTTCCATCAAGCCGAGAACCCTGGCCGCCACCTGCGCGTCCCGCGCGGGGTGGGGGAGGGGGTTGGTCCTCGCCCGGGTTCCCCGACGACCACTGCAAAGGGCAGCGAGAATGACAAACCGCAAACTGTCTCGCCGGCATTCCCTTCAACGCACCACACACCTAAGTTCTAATTGAAACTCCCGTTGGCCGACCTCCCACCGAGCCAGGCCGAGATTGCGGCAGAGAGGAAGCTGCGCGCTGCCGCCACGGAGGCTCCTCCTCTCGCCGGTACAGCCCGGGACTACCTGGCGGCTCGGGCAGGGGCGGGGGTTGGGTGCAGCACGCAAAGCTCAGGGCACTGTCGAGACTGCAACGTTCCAGCCCACTTCGCAGGCCAGCGCGGGACGCCGGGCGCACTGCCTATTCCTTCCACCTGCTCCATGCCGTACCCTCCCCCTTCCCTGGCCGTGCCCGGTGAGCCTGCCAGACCGTCCAGGCCAAGCACCCGGCGGGCCGTGCTCACGCAGTTGGCGCAGGCGGCCCTACGCTAGCGGCGCAGCGCCCGCCGGTCCGCCCGCCCCCTGCACTCTCCCCGCCCCCTCCCTCCCTCGCAGGGGCCGAGCGAATGTAGCCCGCGAGAGAAAATGGCGGCGGCGGCGGGGAATCGCGCCTCGTCGTCGGGATTCCCGGGCGCCCGGGCGGCGAGCCCCGAGGCGGGTGGCGGTGGAGGTGCTCTCAAGGCTAGCAGCGCGCCCGCAGCAGCCGCGGGGCTACTTCGGGAGGCGGGCAGCGGGGGCCGCGAGCGGGCTGACTGGCGGCGGCGGCAGCTGCGCAAAGTGCGGAGTGTGGAGCTGGACCAGCTGCCGGAGCCGCCGCTCTTCCTCGCCGCCTCACCGCCGTCCTCCTCCACTTCCCCGTCGCCGGAGCCCTCGGACACAGCGGCGGGCGGGAGCGGTTTCCAGCCTGTGGCCGTGCCGCAACCCCACGGAGTCGCGAGCCGTGGCGGCGCCCACCCTCCGGAGCCCGCGGCCGCACCGGACAGCGGCGCTCCGAGCCCCGCGGGGGCCGAGTCCGGGGAGAAGCGGACGACCGCCGCCGAGCCGCCTCCTGCAGCGGCCCCAGCCTGGTGAGCTGCGCGGCCGGGGATGCGGCGGGGACTTGGGGGGCGGGCGAGGGCAATGAATGAACCCCGGACACCGCGCACTGCGTCCCGGCGCTCAGCGCAGCTAAGCTGCGCGCCGCTCGCCGGGATCTGAGCCTTCGGGCACCCCCTTTGACCCCTCCGGCGTCGGGCGGCGCCCCGGACCTGGCCTGCGGGACGAAACGGGGGCCCGGGGCGGGGACGTGCCGGAGAGTTTGTTATTGTTTGTAGACATGTGACAGGCGTGCGAGCCGCGCTGCAGGGACCCGTTGAGATAAGGTGTGGGGCCCCGGGCTGGCTTTGTGGGGCTCCGGAATCGGGACTCTTGGAGGACCCCCGGCGTGGGACCCTGGCGTTGCCCTCGGGGCTGGGCTGGGGGGCGGGCAGGAGCCTGTTGGCGGCGCCCCCAGACGAGAGTCCCGGGATCTCTGGGGTGAGGCCAGAGCCTGCAAACAAGCGGTGGTCAAAAAAAGGGGCGGGGTGGGTGGGAAGCCCAGCCCGAGGCCGGGTGGGGGGCCCGGGACGGAGGAGAACGCGGTGAGGTCCTCCCGGCCTTGACAGGCAAGGGACCCTTAGCAGGTACCCGGGGCCCGGCCCGGACGGAGGCAGAACGACCACAGGGGCTCCTGGTGGAAGGCGCTGTAACGCCTGTCAAAGCGTTGTGGGCGGGCAGACTGCACACTCGGGGACTTGTAATATTTTTGGAGTTGGTTTTTCTCATTGCGTCCCTCAAGGGGCTCCACATGTTCTTGGGAATGCGGACAGCGCCACTGAGACTTGAGTGACTTCTGTTTGGAGTTTGAAATTGGCCTTTGAAGTTTGCATTTGGCGGAGTGGTGTAAGAGCCAGGACCGGATGTGTCAGCCATTCAGTTTCAAAGCAGTGGTGACTGCTCCCCGCAGCCTCTCTGGCGTGGCTGGGGACCGCGGCTCGGGTGCGGTGCTTCCTGCTCGGTGCAGCTGCGCGGGCCGCCCGCCTGACTGAGGGATTCCAGGGGTCACAGTGCGGTGGGCTTCGGCTCACATAGTCCTGTAGTGCCAATGCATTACGGTATGTGTAAGGTAACAGACTAGACGTTCCTGGCCTGACCCTTTCTTTGGCTACTGGAAATCTTTATGTTAAAGGAAATTATTTTAAGTGTGACAGCCATAATCCATGTTTTTAGAAAATCTGACTAGTGTTTGCACAGCACAGTCTTGATGAGTATTTTGAGTTGCTGGAAATGTTTTTGTGATAGTTACCCATTGCCCTGTAGTTTCCTGACCTTTATTCTGAGTATGTTAAAGACTGTTTTAGATTTTTTTCCTTGTGAGACGAATCTGACAGTAGGAATCCTTGGTTTCGGTTATCTAAAGTTCTTTGGCACTTTTTTGAGCTTGATTATTTATTTAAAGCCACAGTTCATTTATTACCAGGAAGTCGCGCCCCCCCCCCCCAAAATTACCCTAAAAATTATGGTCAACACTGTGCCATGGCAATCTTGAAAGGAGATGGCTGTGATAGTTTTCTGCGTGCACTTGTAAATATAACTTAGTTTTACGAGAATTAAGTTCCTCTACACTTTCCTGCTTCCGTGCAGATTGGAGTAAAAAGTCAGTAGGATAATTCTTTGAAGGCAGTTGATACTACAAATGAGCTCCAGATAAAAATATTAAACCTTAAATTTGAGAAGTTAATTTTATCTGTTCTGACGAAAGCAACTTTTGAATACAGTAAATAATTTAGTACCAGCATTCTAGTCATTAAAGAGCTATGAATATAGAAGAGCAACCACTGTAAAAAATAATGTGTAGAAGTTGTTTAGTGTTGTCTCCACACAAAATAAGAGGACTAAGATGGAGGCAGGTAGAATTCAGAAACGGTAATTTATGCTTAATTTTTGCATTTCATAACGTAGGTATTTTCCCCCTCTTTGTTTAAGGAGTGGATTATAATTGTGCAATGTGTGAAATAATGGGCTAATCAGCATAATCACTTTTTAAAAATGAATTTCACTAGCCAGAATGCTGTTTGTTCACCCTAAGTCATCCCTGCAAATTTCATTTACACCAAAATGTTGATTCCCTAAACTTTTGAAATATAGTGATTTTTCCTTTCAATTTCCTTCTCAGTGGGATTGAAATTCATTTGCATTTGTTGGTATAAATACTTTGAGTATAAAGAGTTCATTGAACTCTACATTTTACTTTTTTGACAGTTTCATTTGTACTTTCTGGAGGAAAATTTAGCCTTGAGATTTTGAAATATTTTTATGTTTTAGTAGTAGTAAGGGTCTGGAGACCCCTTCTGTCTAAAGACCTATTGTATGTTTTAAAGAGAATCCTATGATTTTTAATTTCAGAATTTCCTTCAGGTTTTTGACCTTTGGATGTAGAAACTGGAAATGTAGAAAATATATTTGTGCAGTATAAATTATGTAAGTTATACTCATATTAAAAATAGAAAAGTTTACGTCTGACCCTCTCCTTTAGGGTAATAATTGAAACCATGAAAGTTTTGTGCCTGAAAGTGGCACGCAAAGGTTTGGGATTTTAACTTACATTACAGAATTAGGAACTTTTTCTTCCTATTTATTGTCTTTGAAGAAAAATTGCAGTGTTATCCTCCATTGAACAGGCTGTTGTGAGTTTGGTAGTTATAATTACTCTATCCTATTTTTGTAGCTGAAAAAACCCTAACTATCAATTTGCTGGCCCCATGAAAGAACAAGATATGCTGTACTTGTTAATGTTAGTTTTTGTTAAAACTAAAGCTATTTCATAGGCTGCTTTTATATCCTCATATAGCCCTCAGCTTTCACTTCCTTTTAGAAGCTACTGGGTTAAAAATATAATTTAGTGATTTTTTTTACTAGAGGAGATACAGGAACATTATTACCTAAAAATAAGTTTTAAAAAATTAAGTTGACGATTTTACAAAACAGTAGAGGGAGTTACATAAGCTAACATATGTGAATTTGTAACTTTTGTAGTTATGAATTATCTCCAAACTCTCTATTAAATCAAGTAAGAAAATTAATGCATTCTTCAAAGATTATCCTTATTAAATGTAATTCTGAAAGAAAAATATCAGTTATAGTTGTTGCCAACTTTTGTTTTCTTTTCATATCTGATTTTGGCAGGGGTAACTGGTTAACCAACATTCCTTAATGTATGATTTCCAATACTCTTTAATAACTCCATTTTGTTAGATACAAAAACCAGGAAGTAGCCCTGTTCATTGGTACTGTTTCACCTCCTCATAGTGCCTCAAGTCTATGTTGCTTGTCTTAGAAAAACGGTCATTGACTTACTGACTTGAAGATTTCAAAATATAGAAAGAAAGGAGTGTTCTTTGTTTTCATCGAGTGCAAAATAACCAGCTACAGCTTGCCTAGGCTGTCTGCTCATCAGTCCTTGACACTGGCTGTGAACATTCCAGAAGAAATAATGGGGTGGCAAGGCAGTTAATGGTGAATGGATTCCCCTGAGGGAAAATATGAGGCATTCAGAAGTGCTCTGAGTTAGAAAGCACGATTTTGCATTTGTAACCCATTTTCTTGGGTTGAGGGGCCTTTCTCTATAAAGGCAGTAGAAAAACGTGGTATGGAAAAGTAATAGTCTCCAGAGGCTGCTTAGGAACTATAGTATATTGCGCCTCTAACCTTGGTAATGTTTTGATTATATCACATACCAAGTATAGTCCTTAGACTTGGTGGTTTTCCTCAATCCTGGCCTCTTTTTATATCCTAAGCCAAAAGTTAGAGCTACTTAAAAATGTGAATGGGTAGAAGATAAATGTAAGCAAATGTTCAGTATTAGGAATAGATCCACATTGTCTCTAACAAATAATTGAAGAACATTTTTAACATGAAAGAAGTAATCAGGAACAGAATTAAAGTAAATGGTTTGTTGCAAAACAGTGAGATTAGCCAGGTGATATGTAAGAGGATTTTAGCTATGGCTAAAACATGTTCATTGAGCATACAGATATGTTTGGATTCATTTTATGTAGTCACCTTTCTTCCCTTCTGTGGGTCAGACAAGTTACAGCCCTCCAAGGCTTTGTAATTTCTGTTTTCAAGAGGTGGAAACTTATAGGTGATGCTAAAGCCCTTTGATCCCATAACTAGAAGACAGAGCTCCGTCAGTCTGACTCCACAGTTAATTTCTTTCCACCATCTATGCTGCTTTTATTTTTTCAAATTAATAATTAAATTAATTGATAATTTTTAACGAGGAAGTTACTCTGCAGGAGTCATAGTAAATATAATAGGTCTCCACTGAGTGCCATTGCCAATGTATTTGTCTCTTTATATGTATATACTGCATAGTTTTCTGTAACCTGGCCTTGTATATGTAATATAAGTAGACTGTACTAGATCACCTTATTGTGTTAGGCACGAAAAATAATTGATTCATGTTGAGTTTTTCTTAGATTTCTTGATTTGTGCTGTATTAAATCGGAAGTGGAGGGAAGTGAAGCTGAAATTAAAATCACTCATTTATCTAAATCATCATACATGGAGAGAAACTTCCTGTCTAGCTGGACCTTGCTCCTTTGTTGTTGTTCTTTTTTTATTTCATTCATCCAACATTTAAGAATCTCTACAAGATGATAGTCTTTGTATTAGAGAAAAAGATCATTAATGCATGGTCTCTGTTTCTCTTGGTGGGTTCTAGTATGCATGTGTTAGCAGTACCATGTTAAGTGCTTTAAGAGAGATGTGAATTCAGAGAGACACCCAGATTAAAAATTAGTGTTCTGAATCTCATCCACAGCATTCCACACTGTATTCATGCAGTGAATATGATGGTACCTCCCTAACTTTCTCAGGAATTAGTTGGCCTTCCAGATTAGTAGTTAAGGGTGGTAGCTTTGTTTTACTTTCTGCAGGGCATTTGGTCTTTTTCCCCTTTCTTAGGACAGGTATATGCTGTAGTTTTTCCATTTCTACAGTAATGGAAAAAGGAAATCTAGATACAGATGAGTTTCAAACTGTTTCTGCCTATACTCTTAAGAGGAATATATACAGAACTACAAGTTCAGATGTGATTTTTTTTCTTGAAAGAGAAGATGGGGGTATGGGGAACAAGAAACTCAATATATGCCAATGGTGCTTTTAAAGTTTAGTCTTAATTATTAGTAACAGCAACTCTGCTAGTTAAGAAAACAATATTGGGAAATGTAAATTATGCTCTATGGCATAAGATAATCAAGAAAATATCCTTGTCTTTATATACTCTATGGCATATCACAGTTGGTTTAGGTATGTTTGGTATGGAAGGGAGTTTTATTAGTGACGGAGTCCTTTGGAATACCAGTCTGGTTAGTTTAGTTTAATAGATTGACATGTCATAGAGTGCCAAGAACTGTTAAGTTCTTAATAACCACCAAGCATATATTTCTGAGAGTACAGTCTGTCACCTGGAAATCATTAATGAGGCCATCAGACCTCTTGAAGAATGGAGGAAGTCCCTGGAGCTTCCACAGTGCTGTAGTTAGTGCATTAACTAAGTTTATCACATGAAATATATTGAGTGTATGTGGAGTAAGGAGAGAGTAGACACTGGGTGGAGACTTTACTCTTGACAAATGGACGTGATCATTACTTTTTTGTTGTTGCCTAAATAAGTCATTTAACTGATATATTATCAAATAACCTTCAAACTGGTCTAACAGCATTCTGAATAGTAAATATCAGTTGTTAACAAATGCGGAACTCTGTCTTATTATTTATACCATTGCCCAGTACCTAGACTAGTGTCTGCTACCCATGAATGTTAGGTGCCCATAAATGTTAGGATGGATTAATTTTCTCAAAGTGGTTATTTTTAAATTAGTGTATCTGAAGATTACAATAATTTACTTTGATGTGATTTTAATCATGGTCTAGCTTAACGCAAGTTTTGAAGTCAAGAACTGTCTCTTAGGCTTGATATTTAGTAGCAATAGTTGGTGTTTAGCAATCACTGACCATATTGATTGATTTCATATTATGTATAACAAAATAATTAGTTTAACAGCTCAGTGTAGTTGCAAAGTAATTAGAGCCATGCTCAAAGTATCAAATAGTGAGAAAATGAGTTTCTGATATTTCAAGTGGCTAGTTATTTGGACTGATGGGTAATCCTCCTGATTATCTTCTTCACCCTGACAGTTCTTGCTTGGTGGCCCATCATCACTCTCTTGAACATTAATATTAGAAGATCTTCAGGTTGATCCTAGGGCTTCTCTCATTTTGTCTTCTCCATCCCTACCCTCATTAATGCCTTGAGATCAATTATTGACTGTTCACAAATGATTGCCGAATTTCCTAACCATGACTTCTCCTGAACTCCAGACTTAACATCTAACTGTCTGTGTAACAGAGCCATACTCAGATATCTAAAATCAAATTCAGGACTTTCCCTATACCTTGTTCTACTAATACGTTCTTGGCTTATGGAATGGCAGAACCAGAACCTAGGAGTTACCCTTGACAGCTCCTTGTGTACAGTCCACCATCAGAGGCTGAGGATTTGACTGTTACCACATCCTTAAGCCAGGTTTCCATGATCCCTTATTTAGACTAATGTAGTAGCTTCCTGACTTGCCCCTGTATCCTGCTTTCTCCCTTCTAATCTGTTCTCCTTATTATATGGCCAGAGTGATTATTTTATTTTTATTTTTATTTTATTTTATTTTATCTTATTTTATTTTATTTTATCTTATCTTATCTTATCTTATCTTATCTTATCTTATCTTATTTTATTTTATTTTATTTTATTTTAGTAGGCTCCATGCCCAGTGTGGAGCCCAATGCAGAACTTGAACTCAGGACCTTGAGATCAAGACTGGCTGAGATCAAGACTCACGCCCTTAACTGACTGAGCCACCCAGGTGCCCACAGAGTGATGACTTTAAAATGTTAATCTGATTATAACAATTTTCCTCTAGAAAAGTAAATAAGATTAAATATAAAAACTCTCAGAAGCTTTCTATTTGGTTAAAAACAGAGAATCCTTAACATGCTCTATCCAGTCCCTGCCCTGTCTGGCCCTGCGCCTCTCCAGGCTGTCTCAGATCACACTTGCCCTTGTTCTTTGCTGGCTTGCCTTCTTTCATTTCCTCAAACTCAGCATTCCACCTCTCGCCATAGGGCTTTGGCATGTACTGCATGCTCCCTCTGCCGGGAACACTCTTCCCCAGTTCCAAGTCAGTACTTCCTTGTTCAAACCTTAGCTCACTGATACTTCCTCAGGGAAGCTTTTCTTCCCTGGTCTCTCAGACTGGCTTGTAGCACAGTGTCTCTCTACTGTCAATGTTGTGATTTTACATTTGTTATCTCATTTGATGAATTGCTGCCTTCTCCGGAAGATTATAAGACCTGTGTGGGCAGTGCCTGTGCCTGGATGGGGACCTGGCACCTAGCAAATGCCTGGCCCAGAGTAGACCCCCAGAGTAAATATTTGTGGAATAAATGAGTGAGGATAATAATGGCAAGTTTAACCTAGTGGATCATCTGTTTGTCGCCTTGGGTCACAGTACCCTTGGACCTAGCTGAGACACGAATAAACAGCAAAAGCCTAGATGATTGTTGTTTCCAAGTTCTCAGTTTGTGATAGATTCATTGGGAGGTATATGGGCTATTAGACATGCCAAGTGCCTTGACTGAGGTAGAACAGCTTAATGTAGCGTGGGGGAAATAGCTATATAGTAGTCCCTTACCCCCTTTCCCATGGTTTCACTTTCCGAGGTTTCAGTCGGCCGACCGCAGTCTGATGATCCTCCTTCCATCTTCTGACACTGTCATCACAAATTCAGTAGTGCTACCCCTTCCCCACTCATGCTCTGTCTCTCTCTCTCTTTCTCTCAAAAATAAAGAAAAACATTAAAAAAATTTTTTAAAAGGGTGGGGGGGGCCTTGGATGGTTCAGTCAGTGGGTTAAGCATCCAAACTTGGCTCAGGTTATGATCTCACGGTTCATGTGTTCAAGTCCCGCGTTGGGCTCTGTGCTGACAGCTCAGAGCCTGGAGCCTGCTTCACATTCTGTGTCTGTGTGTCTGTCTCTGTCTCTCTTTCTCACTCTCTCTTCCTCCCTCCACCCCCCACTCATGCTCCCTCTCTCAAAACTAAATAAAAACGTTAAAAATTTTTTTAAAAAAAGTTCATTAGTAGCTTAACACTACGTCTCCAAGTCTACATCATTCACCTCACTTCATCTCATCAGATGGGCATTTTATCATGTTACATCATCACAAGAAGGGTGAGTACAGTACAATAAGACTTGGAGAGAAAGTGACCACGTTCACATAACTTTTATAAAATTATATTGTAATAATTGTTCTATCAGTTACTGTTACTCTTACAGTGCCTAATTTATAAATTTATCGTAGGTATGTACATATAGGAAAAAACATAATTTATATAGGGTTCGGTACTATCTCTGGTTTTAGACATCCACTGGGGGTCTTGGAATGTGTTCCTAGTGGATAAGGGGAGACTGCTTTACTGCATGGTAATCTGTTGTAGGTAAGAAGAGCTTACTGTGTGTATGTAATTCTTTTGCACTTACTAGGGTACTGAAAATGTGTGTGTATGCATATTTATGTATATATGAATAAATATACACATAAAGGTGCCACGCATTAATATAATGATTCCTTTTTTTTCAAGTTCTCAAAATGTTATGTAAACTTAAGATATCGTTTTAAGGTTCTTGTCCCAATGTATTCATATGAATAAATATACTCATAAAGATGTTATTCATTAATGTAATTGTTCCTTTTTCACAAACTAGTAATATAATGTAAACTTAAAATACCATTTCCAGGATTCTTGTCCCAATATAACCCGACTTCATGTAAAATTTATTAAACTGTTTTTGATAGTAATTCAACTTGTAGTAAATAGAAGTTCACATTTGCACTAAAGAGATTTGCTAGGCAAATACTGTATGAGATTTCAGGAACCAAGAGCCCACGTAACAGAAAACATTTTAAAGTTTACTGATGGTAACTAAACCCAGCAGCCTCCCTTATCTAGAACATGGTTTAGCACTAAGATGTAGGGAAAAAAGGCTCTCAGCCGCCAAAGAGCCTGTAACGAAATCTGTCCTTTGAAGTTCTTTGATTTTACACTTATGAGAGTTCCAAGGGCATTGGCTCAGGATTCACAGACACTTACTTAAGATATTCTTGTTTTCTTGTCCATTTGGTGTCCCTAAAACACAGCAATCAAAAGCAGCCAATCAGAAGGACTAGGAGTATGAGGGACAGGTTCCCTGATGGCAGCAATACTGGCAGAGAGATTTTGACAGCCAGAGAGGAGAGAGGGAGGGAGAGGAGGATGTCACAGCATTGCTGTTGGGGGACACCTGGTGTGGGAACATTCTGTTCCACATACCTGGATAGCTTCTCAGATTATGAATTTTTTGAATGACAAAACTTTCCACATTACTTCTTGAGCACCAATTTCCTTATTTGTAGAATGACTATGAAGAAGATTGTTTTTTATAATGGCGAGTGTGGCTCATCATAACAAAGTTGTGGTGTTTCTTTCTATTCAGCGAATGGAAATTAGAATGTTTATAATATATTGAGTAAGATTTTCATTCAAGATAGTTGTAGCAAGTATTTTGATCCTTAAAGTGGTAAGCTTCTAAATTATCTAGAATAGGTAGTTACATAGCCCTGATGATACTAAATAATTGAATTGTATGCCACTCATTAGAAATGTCGTGTGGATTGTCTCTGTGGGAAAATCTTTTTTGTTCTATTTGTTGGCTTGAATCATATTCTACCCTGCAGTTTCTTTACGATACTTCTTAATCACTACCACTAGGGATATATCCTGACCTTTCTCCTAGTTAGACTGTGAAGAGTGAAGCAGTAAGCTCTGACTTTTTAACACTGATCAAGTTACTTAATGACTGCAAGGTTTTTGGTTTAATTACTTGGAAAAGTCTGTATGCTTTAAGGTGATAAGTGTTTTGAAACAGACATTCACATTTCTTCCTTTTTTCTCCTTCGAGGTTAATTGGCTGCATCTCTTTATCTTCTGGATTTCTATTAATATTCTTAAATTCTGCTTGGGTAGTAAATAAGATAATTTTAATTGAAACTTAGATTTTATAAAAGATGTGACAGACTAATGTAGATATTAATATTCCTGAAAAGTTTTAGGTTTTTTAATCTAAATTTATTTTGAATTATGAAAATATGTTTCAATCTTCTGATACAATGACGTCTCCGTGCTGTTTTATGAGGTCCTAATAATGTTTTTGGGATTCAGAACTTATAGAATTAAACTTCATTACTAAAATGATTGGACAGCCCTTTTGAAAGCAATAGAACAATTTTTTTAATTTGTATCTTTATCATTTAACAAAAAGGACTGTACATTGGAGACTACAAAATTTTCTTTTTTCTTTTTTTTTAGATTTTTTTTTAACATTCATTTTTGAGAGGGTGTGAACAGGGCAGGGGCAGAGAGAGAGGGAGACATAGAATCCAAAGCAGGCTCCAGGCTCTGAGCTGTCACCACAGAGCCTGACGTGAGGCTTGAACTCACGAGCTGTGAGATCATGACCCGAGCGGAAGTTAGACGCTTAACCGACTGAGCCACCCAGGCGCCCCATAAATTTGCCTTTTTCTTGACAGTATTTTGTTAGTTGTGTTGATAAACATGGAGCTATCTTTTTCGTTTTTTTTAATGTTTATTTATTTTTGACAGAAACCAAGTGTAAGCAGGGAAGGGGCAGAGAGAGAGAGGGGGAGACACAGAATCTGAAGCAGGCTGCAGGGTCTAAGCTGTCAGCACAGAGCCCAATGTAGGGCTCAAACTCACTAACTGAGAGATCATGACCTGAGCCGAAGTCAGTCACTTAACTGACTGAGCCACCCAGGCGTCCCTGAGCTATCTTTTTAATGACTGAATAATATTCTGTTATATGAATGTCTCATTAGCCAGTTTTCTATTTTTTTCTCAGTTTCCTGTTTTTAGACATTTATATTGTTTGTGTTTGGATTGTTATATTAACCTTTAGTGACTGCCATCGTATATGCATTTTTATGTATTAGAGAATTTATTTCTATAAAAGAAATATTCAGAAGTGGAATTGCTGAGTCAAAGGACATGGATATTTAAAATTTGATTGTATAGCTGAATTGCATCATCAAACATTGTACCAGTTTATATTTATTTCTGTTTATTTCACAGTATGTGAGAGTGCCCGTGGCCCCACATTTTGGCTATCATTGGACATCATCCATCTTTCATTTTTTGCCAGTCTGGATGAAAGATGGTTTCTTATTTTAATTTGCATTTTTTAGCTTTTTAACATCATTTTACAACTTGCCATATTTATTATGGACAAGCTGTCATAATAATTTATTGGACAAGTTGTCATATTTATTAACAGTTTCATATTTCTTTGGTATATTTTCTTTCATACATGGGTAAGAACTGTTTATTTTTTCCTGTTGGTTTGTGATCACCCTTTGTATGTTAGAATAGCTCTGACATGTATTGCATTTGTTTTCCTCCACTTTTGTGTTGTGTTATGAATTTCAGTTAAGAGTGTTTTTCCACAAAGAAAGTTTAATTGTCTTTTCAGATTTCAGTTTTTTCTTTTCATTATTTTTGCATTTAGGTCTTATAGCATGGCCTTCTAGAGATGCAGTGCTGTGTAGTACTGAAGAGTGCAGATGCATGAATTATAGTCAGAGTGTCACCACTGCCAGGTAGTGTAACTGGGCAGTTACTTACCTTCTTTGCATTTCACTTTTCTTAACTGTAAGATGAAGATACCATTTCATAGTTATAATGAGGACTGAGTGTTTATATAGCTCTTCAGACAGTGAGTGCTTGGTGCACAGTAAACACCATATAAGTAATGGTTCTTACTATTCCCTATTGTAAAGTTATACAAATTCACCAGCATTTTCTAATATTTTTATGTATTTAAAAAAAAAAAACACTTTAACTTCTGATCCATCTGAAGTTGTAAGGAATGGTACAGGGTCTAACTTCATTGTCTCCAAATGACTAACTAGGTGTCCCAGCACTGTTTACTGATTAAAAGTATTCCCTTTATCACATACTAAATTCTCAGATATTTGGAAGTTCCCAGATACATTTCTTTATTCCAGATCTTTTTCTTGCACTAAGGGCCTAAACTCCTAAATAGCCACATTTCAAGATTAAAAGAAAGACATTAACTAGAGAGAAAGGATATATCAGGAGATTATTAACTATATCTTTGCTGACTCATTCTTATTGATTTTGGTCCCTGAAATGTCTTGGCTTCATTGACAGAACCCTGCATCCTACTGCCTCTGGGATAGTTTCTCTAGAAGGTGCAGCTCCGGCAGGTGCTGTAGCCCTGTGTCCACACTGAATCCCTGTCACCCTGCCCCCCAGCTTCTCTATCCTCTCCCTCAGTTCTCCTGCTTGTTTTGGGTGCCTGTTGGTAACTCCTGCCATCGTCTCCCTCATTGCTGTGCTCTTATTCTTCTGGCTTTCTTATCCTCAGCATCCAAGCAGGCTCCAGTTGTACTGTTGCCAGTTCCCTGCTAGCCTTGGAATTCACCCTACGGCTGCTAATCCAGGGTCACATTATTGTCACCTCATCCCGATCTTGCAAAGCCTCCTTCCTAACCAGCCTCCTGCTTTTAGACATGTCTTCCTGTCTTTTCCCTACACTGTAGTTAGAGTGAGGCTTCTACAGTGAGGGTATGACCCTGACACTTCTGTCCACGGAACTTTCCTTCATCCTCAGAATAAAGTCCAGACTCCTTAATCTAGCTCAGAAGCCCCTGGTGACCAGGTCTGCTCCCCTCTTAGCTCCCCCTTTCAGGATACCGTCTTTATTTTCAATGTGCTGTTTCCTCCATCTGGAATACTCCTCATCTCCACTGTGAAATGGTTTTCAATATGTTTTTACTCCCTTTGCAATAATGAATTACTGGTATTCTACTAAATGTAAGTGTGGCTTTTTGCAGAAGTCAATACTGTATTGTGAATTCTGCTGAACTCTGATTTAAAGTTCCTCAGTATCTGAATTAGATTTGCCGCTTTTAAACCTCTTCAGTTTTTCCTCTGTGATTGCGTATGTAGTCATGTCTTAACTGAACAACGGTGTTTACAAAGAGTTGTTTGTAAAGTGTACGTTATTATAAAGTGAGTCGGATTTTTCAGGTTATGTGAAAATTTCATAGGTGCAATGTTGGGAGAATATTTTGGTGCCACACAATGTATTGCTGTCTTTGGGAATAATCCAAGACCATCTCCCATAGGAGAACAAACATGCTGAAATGCTGCAATCACAGGGCTTGACTGTGTCCTGGGCACATCATCACAAGGTTTATATCAGCTGCCTGGCCTCCTCAGGCAAGGTCCCAGGAAGCCAATGGGCTATAGGAAGACAGGCCTGTCAGATGTGGGGTCATTTCAAATATCTTTTTGTCTAGTCTTTGCATACTCTTTCCAGAAAAACCAAAGGCTAGAGTAGTAAACATGCCAGGGTGAATGTCCATTACCAGTGCTGTCATCCCCCCTTACACCGCCACCATCCGTGCCTTTAAGAGCACTCTGAGTGACTTCTGTGAACCAGGCTCCAAGGTGCTAGGGACCCAAGAGGGATGATGCGTGTAAAGGAGTTTAACAAGGTAACAGTCTACTGATGACAAGGGTTGTGCAGCTCTTAGTCATCTGGGAGTGAGACTGGTGTAGGGAGGGTTTTCAGGGAAATGGGAGGTCCATGCCAAGTTCTGAAGAATGCAGAGTTGTGAAACAGGTGAAAGGAGCTTACAGGGAGACTTCATGAGGTGCAGGGGGAACAGACACAGGCCCTCTGCTGATAAGTGAACTGCAAGTATAGTTCAAATAGCTCTAAATGGGTGGAGAGTAGAGTGTACATGGGGCTCAGGAACCAACCTGTGGACAAGATTTCTGTCTCTGCCCAGAGAGCCGTGCAGAGCTCTCTGCTTCATTATTGCTCCCACTGGTCAATCCTTAGATCTCTGTGCTTAGGGCAAAATAAAAAGCTTTTGTAGTTTTACAGGTAACCACAGTGTGCTAGGAAGTGGAACAGGAGGCCCAAAGAAGGAGTTACATCAGAGCTGGTGCAAGGTAGTCTGCAGCCACAAGTCTTTCTGGAAGCTACGACTCTTGCATGGCCAGCAGCTCCCACAGTTGCAGAGGTCCACAGATTGGGAGGTGTTTACCTGCAAAACAAATTCCATCCACTTTGAACCTGAATGTGGTTTTGGAACTGCACTACACTGGGCTGTAGTGATTAGGAACCTGGGCCCTAAGAGTCAGACTTGCTAGCCACTTAATACCGTTGGACTCAGGGAAAGTCACTTAACTTCTCTGACCCTCATATTTCTCCCGTCAAAAATGGTGTGAGTGGGGTGATGAGATGAAATAATAAAGCATGATTCTTGACCCAGTAAAGTACTCAGTAGGGGCGCCTGGGTGACTCAGTCAGTTAAGAATCCGACTTTGGCTCAGGTCATGATCTCACAGCCTGTGAGCTCAAGGCACACGTCAGGCTTAATTCTGACCGCTCAGAGCGTAGAGCCTGCTTTGGATTGTGTCTGTCTGTCTTGTCTCTCTTTCGGCCCCTTCCCCATTTGTGCTCTTTCTCAAAATAAATAAAAGTAAACATTAAAAAAAATTTTTTAAGTACTCATTAACTGTCAGTAATATCACTGCAAATAACTATGAAGACCAGTTAAAACTTTGTACAAATGAAGATGAGGTTAAGACACTCAAGGTTACCTTACTAATTACCATTAGTTTAGGAAAGGTAATGTATATAGATTATGTGTCATCTTGAGAGGAATTTATTTTTTATTATTTTGAAATTATTTACTAGAATAATGGAAAACACAACTTTCAGAATTATGTGATATGGGATAAAGCATATCACTGATAGTACATAGATCAAGGTTCTCATCACTTTGTGAGGACATAGGGCTGGTTTTCTGGGTTTGGTTTTCTCATCTGTGAAAAGAAGAGGTGACTTACATAATCTCTTGGTTCCCTTAAAGATCTAACAACTTTACAAAAATTTAATTTGAAAATTACCGCTTGTGGCTGTATTTAGTTCTAATTACTGAAATGATTACTTTTGTGAACTTACATACTCTTGAAATATTAAACCTGGATATCAGCCCTAACAAGAAATACAAATGAAAATAAATGAAGGCCTAGAAAAGTGGAATCATGTTTATTAACTGACATTAAATGATGAGAAAATCCTTACTTTTTTTTAAAGCCTGTAACTGTACTGGGAGTATAGTATTTTGCAAAGTGGAGAAAAATTAGGACTGAGTAATTAGCATGTTCGTGTTTAACAGCTATGGTTAGAGAAGAGTTTTGAAAGTAACTTTGAATCTAATTTTTGGTAACTATACTGTTAAAAGCTGTTTTGTTTTTTGGGTTTTTTTTGGTTTAGCTTTAATTTATAAGGAAAGGATATCCCCAGGGATATCTTCTAACGAACAAAGCCCTCTTTTGTCTTTTTCCTAAATTTGTAAAGTTTTTCCATAAATGCCCATATGTATACATTCTTTTTTACTTAAAACTTTAAAATGCATTGTTCAGTGACACTTAGTTGTATTGCTTCCTGATATTGAAAATTCAGATTTAACTGTATTGCGGGGGTTCTTTTCACATAATTTGGACAGAGTTGGCAATTCCTAGAAAGTATGAATTTCATTATGAATTTTTTTTCTTTTTAATCTAATAGCTTGGTGCTCAAGTTCTAGAAGAATATGACTTTCAGGTAGGTTTGGAATAAGGCTTTTTAACTGACTTAATCACTGTGATTGTACCAACTTGAAGCATAGCCACAGAAAATCTCTTGCCCATTGCTATTCTTCATGTACAGAACTGAAGCTGCTTCTAATTCATTGCTGAGCACATCCAGTACTAATCACTGTTTGTCTTTGGATTCCTGGTACTGAAGAATACTTGACCTTTTCTGCTTCCATCACAACCCATACAGTTCCTGGATTTTGAATGTTGGGATCAGCTATTCAGATATTTGGGAGCACTTACTACATGCTGCTAGCACCTGATTTATCCACAGACACAGCTGTGATGAGAAATAGAGCAAAGTTCTTTTGAGTCTCAGTTGCAATTAGCACTATTCCTTTAGCTTATTGTGACTGATAACTAGCAAAAGTTTTTGTTACCACTGAATAAGGCAGGTAGACTGTCAGTTTGCACAATGCAAACTGAAATCATCCTGCAGTTTTATAAATGCATGGTAGAACATTTCCTCCACTGCAAGAGGATTCTCTAGGAGTTTTAAATAATGCCAGAGATGTGTGAGAACAGAGCCTTCCGTTTTGGGGATTAGATCCATAAAGACACTTTGGGCATCCAAGAGAAAAGGTTTATGTTGCAAACTTCTTGATTTCTCTTCTCCCTCTTACTTCCTGGGCCAAGTTTTGGTGATAAAATCTAAAACCATCAGTGTCTGAAAGTCATCTTATCTCTAAATACAGCAACTTGCTAAGAATTAAATTGTGTAATATAATGCTTTATTCTGATTGAAGGTTCCCCAAAATACTGAATGTCACAGATTTTAATTACTAAAAGCAAATGAGTAGAAATTTCTTATAGGAGTAGAGAATATGGTTGGCCATATACCGAGCCAAGATGAAATTTGTGTTTCTGAGTTCTTTCTCTGTTTAATATTCCCTGCCTACAACACATACACATGTCATGTCCCCTGCCCCCTGACCCCCCAAAACACAGACAGGTCTTGACTTTTCACTTGTGCTGGACAGTAGCTCTAAGACTTGCTGTTAGTAAGCCACCTGCACTGAATTCTTTGCCTTAGCAAGTTTCCTATAATGCCATTGCAATCACATTTTTTCTCTATTTCTTAGTCCTTTATTAAAAATAAATATTACTTTATAAATTATTTATTAAGCATTGATAGGGTTTGCCCTTGTGATCAATTTGCTGTACACTTTGGATAGTTATACCATCCTTCTCTTCATAGGCTGATTTCTGTCCTCATGCTTTGGGTTACTTTTGCCCCAATATATTATTTCATGGGAATACAGAGCACAGGAGCTACATTTTATATTGGCTGAAGCCGTATTGTTTTTAAATCCGTCACAGAAATTAGCCCAAAGACCTAGAAAAATAATACACTATCAATTATTGATTTTTTTTTTTTTTTTATTTCTGGGACAGAGAGAGGCAGAGCATGAACGGGGGAGGGGCAGAGAGAGAGAGGGAGACACAGAATCGGAAACAGGCCCCAGGCTCCGAGCCATCAGCCCAGAGCCTGACGCGGGGCTCTAACTCATGGACCGTGAGATCGTGACCTGGCTGAAGTCGGACGCTTAACCGACTGCGCCACCCAGGCGCCCCACTTACTGATTTTTTAAATAGCTAATCTGGGACTGATTTTAAGTGTACTGTGAGAAATTGCATTAAAAACATTGATAAAACATTAAAAACATTAAAAACAATTGATATTTACATTTCGTAAAAAGTTTCTGCTTAAGGGATATATTTTAAGTGTTCATTTTTCCCCCATATGCTTAGTTAGCCGTGTGCATCAAATCTTTCTAAATACAGTGTTTTTTTCCATAAACCGTTAAAATATCCTGGAAATGTTATAATTTGAGAATTTCAGCCCTTTCTTCCACAGTTCTTTTACCTGTGAAAATGGGATAAAATCTTGTTTTCTTAAGATGATGTGTAAGAATTTGGGGTTTGGACACTGTGGTCACTGTGAAGACATGACAGCCATCACCACCTCCCCTCCAGGATTATGTCACCTGTGATTGTTGTGAGGAAATGGTGAAGTTAGCACTCTTGGCTGCTGTGGCTTTCAGTTTCTGCCCTGCTGCCTAGTAGTTATTTTGGGGTCTCCCCTGTATAAGTCTGAGAAGCAAAATATCACTGGGTCTCACCCTGGATCCTGGACATCAGAGGGGTCCGCTGCTATGCTGCAGCTGAAGCCAGGGTGGAATCCCTGGCTTATATCAGTTCAGGTACCAGAGAACTGCTTCTGGATAAGACTTGCTCAGGATATTGACCTGTTCTCCCTTGCTGGAGCACAGAAGCAGCCATTGAGACTTTTAGAGGCGACTAGATCAGGAATGGGATGGAGAACAGAGGGGCTGCTGGTGGTGGCAGTGATGGCAGTGGCAGGAGGAACTGAAATCGATCTTTACGGCCAGTGAACTGCAAAACCTGATCAGCTTCTTACGGGATAGCTAGACTCTGACAGAGGCAGATGGACCACAAAACACCTAGGCCTAAATTTTTTTTAGCCCCTGATTTGTAACTTCATGTGTTTCTAATTATTCATTTTGTGATTCAAGTTTAATCAGACTATCTACAAGTGGGGCCTTTAGACTGCCCTTTCAAAAAATTGGTAGCGTGTTCACTTCACTTATTAAATGATATTTTGAATCATTACCTGTTACTTTCTCTTAGAACTTTAAACATTCTTTAAAAACGTGAATATTTTAGTCTATTTCAAGATGTTTATTATTGCTTATGTAGGACTAATGAAAAAAATTAGGAACAAATGAATTCCACAAGAATTTTTCTTTGACCTCTGAAGAGTCAAGTAGCCCAACTTAAAGGTGAGAAAATGTGGATAATACTTTGAAAATGAAAACTATTCTGATAGAAAATTGAAGTTTTCTTTCCTGTTTCATTTAAAATGAAAAGCCTAATCAAATTTCATTTCAAATTCAAGAGTTCTTTATGGACACATCTAATTCCTTCTTTCCCCTTTCAGCTATTGTATAGGGAATTTTCTGTGTCTTTAGTTGAAAAACATCAAACCTGCTCTCCAGGAGCTGATTGTGGTAGACGGCGTGTTAGCATCAGCTCACACCAACAGGCCTGTACCCAGTACTGTCTTCCCACCTGTGCAGACCATTGAGTAAAGTACTTGAACCACTTTGAGTTTGTCCTCATCTATGAATGGGAAATAATGTCTTTCATACTTCAAGCATTTGAGAAAATTGAATGAAATGATGGCTATGAAAGTGCTTTCAAAGGGTAACAATACAGCACTAGGATTTATGGTCCCAGCACTTCAGAATTCCAAAGTGCAAGCACCTGCCTCTCTAAGTATCACAGTGGCATTAGAGATCTGGAGCAGTGGAGTCCTGGGCTGAGGCGGCTGGGGCTGGCCAGTGCTGAGTTCCCATCAGCTCATCCTAGTTCAGCAGCGTACTCCTGCTGTGCTGCTCTTATTGGAAAGAGCAGTAATAGCTCACTTCCTCCGTGCCTGGTCCACTGGGTGCATCCTATAGCTTCTCTCATTTAAGACTTACACCATCCTTTTGAAGTTTTATTCCCATTTTACAACTGAGAAAGCAGACACTCTGAGAGTTGAGGTAACTTGGCAGCTAGTTGACCTTGAAGCCTGGATGTGAACCCTGGTAGTCTGACTCCAAGACTGTGTGCTCTTAACCTTTTTGATAATCTTTTATATATATATGTATACACACACATATACATATATATACACAATATATATATATAAATATATGTTTTATATATATATATATACACACACACATATACATATATATACACAATATATATATATATAAATATATGTTTTATATACGTTACACATATATTTTAAATCAGGAGATAGGTTTGAGTTACATCAGCACATTTTTTTAAAGTTTATTTATTTTTAGAGAGCATGAGTGGAGGACAGGCAGAGCCAACGCGGGTCTCAATGTCATAAACCATGAGATCGTGATCTGAAGTGAAAGCAAGATTTGGACACTTAACCAACTGAGCCACCCAGGCACCCCAGCACATACATTTTATTATCTTTTATTTATTTCCTTTTCTTGCCTTTTATTGGAGTAAAAATCATATCTGATTATGACTTTTTAAATTACGGTTAAGTCTTCCAGAATACACAGGAAGCATCACTGAACCATGTTAACATTTTTCATTGTGATGTGAAGTTGGTATAAAATAAAGCCAATTGTAAACACAAATAAATTTAGACTTCATTGTGTTTACTGTGCCAGAGAAGAGAGTAGGCTCTAGGGTGCAAATATGGTCGGATTCTTTTTTTTTTTTTAATTTTTTTATATTTACATCCAAATTAGTATATAGTGCAACAATGATTTCAGGAGATTACTTAGTGCCCCTTACCCATTTAGCCCATCCGCCCTCCCACAATCCCTCCAGTAGCCCTCAGTTTGTTCTCCATATTTATGAGTCTCTTCTGTTTTGTCCCCCTCCCTGTTTTTATATTATTTTTGTTTCCCTTCTCTTATGTTCATCTGTTTTGTCTCTTAAAGTCCTCATAGGAGTGAAGTCATAGGATTTTTTTCTTTCTCTGACTAATTTCACTTAGCATAATACCCTCCAATTCCATCCATGTAGTTGCACACGGCAAGATTTCATTCTTTTGGATTGCCGAGAAATACTCCAGTGTGTGTGTGTGTGTGTGTGTGTATACACCCTACATCTTCTTTATATATATATATATATATATATATATATATATATATATATACACACACACACACACACCCCACATCTTCTTTATCCATGCATCCATCAGTGGACATTTGGGCTCTTTCCATACTTTGGCTATTGTTGATAGTGCTGCTATAAACATGGGGGTGCATGTGTCCCTTCAAAACAGCACACCTGTATCCCTTGGATAAATACCTAGTAGTGCAATTGCTGGGTCTTAGGGTAGTTCTATTTTAGTTTTTTGAGGAACCTCCATACTGTTTTCCAGAGTGGCTGCACCAGTTTGCATTCCCAAAATATGGTTGGATTCTTAATGCACAGACCTTTGCCAACAGAATGGGAGATGTGCTTGGAGTGCACGTGCATTAGAAGTAGTCATTGTTAACACCGTGGAGCCTTCACCCTTCACAGAGTGCACGCACAGACTTGGTCTCCCCTGCACCCTGTGACACTGCCATTATTCCCATTATATAGTTGGTGGAGATACCTCACAAGAGTTAAGCAGCCTCTCCAGGCAAATGAAGTAGTAAGAGACAGAGTAGTAATCCTCTGTTCTGTATTTACACCCACTCCCTCCTGTGCCGCCTCTCCTCAGCTTGCACCTGAGTGTCCTAGTGCATGCTCCAAGGTAGCTGCCTTGGGTATTTCAGGCATTTTGAAATTTATTTCTTTACACCTAAATGTAGTTATTAGAACTCTTTGTGTAAGTGGGTCTTAAAAAAATATTTTTCATGTCCAGTGGTTTTAAATAAAGATTCAATTCAGACTTCAGCATTTTTTTTGGTTGGTGTAATTTAATTGTTGGTTATGCCTGTTTACTAATTTGAGTAAAGATATTAACATCTAAGGCTAACATCCAATATAGAAGTATGCCTAAGTGAATTCTAGTCCATTTATTCTCTTATTGATGTTTGTTCTCTACTAGTAATGTAAGTTAACAAATGCCTGCCTCCCAAATGTGGAATCTTTATTTTGTGTTCAGCAGACATCTTCTTTGATAATTAGAAGAGCTTAGTGGCTTTGAGAAAATTCAGTAATCTCCCTGACCCTATGCCTCCCTAACAAACAAAGGCGATTATCTTTAACTATAGAAACTCCACTCAGGTAAAGATGAAATCTCCTTCAGGGCAAGATAAATATCTTTGCCCTTAACTGTCTTTTATTCCCTTATTTTGTTTTCTTAAAAATCATAGTAATGTTTTTGCTGTCCTGTAAAACTTACATACGTGCTCCTTGTAGAAACTTAAACTGTCACCTCAACTCAGGCCATGTTTACTGGCATACTGTGTGCATACTACTGTGCTAGGAACTCATTTGGGGAGGTAAAAAGATGATTGACTTCTTGTGTCCTCTGACTGGTTATAGCACTACTGGTAGCTAGGTTCAGGAGAAACTCTTGGAGAAAATAGGGGTAGTTGTCCATTCTGCCTGGATTTGACAGTATTCATGTATATACTGGATATGAGGACAAGTTCATAAATGCTGCCTACTGATTATCTTTTTAGGGTACAGATGATGTAGGCATTGAAGAAAAAAGATGAAGAAAGAAATACCATTGTGCTGTAAGAAAGGCCTCTTAATAAAAAATGTAAGCTGACACACACACACACTCTCCTAAGAAAACAATCAAAAATGATGCAGTGCCAAACTCCTGAAAATGATTTTATTATGTGTATTTTACTTATATACATCTTTTAAGAAAATAACTTGTGGAAAGTAAGATATGCTTAATCTTACATATCTTATTACAGTGATAATAATTCCTCCTTTGGGATTGAAGTTTCATGGCTTCTTACAAATGTTTGTAAGGATACCTTTGCTCATTTGAACCCTGGGTTGCTCAGAATCTTTCACAATTGCTGAAGATTGAAGAATGAATGGGGAGTTGCTGTGGGCAATTTTAATTCCTTGATAGATCAGCCCCGGTTCATTTCCGGACCTCTGAAAGAGTAGTGGGGAAATCCTAGCTCAGATTCCTCCTTCTGAGGAGTGCCAGGATTTCACGGAAGAGAGCAGAGGAGAACCTGCAAAGGAGATGTTACAGGACAGATGACACCCAAAAGGCAGGGGAGAGGACATTGTCCATGGAGAAAATGGTCAGCAGTGGCAGTGCCATTGGGCAAGGAATGTGAAAGTGGTAGTGACTGTCTTCTGACCAGCAGTTTTAGTGGGGTGGTGGGCATCGGAGCACCTGTGCTTCGTTAAGGAGTAACAGGGCGGTGAGGAAGCACAGGCTCCTCTTGAGAAGCTGGCAGAAGATGGAAGGGGAGAGAGGAGAAAGCCTAAGGGTTAGCAAAGGCAAAGAAGCATTTAGGATTGATGTGATTGGTCTTTATTTTAAGGCTAGGAGAGGGGAGAATGCTTATAGACTGAAAAGATGGAGCAAAGAGAGGAGGTTTTGTTCAAGTAGTGAGCGTGCTTTTCTGAAACAGACGTTTCTTGAGGAGGAGGCTGGGAGGGCACTTGACTGAATGGTGAATAGGAAGCCAGTCTGTGATTAAAAGTTTGCCATGGTTATGAAATATGTAGATAGGCATTTTTTTCTGTGTTTAAATTATTGTAGTTCATGGTGTAACAAAACATTCGCTCACTCAACAAATTTATTAAGAACTGGCTATGTGCCAGGCGCTAGGAATACAGCAGTGAGGGAACAGACAAAAATTCCTGCTCTTACAGACATTATGTTCTAACAAAACACGGTTGTGATTGTACTTGGAACCCATTTCATGGTTTCTACATGCACAGTTTGTTCATGTCTTACAGACTTCCCTGAGGGTGGCAAGGAACACTTTTTTTTTTTTTTAAGTGACTTTCCCTGCCCCAAGTGTTCAGAAGATTGCTTTCTGTCCAAGCCGTCTTGGTGGCTCTGATAGTTCTCTACCCTCTTCCTAATTGTCACTTACAGTTGCCTCTTAGAAATAGTAACCTGGGGGGCGCCTGGGTGGCGCAGTCGGTTAAGCGTCCGACTTCAGCCAGGTCACGATCTCGCGGTCCGTGAGTTCGAGCCCCGCGTCGGGCTCTGGGCTGATGGCTCAGAGCCTGGAGCCTGTTTCCGATTCTGTGTCTCCCTCTCTCTCTGCCCCTCCCCCGTTCATGCTCTGTCTCTCTCTGTCCCAAAAATAAATAAACGTTGAAAAAAAAAAAAAAAAAAAGAAATAGTAACCTGGTCCTGTTTTAACTTGGTCAGCATGCATACCTAACTGGTAGCCAGTCACATTTTGATGCTGAAGGTGTGGTGTGGTGATGCATGTAGGGGTATGATCCCATAGTACTTTCTTGGTAATAAAGTATCAAAGATTTAAAATATTTTTAGAAAAATAGTTTAGGACATATTTAGAAATATCCCTATAAATATTACTTACTCTGTTGTATAACATATATAACTGCTAGGCTTTCTTGGGTGGAAAGTGGTAGAGATCTGCTGTATGCTTGGCAGTTATGCAATTTATCTTCTCTCTGCCTCAGGTAGAGGGTGACTTATTGCTTATATATGGCTAGTTGCTGTGGCCTTGATAAATTATGCTCTCTGAACAGTTTTTTGAAGTTTTGTCATATCTTTATGTAAACATCAAACTGATGGGAACACGGTTGAGAACAGCTGCTTTAGCTTATTTGTGAACACTTTGGACATCCATTCAGTTCTGCTGAAGGACCCAGGAGTGTCCCATGCAGTCTGCCATCCTGAGAATGCTTGTTTGGAACAATGAACATCTTTGTGTCATTGGCTAACATTGAATTCATTTGAATTTTATTTTTTAGTCATATTTGTATTTTTTTTAATTAAATTTTTTTTGATCTTTATTTTTGAGAGAGAGAGAGACAGAAACAGAGACAGAGCATGAGTGGGGGAGGGGCAGAGAGAGAGGGAGACACAGAATCCGAAGCAGGCTCCAGGCTCTGAGCCATCAGCACGGAGCCCGACATGGGACTCAAACTCACGGACCGTGAGATCATGACTTGAGCCAAAGTTGGATGCTTCACCGACAGAGACACTCAGGAGCCCCTAGTCACATTTGTATATTCAATGAAAGACTTTCATTGCAACTCACTCCCAAATCTTAGAATAAAATTGGTCTTTTAGAAATTGATGGTCTATTTTTCATGCTTATGCTATGGCTTCTAATGCATCCCACCAGCTGTTTTCCCCTAAACTAGGAGAGTCCATGTTTGAGGAGTCTAGATTTGGGCTTCCAACACTGCCGCTTCCCTGGACATACCCCCTTTCATCAACCCCCTTGGCTAATT
Source organism: Lynx canadensis (assembly GCF_007474595.2). Lineage (NCBI taxonomy): Eukaryota > Metazoa > Chordata > Mammalia > Carnivora > Felidae > Lynx > Lynx canadensis. The sequence goes on from NC_044303.2 coordinate 125,157,672, forward strand.
CCCTCTGAGGTTCCTTCCTGGTAAGATAGTAGTCTCATGACTTCTGCCTCTCCCCTCCCATGCACAAATCCTGTTGGGTTTTCCTTCAAGACTTTTTATTCTTACTAACCACAGGAAAATCATCAGGCATTAACAAAATGAGAGTCATGCTCAAGTTCCCAAACTTTGGGAAAGTTTTTTTCACTGAAATACAGATGTCTAAATTTGTGGTTCTTGGCTTCTTTTACCGGCCATCTCTTAGTGTTCTACTGGGATGAAATCTTCCACTTTTCATTCTTTCCACAAAGCGTGGTCATAGAGATATGGTCTGGAGGCTCATATTGGAAAGGCATTCCTTCCTCCAAGCCTGCCGTGTATAGGTACCAAGCATTTGAAGGTCCATGGAAAATGAATGGACCTGGAATGGAATGGAAATGGAAATTAGAATGGAAAATGAGTAAGACCTGGTCTTACCCTCAAGTAAAATATAGCACAAGGGGAAAGATCAGTCTTTTCCTTTATTCAGCGTGTATTTATTAAGTATCTCCCATATGCCAAGCTTTTTGCTAGGGTGGGGGACATAATGTTGAGACACCCCCCCCCACTTTCTGCCCTCAAGGATTGCACAGTCAAGTGTTGGAGACAGATAAGTGTCCATTTTAATAGTGCAATTTGCTGAGAGGGGATGGAAGAATCTATCCCTCACTCCAAACTCAGACTGAAAGCCAGCCTCTGGGACAGTTTCTCTAAGGTAGAGATGACCCTAGAACTTGAGTGGTAAGGTGACAACTACAGGGCATTGAGACCAAGAGATACGCCAAGGAAAACTGGACAAATTTTATTTTTATTTTTTCCTTCTTCTGTGTACTAGATAAACTCACATTTTATTGTCAGCTTTGTTTCCATTTTTCAACCTAAAAGTTTCGAGGTTGCATATCAGCCAGAATGGTAATGAATTGAGTCAAAGTTATTCCAGGTAAAAAGAATATTCATATACATGCTTAGGAAAAAGAGTTGGTGCCTGCCATGATTTAAAACAGGAATAACATGGGGCACCTGGGTGGCTCAGTCGGTTGAGCGTCAGGCTTCGACTCAGGTCATGATCTCACAGTCCGTGGGTTCGAGCCCCACATTGGGCTCTGGGCTGACGGCTCAGCGCCTGGAGCCTGTTTCGGATTCTGTGTCTCCCTCTCTCTCTGTCCCTCCCTCACTCACGCTCTGTCTCTCTCTGTCTCTCAAAGATAAATAAACATTTAAAAAAAATAAATAATAAAAAAATAATAAAACAGGAATAACACAATAATACAATTTATATATATATAATCTTTGCCCCATTTTCATTCAGATCATTCTTTTATAACTGAGTTAATTAAAATTAGAGATGGTTAAAATGACTGTCTTTTGAAGAATGTACTAGGCTGTCATAAGTCAAAACCTGCCATTTTAAAATTAATGCAATTATTGGATTCTACTAAATTGTACCTTTTGCTACAGTGAAAAGAAATTGGCATATTCAGGAACACCTCCAGAATTCTGTTGAAATAAGGAAGACGTTATTTAGGTAGACAGTAATGATTCAGACTATATTTGGGACCGGATATCAGAATTAATGTACTTTCTCTTTAAAGTGATTAGTGGGGCAGATGACATCTTTGATAGTAATAATCACTTAGGTTACATTTTTAAGGAAAGAGTGCCACCTGCTGAATGAAGTTTTTTTCTTCTCATTCCATTCTAGAATGTTCTGTTTCACTTTGAATTCTTAGTTTTTTCAACTATATATAGATAGCTTATGCCAGCCAAAGAACAAAGAAGTTAGGTTCATTCCTGATCTCATCTTCCAGTGGATTAAATAAGGTGTGCCTAGTATTCTTAGAGGAGGTTTGTGCCATCAAAACCAGTTGCAGAAAATAAAACCTTAACCTAAACACGATTCAGCACTTTGCAAGTTTCAAAACCTTCCCATGATTGTAATGTACTCACTGGCCCAAAGTTTTTGTTTTGTTTCAAGATGGGTATGTGGACACTCATTGAGTAGGAATAGGTGAGCAAATGTCTGGGAAGAAATTATGCCAAGAAATAACTGAAGGGGAATAAGGAACATACGAAATTGGTCAACATCTACTGGGGGAGACCTCAGTCACCTAGAATGTTAGTACAGAAGTAGTTTGATCACAACTTGGCTGTAGGTCATTTGAGGAGATTCCTGAAGTCAAGTTGGAAATCTAAATACCTATTTCACAATAATCCATAAGGTACTTTTATAGTTATTAACAAGATGTCATCTCATCAGTGAAAGGTTGAGAACGTGAACACTAGCAAACACAGCAGTAATAGAATTAAAATATTTGAGAATTTTACATGGCCATTACTTGTAGTTTATTGACACATTTGTGGTGTTTTGGCTTAATTTATTGTTAGGCGTCAGTCATTTGCAGCTTTTTCCACTTGTTTATTGGACTATATAAGTAGAGAATTTTTTTTCTTACCAGAACAGCTAGACAGTACACTAGATTGATTTATACTTGCTGATATAGACAGAGTAATTGTACAGCCCACAGAGGAATGACATTTTGTATTAAAATCTGGAACTAAAAAATCATATATACATTGTGTAAGGTATTAGAATTTATTCCATATAAAATGTTTATGTTTTTTATTCAAATATGTCAAGTTTGTGTCCTAAATACCAGATGTAATTAACCAAAGGTTAGTCACTTTTTCAGTTTGAGGAATGAATTGTATCTAAGACAGCAGATCTTAAAAAAAAAGTTTAAGTGATACCTACTTTTATTACTTAAATAAGCAGTAATAATTGGCTGAATGAATGATAAGCATTCTAAATATAAAAAGCATAATATTTAATAATACAAAATCAAAAAGATTTTACAGTAATTGTGTTTTCAGGTTAGCACTCAAAATGACACATTAAATATTAACATCTCAGCTTTTCTTCATTTACAAAAAGCAAACCATCACTTCTGTGACACAGATTAAGCATTTCTTTTTTTTTTTTTAAACGTTTATTTTGGAGGAGAGCACAAGTTGGGGAGGGGCAGAGAGAGAAGGGGCAGAGCATCTGAAGCAGGCTCTGTGGTAACAGGCTGACAGTAGTGAGCCTGATGTGGGGCTCAAACTCATCAACCACGAGATCATGACCTGAGCCGAATGGACACTCAACTGACTGAGCCACCCAAATGCCTCCATATTAAGCATTTCTGAAATGATGACACCAGATTAGGATAAAAGCAGGCTGTATGTCTGCAGAGAGCTCTGGACCAGGGGAGTCAGAATTCAAATTGGACCATTGTCACCATTGCAGCCAAGACTTGACCAGAAACCAGCCATGCTTCATTTCTCATTTCAGGGTAGGTACTACTTTACATCTTTTTGACTTGTAGCACTTAAATATGCAAAAATGGCTGTTCTTTTAAGAAAGAGAAATTTGTGTTTAATTAAAAAAAAAAACTAGAAGAGTTTTTAATGTAAAACAACTGAAAGTCCATGTTTTTGTGGTCTCTCCTTTCTTGAATGTTCTTCCTAATAGGTGTTTGACATTTCCGAGAGAGCTTTGATAGACTCTTAAATATAATATTCACCTCTTTTCGTAATGAGGTTAAATTGCTTTTATGTAATGACTATCAAGTGTACAGAGTCTGTAAGTTTAGTATTTCCTAGCCTGAGTTTTCATAGGGTCTATGGATTCACATGTGTAGCTTGCTGATGGTAAGAAAGGCTTCTCAGATTTTAAAATACTGGGAGCCACAGGATTATAGGAGTAGCAAAGAATATTTTACACAAATAAACTATTAGAAGGTACTCTCCAGATTTAACAAATAAGGGAGTTTATGGGTCATGTTGAGCTTTATATTTTTGTTTATATTATATCTCCCTTGTAGGACTAAAGCATTTATATAGTGGCATTAATAAACGAATCAGGGGTGCCTGGGTGGCTCAGTCAGTTAAGCATATGACTCTTGGTTTCGGCTCAGGTCATGGTCTCGCACAAATCGAGCCCCTTATTGGGCTCCATGCTGAGCATGGAGCCTGCTTGGGATTCTCTCTCTCCCTCGCTCTCTGCCCCTCCCCTACTCACACGCATGTGCTCTCTCTGTATGTATGTATATGTGTGTGTGTGTGTGTGTGTGTGTGTGTGTGTGTGTATATAATTAAACAGACAATCCTCTTAATAGATGCAGAAAAAACATTTGACAAATACAGCATCGTTTCTTGATAAAAACCCTCAAGAAAGTAGGGATAGAAGGAACATACCTCAAGATCATAAAGACCATTTATGAAAGACCTATAGCTAATATCATCCTCAGTGGGGAAAAACAGAGAGCTTTCTCCCTGAGATCAGGAACACAACAGGGATGTCCACTCACCACTGTTGTTCAGCATAATGTTGGAAGCTCTAGCCTCAGCAATCAGACAACACAAAGAAATAAAAGACATCTAAATCAGCCTGGAAAAAGTCAGATTTTCACTCTTCGCAGATGACATGATATTCTACATGGAAAACCCGAAATACTCCACCAAAAAACTGCTAGAAATGATACATGAATTCAGCAAGTTGCAGGATATAAAATCAATGTACAGAAATTGGTTGCATTTCTGTACACCAATAATGAAGCAGCAGAAAGAGAAATAAAGGAATCTATCGCATTTATAATTGCACCCAAAACCATAAAATACCTAGGAATAAACCTAACCAAAGAGGTAAGAGATTCGTACACTGAAAGTTATAGAAAGCTTTTGAAATAAATTGAACAAACACAAAGAAATGGAAAAACATTCCATGCCCATGGGTTGGAAGAACAAATACTGTTAAAATGTCGATACTACCCAAATCTACACATTTGATGCAATCCCTATCAAAACACAGAACTAGAACATTCTTCACAGAGCTAGAACAAACAATTCTAAAATTTGTATGGAACCAGCAAAGACCCCAAATAGCCAAAGCAGTCCTGAAAAAGCAAACCGAAGCTGGAGGCATCACAATTCCAGACTTCAAGCTGTATTACCAAGCTGTAATCATCAACACTGTATGGTACTGACACAAAAACAGACACATAGGTCAATGGAACAGAATAGAGAACCCAGTAATGGGCTCACAGATGTATGGCCAACTAATCTTTGACAAAGCAGGAAAGAGCATCCAGTGGAAAAAGACAATCTCTTCAGCAAATGGTGCTGGGAAAACTGGACAGTGACATGCAGAAGAATGAACCTGGATCACTTTCTTACACCATACACAAATGCAAAACGGGTAAAAGACCTAAATGTAAGACAGGAAAACATCAAAAATTCTAGAGGAGAACACAGGCAGCAACCTCTTTGACCTCAGTCATAGCAACTTCATACTAGACGTGTCTCCAGAGGCAAGGGAAACAAAAGCAAAAACGAACAACTGGGACTTGGTCAAGATAAAAACCAGGAATGTGGCCATCAGTGCCAAAAACATGAGAGTGGTACCACTGGGCCAGAGCTTTGGGTGTTTGCAGTAAAGTGAAGACTGTGCCCCAGGAGCCTTTTTTATTTCATATTCTGGGGCTTTCCTTAGGCATATAGAGATTAGAGAAAATGGCTTGTCCAGGTTTTGCTTTTTTGTTTTTTTTTTTCCCCCTTTGGCTGGTGTCTTACGTTTACCCAAGACCTAAGTCCTTGGCAGAGAGTGAGTAGACAGGGGCAAATCTTGGTGACAGACTCTGGCCTCTGCTAGTAGTTAGATTAGTCCAAGTTTGCATGTCTGACACCCACTTCTCTTAGGATGGGTTCACATCAGGTGATTTTACCCATCTCTCTAGCTGGCTGTCAAATAATCTTTTTCCCCATATTTTGAAATCTTAGAGCCTTAGTTGCTCTAAAGACATGCTGAATTTTATGATAGCTTGAGAAGTCTTACATTAAGATAGTAAGACAGCTAGTTTCAGTTTCTTCTCTAGATTTTTCTTCTTAGATATATTGACTTATTTGAGCCAAAAGGGACTATGTAGATGATTCAGTACAGATTTCTCACAATATATACCAAGAACCACTACTCTACCAAAGGTGTTCTGCTAAAAGGGGCTTCTGTGCCAATGTGAGGAATGCTGTGTATCTTCTTTTTTCACCCCTCTTGGAAAATTAAGATGCACATAGGTCTTTAAATAAACTCATTTAATTTCATTTTATCTAATATTTCCTAACAGTAGGGTTATAAACTGTTTAGTATTTTATAGAACATTTTCACCAAAGTTAGATCTTTTGTCTAGAAAATCTTTCAGCCTTTATCAACTCCATGCCAGTCCTTCTCTTTCCTTTAAAATTATTCAGGTGTTACCTTCTCTGTGGATCTTTCCAGGATTCCCCTAGATAAATTTAAGGGATGGAGATCCACTCCATCCTTGCAACTATTTATGGTATGTTAAAATACTTCTATTGTTGCAGAGATGGCCTCATATTTTCTTTACCATAGAGAAAGTGCTAGACTAAGCACCTGGAGGGATAGAGGTCCTGTCTTATTTATCTTTTGTTTCTTTATCCCACTTTGTATATCTGATGCTTAGACCAGAGCTTACATGTAGTAGACATGCCAACATTCATTGAACAGAGTGGGCTTCTAGCATTAAAAGCATAAAGAAGAAAAGCAACATTTATTAGGAAGTCATTCTTCCTCATTTTGAGCATCCCAGTTAACATGCCTTTCCACCAGCTAGAAGGAAGTAGTACTATAGAAATAGTATCAGCTCTTCTGCGGCATTTGAAAGAAATCATTCTCCTAGCAAAGGATGTAAGAGGGCTTTGTGCTCTAATTTGGTGCTATATCATACTCTCCTCCATTAATCTGGGAACAGTGAAAGTAGCCCAAGGGTTTTTTATCAACATAGATGGTATTCACTCAAATTGTTACATTTTTAACTGTAAACCAACTTTTCTTAAAAGAGAGGAATATATACAGTAACAGTCCAGTCTTCCAATTACTAGCCGTACTCATTTGATCTCTTAAAAGAATACTCAAACTGAACTGCCATGCTTTTTGAAAAATAATTGACTTAGTAAAAATGTAGTTAACACACCCATTGGAGAAAGTTCCAAAGAAAAGCATACACCAGAGCCTCCATATAACATTGATTTGGGATCTTTTTGATGAAAAGCAAAATGGTTAAGGAACAGCCATCCCTCCCCCCACCCCCCAATACCTGCTTTGTGCCATGGACTATGTACTAGTGCTCTTAGACTGAGGACAGGAGACAGTGCTTTGTGGGAAGCTGTCCCCAGTAGTGGTGTAGGGAGTTCCAGTCTACTTCTGTAACGTATTGTAAAAGCCCCCTATACTTATCCATTGGTTGTCATTTAGACACAACCCTAGATTTGTCGTGTAGCACAAAGGGGAATTCTTAAAAGGAAATAGACATTTACCCGATACTATAAAGTATTAGTATCCTTTTCCTTGCTTACTAATCTGTGATCAACAGTTCAGGAAGAGGATGCTCATATGTCCCATTTTTCTCAAAGGTTTCTAAAGGTTCTTCATCAGGTATCAAGGACACAACAAAGTGGGGGATAAACTGGAATTTTTAGCAGTGACTATCAAAAGAATACAAGCCTCAGGATTAAAAGTTTTTGAAGCTTCCGTGGGTGTTTTTTGGAGAGGAAGAAATGAGAAATGGGACCCTATTGGTCTTAAACTCCCTCTGTAAACAGTGGTTCTCAGAAACTAGTTTACATTAGGCCTGGTAGATCTCCCAAGTTCGTGGGTGTGAAGAAAAGAATAGTATGAATCTTCTCCCTGGAAAGATGGGTGGAAGAATAGTAGTATTTAGAAATATTGTTACAAAGGTCATTACTGTGATGAGTAAAACAAGTATTTTTGAAAAATACTTAGTTTAAGTAATAAACATTCCCTTGGCAGCAACTTATCAGTCCATTTGTCTGTCATTGTTAGCAGAATAGCATTGTTTTTCTGTCACAAGGATTTTCATGTATTTTGTGAGTTGATCAATCTTACAAAATCATGAAACTGAGGGTGCCTGGGTGGCTCAGTCAGTTAAGCATCTAACTGTTTTGGCTCAGGTTATGATCTCACAGTTTGTGAGTTCGAGCCCTATGTCAGACTTTCTCTCCCTCCCTCCCTTTCTGTCTCTCTCAAAAAATAAATAAACAGTAAAAAATTTTTTTTAAATCACAAAACTCATTTCTATTCAATTCTGACAGTTTTTATAGTTTTCACTCATCTACCATAAATATTGCCATTTAATTTTAGTTCATAATTTGTGACAAGTCCATGAATTTCACTGAACTTGAATCATTGTTGGTTCACTTTAGTCTGATTTGTTTTCTTTTATGCACATACATGAGGGGTGTGACCTTGAAAAGATGTCTGCCGGGGCGCTTAGGTGGCGCAGTCGGTTAAGCGTCCGACTTCAGTCAGGTCACGATCTCGCGGTCCGTGAGTTCGAGCCCCGCGTCGGGCTCTGGGCTGATGGCTCAGAGCCTGGAGCCTGTTTCCGATGCTGTGTCTCCCTCTCTCTCTGCCCCTCCCCCGTTCATGCTCTGTATCTCTCTGTCCCAAAAATAAATAAACGTTGAAAAAAAAAATTTTTTAAAAAAAAGAAAAGATGTCTGCCTTCACCGTCTCGTTTTTCTCTGAGTGCCTTTTTAAAAACGTTTTCGATTTCAAATCACTAATCTTCTTCTAGGATTTTTATTTCCTTACTAACCTAACTTGATTACTACCTTGATTCATCTTACTTCCTTTAATTTTCTTTAAATTCTGAGCCTGCGTGGCTCAGTCGTTTGTGTCCAATTCTTCATCTCAGCTTCAGGTCATGATCTCACAGTTAGTGAAATCAAGCCCTGCATCGGGCTTTGCGCTGATAGCACAGAGCCGGCTTGGGATTCCCTCTCTCCTCTCTTTCTGTACCTCCTTTGCTTGTATTCTGTCTTTCTCTCTCTAAAAATAAACAACAAAAATAAATAAATTCTTATTGCCTCCTGGCAAGTTTTAACTTCTGTTGTAGACATTTTCTTGACTGGCCCGTCACATACTTGTCATTACATATGACTGTTATATGTCCTCTGGCTTGATAAAGTATATATAATTATTCTCATTTGATACAAATTTATTGATTTTCAAATTCATCTATTAGCACATTTAGAAGGCAGAGTGATTTTTTTTACCCCAGATTTGGATAGCACATCATAGTTCCATTACTGTGTGATGTTACCAGTAATGCATTTAGACTGATCTGTTTGTGGTAAATTAATTAACTTAAACATAGTAGTTCTTAATGGAATGTGTCAGCTGAGAGATAGGGATGTACCAAGGAAACTTACTAATCAAGTAAGTTTAGTACCTACTTGCATTGCTGCTTTATATTCTTCCTGGGACTAAGAGGTATTTTTGAACATTCATTTTTCATTGTATCTTTTTCTTGATTTATGTAGGCACAGGAAAAACAGCCCCTTTAGTTTGATATTTACTCATGTATAAGTGTGTCTACCTGAAAGACTAGCCTTGGTGTTTTACCTTCATTGTGTCAGTAACTTTGGAACCTCCTGAAGTCCATCCATTAGCCTCATGTGTTAATTATACAATATTTACTTTTCCTGTAAAGTAGTTTTATCAGACTCATATTTGAATATTGGTATGAATATGTGACCAAGAAAGGTGCCTTTTAATCATAAAATAGTGTTGAGTAGAGTTAAATACAAATGCAGCTCATAAAACAATCTAGAATCTTTTCTTTCTTCACTTGGGGCACCTGGGTGGCTCAGTCGTTTGAGCGTCCAACTCTTGGTCTCAGCTCAGGTTATGATCTCACAGTTTGTGAATTCAAGTCCTGCATCAGGCTCTGCACTGACAGCATGGAGCCTGCTTGGGATTCTGTCTCCTCTCTCTACCCCTACCCCCACTTGCTCTCTGTACCTTTCTCAAAATAAATAAAAATTAAAAGAATAATGTATTCTCCATTCATCATAATATTGTCCTAGTTGGTAGTTATCAATATGTTATTTACATTTAAAAACATTTTAATGGTGTTTGAATTTGTAACAGTTACAACTACCAGTAATTCACTTATCAATCTGTTAGTGTTTATTCATTATTCTGTAGTCTTGCTTTAAATATACTTATATATTTTTACTACATATCTAAGAACATATGGTACAGAACAATGTAGCTAAAATACACTTTTTAAATTTTATTTGTTTTTGAGAGAGAATCTTAAGCAGGCTCCACGCCCAGCACAGAGCCCTGTGTGAGATTTGATCTCACAACCATGAGATCATGACCTGAGCCAAAATCAGGAATCAGGTGCTCAACTGACTGAGCCATCCAGGCACCCCTAAGATTTTATTTTAAGTAAATCTGTACTCCCAACATGGGGTTCAAACTTACAGCCCAAGATCAAGAGTCCCATGCTCCACTGACTGAGTCAGTCAGATGCCCACAGTACGCTTTTCTTTTTGATTCACTTGAATTCTCTAAAAGGAGACCTTCAGGCATATAGTTTACTCCATAGACTCGGTCATGGGTAATTGACTGCCAAAAAAATTCCATATTGAGTTGCTACCTTGAAGAATGCTTTGATACTGTCTAGTGGCTCTCTGCCTTTTGTAAACTCCGTTGTTATATTTGCACAATGATTGTTCATTCAGTATTTTAAAAATTACTGATTTAGAAGTCAGAAAACCTTTTGATCAAAACCACAATGAGATACTACCTCACACCTCGCTAACATTGGTGAGGACGTAGAGAAAGAGGATCTCTTTTGCCTGCTGGTAGTAATGAAAACTGATGCAGTCGCTCTGGAAAACAGTATGGACGTTCCTCAAAAAATTAAAAATAGAGCTACCCTACAACCCAGCAATCACACTACTAGGTATTTATCCAAGGGATACAGGTGTGCTGTTTCGAAGGGACACATGCACCCCAAGGTTTATAGCAGCGCTATTGACAGTAGCCAAAGTATGGAAAGAGCCCAAATGTCCATGGATGGATGAATGGATAAAGAAGATGTGGTATACACACACACACACACACACACACACACACACACACACACAATGGAGTATTACTTGGCAATCAAAAAGAATGAAATCTTGCCATTTGCAACTATATGGATGGAACTGGAGAGCATTAAGCTAAGTGAAATTAGTCAAAGGAAGACAAATATCGGGGCGCCTGGGTGGCTCAGTCGGTTAAGCGTCCGACTTCAGCTCAGGTCACGATCTCGCGGTCCATGAGTTCGAGCCCCGCGTCGGGCTCTGGGTTGATGGCTCAGAGCCTGGAGCCTGCTTCCGATTCTGTGTCTCCCTCTCTCTCTGCCCCTCCCCCGTTCATGCTCTGTCTCTGTCTCAAAAATAAATAAGCGTTTAAAAAAAAATTAAAAAAAAAAAGACAAATATCATATGACTTCACTCATGAGGAATTTAAGATACAAAACAGATGAACATAAGGGAAGGGAAGCAAAAATAATATAAAAACAGGGAGGGGGACAAAACATAAAATACTCTTAAATATAGAGAACAAACAGAGGGTTACTGGAAGGGTTGTGGGAGGGGGGATGATCTAAATGGGTAAGGGGCATTAAGGAATCTACTCCTGAAATCATTGTTGCAAAATATGCTAACTAACTTGGATGGAAATTAAACAGTAAATAAGTTTTTTAAAAAAGCTTTTGAATATTCTTCTTGTTCTCTTTGAAATTGTTTTTATGTCCCAGAGGCACTAATTTATGCTAGAAGTTATGAGTTAAATAGGCTGTGTGTATCTGCTGGGTACAATATCTGCACAGTGTTATTTCCTAGGTATTTGTTTATTAGAAGTGATAACCAGCTACTCTGACTCTGAATCAGCAATTGTTTATGGAGCCCATGACATACGTTGCTCTGAGCGTTCTGTTCGTAGCTATAGGAGGTGCCAGAGAAAGGCCCTGCCATCAAAGCACTTGCACTTTTCTTGTCTAGGTTGGCCTAAGTTAGCTAGTGAACAAATGACTGCAGTATGATTACCCATTAATATATTCTATTGGTTTAATTTTGGTTAATTTCATACATACTCTTCATTTGTCTATACCACTTTCAACTTTTCCAAATCTCGTCAATTTTGCTTAATTAAATTTAATCTTAAAATTCAAATGAGTGACAGTTTGGTTGAAACTAATCCATGAGGTCAGATAAACTGATTTTTGTTTATTTTTAGCATATATTTAGCATATATTTTTAGCATTTTTGGAATAATTTATAAATATGAATCCATCAGAATCACTAAGGTGGTATTAAACTGCTTATAATCATTGTTGACAATAAGTTGTATTACTGTCATTGATCTTTGGCCTCCATATTATTTAACTCTTGATGTTATTGACCAGAATACGGGCTTTTTGAAAGTGAGATTCTGTGCCTGTATCACTCAAAGGACTAAATAAGATTTGTACAATACTAGAAATAGCTGTCTCCCCCCATAAAGACTTTCTTTTTTAATATTTATTTATTTATTTTGAGAGAAAGAGCACAAGCAGGGGAGGGGCAGAGACAGAAGGAGAGAATCCCAAGCAGGCTTCATGCTATCAGCACAGAACCTGTTGTGGGACTTGAACCCACGAACAGTGAGATCATGACCTGAGCTGAAATCAGAGTCAGATGCTTAACTGAGCCCCCCTCCCCCACAAAGACTTCTGATAGAAAGTCTATATAATATAAAACTGGTTATATCATGGCCATACCCACATTAACAAATCAGTAGGGGGGTTGGTGCCTGGGTGGCTCAGTTGGTTAAGCATCCAACTCTTTTTTTTTAATGTTTACTTATTTTTGAGAGAGAGAGTGAGCGAGTGCATGCAACTGAGTAGGGAAGGGTCACAGAGAGATGGAGACACAGAATCCGAAGCAGGCTCCAGGCTCTGAGCTGTGAGCCCGACATGGAGCTCGAACTCACGAATCATGAGGTCACGACTGGAGCCGAAGTCAGACACTTAACTGACTGAGCCACCCAAGTGCCCCAAGCATCCAACTCTTGATTTTGGCTCAGGTCATGATCTTGTGGTTCGTGAGTTCGAGCCCCACGTTGGCCTCTGCATTGACCGTGCAGAGCCTATTTAGGATTCTCTCTCTCCCCCTCTCCCTGCTTCTCTCCTGCTCCCTCTCTCTCTCAAAATAAATAAACCAAAAGAAAAATAAATAAATCAGTAGACCTTTGTTGTGACAAAGGTTTACTCTGTATAGAAAAAAAAAAAAGCAATTGCCTATTTCTTGTTGTAAATCAGTAGGACTTGTGCCATCATTCTCAGGTTCATATATTACTGAACATAACTTGAGTAAAATCTTTTGGGGACTAATTTTCATAACATGAGCCATTTTTATATATTATTTCTTATGTAAAATTAGATATGTTATAAATGCTGGAAGATGGGAAAAAAAAAAAAAAAAAGACGGAAAGGTTGGACTGGCCATTGATTTTGATCTTTCCTGCTCAGTAGCAGCCCACATCTCTCGAGAAATTATCTCATGGGAAAATAGAGCTGTTACAGATATTTTGGCCTCATATCTTGGTCAACAAATTTTAAGCACTTGTAATCATTTTCTTTTTGCCCTATAGGAGGATATAAGAGACTGTGGAACCATTCATATGTGGCTTTAAATCCTGTATTCTTCACATATAGACTTTATCACCTTGGAGATGTTACTTAACCTCCTTGGCTTTTTATTTTTGTTTTTGTTTTTTTTGCCAATGGGATAATAAAAGTTCCATGTCTTGGGAATTGACTGAGGTGACCCATGTGGAACTGTTAGCACAGTGCCCTGTCGATGTTAAGGGATTGTTAGCCTCTTTTGTTAGCCATATGCTTCACCAGACTCTCTCCCCAGTCTTACCTAAGTCATTCCTTCTCCTGACCTTTACTTGGAAACTTAAATTTTAAGGGTCCCACAACAGACTAGTTTTGTTTTGGAAGGGGGTTCTTCCCTTACTCTCCTCTCCCCTTGGTAACAAAATCTGTGGGTTTTAGCATAAGAATTCCTACTCTTATGGGAACTTCCCAAGCGGACCTCAGTTGTGTGGCTCTTAATTGTGCCTGTCCCAAATAATTCAGTGTATTTCCAGGGTTCTGTGAGATTCCTTGGATACTGAAAGAATGAAGATTCTTTCTATATAAAGTTATCCATAATGTGAACTGTTTGACAATCTTCATATATACTAAAGTTAAACCTCTTAATTTCCAGAAAGGTTTCATATGATCATTATACACTCCTATTACAGTGAAATGCTCTATTAATGAAGAGAATTAATGAGCTTTTAAATTCTTAGTCACCATTGTAAAAACTTGTTTAAACTTCTTTGTATTCTTATCAAATAGATAAATAGCACAGATACCTGGCGTTGACTCATTGTAAAAACAAAATCAGAATTGACAGTGACCTGCCATAGCAGTCAGAGTCAGATTGACCAAGGTCTGAATCCTGGTCCTGCTCCTTATATATTGTCTGACCCCAGGCTTGTAAGCCTGCCTCTCCAAGCCTTAGATGGTAATGACCTCATGTGGTTATTGGGAGGGTGAAGTACCTGTAAATATATATAAAGCACTTAACACCTTGCCTGTCATGTAACATTTACTTTTTCTATTATGATGTAAGTCTGGCCATTACTTCTCCATATTACTAGTTGACTAACATATTTCCATGCTAAAAATGAACTAAGAAACAGCTTTTAAAAATTATAGTTAACTTGGTAGGATTCTATTTTTGAGTGTTTTTCGAATATCTTCTGTGTGCCAGAGCAATGAGCTGTGTTAGTGCTGTAGTCAGACTCTTTGGGGATGCAGGGAAGAGAGAGATTATGGAGTTTATTTCAGTACAATGTAAAAAGGACCCATGAAGTTTCCTCCATTGCAGCGAACACATGCAGTCTCTGGAGAACTTGGTTATTCACCACCCAGGGAAGTGTAAAAGTAGCTCTTATCGGGTAACAACGTATCAGGGGACCCAGGTACAACTCTCATGTTTATTTTCATTGCTTCTTTCCGTCCTTCCATCGCTGACCTCATCTTCCTTCTAATTTCTCTTTGCTCTCCCTTATTTTGTCTCACTGTTCCTAGTTACTGCTTTTTTCTCTATTTTGGTGCCATTCTTCCTACAGTGACACATCCATGTATCTTGCAAACTCCCACAGTGGGCAGATCTGGTTAAAATATAACAATACCATCTAGTATAGAGGGTCTTTGGACGAGGGCAAATTATTGCACTGGCCAACTGTGACTGCTGGAGGGATTCACGTTTATAAACCATAGTGCCCCTGAGCATCAGACACTACCTTCAGAAGGGGAGGTGGCTATGACTAGATAGGTGCCCTGGCTTCGAGTTGGGTGCCTTTTGTGGCTTGTCCAGGACATTTTCCTGGATACAAAAATGAGCATGATGTTGCAGTCTGTCCCAGAAGAGCTCCTAGTGTGGTGAGGGAAGCAGATACTTAAACCAATACTGGACTTTATGCTGTATAATTAATATTAACATGGTGGGAGGGAGTGGCAACTGCTGTAGAGTGGGAGTAGGAAGTTCTTGATGAAGGCATGTAAGATGATAGGGTGGTTCTGTCAGGAGAAAAAAACCATCTGCAGTAGCAGAGAGGTATGAAATATCTTGGTGTACTTAAGAGAGTATTGAGAAGAGGGCAGTGACTAGTATTTAAGGGGCTCCTGGAAGAGGGTCTATATATGATACCAGTGAGGTCAGAGAGTCAGAAGCAGAAATAGGAAAAAATCATCTAGAAGTTAAGGGAGAGGACATCTATAAGAGTGACAGTCCATTTAATAATAGCTGGTACCGTGGGAGGTCAGATAAAGAAAGGACCAAATGGCTTCATTAAGAAGGGGCCACTGAACCATTTCATTTATTAGCAGGTAAATTCTGTCTCTAGAAAGAGACTAGAACAAGAAGCCTAACCTCAGAAGAGAAAGGTTCTCTGACACTCTAGATTGATCACAAATTTATTCTGAGGAATGTTTAGAACCAAAAAAAGCAAGAAACCTCATGTTTTCTAAATAAACAGGAAAGGAAGATAAAGCTTAATCTGTAACAGTGTTTAAGTTTCTCATATTTGTCTGGCTAAAATTTCATTTATTTTTAAAGTCTTCAAAATACTTTCCCAAAATACATTATGTTTGTTTTGTCAAAGAGTCAGAAATATACAAGCTATTACTTTAGATAAAATAACAGGTATTGGTTGTAGGTACTAGGTCAAAAATAACTCTCCAGAACACTCTTGTTTAACCAAAATGAATTAGAGGCCCTCTAATCTCCTGGTGATTTAGCAACTATCTGTTTAGATTAGTTTGTGGGTTTAAGATTAAGATTTAATATTAATATTATTATAGCTATAATGTTAATTGGATAAGATGATACATGACTTCTCTATCCATACACACATGATTTTTTTCCTAGTCAGTAGAATTAGGATTTACTGTATATTTCAGTGAAGCTAAGATCCCATTGGTTGTAAATGGAACCATTATTTTATATAAACCCTGCCATAAATTACAACATTTGATTGTAAGAGGCATTCAGATTTCAGAGATACTAAAATGTGAAAAATACACATTTTATAATTAATGATATATAATTATTATTTATGAAGATATTAGAATATTTTGGTTTATATTTACAGATTTAGGAACAAAAAAAAATGCTCTACTAAATAACATCTAAACTGCAACTGTAGTCTTAATTAAAAACAGAACTATAAAAAGAATAACATGAGTAGTCATTAAATTTTAAAACTAGGAAGGTTCTTAGGGCTGTCAAAGATGTTAATACATGATTATTCATTTAATATATGCTTTGATACCTATCATAAGCCAGACATTGTTAGATGTTGTATATATAATGATGGATAAAACACTGGTCCCTGCCTTCATAGAGTTTATAGTTCTTGGTGGGGGGTCGGGAAATAGGTTTGCAAATTGCAATGAGTACTTTAAAGGTAAAGTACAGTGCTGTCAAAGAATGGAACAAGGTGGGGGCGGTGCCTGGGTGGCCTAGTCAGTTGAGCATCCAGCTTCGGCTTAGGTCATGATCTCCTGATTGGTGAGTTTGAGCCCCACATCGGGCTTTCTGCTGTCAGCACAGACCCAGCTTCAGATCTTCTGTCCCCCTCTCTTTTTGCCCTTTCCCCACTCACACTCTCTTGTCTCAAAGTTAAATAAACATTAAGGGGCACCTGGGTGGCTCAGTGGGTTAAGTGTCCAACTTTGGCTCAGGTCATGATCTCGGATTCATGGGTTCAAGCCCTGCATCAGCCTTTGTGCTAACAGCTCTGCAAAAGTCTGTCTGTGCAAAAGTCTTGGGCAGGAAAGATGTTGGAATTTTTTAGACAGTGAAAGAAACACAAGGGTAGGGTAGAGGTCTAGGTGATTTTCAGTTGAGATAAGACCACATGGTGCATAGCCACAGTGGACCTTTTAAACATTTTAGTCTAAGCCCAGGGCAAACCACTGGAGGGTTTTAATAGAGGAAGTGACCCTGGCTGCTCTGTGAAACCTGGACTGGAGTAAGATTCAAAGTGAAGAAGCCCCCTTAGGAGTCTGTTAGTACAGACCAGCTAAGATGGCAACTTGACCTGAGGGATTGTGAATGGAAGATACATTTTCTTGAAGATAATTTGCCAGTATTATCAGGAATCTTAAATTTGTGTACGGTCTGACCCAGCACTTCCATTTCACTCCCTTGTTCTGAAGAAACAGATGTATGTAAAAGTTGAACTACTAGTTTGCTCATTCCCTATTATTTATTGAGAAATTGGTTTAAATAATTACAGTATTTTCAAACAAGCAAAAAGGAAAGAGGCAACTCATGCCAACTTTAAGGAGGCCACATCTTCCAGGAAGAGGTGTTTAGACAGGGAGAGTCTTCTGGTGGGTTCCTGGGAGATAGACACTGAAAATACAGAATGGAGAAGAGATACTCCTAAAACAAATGTGGGGGAGGAGAGACATTTAGGACCAAAGGGAAGATAAGCTCTCTTGTCTGGGAGTGCAGGAGCTTCTGGTGTAAAATGTACTGCAGTTCTGCCATGTGACTTATTTTTTGAGAACTAGCCTGGGAACCTAGCCACGCCTTGCAACGTTGTTACTGGAGGGGAAAGTGTTTGCTTTTCAAACTAGAGAATTGTTAAGTGAATTTTTGGTATGCAGTCAGCCCATAAATTCAGTTGCCTGTAAATCTGAGCTTCCCTGGGTAAGTAGTAACTGAACAGGATGAAATTTTGTGAAAACGTTTCTCTATCCCTGCCTTTTCCTTCCCTTAGCCCTCCCCACCCCCTACTCTCTCACTCTCCTCTCCTTTTCTTCTTTCTTGTTCCTTCCCTTTCTTTCCTCTCTTCCTTTCCCTCTCCTCCCTCCTTCTCTAGTCTTCTCTTCTATACCCCAAAAGTTATATTTTATACTATAATCAGAGCAGGAAAAACAGCCAGGCACTTCTAAGTAAATAAAAGAATCTCCTTCCTTTCCTTCCTTCCTTCCTTTACCTTTTTTCTTCTCAGGTAGCCTTTTTTTTTTTTTTTTTTTTTTTTTTTTTGACAGCTTTTTTATACCATGTGATGGAAATACTCTACTACATGCTCTTAATGCCGATTTGCAAGTTTTCAAATGTTTTGTACTCTTTGCATTCCTAAAACTCTCTAGACCAATCTCTGCACAGGGATGTTTAACTTGTTGATTTTCACTCCCCTCCAGAATTGATGCTTTAGGAAAACCAGTTAACCATTTACTTTCTAGTGCATATTTAGTTTTAAGTTTTGGTGGTTCTCTGAAGATACTGCTGCTCTGTGGTTGTAATTATCTGGAAAATTCCTAGAGGAGTTTGCATTTCACTTTTTAGTAAGCTTGCAGTTATCATCTCTGGTATTTCCTTGAGTATTTCCTTTTCCTATCTATGTAAAAAAATCAGTTCTGTAGCTTTATAGAATTTCCAAAATAGTTATTGAACTTAGCTTATTAGTATTTTTTAAATTGTTACTTCTCCCAGAGTGCAAATGCTTTAACTGTTTCCTTATGAATCAGGTTTTAAAATCCATGCATATGTATATTATATCTGTTGTGTATATCTGCATGTGGATATAAGTGTATTTGAAATTAGTGGATGCTTTACCTATTAAAGGCTAAATAATTTTAGGAGCCTTTTAGGATTAATTTTCAAAAATTACTAGCTTACAGATTATTTTATTCTGATAACTCCACAGTATATTATGGAGTAAAGGTCACATGTTTCTACCAATTTTTACATTTTATATATGGAGTGTCCCCAATACTTTGATGTGGAAATAATGTTACAAGAATACAAATCTAATCATTTAGGCTTGGAACAAATATTGTGAGATCATAGAAGATGTGGTTAGGTTTCACTTAGCTTATTAAATATTGATTTAGCTTTTTTTGGAAAATGAGAATATCCACCAGATTCTATCTATATTTACTTAAATTATTGGAAATCCTTAAGTTATTGGAAATCCTAGAGTAGTAAAATGCTCTTCTAAATATTTGTCTGTTAAATACTTCAAGTATGTGAGAGTGGTATAAATGGAAGCAGTGCAGTCTTCATGAATGTGTTTCTTAATGCAGTTACTTAATGTCTTGGGATCCATTTTGTTAACTACCTGTAAACAAAGGTCTGTGTTAGTAGTATTAGTAAGCCTGCACCTTCTAAATAGAACTTTTCTTTTTAAAGGCATTATTACACTCACATTACCATACAACATTGAAAAACAGAGTATGTACGATTCACAGTGACACTTTCTTTCATACTTGGCTTAAATCGTTTGAGGTTTTAGGAGTTACCTTTTTAGTTACATGTCCACTGAAAATATAAAATACTGTTTATTCTTGGAAATTTTTTATATACTAATCTCCTTCTTATTGCTCCCTCCATTTTAGTCGCGAGATGGAGAATAAAGAAACTCTCAAGGGGTTGCATAAGATGGACGATCGCCCAGAAGAACGAATGATCAGGGAGAAACTGAAGGCAACCTGTATGCCAGCCTGGAAACACGAGTGGCTGGAGAGAAGAAATAGGAGGGGCCCTGTGGTAAGTGTCTGTTTACCTGCCATAAGGAAGAAAGCATAGGAAGAGATGGGAAATTAAGCATAAGTAGATCCTCTTGTAAGCTTTTTTTTTCTTCTTGATTTTAAGTGCAGTTATTTGATTTGCTTACCATTCTAGCCACTTGGAATAAAACATAGCTAAAACTATGCTCATTAAGCACCTTCAATTGTTCTAGAAACTGAACTGGTTGGATTGGGTAGCTAATGCTTAAAGCAACACTGCCCCCTACTGTCAGTGTCTAAAATCCTTTTGGTAGAGATTTATACTGTATTTTAAGAAAGAAAAGCAATTTTTCTAATGTTCTCTCTCTAAGATAGGATCCAAAGATCTGAGTTCCAGAAATCATCCAGGAAACCAAAAACTGAATAGCCTCATAGAGTTTGAGGTAAATTTAAAAGATGCCCAGGGTTTGAGGAAAGAAACCCAGATTACTAGGATTAGGAGAGAACGTCATACTCCATCTTTTGCCATGGTTATTCTCTTTTAAGGTATACAAGTACTATGAAATGTGCTTCTCATTCTTACAAAGGAGGTAGACCTCAATTGTTAAGTGATCCCGTATCAGCCTGTATCGGCAAGTTTTTTGTCCTTTATAAACAAAGATAAGTTAAGATTGATTAGGTTTGGGGTAGGCAAAGGGATGGTGGGCATAATCATAAAAGTTATTGGGCAAGCTACTCACCTGACATTTGAAACCCTTGACCTTTACCCTTGCCAAATGACCAGCTAGCTCTCCATTCATCCCACTTGCCTATTTAAGTTCAAATTGAAATTAATTAAATGTAAATAAAGTAAAAATTTAGTTCCTCAGCCACATAGCCATATTTCAAGTGCTTGATAGCCACATAGACATCCCTCATCATTGTGTTGTCTTGCACGTTCTACCTACTGGTGTTTACCCATGGAGCCAATATAGAATATATTTTTTTTTTTAATTTTTTTTTTTCAACGTTTATTTATTTTTGGGACAGAGAGAGACAGAGCATGAACGGGGGAGGGGCAGAGAGAGAGGGAGACACAGAATCGGAAACAGGCTCCAGGCTCTGAGCCATCAGCCCAGAGCCCGACGCGGGGCTTGAACTCACGGACCGCGAGATCGTGACCTGGCTGAAGTCGGACGCTTAGCCGACTGCGCCACCCAGGCGCCCCCAATATAGAATATATTTAATTGTTCCTTTATCTACCAGCTTTTTAAGCTGTGTTACTCATGAGTCCTTTCCTTTCCAGCTGAGCTTCCACATTTCTTCCATTTGTTTTTCATAGGAAGTAGTATGGCGAGAACCCCTCACTGTTTTAGCAATCATGTCAGAGGATAAAGATGAAGAAATCAGGAATTTATCTTAGAAAAGCGAAAGTTCTACTGAAATAACTTATAGAAGGGAGTAAATTTCTACCCAGTTACTACAAAGAACTTTTGAGTAGGTAAAGCCATTTGAATGTGTTGCTTTCTGGAGCTCCTTGTGCTAGTGGAGAGTCTAAATGTTTTGAGAATACCATAAAGCAGAAATTACAACTTTTTAAAAAGAAGCCAATAAAGCCAATCCTTTATTACATATAAACTAAGGACATTCCATTTTCTAAGACGAAATTTTGGTTTTTCTCACTGTCCCCTTTCTGGCAAATCCTTAAATACAAGACAGAGCTAAAGAGGGAAGAGATATGTGGAATAAGACATGTGACACGTAGTCCTTAGCTCAGTTATACTACCCTGTATGTTAACAGTTTACAGATTTCATATTACCCTTAAGAAGTTTATAGTCTACTTGGGAAATCTGATTGTGTTTGTGTCTTATATAAATTACATCAGATCCTTCTTGAAATGTAAGTGAGGTATAAATATCTCCAGTTGTGAAAATGCAACTTATAAATAAAAATAAAGGCATGAAATACCACAGAACAGTTTGTGAGTATACACCAAATGTGTGGAGTGGGCAGAAAGCAATGATGACTTAGAAGAAAAATGTCAGGCTGACAGAGTTAAGGGCACTTTTGTTAAAGGTAGGATTTTAATCGAGCCTTAAAAGATGGGTGTTTTCACCAGGTGAAGGTATGCTACCTGGTATGCTGCAGGCTAGAGATGTGGATTAGAAGGGAGAGTGGGAGTGAGAGTGCAGGACAAGGCCAGGTTAGGCGTGTGTGGTAGGCACAGCAGCTGGCTAGTAGAAGAGTAGTGGAAGGAAGGCGGGGATGGTTGGCTAAGGCTACAGTGTATGGCCTTTTGGTCATAGCTAGATTAGGTCTGTTGAGAAATAGCAGGTTTTATAGCCTGCATTTGTGCTTGAGAGATTGATCTTTTAAATATCTAGCTTCTTTTGGTGATTCTGAAATATATGTCAAAACTATTGTAACATAACATTGCAAAAAAAAAAAAAAAAGGCAAAATGGCTTTGTATCGATTAGACTATTTGGGCACATAAATTACTCCCATTATTGTTTTCAAGATCCTGCATTTTCTCAATAGAAATGAAAAAACATCTACTTTAATCTAGTTGAATAAGTTAACTGTAGAAGGTATAAGTGCTTATTTTTCACATTTGTTTACTAACCTGTGATTGTTGATTTTTAATGTTAAGTGATTTAGGGCACATAATAACAGATAATGCTAAATTTCTAAAATTACATAATAACATTTTAACTAGTGATAAAGCCTACGTTAATGAAATCTGTGGGTAAAAAGTCTTATTTATATCATTTGAAGTAAGACTAAACAAAAGTTGATATGTTGTCTGTTATATTTGTATAATATTGTGTGATGAAAAACTTGAGTTCATCTCTTAGTCTGTTGTGTTCAAATTTACTTATTTTTTATATTTTTAAGTAATGAGAATATTGGAATTTTAATTTAGGTGGTAAAACCAATCCCTATTAAAGGAGACGGTTCTGAAACTCACAGCTTGGCAGCTGAGTCTCCAGGAGAAAGCCAGGCAAGCACCGCTTCACCAGCTCCCAAGGGCCGCCGCAGTCCTTCTCCCGGCAGCTCCCCGGCGGGCCGCACAGTGAAATCTGAATCTCCAGGAGTGAGGAGAAAGAGAGTCTCCCCCGTACCTGTAAGTTAATGTTTCAACAAGCATGTTAAGTTTCTACAATTTTTAGATTCATCTGTAACACAGAAAATATTGCTAGACATCTGTTAAAGCAGCACTTCTCAAAGTGTGGTCCACAAGCCCTACGTTGGGGGAAGAGGGAAGGTCCTGGGACCTTTTCTGTGGATCCGTTAATTCAAAGCAAATTTGGTAATAAAACTGAGATGTTATTTGCCCCTTTCACTGCATTAACATTTAAATTGGTGGGTAAAGCTGCTGGTGCATTCACCTGAATTAAAGCTGTGACAATAGAAAATGTATTCTTCACTTGGGTATTTGGCATTTTCCTTAAGACTAGTTAAGTGAAGGAAGGAACTTGAAGGAAGGCAACGGAAATGTTTTTTCACCAGTGGTAAAATTTGAGATTTCACGCAAAAATTAGAATTTTGGAAAACTATCTACCACTGTCAGCTTGACAGTTTCCCAATCCTTAAAAGAATTTTCTAATGAGATCAGTGATTTTATCAACTGTGATTTTTTTTTCCATATATATCACACAGTGAAATGTGTGAACATTTGAGAGATCTGCATAACTTAGTGAACCAGTATTTTCCCGACGACCAGTGCATGATGAAACAAAACCATCCTTAGGTAAATGATCCATTCAAATTGTGTGAGATATACCATCTGGATTTTAATGTGTAACAGTAGGAAAAGTTTGTTGGTGTGGTTTCAGATTCCATATCAGTCTCCTTTAAGAAACCACTTCTTTGGAGTAGTATCAAAAGAGTGTTCATAATTATTGTCTTTTACAATACCTTTCCCAGCTACATATATTTGTAAAGCCACATTTTCTTCATGTACTTTAACCAGAACATAGTATCACAGCAGACTGAATGCAGAAGCATCAATGAGAATCCAGCTGTCTTCTATTTTAAATCAGACATCAAAGAGATTTACAAAATGATAGGTGCTAACTTCCAGAGAGAAAATGAAAGAATGAGACCTCTAGTGGCAAAATGCAAGTTAAAATTGACTTTCTAAACTTGAAGAGCAAATGAGTGAATGGTAGAATGATTAAGGTCATGCCTACCAAGGGGAGATTTGCATATAAGTCCTTCCAGAAGTAAAATTAAGTGAATCTTTTCACATTAAAGCCCAAGATACCTACCAGTATTTATTGGCTTTATGTTGACACACCTTTAAATGAGCTATTAAAAAAAAAAACAAAACTTAAAATAAGAACAATCATGAATCTGCAAATTAGGTGGAGCTCAGCAAGAGTGACTTCTGTCTGTTCCTCATGGCATCTGTGGAAGTTAGAATATCCAAATGCTTCCTTACTCCCATATCTGGTGTTTCAGCTGGGATGCTAGAACAGTTGGGGGCTGCTGACATCTCTTTCGTTCTCACAGCACAACACCAAGTGTTGCAAGGTAAGAGAGAACATGAAACATATTTTCTCTCACAGTCCTAAGAGGGAATCCACCCTGCTGACATCTGCTTTTGGACTTCTAACCTCTGAAACTGTGAAACAAATTTCTGTTAAGCCAAAAAAAAAGTGTATCAGGAGGGCAAGTCCAGTGTGGAAGTTCTTATAAAGCTGCCTTATTTCCTAATGCCTTATTGCCCAAAAGTAGTTACATGCCAGTTGCAAACCCAGAATCAGTGTGGTGGGGGACTCCACAAGGGTGCAAGTACTGGGCAGTGTGGTTCATAGGAGCCATCAAAGTAAAAGTCTACCACGAGTACATACAAATTACATTTTCCCTGCCCTCTCCCACTTTAGGATAGATGTCAAAGTTACCCCTCATTTAACAGCAACTTAGCATTTCATTATCTGGATAAATCATAGTTTAATGAACTTCATACTAATGGACATTTATATTCCTTCTTCACTTTCATTACTAAAAAGTATGCAAACATACTTTTTAGGCATACATCATTTTGCACATCTGTGAGCAAATCCATAATATGAATACTTAGGTCATATAACATGTACACGTGTACTTGTTTTTTTTTTTTTTAATAACTGCCTATTAAAAAATAATGGCTGTATTGAGATATAATTCCTATACAGTACAGTTTACCTGTTTAAGTTATATAGTTCCTTGGTTTTGGTCTACTCAGAGTTACAGCCATCACAGCAGTCAACTTTAAAACATTTTCATCACCCCAGAAACCCCAGAGCAGTCTATCCTCAGCCCTAGGCAACCATTAATGTACTTTCTGACTATATATAATTGGCCTTTTCTGGTCATTACATATACAGTAAGTGGAGTCATGCAGTATATGTGGTCTTTTGTGACTGGCTTCTTTCACACAGCTTCATATAAGTTGTATCCATACTCTCTTTTAGTTTTGTTTTCCCCCACAAACTGTGTTTACTTATCAGTGTGTGCATTGGGCACCTGGGTGGCTCAGTCAGTTAAGCATCCGACTTCAGCTCAGGCCATGATCTCACTATTCATGAGTTCAAGCCCCACATTGGTCTCTCTGCTGTCAGCAGCATGGAGCCTGCTTCAGATCCTCTATTCCCAACTCACTCTTGCCCTCCCCTGCTCCCACTCTCAAAAATAAATAAACATTAAAAAATTTTTTTTAAATTATCAGTGTGTGAATTTTTGCCATGTGCATTCATATTTTAACACAAAGTATTAGTTGTGCCATATCATTCTTCCTCTTTTTTGTTGTTTAACATTCAAAACTAATTTCTGATACACCCACTTCTCTTTATGTTTACAAGTACTCCATTTTTTTTAAGTTTATTTATTTTGAGAAAGAGCAAGAAAGAGCTGGGAAAGGGCGGAGAGAGAAGGAAAGAGAGAGAACCCCAAGCAGGCTCCACACTGTCACTGTGGTTACAGGGCTCAAATTCACGAACTGCAAGATGATGACCTGAGCTGAAATGAAGAGTCAGACGCTTAACTGAGCCACCAGGCACCCCAGAAGTACTATACTTTTAAGTTATAGAAGATAACATTCTTTTGTGTGGATATACACATTTGGCTTAACCATTCATCATTTGATGGACATTTGGGTTATTTCCACTCTTTGGTTATTATATATAATGCTGTTGTGAACATATGTATATGAATCTCTGGGTGGACATAACTTTTCACTTCTCTTGGGTTTATACCTAGAAGTGGAATTGCCGGGTCATGTTTTCCATAGGAGCTGTACCATTTTATTTCCCTACCAGCACGGTTCTAATGCTTCGTGTTCTCACCAACATTTATTATCTTTAACGATTAAATTAGGTGTCAAAAAGAATTAGAATTCCCACTGACCACTGATGGAAAGACCAAGTTCTAGGGGAATCAGTGAGGTAGAATGAGAGTGGTATATGTCACCCTCACCACAGAAGTTTTATCAGCCTTTGGTGAGATGTCTTAATCTGGGGAAAGTCACTTGCCATTAGTTCTCTACAGACTGCACCATGGGAGGAATTGCATGGCAGCATTTATATGCTCTTGCAAAAGAGCATTTGGTAACACCTTAAGTGGAAGTGAGGAAACTGGATATTTAATTTTTATCACTAGAAACAAGTCATTGTGCTTGCTTCTAAGTGAATTTTTATGCTTTCCATCTTGGTTTACATAATACTCTTCAAAGAACTCAAATATTTACAATTTGTAAAATTATCACATGGTTGTCTCACTTGGCCAGATATTTATCATTATTTATAGGGATGACTGTGATTTTAGAAGTTTCTTTGTGATGAGTATGTCAAATAAAAGCATTTGTAATATGCATTTTGTCCCATTATATTTGGGGGCATTTTTTCAGAATATAAAATGCCACATGGCCATCTGATACGACCTTTTTTTTAAGGTAAGTGTTTCTTATCAAGAAGTAAGCAATTTACCTAATACAAAAACAATGTTGTGAAGTTTCAGAGCGGGAGAATCACACCACCTAGAAGAGCCCCTTCCCCGGATGGCTTCTCACCATACAGCCCTGAGGAGACAAACCGCCGTGTAAACAAAGTCATGCGGGCCAGGCTGTACTTACTGCAACAAATAGGACCCAACTCTTTCCTGATTGGAGGAGACAGCCCAGACAATAAATACCGGGTGTTTATTGGGCCTCAGGTAGGATCTTTCACCATTCTACAGTTTATTAGTATCTGTTCTTCTTAAGTTTAGATGACTTATTTCTCTTCAGTAAACTAAAGTGAGTTTAAAAAATATTTTGGGCTGATAAACATTTTTATTTAATGTATTTGTGAAGGTTTCTACTTGAGAATACAGATTTGATCTATTTAATAAATTAACCAAAAATAAGAGATTAGTTCATACATAGATTTTTCTTGCATATCCTTATATATCTTACATAAGAATAATGAAGCAAATAGAAACTTTGTTAAACTTGGAAATATAAAAAAAAGTGATCATCTTAGGAATTCTAATAGAGCTAGAGATTTGTTAACCCATAAGTTCTCTTTTAACTCTCTAGAACTGCAGCTGTGGACGTGGAACATTTTGTATCCATCTGTTATTTGTTATGCTCCGGGTGTTTCAACTAGAACCTTCAGACCCAATGTTATGGAGAAAAACTTTAAAGAATTTTGAGGTAATTTTTAATAAGTACCTTAGAGTAAAATTGTTAATAAATTTTAACGGCTCATTCCTGACACTTCTCCATGAGGAGTCATTTTGAAGTTATAAAGACACAGAAGAATTATTTGAGCCTTATCTCTTATAATCTATTGACTTTTTCCTCCAGACTGAAAAGAATGTGAACACTGACCTTCTGTTATTTTGAAGCTCTTAAATTGGCTTTGTGAAAAACTTATGAAATAAAAGACAAATAATTCAACCTCTATAGAATTCTTTATATGTTATTATGGCATGAATATCATTGTTACTGTTTTTTTTTCAATGTTAGGTTGAAAGTTTGTTCCAGAAATATCACAGTAGGCGTAGCTCAAGGATCAAAGCTCCATCTCGTAACACCATCCAGAAGTTTGTTTCACGCATGTCAAATTCTCATACATTGTCATCATCTAGTACTTCTACATCTAGTTCAGAAAACAGGTTAGTACTATTTAAGGAATTAAAAGCATTAATCTAGTGTTACTTTTTGATTTTAGAGGTAATTTTTTATACCTACTTGTTAAGTTGCTCTAAAGTAATTGACCTATTGAACCTTGGCTTTGAAGTTAAAATCAAGGGTAAACAACATAGATCATCTGAGCATGTGTGTGTATACACACATATATATGCATATATATATGTGGACTTCTCGTCCTGAAAAACCACACTGTTGAAAAATGGCACCTTAAATATCAGAATATAGTAGAGTCATTTGACAAGAAAAATCAAGTGGCAAGTATAAATATAAGTGGCTACTGTTTATCAGTCATTACTTTGTGCCAAGCATCTAATACGTTGTCTTATTCTGTTCATAGGCCAACCTCATTAGGTAGGTTTTATCACTCTTTTGCAGATAATGAAGGTGCAGCACTGTGTAAAAAATATGTCTATAGTTTTATTAACAAATTATATACAAGGCAAATGGTTTTCCAAAATCACTTTGAAATGCAGGATCTCTAAATTGTATGACATCAATACTTCTTTCATAGATCTTTTCAGGGAATCCTCATTACAGGCTGTTTTACTTGTGAGAGCCCAAGGATACTCTTGGAAACAGACTAATCAATTGTAATTAAGAGATACAGTAGCCATTAATCACAATTATTATTTAAAATCTACGGCACTTCTCAAACTTTTTCATTGCCTAGCTGATAAGAATGAACATACAATACTGAAGGATATAGCCTAAAATGACCAGTGTGAAAAATTTTTCAAGTCTCTAGTATTATAAAAATTCTTGTCAGTTATCTTTCTTTTCCAAGTTCCTTATTGGGCTTAATGTAAAAATGAGTTTTTTAAATCACTCCAGAAAAGAGTGCTGCTTTTCTTAAAAGGGCACCTCCTATGTGTTCCTGAGGCACCTGTTTGAGAAGCACGGGTCTAAGTGATTAAATCCCATCTTCATCCATCAGTTTTTTACGTATTGTAACTACTTCAGAATTCACAAATAGAAAGTAATCAGATCAAGGGATTTGTGAAAAATGGAGAGACCAGTTTTTTCACCTATAGGAAAAGTAAATGTTTGAATTTCCTTATTTTTGGTTAAATGAATTTGTTTTAGAATCATAGAGTTTTACAAGCTTTTTGGGAATTAGAGATTTCTAGTTTATGTGGTTCCATGATAAGTGAAGCCAAAAGAGGTCATGCCACTCAGGTGAGCAAAGGCAGAACCAGAACCTCAGCATCTTGACTTTTAGTTCAGAACTCTTTCTCTTACTACTTATCTCTTCTAAATAGATGAAAAGAATGAATTTTATTTCTCAAGCTTCCTGACCCAAACTTATTCTGGACCCTTTCTCCTTTTGGTTGACATTCCTGTAGCTTTTTATTTTGGAAAAAATAAAAAATTTTAAAACCAGGTAGCCAAAGTTAAGTTAGAAAGTTTCTCTCTAAAATAAACAAAGGTACCTTCCAAATATGGGCTGGCTATACTATGGATATTAATTCATTTGGATTAATGTATCCATGCAGAGAAACCACAGAAGCTATAATCTAGATTTTACTGAGATTATACTGTGTTGCTAAGTAGGTTATGTTTCACGTAATCACAAATTTTTATATCTAAAGACTAAAATAAAAAGAAACTTATCTGGAAACCTGATTGCATTGTATTAATTTTAAATTATATAAGAAACAGTAAAAAAAACAATTAGGACAATTGGAATATACTTTAAAAACTTTACCAAAAAAATTAAAGCTGCAAACAGGAACCTAAGGTCCTAGTACATAAGTGGGCAAAGGGCATAAAGACAGTATTGACACAAGAATTCCATAGGGCGCCTGGGTGGCTCAGTTGGTTAAACGTCCTGACTCTTGATTTCAGCTCAGTTCATGATCTCATAGTTCTTGAGGTCAGGCCCCATGTTGGGATCTGCACTGACAGTGTGGAGCATGCTTGGGATTCTCTCTCTTTTTTCAAAATAAGTAAATAAACTTAAAAAAAAAAATGGAAACAAACATGAAAATGGTTTAGTTAACCTGATAACTAAGAAAATGGTCATTAAAAAAAAAAAGGTATCAAATTTATTTAGAGACTTTGTAATGAAGACCATTCAGTTCTTGTGTAAGGATTTGCTTCACTGTATGTTAAGTGCTATATAGCCTTTCTGGGGAAAAAAAAAAAAATGTGATTTTTTTAAATGTTTGTATTTGTTGATCCAGTAAATGTACCTTTTTTTAAGAAAAAAATTTTAATCTGAGAAATGCACAAGATTTATATATATATATGACTGTCACAGTATTGTGAAAAATTGGGAATAGCTTAAACATGGAGCAAGGGAGTGGTTAAAGTATACCCATATTAGGAATAGTTCATGCAGCCGTTAAAATTATGCTTCTGAAGAATACTGAATGGCATGAAACAAAATCTAGGTTGTAATGCTGTATGTCATGCATGAACCCAATTTTTATATATATAAAGGGTATTATGGGTACATACATACTATAATGACCAAAAATTTTAATGGTTATCAATAAGTGGCATTATTACACTTTTTTATACTTTAAATACTTTGGGCTTTAAGGTTCACTGGGTCTCTGTCACAACTACTCATCTCTGCCCTTGTAGCTGAAAAACCCATAGAAGATATGTGAATGAATGGGGATGGCTGTGTTAAAAAAAAACTTTGTTTACAAAAGCTGGCACAGGCTAATTTGATCCCCTTGTAGTATGCTAATATCTGCTCTCTACTCACATGACTTGACTCCTGAAAAAACTGCTAAAGAAAAGAAAATCAGAAATGTAGAAGTGGGCACAAAGAGGTTTCTACTTATTTCTTAAAATGTGAAAATACAGAAACAACTTTTGTCCAACAATAAATAAATGCTTATGTAGTTAGATCTATCTACTCAGTGGAAAATGATGCCACCATTAAATTTTTACTATGTATATGAAGAGTTTAGTAACAAGTAGAATATGAAATTGTACATCTCTATAGATAAATGATCTAAATAATGTTTACAAAATATATACTGTAAAAAGATGAGCAGAAAAATTCCAGGATGGAATTTTTTTTTAAGTCAGAAAAGCATTTCAGTAGTAAGTTATACTTGCAGTGGGACTGAATTGTGGAATTTTTTTTTTTCTAAATCTTTTGAGTAAGCTAATTTTGGTGTAATTTGAAAAGTTGCTTGAGCTGGGATCATCTTTGCCATTAATACTTTTATTATAGATTGTTGTATAAATAATTTCTCCAGTATTTGTTAACTTTTGTCATTGCTGCATGCATATTTTGACAGCATTTCCCCACTCCATGTAGCTCCATAATTATGAAAAGAGATAAAGAAAAGGGGCAGATAGTCAGGAGGGAGAGAGACTAGTAAGTATGCCTTCACCTGAGGAATCATGCATCCTGACTTTGCTAGACCTGTTTAGCTTTCAGGAACGTTTTTTAGAAAACTGTTACTTTACTATCACTCATTCAGACCAGTTTTTCAGGAACAGCAGAATCTGGGGGCTACATGGGTCTCTTAAGATTATAGTTTATATACTGAATTGTACTCATAGCAAGGAAAGCTTAACTCAAAATCTTATTTAAAGTTACTCTACTAATTAATAGGAAAAATAAATTTCTCAAATAGTTGTATGTAAGATTTCCTAACAAGAATTTCTATTTTTTCATATTGTAAAGAATCCAAAACTGTTTTTAGCTATGCCATTAATTCTGTATTATATTCTTTTCTGTTTAATGCTTTCATTTCCCCTTCCTTACAGTATCAAAGATGAGGAGGAACAGATGTGTCCTATTTGCTTGTTGGGCATGCTTGATGAAGAAAGTCTTACTGTGTGTGAAGACGGCTGCAGGAACAAGCTGCATCACCACTGCATGTCAATCTGTATGTGGCTCTTTCCTCCCCCTGCTCACTCAGAATAGTTGCTCTATGATCCAACTATATTATTTAGGATTTTAACATGACTTTTGTGGAGACTAGGGAGAGAAGAAAGGAAGTATATCTAGGCCCTTAGGTAAAGTTTTCAATGAATTGGAGTTTAGGATCCTTTAAGAGATGAGCTGTGTGAGCAAAGAAATGTAACATAGTGTGATACATGTAGTAATGGAAGGAGTGCACAGAATTAGAAACATGATTCTGGTCTTGAAGTGTACATGGAGGTGAAGAGGTAGAAGACCTGGGCAGGCATGACAGGGTAACATCAAAGCAAGTTTGAAATAACATTACCAGGTAATCAAGTGGGCAGAATGTTTTGAAAAATAGTTAGCAAAATACATGTTGTAACTAAAAAAACAGCATTTGCAAGAGGTATGTGCATCAGAATAAAATTTAACCTACTGTGTTTGCCTGCTTCTAGGTAAATAGATCAGGTTGTTTTTTGAGGTTCTTTCAATATAAACCTATACTAGCCACTAGCAACAATTATTATATATAACTACTTAATGTTAAGCATTTATATTTTTGTAAAGTTCTTCCCTTTAATTTTTCAGGGGCAGAAGAATGTAGAAGAAATAGAGAACCTTTAATATGTCCCCTTTGTAGGTCTAAATGGAGATCTCACGATTTCTACAGGTAACAGTTTTGAATTAATGATTTGGACGTATCTAATAAAAAGTTAAAATGTTCCCTAAATGTTATTTAAATCTGTTAATTATTTTTAACAAGATTTATTAATTTTCAATTAGCCATGAGTTGTCAAGCCCTGTGGATTCCCCTTCTTCCCTGCGAGCTGCACAGCAGCAAACCATACAGCAGCAGCCTTTGGCTGGATCACAACGAAGGAGTCAGGAGAGCAATTTTAACCTTACTCATTATGGAACTCAGCAGATTCCTCCTGCTTACAAAGATTTAGCTGAGCCATGGATTCAGGTAAATGGTTCTTGTTCTTCATTTCTCAAATAAACCTTTATAGACCACTTAATGTAGTTGTCTCCCAGTTGTTTATAGTTTAAGAAAATACTTTTACTTTGCCTCCATCATGACTCTTACTCGATGGAAATTTCTACCTTTGGTGTTAATACTATGCTGCTTATTATAAAGCTTAAATTTCAAAAATTTTTGGAGCCTCACCACCCATCTCTAGAACCATCAGACATTAAGGATTATCCAAGGATAGACACTAGACCCCTTCAGTGCTAACTTATTCAAATGTTTAATCCCATTCCTACTATTTCTCATTTCTGTATCTTCATGGCATATATATAATAGCTGCTTAATAATTGCTGAGTGGTTGAAAAAAAATGTATGATATTTGCCTTATATTAGTCATTTTTATTTGTAAGGGCAGTTCCTATTCCTTTATTTTCTCTTTGGATGAAATATTTTTTTCTTCCTTAATCAGAATTTCTACTGGTTGTTTGCTTGGATTCTAGTGATTTTTCTTTGTTATTTTAGTCCATGATATTTAAAAATGTAGAATCCCAGGGATGCCTGGGTGGCTCAGTCAGGTAAGTGTCCAACTCTTGATTTTGGCGCAGGTCATGACCTCATGGTTCATGGGATCCGGCCCTGTGTTGAATTCCACGCAAAGCATGGAGCCTGCTTAAGATTGTCTTTCCCTCTGCCCCTCTCCCCACCTCGTTCACTCTCTCTGTAAAATATGAATGAATGAATGAATGAATGAACGAACGAATGAATCCCAAACCAATATCTCCAGTAGATAAGTGAAGTAAAATATTTTCAATAATCTGTTAAGTTCTGTTTAACTGTTAAATTTGTCAATGGACACACTAACTCATTCAGTTTATATGTCATTAGGATTTATTTCCTTTTTCTTTTTATGACCACTATAGTCCTGCAGCTTTTGAAACTCTTCTCAGCATGTAATCAACCTATCATGAATCTAATAAAATTTCCAAACTTAATAAACATACCTTATTTTAACTGGTTCATTAATGATATTTAACATAGGCCCTCACCTATAAATCCTCAGGAGAACTCTCAAATTGATACTGAGCTATTGGATGCTATTCTTTCAAGGCAGTGGTCTAGTGTGTTTTGTTTAAGCTTTAGGTTGCACTTAATGTTATCTATTCCTAGTTTTTTACTAAGAATATAAGACAGAATTAAGACTTTGATCATAGTATGCTTTTTAACAGTGAGTGCCAGGCATATAATAATTTAACTATATTCTAGTTAATTTATTCTCCTTTATTAACTTAAAACATCTATAAATAAGTCATTTGTTTTCCCCAGAATGGTGTTTATTCATCTCTAAAATTTCAAAAATTTTCATATGATAAATTTTCTTAGGTATTAAGTTTACTTTTAGTTAACTGTCCCATAATGTCAAGACCATGTACTCTTTCCATTATTTAGGGACTCTGGCTTTGCAGACATGGTAATGATGTGTTGTTTTTTTTGTTTTGTTTTTTTTTTTTTTGTTTTTTTTTTTTGAGAGAGAGAGAGAGCAAGAGTGCAAGCAGGGAAGGGGCAGAGGAAGAAGGACAGAGAATCCTAAGCGAGCTCCACGCCCAGTGCAGAGCCTGACATGGGGCTCTATCTCACAACCGTGAGATCATGACCTGAGCCAATATCAAGAGTCAGCAGCTTAATTGACTGAGCCACCCATGCGCCCCAACATGCACTTTAATTATAGGCATATCATTATCCTTTGCTGATTTGAACACAAGAGTTTTTTTTTTTTCTTTTAGCTTTAGATTTTTCCACTCCATTCATTATAGTTCCATCTAATTTTGCTGAGTGTTTTTTTTCTTTTACCTTTTTCTACAAGACAGAAATCACATTAAAAGCTTTTGACTTACCACTGTCATCTGTAGGAGAAATACTCTGTATCCCTTGGACAGTCCAGTGCCTGTTTTGATTTGGCTTTATCTTCAGTTTTTTCTCTGTAACTACCATAATATGAATTCAGAGTTGGTGTTCTTCACAGGTTTTTTTTCTTTGGTAAGCATAAGAGTACAGAAATGTATAAATATCCATCTAATTACTTAATGGAGTTCACTCTTAATTTTATTTGAGCTAATAAATGTTAAGGGCTTTTGATAATTACCAGTTAAACTTGAGTATTAAATTCCTCCTTAGGATTTTTAAGTGGCTAGACATATTTGAACCTGCATAGATTGATAGAGACTTAAGAAATGTCCGCAATTTTTCAAAAATCATGCTTATTTCCAAATACTTTAGGTTTATTGGTTTTTCTTCACATTAAATTCATTGTGTTTTTTTGATTATAGGTATTTGGAATGGAACTCGTTGGCTGCTTATTTTCTAGAAACTGGAATGTAAGAGAGATGGCTCTCAGGCGTCTTTCCCATGATGTTAGTGGGGCTCTGCTATTGGCAAATGGGGAGAGCACTGGAAATTCTGGGAGCAATGGTAGAAGCAGCCCGAGTGCTGGAGCCACCAGTGGGTCTTCCCAGACCAGTATCTCAGGAGATGTGGTAGAGGCATGCTGCAACGTTTTATCAATGGTCTGTGCTGACCCTGTCTACAAAGTGTACGTTGCTGCTTTAGTAAGTAGCTTTATTATATAACCAAAGCATTATGGTTGTGGTGTTTTTTTTTTTAAGCTAATAGATATCATCCTTAAAATCCAGTAAAACTACTTTACCTGATTTAATTTTGGAAAATTCAAGTTTTTATTCCATAATCCCAAGAATTACAATTTTCCATTTAATCTCTTCATTTGGATTTTACTTGTTTTAATCTATTCAAGTTTTATTATATACTATTGCCTTTTCTCCCCTAAGACAACAGTGTCTTGCTCTTCATATCTTTACATTTTCCTTACACCTTACATATGATCAGATTAAAAATGTTCTTAATGGATAGCAAGTGATCAAAGCTACTTAGATTTTTTTGAAAATTTGCCATTAGTTACACATTAAGGAGAACTGATTGTTAATATTGTTGTATGTAAATTCAGGATTCTTTTCACAGAGGAAGGTTCTAGGACACAGATGATTAAGTTTTTCTAATTTAACCTATTGGAAGTTGTGTTTCATAAATGAGATGGAATAAAGAGCTTGTTTCATTTGTAATTTTGGAGGCTATTTGACTTTTTTCATTCTGAGTATACATAACTTTAGAACAGTTTCTCAACCTCAGCAGTATTGACACTGAGCCAGATAATTATTTGTTGGGGGCAAGGGTGCTGTCTTGTGCACTGTAGGAGGTGTAGGAGCAACCCTGACCTCTCTCTACTGGATACCCATAACACACCTCTCTTACCCCTCCTCCCCATCATGACAACCCAGAATGTCTCCAGGCATTGCTGAGTGTCCCCGGAGGGATGCACTTGCCCCAATTCACAACCACTGCTTCAGAATAATTCTTACCTAGCCAGTTTCAAAACTCATTAATCCCTCTGCTTCCACTTTTTTTCTAATCACCCTATAACACCTATGCCTAATAAATCTTCTTTTTGAGAGGTAGTATAGCCTGATGGTTATGAACATGAATTTGGAGTCAGAACTGAGTGACCTCATAATTTATCATCCTAACTAGGATACTTAAATAATCTGCTAGTTCAACTGGGACTAGCATAGGTAATCTGGACATAAGGTTAAGATTATAGAGACCTTGATTCAAATTCTGGTTCTTCCACTGGCTAGCATTGTGATTTTAGGACTCTTTAATTTCAGGTTTCTCACCTATAAGGAAAATACTATCTCTTAGGTTTGAAATGAGATTATGTAAAACCTCTAATCATAATGTCTGGAACATTGAACATTGACTATACAGTAGCCATCAGTATTCCTTAAAGACCACTTTGATTATTCCCCAGCTTAGAAACCTTTAGGTGTTTCTGTTGCTTTAGCAGCATTTCCAAAAGTATATTCCGTGGAAGTTTGGCAGGATTGTGAAAACTTCCCTTGAAGACAGAGTTCTTTGTTCAGTTAAAATTGATAAGCAATGAATTACACAAATTAAATGAGTTGTTCACTGAAGGCTTCTAAGAACCTTCAGTAAGCTAATGTACATTGGAAATCTATGAGATCAAGGAGTAGGATGCATTATTTCCCAAATATTTCTTACCTTGGTCTATTTTTTCAAGTAGAATATTCAGGGACCAGCATAACATAAAGACCAATGTTCTTGGCCCAACTTTTAACCTCCTTCTTCTTACTGTTATCTAACACAAACCTTCAGACATACTTGACTATTCAATAGACTGCCTGTCTGGTTGTTGCTTAAGTTCAGATGGTTTCCCATCTAGTTAGTGAGCTGTAGAGGGAAGGGACTCAGAATCATACTATATTCTGATTCCTCTATAATTACTTAGTGCGCCAAGCATAAGGCAGGCAGAAGTGGTTCCTTCCCTTAAAGCTCTCCCTCCCCTCTGTCCTCCTTTTTCTTCCTCTCCCTCGCCATACCTAATTCTTTGCTGAACCTTTGGAGAGTTAATTTGTAGGCATCATGACATGGTATTTCACCTCATATACTTTAGCATATATCTCTTGAGAACAAATACATTCTTCTGTTCCAGCAATGTTCTTTACAGCTAAGCTGCAGACTTTCTTCAGTTTTCACCAGTTTTTCCATAATGTCTTTTTTTCTGTTTTAGGATCCAGTCCAGAAACTCACATAGCATTTAGTTATCATGCTCCCTTAATCTCTTCCCATCTGTGACAGCTCCTCAGTCTTTCCTTGTCTCGCATAGATCTTGACACTTTGAAAGTGTGCTGACCACTTATTTTGAACAATGTCCCTCATTTTGGGTTTATGATATTTCCTCATGATTAGGTTCAGTTTATGCATTTTTCACAAGAATATCAGAGATTTATGTGCATTCTTAATGCACTGTATCAAGGGGTACATGATGTGCCAAGTACTGGTGATGCTGTCCTTCATTCACTTGGTAAAGGTGATGTTTATGGGGTTCCTTGCTATAAAATGACAATAAATGTTTTGAGGCAGATACTTTGAAACTATGCAAAGACCCTGTTTCTCTTCAGAATTTCGCTCACTGGTTTTAGCATTTTTCAGTGGATCTTGTCTACAGCAGTTATTATTGTGGTATTCTAATGGTGACTTCCTATTTCTCTCATTCCTTCTACATTAATAGGAATTCTTCTATAAAGAGGAGCTGTCTCTTCTGCCTCATTGTGTATTTATTCAGTTTTTAAATTTTATCAATATAGGCTGATGAGTATTTTAGTCTGTGGGTTATAATGCAATCCTGTCATCATTTAAGTTATTGCTCATATTATTCCAGTTTTGGCCACTGGAAACTCTTTTCATTTTGAAATACATACTTTAAAAATTATAGAAATAGTTCAGAGCATTTCTTTCTACCCCATCTATTTATTTATTGTTTTTTATTTGTATCAATATGGATTCATGGATTATTTTATTTATGGGTTATAAATCTATTCCTATCATTATGTATTGTTTATTAAATTGTCTCAGATTATACCAGAGTCTCTGATGCTTTTCAAATGCAGTTAAACTGACCTTCAGGTTTCCCCTCCCCCCCCCCCCCCCCCCCCCCCCAGAAAACATTGAGAGCCATGCTGGTATATACTCCTTGCCATAGTTTGGCAGAAAGAATCAAACTGCAGAGACTTCTCCGGCCAGTTGTAGACACCATCCTAGTCAAGTGTGCAGATGCCAATAGGTAAGGCCCTATTGATGAACTGCTTCAAACCCTCTTATATTAAAAGCCTAGCAACAAGCCTCATACCTGGTGAGTATTTGATACATATTTATTAAATGAGGCTTTGAATATTGTTTTCTAAAATGAGATTTGAAATTAAAATGTAACACTGAAAGATTTTCAGCACTAGGGAGAAGGGCTAATGGCAAGTAAAAACCAGGCTAACAAACTGCATGGATAACCACATTATTGTGTTGTGATTTTCTTTTATTATAAAGCAATGTCCTTAATCTCAAGGCCAGTTGGTAAGAATAGTAGCTGATATAAATATAATCTCATTTTAGAGAATGAGTTACACAGGATAGGAACCTATAAGATCATTATACCTGGTTGAAAAAACCCAACCATTCCATATTTGCTGTGTAATGGAATTTTACTCTGACAGTTTATGTTTAAAACAACAATAACAAATTGCATATATCGTTGCAATATCCATAAAAACTGACAAGGAGCAAGAGTATTGCTAACTGGGAGAGTAGAGATAGTAAGGTAGAGAAGTGAGGCATGATCATAGTAAAATAAGCTCAGGCTGTGCCTTTATGAGACCACTGGTTCACTTTTATTTTCCCGTTCTGTGAAGTGGGAGGAAAAGATGACTTTTCACTTAGTGAGCATAGCTGGGAACAGTTGTTTGGTGGTTCTCACCTCTTCACATCCAGCCGGTCTCAGGTGGTAAGGAAGCATGGACTCACCCTTGTGCCTCTGCCATTACACCCATTTGGAGCTCTCTCAGCCCAGCCTTTGTCTTCCTCCTTCCATCGCATGCTGTCATTTGTAACTGGTCTCAAAAATTAGGTGCTTAGATGGGGCGCCTGGGTGGCGCAGTCGGTTAAGCGTCCGACTTCAGCCAGGTCACGATCTCGCGGTCCGTGAGTTCGAGCCCCGCGTCGGGCTCTGGGCTGATAGCTCAGAGCCTGGAGCCTGTTTCCGATTCTGTGTCTCCCTCTCTCTCTGCCCCTCCCCCGTTCATGCTCTGTCTCTCTCTGTCCCAAAAATAAATAAACGTTGGAAAAAAAAAAAATTAAAAAAAAAAAAAATTAGGTGCTTAGATTTGATTTGCTTCACATTTCATTACGTCTTTTTCCTCCATTGTTTTCTCTACCCAAGCCTATGGATTGAAAGTATTAGAGATTTTCTTATTAAGGAGAGTCCTATAATATCTCAAGAACATTAACAGGCAAATTAACAAATCATTAGCAAAATGCACAGAAAAACCACATGGGTTTGCAGTATGAGAATCAGTATTTTTCTGAAAACTTCATTGCTTTTGTGGCAGTTGTGTGCTTTCCAGAATTCTAAAGTTAGATTGTTTACCTGGTTGCTTCGATGATGGACATTATAAAAAATACAGTAGAGGTTTTAAGATACTTGGAACTCACTCTGGCTATGTAAGAGAACATGAAGGTTTTGGAGGGGAAGGTTTTGTTTTTAATTCAAGAGATTCTTAGTGAAAATTCAGAAATCAAAATGAGTCTTCTGTCTTTTTTAATGAAGTAATCAAAATATGCCTTTTATCTGATTTGCTATTTAAATCAACATTTGCTAAGAGCCACTAGTAAAGATTCTGTGCTTAACATAGATGAGGTAAAGCTTATGAAATTAGACCTTAAATAATGAATATTATCTGTAGCAACACTGTAAATTGATTTTAGTGGTGGAAAAGCAAACACTTGTGAAACTATTTTTTGCCACCTTTTCATATGGCATTACATTACTATTGTCCTTTTGTCCTTTTAATTTGTATTTTATCCAGGATAAGATCCAAGTCTGATGTTGCTTCTTTCATTTTTAGTCGCACAAGTCAGCTGTCTATATCAACCCTGTTGGAATTGTGCAAAGGCCAAGCAGGAGAGTTGGCAGTTGGCAGAGAAATACTTAAAGCTGGTAAAATCTTTTTACTTAAAATAAATGTAGCAGGTCTTATCATAATCCCATAATCTCTGATAGGGCAGCTGTATATAGGATTTTGAAGTAATTGTGTAAATTGATTCAGTCAGCTAACATTAGAAATAGGAATTAATCTAAACAATACTTAAAATGAATATAATTAGAGTATTTTTCTTGGTCTTTATGCTATTTTGATCATGTTTTAGATTTTAGTATCACTATTTTTCAGTTATTTGTTATTTCCTTTTTGTAGGATCCATTGGTATTGGTGGTGTTGATTATGTCTTAAGTTGTATTCTTGGAAACCAAACTGAATCAAACAACTGGCAAGAACTTCTGGGCCGCCTTTGTCTTATGGACAGACTGCTGTTGGAATTTCCTGCTGAATTTTACCCTCATATTGCCAGTACTGATGTTTCACAAGCTGAGCCTGTTGAAGTCAGGTAATTTTTCTTCTGCAAATATATTACTTTGTTCTTCCCTCCTACCCCATCCCTACCTTACCCCGCCCCCCCCTCCCCAAAGAAGGACACATTTTAGAAAGACTTAGAAACTACAGAACATATACAGGTTACTACTAATACCTTAATATTTGATTGACATAAAAACCTCAAGCCTGGGCTATTTAATTGAAAATATATAGATCCTTTGTACTGAAAGGACTGTTTTTAAATGTATAAGCTTCTTTTTATTTGTGTATATTTTGCAGTAGTTTTAACTTGTAATTGAATGTGTTTTTTTCTTTCAGGTATAAAAAGCTGCTGTCCCTCTTAACCTTTGCTTTGCAGTCCATTGATAATTCCCACTCAATGGTTGGCAAACTCTCCCGAAGGATCTATTTGAGTTCTGCAAGAATGGTTACTGCAGTACCCCATGTATTTTCAAAACTGTTAGAAATGCTGAATGTTTCCAGTTCCACTCATTTTACCAGGATGCGTCGTCGTCTGATGGCTATTGCAGATGAGGTGGAAATCGCTGAGGCCATCCAGCTGGGCATAGAAGACAATTTGGATGGTCAACATGACAGCTTTTTGCAGGCATCTGTCTCTAACAGCTTTCCTGAAACCACAGAGAACAGCTCCCTTGAGCACACAGACCATTTAGAGAAAACTGGAAAAGTGCTGTGTGCCACAAAACTGAGTGCCAATTCAGAAGACATTACTGACAGACTGGGCAGCATTTCAGTAGGACTTCCTAGTTCAACAACAATGGAGCAACCAAAGCCAGTGGTTCAAACTAAAGGCAGACCCCACAGTCAGTGTTTGAACTCCTCTCCTTTATCTCATCATTCCCAATTAGTGTTTCCATCCTTGTCAACTCCTTCTTCATCTGCCCCATCTGCACCAGTTGGTACCGGAACAGATATCGCTAAGCATAGACCTCAGGGATTCATTCCCTGCAAAATACCTTCTGCATCTCCTCAAACACAGCGTAAGTTTTCTCTACAGTTCCAGAGAAACTGTTCCGAAAACAGAGACTCAGATAAACTTTCCCCCATCTTTACTCAGTCAAGACCCCTGCCTTCTAGTACTATACACAGGCCAAAGCCGTCTCGACCTACCCCAGGTAATACAAGTAAACAAGGAGATGTCTCAAAGAATAGCATGACACTTGATCTGAAAAGTAGTACTTCCAAATGTGATGACAGCTTTGGTGGCAGCAGCAATAGCAGTAGTGCTGTTATACCCAGTGATGAGACAGTATTCACCCCAGTAGAAGAGAAATGCAGATTAGACGTCAATACAGAACTCAATTCCAGCATTGAGGACCTTCTTGAAGCATCTATGCCTTCAAGTGACACAACAGTAACTTTTAAGTCAGAAGTTGCTGTCCTGTCTCCTGAAAAGGATGAAAATGATGATACCTACAAAGATGATGTGAATCATAATCAGAAGTGCAAAGAAAAGATGGAAGCTGAAGAAGAAGAAGCTTTAGCAATTGCCATGGCAATGTCAGCGTCTCAGGATGCCCTCCCCATAGTTCCTCAACTACAGGTTGAAAATGGAGAGGATATCATCATTATTCAACAGGATGTAAGTACAAGTCTTAAAGAGATTAGAGTTTCTTTGTACCGCTAAAATCTAATTCAGAAATGATGTTTTTTACACAAGTTAATTAGAAGCAATTTTTCACATAGAATTACACATTGTATATAATATCGTGTCATTGCTTAAACACACACTCCTTGACTATTTCAAAGGCATTTCTGGTTGGTTCTATAATGGTGATCACTTCTGCATTTGCCATTGGTCACCAACACTGCCCATTCAGAGGTCAACTTTATAGGTAGTTTGGGAAGCCAGACTGAACAAGAATAATATTTTGCGAGGCTAATTTCACAGATCCTTCCTCTTTTAACTTAATAGTAAAAAGATTGCTTTCATTTAATATGTAGACACCCGAAACTCTACCAGGACATACCAAAGCAAAGCAACCTTACAGAGAAGACACTGAATGGCTAAAAGGTCAGCAGATAGGCCTTGGAGCATTTTCTTCTTGTTATCAGGCTCAAGATGTGGGAACTGGAACTTTAATGGCTGTTAAACAGGTAAATATCTGGTGAGCACATAAATGATTTAAATTATAAAAATGAAGCATGAGCAAATAAGAAAAGTAAAGGCTAGGTCCCTTTGTGTATATGCTTTTGTTCTTTGATTATCACAAACCTAAATTTCAAAGTAAATACTGCCAAAGCACCAAAAGCATCATGAATTCTATTGAAAAGCTGAAGCATGATTATTTTAACAAATTATAGAAACGATCCCTCAAAGTACAGTCTTTAAGTGTGACTATGCATGACGATTCTAAGATGCAACATCAAGGTGGGCCTCATAGTGGCTGTTTTTGGTTTTTGGTTGTGCTTTTTATAAACAGAGGTATGGTTTCATTACTCCTTTTAGCAATGTTACCAATGTACCATCATCTCGGGGGCTCTGGTAGTTTACTTTTTATGATGAGCATGCTTATCAAGATAAGAAAATAATGAAGTTTTCATTTTTAAATCACATTGGTTCTTCCATGAATTGGCTTTTCTCATTCTGTCTTCGGTTTGGGAGGATTGGCTATGTCCCATCTTTTTGTCACTTTTCTGATATTTCACTGCTTAAGCCACACCCTGTCTAAAAGCGTGTGAATTGGCTTCTCATGAAGTATCTACATTGCATCCATGAGCATAAATGCCAATTCCTATTATATAAGCTAATATGAATTTGCCCATTTTAGATCAGATTGTCAGTGAAAACTGTAAATAGAAATTCA
The DNA here is from genome assembly GCF_007474595.2 of Lynx canadensis. Classification (NCBI taxonomy): domain Eukaryota; kingdom Metazoa; phylum Chordata; class Mammalia; order Carnivora; family Felidae; genus Lynx; species Lynx canadensis. The sequence goes on from NC_044303.2 coordinate 125,201,564, forward strand.
TCAGAATTAAAAACCTTGTAAACGTGGTTATTGAAACAGGTGACATATGTCAGAAATACATCTTCTGAGCAAGAAGAAGTAGTGGAAGCATTAAGAGAAGAGATCAGAATGATGAGCCATTTGAATCATCCCAACATCATTAGGATGTTGGGAGCCACATGTGAGAAGAGCAATTATAATCTCTTCATTGAATGGATGGCAGGTATGTTCATGTTTTAAATTACCAATAGTAGTACATGAATTTAACTTTCTGGTTGACGTTAAATTTAGGAAAAACTGATGAATACATATTTTTATTAAGTAGCTTGAATTTCTAAAAGCAAATCACCCTAATAATATAAACTATAAATAACTTGTCTTTATTTTTTTTTTTTATTTTTTTTTTTAAACGTTTATTTATTTTTGGGACAGAGAGAGACAGAGCATGAACGGGGGAGGGGCAGAGAGAGAGGGAGACACAGAATCAGAAACAGGCTTCAGGCTCTGAGCCATCAGCCCAGAGCCCGATGCGGGGCTCGAACTCACGGACCGCGAGATCATGACCTGGCTGAAGTCGGACGCTTAACTGACTGCGCCACCCAGGCGCCCCTAAATAACTTGTCTTTAAATACAAATAAAATATTGTCTCTAACTTTTAAACTTTTTCACTGGTTTATTTTTGAGAGAGACAGAGACAGAGTGTGAGCAGGGGAGGGGCAGAGAAAGAGGCAAACACAGAATCCGAAGCAGGCTCCAGGCTCTGAGCTGTCAGCACAGAGCCCTACACGGGGCTGAACCTTACAAACCTCGAGATCATGACCTGAGCGGAAGTCGGACGCTTAACCAACTGAGCCACCCAGGCGCCCCTCTGTGTTTCTTTTTAAATGATTATATAGCATTCTTTTATAAGAATAATTTTTTTTAAACTGCTATGTATAAGACCCATATTTTTCCAGGTGGCTGTCATTAGTTGGACAGATTTGAGATGTTTTAACATGACAATATAAAAGTGAAATTAAGATATAACTTGGAGGGGCACCTGGGTGGCTCAGTTGGTTAGGCATCTGACTTGGGCTCAGGTCACGATCTCATGGTTCTTGAGTTCAAGCCCCACATTGGGACCTGTGCTGACAGCTCAGAGCCTGGAGTCTGCTTCAGATGCTGTGTCTCCCTCTCTCTCTGCCCCTCCCCAGCTCGTGCTCTCTCTCAAAAATGAATAAATGTTAAAAATAAATAAATAAATAAAAAAGAAAAAAGATACAACTTGGAAAAATTAAGCAATGAAGCATAAAATTGAACCTTATCTATGTGAATAAATAATGACAAAATATACCATATACAGTAAAACAAGTAACTTGGGATGTAACGAATGAATAAGTGGTTTAACTTTTTAGATTTTTTGTGTTTGTGTTTGTGTGTGTTTAATATGTTCTCTGATGTTGGTCATAGCTAGGTTGATGGTTGTTTTCAGGTTGACTATTACAAATACTTCTCAGTGAGGTTTACTGAGTTTGTGACTTGTACCAGGTCACAACTAGTAGATAATAGAACATGAAGCCTAATGCTCGATCTTCTGGCTCCTCCTATTCTCTTTACCTTCTGCTAAGTAACATGTTAGCACTGTTTATTTAAGTCTTATTATTAAGAAAGGTATTTTGGGGGTGCCTGGGTGGCTCATTCGGTTAAGTGTCTGACTTTGGACATGATGTCGCAATTTGTGAGTTGAGCCCCACCTCGGGCTCTGTGCTGACATCTCAGAGCCTGGAGCTGCTTCAGATTCTCTATCTCCCTCTCTGCCCCTCCCCTGCTCACGTACTCTCCCTCAAAAACAAACAAACATTAAAAAAGTTTTTTTAAAGGTATTTTGGGGGTACCTGGATGGCTCAGTTGATTGAGCATTAGATTCTTGATTTTGGCTTATCTCACGGTCATGAGATCAGGCCCCACATTGGGCTCCACACTGGGGGGTGAAGCCTGCTTAAGAATCTCTCTCCCTCTCCCCCCTATAATGCTCTCTCTCTCAAAAAAAAAAAAAAAAGTGTTTTATGTATCTATCAAAAAGAGAGGTGAATGGTACATTTCAGAAATGGCTCCATGTAAAACTATTAAGTTTTAAAGCTTTCTGAAATCTTGACCTCCCAAAAAACTAGTTCATGAAAGTTTGATGAAAATGTCTAATTGTTAGGAATGTGTTAGTTTTTAAATCAGTTTCACTTCTGATGCAGTGTATAAATATAACATTCCATACATGAATGTGAGTTCATGTGGTGCAAGCTAATGTAACCAAAATGTAATCAATGGTTTTAATTTGGCTTAAATTTATGATAACTATCATTACATGTTTGTCTTAAAGGGGGATCTGTGGCTCATTTGCTCAGTAAATATGGAGCCTTCAAAGAATCAGTAGTTATTAACTATACTGAACAATTACTTCGTGGCCTTTCATATCTCCATGAAAACCAGATCATTCACAGAGATGTCAAAGGTAAGAATTCTTTTCATTACTACCTATTAGCAAGAGGTAGAAATCAAATGTAGTTTTAAAACTCAGACCTTTGTTGATAATTTCTAACTTGAGATTATCTATGGGACTGTTTCCCCTGAGTAACTCAAATCACTAGAATCATTCTAAGCAAAAGGAACCTTTGGAATCATATAATCTGCCTTCCTTAGGCTGTGACTTTTCCATTCTTACTGCTGATTTTTTTTTTTTCAGTCTGATAACTAATGGCAAACCAAGTATAAAATTCAGGTCTCTGATTACCTTTCTTGGTCTCCTGATTTCTACTGCCTCCCCAAAAGTTCCCATTCCTGGTTTTATTTAAAATAACTGGGATATTATGAACTTTTTTGAGAAAAAGCCTTTCAAATCTTTTGCAGTTTATTTTGTTTAAGAGCAGCTTTGGTTTCCTGACATGAAAGTCTTTGGCTAGTATTTGACAGTGTGTATTTTGAATTGGTCTTAGGTATATTTCAACAAATTTTGTCTTAAAATGTAAGCTACACTAAAACTTTAATGTTGAGGGAAGGTTTTTGTTGGGATTCATTATATTAAAGATTTTCAACACTTAGTGACATTTCACTAAATGTCTGCCTTTGTATCTCTTTATGCCTTCTTACTTTCATCTTCCCTTTGAGGATTTGGGATTTTATTTGTTTTACATGTCGATACCTGTGTGCCTTCGAATTGAGAGGGGAGAGTTCTCTGAACCTCTGACATACCCACTTCTTCTGTGATTGTCCTATTAGTAGTATTTTACTGAGATTTGAATCCTTTTGTTTTTTAACATACAAAGTCATTTGCTGTTTTTGTTGACAGGTGCCAATTTGCTAATTGACAGCACAGGTCAGAGACTGAGAATTGCAGATTTTGGAGCTGCAGCCAGGTTGGCATCAAAAGGAACTGGTGCAGGAGAGTTTCAGGGACAGTTATTGGGGACAATTGCATTTATGGCACCTGAGGTGAGAAGCAGCTTTGAGTGTGCTGAAAGAAAATATCTGGAGTTCTATGTGACAGAATTATAGCAAATTAGTTTGCGGTGTTATTCAGTATATGCTTACCACTTAGAAGTCCATGAGTCTAAAAATAAGGTTTTAATGGTATCCTTGATTTCAGACTCTTAATCCCTGCCTTTCTATCTTGGTCTTGACAAAATTTTAAAAGATGGGTTTTTGTAGATTTGCTTAAAAGCTATTTCTAACAAAGAATTTTGGGGTAATTTATACTACTTGTTTTGTAGTAAGCCCAAAGTGCACATAATTAGAAATCTTAACAACTGTTCTCTCTCTATTCAAAAGGGAGATGACACAGAAGCAGGACTTAATAGAAGTTTAAGTAAACATTACAATTCTGAATTAGGCTTCTTTTGTGTTCAGAACTCTTTGTGTTCATATGTAATGATAACTGGTTGTCCTTTGGCCCCATAGTTAACTTTTAAGTGCACTGGGGCTGCTTTGAAATTCTGTGATGTGATCCTTCTTCAGAATCTCCCAGTTCTCCAAAATATTTTTTGTACCACACAGATTAAGTTTGTTGATGAAATAAATGAGACATCAGACTAGTCCATGGAATTGCTGTTTGTACCATTGTTCTGGTTTGAAATAAAAAAACTAGAATCCATAACTACAGAATGTCTTTGTCTTTTTTTAATGGATCCTATTTCCAAATTAACTCTCTTTTTCTATTTTAGGTACTAAGAGGTCAGCAATATGGTAGGAGCTGTGATGTATGGAGTGTTGGCTGTGCTATTATAGAAATGGCTTGTGCTAAACCACCCTGGAATGCAGAAAAACACTCCAATCATCTTGCTTTGATATTTAAGGTATTTATGATATAAAAATTACTTCTTTCCACTAAAATTGGCAGGAGGAAGATTTTCATGGGTTCTCCTTAACTCTCAATCTAATGTCCAGGTAGATCTTCCTTGAAATAAATATGTATGTATACATATGCAGGAATTCATATGGTGCGGTGAATGCTGGCAGCATGTACAGTTGGTTCTCATTTTTCACAGTAGTTAGGCTCCATAAAGTCATTGTGAACAATGAGTTAGCAAATAATGAGTCATTGTTCCTAGGTGAAATACGTGTATATCTCAGACTTTCAAGTGTAAAAATGTAAAGCTCTTCCTTCCTGTATATAATCCACAAATTTTTACAATCTGATTTACTATTTTCTGTATTTAAAAAATGTACACCTAAGTCAGGTGCCAAATCCTGTCTGTCCATTTCCATCAAAGAATAGAATAGTTGAGATTTTTAGCTTTTGATCCAGACATGTGCTAGGTAAAAGCTAGGGCTTTGCAGCCATACAGACCTGGTTTCAAACCCTGGTTCCATAAAGCCGTGTGACTAGGGAAATGATTTCTGTCTACCCTCTGTTTTCTTGGTTATAAAATAGGTATAATAACAGCACCTACTTCATGGGATTATTATGGGAACAAACAAAATTACCTCTGGGTCTTAGTGAAGCCCTTAGCACACAGCTGTCTGTGTGCACAGTGACTAGTATCAGTCCTGTGCACTGGCTCCCCAGCACCTCACACCTGCCATAACTTCTTCCAGCCCTTTTCACACTCCTAGAACTTCCTCATTCAGTGCAGGTGTGTTTCTAATGTACTGGCCAGGTTTGGTCTTACTCACTTGGAATAGCTCGCTGTGCTGAATATTAGAAAATGCATGATGAAGCAAAGATCACAAAAGCCATACTGGAGAATGAATATGAGTAAAGCATATAGTAAACTGAATACTCTTCCTGTCTGACCATTTTGATGCACTTAGTCTTGTTCATTTGAGACAGTAAGGAAAACCATAGATCGACCTGATCCGGATGTAGTTGATCAATCTAAAATCCTAAAATTTGAAGGTTCTTGAATGAAGCCTCCCATCCAGCGGGTGAGTTTTTGCACAGATTGTCAGAAGGAAGTCCATCCACTGTAGCCTCAGTGCCTGTGTACAGGATGCACGTACAGAGGCTTTGAAATCTATGCACATGTACTAATACATCAGAAGTTCCAATCGTGGCAAGTTTCAACACAGGTGGTTTTCTTAACAGATTGCAAGTGCAACTACTGCTCCATCGATCCCTTCACATTTGTCTCCTGGTTTACGGGATGTGGCTCTTCGGTGTTTGGAACTTCAACCTCAGGATAGACCTCCATCAAGAGAGCTACTGAAGCATCCAGTCTTCCGTACTACATGGTAGCCATTGACACAAACTATAATGGGGACAGGATGCTCATCAAGAGAAAAAAACTTTTGTGGGGAACCACGTTGATAATCTGCTGGCCTTCATGCCAACGAACAGCTATGAACAAGACCAGTGGGAACCCTTACCTAAGTATGTGATTGACAAATCATGATCTGTACCTAAGCTTAGTATGCAAAAGTCCACAGTTTGTGCAGACACTATAAACTGTGCCTTTCAAAGAACTGGCCATAGGTAAACAGAAAAGCAATGAAGTTTGCATGACTAATGAACAGCAGCATATTTTGGGGTTTTTTGGAGCACTTTTTCAGCAATATTAGCAGCTGAGGGGCTCAGGATCTATTTTAATGTTTCAATTATTCTTCCATTTCATATCATGATCACAGGCAGGGGGTTCTGCAATTCCGTTCAGTTTTTTGTCACTGGCTATAAATCAGTATCTGCCTCTTTTAGATCGGAATATGCTATAAGTAGCAGTAAATAAATATATTTTTAAAAGTTGATGACTTCTTTATGAACCACAGTTGACCTTTATTTTTTAAATGCCTGGGCAGTTGTGGTTCACTGTGCATTTTACTGTTGGCCCATTCATTTCGTTTTTGGAAATTATGGTTCTATATTTTCATTTCACCTTCACTTTTGTTTAATATTCAGGGAAAGGTGATCTTTTCAAACCAGAAAAAAAAAATAGAACTAGATGTGAACTAGAGTTTATTAAATATCTTGCTATTGCAAGTGTTTTTTTTTAATACAGATTAATTTTGTTTTTTTAAATTGGAATATAATAAAATACTACCTTCATTGAGTCAGTCACTGCTCTTTTCATGCAGGTTAAATATAAATTCAGTGAAAATCAACTATTCTTTGTGATGCAGCTCACAACCAAGATCAAGATTACCTTGAAATTTATTTGAGTTCTTTTAATGTATTGGTTTCTTTCATAGGAAACTTCACACCATTGAAGTCTTACTTTGTATGTAACAATCCATCATTCGTCATCACCACTAATAATAACATGAAACTGCTATTTTCCTTCTACCATGCATCATCTCTTTCCACTAGGCCTGGCTGACCATTAAAGAAAAATTAACTAATGGCCCAACTATTAATAATAGCGTTTGTACAAAATAAATCTGCTTGGGACTTTGAAAATGTGTTCAGAAAGAAAAGTCAAATGGATTCCACTTACTAATCCTTGAATTTTGCACAATTATCTAATGGTTTTCATCTGAGTGGAATTCAGATACATGGAATCTAGAAGGAAAATGGCAGCTCTTTTATCCTTTTTTTGCGAGTCTTTTAAAATCAAGTACTGATTAAATATTTAATACAGCTTTTTGAGATGTTAAATTTTAACTCTTCAGACGCCAGTTGAATTGTTGCAGAATGAAACAGAATTGGTTATTCTCAAAGACTCAGGATAAACTAAATAAGCTATATAGAGTACATTTTAAATGTACAACACAAATTGGAAGTAAAATAAGTTACAAGTTAAGTTTACAGGGATATATTGCATATAATTTTTAAAAGACAGTTTTGGTTTTTTGGGTTTTTGTTTTTTTGTTTTTTTGGTTTTTTTTCTATGTGAATGTGTCTCTTAGTGAAATTTTACATTCCTTTGTTTTGGAAGATTGGCAATATTTGAAGAGTTAAAAATAGTACCGAAATGTGAAGTTTGGTAGCTCTACATGTGTTGTACTTGACTTTCTTTTTTATTTTCTATCTTTTGTGTGTGACTACTTAGAATTTTCACAACTCTAATAAGATTGTTTCCAAGTTTCTCATGTGCAAGCTTTAACGGATGCACTCTTGCCATTTGATGTACTGGAAGATCACTGGTCAGATCAATACTGTGTCTGACAGAAATGTAAACTGTATAAACTGAGGAACCTCAGCTAATCAGTATTACTTTGTAGATCACATGCCCACCACATTTCAAACTCAAACTGCCTCTAGATGTCCAAATCCATTGTTTGAGTTTGTTTGCAGTTCCCTCAGCTTGCTGGTAATTGTGGTGTTTTGTTTTTTGTTTTGTTTTCAATGCAAATGTGATATAATATTCTTATTTTCTTTGGATCAAAGCTGGACTGAAAATTGTATTGTGTAATTATTTTTGTGTTCTTAATGTTATTTGGTACTCAAGTTGTAAATAATGTCTACTGCTGTTTATTCCAGGTTCTACTACCTCAGGTGTCCTATAGATTTTTCTTCTACCAAAGTTCACTTTCACAATGAAATTATATTTGCTGTGTGACTATGATTCCTAAGACTTCCAGGGCTTAAGGGCTAACTTCTATTAGCACCTTACTATGTAAGCAAATGTTACAAAAAAAAAAAAAAATCTCTGGGTTAAGAAAATTTGGCTTAAATGTATCCTTTGTTATTTTAAATATATCAAGATATTTTAATTAAAATTTTTACCCCATTGAACCAATTTTATAGTATTTGTACCTATTTTGGTGTTTTGTCTTTATAGTAAATAAAAGTTTTTGAACAAAGGTTGGTAATTTTATTTATTTTGCCAGCTGCCCCATTATGTCTTTTATGGTTGAAGTATTCAAACCACCATCACATGTTCCTAGTAGTTGTCAAGACTCATTCAAATCCAGAACAAGGTGACTGTTTTATAGAGGTTCCTCCATTGGGAGTTTCATGCTTCTTCATGACTGGATTCAGAGTATGCCTTTGTGACAGGACTATCACAGAGGTGATGCTATGCTCTTCTTAGTGTGTCTTACCAGGAGGCGCTTACGAAGTCAGTCTGTCCAGATGCTGGTGATATTAATTAACTGATCATCTGAGTAGGCTTCACCAATACAAAGTTATCCTTTCCCTTTATAATTAATATGTAGCTTTATGTTAAGTATTTTGCAGAGGTAATATTTTGAGCCTACATAGTTTGTTCTTCATTCACCATTAACTCTCTGCTCTTTGCTTTCTTGAATTCTGAATTATTACTCTTTTAGTTGCCAGATGGTGATTTTCTAGTTCCTGCATTCCTTCTGTATTTTATTAATGGGAATTTTGCTATAATGACTTATTATTTATAACAAAATGGATTTGCAGATTCCTATTCAGTGAGAGCAAATCCATTATTGTCATCATGTATTTGTTCAAATTGTCATCCTTAGCCACTGGGTGCCTCTGAAAGCTAGCTTCTCTGTCCACTGGCAAGCCACCATTCTTCTCTGAACACTTCCATACTTTCAGACCTATCTTGTGTGTCTTCCACTTCAGCCTGGAGATAAGCCATTTTCCAAAGATTTCTTTGATGGAAACTGGTATTTAAAAACAGGATGGTACTCTCTCTTTCTGCCTCTCTCTCTCAAAATACACTTTATTTAAAAAGTGGGGGGTGCCTGGGTGGCTCAGTTGTTTAAGTGTCTGACTCTTGATTTTGGCTCAGGTCATGATCTTGCAGGTCATGAGTTCAAGCCCCATGTCGGGTTCTGCACTGGCAGTACAGAGCCAGCTTGGGAATCTCTCTTTCTCCCTCTCTCTCTCAAAATAAATGGATAAACTTTAAATAAATCAATAAATAAAAACAGGGTCCCTCTTTACATATTTTTAACTCCTTTCCTGGACAGTAAAAACTCTGACTCCCATTTACCTCAATATATCTTGTTCAAGTCCTCCACCCACGTAACCAATCTCCAATCTTCCTAATCCCCTTCAGGCTGCCTTCTCTCCCTGGGGCCCAACCCCTGCTGGACTGCCTTTGTTCCAGCTTACCTATGGGCTTTAGTATATATGTTTTATATATATATATATATTTTTTTTTTAAAGCTATCTTACATGTATACATAAAAGTCACATATATTATAGCGTGTGTGTGTGTGTGTGTATGAGATTTCCAATATTCCTCCTGGCCCCATTTATTCACAGCCCCCCCCGCCCACTATCAACATCTAAGGGTTTTTTGACAAGAAGAGGAACTCTTTAAAAAAAATTTTTTTTAATATATTTTAAGTGAAAATTCTAACTCTTTTTAACATAATCTACCTTATGTGGCTTTACAAGTTATGTACTTTCACATAAATACTACTACTGTTCCCAGGCAGCATAGATGAAACTTAATTGATTCTGTTAATTAATTCTGTTCACACAACTGTTTAAATCGTATGGTGTTTAAAAAAAACAAAAACTGTCCTCTTACATTAACCTGCTGAGAATGGGAATGAAGATTTACTCACCAGCTAGTATTTGTCAGTCACACCCTGGAACACAGTGATTATACTCCATTTCACAAATGCAGAAAGGGGGCAATTTCAATCATTCTGCAATTCAAGCTACACCAGCCAGTGAGCTCACGTGGCCTGCCCCACAGTTTTAGTCTTAGATTGTACCTGTGGTTATGTACTCATTTCCACTTTTATCCTTCATTTTTCTGCCAGTAGTCATTTCTCACAGGACCAAACTTAACAGAAACAAGATGAATCAACCCTGCAAAACAGGTAATGTCACTGAGTAAGTGTGGGTTCAGAGGGCATTTTGTGTCTACATCTGTTTTAAAGCTTCTGTATTATTTGAAAATGTGTGTCTTTTATATAGCCTCTAGATATTACTGCTGAAGGGTACACTTGTGTCATTTTCAGAAAACATTACTTTTGAGAACAGGTTTTTGCCTCAGGAATTAAAATAAATTCTATTGTGGGGCACCTGGGTGGCTCAGTCGGTTAAGCGTCCGACTTCAGCTCAGGTCATGATCTCACAGTCTGTGAGTTCGAGCCCCGCGTCGGGCTCTGTGCTGACAGCTCAAAGCCTAGAGCCAGCTTTGGATTCTGCGTCTTTCCTCTCTCTCTGCCCCTCCCATACTCATGCTCTGTCTCTCAAAAAATGAATAAATGTTAAAAAAAATTTTTTTTTAATTCTATTGTTCTTTGATTCTATTTAAGTGATGTTAATAATTGTGTAAAAGGATGATACTGTCAGGTTAGAGATAATCTAGAAAAATGTTGGTGTATCATGCTTACACAGAAAAGCCAATGAATGCATACGTGAACTAATACAGTAATACACTTGTTACAGAATAAAATGCAGGAAATACTGAAGCCACTGGGGAAAACAGTGACTAACAGAAACTTTTGCAAACTATCTTTATGTGTCATGACAATTTTTAGGTTTGTCCTTTATTTTATTTTTTTTAACGTTTATTCATTTTTGAGAGACAGAGACAGAGAATGAGTGAGGGAGGGGCAGAGAGAGAGGGAGACACAATCCAAAACAGGCTCCAGGCTCTAAGCTGTCAGCACAGAGCCTGACTCGGGCTTGAACTCATAAACCACAAGATCATGACCAGAGCCGAAATTGGATGCTTAACCGACTAAGCTACCCCTAGGTTTGTCCTCTCTTAATTTTAAGCTGTAAGCAAAAATCTCAGGTTAAAATGACATAAGGGAAGAAAGGATGGGCCTTTTAAAGTAGGTCATTAGGATGGACCTAGAAACCAGAGAGCATGAAACATAACCTAGATCACATCTGGCTCTGCCAATTGCCATTTGACTCTCTGAACCTCCATTTCTGCTTCTATGAAATCAAAGTGACAATGTTATGTGAAGGAGAAGAACCTATGTAAGTGACCAAGAATTGCCAGGTACATTGGATACACAATATATGTTTGTATGAATGAATGAGTGACCCCAAGGGCATAGACTCAAATACTTCTTTGTGGCTAGAAGGGTCTTTAGCAGGGCTTGTGGCCAACCTGAGAGTTTATGCCAAATTCACATCCAAGAAAGGGGTCAGAGCTCACCACACTGAAATGGGGGAAAAAAAACAGAACAAAACAAAAAGTACTGCCAAAGCCTTTAAATTTTCAAAAGAAGCTGGAAATCTGGATTTTATCTGTAATTTCCTGGTTTTTAAACATTAGAAACTAATTTAAAATTTGGATTAGGAACTGTAGGCTAACCAAAATTCATATGCTAGATTTGACCTGTGGCTAGCCACTTATTAATCTCTGATTTTGGTCCAGGCTTATAAAACAAAAGAAGGTAGAAAACAGGAGTAGAATCGCCACTTTGGAAAAGTGGGTCTAGGACTTTTGTCTTCAAAGAGCTATGAGATGGGGAGAAAGTGGAGATGCTGATTATAGATGCTAGAAAACTAACCTCTGAAGAGAAAATCAATGTCTAATTATATGCGCTGATGTGAAATGTTTACCACTAAAGTGTGATTAGCAGGTAGCAAATTCTGCATATGGAGCATTCAAATATACCATTACTGTGATCTAGATAACTTTGTGAATTTATTTGACAATAGATAGGCATTATCCGTGACTAAAGGACTCCATCCATGACTGAAGCCAGTCTTACCACTTTGTAATTAACCCAGAATCACCATAGCCCAGGCCTCATGGCCCTCCTACTTTGCCAGCCATGTAGAGATAAACTTGGGCTAACCTGATGATGTAAGAGGCAAAGGCATCATGCACCAAGTTCCTTTTCCCACAGTACTGAAATTCCTGTCAGAGTTTATTTTTGAGATTACTAAATGCTATTTCCCCTTGAAGTTAATTTGCTGAAGGAGATTTCTCAACGTGTATAAAGACATACTGAGGATGAGGGTGTGACTAGGGTGAAAGGGGGAGAAAGAGAAGAGGGAGAAAAAACATGGTATGAGAGATACTGAAAAATCCTTGGCACCAAGTGGCATGACTGCATTTGTATTTTGTAAAGATCACTCTAGTAGCATCTTAAAGAATCAAACCAGTTAGTAGCAGAGGCAGGTACAAAGTCAGAAGATACCTGCAGTGTCCAGATAAGAAATTAAGAAGGGAGAGTGACATCACGGCAGCATAAAAAGGTCCCTATCAAAACTGAATCATGAGGAGGGGAGCCTGGGTGGCTCAGCTGGTTTAGCGTCCCACTTCAGCTCAGGTCACGATCTCATGGTTTGTGAGTTCAAGCCCCGAATCGGGCTTTGTGCTGACAGCTCAGAGCCTGGAACCTGCTTCGGATTCTGTGTCTCCTTCTCTCTCTGCCCCTAACCCATTCTCATTCTGTCTCTGTCTCTCTCAAAAATAAATAAAAACATTTTAAAAAATTAAAAAAAAAAAACTGAATCATGAGGAAAAAGCAAAAGTGAACAGACTGATAAAAGTAAGGGGACTGAATCAGTAATCAACTCCCCAAAAAGAAAAGCCCAGGACTAGATTTTTGCACAGGTGAATTCTATCAAACATTTAAAGAGTTAATATCCTTCTCAAACTTTTCCCAAAAAATGAAGACAAAGGAACAGTCCCAAACTCATTTCATGAGGCCACCATTACCCTGATAACATAGCCCTAAGGACTCTATAAGAAAACTATAGGCCAAAATCCCTAATAAATAGAGATAGAAAAAATCAAAACATTATCAAACCAATTCAACAGCACAGGAAAGGGATCATATACCATGAACAAGAGGAATTATTTCTTGGGATACAAGCACGGTTCAACATCTACAAATCAATAAATGTGATACACCAGATAGATGCAGAAAGCTTTTGACAAAATGACAACATCATTTTATGATACAAATGCTCAATAATTTGGGTACAGAAGGAACATATGTCAACATAATAAAGGCTATATATGACAAGCACACTAACATACTCAACTAAGTTTTCATATCTGTAACTTAAAGTCAATTTATTCAAGGAGATTTCTCAACATTTACATAATATGCTGACAGAATGAGGGTTGTACATAACTTTGTTATGGAGATGAAAAGTAGAAAGCTCTCCCTCCAAGATCAGATCCCTCCCCCCAGAACAATCAGGGGTGCCTTCTCTCACCAATCTTATTCAACAAAGTACTGGAATTTCCTGGCCAGAACAATTAGATAAGAAAAAGAACTGGGGTACCTGGGTGGCTCAGTCGGTTGAGCATCTAACTCTTGATTTCAACTCAAGACATAATCCCAGGGTTGTGGAACAAGTCCCACATCGGGCTTGGTGCTAAGCATGGAACCTGTTTAATATTCTTTCTTTCTCTCTCACCCTCCCTCCCTCTCTTTCCCTCTGCCCCTCTCCCCTGCTCGCATGCTCTCTCTCTAAAATAATTAATTAATTAATAAGAAAAAGAACTAAAAGGCATCTAAATCAGAAAGGAGGAAGTAAAATGTCTTTGTCTGCAGATGATATCATCTTACATATAGAAAATACCAAAGACTCCACCAAAAACTGTTAGAACTAATAAATTAATTCAGTGAAGCTGCAGGATACAAAAATCAATATATAGAAATATGTTGCATTTCTATTCACTGAGAACAAACCAGCAGAAAGAGAAAAATAAGAAAATCATTCCATTTACAACTGCATCAAAAAGAATAAAATACCTGGGAGTAAATTTGACCAAGGAGGTGAAAGACCTGGACTCTGTCAACTGTGAAACACTAATGAAAGAAACAGACGATGACACAAGTAAATGAAAAGATAAACCGTGCTCCTGCTCTGGAAAAATTAATATTGTTAAGATGTCCATACTATCCAAAGCAGTCTGTAGATTCAAGGCAATCCCTATCAAAATGCCAACAGCCTATTTCACAGAACAAGAACAAAGAATCCTAACCTTTGTCTGAAACCACAAAAGATTCCAGGTAGCCAAAGCAATCCTGAGAAAGAATAACAAAGCTGGAGGTATCACAATCCCAGATTTTCAACTATACTACAAAGCTGTAATAATCAAAACATTATGGTACTGGCCTAAACACAGAAACATCAATGTAAGAGAATAGAGAGCCCAGAAATAGGCCAACACGTATATGGTCAATTAATCTATGACAAACGAAGCAAGGATATACAATGGGGAAAAGACAGTGTCTCCAATAAATGGTGTTAGAAAAACTGGACAGCTATAAGTAAAAAACTAAAACAACCATTTTCTTATACCACTTACCAAAATAAGCTCAAAATGGATTAAAGACCTAAACACAGGAGACAAAACCATGAAAATCTTAAAAGAAAACATAGGAAATAAACTCTTAGCCATCATTCTTATCAATATTTTTTGGCTCTCTCTCCTTTGGCAAGGGCAACAAGAGCAAAAATAAACTACTGAGACTACATCAAACAAAAAAAACCCTTTTGCACAGAGAAAGAAGCCATCAAAAAACAATAAGGCAGCCTACTGAATAGGAGACGATAACTGCAAATGATATATCCAATGAGGGGTTAATATCCAAATATATAAAGAACTCATACAACTGAACACTGAAAAGCAAACAATGTGATTAAAAAACTATTCAGAGGACCTGAATAGTTATTTTTCCAAATGACATCTACAGAAAGCCAACATACACATGAAAAGATGCTCAACATCACCAATCATCAGGGAAATGCAAATCAAAACCACAGTGAAGAATCACTTCACACTGATCAGAATGGCTACTATTAAAAAGATAAGAAATGACAAATGTTGGCAAAGACGTGGAGAAAAGAGAACCCTTATGCACTACTGGAGGGAATGCAAAATGGCGCAGCCATTATGAAAAACAGTATGGAGGTTCCTCAAAAAATTAAAATTAGAATTACCATATGATCCAGTGATTCCACTCCTCAGTATTTATCCAGAGAAAACAAAAACACTAAATCACAAATATATATGCTTCCCCCTATGTCTACTGCAGCATTATTTTCAAAAGCTAAAATACAGAAACAACCCAAGTGTCCATCAATAGATGAATGGAAATAGAAGATGTGGTGTGTGTGGGGTATGTGTATGTGTATATATACATCCATAATGAAATATTATTCAGCCATAAAAAAATAAAGAATGAAATCTTAACCACTTGTCATAACATGGATAGACGTAGCAGGTACATTATGCTAAGTGAAAAAAGTCAGAGAAAGACAAATACCACATGATTCCACTTATATGTAGAATGTAAAAAACAAAACACGTGAACAAATGGACTCATAAATACAGAGAACCTGTGATTGCCAGAGGGGAGTGGAATGGCAAGAGAGTGAGAGGGGTGATGAGGAAAAAGCTGAAGCGGACTAAGAGGTACAAACTTCCAGTTATAAAGTAAGTATTGGGATCAAAAGTACAGCATAAGGAATACAGTCAATACCAAAACAGGGGTGCACGGATGGCTCAGTCAGTTAAGCGTCCGACTTCAGCTCAGGTCATAATCTCACCATTTGTGGGTTCGAGCTCCACATCAGGCTCTGTGCTGACAGCTCAGAGCCTGGAGCCTGCTTCAGATTCTGTGCCTCCCTCTCTATCTCTCTCTCTGCCCTTCCCCTGCTCATGCTCTGTCTCTCTCTCTCAAAAATAAATATTTTAAAAAATTAAAAACAAAATAATACCAAGTAACTGTTTGGTTGACCATTTCATAATATATTTAAATATTGAATCATTACTTAGTACACTTCAAACTAATACAAGATTGCATGTCAACTATACTTCAATTTAAAAAAAGTTTTTAAGTTGCAGATACAAAACTAACAACAAAAGAACAGAAATCAGCTGTTTCTCCACACTAACAATGAAATATCTAAAAAATAAATAAAGAATAAAGAGGGGAGCCTGGGTGGCTCAATCAGTTGGGCTTCCGACTCTTGGTTTCAGCTCGGGTCATGACCTCAGGGTTCATGAGTTCAAGCCCCACATCAGGCTCTGGGCTGATAGCACAGAGCCTGCTTGGGATTCTTTGTCTCTCTCTCTCTCTGCCCCTCCCCCACTTGCTCTCTATCTCTATCAAAATAAATTTTAAAAGCTTAAAAATATTACAAAAAATTTTTAAAAAAGAAAACAATCTCATTTACAAGTGCATCAAAACCAATAAAAGACAAAGGAATAACTGTAACCATGGAGGTGTAAGATCTAGACACTGAAAACTATAAAACTATGATGAAAGAAACTTAATTAAACACAAATGAATCAAAAGATAATCTGTGTTCATAGACTGGAAGAATTAATACTGTCAAAATGTCCATACTACCCAAAGCCATAGAGTCAATGCAATCTCTATCAGAATTCCAGCGATAATTATCACAGAAAAAGAAAAGGCAATTCTAAAATTTGTATGGAACCACTAAAGACACCTAAAAGCCAAAGCAAACCTGACAAAGACAAAGCTAGAGAGTTCCCACTTCCTGATTTCAAACTATACTACAGAGCGATAGTAACCAAAATGGGATGGTACTGGCATGAAAATAGACACATTGACAAATGGAACTAAATGAAGAGTCTAGGCATACACCTCGCATATAGAGGCAACTAATATTTGACAAGGGAGTCAAGAATATTCAGTAAGGGGAAAAAAGTCTCTTCAAAATGGTGCTGGGAAAACCTGGATAACTGTATTCAGAATAATGAAACTGACCCTGATCTTACATTACTCATAAAAATTAACTCAAAATGGATTAAAGACTTAAACATATGACTTGAAAATGTAAAAGTCCTAGAAGAAAACACAGGGATAAAAATTCTTGGCAACAATCTTCTGGATAGGACACCAAAGTGGAAGCAACAAAAGCAAAAATTAGTAAGTGGAATACGAAACTAAAACCTTCTATACAGAAAAAAAAATCAACAAAATGAAAAGTCAACCTACTAAATGGTAGAAAATATTTGCAAATCATGTGTCTCATAAGGGGTTAATACCCCAAATATGCAAAGAACTCACAACTCAGTAGCAAAAACCAATCTGATTAAAAGATGCACAGAGGATCTGAATAGTTTTCTAAAGGTAACATACGAATGGCTAAACATATGAACAGGTGCTCAACATCACTAATCAGGAAAATGCAAATCAAAATCACAAAGAGACATCACCTCAGGGAATGTAAAATGGGGCAGCCACTATGGAAAACAGTATGAAGTCTCCTCAAAAAAATAGAAACAAAACTTCCACATGATCCATCAATTCCACTGCTGGGTATTTATCCAAAGGAAATGAAATTAGTTTCTCAACAAGATATCTGCATCCCTATGTTCACTGCAGCATTATTTTCAGTAGCCAAGACATGAAAAAAACCTAACCGTCCATCGAATGGATGAATGGTTAAAGATGCGTGTGTGTCAGTGTGTGTGTGTGTATAAATATTATTCAGCTGTAAAAAAGAAAGAAATCCTACCATTTTTAACAACATGGATGGACCTTGAAGATGTTAAGCTAAGTGAAATAATTACATCAGAAATAGACAAAGACCGTATGATCCACAAATATGTAGAACTTAAAAAAAAAAAAAAACAAACCTAGATACAGAGAACAGATTGGTGGTTGCCAGTTTGCAGGGCAGGGGGGTTAGTAGGAGGTCAAAATGGGTAAAGGTGGTTAAAGGGTACAAACTTCCAGCTGTAAGTCCTAGGGACGTACAGTAATGAGCACAACATGGTGACAGCTATATTGTATATTCGAGAGAGTATTTTACAAATTATCATCACAAGAAAAAAATTATAACCGTGTGGTGATGGATGTTGACTTCTTGTGGTGATCATTTTGCAAAATACACATATATCATTGTTGTACCTGTAAAACTAATACAATACTGTATGTCATTAAAAAAAAAAAAACTTATGTAGGAGTAAAAGCAAAGCGAAGTAGTCTAGATGCTTAAGAGGTTCTTTTCATGGTCTGACCTCTGCTTTACTCCATCACCTTCTAAACTATCACCTTCTCATGACCAAGATACCTTCCCTGCTATTGCTATTTCCCAACATATGATATGGTCTCTTTTGTCATCACACTCTTCTACCCCTGCCCCTCTCTTCACTTGATTCACTCCAACTTGTCCTTCAAGACTTACTCTTAATTCCTCTAAAGGTCACCCCTACCCATGCTGAGTCAGATGATTCTCTTCTGTAATGCTTTGGCATCCCTAACTTAACTTTTTGGTCCTCTCACTACTTGCCTATACTCTTTGAATTACCTTTCTTCTGTATGAGACTGTGAGTTTTGCAGCTGTAAGAACAGTATCTTATTTCTGTGCCTTCACTGACTAATACAGAGACTGAAACAGACTCAGGTTTGTTGAACTAAATGGCAAGGAGAAATTATTGACTAAAAAAATACAGTTGATTTCTAACTTAATTAAAACATTTATAGCTGAATGGGGCACGTGGGTGGCACAGTCGGTTAAGCATCTGATACTTGATCTTGGTTCAGGTCATGATCTCACAGTTAGCGAGTTGGAGCCCCATTATCAGGCTCTGCCCTGATGGTGTGGAGCCTACTTGGGATTCTATCTCCTTCCCTCTGCCCCTCCCCTGCTTATGCATGCACTCTCTTCTCTCTCTCTCTCTCTCTCTCATAATAAATAAACTTAAATTTTTTAAAATATATTTATAGTTTAACGAGACCAGTTTTCTGACTGTATATTCCTGGTGGGATATATTGAAGAACAAAGGAAAGCAAATACATATTTGGTTTCAGTAGTGATGTTCTAATTCTCAAAGCATTTTGCATTTTATAGGATACAGTGAATAAGAAATATTGGGGCGCCTGGGTGACTCAGTTGGTTAAGCGTCCCGCTTCAGCTCAGGTCATGATCTCGCGGTTTCTGAGTTCAAGACCCGCATCGGGCTCTGTGCTGACAGCTCGGGGCCTGGAGCCTGATTCAGATTCTGTGTCTCCCTCTCTCTCTGCCCCTCCCCTGTTCACGCTCTGTCTCTCTCTGTCTCTCAATAATAAATAAATGTTAAAAAAAAAAAAAAGAAATATATTGATGCCACCAAGGAAGAGGGTTTTCAGTGTGCGAGAAGGAAGATACAAATGTGAATGGAGGAGGTGGGGAAAAATCAAATGTTAGTAAATTTCAACTGGATATGAACGCATGGTTTTTAAAATATACTTTTTAGTAACACTGAGCACACCTAGCTTCTCAATCTTGGTTTCTAAGGCTGAAAAACAAAACAAAACAGGGATCCTCATATAAACAGCTACTTTCAGATCTGGCACAATAAAATAAGAAGTGAGCCTAGTATATAAGCCTAATGGGACATGTCAAAAGGATGCAGCTCAGGTGCCAGGGTGGCTCAGTCAGTTAAGCATCTGACTCTTGATTTCGGCTCAGGTCATGATCTCACAGTTGATGATATTGAGTCCAGCTTTGGGTTCTGAGATGACAGCACAGAGCCTGCTTGGGATTCTCTCTCTCCCCCTCTATCTGCTCCTCCCCCACTCATGCTCTCTCCCCAAATAAATAAGTAAACTTTTTTTTTTTTTAAAGGATGCAACTTATGGGAATGCAAGCTGGTGCAGCCACTCTGGAAAACAGTAGGGAGGTTACTCAAAAAACTAAAAACAGAACTACCCTACAACCCAGAAATTGCACTACTAGGTATTTATCCAAGGGATACAGGTATGCTGTTTTGAAGGGACACATGCACCCCCATGTTTATAGCATCACTATCAACAATAGTCAAAGTATGGAAAGGGCCCAACTGTCCATCAATGGATGAATGGATAAAGAAGATGTGGTGTATATATACAATGGAGTATTACTCAGCAATCAAAAAGAATGAAGTCTTGCCATTTGCAACTACATGGATGGAACTGGAGGGTATTATGCTAAGTGAAATTAGTCAGAGAAAGACAAATATCATATGACTTTACTCATATGAGGACTTCAAGAGACAAAACACATGAACACAAGGGAAGGGAAATAAAAATAATATAAAAACAGGGAGGAGGACAGAACATAAGAGACTCTTAAATATGGAGAATAAACAGAGGGTTACTGGAAGCGGTGTGGGAGGGGGGATGGGCTAAAAGGGTAAGGGCACTAAGAAATCTACTCCTGAAATCATTGTTGCACTATATGCTAATTTTGATGTAAATTTAGAAAAATTACATTAAAAAGATAAAATAAATAATAAAATAAAACAAAACAAAATAAAATAAATTAATTAAATAAAGGATGCAGCTTAACAGGGCTCCTACAGAATAAATTTGGGGCAATTTGATCAGTAAGTGGGATAACGACGTTATCATGCTGAATAAAAAAAGACCCATGAATCCACAGTGATTACAAGAGGGCAGAGAATGAGAAAAGGAAAGCTGTTTTTTACAAACGAATATCAGCTAATAAACTAATAAATATAGAAATGGGGATCAATTAAAACACATCATTTTGGGACACCTGGGTGGTTCAGTTGGTTGAGGGTCCAACTTGAGCTCAGGTCATGATCTCACAATTCATGAGTTCAAGCCCTGCATCGGGCTCTGTGCTGGCATCTCAGAACCTGGAGCCTGCTTCAGATTCTGTGTCTCCCTCTTTCTCTGCCCCTCCCCCACTCATGCTCTCTCCCTCTCTCTCAAAAATCAGTAAACATTAAAAAAAAATTAAAAACACATCACTTCATGAACCCCAGTGTAATAACAGACCAGGCAAAAAATCCTCATTGATGCTGAAACCACTGTGAAATGTTGGGGAAAAGGATACTCTCATGGTCACAGAGCATCACTCTAGAGATTACTCATAAATACAAAGGGAAACCATTATCTTCCAGTGAAGGTCTGTTGTCATTTTTAAAAAAGTGATCACATGTAGTATCAACAATACTAGGACAGCCTGAAATGATGTCCCTCCTGATGTGATGCAGTAAGAAGCACACATTATATATAATATACATCATAAATATCCCTCTCACCAAATGGTGAACATAAAACAGTTATGTAAGACAGCAGGTTTGATCTCTTCGTAAAAGTTTTAGGTCATGAAAAACAAAAGCAGGGGTAGACTAAATTAGACCAGATTAAAACAGACTAAAAGCAATACGTAAACTCTGATCCAATTTAAAAAACAAATAACAAAAGAAAAAATAGCTAGCAAAGTCATTTTTGAGATGAGAGAAATTTGAGTATGGACTATATAGTCATGATACTGAATTAATGTTCATTTTAAAAGACAGGATATTGGGATTACTTAGAAAAATGTTGTTCTTGTAAAGCTGATATGGAGAATTCGTGTTCAAATGGAAAGGAAAAAAAAAAGAGAAAGGGAGGCAATATTGCAAAATATTAACAATTGGTGAAACTACAAAAAAGATAGATGGCTGTTCATTGTACTTTTCCACAGATTAGAAATTTTCAAATATAAGTTGGTAAAATATTTCTAAATTTGTATATTTTTTGGTTTGGCTTCATTTCTTTTTTATATTTTACCTTGATTTCCTTCTTTTGCAGTTCGTTCCAGCCTTTCAATGGCAATTCAGCCCACACTAATTGACCAACAGTGTTAAGAATTATTTAAGCAATTATATAATTTCCAGAAGAGGGCAGCAAAGTAAAAATTTTCTTTAATAAAGGATGATCTTGGTGTTAACTTTACCAATTATTTGAACATTTGCCTCTAGGTCACCTCTCTCTCATGAATAAAGCAGTTGTGTCAGTGTGCCTCTGAGAAAATTAAAAAGCTCAAAAGGCAATCACCGAGACTTCTATTTTTTCAATCTAAAATCTAGACTCAATGTTTATTGTCTGACAGGACATTCCTATTTTCCCATTCTGACAGACAGCTACAACCAAGGAGAAGGTGTATCAAGACACTTGGTAACTTCTTTGCTGATCTTCTGTTCTGAAGACCACCCAGCTCCTAGCTGGCCATTCAAGCTCCCACCCATCCATCCACCATCTATTTACCCACCGATCTAGCTTCCTAAACTACTTCTACATGCTAATGCTCTGAACCTTCAATGACCATCAACCACCTAATGCCTCAAACCTCAACATTTCCAATGATCTTAGTCTGCCTAAAAACTTTAGTTCCTACCATTCCTAATGCAATTGTTTGCTGTACTCAGATCACTGTAGTCTTGCTCTGTGAACCCATTGTGTTCAATCCCATCTCTGTACCTTTGCTCATGCCAGTGGTTCTCAAACTTCTTGAACTCATAGTTTTGTCTGAGAAGTGGTTGAGAACCAATATTCAAAGCTGCCACAACCAACTGTGTACTACACAATTCTATGGGGCATCATTCACACTACAGTCCTAAAAGAGTTGTGTATTTATTACAGTTACTTTCCACTAGATGGCAGTAAAGTGGCTGAAGGAAGAAGTGGCTTTTGCTTAAAAAAAAAAAAAGTGGCTTTTGCTAATCCACACGAAGACTAGCAGAGATCATTTTTTTCTTCTGCTTTTAATGAAATATTTTAGGTCCTATGGCACAAAATAACTTCAAAATATTCTGTCTCTAATTTTATCAATATGCCATACACTACTGTAATTCATAGAATGGGCATTAACTCCAATGAAATGTCCTTCCTCAAAATTTTGCATCACAGTTTGTAGTTCTAACACTCGATTCTTAAACGTTTTTGTCTTCAGACTCTATTACACTTTTGAAAATTACCAAGAGTCCCCAAGGAGCTTTCGTTTATATGGGATATATCCATTGATATTTCCTGTATCACATGAAAACTGATGTTTTAAAATATTTACTTATTAATTAATTAAAGGGGCGCCTGGGTGGCGCAGTCGGTTAAGCGTCCGACTTCAGCCAGGTCACGATCTTGCGGTCTGTGAGTTCGAGCCCCGCGTCAGGCTCTGGGCTGATGGCTTGGAGCCTGTTTCCGATGCTGTGTCTCCCTCTCTCTCTGCCCCTCCCCCGTTCATGCTCTGTTTCTCTCTGTCCCAAAAATAAATAAATAAAAAACGTTGAAAAAAAAAATTAAAAAAAAAAAATAAAAATAAAATTTCAAAATCTATTACATCTTAATGTGGATGACATACCTTTATAAAAAACAGTTAATCCATTTCCCCCATAAGTAGTGAGAAGAATGACATTTTTTCTATTTTTGCAAAGGTATTTTCTTTCTGGCTTAATAAAAGGACTGGATTCTTGAGACAGGGGAAGCTAGTAGAGTAGGGGGGACCTAAGCTCACCTTTCCTCACAAACAAATCTAGATAACTATCAAATGATCCTAAATACCCCAGAAATCAACCTGAAGACTGGCAAAACAAACTCCACAACTAAAGGGAGAGGCCATATCGAAGAAGACAGCAAGTACCGAGACAGGTCTGGGAGAGAAATACATTGTGGCCACTGCAGTGAGGAGGGAGCTGTGGCCACAGAGAAAAGCAAGAGACAAACACAGAGGGGAGCACAGGGGGAAAACAAATCCCCAGAGCAATTGGCTAGGAAAGCAAGAGGGCCCAAATTGCTTGAGTTCTTGCACCCAGTTGTGCTTAAAGCCTACAGTTTTAAAGGTCAGCTTGGCTCTGGGAGAGCTTGGAGGATATCGGGCTACTCTTGAAGAAAAGGCAGGTCAAATACTCTGTAGACTTAGGACATGGAAACAGTTATCTGAAAAGAACCTGGGGCACACATGGTGAGGTTAGTAGTTGCTCATCTCAGAGCATGTCACAGAGAGGGAGTATTCACAGAGAGTCCCCTTCTGGAAGAAAAGAACTCACAGGCACAATTTCCCACCCTGTCCCTCACCATAAGCACGGGACCACCTGTAGGAACCAGCACAGACACTTGCTACCTAACTTGCTTACACCAAGGCCCACACCCCACACTCTGGTGGAGGCGTCCTTTCCTGTCACGCTTGCCTCAGTCCCAACATGGCAGGCCCTTCCCAGACCAGCCCAAACCCATGCTCACACCTCATTTCCTGACATGGGAGTTTGGGGGACCCTTGGTTCTAGCAGCAGTGGCACAGTGGTGACAGGTCTCACATCACAAGCAGACCAGAAGACACCTAGGTAAAACTCACCACATCCAGGCCAAGGACGAAACACTGCCCACAACAAAGAGAGCCTCTGCAGACTACTGGCCTGAGAGATAAAGCAGCCAGGACACAACAGCAAAGCAAGAACACGCTGCATACAATGGAGATAGTCTAGAAACCACCAGGCCCGGGGAATAGGTGATACTATACTTAGGCACCTCCTCTTCATAAAACCATTACTCTCAAGAACAAGAGGTATAGCTGACTTTCCTAGCATACAGAAGCAGGCACAAAGACTTAGACAAAATGAGAAGAGAGAGGAATTTCTTTTTTGGGGGGCAGGGGGAGAGGGCGAAAGTAAGCAAGGAGCAGAGAAAGAGAGGGAATCCCAGGAAAAGCAGAGAGAGAGAGAGAGACAGAGAGAGAGACAGAGAGAGAGAGAAGTGGGGCTTGCCAGAACCAGGGCTCGTGTTCACCTGAAGCGGGGCTTGTGCTCACCCAATGTAAGACTCGAACTCACAAACGGTGAGATCATGACCTGAGCTGAAATCCGATGTTCAATGATTGAGCCACTCAGGCACCAGAAGAATTTCACCTAAATCAAAGAACAAGACAAGGCCATGGCCAGGGATCTAAGCGAAACAGATATAAGTACACACCTGATGGAGAATTTAAAGCAATGATCATAAGAATACTCACTTGACTTGAGAAAAGAGTGGAGGACACCAGCAAGACCATTAACATACAGATATGGAATAACATAGCACAGATAAAGGGCTCAATAAAAAAGAGAAACATGCTTGACGGAATAAACAGCAGGCTGGAAGAAGCAGAGAAACAAATTAGTGACCTAAAAGACACAGTAATTAAAGTAATCAAGCTGAACAAAAGAAAGAGGAAGAATTATGCAAAACAAGAATTCACTTACGGAACTCAGTGACTCCATCAAACAGAGTAGCACTCATATTACAGGAGAAGAAGAGAAAAGAAGAAGAAAGGGAAAAGAGGGCACAGAATTTATTTGAAGAAATAATAGCTGAAAAATTCCCTAACCTGGGGAAGGAAACTGACATCCAGATCCAGAAGACACAGAGAACTCCCAAAAATTACAAAAGCAGATGCACACCAAGACATATTGTAATAAAAATGGCAAAATATAGTGATAAAAATATTATATTATAAAAACAATGAAAACACTAATTTGAAAGGATATATGCACCCCTATGTTTATTGCAGCATTATTTACAATAGCCAAATTATGGAAGGAGCCCAAGTGTCCATCGATAGAAGAATGGATAAAGAAGTTATATATATGCAATGGAAGATTATCAGCCATTAAAAAAGAATGAAATCTTGCCATTTGCAACAACGTGAATGGAGCTACAGAGTATTATGCTAAGCAAAATAAGTCCATCAAAGAAAGACAAATCCCATACGATTTCACTCATGTGTAATTTAAAAAACGAAACAGATGAATGTGGGGTGGGGAGAAGACAGAGAGGCAAAGATTCTGTTTAAGAATCATAAAACAGATTCTTAACTATAGACAATAAACTGAGGGTTGCTGGAGGGGAGGTAGGCGGGGGTATGGGTCAAATGGATGATAGGTATTAAGTAGGGCACTTGTGATGAGCACTGGGAAGTGGTGAATCACTAAATTCTATGCCTGAAACTAATATTACACTATAAGGTAACTAGATGGAATTTCAATAAAAAATTGAGTGTTTTGGTAAATTGGGTTGGTTGACGCTTAGCTATTTCAGTGGTGACGCCACTTCATTCTTTCTGATACTCTTACCTCTGGAGATCTTCATATTTCTCTAAGTTCTTCCATCTAAATACATAAGCCTGTATCTCCCTCTTTTTTTTCTACCTACCCTCTACTCAGCAACATGAGTGTGGATCTAGCTCAACCCCAATGCCCACTTTGCCCTAAAGCACCCAATTCTAGGGACTCTTCTCCAATGTATGAGGTTTATGGGCCTGAAGGAAATTATGCATCCTTGCAAATGTCATCTGCTGAGACCCTACACACAGAGACCATCCCTCCTCTTCCTTCCTCCATGGATCTGCTTGTTCAGTACAGGCCCAATACTTCCACCAGTCCCAGAGTAAAAGTACTACCCACTTCTACAGAGAAGATCACAGGGAAGAAGGAAGATACAGCTCAGGGCAACAAACAGAAGATTAGAACCATCTTATCTCAAACCCAGCTGTATGTACGCAATGAGAGATTTCAGACACAGAAATACCTCAGTCTCTAGCAGATGCAAGAACTTTCCAACACTCTGAACCTTAGCTATAAGCAGTTTAAGACCTGGTTCCAAAACCAGAGAATGAAATGTAAGAGATGGCAGAAAAACAACTGGCCAAAGAATAACAAAAGGGTGACTCAGCTCTCCAGAATACCCAGACTTCTATTCCTATCACCAGGGATACCTGATGAACACTTCCGGAAACCTTCCAATATGGAGCAACCATTACTGGAACAGTCAGACCTGGTACCCCCAAGCCTGCAACAGCCAGGCCTGGAACAATCAGCTCCACAACTGTGGAGAGGAATCCCTGCAGCCCAGATCCAGTTCCAGCAAAATTCTGTCAGCAATTTGGAGTCCATCTTAGAAACTGCTGGAGAGGGGCAGCTGGGTGGCTCAGTAGGTTAAGCATCCAATTTCGGCTCAGGTCATGATCTCACAGTTCATGGGTTGGAGCCTTGTGTCGGGTTCTGTGCGGACAGCTCGGAGCCTGGAGCCTGCTTCGGATTCTGTGTCTCCCTCTCTCTCTGTTCCTCCCCCACTCACACTCTGTCTCTCCCTCTCAAAAATAAATAAACATTAAGACAGACAGAAAGACAAAAACTAACTGCTAGGGAAAGCCATAGTGTAATACAGCAAACCACTAAGTATTTTAGTACTCAGGAAACAATAGATTTATTCCCAAATTACTCTGAACATACAGCCTAAAGATGTGTGACGATAAATATATCAATCTCAATGTGGGTGGTGGCTGTATTACTTCTCCTAGGATTTGTCTTTTACGGTCTGTATCTCTTCCTTGATATTGTTTTTCATTATGCTTATTCTGTCAATCAAGGGGGTATGGTTGCAGTCTAATCAAAGAGGATTCCGTAGCTTTGGCTGCTATAGACAACATGCTAAAAGATGTTTCTGGCTATATATAACTAGATACAATACTAAATTGGACATCTTTCGGCTCCAGAATTCAACCTCAAGAATGGGAAGTAAAAATACAAAGACATGTGATGAAGGATTATTTGTATTTTCTGAGATTGTGAGGCTTGTTAACAACTTCAACTGTTATGGTGATGGGTTAAGTTATAATGTGCATCACTGATTTACTCTGCCCCCTGTGCTGGTTTAATTACAACTCCTAACTTGTTCATTATTCCAGTATTTGTAGAAAGCTGAGTGCCAGCTTGGCTGGTGGTTTATAGGTTTAAGTACAAATAAATACCCACTTTATCTTTAAAATACATACACACATACATAGAAACAAAAAGAACAGAAGGTCTCAAATCATTGATGTAAGGTTCTACTAATCAAGCTGGAAAAAGAAGAGTAAAACCAAAGTAAGTAGAATGTATAATAGAGAACAGAAATTAATAAAATGTAAAATAGACAAACAAAAGAGAACATTAAGACAAAAGCTGTTTCTTTGGAGAAAAAACCCGAGTTACAAAGATGAAGAAAAAGGAAAAAAAAATCACCAAAATCAGGAATCAAAGTGGGGTTCTCACTACAGATCATATATAAGACTATATTTATGAACAACTTTATGTCAAAAGTTTGACAGCATAAATAAACAAATTTCACGAAGAACCTTTTATCAAACTTGAAACAAAATGAAACAGAAATTTTCAAGAGTGCTTCATCTTTCAAGGAAACTGAATTCAGGAGGAGGGATCAAGATGGCAAAGTAAGAAGATCCTGAGCTCACTTCCTCCCATGGACATACCAAAATCTACAACTATGTAAAGAACAACTATCTTTGAAAACAAACTGAAGACTACGAGAACATGTCATACACAACTAAGGAAAAAAAGAAAAAGCCACATTAATATGGGTGGGAGGGGGTGAAGACATTATCTAATTAGTACCCACACCTCCTCCCGCACAATGATCCCCTGCAGGAGGGTATCAAACATACAGGCCCTCCAAGAGAAACAAGGAGTCCAAGCCCCACATCTGGATCCCCAGTTAAGAGACTGGGAGCTAGAGAGCATTATGCTAAGCACGGGAAAGATGAGTGCCCATAATATCTGGCTTTGAAAACCAGTGGACTTATGTGTGGGAGACCCAGAAGGCAATAGGAAACCTATGTTCCATGCTTTAGGACAGGTGCATAACCTCAATCATCCCAAGTTCCAGAGCAGAGGCAGCAGTTGGAAAAGCACCTGGGTGCTGAAAAGAGATTCACTGACCAATTTCAGGACATGTGCCAGAGGGGCAGGGATCTGTTAGAACATTCTCCAGAGACGGGTGTGTTACCAGACACCTTTTTCTTCTTCTTCTTTTTTTTTTTTTTTTTTTTATTTCCCTTCTACCTAGCTGGTCCAGCCTGGCAGGAGCCATTTCTGACACTCTACCTACTGTGCTAACACCAATCACCTGGCCCCAGCCTTTCTCTGCAGATTGTGCCAGCCCAGCCCAGCACCCCTCCAAAGCAGCTCCCACCCTGCCACACCTGGGGGTGGAGGCAGCTGTACTGGAGCCCTGGCCTCCCACTACTCCCATCCCCAGCAAGCAGCCTCTACCCCAGGGGAAAAGAGCCAAATACTAGGGCACCTGCAATAGTTACACCTGGAGGTCACAGCCAGCCACAGTGGAAGCCTATTCCACCCACACACATGGCCACAGCTGCTGCAGCAGGACTTCACAGCCAGCTGCAGAAGGAGCGAACTCTGACACAAGCATGCCCATAGTGGTTATGGCCTGTACTCTCAGCCAGACAGACCAAGGACCAGCCCCACTCACCAGGACATCCAGAGTCGACATGGGTAGCCCTCACAAAAAGCTGCACAACTGCCCTGAACACCAGGGAGTTCACACCAAGTGCAACCCAGCTATAAAAGAAGGGTACGTGCAGCCCACACAGGAGAGTCCTCTAAGGCACCTGGCTCAAGAATGAGGAGGTGGGAGAGGGGTTGCACAACTGGGCCTGACAGGACACTTTCTGCATAAAGCCAATCTTTCAAAACTGAAAGATATAATTGATTTACCTAATACACAGAAACAGAAACAAACACAAACAGGCACAAGAGACAGAGGAATATGCTCAAGAGAACAAGACAAAACCTCAGAAAAAGAACTAAAGAAAAGAGAAAGAAGCAATATACCTGATAAAGGTTCAAATTAATTTTCATAAGATGTTCACCAAACTCGGGAGAATGGATGAACACACTGAGAACTTCAACAAAGACAAACAACATATAAAAAGAATCAATCAGAGCCCAGGAAAAACTGAAATGAAAAAACACACTAGAAGAAAATACCAGTGGATGAGATGATGCACAAGAATGGATCAGAAACCTGGATGACAGAATAGTGGAAACTACCCAACTGGAACAGCAAAAGGAAAAAAGAATCAAACACAATGAGGATAGCTTAAGGGACCTCTGGGGCAACATTCTCAGCAACAACATGTGGGAAGCAGAGAAACATTTGCATAATGGGTACCAGAAGAAGAGAGACATAAAGGGGTCGAAGACCTCTCTGAAGAAATATTGACAGAAATTTCCCTGACGTGGTGAAGGAAACAGATATCCCATTCCAGGAAGCACAGAGTCCCAAACAAGATGAACCTAAAGAGACCCACACCAAGACACATAATAATCAGTGTCAACAGTTAAAGGCAAAATCTTTAAAGTAGCAACAGAAAAGCAACTAGTTATGTATAAGGGGACCCTCAAAAAACTATCAGCTGATTTTTCAGATTTCACAGGCCAGAAGGAAGCAGTACAATATATTCAAAGTGTTGAAAAGAAAACATTTAAAACAAGAATATTCTACCTGACAAAGTTATCACTCAGAATCGAACAATAGATCAGAGCTTCTCAGATAAGCAAAAGCTAATGGAGTTCATTAACATCAAACCAGCCTTACAAGAAACCTTTAGGAAACTTCTTTACATGAAAAAAGAAAAGGCCATAACTAGAAATAAGAAAATTGTGAAAAAAAAAAAATGTAACTCGTAAAGGTAAACACATAGTAAAGATAAATGATCAACCAGAGTGAGTTATGAAGACTGAAAGACAAAAGTAGTAAAATCATCTAGACCCACAATACTTAAAGGATACACAACATATTAATATGTAAAATATAATATCAACAACATAAAATGTGGTAAGGGTGGTTAAACTATGGTGCTTTTAACTTGAACTTAAATGACCATCAACTTAAAACAGAATGAACCTCATGTTATATATAAACCACAAAACTAAATCCTATAAATAACAGATACACAAAAAAGGAATACAAACATAACACAAAGGAAAGTCACCAAATCACAAAGAAAGAGAGCAAGAGAAGGAACAGAGAAGAACAGCAAAAACAAAGAGAAAACAACTGACAAAACAGCAGTAAGTACCTATCTATCAATAACTACATTAAATGAACCAAATGCTCCAAAGAAAAGGCATAAGGTGTGTAAATGGGTTAAAAAAAAAAAAAAAGAAAAAAAAGAAACATAAAAAACAAGACCCATCTATAAGCTGCCTACACGAGACTCACTTCAGATATAAAGACATACACAGACTGAAAGTGAAGAGATGGAAAAAGATAGCCCATGCAAATAGAAGTAAAAAGAAAGCTGGAGTAATACTTATATCAGACAAAAACACAGTAACATACAGACTGTAACTGAAGACAAAGAATGGCATTACAAAAGATAAAAGGATCAACCAAACCAAAGAATATAACACCTATAAACATCTATGCACCCAACACAGACGCACCTAACATATAAAGCAATACTAACAGACATAAAGGTGAGAATTGACAGTAAATGAAATAGTAGCAGTGACATTGGTGGATAGATCATCCAGACAGAAAATCAACAAGGAAACAGTGGTTTTAAACGACACGTTACACCAGGTGGACTTAATAGATATACAGAGCATTCCATCCCCAAACAGTAGACTACACATTCTTTTCAAGTGTACAGGGAATACTCTCCCAATAGATCACATGTTAGGCCACAAAACAAGTCTCAATAATTTAAGAAGAATTAAATAATATCAAGCATTTTTTCTGACCACACAGTATGAAACTAGAAATCACTTGGAAGAAAAAAAATGGGAAAAAAAAAACAAACAAACAAAAAACACATGAAGGCCAAACAACATTCTACTTAACAACCAATGGGCTAATAAAAAAATCAAAGGGGAAATTTAAAAAATACCTTAAGACAGGGGCGCCTGAGTGGCTCAGTCAGTTAAGCATCTGACTTCGGTCAGATTATGATCTCACGGTTCATGAGTTCGAGCCCCACATCGGGCTCTGTGCTGACAGCTCAGAGCCTGGAGCCTGCTTTGGATTCTGTTTGTGTCTCTCTCTCTGCTCTCCCCCCCTCATTCTCTGTCTCTCTCTCTCTTTCAAAAATAAATTAAAAACATAAAAAAAAATGTTTTTAAATACCTTAAGACAAATGAAAATGGAAACACAATGGTCCACAACCTGCAGGATGCAGACAACACAGTTCTAAGAGGAAAGCTTATAGCAATACAGGCCAATCTCAAGAAACAAGAAAAATCTCAAATAAACTTACACCTAAAAGAACTAGAAAAAGAACAAACTAATACTAATGTTGTAGAAGAAAGGAAATAAAGATCACAGAGGATATTAATGAAATACAGAGCTGGTTGTCTGAAAACATAAACAAAATCAACAAATCATTATGCAGACTTACAAGAAAAAAACAAAGAGGGCCCAAATAAATAAAATCAGAAATGAGAGAGAAGTTACAATGAACACCACAGAAATATAAAGGATTATAAGAAAAATCCTGCAATTATAGGCTAACAAATAGGAAAAACCAGAAGACATAGGTAAATTACAAACATACAATCTTCCAAGACTGAATCAAGAATAGAAAATCTGATCAAACCTATAACTAGTAATGAAGTTGAATCAGTAATCAAAAAACTCTCAATACACAAGAATCCAAGACCATGACATATCAGATAAAGGGTTAGTATCCAAAATCTATAAAGAACTTATCAAACTCAACACCCCCAAAAAAAATAATCCAGTGAAGAAATCAGCAAAAGACATGAATAGACACTTCTCCAAAGAAGACATCCAGATGACAACCAACACATGAAAAAATGTTCCACATCACTCATCATCAGGTAAATACAAATTAAAACCATACTGAGATACCACCTCACACCTGTCAGAATGGCTAACATTAACAACTCAGGCAACAACAGATGCTGGCCCGGATGCGGAGAAAGAGGATCTCTTTCGCACTGCTGGTGGGAATGCAAACTGGTGCAGCCAAGTATGGAGGTTCCTCAAAAAATTAAAACCAGAACTACCCAATGACCCAGAAATTGCACTATTAGGTATGTATCCAAGGGATACAGGTGTGCTGTTTCAAAGGGGCAAATGCACCCCAATGTTTATAGCAGAGCTATCAACAACATCAAAGCATGGAAAGAGCCCAAATGTCCATCGATGGATGAATGGATAAAAAAAATGTTGTATATATATATATACACACATACACACAATGGAGTATTACTCAGCAATCAAGAAGACTGAAATCTTGGTAATTGAAGAAGACTTAAAGAAATGGAAAGACATTCCCTGCTCATGGATTGGAAAAATAAATATTGTCAAAATGTCAATACTACCCAAAGCTATCTACACATTCAATGCAATCCCAATCAAAATTGCACCAGCATACTTCTCGAAATTAGAACAAGCAATCCTAAAATTCATATGGAACCACAAAAGGCCCCGAATAGCCAAAGGAATTTTGAAGAAGAAGACCAAAGCAGGAGGCATCACAATCCCAGACTTTAGCCTCTACTACAAAGCTGTAATCATCAAGACAGCATGGTATTGGCACAAAAACAGACACACAGACCAATGGAATAGAATAGAAACCCCAGAACTAGACCCACAAACGTATGGCCAACTCATCTTTGACAAAGCAGGAAAGAACATCCAATGGAAAAAAGACAGCCTCTTTAACAAATGGTGCTGGGAGAACTGGACAGCAACATGCAGAAGGTTGAAACTAGACCACTTTCTCACACCATTTACAAAAATAAACTCAAAATGGATAAAGGACCTAAATGTGAGACAGGAAACCATCAAAACCTTAGAGGAGAAAGCAGGAAAAGACCTCTCTGACCTCAGCCGTAGCAATCTCTTACTCGACACATCCCCAAAGGCAAGGGAATTAGAAGCAAAAGTGAATTACTGGGACCTTATGAAGATAAAAAGCTTCTGCACAGCAAAGGAAACAACCAACAAAACTAAAAGGCAACCAACGGAATGGGAAAAGATATTTGCAAATGACATATCGGACAAAGGGCTAGTATCTAAAATCTATAAAGAGCTCACCAAACTCCACACCCGAAAAACAAATAACCCAGTGAAGAAATGGGCAGAAAACATGAATAGACACTTCTCTAAAGAAGACATCCAGATGGCCAACAGGCACATGAAAAGATGTTCAGCGTCGCTCCTTATCAGGGAAATCCAAATCAAAACCACACTCAGGTATCACCTCACGCCAGTCAGAGTGGCCAAAATGAACAAATCAGGAGTCTATAGATGCTGGAGAGGATGTGGAGAAACGGGAACCCTCTTGCACTGCTGGTGGGAATGCAAATTGGTGCAGCCGCTCTGGAAAGCAGTGTGGAGGTTCCTCAGAAAATTAAAAATAGACCTACCCTATGACCCAGCAATAGCACTGCTAGGAATTTATCCAAGGGATACAGGAGTACTGATGCATAGGGGCACTTGTACCCCAATGTTCATAGCAGCACTCTCAACAATAGCCAAATTATGGAAAGAGCCTAAATGTCCATCAACTGATGAATGGATAAAGAAATTGTGGTTTATATACACAATGGAATACTATGTGGCAATGAGAAAAAATGAAATATGGCCCTTTGTAGCAACGTGGATGGAACTGGAGAGTGTAATGCTAAGTGAAATAAGCCATACAGAGAAAGACAGATACCATATGGTTTCACTCTTATGTGGATCCTGAGAAACTTAACAGGAACCCATGGGGGAGGGGAAGGAAAAAAAAAAAAAAAAAGAGGTTAAAGTGGGAGAGAGCCAAAGCATAAGAGACTGTTAAAAACTGAGAACAAACTGAGGGTTGATGGGGGGTGGGAGGGAGGGGAGGGTGGGTGATGGGTATTGAGGAGGGCACCTTTTGGGATGAGCACTGGGTGTTGTATGGAAACCAATTTGTCAATAAATTTCATAAAAAAAAAAAAAAAAAAGAAGACTGAAATCTTGCCATTTGCAATTACATGGATGGAACTAGAGGGTATTATGCTAAGCGAAATTAGTCAGAGAAAGACAAATATATCATATGACTTCACTCATGAGGAACTTAAGGTACAAAAAAGATGAACATAAGGGAAAGGAAGCAAAAATAATATAAAAACAGGGAGGGGGACAAAACGTAAGAGACTCTTAAATATGGAGAACAAACAGGATTTGCTGGAGGGGTTGTGGGTGGGGGGATGGGCTAAATGGGTAAGGGGCATTAAGGAATCTACTCCTGAAATCACCTTTGCACTATATGCTAACTTGGATGTACATTAAAAAAATAAATAAATAATTTTTAAGAAGGCATCATACTCCCTGATCTCAAACTATGCTATAAAGCTATAATAATCAAAACAGTGTGATCTGGCACAAACCCAGACATATAGATCAACAGAATAGACTAGAGTCCAGGAAAAACCTTACACTTATGCAGTCAATTAATTTTCAACACAGAAAATAAGAATATACAATGAGGAAGAGACAGTCTATTCAATAATTTGGTCCTGAGAAAACTGGAGAGCTACTTGCAAAACAACGAAACTAGACCACTTTCTTACACCACATACGAAATTAAATTAAACTAAAATGGGTTAAAGACTTAAATGTGAAACCATAAAACTCTTAGAAGAAAACATAGGCAGTAAGCTCCTGGACATCAGTGTTAGCAGTATTTTTTTGGATCTGCATCCTCAGGCAAGGACACCAAGAGCAAAAATAAATGGGACTACATCAAACTAAAAAACTTTTGCACAGTGAATGAAAACATCAACAAAATGAGAGGCAACCTACTAAATGGAAGAAGACATTTGCAACTAATAAAACAATAAAGGGTTAATATCCAAAATATATAAAGAACTGATACAACTCAATAAAAAAAAAAAATCCAATTAAAAAGTGGGTAGAGAACCTGAATAGACATTTCTCCAAAGACATACAGATGGCCAAGAGACACATGAAAAGATACTCGTTACTAATCTTCAGTAAATGCCAATCAAAACCACAATGAGATATCACCTCACACCTGTCAGAATGGTTAGTATCAAAAAGACCAGGAATAACAAGTGTCAGCAAAGATGCAGAGAAAAGGGAAACCTTGTATACTGTTGGTGGGAATGCAAAATGGTGCAGCTTCAATGGGAAATAGTCTGGAGTTCCCCCAAAAAATTAAAAACAGAAATACCATACATTTCAACAATTTCACAGCTGCGAAGCAAACAAAATCACTAACTGGAAAAGATATATGCACCACCATGTTCACTGCAACATTATTTACAATAGCCAAGATATGTAAACAACCTAAATGTCCATTATCAAAACATGAATAAAGAATATGTGGTGGGGCACCTGGGTGGCTCAGTCAGTTAAGCGTCCAACATGGGCTCAGGTCATGATCTCACAGTTAATGGGTCCAAGCCCCGCATTGGGCTCTGTGCTGACACCTCAGAGCCTGGAGCCTGTTTCGGATTCTGTGTCTCCTCTCTCTCTGCCCCTCCCCTGCTCATGCTCTGTCTCAAAAATAAACAAACATTACAAAAAAATTTTTTAAAAAGAATATGTGGTATAAATATATACAATGGAATATTACTCAGCCATAAAAAAAGAATTCTTGCTATTTCAAAACCTGTAACAACTTTGTATGGTGACAGATGGTAGCTAGACTTCTGATGGAGATCACTTACTAATGTATATAAATGTTGAATCACTATGTACACCTGAAACTAATATTGTATAACAACTGTACTTCAATTTTAAAAACTAAATTCATTATCAAAGAAAACTACAAACCCAAATGGTTTCACTGGTGAATTCTATCAACATTCAAGGAAGGAATAACACCATTCCTATACAAATGTTTTGGTCTTTTTTCACAAGTAGAGGAAAAGAGAATACTTCTCAATCCATTTTATGAGGTCAGCAAAAGTCTAACACCAAAACCTGAAAACAAAACTACAAACAAGCCACGACACTGAAAATTTTATAACACACTTCGAAATAAATTTGAGACAACAAAAGCATATAAAAACCTATAGAGTATGACCAATGTGTTACTCATAACTATCTAGCTATCTCAATCCAAGCATGGTGTAACATCTGACAATGTATAATTCATACATTAACAAAAGAACATAGAGAAATTATGTGATCACCTCAGTAAATAGCAAAGAAAAGCATGTGATACTCATCAACTTAAAACAAAAATTCTTGACAAACCAAAACTAGAAGAGAACTTTTTAGATTCGAAGTACACTTACCAGAAAATTAAATAGTAATAAACGATGTTAAAACCGTAGAAACAGAATAATAGAGTGTAATTATACAAACTAATATGGAGAAACTCCAAAATACATTTTTGAATAAATAAAAGAAGTTGTGGATATTTGTAATAGCTTTAAAACATTCACACATATATCTATGATTTTCTGTAGGAATACAGAACACATAGAAATACGACTGAAATAAGACAAACACATAGAAATAAGACTGGTAGAAAACATATCAGTCTGATAACTTTTTTTATGTTTATTTATTTATTTTTGAGAGAGACAGAGACAGAGTGTGAGCGGGGGAAGGGCAGAGATAGAGGGAGACACACAATCCGAAGCAAGCTCCAGGCTGAGAGCCGTCAGCGCAGAGCCCTACATCGCGCTTGAACCCACCAAGCTTAACCGACTGAGCTACCCAGGCACCCCATAAATTCTTAACAAACACGTACTGATTTCAGAGATTCTTGTAGTTTGCATCCACAGGAACTAAGCGTGGTCTGAACTTCTCCGAAGTGGGTGTGTGTGTGTGCGCGCGCGTGTGTGTAAATACACGAGCGAATGGAGAAAGAAAAGGGGAATAGAGGGCTTCCCTCAGCTATACGCACCTACGATTCAGCCAGCTGAGGTCAATAAAGGAGAGGGACGGAGGCCACAAGATCCAAGGGAGTCCCAGGGCAAAGGAGCAAGGCACTGAAGGCGGAGACCCAAGAGGGGCGGGACGGCGTGGCCTCCGCTCCTCCCCAGACCAGGGCGGGCCCGAGACTGTGACCCACCTCTCCGACGCTGTCCTCGTTACAGCGCCGCGGGACGGCCATGCCGGGCCGCCTGCTGCGGGGCCTGTGGCAGCGATGGCGTCGTTACAAGTACCGCTTCGTTCCTTGGATCGCGCTGAACCTAAACCACAACCCGAGGTGAGAGGGCGAGGCCGGCAGACCAGGGACGTCTTCTTTCAGCCCCACGACGCCACCAGGGCAGCTGAACTGGAGGCGTGTGGGCCCTAAGTGGGCGGAACCTCCGGCGAAAAGCACTTTAAACGGCGGTCTCTGGTGGGCGGAGCCTCAGGCGACCCTGGGGCCCGAGGTGGGCGGGCCCGTAGCGAGCAGAACCTGAGGTGGGGCGGGGCCTGAAGTGGGCGAAGCCGAGGCTGGTGGAGTCGGAGGACAGCTGGGATACCGAAGACCGTGGGGAGGAGCCTTAGGAGGGTGGGACGTGAGGCCTCTTCTCCCAGAGTACCCCGCGCTGTGAGGTTTGTGAGGCGGGCGTCCCTCACGGGCAGTGCGGCTCGTGCTCTCCTTTAGAGGTCTTCGCTGACGGGCGTTTCTGTCCGGGCAAAAAATAGAAACTTTTGAAAAAGAGCGAAGTTTATACAGCGTGAGGGTGCATGGCCTTCTCTCCGCCAGGGCATACTTCAAAGTTCCTTAGAAAAGCCAAACTGAGGTTTATTTTCATAGCTCCATAGTTTATATGGTGAAAGCAGCCCGGCTTGGATGTGAGGATAACAACTTGCTGACGCAGAAAAACGAGCAAAATGTCACTAAAAACACGTCCGAATGTGGGGTTTAGAATAGTCCATGCCTGAAGAAAGGGATCTAGTTGAGTGGGTGGCGGTGGAGTCACTGTTAATTCCGGCTCTAGTAAGTGGCATGGTAGCGATCGTGAAGAAGCTCACGTAATGCTCACTTAAATAGGCAAAGCTAGCTCCACTGAAGGCCAGTTAATAACCGAAGAGCTTTTCCAAAGTTTGATTCCGCGGAAACGTGAATTCAGGGCCACCGTTGCTATAGAATTGTGAAGCGGAATGGCTTTCTTTTTGTCAAGAAGTAAAAAATAATACCATTATGCGAGTAAAAATGATGCAGCCATTAAAGAAGTAAGTATTCCCGGGAGAGAATGTGACAAAGTATATGTTAAATTTGTCTTTGTAATTAAATGCCTATAAAATATATGAGGATTCTTATGCGATATTCACATAATGGCCAGGGATGTAGTGGGAAGAAGAACTAGTTCTGTTTGAGCTGTGGCTTTCCAGCTTAACAGCTTTAGGCTCTTGGGCAAGCACCCCAACGTCAAGCCTCAGTTTCCCTGTCTGCAAAGATGAGATAATGAATGTAAGGACCCAACAGCATTTGGTACAGATAGACTTTTCACAGATAACTGGCTATTTGTAACTTGGGTAGGTATTGCCAGGAGTTAGCGAACTAGAACTATCCCCAAACAATTCTTTCTTGAACTTTTTAGTTTTATGCCCTTCAAACACATGAGAATAATCATTAAGCCCAGTAACTTAGAAGGCATGAAGGCATGAAGCCTGACTTTTATCACTTGAAGGGTAGTGAATGGAAACTTTTCCTGTTTTCAGGACCGTCCGATATGTTCCAGAGGAATCCAAAGACAAAGTTATCTCAGATGAAGATGTCCTAGGAACATTACTGAAAGTTTTCCAGGCTCTGTTCATTAATGATTTCAATAAGCAATCAGATATCTTGACTATGCTTCCAGAAACCGTTAAATCAAAATATCATGACCTACTGTCAGTTCAACATCCAAGGGTGAAACTGCTTGAATACAGACATCAACAGGAAAATATCTTTAAACCAGAAGAAATTCTTTATAAGACACTGGGTTTCAGTGTTGCCCGAGCAACTAGCTCATTGATTTCTGCTGGAAAAGGTGTCTTCGTTACCAGAGGATTGGTACCAAAAGGCGCGGTTGTAGCTATGTATCCTGGTAATGACACAATTAGTGCTTTGCCAAGAGTTTCCTATTTATCAGTTAATATAAGTCCAACAAAATACTTACTCTTATAATCCTTTGAGTAAGGAGTTGAATTAGAAACTGAGGGGCGCCTGGGTGGCGCAGTCGGTTAAGCGTCCGACATCAGCCAGGTCACGATCTCGCGCTCCGTGAGTTCGAGCCCCGCGTCGGGCTCTGGGCTGATGGCTCAGAGCCTGGAGCCTGTTTCCGATTCTGTGTCTCCCTCTCTCTCTGCCCCTCCCCCGTTCATGCTCTGTCTCTCTCTGTCCCAAAAATAAATAAAAAACGTTGAAAAAAAAATTTAAAAAAAGAAACTGAGATTTCCACACATTTGTAAATCCTGATTTCGAAAATAACTACAAATTATTTTATGTGCTAGAAAGCATCCTTGAGTATTTATTTGAATAAAAGCACTTTTCTTTTAAGGAAATTTTTGTAGTCAATGTTTAAATGTAGAATATAGTATGGCCTACTTTGATAAGATGAATTACTTAGAAAGCACTAGAGAATAAGTCAGTTGGCTTACATAATTGATAACTAAAGGTAAAAATAGTACGGGTTAAAACAGGTATGACAGAGTTTAAACCTGTAAATCAATAAATACCTTCCTGCCATTTCTACACTTTGAAAGTAAAGCAGCTTCTTTGCAAAAAGATCATTGACTAGAATGCTTAGTAGGGTATGTTATTTGTTAAACTAAGATTACATTATTTGTAAATGTTTAATTCAGACATGTTTTCAAAAAGTCATTCTGTTTTCTAATTTTACATCCCTAAGCAAAAGAGTTGGTTTCCTCCTACACAACTAACTCTGTAAAGGCTAAATAGAACAAGCTGGCAACAAATTAATACTAGAATAAATTTAATAGATTAGGATGCCAGTAACATAGGACACACTCAGTAAATACTAATTTTCTCCTTTCCTCTACTGCTAGCGAAAGGGGAAACAACCTGAATATCAGATTCATTTATTCCCATTTTGTCTACATTATTTAACTGGTTATTAACAGGTACATTTCTTAAAAGACTTTTTTTTTTTTTTTTTTTTTTTTTTTTTTTTTTTTGAGAGAGAGAGGGCGCAAGTCAGTGAGGGGCAGAGAGAAACCAAGCTCACCTGAAGCAGGGCTCGAGCTCACCTGAGGCAAAGCAGGGCTCGAGTTGACCGATGTGGAACTCGAACTCACTACTGTGAGATCATGACCTGGGCTGAAGCTCGATGCTTAACCACTGAGCCACCCAGGAACCCAAAAGACTTTTTAATGGATGTCAAATAACACTCTACTTTAAAAAGCAAAAACAAAACAAAACAAAACAAAAAGCCCCTATAATTTTGTAAAGCTGAATCTCAAATGTGGTGTTCACATTTTAATTAATCAAAATAGTCACATTTTATTTGGCTATGTGAACAAGTTGATTCTCTGCTCCATTTACTTTTGGGCACTCTTTAAAGGGAAGAAGTAGCCAAAGAGAATGTGATAATCTAGACTGGAGTAAAATATTAGAAAAAGGTAGAGAAAATAAAATAGTTCATTTCATGTTATGTTTATTTTCCAGAGAGAGGTGCTTATCATGATGTTAATAATTTTTACATATTGCTATGTCCTTATCTTATAATAGGTACAGTATATCAGAAGTATGAGCCAATCTTTTTCCAATCCATTGGAAATCCATTTATTTTTAGATGCCTGGATGGGGTACTTATTGATGGAAATGACAAAGGAATATCAAAAGTCGTATACAGGTAAGTTAGTGCCCATGTTCAAACATAACGATAGGACACTGAGCCACAGGAAAATGACCATGACCCTGGCCTTTTCACTTTAAATAAAAATCTGTTTAGACAGCTGCTAAGTGGCAACTCAGCTGCCCTATTGACTAGACAAAACTTATTTTTTAATTTTTTTTTTTTTATTTATTTTTGAGACAGAGAAGGACAGAGCATGAACGGGGGAGGGTCAGAGAGAGGGAGACACAGAATCTGAAGCAGGCTCCAGGCTCCAAGCTGTCTGTCAGCACAGAGCCCGACCCGGGGCTCGAACTCAGGGACTGTGAGATCATGACCTGAGCTGAAATTGGACGCTTAACTGACTGAACCACCCAGGCATCCCAGACTAGACAAAACTTTTTAAGAGAAATTGGATTTGTTCAGTTCTAGGATTAATTTTGTACTTTTGGATTTTACTGTAAGACATAAAAGAACAATCTCTTACCTAATGCTTTCACCTGTTTCAGATCTTGCAATGGGAGGGATCAACTTGGTCCTTTAAAAATGAGTGACAGTACATGGCTAACATCAGAAATTTGTAATCCACTTGCTGTAGGACAGTATGTCAACAATTGTTCAAATGGTAAGTTGACATTATGGGTCTGTGAGACAAGATATAAATATAGCAGTAGTAATTTTCCTCCTTTGCTATATGACTGAGTGCCAGAGGCAGTTAAATTTAACATCTCAGCTTTTCAAAGCCTGTAAATAAATTGTAATGCTGAGAAGGCAGATATTAAAGAAGTTGGGGAAATAATGATATACATTAATTGGAATTCTTTAATTTACTATTTTTCTTCTGGTTTTTCAGTAAATATAGGTAACTGATAAATGCTCCTTTGATCATTATAATTTTAGCATTTTTTAATAGTTAAAAAAAGAGAACATTAGAGATCATTTTGTCAGAGCCTCAGTAGAACCTTGTAGGTTAAACTAGACTGGTATCCCCTTTCTGTTGCTACTTTTGTGAATCACTTACCTTCTCTAGGGCTTGACTTTCCTAAAAATATAAGTTTGATCTCGCCTACATTTAGCATAGGTTTTGGTGTTAGGGAGATATGAACTTGAAACCTGACTTTTCTACGTAACCTTCAATCTTTCTGAGTCTCTGTTTTCTGATCTTCAAAAAGTAAATAATAAAACATACATAATCTAGTAATGCCTGGAAGGTAATAGTGATTATTAATTTGAAAATGTTCTAATAATTTAGAAAACCATGCATCAAGTATTAAAATTCAGTTCTGTTTTCCATGACCTTTTTTAAAATGGCTATTTCTAAAAATTATATACTTGTTCCTAGACAGAGCCGCTAATGTCTGTTACCAGGAATTTGATGTGCCTGCAGTTTTTCCTATAGAGCTAAAACAGTATCTTCCAAACATTGCCTACAGCTGTGACAAACAAAGGTTAGTCTTTTCCTGTCCCCTGTGTTCTGCTGTACTCAAAAAACATGTATATTCGAGGGTGCCTGGGTGGCTCAGTTGGTTGAGCATCTGGCTCTTGATCTCAGCTCAGGTCATGATCTCACGGTTTGTGGGTTCGAGCCCCACACAGGGCTCTGCACTGACAATGTGGACCTGCTTGGGATTCTCTCTCTCACCGCCCCCCACCCCTGCCTCTCTTGTGTGTCCTCTCTCAAAATAAATACATAAACTTAAAAAAATTTTTTTTAAATATATATATATATTCCAAGAAAAAGCTATACAGAACTTGGAATAATTTCTCTTAGGAAAAAATTATAACTTAAATTTTGATTTTCATCATACCTTAATGTATTAATGTAGGCTCATTTGAAGTTTAATATTTTTCATTAACTTAGCTCATTCTGCTTCTTATTACCCATTTTCGTTCTATGTAGTCCTTTATAAGTATCAACCTTAAAATTTTTTTCAAGTGATTCATTGTTACTTTTCTACTTACAAAATCTTCAAATACATTTTTTAATCATTTTAAGCATTATGTTCTTCATCTCACTTGAGAACACCCAGTTGAAGAAAAAGGCTAAATTACACTATTCTTTCTTTTGCTCATTTCACTATTCCGTTTGGAAACTTAATGAAAAATGAGGAAATATTCAGGGGCACCTGGGTGGCTCAGTCAGTTAAGTGCCTG
This sequence comes from Lynx canadensis, assembly GCF_007474595.2. Taxonomy (NCBI): domain Eukaryota; kingdom Metazoa; phylum Chordata; class Mammalia; order Carnivora; family Felidae; genus Lynx; species Lynx canadensis. Next base: position 125,245,294 of record NC_044303.2, read on the forward strand.
ACTTTTGGCTCACAGTTCATGGGTTTGGGCCCCGTGTTAGACTCTTTGCTGACAGCTCAGAGCGTGGAGCCTGCTTCGGATTCTGTGTCTACCTCTCTCCCTGCTCCTCCCCGACTCACACTGTCTCTCTCTCTTTCTCTCTCAAAAAAATAAACATTAAAAAAAAAGAGGAAATATTCAGAAAATACATATTATTAATGTAACATTTGTATTCAATAAGTGGAAAGTCTGAAAGTGTTCAAGTAACAATTTCTAAATGTAAGTAATTCTGTAGAGTTCTTTATCAACAGTGCTATAGGAAAATATAATCTTTATGTCATGTCACTGAGCTGCCAGGTGCTAGCAAACTTTATTTTTTATGGGCCCCATTAAATTGTCCTTTTAAGATGAAAGAGATTTAAAACTTAGACTGTTCTTTGGGGGCACCTGGGTGGCTCAGTTTGTTGAGCGTCCAACTTTCTTTTTTTTTTTTTTTTTAATTTTTTTTTCAACGTTTTTATTTATTTTTGGGACAGAGAGAGACAGAGCATGAACGGGGGAGGGGCAGAGAGAGAGGGAGACACAGAATCGGAAACAGGCTCCAGGCTCTGAGCCATCAGCCCAGAGCCTGACGCGGGGCTCGAACTCACGGACCGCGAGATCGTGACCTGGCTGAAGTCGGACGCTTAACCGACTGCGCCACCCAGGCGCCCCTTTTTTTTTTTTTTTTTTAATTTTTTTTTTCAACGTTTTTATTTATTTTTGGGACAGAGAGAGACAGAGCATGAACGGGGGAGGGGCAGAGAGAGAGGGAGACACAGAATCGGAAACAGGTAGCGTCCAACTTTCAATTTCAGCTCAGGTCATGATCCCAGGGTTATGGAATCAAGCCCCTCGTTGGGCTTCACACTGAGTATAGAGCCTGCTTAAGATTCACTCTCTCTCTCTCTCTCTCTCTCTCTCTCTCTCTCTCTCCCCTCCCCTCTCTCCCTCCCCTCCCCTCTCTCCCTCTCCCTCTCTCCCCGCACCTTCCCTTCTCCCCGACTCCTACTCTAAAAACACAACAAACTTTGACTATTCTCTGTACTTGATACATACTCTGTCTCTATGTGTGTGTATGTAACAGTTGGGTTTTTTTTTTAGCTATATGCTCTGGAGCATAATATCACTACTGTTCAACAAATACAGGAAAAGTTAACTGAGTAGGAACATTGAAGGTTACTTATGTCTTACGGTGTTCATAAAAGTATTTTTTTAATCCCAATTAATTTTAAGTAATGTTTTCATCTTTGCAGAATACAAAGATACAAATTAATTTTAAAATGTTAAACCACAGGGGCACCTGGGTGGCTCAGTCGGTTAAGCGACAGTTAAGCGTCTGACGTCGGCTCAGGTCATGATCTCACAGTTCGTGGGTTCGAGCCCAGCATTGGGCTCAGTGCTGACACCTCAAAGCCTGGAGCCTGCTTTGGATTGTGTCTCCTTCTCTCTCTGCCTCCCCCCTGCTCATGCTCTGTCTCTCAAAAATAAATGTTAAAAAAAAAATGTTTTTTTTAAACTTACTGATTTGTGGTCTCCATCAGGGATAGGAACTATTTCTTCATGGAAATCAAATAGCTAAGACAATAGTAAAAAATTTGAATAAAATTATGTCTATAACAGCTAAATTGGTTATATTAAAAATATGAGCTTGGATTTGTTAATACTTCTAACTTTTGTGTATTCTTTTTGTCCTCAGCCCACTTCGATGTGTCATTCTTGTAGCACTCAGGGACATCAAACAAGGAGAAGAGCTTTTCTCAAACTACTATACAATTGTCAGCTAACTATGAATTAGAAATTAGGTTTTCTATTCAGCTATTTATTCTAAATGTTTTTGTTAATTGTATCTCTGAGTTCCACCTATAGAACAAATATTTTGAGGCCTAATTGGAGTGGGAATTTTTTGTTTTTATTGATGTTAATGTGTTTATATTAAAAGCTATTTCCTTCATTACAATTTCAAATTTATAATGCAATTATAATTTTAATTGGTTTTCACCTAAAAACACAGTAGCTTATTAAATTAAAACCTACTGCCTGAAATTAAAATTTCAATTTTTCTTTTATTTTGTATCTCTGTGGTTTATAAAATTTTAACAAATCATCACCATTTCTTGCACTGTTGATGTGTACAAACGTCTTTAAAAACTCTATTTTTAGACCTACCCTATGACCCAGCAGTAGCACTGCTAGGAATTTACCCAAGGGATACAGGAGTACTGATGCATAGGGACACTTGTACCCCAATGTTTATAGCAGCACTCTCAATAATAGCCAAATTATGCAAAGAGCCTAAATGTCCATCAACTGATGAATGGATAAAGAAATTGTGGTTTATATACACAATGGAGTACTACGTGGCAATGAGAAAGAATGAAATATGGCCCTTTGTAGCAACGTGGATGCAACTGGAGAGTGTGATGCTAAGTGAAATAAGCCATGCAGAGAAAGACAGATACCATATGTGTTCACTCTTATGTGGATCCCGAGAAACTTAACAGAAACCCATGGGGGAGGGGAAGGAAAAAAAAAGAAAAAAAAGAGGTTAGAGTGGGAGAGAGAGCCAAAGCATAAGAGACTCTTAAAAACTGAGAACAAACTGAGGGTTGATGGGGGGTGGGAGGGTGGGTGATGGGTATTGAAGAAGGCATTTTTTGGGGATGAGCACTGGGTGTTGTATGGAAACCAATTTGACAATAAATTTCATAAAAAATAAAATAAAAACTCTATTTTTATATTATAAACTAAAGCCAAAAATATATGTTGTTGCCATGAGTTGTGTGTGTGTGTGTGTGTATGTGTGTGTGTGTGTGTGTGTGTGTTTGTGTGTGTGTGTGATTTAAGGATTGTTTTAGCTTTTAGCATGGAAATAAAGTCATAAGATAGTGGTGATGGGAGGAACATGTATTCCCCATTCTCTTTTTTTTTTTAAGTTTATTTATTTATTTTGAGAGAGAGCGAGCAAGCAAGCAAGCAGGCTCCTTGCTGTCAGCACAGAATCCAATGCAGGGTTCAAACTCACAAACTCTTGAGTACATGACCTGAGCTGAAACCAAGAATCAGACACTTACCTGACTGAGCCACTCAGGTGCCCCTCCCCATTCTCTTATTCCAAGGGGGAGCACTTCCAATAGTGATGCTCCTGGCCTCTCTCTATACCCATTGGAGGAAGAATGATTTTCTGAAATTATCTTTGGAGGAGAACTAGGCACCCATGGCCCAGACCCCTGTATTTTTTTTTTTCTGTGGACTCTGCCAGCAGAGAGGGTGTCCTGGTCTTCTCTCTGCTCAGCCAGTGATAGAGTGAGTCTAGTAGTTCGGAGGTGGAGTATTAGTGAGCTCACCTGGCCACAGCTCTGAAGCCACATTCTCCAGTGAGTTTCATTCATAATCTTTCCTTGATCTCCATCAACCTGACTCCCACATTTCTCAGTTCCAATCTTGGGTGGAGAGGACACCTCAAATCCTAACATGGAACCAGATTTTAACCACCTTAACTGCTACATCAACAACTTTCTTCAGTTTATTGCAATTTCAATAGCATCGTAATTGCCTTCCCTTGTTTCCACTCCTGCCAGTTTTACAGAATTGATCACCCGGAGAGGTTCTTGTAAATGTAACTCAGATCTTGACCCACCTCTGCTCAAAATCCTCTCGTTACTCCTCATATACTGGAATAAATGCTAAAGTCCTTCACATATATGATGTAGCCATTCACTACCTCTGATCTCACCTCTTGCTCGTTCTACCCCAGGCACATCTGCCTCCTTCCCACACCTTGAACCTGTTGGACACACGCACACTTTCAGGGCTTCTGCACTAGTTTTTTGTGCCTGCAAAGGTCTTCCCCTTTTTTGTCACCTTGCCAACCATCGTACAATCACAATTCACAATCCCTAAGTGCCAGCCCTGAAACTTCCTATTACACTTTTTTTCTCTATCATATGTATCATGTATAAATAGTAAATGTATATTTGCGACAGCATCTGATTCTTTTTCTTAGCCTCCTTTGTCTTCTATTTGTGTCAGTAAGATCCTTAAAACCAGGAGAAACTAATCTTATTTGGAAAAAAAAACCAAAACAATCTACTTGACCAAGAAGATCCTGTTACCCAGAACCTTATATAAAATACAGAAATACTAACTCCTGTGGACATATTAGGAGGGGCTGTAGGATGGGCTGGAGTTTTTAGGAGTGAACTCTTGAAATGTCAATAACTTAACTAGTGCAGGGAAAAAATATGTTATATAGAAAAAGATCAAATATGGGAAAATGTCAGTTCAATCTGGTTTGTTCATTATACTATTCTAATTTTTGTCTTAAAAAGTCTTTCTTTCAAAGCTAGGGGACAAGTCACCATTAGTTTAAGAGTAATATAGGCCATCAAGCATTCAGTGATACCTACTAGGTGAAGGGTCCTGGGATATACAAAGAATAAAACATGGTTCCTCATAAAATGCTCACGGTGAGAGTATAAAGCTTGCCTAGTATCATGACTTGGTTTGCACTGGAGGGGTGAATTTTTTTTTTAATGTAACACTGACATTTTAAAACATAGAAAAACCATGTTATCTTTTTTCTTACTAAAAATTTTTTTAGATTTATAAATGGCTAATTTCATTTCTGACATGCTTACAAAATGCTTTTGAGTTCTATACCAGAAAACAACTTTGTAGCAGTATTGCCTTTACCTTTGTGTAAGCATCTCATCAAAATTGAGTTACACAACAGCCTGTGTGTCTCTCGAAAGTGAATGTGAACTAATGTATTAAACGTAGAAAAACGTGAGCACTCCTGGTCTAGAACCATGAATTCAGTCCCCTAGTATACAATTTTGCCAGAGAATCCACACAGACACAGAAATAGACGGTGAGGATTAAAGAACGCCTACCTGGATGGGAAATGGTAAACAGTGCTATGTACCAGGGGCTAGTTTAAATTCAAAGTGTACGGGCCCCTGGGTGGCTCAGTCGGTTGAGTGACCGACTTCGGCTCAGGTCACGATCTCATGGTTTGTGAGTTCGAATCCTACGTCGGGCTCTGTGCTGACAGCTCAGAGCCTGGAGCCTGCTTCAGATTCTGTGTCTCCCTCTCTCTCTGCCCCTCCCCCACTCATGCTCTGTCTCTGTCTCAGAAATAAACATAAAAAATTTAAAAATAAATTCAAAGTGTACATAATGAAATAGGTAACTTACAGATACCCTGAGGCCTTTGAGAAGTCAGAGAAGCTGCAGGCTCAAAGCCTATCATTGATGAAAATTATGGCCAAGAAAGATAAAGTCTACAAGTCAGGAGAGATTATTCTGCTCCCACAAGGCTCTCCTCTCTCCCCTAAAAGCCTTAAGTACTTTGTAGCTCTCACATGGTACTTGGCCACATGCTTGGCTGGATTGAAAACATCTGTACTTGTCCCCACCTGAAGGCACTACTGTGTTGTGTCCACCACAGACCCCTGAACATTTATGCTCTGTGGCGTCTGTGCAAGAAGGAATGTGATTTTAGAAAAGTAACCAAAGAAGAGGAGTCAAGAGCGTTTGCTTTCATTTTATCCTCTTTGTGTCCTTGTACAAAATCTGGACCCTATGTGCTATCTGATCACTGCATATTAAGAATGGACTAGGGGCGCCTGGGTGGCTCAGTCAGTTGAACATCTGATTCTTGATGTCAGCTCAGGTCATGACCTTGCAGTTTGTGGGATCAAGCCCCACATCAGGTTCCCCACTGGCAGTGCGGAGCCTGCTTGGGGTTCTCTCTCCCTCCCTCTCTCCCTGCCCTCCCCTTCCCAACACCCCCTTCTCTCTCTCTCTCTCTCTCAAAAAAAAAAAAACACTAGATAAAGCTCTGCTCAGAGGAAATGAAATATGCGAACAAATTTGTGAAATTAGACTAAGAGATCTTCAGCTTGAAAGATGAAGGTTTTGAAAAGATATTTCTATGAGGCTACTAAACTATGTATACTAGGATAAGAAAGACTAGTTTACCATAAATACATTGTCAAATAACAACACAATTAATAGACATCACGTCTTCCTAAAAGACATACTTACCTAGAACAGTGTTTGAAACAAAACAGACATTCAACAAATATTTCCTGAATTACATTGAAAGTATAAGCTAGCCTCATTTTGGGATGGCTGTTTTATTCCATATGGAAATTTGTTATAGAGGATTTAAAGAAAAAGTATTTTATCTGCCATTTGTCACTATCAAATATCTTATTTACTGCCTCAAAAACCAACCGAACAGTGGTTAAATATCTACCCATGTCCCATGAGTTATAGCTTATGATTCATTAAACAAAAATCTAATTGTGGCAAATACTCACACGAACCAAGAAAAAAAAAAGATTTCCAGATGTTTATTTCTGGAACTGTACACCAGGTATTAAAGTACAACAAATACAAAATAATGCTCAAAAAAATCAGTGTTTATGTACAAATATTAAAATCAATGCAACAATAGCAACTTCCTCTTGAACATCTGATACTAAAACTTGTTGTGATTGTCACTAATTAATCTCATACTCACAGGATACTTATTTCAAACTGGGACAATTGGAATCACTGGTCATCTAAGAGGAATTTTAATATCTACCATATTTAACAATAAAACTAATAGTTTCCTCCTTTTAGTGAAAAAATTAAGAACTTTTTAAAAAACATAGTAATGTCAATATTTTTATAAATTATTTCAATTTCCATTTGTAGACAATGTGCTTTGAAACTCTGGGCAAACAATCTCCTTGGTGGTCAGGTTTATTCATTAGTTTACATTCAAAGTTGAAATATTCACTAGAGACTTTGGTTAAATTAAATAGTATCACTATGCTCTATTAAATCTGACGTTCTCAAATATTTATGACCCTCAATTTTAAAAATTAAAAAGGAAACAATTGCACAATTCTTTGACCTAATTGTACACACTTTAGTATTGTTTAAACAGTATTCTACATCCTTCAAGTAAATTCAGCAGTTGACCGTGACAAGAGGAAAACTAAACATTTAAAATGCTAGCATGGAAAAGATGACGTACGACTAACAAAAGTATTGCTATAATCACAGCACCAGTTACACTCCTAAATGGATCCGTTGTCCTCTTCAAATTCCCTGTACATAAAAGATACATCAGCCAACAATGCAACTGCTCACCATGGATTTTTGGTTTGTTCATAAGAAAATAATGCGGCAAAAGAAAACAAAAGAATTTATCACAGTTTGTTATAAGAATTGTGCTTCACACTTCATAATAAAGGCATTATTGTTTCTTCATAAAATTGCAAATTAGTTATTTTCATGCTCTCAAACGCAATTCTTCTAATAAACAGCAACAAATTCTCTGTTAAGATGCTTAACTGGAGGAAACAAAACCCAGTAAATCCAGCTTTTAAAAGAAAATTCAATAAATAGCTATTTTACATGGATAAAGTCATAGTGGTACAATTTATGAATGTCACATCAAGCATGCACAAAAATGGTATTATACATGGCGGAAGCAGTCAGAAAATATTGAATTAGATCTAAAAAGATATGAAGAATTTACATATATATACAAAAATCTTGCAAATTATTGCCTCATTTTAACAAGGAATTAAAAGTAAACGTTACCAGCTAGTTAGCACTCTCTAAGAGGCTAAAATCAGATTGACATTTAAAAATCTATTAAACTAGCTGGAATTTATTTTTCTCTCATATCATTTTCTGGATTTTGGTCAAAAATCTTTATTTAAATAACTAAAGTGTCCATTCAACTTGCTGATAATCAAAACTTTAGATAAGAAACACTGTTTCCATCTTATATCAAGATCCCAGCAATGCATAGATAAACTGACTATGTTACTGCATCAGCTACTGAGAATGGGCATGTTCATTTAAGTGCAACTGGTATTAGCATTCAGTCATCTTTGTGTAAATTATTTTATACAAACCAGCCACTGTAAACCCAGAGTGAAAATTAAAGTTATAACAATGGAAGATTATGGCCAGTATCTTACTAAATTATAAAAGGTATACTGATTTTTAACAAAAGAAATAAGGTTCAAAGTTTAGCACAACACCACAGCAATAAGAAGCTGATAACTTGGATAAAAATATCTGAAAGCAACATAGAGCCCAGGCTACCCATTATTTACTGTGTGCATACAGGAATGCTAGACTTTAGATGTATAAATTAGAGACTGATTTTAAGTTATTAATTTAACTACTTTTGTCCACTGCGCTAAACTAAATTTTATAGTAAATATGCTACTGCGTAAACACTTCAAAGCAATCTTCATTAAAATGCTGCAAACAAAAATAAGAATACACATCATCCAAAACTAAGGATGTCATTGCAGTTCACAGTTTGTATAATAAATACCCTCCCTTTCCATCACTACTAAGGTCACTACAACCTATCTACTCAACAGCACAACCTTGAAGCAACTTATTCTTACAAATATCAGCAATGCAGCCAAACATTTAAGTTTTTTGCAAAGCACGACAACTAGCAGAAATTGAAAATTTCAACTAAGATGGTGCAAAAAAAAAAAAAAAAAAGCAAAATTCCATTGTAACTGAACTATAAAAGCAAAGCTTATTACATCCTAATACTGTATTGTGTATCATGTGAATTCACCTTTTAACTTAAAGATGCATATCTATAGAGCAAAAATGGCCAAAGTTTATGACAATGGCTTCTCATTCACAATGTCTGGAATAGAAATAAAACTGAGTGTGAGATGCATCTGAACGTCTATCACTTTTTAAAACTTAAAGTGGTAAAGTACCATTCTATGTCAATAGACAGAAACTCACATTTTTCTTGCCAACTGTTCAAGCTAAACAAAAAAAGTTTAAATATACTTCAAGGTTCTACTGCATTAAGTGTAAAATCTAGAAGTCCCTCCAAAATATGAACACTTTGAACTGCAGTGCTACAAACAACATAAGAAGTGTCCCAAATGTAAACCATTGAGTGGCAACATCCTAGGCTCTGTAGACTGTGTCCTGCAAGTCAGTTGCCTCAGGATAAACTAAATTATCAATACCAGTATGATTTTTAGAATTATAATCTTGACAATGGTGGACAAAACCCCATCTAAATACCACATCTTCAAAAGCCAAATTTTTAGCCAATCAATGAAGGTACACAGAACTCTTCCCACAGTAAAATGACAGATTCTGTGTAAGGTAGCCCTGGTCTAGAATTTTGAAACAGGATCCAAGCAAGTGTCTTCATAATTTGCACGCAGTTCCTCGTGCTGGCTTCCATAAAGATGGACTTGCTGTTTTGTAAACTGAAGTGCTCTAGTTGAATAACATGAGAGAAGTTTCCATTTTAAAAAAATCCTTGCATGTTTGTGCAGTTTAAAGAAACCTACCCCTGCTTTTATTTAATTAAGAAAATAAAACCAAAAAATGCTACATTGAGCAGGGATTGGGATCGGTACCTGTAAACATTGTTATTCCACTGCATCCATTACGGCAAAAGGAATTTACACGAAAAGAAGCCACTCCATTCAGTTCAGAACATCTGTGCTGGTTTTGAGCCGGTGGCCTCTGTCTACAGGTTTTAAAATCGGGAGTGAGGGCAGTGGGGAACAGAAAAGAATAGAAAAAAAGGGAGTGGAGAAGAGGTACTGGGGGATGAGGAAGAGATAAGCAGAGCTTAAAGCTGCACCACAGAGTTCAATCTTAGTTCCCAACTCTGCTGATCATAGTTCATTTCCACATTTATGGATTGAAAAATGAAAATACTCTTGATAAATCAAGATATAGTTCTATACATACTGACATCACTGATGTCATAGTGAAAAAGGTTCAAACTTCCAGTGAAAGACTAAGCAAACCTGATCCTTTCCTCAAGTTTACTGGTTCTGCACACCCACTGTTTCTGGGCTCCTCACTCGTGTCACTCAGAGTGAAGGGCGGCATGCTGATGTAGAGCATGGGCACTGATGAAGCCATTGGTCTCACTGGCAGACAGACTGCCAAAGTCAGCCACAGAGACGGCCATTTTGGCACTGGTGATGTGATGTGTGTGATTTTCAAAGTCCACACCCAAATTATTTACAGAAACCTCATTCATAAAGGATTCAGGAACAGCAATGCCCATTTTCAATCTCTTTGCTGGTCTTTCTGACTCTTCACTGCACATGTTCATGGGGTTTAGCTCCGAGTGATAAAATCCAGTCTCAAATAAATTAAAACAATCACTTTCCCCGTTGCTAGGCAAGGTGAGTAACTCTTCCGTTACGACAGGCACATGATTTACTTGTCCACGGGGTGTGTTGCCCAATGGAGGAAAGCTATCATCCAAACAATTAACATCCGTGGGGTTGCAGACAGTTGCTACACTGTTGGTCAAAGCTAAAAAGAAATGGAAAATGGTTTAAGTAAGTTGTCCTGTGTCATGAAACAAAGAAGACACAATTTTGCCCTAAGCTGAAGAACACAAAAAGATGTTCATTTTACCTGTCAAGTCACTGGCAGTGAAAGAGTTGAGAATGTTCAGCTGTTGATCAGGAAGAGGCTCAGGTCGATTAGAAGTTAAGGCTGAAGAATTTACTGTCCCTCCCAGAGCTTCTGTTTCATCTACCAAACGATCCATATAGTCCCTGAAAAACATACCCCAATAATTTCATGACTGCATATCAGAGTTAAAACAAAAGTCTCTAAAGCCCACGGTACTTACGTAACTCCAGGGTGATGGTTATATCGTTTCTTTCCAAATCTTGTCTGTTGAGCAAAGTAATCATAACGTTCAGATTTCTTCCACATATAGTAGAATGCTACACATTCAGCAACTGTTCTAGTTCTCACCTAACAAAAGAAAGTTGAATTTTTCAGTAGAAACCAACAAACCCAATCCATTTTTTAGTAATTTTTTTAATACAACTATAGCTTTAATCCATGGGTCTTATTTTCTATCTCCCGAATTATGAAATTCTGAACATTTTATTAGAAAAAAAAAGGCTTTATATTTATACTATTTAATAATAAGGATACCTTCAAAAGGCCAAGGTTTGTTATTTCAATCAGAATGTATTAGTTTATAAAATAAATGTGTACCCAGAAATGATGCTGAAAATCCTAAAACACTGGCAACCTTTACTTTTTTCCTCACTGAACACTCATTGTGATTCTGACTGCAGCAGGAGTCCTTAACCCTGAGGGGTCCATGAATGGGATTAATGGGCATCTATTAAATCCGAAAACTATATGTAGGTACACTTTTCTGGGGTAAAGGGCTGCAGCTTCATCAGATTTTCAAAGGGTTCCATAATGCAAAAGAGACTAAAAACTCTTAGAAAAGGGATCAGCACTCTACTGCATCTGCAATTTAAGATGATTTTCTAGCTAAAGGCAGGGTGTTTTCCTTCAACGTGGGTTTGGTTCACAGCTACAGGAGTTGGGTAACAACAACAACAAAAACAATAAAATTTGAGCCTCACCAACGTGTCTCCACATCCAGACTAGGGCTGTTCAAACTATATGCAGCTAAAGGTATGAGTTCAAACATGCAGACAAAATTCTGTGTCCTTCTCTAATAAATACTTTCTCCACTGCTTAATCAGTATCCTATGAGGAACTTTTAGCATCTCTATCCTGATTACTGATCATGACATAAGTGCATAACATAAGGAACAAGCTTTCTTTCTTTCTTTTTTTTTTCAATATATGAAGTTTATTGTCAAATTGGTTTCCAGGGAACAAGCTTTCTAAGCCAAGAAATAAAGTGTACATTTCAATAAACATCATTAACTAGAAGTCTTTGTGGTGAACATAGGCTTCTTGGGAACAGAAAACTTTCCTGTCTTATTCACTGATGTATTCCTAGTGCTTAAAACAACGTCCAGTAAATTGTAGAACTTCATTATTTATGGAATAAACGAATAAATTTCCTAAGTCACTGTAAAACTTATGTTTTATTTTGACTTCAACAACCCAGCCTTCTTTAAAAAAGTTTTATCTATTCACTAAATACTTCATCTCATCTTTGAGAAAACATAAGATTTTCATACATACAAAAAGGCATTAAACAATTCAACATCATACTGGAATATCTAGCAAAAGCAATAAGAAAAATAAAAGGTATACACATTGAGAAGAAATAAAACTGTCTCTGTTTACAGATGACATGACCATACAAAGAAAAATCCAAAGAATCCACAAAAAACTCATGGAACTAATAAACGATTATAGCAAGATTGTAGCATACACAGTTAACACACAAAAGTCAATTGCTTGCCTATATACCAGCAATGAACAAATGATATTTGAAATTTAAAAACACAACATTTACATTAGCACACCCAAAATGAAATATTTAGGTATAAATCTAACAAAATACATGCAAGACCTATGTAAGGAACATTATAATATGATTAAAGAAATGAGAGATATAAATAAATGGAGTGATATCCCACATTCATGGATAAGAAGACTCATTACTGTTAAGATGTCAGCTCTTCCCAACTTAACCTATAGATGCAGTGCAATTCTAATCAAAGTCCCAGCAAGTTATTTGGTAAATACTGACAAACTAATTCTAAAGTTTATATGGGAAGGGCAAAACAATACAAAACAAAAACAGAATAACCAACAGAATACTGAAAGAAAACAAAGCTGGAGGACTGATAGTACCCAACTTCAAGCTTACTATAAAGCTACAGGAGTCAAGACAGTGTGATACTAGTGAAAAAACAGATACCCACATTAATGCAACAGAATAGAGAGCCCAGAAAAAGACACACAAATGCAGTCAACTAATCCTTAACAAAGAGTAAAGGCAACGCAATGAAGTCATCTTCTAAACAAATGGTACTAGAACAACTGAATAGCCACATGTAAAAACAAATAAAAAAACAAGGAAGAAAGGAAGAAAAGACACAGTTCTTAAAAACTTTCACACTAATTAACTAAAAATGGAATACAGATGTAAATGTGTAATGTGCACAACTATAAAGCTCCTAGAACATAACATAGGAGAATATCTAGATGACTTTGGGGATGACATGACTTTTAAGATGTAATACTAACAGCATGATCTATAAAAGAAAATTTGTTAGGTTGAAGTTCATTAAAATTAAACACTTCTACTTTGCAAAAGAGAATGAAAAGACAGACAAAGACTGGGAGAAAATATATGTAAAACACCTATGTGATAAAGGACTGTTATTGGAATTATGTAAAGATCACTTACAACTCAATGATAAGACAACAAACCAGTTAAAAAATAGGCTAAAAAAAAAAAAAAAAGACTAAACACCTTAACAGAAGACACCTCCTTACAAAAAAGAAATAGAGATGGCAAATAAGCAAATGAAAAGATGCTCCACATCATATGTCATCAGAAAAATGCAGAAAACAAGATACATTACACACCTATTACAACACCCAAAATCTAAAACATTGACATCAACAAATGCTGGCAAGGATGTGGAGCAACAGGAACTCTCATTGCTGGTGGGAATACAAAATGGTAAAGCCAATTTAGCAGACATTTGGAAGGTTTTCTACAAAACCAAACATACTCTTACCATACAATCCCACTCACTGGCATTTAGCCAAAGAAGTCAAAAACCTTCAACCAGATGTTTATAGCAGCTTATAACTATCAAAACTTGGATGCAACCAAGATGTGCTCCAATAGGTGAATGGATAAGATGGTATATCCATACAATGGGATAGAAAGAAATGTGATAAAAAGAAATGCACTTTCAAGCCATGAAAAAAAATAGAGAAACCCTTAAATGCGTTATTACTATGTCAAAGAAGCCAATCCGAAAAGGCTACATACTATATGATTCCGACCATATGACATCTGAAATGGCAAAAGTATACAGACAGTAAAAAGCCAGGTGTTAGGAGTAGGGCTGCAGGGAGGGAAAGAATAGGGTGGAAGAGGTTAGACTACATGGATTTTTAGGGCTGGGAAACTATGCTGTATGACGCTATAATGGTGGATATCATTATACATGTAATGGTACATGTCATTACACATTTGTCAGAACCCATACAACGCAAAAAGTGAACCCAAATGTAAACCATGGACTTCAGTTAATAATATATAAATATTCATTCATTAATTATAACATATATCACACTAATGTAAGATATTAATAATAATGGAAGCTGTGTATGTGGGGGTAAGGGGATACACGGGAACCCTGTGTACTTTCTGATCAATTTTTCTGTAAACCAAAATGCCCGAAAAAACAAAGTCTATTAATGAAAAAGGCAGAAAATATTGACCTACCCATCTAAACACTTCAGAATCTTATGTTCCTTTAGGATAAAGAGAGATAATAATAAACAAAGCATACTTTAATGAAAATTATTACAAACTACTAGAATATACACACACACATACACTTTTTTAAAAGTACTTTATTTTTTAGAGCAGTTTTCAGTTCACAGCTGATTTGAGCAGAAAGTCCAAGTTCCCACATGTATCTCCTGCTCCCAAACATGCATAATTCCCTTCACTATCAATTCCCCACCTCAGTGGCACTTGATACAATCAATGAATCTATACCAGCACGGGTTTATTACCCAAAATCATTTACATTAGGGTTCACTCAGTCATTACTTATTACATAGGTATTGAAAAATATATAATGACATACATCTATCGAGTATAACATGATACAAAATAATTTCACTGCCTTAAAAATCCTCTGTACTGCACCTATTCATCCCTCCCTCCACGAAAAATTTTGAAACCACTAATCTATTTATTGCCCCCATAGTTTTACCTTTTCCAGAATGTCATATAATTGAGATCATACAGTATATAGTCTTTCCAGATTGGTTTCTTTGCCTTAGCAATACACGTTTAAAGGTCCCCCCATGTCTTTGTGGTTTGATAGCTCATTCTTTTTCAGCACTGAATAATATTCCATGGAATGGATCTGTCAGTGTATTTATCCATCTTCCTCTCAAAGTGTGTTAATTCATCTATTCAAAGGACATCTTAATTATGTCCAAGTTCTGGCAATTATGACTAAAGCTGCTATTAATATTTGTGTGGAGGTTTCTGTGTGGACTTAAGTTTTCAACTCCTTCAGGTAAAGACCACTGAGTACAATTGCCGGATCATATGGGAAGAGTATGGTTAGCTTTGTAAAAAAACACCAAACTGTCTTTCAAGAAACTGTCAACTGTCTTTTTAAGGTGGCCATACTATTTTACACTCTCATCAGCAATGAATGAGAATTCCTGTTGCTCCACAACCTCACCAGCATTTCATGCTGTGGTAACATTTATAGTTGCTTTTATAACCAATGTTTCTTCTTTCAGCAACTGCAGTTCTGGCCACTAAAGGGAAACATTTCTGAGGCCACAAACCTCTGAATAGCTTAGAAAGAAATCAAAGTCAAGGAAAATGGTAAAAGACTAAGACTACCTGGAAAATATAGTAAATCCATTTTCTTTTCTGTTTTAATGTTTATTTTTGAGAGAGAGAGAGAGAGAGAGAGAGAGAGAGACAGAGTGCAAGCGGGGGAGGGGCAGAGAGAGGGAGACACAGAATTTGAAGCAGGCTCCAGGCTCTGAGCTGTCAGCACAGAGTCCGACGCAGGGCTCAAACTCATGAATCACGAGATCATGACCTGAGCCAAAGGCACACACTTAACGGGAATGAGCCACCCAGGCATCCCAAGTGAATCCATATTCTATGAATATGACAACTATATGTGTCAAAAGATAGGTGAGTACACTATCAGCATTTCCAGGAGTAGGTGTTGGCAAATCCCAGTCGTGTTTAGAGTAATATGAGAAATGTTAATGTCAGGAAAGCATTAACAAGTTCTTCCTTTCTTTTGTCCTAAGTGACTTAAAACTTATTTGTTCATATTCATTGTAATTACTAAGCAATCTGTACTAATCTGCCTAATTTACCTTATTCTTCTGTATAAGATGAAAATCTTTTCCAAAAAGCATGAGTGCATGTTCAAAGCTCCGGCATTCTTCTTCTGTCCATGCAGTCATTCCTTCTAAAGAAATGTTAAAAAAAAAAAAAAAAAAGATGTATTGATTGACCTCACATCTTTTATGCGAATTGCTAGTTTACTTTCAGTATGTTTCCCCCTATAAAAGGCCATTAACTAACTCCTTCCCTCTCCCTCTCCCTGTACCTCCCTCCCTCCCTCCCTCCCTCCCTCCCTCTCCCTCTCTCTCTCTCTCTCTCTCTCTCGCTCGCTCTCACACACACACACACACACACAGTTCTGTAATCCAATGATTTCAGTTAGGATTACCTAAAGTATACACATTATAAATATTACTTAAAAATCTACAATACCAAAATATAAAAACTAGATTTTTTTTCTCTGCATGAAAGGATAAGGATGTAATTTTTTTAACTTATGCTCATTGTTTTTCTAATTTTTTTTAAACGATAAGCATGTATTTTTTTTTATTAGAAAAAAAGGTTATTTCCTTTATGGGAAAAAAAGTTCCTTATTTTGCTATTATAACAAAACCATAGTGCTTTAAGTAGAGACCATGAGTAATCAATATACATTTATTTAAAGTCTTTTTGCAGAGTGCTACACTCTGGAAATCTAACAGGAATAAGAAACAGCCCATGTTCTCAAAACACTAAATCCCATTCAACTTCCCAGAAGACACTAACAATAAACTCAAATCTATTTGGGGCAGAAAAGACTTGGGAGTTTTTTCCTCAAAGACATGGGAGACTACATCCCCATGAAGAATAGTCCACCATAAAGATAAAACATAGTTTGAACTCAAGAAAAAAACCCAGTATTTAGTTCTCAACATTAGGAGAGCTTAAAATAAGTTTTTTAAAAAAACAACTTTTATAAGGAAACATTCCAAAAGACTGTCTCAACCTACAAGTTTAAACATACTCTTTTCAGCTTTTCTATTTTTGCCAAGCCATTTATATAATATTAGAGTATTATTTCTTTACCTACTTACTTAATGAAAGCCATGGTGCATGCAATTCACTTATATAATAACAAAACTACTGAAATTAAAGTTAACCATTTTCCTTGACACACACAAAGCAAAACCTAAGCGCTGTAAAAATTTTATTACATGATTACTAAAAACACCCTTCTTGTAATAAATTCAATGGAATATTTTATACATGTTTTTTATCTTTAATCTCCTTTCCATTTCCTGTTTGGTTTAAAAAAACAACTTTTTGTTCAGTGAAATCATAAAAATCATTCTTTTTAATTACTTTGGATATATTGTCATCTCTGGGGTCTGCTTTGTTCTGTAACTATTTCTTCAAGGAAGTGGAGGTGACAGGGGGGTAACTAATGTGTATTTGAAAAATCTCTGGTACGTCTAAAAATAGAGGGCAAGAAAAGGAAACAATTATTCGCTATGAAGATGAACACCGATCTTACAAAACTGTTACAGGACTGCTCCATCCTTTATAATACTTTGCTTATTCTACTCCCCAAATGAGGATCCCCTGTCATTTCCCTCTCTTGATCCCAAGCTTTGCTTACCTTGAGATGCCTTTCCATTGCAGCAGTACCTTTCAATTGCTTCCTTTATATTATGGTTACACTTGAGAAGTTCATATAATGCCTACAAGAGAAAGAAAAAAACTATTCAATAAAAATTATCAGAAATTCATACTTAATAGCATTAAAACAGACAAACAACCAGGACCAGTAACAGTCCTGACAAATACTGTCTGAAATGCTCTCTAAATATGTAAGACATTTGAGGGTATGTTTGTCCAAACATTTAGTCTACATACCTATCCTGATGATAGACTCAAGTATCTCAGAAGTTTGTTCATTTTCACTCTACCCCTCAGAAGTCACCCACTGGTATCACTCTTGACTTTATTTTTTATTGTCAGGCCATCTGAGCTGGGGAAATTTCCCTATTTTAGATGATTTTTCCAGTTGGGAAAAATTAGTATAAATATGGTCTTGTTCTTCACATCACCTACTCCCTGCCTTTTAGAGTGTCAATATAAGGAAACAGCAGCTAGCCTGGAAGAGGATGCGTATTTTAGTGACTTGGGTTTATAACAGTCTCATTGTCTACTATGAAACGTATCATTTTTTAATCCTGTTTAAGATTCTTCCCCTCTGTCTGCCCCTCCCCCCACGTGCTCTCAAAATAAATAAATAAAACCTTAAAAAAAAAAAACCAATCTAGCTGCTAAAAGAGCATCTGGTAAATCAATATCCATTTCTAATTTAAAAAAGCCAGGGGCACTTGGGTGGCTCAGTTGGTTAAGCGTCCAACTTCAGCTCAGGTCTTGATCTCATGGTCTGTGAGTTCAAGCCCCGTGTCGGGCTCTGTGCTGACAGCTCGGAGCCTGGAGCCTGCTTCAGATTCTGTGTCTCCCTCTCTCTGCCCCTTCCCCGCTCACACTATGTATGTTTCTGTCTGTCTCTCTCTCTCTCTCTCTCAAAAATAAACATGAAAAGGGGCGTCTGGCTGGCTGAGTCGGTTAAGCGTCCGATTTCAGCTCAGGTCATGATCTCACAGTCTGTGAGTTTAAGCCTCGCGTCAGGCTCTGTGCTGACAGATCAGAGTCTGGAGCCTGCTTCAGATTCCGTGTCTCCCCCTCTCTCTGCCCCTCCCCTGCTCATGCTCTGGCTCTCTCTGTCTCAAAAATAAACAAAAACATTTAAAAAAATTAAAAAAATAAATAAAAAAAAAACATGGAAAAAAAAGACAAAAACTTTTTTCTTCATGTTTATTTTTGAGACAGAGAGAGAGAGACAGAGTGTGAGCAGGGGAAGGGCAGAGAGAGACAGAGACACAGAATACAAAGCAGGCTCCAGGCTCTGAGCTGTCAGCACAGAGCGCGACGCAGGGACTGAACTCACTCACGAACTGTGATATCATGACCTGAGCCGAAGTCAGACGCATCACTGACTGAGCCACCCAGGCGCCGCAAAGACAAAAACTATTATATGTGTAAGCAGAATGTTACTACCTTACTATAATAAAGACAACCTATATCAAACCAAGCACCAATATTCTTCTTCTTTTTTTTTTAATGTTTATTTATTTTTGAGAGACAGGGAGAGAAGGAGAGAGACAGAGAGCAGGCGTGGGTGCAAAGGGTAGTGAGAGAGACAGACAGATGATCCAAAGCCGGCTCTGTGCTGACAGCAGACAGCCCAACACAGGGCTTGAACTCACAAACCATGAGATCATGACCTGAGCCAAAGTTGGTCGCTTAACTGACTGAGCCACCCAGGTGCCCCACACTGGTATTATTCCTAATGTAAAAACCTTAGATGATTACTTTCCATCAAAAGCAGGCCTCAAATCACTATCACTACCAAACATCTCTGAGTTATGGCTACTTAAAGACTAGAAAGCCTGATAAAAACAACTGAAAAATTATTAGTTTCAACAGCTTGAGAAAAAATAAATTTTTAAAAATTGGTATTTCTCTATATTAACAACATACCATTATAATAGAGATCCCATTTACAAAAGTATTAAAATCACGTAAGTATTTCAAATATTGAAGAATTAAGTTAATTAGATGGATGTGATACCCAAACAAACAAAAACATTTGAGTGATTAAAAAAGTAAAATAAATGGAAAGTCAGACCATGTTCTTGAACTGGAAGGTTTAATGTTTTAAAGGCACTAATTCTTGCAAAATTAATTTATAGTTTCATGGATTATCAGTACAAAAACCCAATGGGATTTCTTTTTGACAGGTGAAAGATACTCTGAAATTCAGTTTCTATAACTTCTCTATGTTACTTGGGAATTCAAGGCTGAGTCCAACTATCACTGGATATTCATTTCAGTTAGGATCACCTAGGCTAAAGATACAGGGTGAAGAGTATACAAGAGGGGCAAAATGGTATCAGAGGGCAAAACTAGGGGCATCCAAAAAAAAAAAAAAAAGCCCTAATAGGTATTACTCCCAGCCCCATCCCACATACAATCAGGAGTATTCTGCATCTATAGGTACACAGTGCTTAACAAATGCTCCTAAAGCAAATTTATACAACCTTAATACAAAATACTTTCAAACATTTCCTGAATAAAGTTCGAGAGTAATCCAAAGAATATCTTTATTATAAAACCTACAAGTCTAAGCATAGAGAATGTTTAAATTAAGTGACATTATAGCTACAGATGGAATACATAAAATCATCAGGAATGAGATACTAAAGAATTTTCAATGGCAAAGGAAAGTAAGTGACTCAAATTAAGATGTGCACATATACATAGAAGAAAAGACCAGAAGACATCAAACAATATGGAATGGTTATCACTACCAGCTCTTGGGACTTTTTATAAGCCAGTATTTTCCAAGTTTCAAAAATCTATCAGGGGGCACCTGGGTGGCTCAGTTGGTTAAGCGTCCAATTTCGGCCTAGGTCATGATCTCATGATGCATGAGTTCAAGCCCCGTGCTGGGCTCTGCTGACGGCTCAGAGCCTGAAGCCTGCTTCACATTCTGTGTCTCCCTCTCTCTCCCTGCCCCTTCCCCACTCACGCTCTGTTTCTCTCTCTCTCTCAAGAACTAAACATTAAAAAAAAAAACAAATTGGGGCGCCTGGGTGGCTCAGTCAGTTGAGCGTCCGGCTTCGGCTCAGGTCATGATCTCACAGTTTGTGGGTTCGAGCCCCGCATTGGGCTCTGTGCTGATGGCTCAGAGCCTGGAGCCTGCTTCGGATTCTGTGTCTCCCTCTCTCTCTGCTCCTCCCCCACTCATGCTCTGTCTCTCTCTCCTTCAAAAAAAAATAAAAACAGGGGCGCCTGGGTGGCGCAGTCGGTTAAGTGTCCGACTTCAGCCAGGTCACGATCTCGCGGTCCGGGAGTTCGAGCCCCACCTCAGGCTCTGGGCTGATGGCTCAGAGCCTGGAGCCTGTTTCCGATTCTGTGTCTCCCTCTCTCTCTGCCCCTCCCCTGTTCATGCTCTGTCTCTCTCTGTCCCAAAAAAATAATAAATAAACGTTGGGGGGGAAAATAAATAAATAAATAAATACATACATACATACATTTAAAAAAAATTAAAATCTATCAGAAAAAGAGATATCCAGTTCACATGTAAGAAATATTTTAATCGAATATAAGAAAATCAAGCAGAGACTAGTTAGCTGCTGTTTCGACAAAATTTGAAGAATACCTGTTCATTGTCCCTTGTGTGTGTTCCTGCAGATATCCTATCCATTATTTTTTCATTTCCAGTTCTTAATGAGGTCTCAACAAGGTACTCCTTAACTTTGCTCTCCAAAACCACACCAGGACGCCAAAGTAGCTGGTCTTCATTTTCATACACTGATAAAGAAAATCCCATTAACATACTAAATAATGAACATGCTCATAGATGTATACAAACTGTTCTTCCTCTTCTTTGATATGCTACACACTGGGACTATTTGAGGACACAAGCAATTTGATTGCCTGGCAAGGTGAGTCCTTCATTGGTAAAGGTTTAAAAAAAATTTTTTTAACTTTATTAAGGGCCAAGTGTTCCAGTGGCTAGAGCAAGTAGCTTTCTCGCTGGTTGTATTTACTATCCAATCAGAAGGCTTTCTATGCCCTGTAAAATCTAATGTAAAACTCAGAGGAGAGGTTTTATACTCTCCCTAATGAGGGAGTAAAAATAACCTGTGAAAATTCTTTAATAACCTCACTGAACTCCCTGTCTTTATGATGATTATATACAGGTTAAAAACTGTAAAGAAATAAAACAAGCAAACAAAGATCAATAAAAACCAAAATATCTGCCAATAATGAAATACCTAAGAAAGGTAGGTTTTTACTTTACTGATTTCCTCCCAAAAGGTGAATTTTATTTAAAGGAGGAAGCAAATTAATCAAAAATGAATGATTAACAGTAAGAGACGTAAACTTTCCAAAATCTCTTCAAGAGGCTGATATACTAATGAGTGACATGTCACTCAAATAAGGTATATATTCTATCAATGTCCACATTGCCACCATAATTAAAGCTTCTACTTCACAAAATTAAGTAACACAGAGGCCCAAGTACTTATCCCATTGCTTCAAGTGCAATGCATTCTTCAAGTGTGTAATAAAATAATTTGCTGAAATCTCACTATGTACCAAGGACCGTGGTAAGTGCTTTACATTCACAACTGTTGGGAATCACCACAGGAATCACCACTCCCAGTGAGCAGGCAAGTTAAAAATAAAATATGCCTGTGAAATAATAAGACTGACTTTTCATGTAAATTTCTGGAACCAGTTTCTTTCCTCTTCGGTCAAAACTGAAACAGGTAAAATAGTTTGGGTTTATTCCCTCTAAGTATAGAGAAGGTATATCTTTCCTTCTGAATGTGTAGAACTGAGAGATGACTACCTCCATTATGTCTAATCTAAGAACTGACAGCTGCTAAGCATGTATTTGACTTCCAAGGTTTGTGTGGCATTTAGGTGGGCAACTGGGGCATCTGAAGGTGATCAACTACTGTTTGCTTCCCTGGGAGCATATCACTTTGAAAGCAGTTTAGGAAAATGTTGTTGGTAGGGACTGAAAAGGCTAAGAACCCTAGAGTAGCCAGTCCTTCCTTCCTTCCTTTAAATAGAGGATGAGCTAACAAAGAAAAGGAAGAAAGACTCAGGAAGGGTTGTATCACTGTGACGCTTTGGCCCCATCATGTCATAAGAACAAATAAACTCATTAGGGAAAAGGTCAAATGCACATGGCCAAATCTACAGGCTTCCCAATTTTGGCTAGAGAAATGTACCTGTATCTTTATTTTCCACCACATTTTCAGAACCAACTGTTAACTAGGATCTAGCAAAATTGTGAAGAAAAAACTGATTACACTTAAGTAGGGGTGTACAAAACAAGAAGAATCCTTGTATTCTACCACCTTCTCTTTCAGGGCTCACACAAAATTTCATCTATATTCTTTATTCATTAAGAGTTGTCTTTCCAAGAGGATTTTCTCTCTCAAATACTCATTATCTCAAGTGGTAAGATTCTACCCACTTCTACTAAAGTGGGATGTGGGCCAAGCAGCTGCACCCTCAGAGACGTCCCACTACTTTAGCAGTTGCCTTCGCATACCTGTAAGGCTAAGAAGCACTGTACGGAGAAGAGAGTGGTTCTCCAAGCTCCGAAGTTCATTTCGATATATTATTCCTAAGTCAGTCCCAAACTTTCACTGACTCCAAATTTATCTTTATACTGCCAAGGCTGGTATATAATCAGATAACTAAACAAACACATTAAGGGGTAACAGCCTACCAAATATTATCAATATCAAAATCAAAAGCCTCCTTACCTTTCTCATCACCATCATACTCTCCAAGGTACGGAGGAATCTCTGCCTGATATTGTAAACCAATCATTATTTCCTACAAGAAAATTCAGAAGTAAAAACACCCTATAAAAATAAATTCTGAAAAACAAGTTCCAACTTATTAATCAGTTACAAGTCAAAAGAAATTTCATCTTGTAACAACAAAATTATCTTAAGTTACTTCAGAAATGTTTTTAAAAGTTATGTTAGTCCAAACAGTCCACTAACTTCTGATGGTAACTCAACTTACTTTCCTCAAATCTTCAGGTGAGTTACCACTGTCTGTTTCAACATCTTCAGCTTCTGATTCCTTATCTCCATCACATGTAGTATTTGCTTAAAAGAAGAAAAGTAAATTTTAAAAAGGTTTTTTTGCCTACTTTTGCAGCACCCGGAAGAACAGCTGGCACATGGTACATTATAAAAGTCTGAATACACGAGAGTAGCACAAATATACTCAACTTCTTGTACTATTCTCAGATCTTAACACCAGTCAAAACAAGACACTGAAAATACTAAGAAAGTGTATATATCCTTAAAAATTTTTGGTCTAGTCATGGGGCACCTGGGTGGCTCAGTCAGTTAAGTGTCCAACTTCGGCTGAGGTCATGAACTTGCTTTTGTGGGTTCGAGCCCCGCATTGGGCTCTGTGCTGACAGCTCAGAACCTAGAGCTGTGCTTCAGAATCTGTGTTTCCCTCTCTCTCTCTCTGCTCCTCCCCTGCTCGTGCTCTGTCTCTCTCTCTCTCAAAAATAAAGATTAAAAATTTTTGGTCTTGTCAAAGAGTTTAGGAAGGTAAAAGGAAAACCACTACGGTCACCTTAAAAAAGAACAGAAAGCACTGGAGGTCTTATTATATACTAACCCAGAATGGGACATAGACCAAGATGCACATTAAGTCCATCAAAATTATATTTTTGTGCACATACAAGCGTATATGTATTTGCATTTGTTAAGTGAACAGTTCTTCTACAATCAAAATACCTAAAAAAATAAGCAAGTTTGCAGATAAGAAATTATTTCACTTCAAAAACATTTCAATATTACTGATATACATTAAGAGATAACACCAAGAACTAAAACGAAAAAATAAAGAAATAAATCGCTAAAAAATACTTTTTGAGCATCTGATAGTTTTCAAAACCAGGAGAGTAAAGAGCCTTTTAAGAGAGTCCAAAAAATGTCCATGAAATTTCATGGCTGAAGAATTGTTTCCCATAGTAACAGATGAATCTTGGGAAAGAAAATATACAGCCTTGCAAAACTAAACAAATACTTTAGGTTTTTAAAGGACATATTAGTTTACCTCTATCCCAATAAAAAAAAGTGATAATCTTATTTGGATTATTAAAGGACTGCACGTCAATTAAAGAAAACACTTAGAATATTCTGACAAACTATTGAATGCCATTAAGTGTACCTGAGCTAGAGTATCAATGCTACTATTAATCAGTAATGATTGGGTTTCTTACATCGTAAAGGCCTAGGAAAGAAATCGGAA
The DNA here is from genome assembly GCF_007474595.2 of Lynx canadensis. NCBI lineage: Eukaryota > Metazoa > Chordata > Mammalia > Carnivora > Felidae > Lynx > Lynx canadensis. The sequence continues at coordinate 125,270,060 of NC_044303.2, forward strand.
GTTTCATGGGATGTCACAGATGGTGTCAGGTCATCTGCAGAAGACTGAGTTTCCTCATCATCACCGGACAGCAGGTCTTTAGCAATTTCCTCCTATAAGAATAGGAATGCAGTGTTAGAGTTAGAAATTATTACATCTCATAAAAATATTTAAGAATTAAAAAAAATTTAATAAAAAAATTATTCCAACTCATCAATTTAAGAAAAAGTCTTCATGATATTATTCATAAATGTATTACTATGGTATTATGATACAAGTAAGAATCTGTTGAAGCCCCCTTAGTTTTGAGATAAGTAAGTCTGAAATGCTCTTATAATTTACTTCATATACATAAATAGTGGTAACACTTAATATTTAATTACATATAATACTTAATAACTTTACTGCTTACACACTTTTAACAAACAATTTTGCTTAACTTATGGATAAACAGAAAGCTCATATGAAGCTGCAGGCTAAGTTTTAGTGACTTTACAACAAAAATAATCTTACTTCTAAATGATTAATAATTAAACTCGGGGCTTCTGGGTGGCTCAGTCGGTTAAGCGTCCGACTTCAGCTCAGGTCACAATCTCGCAGTTTGTGAGTTCAAGCCCCGCGTCGGGCTCTGTGCTGACAGCTCAGAACCTACAGCCTGCTTCAGATTCTGTGTCCCCCCTCTGTCTCTCTGCCCCTTCCCCACTAGTGCTTGTTCTCTCTCTCTCTCAAAAATAAATAAACATTAAAAAAAAATTTTTTTTTAACAATTAAATTTTCTGCCAACATAAATAAAACAAAACCAAAAATTTCTCCAAACTCTTCTCTTCCAATAATTTAAAAAATCTAACTAATGAAAAGCTCTGACTAGTGATATAACTTTAAAAGAACAGATTTGAATTTATTATTTAAGTATATAGTTATCTTGTGCCTGGTACCTAGTAGGCACTCAATATTCGCTAGGTGACTATAGTCATTAAGGTATGGTACAGTAGTATCACATTTGACTGGAAAGGGGGAACAACAAAACTCACAGGAAGAGGTTCCAAGATGTGGATTCCTCTCCCTGCCTGATATCTGAAAGGCAAGGAAAGCTTTCCAAAGACCAAAGAAAGTTAGCAGAGACCATGGTTGTGTGAACTTTCCTCAGCAGGAACTATGCCTTCCCCACAACCAACAATGTTACAGATATATCACAATGGCCTTGTCTACTGTGGCTGCTGTCACTCACAGAGCCCAACAAAACAGAACTTCTCTCTAACCACTCCACATCTAAGTCAGCTTGGTTTGAAGGCTTCTGAGGGATTTATTAATCAATGCGTTCAAGTAGTCAGAGGATCAAAAGAAGTGAGGGCAAAATCTAAGTTTAGACACAATATATCAACATAGGGAAGAAAAAATTGGGGGAGAACACTCAAACATACAAAGCAGCGGGAAGCTATTAGTACTTTTAAAGTAGTGTGATCAAATCCAAACAATATTTAAATTGGGTCACCAAAATGACAAGAGCAATGGGGGCCAATAAGAAGTTTACATTTCAGAATTATAAAATGCTTTCAATTAAAAGGAAACTAATCAAAAACAACCAATGATAATGGCTATTTTTGGATCTGGAATTTTTCTTTTAAATGTTTGTTACTTACTTTGTCTAGTGTCATGTCTGGTAGTTCATCAGCAAGTTCACTTGGGGAGCTATTTGCACTGGAATTTGCAACTGCTGGAATTGTAGGTTCATAGCCATAGAATGCCAGTAAATCTTCTAGAGGCATGTTTCCTTCCTAGTCAAGCCAAGGCACAAACATAAACTCAGTAAATGCCACAATACAGAAGTACAGATAAACTTAATGTTCATAAAACAGATTAACAAAACAGCAGTATCAAATCAAAGCCAAGTTTTAGTTTTTCTTTTTGTACTACTGCTAGAAAATAGGCTTAAAGACTTAGAGCTTTTATTAACATATTAACAAAAGCCTTAAAAATTAACATCTTCATTTTTATTTTCCAGCATCATTTCACTATTTTTTTTAATGTTTATTTATTTTTGAGAGAGAGAGAGAGAGAGAGAGAGAGAGAGCGTGAGCAGGGGAGAGGCACAGAGAGAGAGAGGGAGACACAGAATCCAAAGCATGCTCCAGGCTCTGAGCTATCAGCACAGAGCCTGGTGCAGGGCTCGAACCCACGAACCAGGAGATCACGACCTGAGATGAAGTCAGATGCTTAACCAACTGAGCCACACAGGCCCCCCTATCATTTCACCCTTTAAAAAATTCCTCAAATATTTGCTTTAGTGACTTTTATTTTTTTAGCATTCACATTGGTATAATGATTTGCCTTGAAAGCATTCACAATTAATCAATCAATAACTTCATGTAATTTTTAGCTTGTTTCTTCACAATTAACAGTTGACCACTTGGTTTATTCTTCATATTAATGAAATGATACCTGAAGGGAAACCACTGCTGAGCATTCACTAACACCAACAATATTTATATATTACTGTTAAAAATTATCCTTTTATATTACTACTATCATAGCTATATTCTGGACAGTTGTTTTAGGTTTCTCTTCCATAACCATCTACTGAAGTTTGTATCATTACCACCATTTTACAGGTGACAAAACAGAAGGCTCAGTTCTGGGTTCAAATCCTAGTACCACTTACTGGCAGCACTGCTTTGATAAAACCACATACTTTGGCTGCAGTGCTTCCTGTGTAATGAGTACTTATGCCGTGCCACATACTGGCACCCTCTTCCCCCAACTAATCCATCAGAAAATAAGGAGTGTATTTCCTTTTTAAAAATATCTTAATTCAACTACTAAAGTGTATAGAACTATTTATAATTATTCAAATATATAAACACAAAACAATGTATCTATAGACTAATTTTTTCAATATTGTAAAGATGTTTATGCCCATCTATTAAGAGATTCATTAAGCTTGCTTATGGGTTTAGTTTTCTTTTTAAGGCAAAATGCCTAAGTCATGATGCAAAAAGCATGAAATGCTAAAGCAGAGTATGTAAAATATATCCTCGGCATATCACAAAGTGAGCTGAGAGAAGCCAGTGATGATTCTAGAAAGCCACTGATTGCCCACCAGGCCCCACAGGGAATTCAGGTTCTGGGGGTGCCCAAGAACCTGACCTTCACCTTTATAGGTCTACTAGAACTTATATTTTTCACTGTGCCTTATTAAAACAGATTCAAGCGAAATGAATTTGGAATAAGGTTTAGGACAGAATGCTACTTTGTAAATTTGCTGTAGGAGACATGTGCCTTTTGCAGTGACCATACCAATCATGTCACTCATGAAATCCTTTCAGCTTGGGATTGAAATCAGTTAAAAAGCTGCTTTGGTAGCATGGAGTCAGCACAAATTGAGTTGGATGGTCAGGATGGACAGAAGTTCACCCATGCCATGAGGAAACCTCGTGAATTATTCTTCTCCTGAATCAATGAACAGAACCCCTCAAATGTGCCCAGAACCAGATTTAGAGTCTCCTTAGCCCTGCTCCTTGCAGACTCCATGCAGCCTATTCCCTTTGGCTCATATTGGTTTTAAGAGGAGACTAGGTTGCAGCCTTTGCAAACCATCTGTCATCAGTATTTCTCCAAAACCTCAGAAGTTTCAGATTCTCTCCGTGACCTGAGGAGATGTCAATTTTCACTCATCATACACAGGCAGGTCCACTTTTCCATCAATACAGAATTTACTGCATTCTAGATACTGTGCAGAGCCTACTAGCTATGGATAGAGAAAAGAAAATTTATAGAAAAATCCCTGCTCTCAATGACTGTACTCCTGATGGAAGAAACTGGTAAGTTAACAACTATAATACAATGTGTTGGCTGCATTAATCAATTCTGGAAATAGCACCATACACTGTTGAGTACAGAGAAGGGAAGAACTACACTCTGGGAATAATGGCATTTCCTCATGGGAATACATGAGGTTAGGGAGGTACCACATAGGATGGAAAGACTGAGCTAAGTCTTGAAAGATGAAGAGGGATTTGACAGATGAGGGCTGTATACTAGGGACTCATGGTATATCATAAGAAACACTGACTGAGCAGTTACTGTGTGCCAGTAGGCCAGTGTGCCAAGTGCTGGTATGAAAACAGGTCTTGCCCTTCTACAGTTTACAGTAAGTGCAAAGGCTGGGGGGGGGGGGAGGGGGCGGGGGCGCAGAGATAGTGACAATACACAAATACAGAATTGCCAATTATGATGAATGCAATGAAATAAACAGGGTCCTGAAATACAGAATAATGTAGAGAATCTACTTTCACCAGGTCAAAGGAAAGACAATGTCCTTTACTCCCAGGACAGTGGGAAGTAAATGGAGACTTAAAAAAAAAAAAAAGGCAGGTGGGGAGTGCCATGACTTCATTTCTTCTTCAATGCTGGGCAGCTACATAAAGAAAAGTGTGAGAAGATGGAGAGGTAAGAAAAAAGCAAGGAGACGACCTAAGAGCCTCATGCTGGATTAAGGTAGTGATACAGACATGGAGAGAAGTAAATAGATGATATACATCCGGAGGTGGAATCAAATGAGTTCCGGGATGTGAGAGTGAAAGTGGGAGACAAGGAGGATTCCCCAGATTTCTATTTGGGCAACTGCCTGCATGGTGATAACTTTTACTGAGATAGAAAGGACTGAAGGAAAGGTTTGTGAAGGAAAAAAATTAAGAGTCCTGCAGAAGACACGAGTTAAATTTGAGAGGACTATGAAACATCTAAGCAAAAGAGTCAAGTTGTCCAGGAGCCTGGTGCTTAGAGGATCAAGCTGGGCTAAAGATATAAATCTGGCATTCATTAGCATCTAGATGATATTTAAAGCCACAGGAGGGGCACCTGGGTGGCGCAGTCGGTTAAGCGTCCGACTTCAGCCAGGTCACGATCTCGCGGTCCGTGAGTTCGAGCCCCGCGTCAGGCTCTGGGCTGATGGCTCGGAGCCTGGAGCCTATTTCCGATTCTGTGTCTCCCTCTCTCTCTGCCCCTCCCCCGTTCATGCTCTGTCTCCCTCTGTCCCAAAAATAAATAAAAAACGTTGAAAAAAAAAAAATTAAAAAAAAAAAAAGCCACAGAAGTTGAGAGGGTAGACAGAAAAGAGAAAGGAATATATAGTTTATTAGAAGAACTTTCAGATATATTACCCTAAAGGCAATGGGACACATCTAAAAAATTTTAAACAAAATATGCATTTTGAAAGTAACATTCTGGGGGGAGTCCAAGAATGAGAACCTCAACTAAGGAAGGGAATTATCTGAGTGAAATTAAGAAAAAAGAATCTGTTTCTTGGCCTACATGATAAAGTGAAAGTAAGTGACAGTGAAGTCTACATGAACTGCCCGTTTCTGGCCTAAAAAGGCTAAATACTTATAGCACCATTATGAAACAGAAACATCAGACAAATGAACTTGAGGGTGGAGGGTAGGATGGTAAATGTAATTCAAGGCAAAAGTTGAAGCAGTGGGCCTGAATGAAATCATCCAGAAAGGCCATACAGAGTGTGAAGACAAAATCTAGAGACCTGGGGAATGCCATCAGTTAAAACACGGGCAAAGGAAGAAAATCTCATAAATACAACAGAGGGAGATACTGGAGAGCAGAACTAGGTGAAAGCAGAATTACATAAGTTAAGGAAGAAACAACTATGGAGAGACCAGAGATAGTCACTTAAGTCAAATATCAAAGAGAAATCAATTGAGATATAGAGAGACATGAATTCTCTGTACCTATCAATCAGGAATTATTGGTGACCCTACAGACTATTGGGAGAAACAAAGTTGAGGACTGAATAGAGGGGGGAAAAGTGCATACACTATAAAAAAAGAATCACTAAAGATAACACAGGTTAAAAAGAATTTCTTCTAGGGCTCCTGGGTGACTTAGTCTGTTAAGTGTCTGACTTGATTTTGGCTCTGGCCATGATCTCACCATGAGATTGAGCCCTGCATCAGGCTCTGTGCTGACAGCATGGAGCCTGCTTGGGATTCTCTCTCCCACTCTCTCTCTCTGCCCCTCCCTCACACAGTCTCACTCACTTTCATTCTCAAAAAACATGAACATGAAAAAAATTTTTAATAAGGCATTTAAAAAAAAGTTCTTCCAAATGTAGGAAACATATGAGTAGGACTTGCTATGCTGAAATAAAAAAAAAAAAATAAGTGGGAAGAACAGACTCAGAGCATGAGGGATAGAATTAAGAGTTAGCCTGGGATGTGGCATATACTCTAGGGACAGTAAAGAAAGAAGAAAGAATGAGTACAAAAGTTATATTTGTATGTGTGGGGCAAACAGGAGATTCTAGGTAGTCATTCATGAAAACCCTACTTTCTCTATAAAAATAATTATGATCATCTGTTGAGAAAGAAGCTGGGTATCTTAGTGGAAACTTCACTAATACAGTCAAGAAATGGCACTAGTTACTAAAAGGGAGCTGATGTTAAAATACAGAAAAGGTGAATCTAATCTCTGAAGCACTTTACAAATGAAGTTTCTATTAGAGCCTATCAACATCTTAAAAGTTTGATCTAGCACCTTATTCCAGGTAGGAGGATTTTTCTCGGGTATTTTGTTGACCCTATTTATATTTTAAGGAGCACATTGAGTCTACTCCTAAGGGAACTGTTTTTAAATGCAAAGGTTTTATATCAGAAAGAACATAAAATTTAGAGGCAGAGGACTCAGTGTCATTACCATAGACAAATCACCTAAAATCCCTCACCTCCATTTCTTTATCTGTAAATAAAGAGTATCATAATTTCCTTGATCCTATGATACATAACTTCACATACCACAAATCAGGATGCATTCCATTACCAACATACAGATTTCCCATAGTACTGTTGGTCTCTGCCCCCATCTATATAATTTCTAAATCTATGGTACATTTCACAATCAACAAGGCCTCTTAACCAAGAAAATAATGCTAATACTCATCCAATCCATCTCATGGTGCTGCTAGATTGGTCAACAGAAATGGTCTAAGTGAAATGCAGATCACTTTTCATATAATACCAGTCTGATATCATAAAACATGCAGAATACACATAGCTTTTTTAAATAATTAAAAAAAAACCCCACAAAACAGGAAGGATCTATACCAGACTTTAAGTGGTAGGAAAGGTGATTTTCACTTTCTCATTTCACAGTGATTATCAAGGGGGAAATCTACATAATAATGTATATAACTTTTCTAAAAGTGATGGCTCTAGACTATTAAAACCTTAGCAAAAATTAACATGAATAAATTAAAATATAGAAAGACATGATGTAAACCTTATATGTTCAAAGACATAAATGTAGTCACATAATGTATTCTCTACTTCTAAGTGCTACTATACAAAGTGGGGTTTTTTTTTGTCTCTTATTTTCCATAATATCTAATGTAACTAAAAATTTATAAGCACTAAAATACAGGTCATATTTACAGACTACAAGCTACCGAGTTTGTTTACTTGCAGAATAAAAATTTACTGTAATTTTTGTATTTTTTTTTTAAAAAGTTTATTTATTTTGAGAGGGAGTGCAAGCTAGAGCTGGTGAAGGGTAGAGAAAGCAGGGGGAAAGAATTCCAAGCAGGCACTACGTTGTCAGTGTGGAGCCTGATGTAGGACTTGAACTCACGAACTGTGAGATCATAACCTGAACCAAAATCCACAGTTGGATGCTTAACCAGCTGAGCCACCCAGGCGCCCCTTACTGTAATTTTTAAAAACAAACATTAACATCAAGCCCCTAAGACTGTGAACATGTAATAATAGCTAAAACAATGTTCCAATAACAAAAGACTAATAAAATACATTAAATGATATAGAAATAATTTTAAGTTTCTTCTAAAAATAATCTTTACTCTTTACACTGGTATCTCTATCTACTGTTTCTTTTATTCATTTTCATGTTTCATTAAACATCAATAAAGAACAGGGACCACATTTACATAGGTATGCTTTACTACACATAAGAATTATAGTTCAGAGAAACTGGGCAGTCAGTCACTCTTAGAAATAGCTCCTCTTGGGGCACCTGGGTGGCTCAGTTGGTTGGGCGTCTGACTTCAGGTCAGGTCATGATCTCACAGTTCGCGGGTTCGAGCCCCACGTCAGGCTCTGTGCTGATGGCTCAGAGCCTGAAGTCTGCTTCAGATTCTGTCTCTGACTCTCTGCCCCTCCCTCACTCACGCAAACTCTCTCTAATATAAATAAAAACATTAAAAAAATTAAAAAAAAAAAAAGAGGGCGCCTGGGTGGCGCAGTCAGTTAAGCATCCGACTTCAGCCAGGTCACGATCTCGCGGTCCGTGAGTTCGAGCCCCGCGTCAGGCTCTGGGCTGATGGCTCGGAGCCTGGAGCCTGTTTCCGATTCTGTGTCTCCCTCTCTCTCTGCCCCTCCCCCGTTCATGCTCTGTCTCTCTCTGTCCCAAAAATAAATAAACATTGAAAAAAAAAAATTAAAAAAAAAAAAAAAAAAAAGAAATAGCTCCTCTTATCCATTGTTCAATGAGAGAAGATTAGGCTTCTAGATGGAGACACAGTTCTTTGGTCTTCACTAGAAGCTGTTTTAAGATCACCTGTATCAGGGCGCATGGGTGGCTCAGTCAGTTAAGTGTCTGACTTCAGTTCAGGTCATGATCTTGTGGTCTGTGGGCTTGAGCCCTGAATCGGGCTCAGTGCTGACAGCTCAGAGCCTGGAGCCTGCAATGGACTCTGTGTCTCCCTCTCTCTCTCTACCCCTCCACCACCTGTGCTCTGTCTCTCTCTCTCTCTCTCTCAAAATAAACATTAAAAACAGTTTTAATAAAAAAATAAATTAAAGATAACCTTTATCTTTCTGTCCCAATTTCTTTTTTTTTTTTCTGTCCCAATTTCTAAGAATGTGATAGAATACCAAGAAGCCAAACTGTCCAAGTAGAAAGAAGTTGAAATATCTAAAGACCTATAATTTTTCTCAATCTACAAATTCAGTGACAGATATCATTACAAAGCAAAAAAATTAATTACCCGTGTTTATTAAACAAAATGAAAATCATAGGAAAAGGACTAGGTATTTTTGTGAATAGCTCCGTAATTCTTTGCTGTTCATTATTTCTCCATATCTTCCCCAATGTCCTTTTAAAACCCACTAAACACAGATCAAAGCAGCTATTACTACAATCTCTAGAAGAATAAAACCTACACATCTGAAAAACAAAATCTTAAGAGCCAATAAAAATCTCTACCAGATTACTCACACTCAAGTAGTAACTGAGTTATCACATTAAATGAAATTTTAAATTCTTACTACTTTACTGACAAAAAGACTATTTGCATGTCTAAAATGCAGTCCAATTCATTTATACCATTTTCCTATGTCATGGTGTTAACTATGCTGTCTTCCCATGTTTAACAACACATAAACAAGGAAGACACATTATGAGACCACCTGAAACTTTTGCCACAGGCCCAAAGCGGTGTCTTCACTTAAAACTGTACAAGAGAAAACTCTCTATTCTAACAAGCATTCCATGAACTTCCACATTAGGCTAAACACCATTTACTATACACATTCTTCCACAGCTCTCACTGCTTATTACCTCCATAGTTTTTTTGTTTTTTGTTTTTTTTAATATTTACTTATTTTTGAGAGAGAGAGAGAGAGAGAGAGAGAGAGAGCGAGCGAGCACGGGAAGGGGAGGGGCAGAAACAGACAGGGAAACACAGAATCCCAAGCAGGCTCTGCACAGTCATCCAGAACCTGACATGGGGCTCAAACTCACAAACCACGAGATCATCACCTAAGTGGAAATCAAAAGTCAGATGCTTAACCAACTGAGCCACCCAGGCGCCTGTCTACCTCCATAGTTCTTAGCATATCATATTAAAATTCTTTGTTCCCCTTTGTCACTCCACATTAAACTGTAAGCTGCTGGAGTTCAGGGACACTGTCAAATTGCTCATTTTTGCATTCCCAGAGCCTACCACAGTCCTGACTTAATGATAACAGTAGCTGAATTATAATTCTGTTATTCTAGACCCATTCATAAGAGGTAGGAAGCAAATGCCTGCAAAAAGCGAAGGCAGAGCTCGAGACTTCTGGGCACCTTTTTTTTAATCAAAAGGCAACATTTTATTATCACCCCTGAAAGGAGCAATATGCAAAACTTTTCTTCTTAAGTATTTCACAACCATTTTATCTCTATATTCCCAAATCTGTTTGGCTATAAGTTGGTGGGGGTTTAATGATTAAATCTAATAACAATTGAGTTGGATTACTCTGCCAAGTAAATGAACACGTTTAGAAATTTTCAGGTCCACCAGAGTAAGCCTAGGGTCGAGACCCTGAAGAATGCCTTCAGTTTCCCTGTATATTAATGCAAAGGGAGAAATGCAATAAGAGCTCATCTCTGTCTCACAAAGATAGCAGAAGAGATTATTTAAGAAAGGGTCTTGTCTTCTTCAAGAAAAAGAAGTATAAAAATTCAAAGGATTATTATTATTCAATATTATTCCTGAAAGCTTTTGTTATTCTGGTCTGATTAGAGATAAGGTTAACTTTTAGTAAGCATAATCCTATTTTTTTCAAGTGACCCCTATGGAGACCTCTCTCTGCAGTCCAGGTATAAATACTTGTTTAAAATCCAGTTCAGTTCAAATTATACTGATTTGGGATTTAAAGAGTTATAAACTACATTTACTCTTGCCAACTTTTAAAAAGATGACTAAAAAGGGTAGAAAAATGGGACATTATTACATTTAAAAATAGAATTAAAACTTTTTATCTTTCAATGTTCCTATAGTACTTCTCCCTGTATCTACTGCAGTGTTTAGTTAAACTCAAGTGTGACCCTAAGTAGAATAGTGTGGTATAATGCACTGGGCTGGGCTAGGACTCAGAACCAAGTTTAGGGCTGATAGTTCTCTATATCCCAATATTCTCATCTGTGAGGTGACCAGATGTACGTATTTTACTGTGCTTCCAGAACTTAAAAACTAGATTAAGACATATAAAACAATTTTGAAAAATTAAATGAGAATTTACTCATTTATTAGACTTTCCCTCAAAATAATGAGAAAATCAGTGAAAATCTTTAAAAGTCAGGTCAAAAACAAGGATGCTGAACCTAATTTTATTTCAGATAGACTGTAAAATAATTTATAGTACAGTTTCAAAATCTTTACGTTATTAAGATATGAAAGTAAAATCCTTTACCTTTTCTAAGTCTTCAATTTCAGAACTGAAGTTTTTACCCTCATCCATCATTTCCTCTTCTTCAAGAGTTCTTTCATCATCATAGTCATGGACCAACATCTCAGCAGTGGGGTCAAAATCATGATCCTCAGAAGACAAAGACCCAACTGGAATGAAACAAACTACATCACTTTACACATTCACAATGCTACTTACAAAAGAAAATAATTTGTGTTCTTCTGCCAGTCCCTTTTAATGTTTATAAGTAAGGTTTATTAAATGCATTTACTATATACACTCAACAGGTTATAAAGACCATACAGTTCTGAAAAGATATCTAAATCAGCAAAAGAACAAGGCAGAGTAATTTAACAACACTTTAATAAGAAGTCTAGTCCATGAGAACACAACTTGTAATAGTAGCAAAGTGATTTAAATGGAGCAGTCCTTAAAAAATGATCTAAGAGAAAAGTTGAACCTGTTTATCAGTTTAATACATTTGTCTAAAAGCAAAAGAAAAATGTTACAAGGACTATGAATGGAAGATTTCACAAGAATCTATTATACACTAAAGCTCAACACTTCAGGCAAAGAGAATATAAATTCTGCTCAATTATAACCCTCAAAGATACAAAACAATAGGAACAATAGAAATCTGGTTCCCAGAACAAATAAAAGTTTTTTTGAAGCAGCTATACAGCAAATCAATCTCTAAAACTACTGTCACTTTTCATGTCCCCTGTATTTCAAGCTCCCCAGCATTAACCAGACAGGCATTAAACTGTAAGAGCACACTTTTCTTTGGACTACTAATAATTAGTTTTTAAGGGTATGTGAAGGAAATAACAGAAAATCACATCTAAAAGTTTCTGGGAGATGTATCCAGTTGCAAGCTGTTTTGGCCAATTCATATTTGTTTATAAAATTGTAATGCTTTTTAATAGCAAATATGAAGTCAACAGGATACTCTTAAAACCAAGTTGAGAAATGAATAAGATCCACAATCCCAAGAGAATGAAACCAAATTTATGAAAACTGGAATTTTCTCCATTTTACTCTCATATCTAATTCAATCAGACCAGTGACTCTCAGAGCATAGAAGGAAAGAAGTACCAGAATCTTTGGGTAGAGGAAAAGAGAAGTGGAAGGAAGCAGAGTCAACATAAAAAGTTTGGTCTGTTTTTCGTCAAGCTATTTAACATTTTAAATTTCAAACATTTAAGGACAGTGTGAAATCATTACCAAAATGCTGAACAACACCAAAGATTTTTCACTATGAAAAAAAACCACAGACATAATTCAGTGATTTTGATTCTGAGTTTGGAGAACTATAATCATCAGTTCTAAAAATAACACAATTTCTATGGCACTTAATTCTTTAGGAAGCTTACATTCATTATATGATGTTATGTTTTTAATGTTAAAAGATTATCTGTGCATTTTAAAACCTGTTGAAGTACAGATTTTAAGTACAGAGCTTAATTTTAAGGAGAAAGATGAATATTTGTTAAAGAGCTCAAAAGCAGAACATCCACCATTATGAATTTTCTATTTTGAGGAATTCCTGGAAACCTCTGTAATATTACTAAGGGTCAGGGATGAAATAGATGGTAACTTTTCCACCTCTTTCAGGCACAGCTCTGTCCTCTTTTGTAATCCCCATATCACTTGTCACAGCACTCTTCCTTCTTAAACTAGAAGGTATTCAATAAGGGCCAGAAAGCAAAGGGCCTGAGGTCTACTCTAGGCTTTGTCCCTGGCTTGCTGAGGACCTGAGGCAAGTCATTTCAACTTTCTGGGCCGAGTCCAGTTTTTCATTTGTAAGATGCATAGTGCTGGCTTAGATGACCAAGAGTCTCTTCTAAGCTTTAAAATCTTCTTTAAAATTGGGTAAATGATTAAAAACAGGTTATAAAAGTTTGTTTAAACACCAAAACTACACAATCTTCTTGCTATTTAGATTGCAACTTCTTAAAGGCAGACAGTGATGCAAAATGGAAAAATTCCATTATCATCCAGATGTTTGGCATCATGTATATAAATATTCCTTCCTGAAATCAGTTATGACAAAGAAATGCTTGTCTCAAAATTAGAAAAACTTTTTAAAACAATTTTTAAACGTAAAAACATAGATAGCTATTTTAAAAACAACCACAAATTTCTTCTACTCGGTGACCAATTATTTTATACTTTCAACGATAATCAAGTGAGACCTTAAAAGACACCTAAATATTGCACAAAATAATACACAAGCAAACAGGCTCTTCACTCTAAAGCAACATGTTGTAAGGGAAGACTTCCGAACTTTTCCAGGCTCTATTAACTAGGTGACTCTCAGTGGAGTTATTTAAAAGTCTTCTCAAGTGTAAAATAAGAGAGTTGGCGTAGTTCAGAGGTACTTTTCCTGGAGACTATTAGAGGGGAAAGAGGCAGCCAAAATGGGGCTGGAAAGGGGGTGAGAAATTAAACAAAGCTGTCCTCTCTCTGATGGGATTCAGGGGCTCCAAAAGCCCCAAAATGTATGCAATTATGCATATGTGCAGACTTCTGGAGACCGTCTCTTGCTGTCATCATATCCTGACAGAAGTTTCTGATTCCAAAAAGGTTAAACACTGTACTAGATGATCTAGGGTCCTCTGACCTCAAAAAGTCTGTATTAGCACTTTTCTGTGTCAAACTTGGAAATTCTATATTTCTTTTAAGGTAGCTTTACCTAACTCTCATATTCCAATTTTAATAGAGCCCATAGACATTTCTCAATTACGAAAAATTTAGAAGAGAAAATAAGGGGAGATAGGGAGTCATGGTTAATAATCCATATAAGTAATCCCAAAGTTTCGACAAATTAAAGAGTCGGTTTCTCGGGGAAAAAATTATTATCTACACTAAATTCCAAAAGTTAGTGGAAAGTTGATTTGGGATTAACTGTTTTGGGCTTGGACAAAAAAAGACATGTAAGAATTAAAGACATAGTACTTAAAAAAGAACACCTGACAGTTAGCAGCTTTGTAACAAGTTATTTTTTCAACATGCAAGAAAAAAAAAGAGAAGTGTAACAGTTCCTTCCTCGAACAATTCAATTACCAAAGTGATGAAAAACTCGCAGGACAAATTTTTGTGGGAAAACCTGTAGCAATAGATCTCTGAGCTCCCCATTACCCTGTGGGAGCCACTGAAGAGGTAAGAAAATAGGACAAACCTGGGCTCGAACTTCCAAAAGAAGCCTAGGAGAGAGAAGAAAACGTGAGGTTAGATCGCGCAGCCCGGGGAAGAGGCAGCGCCGGCAACAGGGCGCAGAGGAGGCGGAGCCCAGCGCTCCTCCGCAGCTGCCAAAAGTACAAGACGTAGCTTCGCTCCAATCGCTCCCAGCCCCTTTCGGGCCCCTCTTGGCTGCCTCGCCTTCCTCCCGGAGTCCCCAGTGTGCAAACTCGCAGACCCGGGACGAAGCCCAGAGTCTAACAGGCAACTCCAAGCCCCCAAGCCGTCCTTTGGAGCTCAGCAAGTTACAAAACGAAGAAGCAAAACCCAGAGCCGTCGCCTCGAAGTCCCGTCTCCGACATCTCGGGGTCTCCCAAATCCCACCTGGCTCCCCACGGAACCAAACACCACCTCGCAAAGCAACACCGTTTCCTGGAAGGGAATCGCCCTCGGAGCACCTAGTCTACCCCCTGGGGCCCGGGAGCCCCAATTCTGAGGCTGTCCTCTAACCCGAGCGTAGGCCAGCTCGAAACAGGACACTCGCCCCCAAACCAAAGCGCAAGCCCCCCATTCTCTTTCCCAAAACTGGAAACGCGGCCCCTCAGTCCCAGAGATGCTAGTTCCCTCCAGGGTGTTTAGGCCCTCCATAGAGCCCCTCGCCCCAACGAGCTCCAGTCCAAGGGGCTCCTGCTGCGCTACCCCCTCCCCCCAGCTCACCAGTCCCGGGGGACATGACCAGGGCAGGTTTGCTCGCCCTGCCTCCTTCCTCCAGGCCAGAAGAAAGTGGGGCTACCGAGAGCCCCCTGGAAAAAACGTCGAGAGTCTTGGACAGCCGCCTCACACCCAGGGGCTCCCGCACCTCCAGGGCTGCGGGGCGAGGAGTCCCGCTCTCCTCCCGCGAAGCCCCGCGGCCGCGCATCCCGCTTGCCTCCGAGCTCGGAGCAAAGTGGAGCGTGAGGTTCCTTGGCGCCGCAGCCCTGACCCGCTGGGCCGGGGGGCACAGAGCACTCCTCCCGCAGGACAGTGGCGCAGCCCGCTCCCCGCTTTGCAATTCGGCCGGGGATGGGGAGGGGGGGGGCTCGGCCGGTTTCCACCCACTCTGGCCCTAGAAAGCGGCGCCGAGGCTCCGGCGGCCCGCGTCAGCTGCCTGGGGGGCACGGCACGGCGCTGTCCCCAGGCCAGGGCTCGCTGCCGCCGGTCGCCACCTCCCGTCCGGCCCCGTCGCCCGGCCGGGTCGGGGCCGGAGCCGCCGCGGCCTAGTCCCGGAGGGAGACCGCTCCCGCGCCCGCTCCCGCCCCCCGGCCGGCCCCGCCACGGCCCGTTGCCGCCCCGTAGCCCCCGCACCGCCGCGCCGCCCCGACGTTGGGCCGGGGGAAGGGCCCCGGATCCCCCAGGCCGTCTCCGGGGCCGCGGGGGACCGCCGGGCGCCCGCTCTAGCCCGGCCGCTCCTGCCCGGTTTCCCTGCTCACCTCCGCCATATTGGTACCTTTAGGGCGAACGAGCAGCGCCGAGCCCAGTCCCCGGATGGGGCGCCTGAGCCAATCGCAGCCGCCGCCGCCGCCGCCGCGGTCCGCCCGGCACCCGCCCGGCGGCGGAGGCGGCTCGGCCCCTTATAGGGCAGGGCGGCCCGCGACGCCCCCGGCCCGCTCGCACGCCCACCCCGCCCGGCGCCCCACGCCGCACCCCGCGCTCGCTGCGGACGGGCCGCTGCACACCCGCGCTCGCCCGCCCTCCCCTTCTTGGTCGGAGTAAAGTTCCTGCCGAATTGTAGGCAAGTGGGGGACGGATGGAAACTCGGGCATGGGACAGACCCACGTCCAGGCAGCCGAGGCCGAAGAGATGGCCGGGGCAGCGGAGAATCGACCGACTGACCGACACTCTAGTCCGGTAGGACATTGGGGGAGGCCGGCAGGAGACGTGGAGGGACAACTCGACAGACTTCCCTAAGTAAAAAGAAAGAAGGTGACCGATGGAGTAGACTGATGGACACGAGAAAACCCCGGGAAACGGGAGAAGTGACTGATGGACGGCAGGGTCAGTCCAGAATGAGAGGCGGCGACCGGGCACCTTGCGGTTTTCCCGAAGAGACCTGAGAAATGGGGGATACAGGTCAACATGCACTGGCTCGTGGAGTGGACGATGGAAGTGATCGTTTGCCAGACAGGCTTTGGAAGGTAGTGACAATCACAGAACAGGCAAAAGATCAAAAAGGCAAAGAATGATGAGTAGACTTGCACGATTCAGAGAAGACACTCAAAATATAAACTGTGCACGTACCCCAAAAAATTAGATCTTAAGAGGTTTTGAGTCACCAAATAGTCCAGGGCACACACTTGATAGAACAGTGGAAAAGCGAAAATAGTAGAATCAAGGCCCTGAGTCGGGTCTCAAAAATTCTACCTCCATCCCAGAAAGCCAAACATTTGCTTAAAATGAAAACTAGGTCAAAAAGAAAACTAGTCCTGTGGGCAAGTGGATGGATGGAGAAGGGAGGACAAGGCTTAACAGATACACATACTCCTGCACGTGCCTTCCTCTTCATTGGAAGAGGTAAATCTAACTCCTGGCAGATTCATATCCACCTGAACAACTTTAAGCAAAGTACACAGAAATATTCATTAACAGTTCATGGGTAGCCCACAGAGGTAAATCCTGCAAGCTTCAAGCCATCATGCCAAGTTGCCTTGGCACACTATTGTCTTAAAGCAGGAAGCGAGAAATAACAATACATATGGAAAAGAAAGTTTAGAATGTGGAAGAGAAAATTTTGGCACATCCATGGGTAAGTCAGATATAAATACAATCAAAAGTATGGCAGGACACCCACAGAGAGACATGCACAGGAGAGTGATCTCAGACATAGAGCTCTTCTCCCAGTTGTTGCTAAAACATGTAGTATTAAATGATAGAGTTGAGGTTTTTGCTAAGAAATTGAGAGCCTTTTTTGAATTCTAAAACTTGCCATACTTTTAGTCCAAACATGACAGGTTTGCTTTTATGCTGGGATCACCTTTGATTCTCCCCTCCAAGAGAATACACGGACGATGAAGCTGAAGATACGATTATGGATAGGAGAGCAAAGGGTTACTTTTAACATTTTTGCCAAGGCATCTTAGAATTAAAGTTATTCCCCCGGCAAAAGTTATTTATTTATGGAAATTTTAGGGAAAAATCACTTCAACCATTTCAAAACATCATAAAGACATGGAAAATTACACTTTCCCTGCTGTGAAAGATATCTTTCGACCTTTTGTCCAGTCAAAGCTGAACTTTGAAACCAGAGGCTTGGCACACGTTGTATGTGCTGTCCTCAATGAGGCGTTTAGAGTTTTCAGAGTAAAAAAAAAAAAAAAAAGTTGCTTGAAATTAAGTGCAGGTGATTAACTTCAGAAATGTTGCAGCAAGCACGCCCTGTGGACAGAGCCATTAAACAGTGCCCTGATCTGCTTGACCACAGCATGAGCCCCCATAGACTAGGTCAGGGATCTGAATCATGAAGTGTCTCCAACAACCTGCCTTGTACTTAACACTAGGAGAAACGTTTTCTTCATAGCAAAATTTGGCTAATCCAAACTACCTGTGGTCTTAGGTTCCATTTTGCCATGTCTGAGAAATACAGAGACTCATGTACTCGGATGAACTTAGTAGAGCGTCTGCAAATTCTTTTTTCATTAAACTGCAAAGATTACATATAGGCATTTATAATTTTGACTGCTTATATTCTCTCCATCAGAGTACACTGTTTATGTAGCCTTTGCCACGTATTAAATAAGGATTCACAGAAAAATAGTGAAACTAAATAAATTTCCAGTATAAGGAAGCAGAGCTACTTTCTCACCTTCCAATCACTAGAGAAAAAGTTTACTGCCCAGTCTTACATAACACATTCCTTTTATGATAAAGTGTGTAAAGTCTACTTATGTACATGGATCTTTCATTCTCTTTGATGACAAGACTTCCAGGAGTTGGTATAGATATAAAGTCCCCTGTTCCAGGGAATGGAATAAAAAATTATATTTTACTGTTGTTTTTATTATCCTGTCACTACACAACAGGTGGCATTATATAGAGAACAAGTCCTGTGCTGGACAGTAGGCAATACAGGATCACCATAAAAGTCCTTGTCTCTCCGGTATTTCAGTCCTTGTAACTGAATAATTCTTGTATGTGGTGGATGGGACCAAGAGCAAGAAGACTCAAAACTAAAACGATGGTAACCCTCTAAAGAGAACCAAAATGTAATAGATGCTCTAGCCATCTTTAGAAATGAGATAAATCAAGAATACTTTATAAATGTGTGCTTTGAGATGTTTTACAATAAATACATAAAAAAAGAAAATGTAAATATAAAAAAAGACCAGTAAAACAAAATGCACTAGGAGGTCAACAGAGAAAAAGTTACAAAACAAGAATATTCAAGTAATGAGATGTAATACAA
The DNA here is from genome assembly GCF_007474595.2 of Lynx canadensis. Lineage (NCBI taxonomy): Eukaryota > Metazoa > Chordata > Mammalia > Carnivora > Felidae > Lynx > Lynx canadensis. The sequence continues at coordinate 125,288,849 of NC_044303.2, forward strand.
TATGAAAGTTAAACCATAGATGTGGTTTGCAGCTTTCTGGAGACAAAGCAAATAAATAATGGCTATCAGTTTCTTGATTCTCATTGTCTTAGAGGAGAAATACACAAATTCTTCAATGGCAACAAAGCTTTTCAGGACACTTTAAAAGAAATGTCTTGCCTGCACTACACAGCAACATAGTAATGTAGAGGGAAATACCCTTTACCACCTCTTCAAATTCACTAGCTCGTTTTACAACACTGTTTCTTTTAGTGACCATCCATGAAAGTTGAGGGTCATTATATGACCTACCAAAAGCAGTTTTAATGGGAAGACAGTAATACAATGCAAATATTTAGCTTTCTACAGATTCCATCTAACCCAAGGGAAAATAATAGGCTATCCAATGTTAAAGTCTATGGTAGTCAGGCAGGTATGATAAATAGGTGAAGTAGGCTAATATGAAGACAAAAGTGGGGGCCATAGCAAACCAAGAGATAATAACCCTGCCTAAAAGGGGCAGCCACTAACTTAGTCTCAGACTGGCCTTTGCATTGTAAGAATGTAGGCCCAGTGCTTCCAGACATTTGAATTTTCCAAAAACAACTAGAAAGTTGGATTTTTATGTGAAATCTGTTTTTTTAAACTTGCCAACTAATTAAATTTTTAAACACAGTGTAGGCCAAATATATCACATTAAGTAAATCATGGTGTGAACTTCCAGTTTGCAGACCCTAAAGTAGAACATCCAATTAGTATTAGTTCTCAATATGGCTTCAGATAAGACTGTAATGCCAGCAATTCAGCTCTCCATCGGATTGAACTACTTGCATTTTTTGTAAATATATCCACTTCTCCTGAGAGATACTCAAATATTTTTTGTTGGAATGAATGACTAGTCTCTGAGAAGACTAATTCATTGTAAGTTTTGCCTAAACAAACACTGTTAACGGAAGGGGGATGGTCTTCAGAAAAAAAGAAAAGAACATTCACAGAGATGAAAAAAGACAGCGAATCCTCATTCATTACAAAGAAGAAGAAAATCTGGTCCACAGACATGAGAATCTATCTGACCCATGAGTTACGGCCATCCTTCAAATATGATAGATTTGGGGCACCCAGGTGGCTCAGTTGGTTAAGTGCCTGACTTTGGCTCAGGTCATGATCTCACGGTTGGTGGGTTCAAGCCCCACATCAGGCTCTCTGCTGTCAGTGCAGAGCCTGCTTCAGGTTCTCTGTCTCCCTCTCTCTCTCTGCCCATCCCCACGCTCTCTCAAAAATAAACATTAAAAAAAATTGGGGCGCCTGGGTGGCGCAGTCGGTTAAGCGTCCGACTTCAGCCAGGTCACGATCTCGCGGTCCGTGAGTTCGAGCCCCGCGTCGGGCTCTGGGCTGATGGCTCAGAGCCTGGAGCCTGTTTCCGATTCTGTGTCTCCCTCTCTCTCTGCCCCTCCCCCGTTCATGCTCTGTCTCTCTCTGTCCCAAAAAAATAAATAAATAAACGTTGAAAAAAAAAATTTAAAAAAAAAATTAAAGAAAATATGATAGATGCATCAGGCTAACACACCTTTGTAAGGTGACACAATTAGATCTTCAAACTCAGTAACTTTAAATTTAAGGGATCTTCTCAAAAGAATTGTGAATACCTATACCCCTTTCCACATATCCAAGCTGACATCTAATTTTTCCATTATAAGTTTAAAGAGTTGTAAAGGATATACTTCCCAAAATATTGTAATGGTGGCCCTTTAAAAAGAAAGCCTTCATTTAATACTTTAAAATGCATGCAATGGAATCTAAATACCACAGCAATTTGATATGTCCATCATTCTTTTTTTTTATAAATAAAGAATATGTTTCTTCTTTAACAGTAGGAAATTTTATGATTTCTTTTTCTCTCTGATCTCAAATTCCCATTCTATTTCATCCAAAGAACTTTATCCCAGTGTAATATGTTTAAGCCCAAAAGTCTTTTGGTGATGCCCTACTATCTTTTTCTGCAACAAAAAGATCTCTATAAATTGACACTCAAAATTAATAATTTCCCTCTAGATTACATTATCAGTCCAATTATTATTAATTCCCAATCAATCAAAACAATATACATGTATTACAAATTTTGATTAAAGCTTATTGAACAAAAATCAAAATTGAACTAGATATCAATCTCTTAATAAGATGGATGGGACCTGAAAAAATTAGGTCCTGTACCTGTGGATAAATTTTATATAACACTAGAATGAGAATGAGTTTAGCATCAGTTCCATTCTTATTCTTTATGTGTATGGAAGTAAACTCTGAGAAACCATATTCACACAATAGGGTTTTGTTGCTAAACCATCACTGAATTCTTTGAACTCCTTAGTAATATATCATGGAGTGATCTTCCTTCAAACGTTATTGTTTATAATCTTACACTGTTATTTTGATCATCTTCACTTGTGTTGAAAGCAAATAATTAAAAGCTACCTGACTTAACAAAAGGATTTGTTACCCAGTCCTCACGGTCCTTCACTATAATTCACATCAATCTTGATGAGTACCAAAAAAGACTTTGCCAAAACTTACCAAATGAACGACTGTACTGGTTATTTTTTTCTCTTAGAGGCACACATTTAAGCCAACACCCTCAGAAAAGGGAGGGCAAATGGACATATTCTTAATTTTAATACTTTCTTGTCAATATAGTATTTTTAAATAAAACCTTTTTCTTTTATTTTATTTATATTGGTCACATTTTTAAAGTTTATTTATTTTGAGAGAGAGAGCATGTGCGCTCCTGAGCAGAGGAGGGGCAGTAAAGAGGGAGAGGGAGAATCTCAAGCAGGCTCTGTGCTCCCATGAACCGTGAGATCATGACCTGAGCCAAAATCAAGAGTCGGACGCTTACATCTTATCACACATTTTAAATACATTTTTGTCAAAACCATGGAGCTTCAGATTCAGCCCTTTCAGATTGTGGAAAATATTTGCCATACAACTCAACCAGCAAAAACTGTCCCCTTTGTCAAACCACACTGCCAGGTCAGATTTGCTTTCTTTCAAAGAAAATCTGACTTCACTTTCTAATTTCACTGCCAATCCTAATGAGCATGTTAAATCTTATTTTGAAGCATATTAAAAATCATTGAGAAATAAATTACAAACCATGTGCTATAAAACAGATTACTAAAAGGCAATTCAAGATTAAAATGAGGTAAGATTTAATAGAATGTATTCATTTTATCATGTTATAAAAACAAGAGTAATCAATACACAGTTCCTGATTACTTAGTTTGTTTTCATTCAATGTAATGTGTAGCTAAAATTGATAAGTTATTTATTTTGCAAAGGATGTGGTAAAAGGCACAGTAATCCTTTGGCAAATGTGCATGTGTGTGTACTGAACTTTGGTATTTGCTTTGGAAATAAAGAATTATGAGTAAAAAATCAGAAATACTCCACTAATTTCATTTGTGTTCAAACTTTTCTTATATATTTGATGATATACAAAGGTATGTGCTGCGAAAAATAATCAGTCCAGGAGTTAGCCTTTCTTTTTATTTTTAATAGAAAGTGGGAAAATCTTAGATGAAATTATATAAGGATTTTTATCTGTGACTTTTATCTAGTGTTCCTAGAAATGTAGAAATCTGAAAAAAATTGTTTCCTCTTGGAGTCATGTTTATTGAGACTAATTGAAAATACTTGCTTAAATAGTGTTTACTATTTCCTATCAATGCTTGCTTCTGTACTTTGTTCTTTCTAGAACTCTCCTTCAAAAGCATTCTATTTTTTTGACAGTGGTCAGAAAAGAAAGTCTTTAAATGAAAATTATTCTGCCTCTCACTACTCCACAACATACTGTCTCTGTTATCAGAAAATCCCAACAAGGACCAAAATACTCCATTCTTCACACCATATTTAACTTTAAAAATATATAAGACAGGAAGACTTAACATGCATTAAATAATTTCTACAAGCTTATTATATATACTTCATTTTAATGTGCATTTCTAAAACTATACGGTGAAGATCTCTTCTTATATCTTGGTCACTCTAATTGTAAAAAAAAAAAAAATTCACTTCTCTAAGACTGACCAAAACAGGCTGAACAAAACAACTGTTCAAGTACTGACAAGTGCTTCATAATTCTGTTGTGCTGTATTAGAATAGAAGCTAGAAAGAGTATTAAAAAAGCTTAACTGACAATTTCAGAATTTTAGCACTAAGTAACGGGCAACCCGTTTGGAGAACTGGGTTTGTGATGGAATGCACAGGGCATGGAAAAACAGGGACTTCTGCTGATGCAGGATCATTAGCAGGGTATTAACAGAACTAGACTTATTTTATAGACTTATAAATTATCTTGAAGAAAGAATGTACAATTCAAGGAATGCCAGTGACTTTGCTCTCCATCCCCCTGATGAAAATATTCTGGTTTTATCTTGAGATGAAAAGACTTGAATTTTCCATACTCTTGGTTGGCTTCTCACAGTTTAAGCATCTTGCTGCACTGACTGTAATTCTGGTGTTTAAAGATACTTTTTTTTTTTTTTTTTTTTTTTTTGGTACAGCATGGCCTGTAAATACAAAACTCCTTCATTGTCTGGTGTTAAACTAAAGAGATACCAAGTTAATACTGAAGGAAAATTGACTTCACTGGATTTTTTTGAGAGGCTGTAGGTCCACCTTCAATGTGGAAGTTTCCTAACTTTTTTTTTTTTTTTTCATTTCAATTTCTTTTCAAATTATTATTATGGGGCACCTGGCTGGCTTACTTGGTGGAACATGCAACTCTTGATCTCGGGGTTGTGAGTTGGAGCCCCATGTTTGGTATAGAAATTACTTTACAAAAATAAAATCTGGGGGTCCTCAAGTGGCTTAGTCAGTTTAGTCTCCAGCTCTTAATTTCGGCTCAGGTTATGTTCTCACACTTTGTGAGATCTAGCCCCATGCCAGAGCCTGCTTGGGATTCTCTCTTTCCCTATATCTCTTTGCTCCTCCTCTGCTCCTGGTCTCTAAATAAATAAACTTAAAAATAAAATAAAATCTTTAAAAGGTAAAATAATTATTATGAAATGTTTTAGGAATATCAAAAAGTATGCCATTTAAATAGCTTTTTATCTTCCTTTCTCTTCATTTAGCTTGCACAAACTAAATGTAAATACAGTGTTGATTCCACATGATAAGCATTTATTGAGTACCTATTAAGTGTGTATCAACCACCTTGGAGGTTGGTATTGTCTCTGTATTATAGATAAAGAAACTAATAGAGAAATTGAAACTTACCCAGCTTGTGAATGACAGTTAAATTTGGGCCCAAATCTGCCTAAGCTGTTTTCTTCATATCAAAATATTAGTGAGTAAACCAAGAACTATTAAAAAACAAAAAGCACTTAGGTGAAATCTTGGTAATTAAGAGACTGAGAAAACTCTGTTGGAGGAAAAAACATGCTTAAACTAAGGGACCAGCTTTGGAAATAACCTATGAAACTGGATAATAGAAAAAAATATGTATCATATCAACTTATTGTAATGCTCATACAATTAGGTAAAATAATCTGAGTTATATTGTACGTAAAAGATAATAAGCTGAGAGAACACAGACTGTGTCCATTTGAGTCCCTCTTTGCATACACTTGGCCTAGCACACACACTCAGTAAATATAAGTTGGATGAATGAGTAAATCAGGATCCAGTTCGACTACAGCCACTTCCAAATAATCCAAGGTATACAGTAATGACGATAACAGGCAATGTGTCCTAGTGCATCACTGGAAGGGTATTTTAGAGGCAGCAGTCATTCACTTATTAATCCATTTACAAATCACTTCCATCCCTGGCCTTTGGTTGGATAGGGCCTCCCCATGCAATAAGTGTACCAGGAAGACAAGTCAGGGACAGGAACTGTCTGACTTCACTGTGCAGTCAGGCAGCCCTATTGTTCACCTGTTCTGGCTTGTTGCAGTCCAGCTCCCTCCCCCACCTCAGATAACTAACTCCCCTTGATGTCACACACGGAGTAATGTTCCTAAGGGCCCCCTTTTTTGTATGACTCATTGGAACATGCTCCCTTGGCTTTCACTGTGTTCCCTCTGGGACCTCCACTCACCCATAACTGCAGGTTTTTCCTGGTCCACACAAGCCATGTCAGCTCTACCTGGCCCTCTATCTCGGAGAGGAAGGGACATAATGAGCTCCCTGTGCTAGGCTCTCTAAGTGGATTCACTACAAAACTATAATCATTCACCAACTTGTATTTCAGCTTTTGAAATACTTACATGCCAACACTTAATTTTACACACAAATGAATACTCCCCACCACCGAGTGGATTTCTATCCAAAATTACCATGTCAAAGTTGTGCAAGAACAAGCCTATTTGGGGGAGGACTTTTCGACATAGAAAGAACTTTCTATCAGAAGCATTTATGTGCTGTATTAGTCTGCTGGGCCACCATAATAAAGTACCACAGACTGGGTGAGTTCAACAGCAGAAATTTATTTTCTCACAGTTCTGGAGAGTGGAAGTCCAAGACCAAGGTGTCAGAAGGATAGGTTTCTCCTGAAGCCTTTTTCCTTGGCTTTTAGATTCTCCTCACATGGCCTTCCTTCTGTGTGCACATATCCCTGGCGTCAGTGTATCCAAATGTCCTCTTATGAGGACATCAATCAGACTGGATTCGGGCCTATCCTAATGGCCTCATTTTAACTTAATCACACCTGTAAAAGCCCTATCTTCAAGTATAGTCACATTGTGAGGTACTACAGAATTCAACATAGAAACTTGAGGGGACACAATTCAATCCATAACAGGTGTCCCCTCAGATTCTTTCCACCCAATCTGCCTCTCACACTCGTAGCTTCTGCCCTGGATGATCACCTCCACGCAAGGAACTGCATTCTGGTGTCTGGAGTCTTCTTGCCACTTCTGCACTTGGACAACACACCAGCTGCAGAGCACAGAATCTGGCTTTTTGAGTAACTGCTGGAGGGGCTAGATGGTGTAAGGCAGAAACATGGAAGTTTTGATTCTATATCAAACTTTCATGAATGGGGACATGGGAGACAAATTTTGATAAATGGGGACATGAGAGACTGAAGGGTATCTGGCAGTTAAATTTCCTCTCCTCCTTCCCTTGGATGGATGACTCTGGCGTGCTGGTTCCTCCTGCAACCTGTCCTGAGATGTCCATTGTGACTGAGAAGATGCATCTGCTGAGTGACCTGCTGGGCCTCCTGTGGCTTTGTCACAGAGCAATGAGCAACATGATTATGCACCACTTTGCAGTGCTTTCCATTCTTCCCTGTTTAATTTCCCTTTTTCCATCCTCTTGCTGCCATGGTTTTCCATCTCCCAAATACTCACAAGTACATCATCACTTAATCCTTGCCTCAGGTTCTGTTTTCTAGGAAACCTGAGCTAGAACACTGGCATACTTGACAAAGAGAAAATGAGACTGAAAAAAAATCCTGTTAATTAGAGACAAACACTGACAAGGAATCTTGGGGATGATTCTGAGTAGAGTATCATTTAATCAATAATGTGGCCCTACACTATACATGTTGAGCTCAGAGGACTCATCATCACTCTTAATGAAATAGAAGATTAGGAAGTATATCAGCCAGTTCCGAATAGAAAATGAGAAAAACCATTCTAAGATTTTTTTTTTCAACGTTTTTTATTTATTTTGGGACAGAGAGAGACAGAGCATGAACGGGGGAGGGGCAGAGAGAGAGGGAGACACAGAATCGGAAACAGGCTCCAGGCTCCAAGCCATCAGCCCAGAGCCGGACGCGGGGCTCGAACTCACGGACCGCGAGATCGTGACCTGGCTGAAGTCGGACGCTTAACCGACTGCGCCACCCAGGCGCCCCAAACCATTCTAAGATTTAAAACAGAAGAAATTCAGGGCGCCTGAGAGTAGCTCAGTCAGTTAAGCGTCTGACTTTGGCTCAGGTCATGATCTCAAGTGGGTTTGAGCCCCACATCGGGCTCTGTGCTGACAGCTGGGAGCCTGGAGCCTGCTTCAGATTCTATGTCTCCCTCTCTGTACCTCCCCCACTTGCATTTTGTCTCTCTGTCTCTCTCTTAAAAATAAATAAACATTAAACATTTTTTAAATAAATAAAACAGAAGAAATTCAAATAAATAAACAGAGGAAATTAATCCATGAATGGGTTACACAAGTCTAAGATTCAAAACAGAGTACTGTGAAGTTATTCAGAGATTTGCAGAAAGTGCCACCACTCTTAAGCTGGAGGGACAAAAAGCATAATCAATGCTACCACAGCCCGGGGGCCAGTCAGTGGGGGAAGCCAGAACTATGGTATACTTGCCTAGCTAGAGCTGTACTGGAGATGTAACCAGAGACAGAGAAAGAGGGACAAATATCCTGGCTTCTCTCCTTCTCTCTGTGATTTATTACCAGTGCCTTCCATTACCTGAACCCAAGAAGAAGCCAGCTAACCCAGGAGCCTGGGAAATGGAGCTTGTAGGAATTGTTGCCCCTGTCATATGGAGGAGTTCAAGAGAATTAATGACATAGGCTAAGGACTGACCCAGAAAACAAGATTGGTCAACTTGGAGAAATTGTTAGAAGGTCAGTAACTTTAGGGGTGCCTCGCTGAACATGGAAGAACATGCTACTCTTGATCTCGTGGTTATGGGTTTGAGCCCCACGTTGGATGTAAAGATTACTTAAATAAATTTAAAAACTTTGAAAAAAAAACAAACGAAAAAATAAGGTCAATAACTTTATGGACCAGGGAAGTGTATCTTGGGAGGAAAAATATAACACAGATACAACAGTGAACGTTGGAATAAAACAGACCTGAATTTAAATGTTACTGGCATGTGAACTTGGATAAGTCATTTAATGTATCTGTACCTCAGTTTCTTTTTTTTAGTCTGTGTTGTACCCCTCTTAGAGTGTGTAACTCTTTAGAAGCGTTCCACAGAGGGATAAGGAAGTTGGAATTATATCCACCAATTCCCATCCCCATTTGCATCTAATTCTTGGCATTAACTCTCAGGCACTTTCGTCCTGACCTTCGGGAAGGCCCAGCCTGCTGTCTCGGCCAGATAACTCTCATAGGCAGAGAAACGCAGGAACTAGGTGTATAAGGTGCTGTCTGAAGGTGACTCCAGGTGGACTGAAAAATATGGATCAAGCGTTGGCAGTATCTACTGCTGACGGATAGCTAAAAAAGCTCTGAAAATCATAATGGACCAGAATCCAGCCTTAAATGAGCACAGTTGCACTTTCACGTTTTCCTAGACCAGTGCTTTTTATACTTTTCTGACCAATACCCACACTTGGAAAGGTATTTTGACATTGTGACTCAGTACACATGTGTAGGTATATATACATGTATATAACTGAAACAAAAGATTCATACAATTATACTCATTCTAAATAGCACATACTCTGATTTTTTTTCCATTTCATTATTTTTTTTTAACAAGGTTGCAAGTCTTGAATTGATTTCATGACCCTCTAAAGACCCTCGGTTCATATCCTAGCCACACAAAGTGTGGAATGCTGCCATGACAAGGAACTGGAGCCAGAATGCAAATAAACTATGTCACTATACACTAAAGTCATTAAACACTAAATTCAGCTGACATTTCTTTCATAGCAAGACATTCTCAGTGAAGGAAGCGGTATGTTGATTGATATTTTATTAAAGCAAAAAAAAAAAAGTTTTCTAATACGCTTCTCTATTGTTAAAACATCCTAGCCCTCCAAAATCTTGTTCAGTTATTTCTTGGCATCTCTAAGGAACACCTCTGATGCTGCCATCAAACTACATTTGCAAAAGATTCCCACCCTCTCCTTAGTGCTGATGGCTAGAAGCAAGGGTGAAGACCACTGCCCACTCCTACTCACCCTTGCAAGAAGGACCACATGGCCCATACCCCTGGGCTCCCTGCTGCTGTCACCATCTAGCCTAGTGGGAAATGAGACTCAAGTTCCACTTCTGTGGACTTAAAAGAGAAGGAAAATTGGGTCCCTACTATGACTATAGTTTCCATACTTCAGGTTTCAGATGATGTCTGTGAAGCTATCCTCCTCCAGGACAGCAGTCCTCAAACTGGAGTACCCTAAGGCAGTGGTCCTTAACCAGGTGTATTTTGCTCCCCAGGGGGACATGTGCCAATATGTGAAGATATTTTTGGTTGTTACAATGCGAGGAAGGGGGTTGCTACTAGGATTTGGTATGTAGAGGTTAAAGATATTATTAAATATCCTACAATGCACGGGACAGCTCCCCTCATGACAAAGAGTTAAAGGACCCAAAATGTCAATAGTGCTTAGATGCAGAAACTGTGCCCTAACAGTGCACATAGGCTTCCACGCAGTGAGCAGGCACAGATTGTTTTAAGCTGACTGGTTACAGATCTTTAGTTTCCATTTGTACTCTTTCCTGACTTTGGGCTGCTACAGCCTGCCAATTCTCCTTTCCAGCCTTCCTTTCCTGATGACCCTTCTCCCAAATCCCATATAAACCTGCCCAAGTTGAAAAACCTAGAGAGCACCTAAAAAAAAAGGACATGAGATTGTGTGCTCTCTCCTGTGAGGAGCATCTGTGAGGCAGTTCCCTGAGGGCAAAGCAGAAGAGCTTCATAAAATTGATAAAGCATCAGTGCCTTGGTTCAAGCAGGTAACAAACCGTCTGGCAAGCCCCTGAGCTTTATGCACCCATTTATATGTTTTAGAATTGGAATCCAAAAGTAAGATAAATCCATCACAGGGAGACCTAGGAACACATATATATGAGTTGATAAATGAAGTCAGACTCCTTCTGACTGAAAATTCAATCTGGCTAATTGGTTTAAGAATGAAGACTGGCTTTGCCATTTAGATTAGATAGCAGACATTTCCATAAACGAAATAGGTTCAATCTGCAGGCCAAGGTACACTATATAATATGCCAGGAGTGACATCCTTTGAAATTCTTTAGATTTATAATAGAAAAATCTTCATGTGAACTGAAAAATGTGAGACGATGGTGATAGAAGTCAGAAGAGTGGTTACCTACAGGAGGGAGAGGGCAGGTATCAACAAGAAGGGAACATGAGGGAACCTGCTAGTGCTGGAAATGTTCTATATCTTCATCTTGATGGTGATAACATGAGTGTATAAATATGGAAAAGTTCACTGAGCCTGTACATTTAAGATTTAGGTACCTTAGAAAAGTTATATTTAAAATTTATTTTTATTTTTATTTTGAAAGAGACAGAGAGAATGTGAGTGGAGGAGGGGCAGGGAGAGGGGAAGAAAGAATCCCAAGGAGACTCTGTGCTGTCAGTGCACAGCCTGATGTAGGGCTTGATCTCATGAACCATGATATCATGACCTGAACTGAAATCAAGAGTCAGACGCTTAACCAACAGAGCCACCCAGGTGCCCCAGAAAAGTTATACTTGAATAAAAACAACAACAACAAAAGTAAAGGAGGTTTTAAAAATCTTATGTGAGACTATTCAAGCAAAAAAGTTTGAAGACCACTGCTTTAGGAGATTGGGAGGAGGAAGTTTTCCTGCAGTTGCAGTCCAAAATATGCCTCTCCTGTCCTATATCCTCAGAACCTCTCCTTCTTAACATGTCTTCTTTTCCTCCCAAACTCTTCCACCAAGCCTCCAGGAGTCCTACTCTGTGATCTACACACCCCTTATATCCTGAACCACTTCCCTGGGCATTTCTCCCCACCACCTGCCTTAACTGAAATTTGCTCTTCTCCTGATCCCCCACTGCCCCCACCCACCCAGGACATCACCCTTTCAGACCATACAAACTTCAGGGTCAGGAGGTGAGGTCCATGTCCTTGTTCCTCTGGTAGGAAGCCAGGATGCTCCACCCTCTGAGAATCCTAATATTCACTCATACTATCTTCATTCCTGGTCACTGTCATTTACTGATTACATGGCCACTGTCCTTCACCAACGTAGGATCTGGTGTATACACTGCCTTCTCCCCCCTAATCCCTGCTATTCTCTTGGTTGCATTTATACTTGAAGAACAAAGATTTTAATTTTGATGAAGTCCAATGTATTAATTTTTTTCTCTTATGGTTGGTGCTTTTTGTAGCCTGTGTAATTTTTGTCTTCTCAAAGTTTTCCAAGATTTTCTCTGATATTGTTTTTCAAAGTATGTTATAGTTGAAACTTTAACATTCAGGCCTATGACCCATTTTGAGTTAATTTTTATATATGGTGTGAGTTAAGGGTCAAAGTTATTTTTTTTTTCAATATAGATACACAGTTGTCCCAACACCACTTGTTGAAAAACTTTCCCCATTGAAAAAACTTGGCACCTTTCTCAAAAATTAACTGAATATAGATATAGATATAGATATATAAATATTTTTGATGGTTATATATATATCAAAAATTTTTTTCAATTCATATATATTTATGAAAAACTGTATGTGTATAATGCCTATTACTAGGGTCCATATATTTTTTCATGATTCTTGACGACTTATAATAATAAGATTCATAATAAATCTTGAAATTGGATAAGACAATTCTTGATAATTTATAATAATAAAATTTGTAATAAACCTTGAAATCAGGTAGTGAAAGGCTTCATCTTTGTTCTTTTTTTAAATTATTTTGGCTATTCACTATCCTTATTTCCATATGAATTTCAGAATCAGTTCATCAATTTCTACAAAATTCCTGCTAGTATTTTGCTTGAGATTGTATTGAACCTATAGATCAATTTGGAGAGAATTGCTATCTGAACAACAGCAACTCTTCCAATTTATGAACACAACATATCTCTCCATTAACTTAAGTCTCATTTAGTTTCTCTCCCTCAGAGAGTGGAGTCTTTCCCCCTCCCCTTGAATGTGAGCAGTAGTCACTTGCTTCTAATGAATAGATTCTGGTGGAAAGGCTATATGTGACTTCATAAATGGTCATAAATGGTATTGTAGCTTCCTTCTTGCTTTCTCTTTTTCTTGGATCACTACTCTGGGGGAAGCCATTTGTCAAGCCATGAGAAGACTTATGAAGAGATGCATATGGTGAGGATCTAAGGCCTCCTTCAAGTAGTAAAGACCTGAAGGCTTATCCCAACAGCTTTGTGAATGAGCTATCTTGGAAGCAAATCCTTCAGCCCTAATCAAGGTTTTAGATGACATAATCCTAGCTGATATCTTGAATGCAACCTCATGAGAGAATCTCAGTTAGAACTACTCTACCAAGTTGCGCTCAAATGCCTAACCCTAAGAAATAGTGAGATGTTAAGTGTTTATTGCTTAAGCTGCTAAGTTTTGGGGTAATTTTTTACACAGTAATAGATAACTAATATAGCCATTAAGTATGATGTTTCCTGTAAACGCCCTTTATCATATTAAGGATATTTCCTTTCTATTACTAGTTTGCTTAGAATGTTTATTACAAATGGGTGACAAATTTTGTCAAGTAACTTTTTTGCATATATTGAGATGATCACATTCTTTTTCACCTTTATTCTGGTAATTGGTGATTTTCAATGTTTATCCAATCCTTCATTCCTAGGATAAACTTTAATTTGTCATTTTGGTACATCCATACACTAGAAATAACATCAAGCAGTAAAAAGGTATGAAAACAGATACAAGTAACAACATGGATAAATCTCAAAAACTCTGGTTCCAGTTATATTAAATTCACAAAATACAAAATTAATCTAGGAAAAGAAGGTAAATTTGTGTTTCCCTGGGAGTGGAAAGTGTGCGGGGACTGACAGTAAAGGACAGGAGGAAAGGTGATAGAGATGCTCTATATCTTGATCATAGTAGTGGTTACACAAATGTATAACTCACTAATCAGTACCCTGAAAAATGGGTGCACTTAGGGGCACCTGGGTGACTCAGTCAGCTAAGCCTCTGACTCTCGGTTTCAGCTCAGGTCATGATCTCATGGTTCACTTCGTAGGAATGAGCCCTCTGAGCTGGAAGTGCAGAGCCTGCTTGGTATTCTCTCTCTCTCTCTCTCTCTCTCTCTCTCTCTCTCTCTCTCCCTCCCTCTCTGCCCCTCCCTGCTTGTGATCTCTCTCCCCCAAAATAAATTTTTTTTAAATAGGTGGTGCACTTAAATGTTAAGTGAATTATACCTCAAGAAAGTTGACGTTTAAAAGTTTATACTTGAATTCTACAAAACTATGTAGTTTCAGAATGTATGTCCTAATCATGCACATTAAAATAAAAATGCTAAAACGGTAGGTGTAGGTTATCTTTAAACATGGTTTTCTGTGTTACACCTAATGCTAGCAATTTGGTTAAGAACCACAGTGAGGGAGAAAACACTGGCTTAGTTAATGGATTTAATCTATTCCTGAATCTAAATGGTTGTTAAGTAAAGCCTTCAGCTGTGTATAGAATTGTTACTGAAATAAGTGTACTCACTGAGCCTGGTTTCCCAGGGTAAAATTCAAGTACGGTTGAGAGATTCAAACGCAAGTCAATTTTCCAAGTCAGAAACCTCTACTTAAGTCATCCCAGCCTAAGAAAAGAGGGTTAAACAGAAACACAATCCATGACTTTTCTGATGGCCTTTCTCTTTGTGCTGACAGGTTTTCTCTTTCAGCTGTGGTACTATTGAAATCTGTCTCACCCCAAACCAGGACTCTTCAGCCTGGAATGCATAGAAGGTACTAACACCAACAGTTGTTTCTAAATAAACCAGCCATAAAAGAGAAGTCATTGAAAAGAGGAATGATAAACATTATCAGTTGTAAGTTACTATCAGCAAAAAACAGTTATTTATTACTATCTTACCTAATGCGGAGACTCCTCTCCCTTCCCCTTTGCAGCGAATAAAAAGACCGAAGGAAGTGAGAGTCCACCTCTAAACTGATCATTGCACTGGCTGTTCCATCTCATCCTTGCCACTCTCAGGTTGGAATTCCAGAATGATTGCTGTCCCATCCTCAGTTCAGCCCTTCCTCGGTCCCTCAGCTGGTCACTCCAGCAACTGGAGTAGAAGAGAAAGAAAAGGGGTACTGTCAGTCACATTTAACCTTCCTCTTTCTCTCCTCTTTTATTTTGGGGGTAGCATCTGAGAACCCCAATATCTGCCAGCCTTATTCCTTAGTGGAGGAAGTCAAGGAGTCTGCCAGTGTGATGGAGAATGACTTTTACAGGAAACCCAGAAGATGCCTGAAATCAAGGAAGTGCAGGATTTCTAAGGTCAGTGAGCCAAACAGGCTCTAGGAGAATAGTGGGAAGTAGGGTGCCATAATCAAAAAGACAGATGATAGCAAGTATTGACAGGGATGTAGAAAACTGGCACCCTTATACACTGCTGGTGCGAATGTAAAATTCTGCAGCTGCTTTGAAAAACAGTCCGGAGGTTCCTCAATAGGTTGGGTATAGACTTCCACATGACCCAGCAATTCCACTCCTAGGTGTACACCCAAGACAAATGAAAACATATGTCCACACAACAAGTTATATACAAATATCCTAGCAGTATTGTACGTAACTGCCCCAAACAGGACACAACCCAAATGTTCATCAACGGGAGAAAAGATAAATAAATTGTGGTATATTCATATGATGGAATATAATTTTGCAACAAAAAGGAATGAAGCACTGAAACATGCTACAACATGGATGAATCTTGAAAACATCATGCTACATGAAAAAAGCCAGTCACAGAAGACCACACATTGTCTAATTCCATTTACAAGACATGTCCAGAATAGGCAGGCAAATCATTGAAACAGAAAGTAGAATAGTGGTTGCCTAGAGTGCGGAAGGGGATGGGGAGTTTGGTGGCAGAAGGATTGGAGGTTGCTGTGTTTCTTTTGGGGATGATAAAATATTCTAAAATTCATTGTGGTGATGGCTGCCCAGTTCTGTGAAGGTACTAAAATCCATTGAATTGTACATTTTGAATGGGTGAATTGTATGGAAGGTGAATTATATTTCAATAAAGCTATTTAAGGGTGGGAAAAAAAAAAAGAACCATGAGCCCAGGGCAGGAATAGAAAGCCCAGGAGCTAGCCTGAAGGGAGGGTTGAAAGAGAGAGAGATGGTAGGCAGGTGGGTGGCCTGAGGCAGCTCCGAGGCTAGTGCTGGGAGTTGCTGTTGCTGGTGTCTGTACATTGCAACAACAAGAGGCAATTATAGGTTGAGCAGAATGTAAAGGACCAAGAGTGGGCATCTACTGTTCTTAGGACAGAAGACTGTTTCTATAGTTGGTATTACAGAACTCCAAAGAGGCTGCTTTTGCAGGGTTTTTTTCTTTTTTGTTTTTTATACCAATTTTATTTTATTTTTTTAAATATAATTTACTGTCAAATTGGCTTCCATACAACACCCAGTGCTCATCCCAACAAGTGCCCTCCTCAATGCCCATCACCCATGTTCCCCTCTCCCCCACCCCCCATCAACCCTCAGTTTGTTCTCTGTATTTAAGAGTCTCATAGTTTGCCTCCTTTCCTCTCTGTAACTTTTTTCCCCCTTCCCTTCCCTCATGGTCTTCTGTTAAGTTTCTCAACATCCACATATGAGTGAAAACATATGGTATCTGTCTTTGTCTGACTGACTTATTTCACTTAGCTTAATTCCCTCCAGTTCCAACCACATTGCTACAAATGGCAGGATTTCATTCTTTCTCATTGCCAAGTAGTATTCCATTGTATATATAAACCACATCTTCTTTATCCATTCATCAGTTGGTGGATTTTTGGGCTCTTTCCATAATTTGGCTATTGTTGAAAGTGTTGCTATAAACATTGGGGTACATGTGCCCCTATGCATCAGCACTCCTGTATCCCTTGGGTAAATTCCTAGCAGTGCTATTGCTAGTCATAGGGTATTTCTATTTTTAATTTTTTGAGGAACCTCCACACTGTTTTCCAGAGCAGTGGCACCAGTTTGCATTTCCACCAACAGTGCAACAGGGTTCCTGTTTCTCCACATCCGCCAGCATCTATAGTCTCCTGATTTGTTCATTTAGCCACTCTGGCCAGTGTGAGGTTGTATCTAGTATGGCTTTGATTTGTACTTACCTGATGATGAATGACACTGAGCATCGTTTAATGTGCCTGTTGGCCATCTGGATGTTTTCTTTAGAAAAGTGTCTGTTCATGTCTTCTGCCCATTTCTTCACTGGATTATTTGTTTTTAGGGTATGGAGTTTGGTGAGTTCTTTATAGATTTTGGATACTAACTCTTTATCTGACATGTCATTTGCAAATATCTTTTTCCACTCTGTCTGTTGCCTTTTAGTTTTGTTGATTGTTTCCTTTGCAGTGCAGAAACTTTTTATCTTGATGAGGTCCCAATAGCTCATTTTTGCTTTTAATTCCCTTGCCTTGGGAGATGTGTCGAGTAAGAAATTGCTGCAGCTGAGGTCAAAGAGGTTGCTTGCTTTCTCCTCTAGGATTTTGATGGTTTCCTGTTTCACAGTCAGGTCTTTCATTTATTTTGAGTTTGTTTTTGTGAATGGTGTAAGAAAGTGGTCTAGTTTCATTCTTCTGCATGTTGTTGTACAGTTCTCCCAGCACCAATTCTTAAAGAGACTGTCTTTTTCCCATTGGATACTCTTTCCTGCTTTGTCAAAAATTAGTTAGCCATACATTTTTGGGTCCAATTCTTGGTTCTCTATTCTATTCCATTCACCTATGTGTCTATGTGCCAATACCATGCTGTCTTGATGATTACAGCTTTGTAGTAGAGGCTAAAGTCTGGGATAGTGATGCCTCCTGCTTTGATTTTCTTCTTCAATATTACTTTGGCTATTCGGGGTCTTTTGTGGTTCCATACAAATTTTAGGATTGTTTGTTCTAGCTTTGAGAAGAATGCCAGTACAATTTTGATTGGGATTGCATTGAATGTGTAGATTTCTTTGGGTAGTATTGACATTTTAACAGTATTTATTCTTCCAATCCATGAGCATGGAATGTTTTTCCATTTCTTTGTGACTTCTTCAATTTCCTTCATAAGCTTTCTATAGTTTTCAGCACACAGCATAAAGCTTTATAAGCTTTCTGTAGTTTTCAGCATACAGATCTTTTACATCTTTGGTTAGGTTTATTCCTAGGTATTTTATGGCTCTTGGTGCAATTATAAATGGATCAGTTTCTTTATTTCTCTTTCTGATGCTTCATTATTGGTGTATAAAAATGTAACCAATTTCTGTACATTGATTTTGTACCCTGCGACTTTGCTGAGTTCATGTATCAGTTCTAGCAGACTTTTGGTGGAGTCTGTCAGTTTTCCATGTAGAGTATCATGTCATCTGCGAAAAGTGAAAGTTTGACTTCTTCTTTGCCAATTTTGATGCCTTTTATTTCATTTTGTTGTCTGATTGCTGATGTTAGGACTTCCAACACTATGTTGAACAACAGCGGTGGGAGTAGACATCCCTGTCGTGTTCCTGATCTCAGGGGGAAAGCTCTCAGTTTTTCCCCATTGAGGATGATATTAGCTATGGGCTTTTCATAAATGGCTTTTATGATGTTTAAGTATGTTCCTTCTATTCTGACTTTCTGGAGAGTTTTATTAAGAAAGGATGCTGAATTTTGTCAAATGCTTTTTCTGCATCGATTGACAGGATCATATGGTTCTTATCCTTTCTTTTATTAATGTGATGTATCGCATTGGTTGATTTGCGAATATTGAACCAGCCCTGCAGCCCAGGAATGAATCCCACTTGATCATGATAAATAATTCTTTTTATATGCTGTTGAATTCGATTTGCTAGTATCTTGTTGAGAATTTTTGCATCCATATTCATCAGGGATATTGGCCTGTAGTTCTCTTTTTTTGTTGGGTCTCTTTCTGGTTTGGGAATCAAAGTAATGCTGACTTTATAGAACGAGTCCGGAAGTTTTCCTTCCATTTCTATTTTTTGGAACAGCTTGAGAAGGGTAGGTATTAACTCTGCTTTAAATGTCCGGTAGAATTCCCCAGGGAAGCCATCTGGTCCAGGATTCTTATTTGTTGCAAGATTTTTGATAACTGATTTAATTTCTTCACTAGTTATGGGTTTGTTCAAATTTTCTATTTCTTCCTGTTTGAGTTTTGGTAGTGTGTGGGTGTTTAGGAATTTTTCCATTTCTTCCAGGTTGTCCAGTTTGTTGGCATATAATTTTTCATGGTATTCCCTGATAATTGCTTGTATTTCTGAGGGATTGGTTGTAATAAATCCATTTTCATTCGTGATTTTATCTATTTGGGTCCTCTCTCTTTTCTTTTTGAGAATCCTGGCTAGAGGGTTATCAAATTTAGGGAATGAATGGTGAGCACTGTATTAATATGTTTATTTAGGTCTTCAGAGTCAGGAACCTGAGCTACTCATGCTCAGTTAGAGACACTTTATCTTCACTGATTCCATGTAAGGCCTTTTTTTGTATGTTCCTTTATGTTAATTCCTTTTTACTCCCATAACCTACCAAAGCAACCATTCTAATGGGCATGATGAACATCTTTTTTTTTTTTTTAAGTTTATTTTGAGAGAGAGAGAGAGAGCATGAGCATGAATGAGAGAGAGAATCCCAAGACTGACAGTGCAAAGCCCAACACAGGACTAGATCTCAAGAACCCCAAGATCATGACCTGAGCCAAAATTAAGAGTCAGTTGCTTAACTGACTGAGTCACCCAGGTGCCCTGAACATCTTTTGGTTTGTATGTATACACTTGTATATTGAGTGTTACTGTTTTGTATGCATGTATTCGTACATTCAGTAAATATTGTTGTGATACCTCATTCTGTTTCTTCTTTTTCACTCTACACATTGTTTTTTAGATTCATCCATGCTGTTAGGTATACCTCCAATTCTTTGCTTTTAACTGCTTACTGATGTGTGTCCAGTACATATTATGTATTTACTGTCCCCATAATGGACATATATGCAGTTTCCTCTCCCTGCTACCCCCAATACTGTGTGCCATCCGTGAGAATGCTCCTCACAGGCCTCTAGCCCCAGCGAGTGTAAGTGACTGAAGACCCCAGCTGCTGTGCTCTGAAATCTGTCTCTGTGCTTCACCTAAGGTCACACTTCCTGTGGGCTGCTCCCAGGAGGGAGCAGAAACACTAAGACAGACCCATTTCTGGGTAACATGAGACTCCTCTCATAGCTGATTTTTCCTGGAGGACACCCAGGTGGACTTGAAAAACATTCCTTAGATCACAAGGCAATTGAGGACACTTCCACCAACATTCTTTCCCTCTCTTCTTCACTCAGGACCAGACTTGCATCATGGAATGAAGGTTATCCCAGTCCTCCCAATTTTCTTTCACAGGTACCTCCTCTACTAATATCTTTGGACATTTAATTCACGTCTTGGTGTCTGTTTTCAGAAGACCCAGGCTAATCCATAATGCTATATTGAGCATCCTTGTTCATGTTCCTTGATAAAGTTGTGTAAAGATTTCTCAAGGATGTACATCTAGAAGGAAACTTTTGGGGTCACTTGGTGGGGCCAGGTTGCCCCCAGAAGGGGCTGCTGCCCCATCTCTGTTCTCACCAGCAGCACCTAGGGCTCCAATAGCTTCTCACCCCCGCCTCCTTGGGGTATATTCTAGCTAATGTCTGCCCATCTAATGCACATAGTGATGTCTTTGTTTTATTTATTTATTGATTGGTTGGTTGATTATTTTGAGAGAGAGAGCATGCACATGAGCAGGGGAGAGGGGCAGAGAGAGAGAGAGAAAGTGAGAGAGAGAGAGAGAGAGAGAGAGAGAATCTTAAGCAAGTTCCATGCTCAGTGCACAGCCCAACACGGGCTCCATCCCAGGACCTTGGGATCATGACCTGAGCAGAAATTGAGTCAGACACTTGGGGCACCAGGGTGACTCAGTTGGTTAAGCTTCGGACTTCAGCTCAGGTCATTATCTCATAGTTCGAGCCCCACATCTGGCTCTGTGCTGACAGCTGAGAGCCTGCAGCTTGCTTCAGATTCTGTGTCTCCTCTCTCTGCCCCTACCCCACTTTCTCTCTGTCTTTCTCTCTCTCTCAAAAATAAATACATGTTAAAAAAAAAAGCGTTGGACACTCAAAGGACTGAGCCATGCAGCCTCCCCATTCATCTTTGTTTTAAATTTCTGTGATCACTAAAATTATCAATCATGTCTTCAAATGCTTATTAGTCTTCAGAGATTCCTCTTCTGTAAATTATCCATTACACTCTTTGCCCATTTTTACATTGAGATTGCTTTCTTTATCTTTTTGGTTTCAGAAATTATCTGTATATTCTGAATATTGAACCATTGCTGGTTTCAGACATTGCAAAATCTCCCAGTTTATCATCTAGTAACTTTGTCCACAACATTCTTCATTAAACACAAATCCTTCATTTTAATGTAATCGAGAGTATGGCGGGGAAGGGTGTTTACGTGTCACACGGGCAAGTTATCTCTAACTTTTAATTTTTCATCTCCGAAATGGTAGTAATATAAGAGAATCACACCCATCGGAAGTAAGTCAGTATGAGGCCATTGGTCAACTAAAAATGGAACATCACAAAATGCCATATATTTGCCAAACATTTTTTTTAACTTAAAACATACAAATAAACCTTTATTTATACGTCCTTATGTAGTGTATAGACCTTTCTTTGGCTAACTATTCTTCACATCTTTTTTTCTTACCTGATCCACATCCATAATACATGGACAACAATTTCCAGTTTGGGACTCTTTAAAGTAAAAGCAAAAACTATGTCTTCTAGATTTTTACAGGTTTTTTTCTATCTTATTACAATTGTTCTTATTCATATTTAATTAAACAGAATGGGTTTTTTAATCACATCATTCCAAAACATTCCATTTAGTTTTCTTCAGAAAAACTCTTCACACTCATATTTAATCAGTTTATGTGCTATTTTTCTTTCTTTCTTTCTTTCTTTCTTTCTTTCTTTCTTTCTTTCTTCCTCCCTTCCTCCCTCCCTCTTTCTTTCTTTCTTTCTTTCTTTCTTTCTTTCTTTCTTTCTTTCTTTCCTTTCTTTTTGAGTTAGGGAGCATGAGCAAGGGAGGAACACAGAGAGGGAGACAGAGGATCTGAAGCAGGCCCTGCACAGAGAGCCTAGAGCCTGATGTGGGGCTTGAACTCACAAACCATGAGATCATGACCTGAGAGCCGAAGTCAGATGCCCAACTGACTGAGCCACCCAGGCGCCCCAAATTTATGTGCTTTTTAATCAAATCGCACAATTGTAACAAGTATGATAGGCACAAACAGGTTTGAGAACAAAGACATTTCTTTTTAAACATATCAGTCAACATGCCAGGGCAGAAGTACACGGGTGAACCAGAGTCCTTAGGAATAAATATTCATGTGTCCTTGGAATTCCTCCTTATTGGTCATGGAGGAAATAAGTGGACAGTCTTGTAGAATCTGGTGAGTTGTTTTAGTAGGGTCTACTCACCAATTTTCACCATTATCTACCTTTTGGCTAGTTGTGCTGAACACTGCACCTGCCACCTAGTAAGTGCCCAGTAATTGTTCATCATTAATAATACTAGACCATTGGTCTCATCCCTGGATAATCTGTCCCTCCCTCTTTCCTCTCTCCCCTAAAAAAACATCTGGCAATGCAATGTGCTGGAGGCATCTGGGGATGTCTCAGCTGGAGAGGTGGTACTGGTATCTAGTGGGCAGAGGCCACATATGCTGATAAACATACTACAATGCACAGGACAGTTCCCATGACAAAATTTCAATAGTGCCCACATGAAGAACACTTCACTAAACTGCATGCTTCAAGAGAACAGGAACCATACAGGTGTTTATTCACAATTGTATCTCTAGCACCTAACACACTTCATGGCCCATAGTAAATATTCCATAAATATGTGTTAGCACATTCATGCAAACTGACTACATGAGTGAAACCCTTTCGAGATGAGTGAGAGCACACCCACAGAGCCAGGCTCCAAGACTTCAAAGGGAGCACAGACCCCTTTCCCAGAAAATTAGTTCAGACCACTTACACAACTTAAGTGTCCATCGATAGATGAATAGACAAAGAAGATGTGGTATTTATATACAATGGAAAATACCCAGCCATAAAAAAAGAATGAAATCTTGCCATTTGGAACAACATGGATGGAGCCAGAGAGTATTAATGCTAAGTAAAATAAGTCAGACAGAGAAAGACAAATACCATATGATTTCACTCATATGTTGAGTCTGAAAGCAAATCAAATGAATAAACAAACAAAACAGAAACAGACTCATAGACACAGGAAACAAACTGTCAGTTACCAGAGAAGGAGGGGTTGAGTGGGTGAAATAGGTAAAGGACATTAAGAGGTACAAACTTCCAGCTATAAAATAATCAAGTCTGGTTGATATTACATACAGCATAGGGAATATAGTCAATAATATTGTCATAACTTTGCATGGTGACAGTAACTAGTAACTCATCTCATAATGTATAAAAATATAGAATCACCATGATGTACATCTGAAACTAATAAGATATTATATTTCAGTTATACTTCAATAAAAACAAAACAGAACAAAATACAAATATCTATAATGTTCCAAAGACACTGGACTAGAACACAGCCCAGTATTCTTTCCACTAGGATGCCCTGCTCCTAAGCAGGTTATTTAAAGACATATGAAAATGATTTTGATAAAGTAACACAAAATAAACACATTTCACATGGGTTGGCATAAAAGGAAGCTGCACAGCACACATGTTAAGGACTTTTTAAAATGTTTATTCATTTATTTTGAAAAAGAGAGAGAAAACGAGTAAGAGTGCAGGGAGGGGCAGAGAGAGAAGAGAGAGAGAAACCCAAGCAGTTCCATGCTATCAGCACAAAGTCTGACATGGGGCTTGATCTCACGAACTGTGAGATTATGACCTGAGCCAAAATCAATTAAGCCAATGCTTAACCAACTGAGTTACCCAGGCACCCTCTAAGGACATTTTTAAAAAATGTTTATTTATTTTGAGATGGGGGAGGGGCAGAGAGAGGGGGAGAGAGAGAGAGAGAGAGAGAGAGAGAGAGAGAGAGAGAGAGAAAATCCCAAGCAGGCTCCACATTGTCAGTGCAGAGACTGACACAGGGCTTGATTCCACAAACCGTGAGATCATGACCTGAGCAGAAAAGTCAGACCTTCAACCAACTGAGCCACCCAGGCACCCTGCTAAGGACATTTTTATGATCACATTCCAGAATGTTAAATTAGAAAATCACAGAAGTACACAACTAGTCATCTTTTCTTTGCTTGGAAACATTTCACAGAGAAGTTTTGCATGTGGTCCTGAAATTTCTCTGCTCATTCAAGTTTTGGCTATTCTTTTTGTGGCATGGATCTACAGAACAGCAAATGCCATAACCTTTAGTTCACGCATGACTGTCGCCTGTGTCACTCTGTGGGATTCAGCCAGCCTTGGCAATCCTCACGGATGGATGGAAGGGGAGAGGCCTTGGATACATCTGGGTTGGTCCCAAGGGGTCAAACACAAGGGAGGAAGGGAGAACCAAGCAGCTGCAACTACAGACAGCCTGAGCAGGCAGTTGAGCTGGAAGAGAAGCCCAGCGGGTATGTGAAGTACAGGAATGGGGCACTCAAAGTGGAGCACACTTAGAAGTTCAGGACACCAAGCCAGCAGTCTGTCATTACTGGGGCTGTCTGTGATTCTGATCCTTGGGAGCTGGACTGGCATAGCTGAGGAAGGCTCCTGTTCTAATGGATGGGATATCAACCAAGTTATCAACAACAGGTTCAAATACAGAAGCCCAGATTCAAAAAATGGAGCCTGTGAAGGGCGCCTGGGTGGCTCAATAGGTTGAGAGTCTGACCGGCTCAGGTCATGATCTCACGGTTCATGAGTTGGAGCCCTGCATCGGGCTCTGTGCTGACAGCTCAGAGCCTGGAGCTTGCTTTGGAATCTGTGTCTCCCTCTCTCTCTGCCCCTCCCCCATTCATTCTCCCTCTCTCTCTCTCTCCCTCTCCCCCGGCCCCGACTCCATCAAAAATAAATAAACATTTAAAAAAATACTAAAAGAAATGGAGCCTGTGAAAGTAGATGGAGAATTCAGGAATCAAGTAGATACTGCCTAAGGATCTCTGTGGATCAGTTATGGATCAGCTGGAGTAGAAAGACTGCTCTGTGGGGAGATAAAAATGAAGAAACCAGGCTCCGGACTGGACAAAAAGAGACAAGGGGTTAACAACTGTCAGGAGGCTGTGGGATCTTTGATTGTTTCTCTTGCCCCATTGTGAGCACAGGAGCACTGGAGTTTCTGGGCTTCAGAACATTCCCTTCCCATATGCTGCCCCAGAGTAGATTTACAGGTTATACCACAGAGCTATTATTAGAGAGAGAAAGGAAAACTTGAGAAACTCTTTGATTGAGATTTTAAATGTTTATAGTATTTTTTGCAATTGATTGTTAGTCGACTTCTTTTGCTCCCTGGTGCCACCTTGCACTTGCACTAGCCCATGGAGCTCTTTGTACACAGCCAGCCCTGACCTCCTAAACTTATGAGCAATCTCCTTGAACAAAACCCACCAGAGATGTCTCCATGGAGAAAGGATGAGACAAACAGAGGGAGGGATGGGAATCAGCTCTAAGTGAGGTTTAAGTTGGAAGAACACTGAAAAGGAAGTTGTGTAAAGAGAATGCAGGTGTGCTCTGAAGCATTTTGTGGTAGGATTGAGTCCCCCTGTGTATACACCCTGTGTATTTTTTCAATGCTGATCTACAGAGAAATGAATAAATGAATGGTCGAATGAATAAATCAGTGAATGAACCAAAGAATCAATGGACTGATAAATGAATGAATGATGATGATAAGAAAATGGCAATGAACAACTATCATTACACAGATTTGTGTGTGTGTGTGAAGGGAGAAGAGTTCAATGAGTTGATGGGTGTTATCAGTAAACAGAGGGCTGCTCAGGCCCTTCCAGAGGGATTGGTGACAAACTACAGGAGATTCACAAGCACCAAAGTGCCTCCGAAACCCTCATCCCTAGGATGGCTACAGACATGTGTGGCAGGTGCACCCTCATAGTGGACAGCTGTCATGTTCAATGCTCCCCTTCCCCCATCCAACCACCAGGTGTGGAACAGAGGGGCCCAAGTCGAAGGACTCACCACTCAACCAGTCCTTTCTCCAAGAATCCCTTATGTTAACTCTCTGACAATGCGAGAGAAACAGAATCACAGAGGATATAACTAATGTATTAATTCAAATGAAATTCCATGCCTCTGAAAGATCAGCTACCCAGCATTGGCCACAATGATACTGTACACGTGTGCCATACAGTGGATGGTGAAACTGTTAGCTATACAGAGTGAGATGACCTCCAGCTCGATTTTATCTAGCCAATCTATCAGGGAACAATGTATTCTAATGGCCTATTGTGGCTGACCTTTTCAGATTGAATATTGAGTTCTCAACTGATAGACGGAGTGAGTACCAGGATCACCTGGGGAGCTTGTCAAACTTCACATGCCCCAAGAGTCCTAGCCCCGATTCTGGTACTCCCTGCCTGAGATATCAGCTACTAGATAGACAGCAAGGAATTAGATGTGAAGTTGTTTGCACCCAATACAAGGTCTACCATTCAATGTGGCTCAGTATGTAGTTCTTGAATAAATGGATGAATAACTTAATTTAGTTGTTTTTTTAACCATAGAATTTAGAGGGTTTTTTAAAATTTATTTGTTTATTTTGAGAGAGAGAGCATGCAGGAGGGGGGGGGGGGAGAGAGAGAGAGTGAGAGAGAGATTCCCAAGCAGGCTCCGTGCTGTCAGTGCAGAGCCCGACTCAGGGCTCTATCTCACGAACAGCGGCGAGATCATGACCTGAGCCGAGATCAAGAGTCAGATGTTCGACCGACCAAGTCACCCAGGTGTCCCTAGAATTTGGAGTTTGAAGAGACCTTCTAACTCAGTCAAACACCTTAATGACAGAAATAAGGTCCAGAGTGGTGACGTGATTTGTCCAATATCACACATTTAAATAATGGCTTAGCATGGCTACTAAAATTCGAAGAGTATTCAGAGTAGTGAGTATAAAAATGTAAGTTAATCAACAAACATAACTTTTCTGCAAAAGGCAAAGCAACAGTTTGAGAGGACTGGTCAGATGGTGTGATTGAGAGGGATAAAAAGACATGCAAGGATCACACATCAAATGTAGGGCCATGGATCTGTCCTATCTTTAGGTTCCTGCCCTCCACATTCTGAAAAGACCTACTGCCAACTAAGCCTGTCCTCCAAGCCTAAGCCTACAAATTACAGCAGATGGGCATCGTTTACCAGGGAAGTATTTCCTTTAGCAGGAGAAAAGGAATCAGTGTCAAATGCCAATTTGGTGCCTCAAAGATTCTGGAAGAGCTGTTCATTGATTGGGAATGATTTAGATGAGATTCCATTTCAAGACCTATGATCTCTATTATGAAATTCCTTACCACCATTAAAACATCTTTTCCTGAAGCAATAGTGGTATCAAGAACATGGCTATCAATTTGAGAGGAAAGGCTACTTATTTCTAAGGTCGAGAGCCAATAAATCATTCAACATTGAAACAGCTACTTCTTTTTTCACTGGGCAAAGGCCAAAATAAAAATCAGAGCCTCTCCTTGCAGATGAAATTCTTTCCAATACTTCATACTCCAAGAGCCTATGCATAAATCTACTTGGTTTTAGGTTGCCAGAGAGCAGGATGTTATTTTAAACAAACATACCACTGGGAGTGACACTTTCCATGGGGCCACTAAGATACCACTTAGCGAAGATAATGATGAGGCACAATCATCTTCTTAGACTCTTCTTTGGTGATTGAGCAGCTAGAAGGAAACACTGATTTGGAGAGCCCACAAATTTATCAAGCAAATGCCTTTTGATAGTAGGAGCACTTTATGAAACTGGGCTCCATGAAGTTCCATGATATGTCTTTGGATTCTATCCATCCACCCAAATGGTTTAAACCAAAATCAAGCACTGCCATATGAAATATTTTTAAAATGTGTGTTTGATCCTGATTAAAAATGTTTATGGCCACTATATTTCCAAAAATATCTCTTGTGTATGCCAACAATTGAGCCCACAATCTATGTTATCTGTGCCCTCAACCACTTGCACTGTTCTTCATCTTTGAAACCAGCTGTTAAAGGGCATTAAGAGTGAGGTCACTTAGCCTCCAAAGAGGATCATTTGACAGTGCTACACAAAGTCATCCACTGATGAAAGATAATAGTCTTTGCAACTGTGTGTGGCCTGCACCATTGCACAATGTCATTGAGACCAGAGAAGTCACCAGGGACACCTTTCTGAAATTAAAACATGCATTCTACTGCCTTGTTTTCCCTGAGAAAACTGATTTGTGAAATCCACCAGTCACATAAGGTTTAAAAACCTTCAGACGGCAAAACTTGCAATATATACAACAAGTTTCATCCTAAGGTAAAATTATCCCTCATCCCTCATATTTTCACAATTCTGGTGTTAATAGTAAAAATAATAAGATTTTAAGGAAGTTTTTTGTTTTTTTAAATGTTTCTCTATTTTGAGAGAGAGTGTGTGTGTGTGTGAGCAGGGGAGGGGCAGAGACAGAGGAAGAGAGAGAAAATCCCAAGCAGCCTTCATGCTCAGTGTGGAGCCCAACACAGGGCTCAATCTCATGAACTATGAGATCATGACCTGAGCTGAAATCAAGAGCCAGACGCTTAACCAACTGAGCCACCCAGGTGCCCCAAGGAAGTTTTTCGAAGGCAAGTAAGTCCTTAGCAAATGTAAAAATAAAAAGTTTCTTGACCAGAGTGATTTCCACAAAATGTTAAATGCAGCACTTAGGTTAATATGTGTCTGAGTATTTAACTGCATCCTTCCAGGCAGATCTCAACATAAAAAAATAAGGAACAATGGCAAGAAACCTGTTTACCCCAGGAGAGGCTCACTTCTCAACTTAATAGAAATTTCAGTTGTAATAAACTTGTTAAAACTATTTTAGGGTGAGAGATTAATTATAATTCTAAATAATGAGACATTTTCTTCTTCAATTGGTCATGATACAACAATTATAGTTGGCAAGCTCTCCCTTGGTCACACTGATAATCTATGACATTAAAATATAGCTGTGGTTTAGTCAAGGCCAATGAAATCAAGCAACTCTGTACTGGGTGTGGAATGAAATGTTATATTAGCAATTCCACTTTAATTAGTTTATCTTAAGGAAATAAAGATACGAGCAAAGATTAATGCACAAAGATATTCATAGCAAGATCTTTCTTTCTTTCTTTCTTTCTTTCTTTCTTTCTTTCTTTCTTTCTTTTCTTCCTTCTTTTAGAGAGTGAGCAAGCAGGGGTGAGGGACAGAGGGAGAGACAGAGGCAGGGAGAGGTGCCCCAGCAGGATTTGTGCATAAGAAAAAAATTGAGAACAATTCTAATGCTTAATAATGGGTCACTAAATAGATCATGGTACTGCCATAAAAATGATGATTTTTTTTTTTCCTAGTGGCTCAGTTGATTAAGCAACCGACTCTTGATTTCGGCTCAGGTCATGATCCCACAGTTCATGGGACTGAGCCCCACATTGAGCTCTGCAATGACAGTGCGAAGCCTGCTTGGGATTCTCTCTCCCTCTCTTTCTGCCCCTGCTCCACTCTCTCTCTTTCAAAATAAATAAATAAACAAACTTAAAAAAAAGACAGATGAGTTTATTTTTAGAAAAAAAATTCATATACAGAGAAAATAGTCCAGAAGAATATATGGTATTATTATATATGGATTATATTATGGGTTATAATTATGAGTTATCTTAACTTTCTTCCTTCTTTCTAAGTTTTCTACAATAAATATGTAGAGACTTACATAACTTTATTTTTAAAAACACATTTTATAGAAAAGAATAACAATGTTAGAGGCCAAAATGTTATTTGCCAGATATTTGTCTTAGATACCTGCAAGCCCTCCTTCCTACTTAAAAAGTCAGGATGGGCTAAGAGGATGAAACAGATAAACCCAACATCTCAGTGACTAAATCCAATGAGAGGTTAGTTTTTATAAATGCGATGGTACAACGCAGCTGTTCCTATGCAGCTCCCTTAAGCAGTTCTTCTCTGATCAGTGACCCAGGAACCAAGGTTCTTTTAACCTGTTGGCTTCACTAGACCCTTTGCATTAGATCGGCAGGGAAGGGAAGAGAGAATTTGTAGGGTTACACAGAAGGTTTTCTTAGCCAGTACCAGATATAACACACAATATCACCCGAATCCATTGTTCAGAATTCAGTCATATTGCCGTGTCTAACTGCGAGGAAGACTGAGAAACATGTAGCTATGTGACTGGAAGGAAAAGAAATTATTTGGTCATCAACTAGCCCATTGCAGCCACACTACCATAACCAAGATGGGCATGACTTCCACATGATCACTCTTCTTGGTACATGGAGGTGAGGGTGAGGCATCCTTCCAAGAAGTAGAAAATAAGGAAATGAAAATTAACATAGCTGAAGCCAACTCAAATTCATGAAATATTTCAAAATCTCACCTATTTGAGCAATGAACAGGAGATTAGATGGACATTAAAAAGGAGGGCATTCTCACCTATGCCCTATATTCTGGGACTTATTTTTTTCAACCCCCAACTCATGATCACAATACCAGAATGGAATGTTTCATGCGATCTCTGACAGAAATCTGGATTGGCTACATGTAAATGACTGAGGATCTGATAGCACCCAGAACAAATTGGGCTGACTTGAGTCCAACCTTTCAGAAACATGCTTGTACCAACAGAGCTGAAAATGTGGCACAAACATTAATTTAGCCCAATATTTTAAAAATTTATTTATTTGTTTGTTTGTTTGTTTATTTTGAGTGTGTATGTGTGTGTGTGTGCGTGCACAAGCAAGGGAGGGGCAGAGAGACAGGGAGAGAGAGAATCCTAAGCAGGTTCTGCACTGTTAGCGCTTGATCTCACAAACCGTGAGATCGTGTCCTGAGCCGCAATCAAAAGTCGGACACTTAACTGGCTGAGCCAACCAGGTGCCCCAGGGTAGTCAAATATTTAAGATGAAAGCTAACAAAGTGAAGCACTCTATCTGAAGAATAAGTGTGTGAATAAAAAATGATCTTCAGAAAATCCAGTAAAAGAGCTAGAAAAGAGGAAGAATTTGGCAGTTTAGTCATCACTATTCAGGGAGAGACATTAAATTATATTCATTGAACCCTGTGGCTCTCATGCTTATAAATATTTCACACATATTGTACCATTTAATTCTATAACAACTCTATGAAATAGCTTCTGTTGTTGTAGCATTCCAACAGATGAGGAAACAGATGGTCAGGGAGTGCAGGGACCTTAAAGCAGGGATCTGCTTTAAGTTTTCAGTTTCTAAGCACTGGAGTCAAAAGTGAACCAATGGTTTCTGACACCAGAAGCTGAGAGGCAGGGAGCTCACTGCATCACATGGGACATGAAAATCATGGTTACCCAAGAGGTGTATCCTATGGCAGGACAGGAATAATTCATCAGGTCCCACCTTAGCCTGAATGAAATATTTCCCCATTCAGTTGTTCCTAAACTTGGGTGGTGTTTTCTGTGAGCTTATAAAATTCCAGTTACCAAGCTCCATCCAACCCCTAACACCTCTAGTAGTGCAATTCAAGGATTCATATTCTTACAAAGCTCCTATGGTGATTCTAATATGCAGTAACATTCAGAAATTCATACTCCAGAATCTCCCTTCTTTAGCTCTGATTCATACATTTGAAATATTCTATTGAAAAATTCAGCCATGTGGTTGATGGGATAGGGTATCCTAGATGATATACATAAAATTCTACTCATAGGGAAATTTGTTACTCTTTTGTAAGTTAAAAGGTCAGCTTTTAATTTTGTAAATTCATCTTTTAGAAATTTTATCAACTGTCCCACCCCAAATCTGTCCATTTCACTTTGTAGTTTGGGTAGAGGAGCCAACAGTCCAAGAGTTTTCCCGGTATTAACACTGTAAGTTCCACATCCCAGGAGATTCCTCTGGTCAAACTGGTATGGTTGGTAGGGTGACCAATTCATCCGGGTTTTCCTGAGAATGCACCATGTTTTCAAATTGAAGGTCCCACGTGCTGGGAACCCCCTGAGTCCCAAGCAACCTGTGTCAGTTGGTCACCCTAACTGGTCACAAACCACTGCCTTCCTATGAGACCCTGCATAGTCTGATAATATCAGACAAATTCTCTATTTTATCATTTACTAAAATATATCTTCCCAAGACTCAATGGTTTCCAGAGTTTTTAGGAAATAAGGATTTTGTTCCTAATGAGACCTCATAAATATTAAAACATATAGCATAAGGGTGCCTGGGTGGCTTAGTCGGTTGAATGCCCGACTTCAGCTCAGGTCATGATCTCACATTTTATGAGTCTGAGCCCCCCATCCTCCTCTCTGCTGTCAGCGACAGCTCGGAGCCTGCTTCAGATCCTCTGTCCCCATCTCACTCTGCCCCACCTCCACTTGCACACTCTCTTTCTCAAAAATAAATAAAAAACATTAAAAATAGAAAAATAAAACATATAGTTTATGGAGCACTGTGAAGACTTATTCAGAGAAAAGAAACTCCTCATTAAGGATTTCCCAAAAATGGAATGCTCTGTAATTTCCTTACATCCTTTCATAAATAGGACTGAAAAAGCAAACCAAAGATATGTTGCTATATAGGTCCAAATATTAATAGGACGGGATCCAAGAGTCACATCATAAATGTGATCATAGCAATTCCGAGGTTCCTGGAGCCTGCAAAAAACTTAATGTCACCAAGTGTTCCTCTCTGATTAGGAGTTCAGGCTTCATTCCCCATCTCTCACATAAGCAGGCTATGTTTCAAATGAGTGACCCAAGACAGTGAGTTTGCCTAATAGATTTCCACTTTGCTTGTGAGATCTTTTCTTTATGCAAGAATGCTGGGTCAGTCGTTTATACATTAACACATTTGAATATTCATAAACAGTATCTGCTTTAATGTTCCCAAACTCTGCTTCATGAATAATTCACATGTTTGACAGCAACCTATGTTATTCAATTTATTTAAAGACTACAATCAATACAGCATGCTGCTCCAAAACATAGCAACCAGTCCTTTAACTATAGTGTGCTTCAAAATTTCTTTCCAGTTATTTCTCCATCACACTGAACTACAAATATAGGGTAATTACTAATAATTCTATCTCCATTTTGCATGTCACCACAATCAACATATTGATTGCTTTTTGATTATAATAAACGGTTCGTTAAATTGAAGGTTTGCGATTAAGAATGTTAAGCTCTGATATTTATTTAATTCAGCTGCACCAATTTAGGCTCTACATGGTAATTTCATAAAAGCTATTGAGAATCAGAGTAGTTATTTGAATCAAGTTATAAAGAGAGCCCAGTTTCCCCAGGAGAATCTGGCATTTGAGTAAATTACACCAAGTAGGGGTTTGGTTTTGCCTCTTAGAGCATACAATCACTCCAGCATTATGCTCATTTTGATATGTAAATATCAAAGCAGAGAAAAACAGGAAATTTTTTTAGGTTAATTTTTTACGTTAGGATTTAAAGAAGCAAGTTTCAGAGAAAGAGTAAATGAAGCCTTATTTAAAAACAAACAAACAAACAAACAAACAAACAAACAAACAAACAAAACAACTTTATCCTCAACTGGCTGGGTGAAGAGAAAAACAAGAATTATAGAAGAAATATGACAGAATAGTCACTTTGATAGAGAATTTGAGAAATTAACAAGATTTTGGCTTCAGCCAGGAAACCCATTTCAAAGAACTGAAAACCCTCAATGTTTTAGAATCCCTTAGGAGGAGATACCAAGTTTTTGTATAAACCCAATATTGCAGTTACAAAGACCAGCCCAAACTAGAATAATCAGTGATTGGAAATTCTTGATAACATCATGAAGACCTTTCATCTCTTCTCCTCTTATTTTCTTTGAATGGTCATCTCTCAACACCTTCCTCATTTATTTAATTAAGAAATAAAGTATGTTCCATCGAAGACTGTGTCCCTCACCTCCACTAACCAAAAACATGAAGAAGTTATACAGAACCAGCTTTCATATTTTCTTAACTCTAAGGCATGTATGTTTTATACTGTAATGTTGCTGAAATTAGGTTGGGTAGTAAATATATTCTTTCCTTATTTTTCCCCTAAAAGCTGTTATTTATTGCATAGTCTCATGATTCATATTGTCTTAAAATGAAACTATGGTACTGTTATTGTTCATGGGCTCATCTAAACTAGATTCCTCTTGGAACTATAATCAACCAGGGCCATGCCTGACTTTGTACAGAAAACTAAGTCCCTCCTATACATAAAGCCACTGTGGAAACTAAGTCTTCCAGATGCCCTACTTTTAGTACAACATGGTTCACTTCCATGTCACCTTTTTTGTCATCTCTTCTCTCCTAGACTCTTCCTCATACTATTTTGTCCTTCCTTTCTCTTGCCTCAACCACTACTGTTCCTCTTCCCATCGTACTCTTGGGAAACTACTTCTTATGCATAAATTCCACAGGATTTTCAACATCACCAAGTGTTCCCTAAGTATCTTGCCTAACCTGAAACCCAGACCTTTCCAAAGAAAACGTCTTGCCTTGACACCCTCTGAAGAGTTGCTTCTTAGTTTGCTATACCTGATGTACTCTGAGGTCAAAAGATTATCTTGACAGCATCTTCCTTAAGCAATGATGCATTCAGGGCATTATTCTTCCATCCTTGAGTAAAATCCTCTTTTCCTTGAAGGCCCAAAGCCTGGCTTTACTGTCTTCCGTTCCTCATCTCTCTTATTTGTTGACCTCCTCAAATGTCCCATCATTCACTGTGAACCTTGGCTTTTCATCTATGATCTCCCTCTTTCCCCCAGTCTATCATCATCGATGGTTCCTTCAATGTCTATATGAAAGACCCATCCAGTGCTTCTTTACTTATTCAACTCTAAATACCATCACCTTCACCTATTTCAATTGACATACGTTGGGTCTCACCACCACCTAAAATTATTCCACCTCTATATGCCATTACCTGGATGATAATGTCCTATCCTGTTTTCTCATTCTGGAATTCGCACTGTTTGTTCTTGACTCTTGTTTCTTCATTCTCTCTACATTTACTTTTCTATCTAATCTAGACCCCACAAATCACTTTTATCATTCTCCATCCAGTTTCCTCTACTGCCTTCTTTTTTGATCCTTCCATCACACATGCCCAGGAAAACTCCATGACTGAAGTACGCAACCACTTGCCTTTGTGCTCCACACCTAGTCTGTTAGCCATGATGGGAAAAAAAAAATTATACAAACACTTATAGTCAGGCTACTAGGAATTCATGTACTCCAAACAGGTTCTCAGTGGGTGTATGGCAATCCTTCTGTTGTCTGGGTAGCTTTACTCCCACTCTACAGAAATCATTTGAAACTTCTCCCTCCTTTTCTTAATCTATATCCCATCACTTCTCACTCTCTGTAAGAGACTTCACCTTAAGGAAAATAGAATTCATCATTTGGGAACACCTTCAACTTTGTTCTACTCAATGCACAAATTTACTTTTGTCTGTACCTCTTTCTCCTTTTCTCCATTGCCAAAATGGGAGAGATGTCCTGCCTTTTATCCAAATCTATTCTACTTGTAATCTGATCTCATTTGGTTCTACCATCTCTCAATATTGTATCTTCCCTCGTACCCTCACACTACCGCTCTCCTGAAAGCATTTCAACGTTTATTTATTTTTGGGACAGAGAGAGACAGAGCATGAACAGGGGAGGGGCAGAGAGAGAGGGAGACACAGAATCGGAAACAGGCTCTAGGCTCTGAGCCATCAGCCCAGAGCCTGACGCGGGGCTCGAACTCACGGACCGCGAGATCGTGACCTGGCTGAAGTCGGACGCTTAACCAACTGCGCCACCCAGGCACCCCTCTCCTGAAAGCATTTAAAAAGGCCCTAATATTTCCCATCTTAAAAAATACACCCATTCTCAACTCCACATCCATTCAGGCTCTCTCGTCCTTCAAAAAGGTATCTGCTCACTATCTCCTCTTCTTCACCTGTCATTTATTCCTTGGCTGCTGCAATCTTGGCTTTTCACTCCACTGAAGTGACTCTCACTGAGATTCCAATCCATATTGCCAAATCCAGGGGACTCTTGCAAGTCTGTATTAGAGCTCTGTAGCATTTGACCATATTAACCATGTCATTCTTTTGAAGATCTCTTCCCTGGGCTTCTGTAAAGTCACGGTCTCTGTTTCCTTTCTGCTTCTTTGGTCACTTTTTTTCAGTCTCTCTCTTTAAAAAAAAAACAAACTTTTTTTAATGTTTATTTTTGAGAGAGAGACAGAGCACAAGCTGGGGAGGGGCAGAGAAGGGGGGAGACACAGAATCTGAAGCAGGCTCCAGGCTCCAAGCTGACAGCAGAACCTGATGTGGGACTTGAACCCAGGGATTTCAAGCTCATGACCTGAGCTGAAGTTGGATGCTTAATCAACTGAGCCACCCAGGCACCCAGTTATTAACCTCTTTCTGTAGTCACCTCTTCCTCTGTCCAACCTGTGAATGTAGATGACCCTCAAAGCTCTGTTTTGGACCTTTTCTACACTGGATGATCACTGCTATTTCTATGCCTAAAGTATCATCCACACTGTGTCAGTTCAAGTTTTCCAAGAAGCATCCACCAAGATGTGATTAGATATGCAAGAGATTTATTGGGAGAAATATCTGTGAAGGATAACGGAGAGGCAGCAGAAGTAAGTTGGGAAAAGAATTTAGATCATGATATCATTTCAACAACTCACCTATGAAAGAAGAGGGTAAAGGAAAATCAGTAGGAAGAGTCTCAGACTGCCATTGAGTTCTAAGACAGTTTCAGTCAGGTGCACAGGGAATCCTGGAGCCAAAGTTGCCTTTTAAGTAGTCCTATGGCTAGCTGGGAAGTGTGGCCTTGGTGTGAACACAGTGCAGGATTCAAAGGTTGGGGGAGAGGTGGTCAGCTGGGTCTGTCAGTCAAGTGTGCTTCTCAGACCAGGTTCACCTGAAGGAAGTCTGAGCACCGCACTTTCATAGCTATCATCAATATCAGTAAATTTCAACCTTGGCAGAGCATCAGAATCCTGATGGAGCTCTTTAAAAACATATGTATCTAGATTCTGCCGC
The DNA here is from genome assembly GCF_007474595.2 of Lynx canadensis. NCBI lineage: Eukaryota > Metazoa > Chordata > Mammalia > Carnivora > Felidae > Lynx > Lynx canadensis. The sequence continues at coordinate 125,325,933 of NC_044303.2, forward strand.
CTGAGAATTTTGATTTAGTCAGGCTTAGATGAAGTTAGACATGTTATTTGCAAAAAGCGCCATAGGCAAATCTGATTCCTAGCCAAGTTTGGAAACAAAGATCTTCATGTTGATGGCTTGAATTGCTCTATTCGGGGTAGGTCTCCACCTTGAGGTCCATACCCATATAAGCAACAGGTCTTTGCATTTGGATGTCCCAAATTAAAGTCAATATAATCTGCCCCAAGTGTGCTCCTTTTCCTGATTTCCCTACTTCAGTGAATGCCAATACCTTTCAGTGGTCCAAACCAAAAGCCATGGCATCCTAATTGATCCCTCTTTCCCTTATTCCTCACTGTCTCTTACTCACCAAGTCCTGTTGACTCTGCCTTCTTCATATTTGCTGAATATCCATCTCTTTCCTGGTGTCACTATGTTAGTTTAAGCTATCATTCTTGCCCACATTCTTTTTTTTTTTTTTTTCAACGTTTATTTATTTTTGGGACAGAGAGAGACAGAGCATGAACGGGGGAGGGGCAGAGAGAGAGGGAGACACAGAATGGGAAACAGGCTCCAGGCTCTGAGCCATCAGCCCAGAGCCTGACGCGGGGCTCGAACTCACGGACCGCGAGATCGTGACCTGGCTGAAGTCGGACGCTCAACCGACTGCGCCACCCAGGCGCCCCTATTGCCCACATTCTTGACCCCTCTAATTCATTCATTACATGACAGCAAGGTGATCCTTCCATATTTGGTGATGTCACTCTATTGTCTCCTCATGGCCTACCAGATAAAGTCCAGAATCCTTTACATATTACACAAGGCCCTACACATTTGAACCCTTGTTTATCAGTCCTGCCTTAACTCTTGTCATCATCCTGCTTCCTGCTGATCTATTTGGAGTTCTGGGAGATCTCTAGGCACTTGTTTCAGCTCTAACTTCTTCCTGGAATATCCTGCCTACTTCCTTTCCTTGCTAATCCCTGGTGTCTCAAGGCTCCATTTGAATTCACTTCCTTCTTAAACCTTCCTTAAGGTCAGTGTCTCTTTCCACTTCCACCAAGATGAGGTGATGCCCTTGCACTCCCATCACATCCTACCATTGCATGTTTCACAAAGATTAATGTGATCCTTGAGGCTGTGAATGTGCCTTCTTCAATGGTACATCTCCAGGACTTGGCACACTGGAGCTCTCAAGCTGAGGTACCTTGAGGTTATGAGCAGTAGAAAGAGCACAGGCTTTGGATTTCACCATGGCCTATTTCTGAATAACCTTGGCAAACACTTAAACTCTTAGACCTCCAGTCTTCTCATTTGTAAACCGAAAAATATCCCTCTGAATTGCTAAATAGATCATCTATGTAAAGCATGGTGCCTGTCATTTGGAAGTATACCCTAAAATTCTAGTTTTTTTATTCTCTTCACTTTTGCAAGATCTCAGTTTAACACTTCATCTAATTGAATCTGATCTGTTTCCCCCTTAGAGCTGTTTCCTTCCTGTATATTAGACCATCTTCCCACAGCTCATCCACACAGCTACCTTCCTCTTTTCTTTGATTTCTTCCATGAGCCAATTCCTGTACCTCATTGCTGAGGCAGACACCACTAATGGTTTTTGCAGAAACCGTGGCGTCAGACACAGCAGCAGATCCATAAGTTACTGCACATCCATGTGAGCAAAGGCTAGGGCTTGAATCCCCAGGTGGGAAATGATAAATATAATTGCTGAAGTGGATACCATTAATGGTTTTTGCAGAAATCATACTGTAAGATCCTCCATCATATGGACACATGAACTCCCCCAAGAGCAACTAGGATAATAAATTCTGGTGTATCAGAAGTTCTTAGCCAGATCTTGGGCATTAAAACACAAACTCACTTAAGCTTTTCCTAGGGACAAAGCAAAAGCTAGGTAACAAATCCTTCTTACCCAGATGTTCTAAAAAAAATGACTTATGACTCCTGTCCTACATAGATTAATTAACTAACTAACTAATTAAATCTGCTAGTATTTACTGAGTACCTTCTAAGTACTAGGCACTGTGAATGGTCTAGGGATAAATACAGTTGTGAACTGAAAGCAGCTTAGCACAGTGGCTAAGATCATGGGCTCCAGTTCCTGTCTGCCTGAACTCAGATGTAGGCCCCATACTCATTACTTGTATGACCTTGATCAGCAAGCTGTGGTGTGCCTTGGTTTTCTTGAATGTAAATTGAATATATATAATAGTATATTTCTGATAAGTCTTCAAAGAATAAATGCATTAACACATGTTAAGATTTACTTAGAGCAGTGTCTGCCACTGTATAAATTTAAATATGTTAACCATGATTATTGTGGGAACACAGAGGAGGGGTATCCAGCCTAGGCTTGGAGACCAGTAAGGGCTTCCCAGAGGAAATGATGTCTAAACTGAAACTGGAAGGATGATGGTAGGTGAAGGAAAAGATGATTTAGGCAGGAACTGCATATGCAAAGCTCCACAGCACAGTGACAATGATCCACAGGGGAAAACTGTTAGAGCTGCTGGGTTATAGTGCATACATGTGTACGTGTGTGTGTGTTGGAGATAGGGGAGCTAGAGAGAGAGAGATGATAAAGGTAAGCAGGTGTTCCCTCTGTCCTCCATTTGTCCCTTCTATTTAAATTCTCCTCCACCCTACTCTTTGTCCCAAGGCTGACTACTATGGACTACTTTTGTGGCTCCTTTGCTTACTGACTTCCAGTTGTTACTTGGCCAGAGAGTAGCCCTGGAAGGCCATCAGAAGGAGGGAGGAGAGTACAGGTGGGCTTACTCCTTGGTGCTCTTCCCAGGGAGCCACAGCTTCTTCCAATCACCCTTCCTCACCCACAATCTTTCCCAGGCATGAGGAAAGATTCCCAGCCCAAGAAAGCACCTAGGGAAGGAAGTCACCAAGCCTGATATTCTTTGGATCTCTGGATATTTCTAACACTGACTGGATGTTTGCAACCCTAGCCCAAGGGTCAGCCTTAAGGAGCAAAGAGAAAAAAACTCTCTTTCTCTTTTCTTAAATATTTTATTTTATTTTATTTTATTTTATTTTACTTTATTTTATTTTATTTTATTTACTTTATTTGTTTTTAAGTGGGCTCCATGGCCAATGTGGGACTCAAACTCATAACCCTGGTTAGGCATGGCCTAACCATTTGATGGAAGTAGTATCTGCTTTGTACTATGACACTCACCTCTTTGTTCTAAATACCTCAGGAGGGGCTCTGGAGATGGGATCCATAAAGTGAGTTAGCCCCACAGATTATCTAGGACAAAAATACATTGGTTTAATATGCTCGTGATATTTTACCTGTTACACAAAGATTAGCAATAATGTGTATATAATGCACTATACAATTCCTGGCATGTAGAAAGCACTTATACAGTACCTGTTACTATTTTGTAAGTTAGAGATAATGGCTGATGTGATTATTATAAATTCTTAAGAAGTGATTCTTCAAAGCTCTCTCTACTGCACCCAGATGAATACAGCCCCATTTTCACAGCCTTTCTTCTTTCTCAGAGTTTTTTTTAACTCTGTATCTGGATTCTTCCGTGTGGAGCTATCTCAATCCTATTATCACCTGCCAGGCTAATCTGTTGACTGTTCTGGTTTCCAACACTCTTCTGCTCTGCCCTTGGAAACACATCTCCAAATAGGAATGGGTCAACCACTGCAGCTGTCCCTGATTCCAACTTGCAAAGCTTTCAGGAACAGAACTTCCTCAGGGCCACCTGAACTTAAACCTTTGCCAGGCCTGAGAGCTGCTGGCACTACCAGACATGGCCTCTAGGGGCACTCGGGTCTCTCTAGTCACCAGAGCTGCAGTAAGCAGGTAGATATCACAGGAATGGACGCTTTTACATGAAACAAGTTCTTGATCTTAATGTAACTAGAAAAACACTAGACTGGTTTTATTTGCACAGTTCCCAGGTTCTGTAGGGTATGATAAAATATTTGCAAACCTGACAAATGAATAGTATCTAGAATACATAAGAAAATCTCAAAACTCAATAGTGAAAAACAAACAATGCAATTAAAAAATAAGCAAAAGACATAAAGAGACATTTCCCTGAGGAAGACACACAGATGGAAAAAAAAAGCAGATGAAAAGATATTCAACGTCATTAGCAACTAGAGGATTTCAAATTAAAACCACAAAGAAATACCACCATGCACGGCTAAAATCCAACACCGACGGTACCAAATGCTGCCAAGGATGTGGAGAAATCCAATCACTCATGCAATGATGGTGGAAAATGTAGAATGGTACAACCACTCTGGAAAAGAGTCTGGCAGTTTCTTTAAAAATGAAACAATTACTATACTACCCATCAGTTGCACCCCTGGGTATTTATACCAGAGAAATAAAAAATTATGTTCACACAAAATGTGTACACTAATGTTTACAGTAGTTTTATTCATAATAGCCCCACAATGGAAACATTTCAGATGTCCTTCAAAGAGTAAATAGTTAAACAAATGATGTTACACCCATATCATGTAACACTACTCAACAAAAAAAGGAAACAAACTACTGATGCACACAACTTGGATGCATTTCCAGGGAATTATGATGGGTGGAAAAAAAATCCAAAAGGTTACAGAATATATGTTTCCATTTATCCAACATTTTTGAATGACAAATTAGAGAAATGGAAAACAGTGATAGGTGGGAGTCAAGGAACAGGGTAAGTGGTAGGAAGTAAGTTTGATTACAAAAAAGCATTGTGAGATATGTGGTAATGGAAATATTTTGTTTTGTATCTTGATTCTATCAATGTCCATGTACTGGTTGTGATACTGTTCCATAGTTTTCTAAGACTTTACCATTAGGGATAAGGGGTAAAAGGATTATGGAATCGCTCTGCAATATTTCTTACAATTGCATTTAAATCTCAAATTATCTCAAAATAAAAAGTTTAACTTAATAATGGAAAAACGCTACTTAAAATTCAGCAATTGTTCAATATTGGCATAATTTACTAATATTGATCATTAGTTACTTTGGATTTACCTGTTATGCCCTTAGTTTCTTAATGTGTGTTTATTTTTGAGAGAGATAGAGACAAAGCGTGAATGGGGGAGGGGCAGAGAGAGGGAGATGCAGAATCCGAAGCAGGCTCCAGGCTCTAAGCTGTCAACACACAGCCTGATGCAGGACTTGAACTCACCAACCATAAGATCATGACCTGAGCAGAAGTCAGATGCTTAACTGACTGAGCCACCCAGGCGCCCCACCTTTTATGCCCTTATTAAAGTCATTTTACTAATTTAAATATGACCAAACTCCCTACCTCCAACCCACATACACATGCACACACATGTACACACATTTACCTAAATATTAAATACTCCTACTCTGCATGTCTAGTGTGGTGCCTAGCAATCTATATTTCTAGTAATCAGATAATTCTGATACATACTAAAACACTTCTTTAGGTGAAATTTGGTATCTTTCCCTATCATTCTAAATTAATATTCCAAAGTCACCTATAAGTGATCAAGCAGTGTCAGTGATAGGACAGCGCTTTGCCAAGCAAACATCTTCCCAGGAAGTCTGGCTCCTGCTATTTCATAGGACATGTTTCCTATTGGAGTGCATAGCCTCCTACTTCCTGTGTGCATTAACACCATCTTTGCTCACCTCTCCAGACTGTACAGGTGACCCATTCAGTTGCACCTGGAGGAAAAACATGGCATTGAGAGTCTTGGGTTCAAAATGAAGGTCTTTTGAAAAGTACAGATGTTCTGACCTTAAAATAAAACTCCTACCGTTACAGTTCTGGATCTTGCAAATGGTAAAGAATGAGAAGAAAGTTTCCTGTCAAAACAAAAGCTCTGGACTCCATGTAATCATATATTCTTGTCCTGGGGCAAAGGTTTGCAGCTAAGCTAAGGGATAGCATTTCCTCCTAAAATCTATTTAAGGCAAACAGGGATTTAAAAAGACACACAAGTTACCTCTGATACCAAATAGCAAGAATTAAAACCTGCACTAGACAGCTGCTTGCTTCCAAAAATGTCTTGGCAGGAACACAGCTGCAACTTTTCTGAAATCTGAGGAATCAAATTCAGAGAGAAAGTTGGGGGCTAAAGAAATCAAGACTTTAGAATACCAAAGCATTAGAAAGTTGAGAGGAATGTCATCAAGTAGGCAAGTAATTCATGCCAAATAAATCCATGTCAAGGCAGAGGAGCAGTGCAATGAGGCTGGGAAAGGGAGATAGATACACTTTTATATCCTAGCACTTGAAGACCTTTTCCAACACACTTCATGGCCAGGTGTGGACTCTTCTATCAAGCAAGTGGGCTTTCTCCCAGAGGACAGAGATAAACTGTATGTTTTCTTCTCTCTGTTAGAGGCAGGTATGGAAGAATGAACATGGACTGAACATTCCTGAAAACTCCACTTGGTTTTTGTACTGGCCAGAGAACTTGGCTTCACATAATGAAGATTTGGGATAATTAAGCAAAGTAGGAATTAATTATAAGGAAACTTAAAGAATCTAGTTCAGAAAAGGAGTGTGAGGGGCATCTGGGTGGCTCAGTCGGTTAAGCCTCTGACCTTGACTCAAGTCATGATCTCACGGTTTGTGAGTTTGATCCGCACATTGGGCTTGCTGCTGTCAGTGCAGAGCCTGCTTTGGATCCTCTGTTTCCTCTCCAGCTCGTGAGTGCAAGAGTGTTCTTTGTCTCTCCCAAAAATAAACATGAAACAAGGGAAGGAAGAAAGAAAGAGAGAAAAGGAGTGCAGGGGTGCCTGGGTGGTCCAGTTGGTTGAAAGGCTGACTTTGGCTCAGGTCATAATCTTGCATTTGTGGGTTCAAGCCCTGCATCAGGCTCTGTACTGACAGCTCAGAGCCTGGAGCCTGTTTCAGATTCTCTGTCTCCGTCTCTCTGTGCCCCTCCCCCACTCATGCTTTGTCTCTCTCTCAAAAATAAACATTAAAAAAACTTTTTAAAAATAATAATAAAATAAAATGTTTAAAAATTTTTGAAGAAAGAAGGAGGGGCGCCTGAGTGGCGCAGTCGGTTAAGCGTCCGACTTCAGCCAGGTCACGATCTCACGGTCTGTGAGTTCGAGCCCCGCGTCAGGCTCTGGGCTGATGGCTCGGAGCCTGGAGCCTGTTTCCGATTCTGTGTCTCCCTCTCTCTCTGCCCCTCCCCCGTTCATGCTCTGTCTCTTTCTGTCCCCAAAATAAATAAAAACGTTGAAAAAAAATTTAAAAGAAAAAAAAAAAGGAAGAAAGGAAAGAAAGAAAGAAAGAAAGAAAGAAAGAAAGAAAGAAAGAAAGAAAGAAAGAAAGAAAAGGAGTGTGAACTGAGGTGGGCTAAGCAGTTAGGCCCACTGCCAAGGTCATGCCAGCCTGGTTGGGTGCCATTGCTGCTGCAGCTACTACTGCTATAAACTGAACGCTGCCAATGGCTCTGCTACCATTGAGTTCTGAGGGGCACCACTGTTGTTGACATCACTAGGGAAGCCATCTCTTCTGAGAATAGGATGAATCAGAATGAAAGGTCCTAATGATTCAGGACCTCCAGAAGTGTAGCCTATAAATTTGTATTTTAAAACATAATCCTCAAAGTGATTTTAAAGATCTCCCGATTTGGGTAGCAATTACTTAAATATGGAATACTAATTGTGTTATTGTTCTTCTCAAGGCTTTCCTGTTTGTTTCATGTTCAAAAGTACTCAATGGCTTATTACTACCTATGGAAAATGAGGTTCAGATTCCTTAGGCTGGCATGCAGTACCCCAGGTTCTCTGGCCCTACCCCATTTTTCCAGACATGTCCCCCTCTCTCCTCTGTGTACCCAACACAGCAGTCCCACTGGACTACCTTGATCATTCCACAACTGTGCTGATACTCTTCTTGGCTCTGCTCCCATTTTTACCTGCTGAAATGTCTTCATTTTTCAGGTCACCTCCACCACAAGTTTTCCTTAACTACTTCTTAGCTTTCTCTGACACATGTCTTTTTCAATACATCATATTATGACGCTGACATATATTTCTGACATATATGGTATTTATAATAATAGAGAATAATCTTTGCATCACCTATTATATATACAATAGTACCTGATTCATAATAGATATTCAATAAATATATAAACAAGGGATGCCTGGGTGGCTCAGTCAGTTGAGCATCCAACTCTGGATTTCAGCTCAGGTCATGATCTCAGAGTCATGGGATCGAGGCCCCGTATCAGGCTCTGCACTGAGCGTGGAGCCTGCTTAAGATTCTCTCTCTCTCTCTCTCTCTCTCTCTCTCTCTATCTGTCTCTCTCTCTGTCCCTCTCTCCCATTCACGTGCATGCTGTCTCTCTCAAACTGAAAAAAAACCCGTGTGTGTGTGTATATATGTATATATATACAATATAAACTATGCACACACACACACACACACTCACACACACACACACACACACACACACACACACACACAAAAGCCATTTTGGGAAATTTTCCAGTCAGATTTATAAAGTACATTAACCATGATAAATGTCTCCAATCAGGGGCAGAGCTGGCCACAAATTCTGGTGTTCTAAACAATAGTCCATTTTTCACAGTTATAGATCATGATTCCTTAACACGAATGGATGATCACACTAAGTCCCCTCAACTACAAACGTTGCTTACACTAAAACAACTGAATACCAATACAACTATGTTTTACATAGTTAGATCATGCCCCTGCCCTCAAAAGTTAAAATTAAGAATGTCTATTAACTTAAAACAAATATTACACAGAGATCATTCCTGTCTGTGGTAGCCAGAGATAAATACTTCATTGTAAATATGTGGCAGTGAATTTGACTTAGAAAATTCCAAAAACCAAGCATCTACTTTTTTAAGGGCTTAACCACAAAGAAAAGGTTGCTCATTTACCTCCCAGGTCAAAGTTTGAAGACTGAGAGTGATTGGCACAATGGTGTGTGGTTAAAAAGGAAGAAGGACTGAGTTTTGGATTTCATTTCTGTGGTCACCTTATTTCAGAGAGCCATTGCTGTGAAATTTAAACAAAGTACTTCCATTTTTCTCTGTATCTTGAATGTTTCTTCTAACTAAATTTACAAAACCAAGTCAAGCCAAAATGAAAATAAAAAAACAAAACAAAGCCCTTAACTCCTTTGCTTTGACCTGGCAGATCAGAACTACATAAACATAGAGGTGAAATAAGTGTGGGGAAGGGCTTTATTGATGGAATTGTGAGGTGGTCAGTGAGTCTGGAGATTCCATCCAGAATTCAATCCATACTCAGGAAAGGACTGTGAAAAAAGCCTCAACATAGGATGATCCCATGACTCTTCATTTATTCAACAAACATTTACTACATGTCTGGCACTGTAGGTCTTGGGGTAAGTAAGACATAGTCTGTCTCCTCATAGAAATTATCGTTCAGTGAAGAAAATAACTAACAAATGTTTGTACAGATGATCATCCTGCTGTGGTGACAACAGTTCCTACAAAGGAGATGCACGCAGTGTATCCTGAGATTGTGTAACAGGGGTCCCAACACCAGCTCACTTCTTGGCCTCTAGACTTTTAGTATTTACCTCTACTGTTTGTCCTCAGTTTGCTTAGCTCTTCATTTTACTCATTATGTCAGTCCTGTCTATTCCAGCTCCCTCTTCTCCAGAGCTCTGGCAAATCATTACACCTGTGTCACTATTATGCATCCAGAATTTGGAAAAACCAATATTATTTTCTGCATAGTACCCTAGTCTGGCCAGAGCTAATTAGAAGAATTATCATTGTGGATGATCCCAGACAAGATTCTTTAGATTCCTATCATTCTAAAACAGAATCTGCATTGTCTACAGAAGGTAGTGTGGGAGGCCTGCATTAAATGACAGCAATTTATGCCCCCCCTGCCCCCGCCCCGGGAACCACCAACAGTCCTCTCTCTTTCCTTCAGTGGCAATGGGAGTGTCATCATAGCCTCTATGAGATGATGCCTCATGTAAAATGCTCATAGACAGGTTTTTTCCTGCTGCACTCTCCGGGGGTTGGGAGCATTATCATTGCTCAGGCATATTTACTCAGGCCAGTATCTATAATCTTGACCAGCTAATACAATGCCCACAAACTGATAAAGTTCTTGATTTTCACATTAGTTTTTCTTATTTCCTTTTAGGTCATAAATATGGAGACCTGCTATGCTCAAAGATGCCCAATTGTGGACATCAATCTGTGGAGAGGTAAAACTGAGGATGAGGAGGATCAACAAAGTTCTGTACAACCCGTTTATGCAGTCACACAACATTTGTTCACCCTTCTACATACCCTTCTGGGTTTCATGCTAAAGAAGATTCAAGGTGAGAAAGATACAGTTACAATTTCTAGGCAATAGGTTCGACTGAGCTGAAATAGAAAGATCACCCTCAAACAATAATATTGATGGTAAAAAAAAAAACCTAACAAAAAATTTTAATACAGAGTTAAGCTTGAAAGCAAGTAAAGGAAATTCCCAGGTGCTAGGGACACAAAACAGGAGTTGGAGCCAAACCCCTTAAGAAAATATTGACAAATCAATATTAGCCTCAGAGGCCAAGGACTATAATATTAGTGGTTTCACGGAGATGAGAGGTGAGGATTTGAGCTTCCCACAAAAACCAGGCTCACAAGGCCACTCTGCTCATGATAAAGAAATGGAAGGACACTGACCACTGACCAAGGAAGGTCAAAGAAGCTATTTATCCACCAAGGGAAGGTGGCATCCATCAGAAATCAGAACCTCAAATCTGTGTCACAAGTGTGAGAGGCTACAAATTCAGACTATCCTGTGGAGATGTGAAACACCAAACCAAATATTAACCTAGAAACTTTTCCAAGCCACTGAAAACTTTAGGACTCTAGAAGAGGTATCATGTAACTATCTTGAAGAGATGTCCACCATGTTGAGAGTCCCCAAAACCACGCTGAGGTTCAGTGATTTGCTAGGAGGACTCACAGGACTTAACATATAGTCATACTCATGGCTAGGATTTATTATACTAAAAGAATACAATGCAAAGCATAATTGGCAAAGAAAAAAGCATATGGGCAAAGTTCAGGGAAAACCAATTACAGTTTTCCAAGAGTCTGCTCCCAGTAAAGTCACATAAGACACATTTAATTCCCCTAGCAAGGATTTGTTACAACATGTGAATGTTCCCAGAGCACCTGGGTGGCTCAGTCGGTTAAGCGTCTGACTTCAGCTCAGGTCAGGATCTTCCGGTCCCATGGGTTCGGGCCCCAGTTGGGCTCTGTGCTGACAGCTCACAGCCTGGAGACTGCTTTGAATTCTTGCCTCCCTCTCTCTCTCTGCACTCCCCTGCTCTCTCTCTCTCTCTCTCTGTCAAAAATAAACATTAAAAAAACAAAAACATGTAAAATGTTCTCTACCAGGGAAGCTCATTAGAGACTCAGAGTCTGTTAATTAGGCAGTTGGTCAGGTAGGCATCCTCTCCCTATCTCATACCCAGGTGCAAGACTCTCAAGAGGAAAGTAAGCGTTCATCATAAGCCAAATTGTACAATTTAAGTAGAGAGAACCACTCTGATCAGTCCTGAGAATAGTGGGACCACTCCTAAAATCTAAGTGTGAGATATAGAACCACAAAGACATCTTAAGTATTCTCATCACACACCAAAAAGCTAACTATGTGATATGATGGATGTGTTACATAACTTGATTGTGAGAATTCTTTCACAATGTGTATATATATATATATATATATATATATATATATCTCCAAAACATCACATCGTATGCTTTAAATACAATTTTGTTTGTCAGTTATACCACAATAAAACTGGGGGCAAGGGAGGGGGAGCAAACATAAACAAACCAACAAAACCCAAATCCATTTCTGTTAGTTACAACCAAGAATCTTGATGTATATAAGAACAATCTGGGGGCACCTGAGTGGCTCAGTTGGTTGAGCGTCCAACTCTTGATTTCAGCTCAGGTCATGGGCTCACTCTCCATGAGTTTGAGCCCCACAATCTGAAAGATACTTTAAAATAATATATGGGATCTGGAGCTTCAAGATTTTTGGCACCTGGTGGGAGAAACATACACATAGAGACCTAACTATATACAATTTGGAAAATGCTGTAACAGACACACCTACAAAGCACTCTACAAACCCAATGGAAGGAGTCTTTTTGTTGTTGAGTGGAGCAGGGTTCCATGTCAGGCTTCCCCAGGAACTGACAAAACAGGAACTGAGTGTCTAAATGTCCATAAGATTTCATCATACAAATAGGAGAGGGAAAAGATTTGTATTTAAAGGGAAAGACATGATCAAATGTACGGTAGGAGGAAGCTGAGTCTGAAGATAAAGTAACTTAGGGTATGAGCACCATTACATTTAAGTTTGAAGAAAAAATAGGGAGGGTATCTGAAGAAGGATAAGGAAAATTAAGGCAGATAAGTAGGTAGAACTAAGTTCTATAAAACCTTAAATTGACATTCCAAAATATTTGAACACTACTGTTGTTGGATTTCTGTCACTTTTAGAGCCAAGGCATATCGGACCATCACCTGCATGAGCTGGTGGGAGAGGAGTGGGTCACTGAAATGAGGAATGGATTGGAGCCAGAGGGCAATCATCCAGCCCCAAGGCTAGTCACTGAAAACAGGACAAAAACCAGTAAATTATATTAGGTTTAAAGAGCCTTATTCAGATAAAAGAACAAAGAGGAAACAAAAGACATACTGGAGAAACAGAAAATAATTAGCAAGATGATAAATTTAAATCTAACTATATCAATAATTACAACCCTAATTAAAAGACAGAGATGATCATGTATCAATTTTGGCTCATCAGTTGTGTTATGGACTGAATTTTGTCCCCTGACAAATCCCTTTCTTGAAGTGCTAATCCAGAGTGACTATATCAGGAGATACGGTTTTAGGAGCTAATTAAGGTTAAATGAGGTCATAAGGGTGGGGCTCTAATTCAGTAGAACTGTGGCCATATAAGGAGAGGAAGAGAGGTAATCTCTGTCTCTGTCTCCCTATCAGTGTGTGTGTGTGTGTGTGTGTGTGTGTGTGTGTGTGTGTGTGTGTGATTTTACCCAGAAAAGGAAGAAGGTGTCATCTGCAAGCCAGGAAAATCGCTTTAACCACCAGTGACTGAATAGACTCGGTCCTTCGTCTTGGATGTCTGTTTCCAGAACTGTGAAAAATAGTATCTGTTGTTTAAACTACCCAGTCTATGGAATTTGTTATGGAAGACAAAGCTGAGAAAAAATGCAACCAATGTACTACATTAAGGCAAGAAGTCAATAATAGGGAAACTGGGGTGCAGGAGTAAAGGGATCTATGGGAATGCTAGTAGTTTTCACTTAATTTTTCTGTAAAGTCAAAACTGCTCAAAAAAGACAGTCTATTAGTTTTTTTAAAGGCGGAAATTGTCCAACTGGTTATAGAAGCAAGATTCCCTATATAGCACATGTAAAAAATGCACGTTATAAAGACACAAAAGGTTAAAAGAGAGAGGACAGGAAAAGATATATCAGACTAATGCTAATCAAAATAAAGCGGAAGAGCCTATATTAATATCAAGACACAAAAGGTTTGAAAGCAGAGAGTCTTTCCAGAGACACAGAAAGTCAATTCATAATGATAAAGTGTCAACCTACCACAAGGACACAAGAATCTTAAACATTTATGCAATAACAGAGCTCCAAATAAACATAAAGCAAAAATGTACAGAACTACAAGGAATAGTAAATAAATCCATAATTATAGTCAGAGATTTCAATAACCCTCTCTCAAGAATTAATAGAACAAATAAAGGAAAAGTCAGTAAAGCTATAGAAGACTTGAACACTGTCAACCAACTTGACCTAGTCAATGATTATAGAACACTGCATCCCTAAACAGCAGAAAACATACTCTTTTCAAATGCATACACAATATTTACCAAAATACATCATATTTTGAAGTCTTGACAAATTTTAAATGATTCAAGTAATTGTATATTTTATGACCAGTGTGAAATTAAAAATCAACAACAGAGGGGCACCTGGGTGGCTCAGTCAGTTGGATGGATCATGACTCAGGTCATGATCGCATGGTTCGTGAGTTCGAGCCCCACATTGGGCTTGCTGTCAGCCTGTCAGCATAGAGCTCACTTCAGATCCTCTGTCCCCCTCTCGATGCCCCTCCCCTACTTGTGTTCTCCCCAAAATAAATAAATATTTTTAAAAATCAATAACAGAAAGATCTTTGTGAAATCTCCACATACATTTGACCCTTGAACAACATGGAGGTTAGGGACGCTGATCTGCCACACAGTCAAAAATCCACATATAACTTTTGACTCCCCGAAACTTAACTACTAATAGCCTACTATTGACTGGAGGCCTTACTGATAGCATAAACAGTCAATTAACACATATTTTGTATGCTACATGTATTATATACTGTAAATATAGCTTATTTACACAACAAAATAAGCTATAGAAAAGAAAATGTTATTAAGAAAATTGCAAGAAAGATGGGAATGCAAGCTGGTACAGCCACTCTGGAGAACAGTATGGAGGTTCCTCAAAAAATTAAAACTAGAACTACCCTACGACCCAGCAATTGCGCTACTAGGTATTTATCCAAGTGAAACAGGTGTGCTATTTCGAATGGACATATGCACCCCAATGTTTATAGCAGCACTATCAACAATAGCCAAAGTATGGAAAGAGCCCTAATGTCCATTGATGGATGAATGGATAAAGAAGATGTGGTATACACACACACACACACACACAATGGAGTATTACTTGGCAATCAAAAAGAATGAAATCTTGCCATTTGCAACTATGTGGATGGACCTGGAGGGTATTATGCTAAGTGAAATTAGTCAGTCAGAGAAAGACAAAAATCATATGACTTCACTCATATGAGGACTTTAAGAGACAAAACACATGAACACAAGGAAAGGGAAACAAAAATAATATGAAAACAGGGAGGGAACAAAACATGAGAGACTCTTAAATATGGAGAACAAACAGAGGGTTACTGGAGGGGTTGTGGGAGGGGATGGGCTAAATGGGTAAGGGGCACTAAGGAATCTACTCCTGAAATCATTGTTGCACTATATGCTAAATAATTTGGATGTAAATTTAAAAAATTAGATTAAAAATAATAAAAAAAGAAATTAAATTACCTTTGCAATTCAAAAAAAAATTGCAAGAAAGAGAAAATACATTTACAGTACTATACTGTATTTATGGTAAAAAATCTGTGTATAAGTGGATCTGCTCAGTTCAAACCTGTGTTGTTCAAGGGCCAACTATAATTGGAAACTAAATAGCACACTTTTAAACAACAAAGGTGACAAAGGAAAATAATCAAAATTAAAAAAATATTTTGAACAGAGTGCAAATGAAAACACAACATATCAAATAGTAGGGGATGCCTAAGTGGTAGAGTGAACAATGGCACCCAAATATGTTCACATCCTAATCTCTAAAACCTGTGAATGTTACCTTATATCACAGAAGGGACTTGCAGATGTGATAAATGAAGAATCTTAAAATGGGGAGATTATGCTGAATTATTAGAGTAGGCCAATGCAATCACAGTAATCCTTATATGAGAAACTGAGGAGGAGTCAGAATCAGAGGAAAGAACAATGTGATGACAGAAGCAGAGACTGAAGTGATACAGTCTGAAAATATAAAAAGGGCCCTTGAGCCAAGAAACACAGACAGCATTAGAAGCTATAAAAAAGAGGGGGGTGGGGCAGACTGGTTGATTCAGTTGGTAAAGCATACAGCTCTTGACCACAGAGTTGTGAGTTTGATCCCCGTATTGGGTATAAAGACTACTTTAAAAAAAAAAAAAAAAAAAAAAAGCTGGAAAGGACAAAGAAACATAGTCTCTCCTCAAAGATTCCAAAAGGAGCCAGCCCTGCCAATACCTTGACCTTAGGTCAGTAAATCTGAATTTGCATTTTTAATCCCCAAAATTATAAAAGGACAATTTTGTATAGCTTTAAGCCATTAAGTTTGTGGTGATTTGTTACAAAGACAATACAACAGGACTCTGATATAGCCCTTTAAATACTACTTAGAAGGACATTAAGAGGAATATATGCCCGACTTTTGTCTTAAGAAACTAAAAGAAGCAAATTCAAAGTAGCAGAAGAAAGCAAATGATAAAAATCAGAGCAGAAATCAATGAAAAATAAAAGAGAAAAACAACAGAGAAAAATCATGAAACAAAAAGGCTGGTTCTTTAAAATCAATAAAGTTGAGGGGCAGCCAGGGTGGCTCATTTGTTAAGTGTTGGACTTTGGCTCAGGTCATGATCTCGCGGCTTGGGAGTTTGGGCCCACGTTGGGCTCCGTGCTGACAGCCTGGAGCCTGGAGCCTGCTTTTGATTCTGTGTCTCCTTCTTTCTCTGCCCCTCCCCTGCTTGTGCTCTGTCTCTCAAAAATAAATAAATGTTAAAAAATTTATTTTTCATCAATAAAGTTGATAAACCTCTAGCCAGATTGACCAGAAAAAGAAAAAGAAGACAAAAATTACCAGCATCAGGAATGAGAGACGTGATAGCCCTACAGATACAACTGATGCTAAAATAATGATAAGGAATTTCCTTTGTGCTGATGCTGGGCAGGGCCCCACTTGTCCCTTTCATACACCTTGGAGGGCAAGGGGCTGAAGAGGGCCAGACCCAGGTTTCAGGGGCACAAGCAGGGCAGCTTTTGGCTGTGTACATAGGGTGCTTTATTCTCCACAGAGTGATACATGCTAAGATGGGCTGGGTTGGGCCAATGTCCCCATATGTACAGAATTGAATAAAGTGGGTCTCTGAGGAAAAAAAAAATGATAAGAAAGTATTATGAATAACTTTGTACTAAAAACTTCGACAACTTAAATGAGAAAATGGACAGATTCTACAAATTATGAAAGTTGCCTCAAGAAAAAATAGATAACTTCAATAGCCCTACATCTGTTGTTAAAGAAATTGAATTTGTAGTTAAACTCCCTCCTCCAAAGAAAACTCCAGAGTCAGTGGCTTTACCGAGTTCCACCAAATATTTAAGGAAGAAACAATACCAATTATATACAAACTCTTCCAGTAAATTGGAGAGGATGAAATAATTCCCAATTCATCCTATGAGGCCAGCATAACCATGACACCAAAACCAGACAGAAAAAAAAAAGACCAATATCCATCATAAATACACATGCAGATATTCCAGACAAAATGGCAAGTGTAAACTGTATCCAACAATATATAAAAATGATAATACATTATGATTACATGGGGTCTATCCTTCTGTATCCCCCATTACGTGGGGCTTGAAGAAAATGAGAATACAAGATTGGTTTCATATTCAAATATCACTCAACATAGCTCACCATACATGATTATTTTTTAGCTACAAAACTAAAATAACAACAACTATCTATGTAATCATGTAATAGATGCTGTAAAAAAAAAATGTTTCCGATAAACAAACAAAATCTCTCAGAAAACTGGTACTAGAAGGGAACTTACTTAGTCTGACAAAGTACAATTACAAAAAAACTGAGAGCTAACATTGTATTTAATGGTGGAAATTAAATGTTCATCCCCATAAATTCAGGAGTAAGATGAGAACGTGTACTTTTGACATTTTGGTGCAACATTATATGGGTGGTCCTAACCAGTGCAACGAGGCTAAAGTAATAAATAAATAGATAGCAGTCATATTAGAAAGAAAGAGGTCAAACTGTCTTTATTTATAGAAGAAATATGGAAATTTCTATATAGAAAAAGATGGAATCTGCTTAAAAGCTACTAGAATTAATATATGAGTTTAGAAATGTTGCAGCATTCAAGGACAATATATAAAAATCAATTGTATTTCTATACACTAACAATATGAAAAACTTAGGGTTAAGTCTGACAAAAGATATGCAAGGTACATACAAAACTATAAAATATTGCTGAGAAAAATTAAGGAAGACTTTAATAAATGGAAGAGATGAAGTGTTCATGCAAAACTCAGTGTTGTTGTTAAAGGTCAATTCTTTTCAAACTCATCTATAGCTTCAACACATTCCCAATAAAAAACCCAGCAGGTTTTTTTGTACTATTAGACAAGTTGATTCTAAAATTCATATGGTAGTGCAAAGGACTAAAATTGCCAAAATGTCTTTGAAAGAGAAAAAGCAAAACTGGAGGATCAACACTACCTCATTTATAAAACCACAGTTATCAAGATAGTATGTCATCGAGAGAGACACATAGATCAATGGACCAGACTAGAGAGTCCAGAAAGAAACCTACACCTACATGAACAGCTGATTTTTGACAAAGGTGCAAAAGCAATGCAGTGGACAAAAGATAGCTTTTTCCACAAATAATGCTGGAGCATTATAAACAAAAATGAATTTTGACCCACATCTTGTGTCATTAAAAAATGAACTCTAAATGGATTATAGATACAATTGTAAAATATAAAACTACAAAATGTCTATAATAATAAAAAAAAACCAAAACAGGAGAAATTCCCAAATCGTGGTGACCACAGGTTAAGCAAAATTTCTTGGATATAAAACCAAGAAGAAAACAAAATTATAAGTTGTACTTCACCAAAACTAAAAATTTCTGGTTGGTCTTCAAAAGAAATTATTAAGAAAATGAAAAGAGGGATAACTCAGTGGGTTGAGCATCCAACTCTTGATTTCAGCTCAGGTCATGATCCCAGGGTCATGGGATCAAGCCCCATGTCAGGGTCCAAGCTAAGCATGGAACCTGCTTAAGATCCTCTCTCTCTCTCTCTCTCTCTCTCTCTCTCTCTCCCTCCCTCCCTCCCTCCCTCCTTCTGTTCCCCCCCTCCCCCGACTTGTGTTCTCTTTAGTTCTTTCAAAGAAAAAAAGAAAGGAAGAAAAGAAAATGAAAAAGAAAAAGCCCCAGATGGGGTGCCTGGCTGGCTTAGTCAGTGGAGTGTGCAACTCTTAATTTCAGGGTTGTGAGTTCAAGCCCCATGTTGGGTGTGGAGATTACTTAAAAATAATTTTTTTTTAAAAAGAAAGAAAGGAAGAAAAGTCACAGAGTGGGAGAACATGTTTGTAAGTCATATTTCTGATAAAGGTCTTATATTAATTATGTATAAAGAATTCTCAAAACTCAGTAATCAAACTTAAAGGCAGGGATTCAAAGAGATATTTATACACTCTTGTTCTCTGCAGAATTATTCAAAATAAAGTGATAGGGGAAAGTGATCCAAGTGTCCATTTATGGAGGAATGAATTAAAAAAAAACATGTTATATACACACAATGGAATATCTGGCCTCTTAGGAAAGAAATCCTGACATATACTACAGTTTGGATGAATCTTGAGGAAATTATGCTAAATGAAATAAGCCAGTCACAAACCATATGATTCCATTGATAGGAGATACTTAAGATGAGTCAAATTCATAGAGATAGAAAGTAGAATGGTGGTTGCCACAGTTGGGGAGTGCGGGAGAATAAACACAATAAACTATTATGGTTTTACTACGGTTTAATAGATACAGTTTCAGTTCATCAAGATGAAAGAGCTGTGGCAAAGGATGGTGGTGATAGTGGCACAACAATATTTAATGCCATTGAATTTTACATATAAAAGTGGTTAGGATGGTAAATTTTATATTAAATGTATTTTAACACATTTAAAAAAAATTTTTAAGTATTTATTTATTTATTTGAGAGAGGAAGAGAAAGAGCGTGAGCGGGGCAGGGGGAAGAGAGAGGGAGACACAGTATCCAAAGCAGGCTCCAGGCTCTGAGGGTTCACCACAGAGCCTGACGTGGCGCTCGAACTCTTAAACCACGAGATCATGACCTGAGCTGAAGTCAGAGGTTTAACCAACTGAGCCACCAAGGCACCCCTATTTTATCACAATTTAAAGCAAACTTAATAAATAGAAAACAACCCAGTTTTTTAAATGGGGCAAAATGTTTGAACAGACTTTCCCCAAAGAAGATAAACAGATGGAAAATAAGCATATGAAAAGATGCTCAACATTGTTAGTCATTGGGGAAATGCAAATTAAAACCACAACGAGAGATCACTACATACCTATTAGATGGCAAAATTTAAAAATACTGACCATACTAAGTTTTGGCAAGGATATGGAAAATTTGGAATTTTCATATAGTGCTAACGGGAATGTAAATGGTAAAATGACTTTGCAAAACAGTTGGGGAGTTTCTAAAGAAGTGAAATATATTCTTACCATATATGCTCTAGCCTTTTGACTTCTAAAGAATTTACACAAGAGAAATGAAAGCAGATATCCATACAAAGACTTGTAAAAAAATATTTATAGCAATTTTATTTGTAATGGCTAAAATCCTGGAAACAACCCAAATGTGCATCAACAGGTAAATATGTATAAATAAATTGTGGTATATCCATGTGATAGACTACTATCTCCCTCCTTTTATTAGTCCTTTTTATTAACAAAAGGAACATGGGTAGATCTCAAAATAATTATGCCAAATGAAAGAAACCAGACAAAACAATAGTGCATACTGTATGATTTCATTTACATACCATTCCAGACAATACAAACTAGTCTGTACTGACAGAAAGCAGATCGGTGGTTGCCTGGGCATAGAAAGAAAGGAGGAGGAACAGGACAGGAAGGAATTAACTACAAAGGGGCATGAGCAAATAGCTGGAGGTGTTGGATAGCTTCCTTATCTTGATGGTAGTAGGGGTGGTTTCATGGGTGTATGCATATGTCAAAACTTTCCAAATTGTATACTCTAAATATGTACAGCTTATTGCATATCCATTTTACTTCAATAAAACTGTTAACAAAATAAATAAACAAGTTTTATAAGCTCAGACTCAATCTGCCTCAGTAAATTCCACCTGTTGGTGGAGGCAGAGATGGAGGGGCATAACCATTTGGAATTTTTCACTTTGGGAAATGACCAAGGAAGACAACCTGGGATGAGAAAAAAAATATTGCTGAGCCACGTGGTGTGTTCTGAAGAGGTCAAGCAGTGTTCATTTTCTCTACATTTAATGAACATAGAAGGTCTCAGAGTCAAAAGATATTGGAGCCAGGAAGGAACTCTGAGAAAGAAAATGCAGTTTAGTTTTTTTTTTTTTCAGATGAGGAAATGAATCCAAGAGAAATAAAGGGCCTTGCTTTCAGTCAGATAGCTTGCAAAGCTAAGCATAAAATGTGAATCCTCTGAAACCTACTCTAATGTTTTTTATTTTCTATACCTAGATATCCTAAACCCTTGGGTAATTGTTAGTCTAGGTTAGTCTATGAAAATAACATCCATAAGACTCTGAGATAATAGCTCTAAGATATCTTTCATGACCACGTGGACAGCCCAGAAAGTAGAAGGCAACACCACTACCTCAACCTTCATATTTTCAGTTCCCAAAGCCTCTTAGACATCAGGCCCCATATGCCACTAATGACCTCCTTACTACTGGCAGAGTCTTGACAACTTGAAACTATTACTTTTGATGTGAACTCCTTACAGGCAGAGTCAGTTCTGCAATAATGCTTGCCTTGAAAACACAAATATGGTCCAGGGTGATTCATATGTTAGGAAACAATATGAGGATGGTGCGCATTTACCCTTGCCTATGTAAAGTGAGGTCTTATGAGTGAGAAACTGGATGAAAACAGAAAACTTGGCTCAGCTGAACCCAGCAGTGTGGGACACTCAAAACGCATATGCACATGCGCACAGATGCTTAACGCTCTACCAGCTAACTCTGTGCGCTCCGTGTATTATGTTGTCCCATCCAAGTCTGGTGTTAAATTTTTCCTCTGACTTTACATAACCTACCTTCCTACCCCTTTACAGTGAGTCACAAGCTGCTACCCTTTCAACATTCACGTCCTCATTGAAGTCTTTTTAAGATAGAGTGCCATGTTTATTATTTATGAATTTCCCTTTTTTTTCTAACTTGGAAGTGGTCACTGTTTATTAACTGAACAGATTATAAAAATAATCATGGGAGACACCTTAGTTCATCCTTCTAACACGTCTGTTAATCTGGTCTTCCCTGTTGGTCACCATCTCTACCTTCTACAATATCGGTGATCTTTTTCTTCATTCTTCCTTGGGGAGAAGATAATTTGAAGGGCTGCAGGAAGTTGTTTGCTTCTCTGAAATATTTTCCAGCAGGACAGACCTCATGAATAAGACCCTCCATGTAGACGATGCCCTTTTCCCCAAGAGTTTGAGCAATCAAAGTGTTATCTGTCAGCACAATTGACTTTTTGTTGATTTTGCCATGACTATGCTGGCAGATCAATTTATTTACTGATCTCAGGTTTGGGTACCCCATGCAGTATATGGCTCCACCATCCTCAGCATGTTAACTGAAGCCTTGCTGAGCTTAACAAAGGTGCCACTGAAGAACTGACAAAGATAAAGTGTCAACACCTTTTGGATTTTTGGGCTCACACCGCTGATATCTCTGATCCTGAAAACAAATGCCCACTTGGGTTCCACATTACATAGAAGTTGTTTGCATTTCTTGCCCAATCCTCACAATTCGAATCTTACTTCTATACATCTTCCAATCTTCCCTATTCTGGTGCTTAGCTTTTTCATAGATAAGCTTCATCCTTGCCTTGGGAAGCATCTTTTAAGCATTTTTCTCAGGTGCTTGATCTTCAGCACTGCAATACTTTTTCTTAATGGTTTCTGGCACAGCAGAAACTTCTTTTCTCCATTCTCCATTCTCCATTCTCCATTTCTTTTCTCCAGAAAACTTCTTTTTCTCCATTTTCCATCCTCTGTTTTGGCTGCCTATGAATTTCTTAAGTTATGAGGCTACTTATGAATTTTTTAACCATTTAACATGTGTAAAACTGTGCTAGCATTTTTATTAGGTTCCTATACTTTTTCTTTAATGTGTCATTGATGAAGTTCTGAAATGTTGTCTCTCTGATCCCATCTTTTCCCATAAACCCTTTCATTTCTCTTGCACTGTTGTGCATAGCACAATGATTTTTATGAGTGCATATGCCACATTATAGCCGAGCTAAATCAGGAGTGTAGGGTAGACCCTTGAAATACTAATTTTGGGTCCAGTAGCTGTGCCCATGCATATGCACACACATACATACATACACAAACACACAGAATTTTGTTTAAATACTACTGGGCTGGTGTCCTGTCATAAAAGTTTGTTTCAGAGCTGACAAGAGAACAAAGTATCCTTTTCAGAGTCAGCTCACACAATGATTGTTAGTTACAGCATACCAGTCCTTTGTTCCTTCTGAGCAGTGACTGATCTTGGATGCAATGGAGACCATTAGTACTGGTCAACCAGCAAAGACAAGCATTAAGTCAGCTCATACATAATGGATCAGGCTTAGCAATGACCCACCCTCTTGGCATCTTAGTTGCTGGTAACAATATAAGTCAAAGCATGTTCCATTATGGTCTCCATCATAATCATGTGGGGAACTGAACAGAATGCAGATGCCTGGGCTCCACTCTTTATCTGCCAAATCAGAGCCTCTAAGATCAGCAGTGAATCAGCATTTTGTTTTATGTTAATTAATTAATTTTTAATGTTTATTTTGATTTTTTAAAATGTATTTATTTTGAGAGAGACAGAAAGCACAGTGGGGGAGGAGCAGAGAGAGAGGGAGAGAGAGAATCCCAAGTAGGCTCTGTACTGTCAGCCTGGAGCAGACATGGAGCTCGAACTCACAAACTGTGAGATCATGACCTGCGCTGAAGTCTGACACTTAATCAACTGAGCCACCCAGATGCCCCTATTTATTTATTTTGAGAGAGAGAGAGAGACAGAAAGCACATGCACGAGCGAGGGAGGGGCAGAGAGAGGGAGAGAGAGAATCCTAAGCAGGCTCTGTGCTGACAGCAGAGAGCCTGACATGGGGCTCTAATTCACAAACTGTGAGATGATGACATAAGCCAAAGTCAAGAGTTGGAGGCTAGCTAGGTGCCCCCATTTTTTTTTTGGTGGGGGGAGGGGCAGAGAGAAGGAGAGAATCCCAAGCAAGCTCTGCACTGTCAGCACAGAGCCCAACACCGGATTTGATCCTGCAAACTGCGAGATCGTGACTTGAACCGAAACCAAGAGTCAGACACTTAACTGAGCCTCCCAGGCGCCCCAAGGAAGATGCATTTTGACAGGCATTTAGTCATCCTTAGGCACCCTGAACTTTGAGAACCCCTGGACTGGACTGTCTACATGAATTGCAGCAAGACACATGATACAGAGCCAGGCTCTTGAGTGCTTAATATTAAGCTTAACTTCTTTTTTACCTAAAACAGCTGGCTCTTACTCCATTTTACATATTATTATTATCCAATTACAATAGCTTTTGTCCAATTTTAAATCAATATCGTTGAGGATTTGTCACAGGTGCCACATGTTGACCTGTTGTGAGGGAGAGTGGGTTGATAGAAAAGTTCCAGAGAGTACTTTGA
Organism: Lynx canadensis; assembly: GCF_007474595.2. NCBI lineage: Eukaryota > Metazoa > Chordata > Mammalia > Carnivora > Felidae > Lynx > Lynx canadensis. Next base: position 125,350,364 of record NC_044303.2, read on the forward strand.
CATAGCAGAGAGTGTTGTTCTGTAGCTGGTTCATTAAGTTCATATCTCATCTGTCAAAAAATTTTTACAACTATTTTTTCAGAACTTTGAACTAAATTCTCTGGTGTGTTCTGAAACAAGGACAGGACACCTGGAGCTTCCTAATGAATACTTTCTATCTTCTATAATCTAGCCACTGATTAATTGATACTATGATCTGAACTTGTGTACTAGATGGGCTGGGAACAAAATACCAGTTAAAAATTGCAGAGATATTTATGAGTACACTAAAGGAATATAATTATTTTTCTGGAGAAGATAACCATTATCATGATGTAGCATACAGTAATGTTTTACAGTCACCAGCAAGTATTAATGTGATGTTTAACATCTTCCACCTTGGAAGATGGTTCAAGTCACAAGAAAAATAATGAAAGATCTTAACTTAAAAGAGATCTTTTAAAGAGATCTTCACTGTCTCCTTAGCAGACTCAAATACATATTACAAAATAATTCTAGTAGTACTTCCTATGTTGGGAGGACAAAAGCAAGTTCTGTCTTCTAGAGTGTACAAGAGAACATTGTAATAAAGATGTTTTTGAAGTAAAGCATGAAGAAAATGGACATTACAGACTTAAAATGGATTTTCTTTGTCTCTTTTGAAATTATTGAAACAAGAACTAGCAAGAAGGAATTTATTATGCATGCTTCATAAAACGGCACCATGTATCAGAAAATCAATGTGAGAATTAGCTAAGTGCTAGAAACCTCCATTACCAGAAGAAGCTATGCTGACAATTCATCTTGTCCACCTTTCCTTTTTTCTTTTTAATTTTTTTAGAGTTTATTTATTTTTGACAGAGAAAGAGAGAGAGACAGAGCTCAAGCGGGGCAGGGACAGAAAGACATGGAGAAACAGTCTGAAGCAGGCTCCAGGCTCCGAGCTGTCAGCACAGAGCCTGAGCGGGGCTCAAACTCACAAACTGCGAGATCATGACCTGAGCCGAAGTTGGACCTACTAAGCCAGCCAGGTGCCCCTTGCCCACCTTTTCTAAACAAAACTTGACTTTACCTATTCAAAAGTTCTCACTTTCTAATGGCATGATAAGTGCCAAGGTTGGTGCGGTATTTAGGAGTAAAATGTCATGATAACTACAACTTAATTTCAAAGGGTATAAATATATATAAAGTTCAGAGAAAGAAAAAACAAATATAGCAAAATATTAACTATTCCTGAATCTACAAAGAAGGTACATGGGTGTTCACTTTAGTATTCCTTCAACTTTTCTGATGTTTAAAATTTTCCATAATATAAATCTGAAGGAAAAAAAAAAAAAGAAATACACAATTTAGCCACTTAAAGTCAACGAAAATATTTAGTCACTCCAGAAACCCGTGTAATCATAGCCAAGCCTGTGAGTACAATTTAGTGTGTAATTCTGGTTTTATGACTTAGCGTGGCACTCCTCTAAAATTACAGCTGAAGAAGGAAGTGAAACCTGAAACCGCCCTACCTACTGCAATTCTTTTGATACCATGCATATTCCCCTCCAGAAGTATGACTTGTATAGTAAACGTTACAATGGCTTTCTACCTTTAGGCCCCTTGTCAAAAGATTTGTCCTCTTTCTGTGATTGACTAGCAACTGAATTGTCATAGTGTGGAGATCAAAATGAGAAGCAGCTGCAGAGAACCAGTTTTACGTAAGTCTTCAAACCAGTGGGGATGTAAAATAGGAAAAGGTTCCTAAATAGACTTGAATAAAATTTTTATTTATCAAAATAAGTGACAACGTGGATTTATTCATGGAGTGAAATCATTGAATCGGAATTTTCCCCTGGAAGGGTCACAGATGTTTAAATATTGCATATGTTTATATTTTTAATATGTTATGTATATTTCCGTTTCAGGAACTTGAAGTAACTAGTTCATCTCAGATTCCCTTTTCGTCTCTCTGTGTCATCATCCTTCTTCTGCAGACCCCACTACTTCTGTCTCAGCCTTTCATATTTGAAGGGGGCCTCTGGGCAAAGAACCGCATCTCATCTGCAGAATGAGGAGGGCTAAAGCGCCTCCCAGCCCTCCTGGATCGCATAGCAGTTCAGCTACATTTTCTTTGCCAGCGAATTGTCTTGTTTACTTTCCTCACCTCCTGGGAACCCACTGGCCTCAGGATCTCTTCAATCAATACTTTAAATGGCCCCTTTCCTGAAAGACGAACAATGAGATTTTAACTCTATGTCTCGCTGTCCTTCGTTCTCTCCTTCCTTTTTCCTACCAGCTTTCATTTCTGTAAGTCCAACAAATGATGAGTTTATGAGTTTCTAATATTAGCCCTTAGGCTGCCTGACCTATTAACCCTTTCACAGCTGGCTTCCCTCTGCACCTGCTAGACCATTAGTTCTAAACTCCATGGAAACCAAAAGATTCTTAAAGCAAGCTTAGTAAAGGCCGGTTTCCATTCTCCTAGAAATGCAAGTTCATGGCAGGTGATGTGTCTAATGGGGTTAGCTGGGCCTAGTTAAATTCTCTACTGGACCTCTCAGGTATAACCACATGACTTCCCAGTTACTAAATATTTCCGTGTACGTCATCATGCACATATAGTTCCAGATGCAAAGTTAAAGTTATGACCAGACAAACACAGAAACACCTGCGCATAGTTTTCTAAAGCACCTTCAAGATGACAGGTATTGTGTATGCTCATCTGCCGCTATTATTAGAAGCACTTCATACTGACTAAGCTGGTATTGAGGATAAAGTGGATTAAAACTTACAGAGCCCGAATGGTAAACACATGACACAGGGCTTTGGGGGCAGGCTCCATGGTGTGCAGTTTTGTTCAGCACCACACCTCAAATGCTCAGTAGCGAAGCCTGCATTCAGGGCACTTTCTAAGCAGCAGAGAGGCAATTCAAATGTTTAAACGACTCATCTAAACTGACCTTCCACCACAGCCCAACTAATCTCAGGGAATGGGCAAACTGACAGCACAATGCCAAGGTCAAAAGCACTGGAGGGGAAGCAAGGGAACCCCAGATGCCCACCAATTAAGCAGATGAATCACCATGTCCCTCCATGCCAGTTTCCCCTGAAGTTCAAGGACAAGAACACCTGACTCATCTGGAGTCAGGTAAGGTTGTTTGGAGCACTGCAGATAATGCTGACCACTTGGGTCACTTAGTGACCATGCTTGAAATATGGAGTGATGCTGAAGGGCAAGCACAAATGGGATGCCAAATGACAGCAGACACTCTGAACACCTGGGTGGCTCAGTTGGTTAAGCATCTGACTTCCACTCAGGTCATGATCTCACAGTTCGTGAGTTTGAGTCCTGCATTAGGCTCTGTGCCGACAGCTCAGAGCCTGGAGCCTGCTTCAGATTCTGTGTCTCCCTCTCTCTCTGCCCCTCCCCCACCCATGCTCTGTCTCTCTCTCCTTCAAAAATAAGTAAAAACATTAAAATAAATTTCATTTTTGAGAAAGAGAGAGAGTGCAGGTGTACATGAGCAGGGGAGGGGCAGAGAGGGAGACAGAGGATCCAAAGCAGGCTCTGCACTGACATCAGCGAGCCCAGTGCTGGGTTTGAATTCACAAACCGTGAGATCATGACCTGAGCCAAAGTCAGATGCTTAACAGACTGAGCCACCCAGATGCCCCAACACAAATGTTTTTACATGATGATCTAATTAGTAACTAGAGAGCCATTAGATAGAAAGCTCAGCATAGCTGTGATGTGACTGCCACTCAAGGAGAATCCTAGAAGTGGGGGCAGTGAGAGAGCAGGAGCCTTTGACAAATGTGTGCTTGAGATGGTAATCTTTTAAGAACTACATCTGTTCAGAGGGTGAGAGGGCAAACAAATAGGTATGGAAGATTCCACCACCTTCCAGCAGAGACATTTGGTGGAAAACTACTTGAACTGGGCCGGGAGTGGTGCACATCTACCAGCCACTCTCTGTAGATCTGACTTGTGGACACTACCATCCCCCAAGTGAAGAGAGAGCAGCATGAGGGCAAAAGACACACCCAAGTAAGACCGCTGAATGAATCTTGCTTCTTTAGAGGATACATAGGATAATCAACAGATAGTAAAATGAAGCCGGTGGAAAAATACCAAAAACAAGAGAAGGGGCAACATCCTCAGACTCAGATAATCAGTAGGAATCCGGGGGAGGGGGGGGTGGGTGGTGGTTAAAGTTTGGGAAATTTTTCCTGCTCAAAAGAATGCAAAGTAACTGACCTCTTTGAAACAAATTCAGAAGAGCATAGGATAGATGGAGATGGAAAGACAATGGGATGAAAAGAAAAGGGAGGTAGGTGAAATGACTGAAAAAGCAGAACTGAAATCCATGATAGAGACAACGAAGAACAGAATTGGCAATGTGGTGTCACCTTCCTGGACGACAGGTTAGCAACATGTATCAATATCCTTAACTATGAACATGGCCTTTGACCCAACAATTGTATTTCTAAAACATTTAATCCAAGGAAATAGTAAATTTGCAAAATTTTGCAAATTTGCAAAAATATAACTACAGGATGTTACTGAGGGATTCTTTTTAAATATTTTTTAAGTTTCTTTATTTATTTTGAGAAAGAGACACAGCAAACGGGAGAGGGGCAGAGAGAGATGGAGAGAGAGAATCCCAAGCATGTTCTGTGCTATCATCACAGATCCCGACACAGGGCCCAAACTCACAAACCATGAGATCATAACCTGAGCTGAGATCAAGAGTCAGATGTTTAACTGACCAAGCCACCCAGGTGCCCCGAGGGCTTTTTTATAGTAGAAAAATAAGTTTTCACCAATGGGGAATTACTGAAATAAATTATGGTATCACTATATCATAATATTAAAATGAATATAGCATTAATAATATTAAACATAATAGTATCAATATTTATTTAGCACGGTTATTTATTTAATACATGTTACATTATTATATTATGCTATATATTATATATTATTGTTATAAATGCCACAAATAGGTGCATATATATCATATATACACTCTATATACCATATATGCTATGTATTATATTATGCTAAAAATAAAGTTTACAAAATAATACATAGAGTAAAACATTAGGTTATTTTTTAAAAAAACATATTTGTGAGCACTGTGTTGGTCTCTGTGCTGATAGCTCAGAGCCAGGAGCCTGTTTCGGGTTCTGTGTCTTCCTCTCTCTGCCCCTCCTCTGCTCATGCTCGGTCTCTCTCTCAAAAATAAAAAAAAAAAAAAAAACATAAAAAAATTTGTTTCATAAAATAAATTAAATTAAATTAAAAAGAAAGAAAAGAAGTCTGGAAAGATTGTATTATCAACTTTGGTTGCATAACAAACCATTCTAAAACTTAGTGGCTTAAAATAACCATTTCTTTAGTTCACGATTTTGCAGAAAGACAATTTGGGCTGGGTTCATATGGGCAGTTTATCTGGACTCAAGCCCTGTCATGTATCTGTGGTCAGCAGCCTAGTGGCTGGACACTGAATGGTTTAGGACAGCATCAGCTAGGACAGCTCATCTCTGTTCTTCCTGGTCTCTCATTCTAAGGGAACCAACCTGGGCTTGATCACATAGTGCTCCCCATGGTTCTGAAAGCAAGAGTGAATCCTGAACTGATACCTGGCTTGTAGTTCTGCTGCGTTTTACTGGCCAAAGTAAATCACAAGACCAGCTCATATTTGAGAGGAGGGAAAAGAGACTCTCTCTCTCTTTTTTTTTTTTTGTAATGTTTATTTATTTTGAAAGAGAGAGAGAGAGAGTAGGAAAGAGGCAGACAGAGAAGGAGAGAGAGAATCCCAAACAGGCTCTGAGCTGTCAGCACAGAACCTGCTGTGGGGCTTGAACTCATGAACCATGAGATCATGTCTTGAGGCAAAATCAATAATTGACCACCTTGAGGTGCTGGGAAAACTGGACACTGACATGCAGAAGAATGAACCTGGACCACTTTCTTACACCATACACAAAAACAAACTCAAAATGGATGAAAGACCTCAATGTAAGACAGAAAGCCATCAAAATCCTCGAAGTGAAAGCAGGCAAAAACCTCTTTCATCTTGCCCGCAGCAACTTCTTACTCAACACGTGTCTGGAGGCAAGGGAAACAAAAGCAAAATGAACTACTGGGACCTCATCAACATAAAAAACTTCACCACAGCGAAGGAGACAATCAGCAAAACTAAAAGACAACCAACAGAATGGGAGAAGGTATTTGCAAATGACATATCAGATAAAGGGTTAGTATCCAAAATCTATAAAGAACTTATCAAACTCAACACCCAAAAAACAAATAATCCAGTGAAGAAATGGGCAAAAGACATGAATAGACACTTCTCCAAGGAAGACATCCAGATGGCCAACCGACACATGAAAAAATGCTCCACATCACTCATCATCAGGGAAATACAAATCAAAACCACAATGAGATACCACCTGACACCTGTCGGAATGGCTACCAGTAACAACTCAGGCAACAACAGATGTTGGCTAGGATGCAGAGAAAAAGGATCTCTTTTGCATTGTTGGTGGGAATGCAAGCTGGTGCAGCCACTCTGGAAAACAGTATGGAGGTTCCTCAAAAAACTAAAAATAGAACTACCTTATGACCCAGCAATTGCACTACTAGGCATTTATCCACGTGATACAGGTGTGCTGTTTTGAAGGGACACATGTACCCCCATGTTCATAGTAGCACTATCAACAATAGCCAAAGTATGGAAAGAGCCCAAATGTCCATCGATGCATGAATGGATAAAGGAAATGTGGTATATATTTACACTGGAGTATTACTCGGCAATCAAAAAGAATGAAATCTTGCCATTTGCAACTACGTATATGGAATTGGAGGGTAGTATGCTAAGTGAAATTAGAGAAAGACAAAAATCATATGACTTCACTCATATGAGGACTTTAAGAGACAAAACAGATGAAGGGAAGGGAAGGGAAACAAAAATAATATAAAAACAGGGAGGGGGACAAAACAAAAGAGATTCATAAATGTGGAGAACACACTGAGGGTTACTGGAGGGGTTGTGGGAGGGGGGATGGGCTAAATGGGTAAGGGGCACTAAGGAATCTACTCCTGAAAGCATTGTTTCACTATATGCTAACTAATTTGGGTGTAAATTTTAAAAGAGAAAAAAGAAAATTAAAGAAAAAAAGAATTGACCACTTTGCTGACTGAGCCACCCAGGTGCCCCATCTCTATCTCTTGATATAAGGAGCTGCCAGACCATACTGCAAGCACATGTGGATACAGGGAGGGGGATAATTGTGGTAATTTTTGCATACAATCCACCATAAGCATGTACTAGCATGTTAGTAGCACATGTTTAGAACATGTAATTACAGGTGATTTTTATTTTGTTCCTTATATTTTTCTATACTGACAACATCTTTTGCAATGAGCATGTATTACTTTTGTCACTGAAATCAAGTTGCTACCTCCATCTTATAATTTAGCAGTCTTTTAATTTATTTTGAAAGAGAGAGAGACAGAACGAGCAGGGAAGGAGCAGAGAGAGAGGGGGATAGAGGACTCAAAGAAGGCTCTGAGACAGACTCTGTGCTGACAGCAGAGGGCCGATGTAGGGCTCAAACTCATGAACCATGAGATCATGACCTGAGCCAAAGGTGGATGCTTAACCGATTGAGCCACCCAGGTGTCCCTCACAAAAAGTTTTAATGGCATTGCAAACTGACCCTGGTATAACCTTGAGTTAAAAGGATGATAGAAAAATTAAAAGTATATGCAAAATATATCCTAAAACATAAAATGCATGGAGAGAGGTCTAGAAGGAATTATCAAAATGTTAATAATGGTACTGTTTAGGTGTGGGGTTATGGATATTTTTCTATTTTATTAAACTTCCTAAATTTTCTCTAATTAAAAAAATTACTTTGATAATTAGAAAAGAAAGCATAAAAACTGGTAAATGAAACAGGTTTTTAAAATGACATTTAAAAGACTATGATGGGGCACCTGGGTGGCTCAATCGTTTAAGCATCTGATTTCGGCTCAGGTCACCATCTCGTGGTTCATGGGTTCCAGCCCTGTATTGGGCTCTGTGCTGAGCACGAAGCCTGGAGCCTGCTTCAGATTCTGTCTCCCACTCTCTACCCCTCCCCCACTCATGTTTTCTCTCTCTCTCTTTCTCTCTCTCTTTCAAATATAAATGGACATTAAAAAAAAATTTAAAAGAAGGCTATGAGGTGCCTGGGTGGCTTAGTTGGTTGAGCATCTGAGTCTTGATTTCAGCTTTCAGGCTCAGTGGTCAGCACAGAGCTTGCTTAAGATTCTCTTTGTCCTTCTTCCTCCACCCTCTCTAAAATAAAACATTAAAAGAAGAAGAAGAAGAAGAAGAAGAAGAAGAAGAAGAAGAAGAAGAGGAGGAGGAGGAAGACGATGACGACGACGGCTAAGCATTAATGTCTAAAAGACATCCTGGAACCAACAGTAACAGTGTGCCATACACTGAGAATGATTAACTTGGTTCCCTGCACTTGAAATCTAATGATAAGAAAATCACTTTTGCTGGAAAACAATGATGAATTTGTCTACTTGTACAAAAGCATTCAGAAAAATGTAGTGCAAGCTCCCCATTTTCCAACACAATTTAGTAAAACCCCTATATTTTGGAGTTGCTGGACACTGCCCAGCTGCTATGAAAGCTTCTGCTATATTGGTTTCTTATATCTACATCCAACTGATTGGGACTCCAAATGCAGGAGTGATAGATTGATATGCTCTAACCTCCAGCAGCAAGGCCAGGTGAGTGTGAGAAGAGGGGCTCCTGGGACACAAATAGGAGACACTCCTTGTTCAGGCCAGCCTGCACTTGCACCACCCTCAGAATGAATGTATCAACCTAGACCTGGCTGTGCCTTAGAGAACTAATCTCACTCTTCTTTACCAGAATACAAATACTCTCCAGCTATGCCTCTCGTGGTAGGGGTACTGACAGTGTCTTAGCCTAGGTTCCCCCAAAAAACCGTCTGAAGCCACTGGTATATGCCTGGGTGCTTTACTAGGGAATTCACTCCCAGGGAGCAGAAGTGAGCCTCAAATGCAGTGAGGCAGAGAAGGAGAAAGAACCAACAAGAAAAAGATCTAGCAAGATGACCTCCAATAAGTGGTAACTCAAAACCATGAGATTGTGCCCCTAGAAACCACATAAATGGCATCTCAGCATCATCCTGGGAAAGAAAGGGGGAAAAGGGGAAGAATTTACCCATAGGTGCCCATCTTTCATTGGCCAAATTCCTCCCTAAGAGGCATTAATTCCACCACACTGCCAGGGTACACTTGAGCAGTACTGCTCTTTAGATCCAGACAAGAACCTCTGCCCTTCTCTTGATGCTCTAGACTTGCCCTGCACACCACAAACCCTGCATACCATAAACACACACACATACACAAATATCAGAGAGCATGTTAGCCATTGGGGATCTTACCATCAGCCTTGGCACAGCACAACCTTTAACCCTAAACATCTGCTACTGTGCGGACCGCGGGGGAATCTTTATTCACATGGCTTGCCCTATATCCTCAAAACAAAAGGCAACTGTGTCAAAATGCCATGAAAATTTGTGGGTTATTCCACTGTTGATATTGGAGGCCAACACCTTTTTGGAGTTCAGGGCGGATTTGAGAAACAGAAGTGCTTAGGTTAGAAAAAGATAAATTTGTTAACTTGTCAAATTCTTCTCAGAAAGCAGGAAGGCAACAGATCCTTCCACAGAGAAGTATTTCCCAATAGGGCCAAGCGTTCTTGTTTTTCTTTTGTGTTCCAGTTGATGGCTCTGGAGGAGTGCTTGCTTCAGCAGCACCTATAGTAAAATTGATGGCTTTGGAGGAACTGACAAATGGATGCTGTAGTCACAACAGTTGCATATGGTGGTAGAGGAACACTTAAAACATCAAACAAGCTGTTTTACTCTTAAATTTGTATTGTCTCTCAGATACTAAACGACATACTGCTCTGAGGCAGAATCTCTACCTTCTGCCAATAGAGAATGCTAGAGGAGGCCGCGAGGCCAGAGAAGGGGGGCTTGCTTCTCCTTCCTGTTTGCTGGGTGTCCCTGTTAATATCACCTCCACAACAGTCCTGCAGCTCAGCAGCGACACCTGGTTTGTATCCAGCTTTTTGCGGTGGTCCCAGATCCAGTATCACAGCATCCACTAGCCAGGCAGGTTTTCCTGTTCAAAGGTGTCTGCCCCAGTTCTGCAGTGCCCTCCTGAAAATTTCTGGTTTCGTCTTTCTTTTCCCACCTCTAGGCATGGGAGCTTCTACTGATACTATCTTCAATGTCACCTTCCTGATCCCTTTTCGGTGGTTTAGTTCTCGGATATCTGTTTGGCCAATTCCTTAAGTTTTTGTTGTGAAACCAACTGGTGTGATTTGTTTTTTCCTAACTGGCCCTAACTGACACAATAGATCTGAATGAAGCATAACAATTCTTTACAGGGCAACGAGATGGACACTGAGTGCAGGAATTTAATTAAACTGCCAAAAACTAAAGTACAATTTTATTTGAATACTTTGAGTATAAATTTTTTCTTTTTCTTTTTTTGTTTATTTATTTCTGAGAGAGACAGAGAGTCAGAGACAGAGCATGAGATAGGGAAGGGCAGGGAGAAAGAGAGACACACAGAATCCAAAGCAGGCTCCAGGCTCTGAGCTGTCTGTACAGAGCCTGTCATGTGGCTCAAACCTACAAACGGTGAGATCATGACCTGAGCTGAAGTTGGAGGCTTAACCGAATGAGTCACCCAGACCCCACTAAATTTTTTACATTAATGAATCATGATATATATTGGGCCTTTTACTTATAATAAATAATATTGAATATTTTAGAAGGAAAATTATCTTGTTTTTAAAACATAATGTATTGGTCAGGATTAGAGACAGAGACTTATTACAACAATTTGGCTCAAGTGATTGTTGAGTTTGGTAAGTTTGAAACCTGAAAGGATGGAAGTTCCTGGGTGGGAATTGATACTGTGATCTTGAGGCAGAATTTTTTCTTGTCCCGGAAACCTTATTTTTTGCTCGGAAGGTCTTTCAATGGGGGCAACTGGGTAGCTCAGCTGGTTGAGCTACCAACTCTTGATTTCAGCTCAGGTCACAATCTCACAGTTCATGGGATCAAGCCCTGTCAAGCTCTGCGCCGATAGCGCAAAGCCTGCTTGGGATTCTTTCTCTTTCTCAAAATAAATAAACAGACATTTAAAAAAAGAAACACCCTTCAACCAAATGGATGAGACCCACTCACATTGTGGAGAATAATCTGTATGTAAAGCTAACCAATGACAGGTGTTAACTACATCTATACCTCCACAGCAACACCTAGATTAATGTGATTGAATAACTGAGTAGTATAGCCTAGCCAAGCAGACACATAAAATTAACCATCATTTTTATACATAAAATATATAAAATAATGTATAAAATACATTAAAATGTTTTATATTAATTTATATATTTATATTAATTTGTATTTTTATTAATTTGTATTTTTATATTAAAATTTATATTAATATGTATTTTTATAAATATATTTAAGGTTTGTGTTCCTTGAATATTGTTATATTTGATTTAGAAATGAACATTACAAAAATAGAGCTTAGAAAATCTAAAAAAAACCAGACCTTCCCCCACAAAAATGTTAACCTGCTGGTTAACATTTTTCTTTCAGTACACCCTTGCTGCCCCCACAGTCCCACCCCTGGCATCTGGAGATCCTGGGACATAAGTACAAATGGAGTCTACCCATATTTTCATTTTTTAATCAATAATTAAAATCTCTATTTGTTACATATTTAAAGTTGCAGAAACTTTGCTGAATTTATCATGATCATACCCAACTGAAGGCTGCTCATTTTCCTTATTTTTAAGTTTTGAAATTTTGAGCAGACCGTCTCTTTCCAAAATGGAAAATCTTGAACACCTTTGCTAAACATGCTCTAATTTGGCAATGTCCTTGAAACATGTTACAGCCAGGTGTAAAAAAATATGTTACAGCCAGGGTGTGTCAAATGGCTTTATAAAAACCTTCATAACAACCTACTAATGTAAATGTTTTCATTTATTAATTGTTTGGGCTAATTTGGTAGACCAAATTGATGGTAGGCCAAACATGATACCTTGTTTTTAATTATTGCTGAGGTGAAAGTTTCCCAAGTGTATTTGAACCAACACTCTGTATCATAAGGTATAAAATTATTTATAGTTCCTGACCAAGCAATTCTATTTGTCAATTTATTCTAAAGAAATAATCCATACTAGGTATAAAAACATTTTTTCTGGAGTTAGTGTAATACTGGAAAATCAGAATGAAGTTTGATCAGTGGGGACTTACTGTTTAATTATAATAAATTTGTTTATCAAGTTTATGCAGCCCTTGAAAATGGCTGCTATATTAAGGCTAGATGCCATCATGGGGTGGCAAGGCAGGAGGAAGGGTTAGGGAGACTCATAAGAATAGAAAATCCAAACCAAAAAGCTCAAGATACTAATTACTTGTACACTTTGAGTACACTGAGACTTTGTTTTTTTTTTTTTTGAGACTTTGTTTTTTAGTGCATTCAAAACACCAGAAGAAAATTCATCAAAATGCTAATGGTGGTTATATTAGGGTCATAAGACCACAGCATTTTTTTCTTCTTTAACTGCCTTAAAATTTTCTATAAAGGGGATATATAACTTTTTAATTAGAAAATTTAAAAAAAGAATTCTATGTATTCCACTAAAACTTTTGAACTCATTAAAAGTCTTCATTATTCAGAGCTAAATGAAATATTCAACTTTTCACTCCTTTTGGATCACCTGGCTTCATGATTTATTGTGACAGTAGGAAACATGGGAAGAGGACTCCATCGGGTTTTCTTTTATCACCTGCAAAACATTTTTGGGTACTGGACTGCCCTGTCCTATTGTCTTAAATATCCTGCCTATTTTCCAAAAGTTAACTTTCCAATTGGGTGCTTGGTTTAAATTCCTTCCATCTCTCAAAACTTTGCCTCAACCATGGTAGCCTCTCTCTTGTGTGGATTTGCCTCTGCTTTCATTGGGTCCTTCCCTAAAGAAGGCATCTTTTCATATACTCACCAGTCATTTGTACATCTTCTTTAGAGAAATGCCTATTTTTGAGTCCTTTGTTCATTTTTTAAATTGGGTAATTTGCCTTCTAATATTTGAATTGTAAGAGTTCCTTAAAAATGTGGATACAAGTGCCTTATCAAATATATAATTCACAAGTATTTTTCCCCATTCAATTGGCTGTCTTTTCACTTTCTTGATGATATCATCTTCAGCACAAAAGCTTTGCATTTGGATGAAATCCAATTTAGTCCAATGAAATCTGTTTTTTTCTTCTGTTGGATGTATTTGGTGTTACATCTCAGAAGGCTTTGCCTAATCTAAATCCATGAAGATTTATTCCTACATTTTCTTCTAGTACATTCGTGTGCTCACTGACCAAGAAGCTCTCCAGAGCCTCCCAGACCTTATTGGGGTTTCATTACATAAGCATGGTAGATTAAATCACTGGCCATGTGATTGAACTTTATCTCTAGCCCCTGCTCCTCTCTTTGGAGGTCAGGTGCCTGAAATTTCCAACTCTTTAATAACAAGTTTGGTCTTTCTGATGATCATTCAGCATCCATCCTGAGACCAGCTAGGGACCCTCCCACCCCACATTATGTCATAAGCATAACCAAGATACTCCTATCACTCAAGAAATTCCAAAGGTTGACGAAGATGTGCACCAGGACTAGGGACAAAGACCAGATATTTTGTATTATACCATAGTTATCTACCATACTGATAATTCTGGGATATTTTGTACTTTAAAAAAAATGATTTAACTTTGTTTAACCTGGTATTTCCTCAATTTACTTGAACATGGAGACCCATATTATGGACCCTACTTCTTCCCCACACATGACACCTATAAGCACACTTGGGAAACACTCTTTGGGGAACACTACTCAAACCTTTGCTTCTCTGTGCTCCAGTGCTGCATTCCCAAAGGCTTGATGGCTGAACCAACTACACATTTTGTGGGGCCAAGTACAAAACTGGAGTGTGGAGTTTCTTGTTCAACAATTACTAGAAGCAGCATTAGCAGAGCATTAGCAAATCGTGGGACCCTTCTGAGCACAAGGTCCTTTCAGACTTACCTCTTTATCCCCACTGCCACATCCCTAACTCAGGCTATCACTGCTCATCCAAGTCCAATTTGGCCTTCTACCAGGCACACAGCCTCTTTTTAAAAAAAAAAAAATTTTTTTTAACATTTTATTTATTTTTGAGACAGAGAGAGAGAGAGCATGAACAGGGGAGGGTCAGAGAAAGAGGGAGACACAGAATCCGAAACAGGCTCCAGGCTCTGAGCTGTCAGCACAGAGCCCAACGCGGGGCTCGAAACCCACAGACTGTGAGATCATGACCCGAGCCGAAGTTAGACGCTTAACCGACTGAGCCACCCAGGCGCCCCGACACACAGCCTCTTATCTCACTCCTCCACACAGGCAGCCAGGATAATCATTCTAAAAATATGGATCTCATCATGATCCTCCTCCCCTCACCTTCCCTGTTTACAACATTTCAATGATATCCCTTGCCTTTGGAAAAAAGGTCTAATACCTTAACATGGCTTAAAGGCCCTTTCTGATGAAGTTCCTGCTTACTTGTGAAGTTTCAACTCATTACTCCTGTTTGTCTCCTGGTGGTGATTGTTTCTCTCTGTCTTTGTTTGATATAAGATAGGATCCTCAGGCAGAGAGCCAGACTTCATTTAAAAACAAAACAAAACAAAACAAAACAAAACAGGACAGGTTGCATAAGAAGGCCTCAAGGAGGGGCGCCTGGGTGGCTCAGTCGGTTAAGCGACCGACTTCGGCTCAGGTCATGATCTCACGGTCTGTGAGTTCGAGCCCCGCGTCGGGCACTGTGCTGACCGCTCAGACCCTGGAGCCTGTTTCAGATTCTGTGTCTCCCTCTCTCTCTGCCCCTCCCCTGTTCATGCTCTGTCTCTCTCTGTCTCAAAAATAAATAAAAGTTAAAAAAAAAAATTAAAAAAAAAAAAAAAAGAAGGCCTCAAAGGGAAAAACAGGAATAGCTTTAGAGCTGGGCCTGACCCCTCGGTGGCCAAGCACGGAAGCTGCCCATGCAGTTCATTTGCCCTCTCCTGCTGGGCCATGGGATGGGGCAGCACAGTATAGTGGCTAAAAGCAGAGTCTCTGGAACCAGACTGCCAAGATAATTAATGCTTTTCTGCCTTAGTTTCCTCCTCATCTGTAAAAATGAGAATAAAACGATCTACCTTAAACTGAGAATTAAATGAGTTAGTGTCTATAAAACACTTAGGACATTGTCTGGCAAGCAATAGGCATTATTAACAAAGTTCAGATGCACTTCTGCTTCTTCCCTCTCCTGTCAACTAACTACCAGCTATCTTTCTTGTGCTCATGCTTTCTGCCAATTTATGGCTTTGGATTATTCATGGCTTCCACGGTCTCATGGCACCTGCATATTGTTCCTCTCTGTGTGAGTTTGGCTTCCACTACAATTTTCGAACTGGTCAGCTACCTCTTGAAACTTCCCAAACTCCCCAAGATAAGATTTTGACTGGTCCAGAAAAATCACTGCAATCCCTCTGTGGCAACTTACTGCAGCCAGCTGAGGCAAGAGCACCACTCTGGACTGCTCCCCTCTGTGTGGTTCAGGGAAGGAACCTCTCAGGGGGACCTGTGGGGAAAGCTAGCATTATAGGCAATGGTCTGTGCAGTACACATGTGTACTCAGTACTCAGGCTTAAAGCTCAGTGCTGTCTCTGAGTGTTTTGGTGCCTGGTCCTCTACTCCTCTAGCCAATTCGAATAATTATCTTTAAAACAAATGTTCCCCCCCTTTTATTAAAAAATACATATAGCTTAAAAAAAAATGGCGCCTGGGTGGCTCAGTTGATTAAGCATCTGACTTTGGCTCAGGTAATGATCTCATGGGTTCATGAGTTCATGAGTTCAAGTCCTGCACAGAGTGAACATGAGCCCTGCTTTGGGTGAGCCCCGCTTCTCTGTCTCTCTCTCTCTCTCTCTCTCTCTTTGCCCCTTGCTCACTTGCGCCCTCTGTCAATAAGTAAATAAATAAATAAATAAAAATAAACCATCATAAAATGGTAAATTTAAAAAGATTCCAACTTAAATAGCAAAGAAGTATGTCCAAATTACTGCTAACTATAGTTATTTCTGTATTTTCCATGTTTTTAAAATATCTTACATGCCCTGCATTGGGCTCTGTGCTAAAAGCACAGAGTCTGCTGGGTGATTCTCTCTCTTTCTCTACCCCTTGCACACACAAGTGCATGCATTCCCACGTTCCCTCTCTCTCTCTCTCTCAAAATAAATAAAATAAACTTATCAAAGGGACATATGCACCCCAATGTTTATAGCAGTGCTATCGACAATAGCCAAAATATAGAAAGAGCCCAAATGTCCATCGACAGATAAATGGATAAAGAAGATATGGCGTGTGTATGTGTGTGTGTGTGTGTGTGTGTGTGTGTGTGTGATGGAATATTACTCAGCAATCAAAAAGAATATAATCTTGCCACTTGCAACTATGTGGATGGAACTGGAAGGTATTATGCTAAGCAAAATTAGTCAGAGAAAGACAAATATCATATGACTTCACTCACATGAGGAATTTAAGATACAAAACAGATGAACATAAGGGAAGGGAAGCAAAAATAATATAAAAACAAGGAGGGGGACAAAACATAAGAGACTCTTAAATACAGAGAACGAACTGAGGGTGGAGGGGCTGTGGGTGGGAATGGGCTAAATGGGCAAGGGGCATTAAGGAAGACACTTGTTGGGATGAGCACTGAGTGTTATACATAAGGGATAAATCACTGGAATCTACTCCTGAAATCATTATTGTACTACATGCTAACTAACTCAGATGTAAATTTAAAAATTAATTAGTTATAAATA
The DNA here is from genome assembly GCF_007474595.2 of Lynx canadensis. Taxonomy (NCBI): domain Eukaryota; kingdom Metazoa; phylum Chordata; class Mammalia; order Carnivora; family Felidae; genus Lynx; species Lynx canadensis. Next base: position 125,367,353 of record NC_044303.2, read on the forward strand.
AAATAAAATAAAAAACTTAAAAATATTACAAAATCAAACATCTTATTTGGTAATATGCACCTAAAGAGTAATTATGAAAAAGTCAGATAACTGTGTATACCTCTAAAAATCTCACTGAAAACATCATGTTGCCATAGGAACTATCATAGGTGAGCTGCAGTAACAGGACATACATGTGCTTCTTTCTTTTACACCATATTGACAAAATAAGATTTATTTTGTATTAAAATATATATACTAAATGTAAAAATACCCCAATATGCTATATAAAACATAAAAGAGAAATGAAAATTCATAAATTAATGCCAAATCTAAACACCTAGGGATAATTAAAAAGCATATTTGGCACTCCACTGTGTTTATTTCCTGTACTTTCTGCCTGAAATCTTATCATGAAAAATCTCAAAAATATAGAAAAGTTTAAAGGATTCTCCAGAGATCATCCATATGCACACAGTTTATTTATCCATTCTTCTGTTGATGGACATTTTGGGACTTTCCATTTTTGGCTACTATGAATAAAACTGCTATAAATATTGTAGTACAACTTTCTTTGTAGACATACAATTTTATTTTGCTCTCTTAATGGTGCTCTTGATGAACAGAAGTTTTTAATTTTGATGAAATCTGATTTGTGAACTTTTTTTAATGGTTAAATCATTTGTGTCCTAGTTATAAATGTTTTACCTACCCCAATCCCATGAATGCATTACCTTAAGTGTTTTTCTAGAAGTATAATAGTTTAATCTTTCACATTAGATCTATGATTTAATCTCAAATTAATTATTGTGTATGTTATAAGATGAAGCATGTTACTAGGGTCTTTTTATTCCATGTAAATATTCAATTGCTCTGACACCATTCATTGAAAAAAAGTCATCATTTTCTCACTGAATTGCATTGACGGCTTTGTCGTAAATCACGTAACCATATATGCATGAGGCTCCTTCTGGACTCATTGACCTATTTGTCCTTATGCCAATAGCACCACTGTCTTAATTACTCTTTTAGACTGTTTTAGATTAATTCTTGGCATCTGGTAGGTTAGTCCTTCAAATCCATTCTTCTTCAAGATTGACTATTACAGGGGCACCTGGGTGGCACAGTTGGCTAAGTGTCCAACTTCGATTCAGGTCATGATCTCACAGTTTGTGAGTTTGAGCCCTGAGTGGGGCTCTGTGCTGATAGCTCAGAGCCTGGAGACTGCTATCTGTCACGCTCTGCCTCTCAGTCACCCTCCGTCTCCCTCTCTCAAAAATAAATAAAACATTAAAAAAAAAAAAAAAAGTACCACTAGGGGCACCTGGGTGGCTCAGTCAGTTAAGCATCTGACTTTGGCTCAGGTCATGATCTCTCGGTTTGTGAGTTCGAGCCCCACGTTGGGCTCTGTGCCTGGAGCCTGCTCTAGATTCTGTGTCTCCCTCTCTCTCTGCCCCTCCCCCGCTCACATTGTCTCTCTCTCTCTCTCTCTCTCAAAAATAAACATTAAAAAAAATTTTTTTTAAAAAGCACCGCTTTTTAACCTTAAAAAAAAGATTGACTATTATAGATCTTTTACTTTTTTCACATAATTTTAAAAAAAATTTTTTTTAAGGTTTATTTATTTTTGAGAGAGAGAGAGACACAGAGCACGAGCAGGGGAGGTGCAGAGAGAGGTAGAGACAGAATCTGAAGCAGGCTCCAGGCTCCAAGCTGACAGCACAGAGCCCAACGCAGAGCTCGAACTCAGGAACATGAGATCATGACCTGAGCCCAAGTCAGATGCTCAACCAACTGGGCCACCAGGTGCCCCTTTTTTCACATAATTTTTAAAATCAGCTTGTAATTTTCTATTTTTAAAAAATATGCTAAGATTTTTATGGAATTGCATTAAATTTAAGATCAATTTGAGGAAACTAGACATCTTAACAATATACAGTTTTCCAATTCCTAAAATGATATATATCTCTATTTAATTACGCCTTCAACTTCTTTTGGCAATGTTTTATAGTTTTCATTGCAGAAGTCTTTGTAGAATATCTTTGATTGACTTCATTGTGGAATAATGTGATGGCATTCTGTACTCTTATAAATGCAGTTTTAACATTTTTAGTTTCTAGTTGACTGTTGCTAATATGTAAAAGATATATTTCCTATTGACCTCGTATGTAGGTTACTAAATTCAACTTATTATTCTAGAAATTTATCTGTAATTTATTTGAAATTTATCTCAACTGGATTTTTTAACTATAAATCAAATCATTTGTGAATAAACAAAATTTTATTTCTTCACTTTCAACTGTATGCCTTTTATTTCTTTCTATTGTTTTATTACACTGGTTAGGTTCTTCAGTACAATGTGAATAGAAGTGGTAAGAATAGATATTATTGTCTTGTTACCAGCTTAGCAGAAAAGCATTCAATACTTCACCATAAAGTGACATTAGCTGTTAATATCGTTGTTGTTTGATATGTGCTCCTTACCAAATTGATTTCATTCCCTTCCTAGTTTTCTCTGAATGACATAAGCTTCTCTCACTTTCTTTGATTTATTTATTTGTATCCCTTCTCTCATACAGAAAATACTGGTCCTTAATAATGTGAATATAGTTTTTTTTTGTGTTTTATTCTATGATGTAGATAAAATGGTTTCAAAATTATAGTATCAATACCAAAGTTGCTACTAAGTAAAATGCAAGATTTGCTTTTTATTTCACTCTTTTGATATATCTCCCTAAGACTCTACAGGCAGGGTCCTATCTTCTAAAGACAATTGAAATAATTCTTTCCTCTTTATGGCTGTATCACCAATTTGATATACAGTTAAATTAAACTGTTTCATTTTACTTTCAATTTTGGAGGGTTTTTTTCATGTAAACTACCATATCATCTGGGAATAAAAGTAGTTTTGCCTCTACCTTTTCAATTTTTAATCTTCTAATTGTTTTCCACTGACTGCTTGTGTAGGCTAAAGTTTCACAGAGTTAATTTGTTGTGAAGATGGTGATTATTCTTGCCTCATTCCTAAATCAAGTAAGAGTGTGCCCAGTATTTTCCCAATGATATCCTGCCTTAGAGGGAACTGTGTATATCTACTACAACTGCTCCCTCCCCTATATTCCTGTAAGTACAATCCTAAATCTGATCTTCATTATCTCTTTCTCTGCCTTGATCTTCCTCTTTGCACTCTGTCCACCCTTCATGGTTGACAAATTGTTTGAATCCCTTCTGTGATTGTGCCACTTCTGTAAAATGCAAACACCTTTGCTTGGTATGTAAGGTATTCTGCATAAGGTGTAGTTGTTACAAGTATTAATAAGACATAAATGCACTGGGATTGGGCTTTGGAGAGGGTATAGGTGTGATACAAAAGAAGAGATAAGGGAAATCAGAGTCATATAGTTCTGTATAGCAGGAGGCATCAAATCCCCAGTGGCATGAGTTAAGACTGTGATGGTCAGAGAACAGAGGCAAAGTTAGGAATTGCATCCCTTGTTTGAGACATTAGGACCTCTTTGAAGACCTGAAGTCCTTTCTCACTGATATTAATAAAGCACAGTTATCTGGCTTCAATTTACCTTTCTTACTTCTCTCATACTATTACTCTTGACAAAGACCATCAGACTTAACTTTCTGTACCATTTTTGTACTTGAGATTTCAAATTAGGTGAATTTTGTGTCTGACACTTTAAGTTGGTCTCTGTAGCCATAAGCCAAAGACACCAAGACCCCTACAAGACTCATACACAACAAAGAGATTTAACTGTGTTCTCTACTCCAACTATTCCCTCTGCTCAATGAGCATTTCTTTAAAAAAAAAATTCTTTAATGGTTATTTATTTTTGAGAGAAAGAGACAGAGAGCAAGTGGGGGAGGGACAGAGAGAAAGGGAGACACAGAATCCGAAGTAGGTTTCAGGCTCTGAGCTGTCAGCACAGAGCCCGACGCGGGGCTCGAACCCATGAACCATGAGATCATGACTTGAGCTGAAGTCACACACTTAACTGACTGAGCCACCCAAATGCCCCTCAACGAGGATTTCTTGATCCCTACTCCTAGAAATAATCTCTGGCTCCTTCAAATTTACATTTGACTTCACCTGTGGTCTCTTATAACACCTCAATTCCTACTTTCTGCTGTAGTTATTACAGTACAAACTTATCCTCTCAATAAACTTCCTGAATTAACTCAGACTGATCCATTTTAGATTCCAATAACTTCTAGGATGATGTTCTGAATCATTGTAATAAATAATCATGAATTGTGGTTTGATCATTACAGAAAACATTGGGCTCCATTCTTTTTTGGCTGTACTTCTATAAATACAACCTAAGGTTGCACTTGCTTTTTCTTATTTGTAAATTATTAAGTAACATAAACTTAAAATCTTTTTAAGTTAAAAAAACCTTTTTAAGTTAAAAAAATCACTTTTTTTTTTAAGGGTACTATTTTGATGAGGGAGAGGAGAAGGAGAAAGAGGGAGAGAGAATCCCAAGCAGACTCCAATCCAGTGCAGAGCCATCTGCACTGACTGGGGCACCAGCTCATATACTGTTGGATAGTGACCTGAGCTGAAATCAAGAGTCAGATGCATAACCAACTGAACCACCCAGACACCCCAACCCTTTAAGTTTTTTTTCAGTGCTAGGTTTCTTTTGACTTCTATTTGTGAGGCTGATCTTTAAAATTTAAGTAGACAAATTTGATCTTTTGAGATCTATCATGTAGTCTATGGAGATCTATCATGATCTATCATGTAGTCTATGGAGATCTTGATTTTATTATCCAGCCTGTAATCTGTTTCTCCAGCTTTTAGTCATCTGCCTATTTGGTAAACATCTCTCCTAGGTCTTCATAGAGGTAAATAATAAAGGTATGTACAATTCGTGAATCCTCATAAAATTATCACAAACAAAACAAAACAAAACAAACCCCTGAACCTCTCAAAGCCAACATGGATTGATTAAGCAGATGTTTGGCCATTGTTAATAAATTAGTTAAGAATCTAACCCACATAATCCATTGTATTATTTTCCATATCACATTTCCTGGATTCATCCAGAAGAATATCATGATTGTCTTTGTCACATGTCTATTAAACAAAAAATAACTATCAATAGCTTCCCTCTCTTCTACCAATCTTTTTTAAAAAAAAATTTTTAATGTTTATTTTTCTGCAAGACAGACAGAGCTTGAGCGGGGGAGGGGCAGAGAGAGAAGGAGACACAGAATCCGAAGCAGGCTCCAGGCTCTGAGCTGTCAGCACAGAGCCCAAAGTGGGGCTTGAACCCACAAACCATGAGAACATGACCTGAGCCGAAGCCAGAAGCTCAACCGACTGAGCCACCCAGGTGCCCCATCTACCAATAATAATAAGGAAGAAAATGAGTTTGCTTTGGCATGCCACGCTCCTGATGAGCCCAAACTGGCGCCTACTGCCAGATAAAAGGATTCTGATTTGTTTAACAAAGGCTAGCATTCACACTCAACTGGCTCTCCCCTATCCAAGGGAAGGCGTTACTCCTACAGGAACAATAGAATTCAGTGACTCACTCCCAGGAGAGAGGTTACTCTTCTTGACAGCTAATCACAACCTGGCAGCATGAAGGTAAAGCAAATCAAACTGACAAAAGCTATCTTCCTAGATTGCCCATTCCTGACAAATTCAGGGAGAAGAATAGAATCTCACTGCTATTGTTTCCCAGCACTTACACACAGTTCCCAGAACTTTATAACACAAGACCAACAATCAAATAAGGTTACCATCTCTATTCACTAATATAATCACCAGTTCTTACTGAGGAAAAAGTTCACTATCAACTGTGTAACATTCACTCCGAAGGGTGTTCCTAAAATACAGGTCTTTATGGTGTAGATTTTTTTTTGTTTATTTATTTATTTTGAGAGAGAGAGACAGTGAGCAGGGAGAGGCATGAGGGAGAGGGAAAGATAGAGAATCCCAAGCAGGTTCCTCACTGTCAGTGCAGAGCCTGATGTGGGGCTCAAACTCATGAACTGTGAGATCATGACCTGAGTTTATGGCATAGCTTTTGATTAAATTTTTCTCTGCCAGAAATTATTTGGTAGAAGGTATCCAATAAATACTTGATTTTGTTTCTTGTCTTACCTAAATCTATTAGTTTTTTTGGGGGGGGGTGTTAAATTTCAATTTGGAAATAGATTTTGTCAGGGTGCTTGGTGCCTCGGTTGGTTAAGCGTCAGACTCTCGATTTCAGATCAGGTCATGATCTCCCAGGTTTGTGAGATTGAGCCCTGTGTGGGGTGCAAAGGCTGCTTGGGATTCTCTCTCTCTCCTCTCTCTCTCTGCCCCTTCCCCCACTCGTGTGTGCCATCTCTCTATCTCTTAAATAAAAAAAATAATTTTTGTAAAAAAGGAAAGAAATAGATTTTATTCTGATTAAAAAGGTAATTTTTTTTAATGTTTATTTAGGGTTTTTTTTTTTTTCTTTGAGAGAGAGAGAGAGAGAGAATGGGCAGGCAACAGGGAGAGAGAGAGGGAGACACAGGATCTGAAGCAGGCTCCAGGCTCTGAGCTGTCAGCACAGAGCCTGATGCAGGGCTTGAACCCACGAACTGCGAGACCATGACCTGAGTCAAAGTCGGATGCTTAATTGACTGAGGCACCCAGGCACATCAAAAAGGTAATTTTTGAAAACATAATTATAATAGATCTGAGTATATTTCCTGGCTCTCAGCTCTCCTTCCAGGCAGAGTTCATAATTATATTAATTAATTTGTGCATATTGGAAGAATCTTTTTTTTCAGGGCACTAGTGTATATTCCAATAAATTCCTAGAAACTAGGTTAAATTGGATTCTGTTCTTGCCATGTGTACTTTCTTAAAGGAAATATAATACAAAATAATTCTATTTAATAACAATTTTGGGGTAGGACATGAAAAGAACAAAAATAAAGTGTGTAAGTTAAACTGAGTTTCTCTAAGGACAACTTCCAATATAAAATGACATTCAACTAGTAGATCCTGGCTTAAACCTTTTTGACTTCCAAATGAAATACTTAAAAAGAAAGAAGATGACTACCAAGATCAAAACACAAAACTGATAATTAAGTTAGAGGCAGAAGCAAGGGGAAAACTCCACTAAGTCAGATGGAAACTGGAAAAGTTTAATCAATTGCTCTCTTTTCCTATGCCACTGGGGAAAATAGTGGCACTCGTGGGCCAGAAATCAGGTTGTAAAGCCCTTCCGGTTGTCCTGAATGAAGAAATAAAAGACTGTTGCAATGATAAACCTTAGACAGCCAGCCTCCTGCCACATGGTTTGAGGAAACCAGAATCTTCTCTCCTAGTCCTCCCTTCCTTCTCTTCCTAAAAACATTCAAACTCCATGATAAAAACTAGGCAGGAAGTGGGGTATATACCAGGGATGTTGTAGTCTCCAGTGTAAACACTGCAGAAACACTGAGACAGAAAGAGCGGTGAAAATAGAGGGCCTAGCAATTATGATGTTTCACAAATCCCACCAATTAGAGGGGGATAGAGATAGTGGGGGCAGGAGAAGATACCATTTCAGGCCAGCAGAGTCTCACTAGATGAAAACTTGCAAGAGGCTGGGAATGGGCTAGGAGCTGCCCAGCAGATCTGCTACAGATCTGAGAAGGGAACATGCAAGCTAAAACCCATTGCAGTAGTGTGCTGGTAAACAGACTCTGACTACCCCACCACTACCACCAACCCTCCTTCCATTTTGTAAGTTTTTGCCTATTTCCATGGTGTGAACATTCTGAATATAGTGGA